>NC_084761.1:65767500-67044718 GCF_028858725.1 Colius striatus | reverse complement strand
CCCTTTTTCTTTTTCTTTTTCTTTTTCTTTTTCTTTTTCTTTTTCTTTTTCTTTTTCTTTTTCTTTTTCTTTTTCTTTTTCTTTTTCTTTTTCTTTTTCTTTTTCTTTTTCTTTTTCTTTTTCTTTTTCTTTTTCTTTTTTTCTTTTTCTTTCTTTCCCTTTCCCTTTCCCTTTCCCTTTCCCTTTCCCTTTCCCTTTCCCTTTCCCTTTCCCTTTCCCCTTCCCTTTCCCCTTCCTTTCCCTTTCTCTTTCCCTTTCCCTTTCTCTTTCTCTTTCTCTTTCTCTTTCTCTTTCTCTTTCTCTTTCTCTTTCTCTTTCTCTTTCTCTTTCTCTTTTCCTTTTCTTTCCCTTTCCCTTTCCCTTTCCCTTTCCCTTTCCCTTTCCCTTTCCCTTTCCCTTTCCCTTTCCCTTTCCCTTTCCCTTTCCCTTTTCTCTTTCTCCCTTTCCCTTTCCCTTTCCCTTTCCCTTTCCCTTTCCCTTTCCCTTTCCCTTTCCCTTTCCCTTTCTCTTTCTCTTTCTCTTTTTCCTTTTCTTTCTCTTTCCCTTTCCCTTTCCCTTTCCCTTTCCCTTTCCCTTTCCCTTTCCCTTTCCCTTTCCCTTTCCCTTTCCCTTTCCCTTTCCCTTTCCCTTTCCCTTTCCCTTTCCCTTTCCCTTTCCCTTTCTCTTTTTCCTTTTCTTTCTCTTTCTCTTTCTCTTTTTGAAAGATATGCGGAAATATGTTAAGGGTTGAACCCTAGCAAGTGAATTGTGTCTTTCAATACCTTCAATTCTTTTGGTTTCTTAGAGATGGACCCAAATTGAGAAGCTTTTAGATGTATGTTTTAAAATTCCAGAGCTCATCTCTGCTTGTTTAAATTTTTTTGGGGAGGGCTTCTACTAGTCTTTTTATTGGGAAAAATAGAAAGCTTTTCCCCTTTGGTCCTTAATGTAGACAAAGCTCTTTTATTACATTTTAAAAATTTAAACCAGCTGCAGTATTAATTTTCTAAATGACAACTGCTGCAGCAGTGGCTTTCACATACAGGTTGTTACAATATGTTTAAATGGTATTATGTGTGTTAAGATCCAAAGGAGCAACAATGGCATGTTGGATCACAAAGTACCTCTTATCCCCCCACCAAAACCCCACAGAAATGAAACACACCTCCCCACTCAGACCCCCAACTCCATACAGATTTATGGCACTGTCCCAGAGGTCTTGAATAAATAATATGTAGCATGTGCACAAAAATGATAGATGGAACAGGAATGGCTTATGTCTCTGTTAAATGCTGTGTTGTAAAAGTCATACCAATATATGTTTGTGAGACAGGTCTTATTTCTCTTGCTTTTCTGAAGGTTGCTAATTTCTTGGGCAGATAAAGAAGGTGGCAGCTTCTGAAGTTTTGGATGTAAGAGCCCTGTAGTGAACTGCATACTTTGAAGGAAAGTACTAAACCACCATTAAATTTTAAAATACAGTTCAGAAGCTATATATTTTCTTATACTCTGCAGTTCTCAGTCCAAATGACTGAATTTCAGATTAAGGAAAAAAAATACAAAGAACAAACCAAGTGCAAAGCATCCAGAAGTACGAGTGTGAGACAGGGATCACAGCAAGTCACTCTAATATTCTATAGCTGAAAGGTGTCAGCTGCCTTGTGACAAAGACTGTTTTGCATTTAAAAGTGAAGATTATATAGACAACACAGGAGCAGTCTCCTTTCTATTCCATATTCAGATCACAGAGAGAGTCTTGTAAATGGGCAGAAACAAGTTTTTTGCATTTCTCTTCATTATAGGTAGGATAAAAAATTACAACATTTTGAATGGTGAAATGAGTACAAATCAAATAACTTCAGGGTGACCTAGTTTCAATCTCACCTCTTCAAAATTGTAATTGCATATATTCTACAAAGTCACTTCAAATGGAAAACAACTATGAAATGTGACAATTGTAATGGTTATTCCTAGAGTGTCAAGATGGGATATTTTGACATTGTTATGACAGCATTTATTTATAATTAGATGCTACTTACACCTCATTCTGCAGTAAGAATAAACATGGATTACATGGAACTAGGCAACCTGAAGAGTGTGTTTACCAGGAAAGTATAAAAGACTAAACTACCTGACTATCCAATATCTTTAAGGTCATTCCTAAATTGGACTTCAATCTCTGACTTAATTTGAATATGAATTTCAAAGATGCTGTTTCATCAAAACCTTCCTGCATGGCAGAAATTGTTCAGCAGGATGGACCTACATTTAAGCAGAGGTTGCATTTTTAATTGCTGCTGAAAAATATTTGTAGCCTTTTTTGGAGCTATTTGACAACATGAGGACCTCAGGGTCCCACTTATGCTATCATATAGCTAGGAACCTGCAAAAACAGTAGAGTAGAAGCCATTTGGCATTGTAGAATGGGACATGAGGGCATAAACCCCTCTCTGCTCACAGAGGTTCACACAGCCTCATTCTAAAAAGCTGTCCAGAGTAGATGAGTGAATTCTTCTGGATCCAAACAGTACAGAGACTGAGTCACAGTAGCTATTATCTGCGTTTCCTTGCAGAAAGGTAGGTGGATGAATTGAAAGAATAATTTTCGCTCCTGCAGAATGTGTAGGACAACACAACAATACTGCATATTTTGAGGCAAAAGATATTTAGTTTCTGTATGTGACATGAACATTCTATGTCTGTTTCTTCTACTATTACATAGAATCACACAGAATCACACAATGGTGGGGGTTGGAAGGGACCTCCAGAGGTCATCTAGTCCAAATATTAAAACTGATTTTTTTTTCAGTGTCGGAACTTTCTCATCATGAGACAGCTTGATCAGTTCCGTTGTTTGGTATTAGTCTAACATGAATATCTTGATTGTGTTGTAGTCCAGCCTTCAAGAAAAGATGTTTCTGATGACATAGCTAACCAGTTGAGATGTACAGAAAACAGATGTATAGAACAGAGAGATGTCTGTAACAGCAGTTTGTCATTTATACATAAGAAACATAGAAAGTGATAATGTTTTATACTAGTTCCTCACAGTCCATATTAAATGGCACTTTGTGCTGAGCAAGAGCTGCTGGAAAATGGCTGATAGATTCTTCTTGCTCTGTGAGGCCAAATCTATTCCTGCTGAAGATCAATAGGGAAAAGCAATGCCAGCAGGCATTAAAGTGTAATAGATGGCAAGAGTGAACCACTCTTCAGACTTGCAAACGATGAAATAATGCATATTGATATAAGTCACTTAGTTCTCCTGAGTTCATCTAGATGCTGAGGCTGTGTAACTTCTACTACAGGTTGTGTATTTTTAATTATATTTTTATTTTCTGACACTGTGTCAGTTAAGCTTGAAACTCACAATTCCCTTTGTTTTCTCTTTTCTCCTATATAAACTCTTAACCTCCCACACTGCAGAGGTACTGGGCTTCCTTGGAAAAACTCAATTACCTGCAGGAGCAGATGTGCTAAATGACAATGCAAGGATGATTTGTCAAAACAAATTTGAAAGCTGGCATCTGATACTACCCGCGGCACTGTCAAGAGAGAAGCATTGTCAACAAGCTGTTAAAAATGACTGCTAATAGCCAAATAAAGTAGCTGAAACATCAAGAAAATCTCCTTCTTCTTACTGATTGCCTAATGTAATTGGCACACTTTTATTGAATTTTTTAATAGAACAAAATGAGATTTTAATGTGATCTCATTGAGGTTGGTTCTAATTAGATATATTAATTTATTATGACTTTCCTGGTTAGAAAAACTCAAAAAACTAATTAATTTCTCTGTGTTAACTTATTTTAGACAAAATCCCAGAACCTTCCAGGTATATGTAAATTCTTGGTCCTATTGGTGGATAATTAGTCATGATCCTACAGAAGAATGAGGAAAGACTAAATAATTTATTCTACTGAAATCCAAAATCTGAAATCAAGTAAAATGATGGAAAGCTTCTGATATTTTGTAAATTCAACACTGTAAGCTTCTCAGCCATTGAACATCGCTGGTATCAGCCTCTTCAATTGTTTCAATAAGAGTGACATAGGGCTAACTACATTTCTTTACTTACATATTTGTTTAAGGTCTACGTAGCTTCCATTTCACATTGATTCTCGGTGACTTAAAAACTCAGGAGTAGATGTTAGTTTAGTTTTATTGGATGAGATGTTGAGGCACGTGTAGTACAGGGCATTTTTGCTTTCAAGCAAGCTGTTTAATATATTGTGTTGTACACCTCATTACTGCAAGACATTTTGAATCAGGAATAATCGTGAAGTTCTCTTGTATTGTCTAAATTTGATCATTTCCTTCAGGGGCTTCTGACTGTGTAAGCTTTATGGGACCATGAGGGGTGGGGTGGAAAGTTCATATAGATTCAAAGGAGCTGTTATGTATTGAGTCTAGAGAGGACTTTTCTGCCTGCTATTTGGTGTCAATTGTGGTATGGTATGTACTGGCGAGGAAAAGGCAAAGCTTTGGTAACCCTGGACATTTTTGAATACCTGATTTAAAGTTAGAATCGTGGTGCTTTGTTATGTATTCATTCACCCTTAAAATTTTACACCGTGGCTAACCAACTCAAATTACAGTTTATAAATAAATCTTGGTGTTTTCACTTGAACAGTGATTGTTATACAATATTGCAAAGTGCTACAAATATCTACTGCTTGTGAGAAAGTGAAATTCCAGAAATACCTGTTCCAACCAGGAGTCATATTGATACCATGCCATGGTACTTGAAAAGGCCTAAAAACATTTTTCCTTCACTTTATGTATGAAAATATAGCCATTAACATTAGCTCCCACGTTTCTTTGGTTGCAGTATGGTGTGAAACATCCACAGTAGAATATCTTAAGGCAAGAGACTTTATTTTCAAAGTTAACAATTTTACACTTCGAAATACAAGTTATTCTATTTGGCAATCTATCTTCAAATGTCACTCTAAACATAACTCCGTTGCAATGCAGCTGTCAATAACCATATTTTTACATTTATTTGCATATTAGTTGGAAAGTATGAGACATACCAGTGAATACTCAGAAAACTCATGTGTTTAAACTGCCCACATCCCTCTGATAATGAGACAAAGGAGCTGTTCAAAGAGACTCCTTTCTTATCTACACTGTATAGAGTGACACTTTCTGAATGTTAGTGGTGCTTTTTTTTTTTCTTACAGATAAGTTGAGTTTTCTATAATGTAAAATTTCAGTGGCTTGTAGAGCTTTGCTCATTTAGCAAGATACATAAACTGGAATTTTTACTGCTTTTTAGTCCTTTTTGAACAGAACAAAAATGATTTAAGCAGAATTTTATGTTCAGGTATATAATACTTCAGAAGCAATTTATTTCTCTAGATGTTTAATGCAGCAGAGGCACAGGCACAGAATCAGTTGTCTTTACATTAATATCTGCTAATGAAATTTCTGGAAAAGGGAAATAGATTGGGAAAGAGAGTGTCTATGAGAGATAATTATTGTGAATTGTATTTCTCTGTATTTACTTTTGGAATGGCTAATTCATTAGTGCACTGATAGAGAAATAACTGCTGACCAATGCATGTCAGAGGAGAGGATGGCAAGCTAATTTGGAACAATGTTTAATGTATTTTCTTTGCCTTTTATGGAGCTGATGTACAGACCTCGAGCGGGGTTCATAATTCCCACTCCTAGGTGCTTGTGTTAGCTCCCCAAACCAATAAGCACCTGAAAGTTGGATTCCAAAGCAAAGACATCTGTCTATACTCTGACATGCCATGCTTAAGTAACAAAGGAGAAAAGTTGGCTCCAACTTTGAATCATTTTGGTACGCTTATGGCTAGTGTTAAGTATCAAATAACCCTGAGATAGTTAGAGGAGGTTGTGTAGATAAAGCGCTTAGCTTCTTTTGGAAGAAGTAAAACACCAATAATAAGGAATTAATTCAAAGTTTCATAGAGATGTCATCAGGATAATATGTTTAATAAGCCTGTGGGTGTGCTAAATATGTTAGTGTCCTAATAAGACGTTATTAAGACCACAGCAGTGATCTGTTACATCTTTTTCTTTCTTTGGATCTTAATTGTTTTATTTTTCAGATTCACATCTATGAGAAAAACTCTGTCCTTATGATAATTTCTCAAATCAGATTTCATCCATTTTTAGTTGCAGAACAACTAGACTTGTAGGACACATAGAAACAATGGTAAGACTTAGAATTTTAGGAAAGATTATCCATTAACTCTTCAGCTTTTTGTAGTCCTCCAATCATAACTCAGAGAACAACAAAATATAGCTAAATGTGAAGATTCTAGTTGGCAGTATTGTGATTGTTAACATAGCAGGAATGTGTCTAGATTTCTGGTTTAGTAGTTTTACTGTATTGCAGAAGCTTAAGTGTGTATTTGGTTTTCCTCTTGCTCATAGCTCTCTGGCTTTCTGGAAATCTGCCTCTCAAATAGGTACTGTTAGACATTCGTCTTACAGGACACTGTTCTTGCTGTTAACCTATTGCAGTGTTTGGAACACAATTTAGCCCTTTTCTTCCTTTGTATTCTACTAATGAAACGAGCTATATAGGAAGATGTCATGAGAAAGGCTTTGGTAGGCAGAATTAGGGAAAAAATAAAAATCCTTATGGTTAGCTTGAAGTCTTCTTGCATGACACAGAGACACCTTTCTGCTAAATCAGACTTGACTGAACACTTGCAACAGGCTGTGAATGCCCTGAATGTTTGACAGCTCCTGTTTCAGGTTTCTTACATGAAAGCATGATTCACTATCAACTGATCCACCCTTGAAATTGAATCCTAAAGCTTTCTTCAAGAACCATGCTACACTCTCGTCATGCGGGAAGGAAATAGTCTGTTGCTCATTCTGACTGTGAAATGAGCCAGTGCTGTATGATTACCCTTCAGTTTGACTCTGGGAAGTAACTTGAACCTCATCAGATTATGAGTTGTTTGGTTTCCCTGTGTAGGTGCACACTCCTTTTACAGGCTTTCTGAAGTGTTGCTGTAATTGCTGATTTGTGTTGATTTTTCTTTTCACATAACACCATATGCTGCAGTTGAGAGATGTGTTCATGACTTGTTTTCACACAAACACAGTCCTGAATCACACACACATTGTGTTGCTGCAATTTCCTTTGACAGTCAAGAAGGCCTGTTACAGTTGTGGACTTGTTAAAAGGCAGACTTCTTGTGAAAACCAGTAGACAGAATATATGTAGCCCAAACAAAGGTGGAATAATATAACAAATCTGTAAATGAATGTGTGATAGTTTCACGTTTGTGTCACTTCACACAATGAAATAATAAAGATTCTTCCCAAAAAGGAATTAAAAAATGCTTTAGGTGAAATGTTTCAATTTCCTTGAGAAGTGATATAGTAGTGACAGTGGGAGAAAATTATTGCTTCTATTAAAGAAAAAAAACACTCCTAAACTGAAAAGAGTTCTCATAAGTTTGCAGGAGGATGAATGTTTATGTATAAGAATGCTGAAAATGATAGGTAAGCCTTAGAAAAGCAGGGTTTGGAAATTATCTCAGTTCAAACTTTTAAGTCAGTTTCAATCAGTAGGGTGAGATTTCTGTGTGTGACAGTCTGCACACACGTGCTGGAGTTTTGGACAAAAATAAAAGACGTATCCAAGGCTAGGCACTGTCAGAGATGGGACCTGAGGCTAGAGTTATATCCATTCTGACAATACCCACATTCCTATAGCTCTCCTGAATGGTACCATTCTCTTCATCATTGTGTAGACACAAGCTGTTTTCTTTAAGCCAGATCAATACCTTGGCCATTATCAAAAGGATCTGATGAGCCAGAGAGTCATTTTACAATGCTTTTTCAAACTTAGAGAAATAAATTCAATAAAAGTGCCTCAAATCTTTTGGGAGAAGTGACAGTCTAATCATTTAAGCAACATGTTCATTATGAAACCTCAGAACATGTCTCAGTGTGGACAGGAGGAGATATATTTGGTTATTGAGCTTTCTTTTCTTCAGGAATTTTGTCAATACCTGTATGGTCAGAATGAAAGTGTCCATTATTGTGAGACTTACTATGTAACCAGGGTGTGCATAATAAGGGTAAGAGTAGACTTAGCAGTGGAAATGGTGTTATTATGTTTGCCATAGATGAAGTGGTAATTTTCTCTGCTTCCTTGAATTTACAGAAAGCTCAATTGATTCTTCCCATTAAGTGCAATTGGTTAAATTATTTTCAGTTGTTTGATATAATTACCATGATTTTCTCTTTTGAGTATGTCATAGTGATGCAGGTAGAGATGGTGACAAAAGTAGGACATTCTACTTGACTAGAACATTGCTGACCATTGGGAATGATGTATAAATGTGTAAAAACGAATGTAGCACTCACATTGCTTACTTGTTAGGGTTATTAAGCCATTATGTTTTCCAGTGAAAGGAGCATTTTAGGCAGTTTAAAGCTTGGACTCAGCTTTTCCAAGTTCTTATTATGTGCTAGTTTGATTCATCTTGTAGGAATGTGTGGTCTTTTAATCTCTGAACCTTCAGATCACTCCCATATCCTTATTTCTGGAACAACTGAAATAGATCAATGCTGAGTCTTCTCTGCAGTGTGTAGAGCATAGGATTGATCCCTTCTCTCTCCTTCTCTGAAGAGAGCCTTTTCTTGCATCTCAAAGGCAGTAAGGGAGAGACAGAGCATTCCATTTTGTGGAGAAGGTTGCTACTTCAAGTCTTTTTCATTTTGATACAGAGTTAAATCGCTGTCTTCTGAAATTCTCTGTGAAAAATGAAACTGATGTCTGTAGCTTGGGATAGATCACATGGCCAGTTGGTAGGGAGATGCAGGTCCTGGAGCATCAGGGAGCTGAGGAACTGGGAGCAACGTAGAAGGCAGGCACTGAAGATCACCAGAACTATTGCTTTGCAGCAGTCTGCCACAGGGAGGGGGATATATTTTTGGCATTTCCCACTTCTTTCTTAGAAGAATGATGGCTGTTTTGGTGTATGAGAGTTGCAGCAAAGGTGACTGAAGATGTTCTCTGTCCTCTCATCCTTCACATTCCCTTCAGTCCCATAGGGAGCCTACTCAAATGACTCAATTGAAAAGGAATTGTGGTGCAAGATTCCCAGTTACAATAGGAGACCAGAATCCTGGGGTTAGCTACATCATGTGCTGGCCCCATAGTTTTGAAGTAGCATCAGATTAATAGCAGTCATCTTGCATACAGATAGTACTACACGATGCATTTTTATTTCTGCAAAGTGAAACTGTTTTCTCAAACTGCTGTTATCTTCTCGTGGTAGGTATTATCTATGGAGATCGTACTTTGCTCTTGGTTAGTTTCTTGTGATACTGTCCTGTGATACTGTAAGGTTGCTTTCTTCATAACTAAACCAATTCATTTTTCACTTCTAAAAGGCACAAGTGGGGAATGCCTACAGTCTTCCATTGCCTTGTTCTTTTAGTGAATGTCATGGAGTTACTAATTTAGCAGTAACAACATAACTAGTCGTGATAGTGTTGTTTATGATTTGTTTCTGGTATTTTCTGGCATAAAAGTTAAAGCTAGGTATGAATTGTCTCCTAAAACAAGCAAAGCTTTTTTAAGCATACTGTTTGGTTAGTTGTTTACTTCCTAGGAATGTATATGATGAAATATCTGTTGATACTTTTTCTGGTTTCAGATGAGATAATTTTATTCCTAGTAGCAGGTACAGGTCTGGGTTTTGGATTTGTGATAAAAACAATGTTGGTAAGGGCTATTCCATACCATAGAACATCACGTCCAGTATATAAACTGGGGGGAGTCAGCCAGGAGGGGCAGATCACTGCTCAGGCATCAGATAGTGGGTGGAGTAATTGCATTGGGCATTACTTGGTCTTTTGTTTTTGGTCTTTTCCCATTTCCCTCTTCTTAAAATAGTCCTTTCAATTTCTATTATTATTATTACTATCTTAATGTTCTTTTATTTTGATTTAATTATTGAACTGTGTTACTTTCTTTTTCCTGATTCTCCTCCTCATCCCATTGCAAAAGGAGTAAGTGGTGAGTGAGTGCTAGTCTGGTGCTTAGTTGCTAGCTGGGATTAAACCATGACAATTCTATAGCATATATGCCAGCTAATCTGTATCTGTTACAATATATGATGAATTCAAGGGCATCTAATCCAAAATCATGAGTCTAAAAGCTAATTCAAGACGTTTTTTTTAAGAAATGCAATCTTACCACAAGATTTAAACAACTGACTTTGTGGTCCCAGAGAAAATTAGAATTGAATATAATGAAAAGAAGAACTTTATTGCATATTAAGGTCACATTAAGAAATTCTAATTAAAAATTATAGAAGTGTAGAAAGTGTGGACAAAAGTTGAGCTTTTTACTCATAGGATTTCTGATTTTTAATACCATTGTACTTCTTATAACAACTGTATGATCTGCTAGATAATAGTGCATTGAGAGCTTTTTTAGTGCTCTATTTATCAAGGAGGCTGGCACTGGATTGTTTTGTATTCTATCCCATGTACCACGAGGGTAAAAGAGACAAGGTTTCTGTCATGGAGTGACTACTGCCAAATCATAATTCATGACTTCACTCATTGTTTTTTTTTTTTTCCTGAATTTTTGTGTTCTCTCTCTCAGCTCATATATTTTTTACATTTAAACAGCTCCTTCAGAGGAAAGACACTGTGTTTTCTTCTTAGCTTTCTGTATGACCTCTGGCAGTCACTTACCTCTTCTGTTCTTTGCTTTAATTACATGTAGAAAGTGGAGATAATTATCCCCACTGAGAAATATTTTAAGATTTTTCTCTTTACAAATAAAAAAGTTTCAAGGGGTTTGTTGGGTGAATCAGAAGGGGGCCAGCCCTCTTCATTGCAATGAAAAAAACAATAACTTACCCTGGTGGACTGTCAGCTGTGCAACTTCACTTGTGCTTCACTGAACTTTCCAGTTTGAGCAGAAGGTCATGAACGTATGAAACCGTGAATGGATTTTGAATTATGTCCTAAACATTCTTCTCAGCTTCTGATGAGACTGGTTATGAAGGATCTCATCACTAGTTTGGACTACTGGTTTGGTATTTTGGAAGCTTTTAATGAAAATTGGACACTTCTGCTTTCTGTTTATTCAATTTACATGAATCAATCAAGAATCATAGTAAAACAGTCTGAGCTTATCATTTCCCCTTATGTTTAAGTCAAAGAGTGATTTAGTTGGATTAATTTAGCTTACGTTTATTTAGAAGTCATGACTAAATCTGAGGCTCTAAGATAGGCTTGTGTTGACTTTACTGACTGAGTTACTGACAGTGTAAGATTAGCAGAGAAATTGAAAGCAATGGTGAGTCTGTAATTTGTTATGTAGTAGTCTTTTGCCATTTGTGTACCTGGGCAAAAACAAGACACAATTTATGTCTCCAAAGTATTCTTGAAAAAGCAGAGAGCTGTTTGCTCTGCAGAAATAAGAGGCTTTTTAAAAACACAGTCAATGCAGCCATTAACAGAATGGTGAAATGTAGATGATTATTTCAATCCTGAAACATTTTTGTTGGATGATCTCACATATTTCATTGATTCTAAATAGGAATATAAGCAGTCAGGTCCTTCCAGATCATTTCATCCGGTACCTTGTGCAGGCAAAGGCATATACAAGTGAGGGCTAGAAGAAAGCAGGCTAGATATTGATTTTTGACTCTGTCTTCTTTCCTGATAATTGATCAAGAAGAAATGTGTGAAAAATCTACTTCTATATTGTTATTATGAAGTATGTCTCAGGACAGCACATGAAAATACCGTATTTTGTTAAAGAAAGGAAAGTAGAGACAGCTGTGGCTAGTGATTTGAGAGGTGAGGATAGACATCAGACTCTTTCCGTGTTTCCTAATGTGTAATGAACATTGTCCAGGAGACATCTACCTCGAATGTTTGACAATCAGCTGAATTTTCAGTGCATGGAGTTTAGTAATCTTCTGGAATTCCTTGGAAAAACCTGCCTAAGGTAACAGTTAGTCTTCAATGAGGCAAAAGTGATCTACTGGTGTTTTCTATTCTGCTTTCCAGAAAATTGAGAGTGACTTGTGGTTTGAAACATGGCCAGAAATGAACAAATTCCTTGTGCTTCTGAGTGCATCTGTCATTTTTAGGTTTCAAAGAAAACACACAGAAAGGTCTATGCAGTATCTCAGATGTCCAAGGTTGTGTACCTGCCCGTGGGGTGAGCTGATGAGAATTTCTACTGTGTTATGCTGCAGAGAAATCAGGAGGAAGTGTAGGTGTCAGTGAAAAACTGCAGCCTTAAAGACAACTTCATGTGCTCACTTGACTGAGAGAAAAGAACTTCCTCCCAAATTGGCTTGACCACTGCTCATTTACTAAAGGGGGAGTTTGGATGTTTTGTGCAGGCAGGAAGACTGACTGATGGGTGGTCATTTTGATGGGTACTATAATGCAGTATCCACTTAGTTTTGTCAAGGCGTATCTAGGTCACACTCCACACTAACTACCTTTAGAGTTACATCAGTTTGTATTAAAATAGTGTAGACAGATTTTCTCAGCCACTAGTCATGCTTTTGAAAGAATTCCATTGTAACCACCTCCCTGTGGTATAAATTAATCCTTTAGAATCCTAAGCAACCCTTATGACACCTTGCCTTTCACTGTGACAGATTGCTTTCACACACAAACTAAGCAAGTTATGGGGGGTGATGAATGGTATGTTTTAATGTGAGTCTCCTGCTGTGTTATCAGAAAACAGTGCAAAACAGTAATTTACAAACTTCAAAAAGATTCTACAAAGGTAAGTGTAGGTTTCCCACAATAGTTTTGGCTGAAATGCTGTTGATAATCCATCTGCTGTGGGTGGATTTGAACATGTAATGAAACATGATTGCTCCATATTGACACCAAAACTACCACTTCACAGAATGGTAAGAAAATATTTGTCACTATTTTTGTTTATCTGAACACAAAAACTTGTTTGTCTTGTGTTAGAATGTTGACTTGGTATTTGACATAATGGAATATTTAAATATCTGATGTTAATTCCTTTGCAGTTTATTAATGCTGTTATGATGTGTTTTCTGAAACATATTTAATTTGACTGACTTTTAACCTGCATACATATTTATAGGATTTGGTTATACATTTTAGCAAACCAAACTGAACTTCAGTAGTTCCTCTAAAACAAACAGTGGCTAACTGATAAGCTGAAATTACTTTACCAGTGAGTATTTTATAATATATCTATACTGATTTTGTTTAAAGTTAATTCCACGTGGATGTAGATTTATAAGCCCTTGGCAGCTGCTGTTTTATCATGATTCATTTTTTCTTTTTTATTAGTATACTTACTGTTTAACATTTTAAGTTCATTACAATGAGTTTAAATTGTCTGTTGGTCACTGCAGTTGCTGTTCCAATAAAAAACCAGATCTTTTCCCTATCCTCTCCTTTCCCCTCTCTAAATCTAACAGTGTGGACTCTCAAGTATCTGTTGCTTTATTCTGCTTTACTTCTTAATGTAGAAGATATTTTCCATGCCTGACTGAAAAAATCTATGAGTATAACTGGGAGAGTGTACTGCAGTTCTGTTTGAGTTACACTTAAAGATGTATTTGGTGGAGAAGAGATTAGGAATCTAAATTATTTCAATTTTAGGGCTAGATTTACAAAATCTGACGATTCAGGGAGTGGTAAGCCAAAGGAGTCAGCCGGTGGTCCATGTCCGCTTTGGTTTGGGAAATCTCTTTGAAGGACTAAAAAGTAATTTGACAAAAGTTTAAAAAAATATTTCTCTTTTTATTTTTATTCACACAGCAGGTCCCCATATCTACAACTATCCTTCTGAGTGTTTGGATTTTGGGCTTCTAGGAGATGAAGAAGCTTATATTTTTCAAGCATTGCAATGGTTGTCTTTGAGACAGGAAGTTTTCACTTTGCTGCATCTGAGCTTGGCTTTTATTGCTTATTTAATGAGCAATTTAATGCTGATAAGAGTCAGATTTGATGTGAGCCGCCTGTTTTGCTCTGATTTGGGGAGTACCTGTGTGTTTTCTTGCTTGGAAAGGGCAACGTGGCCTTGAGAACTGAAGCACATCAAGGAACTTGCCAAGGAGCAAAGCAGGGCAGACATGCCATTCAGGGATCCAGCTGGAGACAGCCACACTTGGGCTGTGTTAAAATCATTACAAAGGCTTAGCTGGGAAGTCTGTGGCTTTTAATGCCATTTCATGGTAGTAAAACTTGTTGTCCCACCAGCTAAAAGAGTTGGTGTTTTAATAGAATAAGCATTTGATTAATGAAACAACATGTAGTGTACAGAAGAAATGATCATAAAAAGCTGCTTTTTAACTGCCTAAAGTACCTTTTGCAGCTTGGAACCTTTTATCACCTTGTAAATCGCCCCTTGAGATGAATAGTTGAAGTCAGACAAGGCACGCTTCCATTACCAGCATATCCTCCTTCAGATATTATTATAGGGCTTGGGCTGCAGCTGCTTCAAAGCTGCCCGTCTCACCAACACATTTTTACATCTTGCTTTCATTATTCCAAGGGTGCATTTTGTATTATTGCAATGGCTTTGCTTTTAATAATCTTCTTGATGCAAACATTCAGACCTGAGGGAGGTCCACTATTTCTCCTTATGGTCACATTCCTTCTCTTACAAGGTGGTGACCATTTTTCCCACTTTTGTTCTGTTTTATAGATAATGTTCAAAGGTGCTTGTTAACAAAGACTTAAACTTAGGAGGAGAGGAAGATGTATAATAAAGTCTACTGTAACCTGAATTTAGGAGTGAAATAAAGTTATGTCATTTTCATTACAGAGGATTGCAAACTTCTCATTGCTTTCAGTGGGAGTATAAGTAGGAAAATAAAAGACATGACCCTAACAACAAACAGATGGCATTCCCTTTTCTGTGATTTTGTACACTTTTGAAGTCGTAGAGGAACCACATAAGCAGTCATGCTTTCAATTATTTTCCCCACTAACAGAGGCAGACACAAAATTTATTTGTTCTTTCTGACTGATTATTCTTCCATTCCAGTCAGTGTGTCTGAGCTCTAAATTCTCTTCTGTGAAAGAAAGAGAAATAAACTTCCAAAAGTTCTTGGCCTCAAAACCAAAGGAAATATTTGACTAAGTTTAAATTCTCATTTTGCAAACATCTTTCTTATTTTGCGCTTCTTAGGACTTGAAATGGAGGCTGCAACGATGTGGCTTCAGTTTAGTAGAGATGAGCACCCAGAAACTCTACTTTTCCATAAGAGGCATCTCTCCAGAAAGATGATGGAAGAGCCTTGCAATATCTTTTTCTTCGCTTTCTCCATTTTTGCTGAGATATAAAAGAAGAAGCCAGATTCAATCCTTCCCTTTCTCCACAATAATTGTTAAGAAGTCTCTTATCTCATGTTGCTACTAACCTAAAAGTATTACCTTATAAATAGAGAATATGGGAAATCCCATAAAGACTCTAAAATGGAAACACAACACAAGTCAAAGCAGTCAAAATTAAAATAATACATTCCCAGTATGACTTCAAAATAGCTATTTTGTTTCACTGTAATGATAAGGGTAGAAACAAGAGTGTTTTATGTTTCCCTATACTTTCATGCAAGGGTCTCAAAGCACTTTACAGTTGTAAATTAAGCAGTGTTATAAATGGTAGGGGAAGGAAGTCACCATCTTGCAGACAGAGAAACAAAACTATGGAAGGGGGAATATAATGTAATGTAACCCATAGTTAGAGGGAGAAGCAGGAAGACAAGCACAATTTTTTTGATTCATGTATCTAGATTCTATGAACTTGACAGTCATCCCTCACAACACATATTTTCATGTAGTTTCCGAAAGCGTTCTGCAACTACCTAAATCAGTGGTTAAGGGAAAGGAAATGAGATATTTCTCTTGAGTTAGATTTCTGATTCTGCTATTGATTTGCTAGGTATCTACGTTAACATAATTCTGTAGTTTACTTGCCCTCTGTAAACTCATGCACTGATATTGTTGGAAGAACGACGTAAATGCAAACAGGTTTCTTTCTCTAGTGCAGATGCTAGCTGATAGCTGTCACATTTCTCTGTGCAGGTTCTTCTCCACCATACTTCAGAACTAGACATATCCTGTTATTTCAGAAACCAATAAGAATTTTTCAGCAACTTAAGTTGCCTTTTTTTTTTCAAACCCTTGGGGTACAATGAGATAAGAAGCAACTATGGATATACTGTACAGGACTATTCGTGAAAAGTATTAACGGAAGCCTTTTTGCAACATGCAGAGTAATCTAATTTCTTTTCTGTAGACACCAGGGATACTAATCTCCATATTTTGATCAGTACTTGTAAATTTTACCTTACTACTGCAGGCCTTGACATGGCACATGACATCCTTGTCTTAAGATATCAAAGTTAGGTGTAATGAATTGTGCCTCTCCATGTCCCACAAAGGAAGATTTGACTGACTGAGTTGGGTATAGTAATCTACACTGTATGCCTCTGAAGTTAGATTATTCCAGATATCTCCACTCCTGGATGGCACAGCTTACTTTTGGAAAGGCTGATGGAACTGAGGCTGTTTAGTCTAGAAAAGAGGAGACTGAGAGGGGTTATTATTACCATTTACAAATATCTAAAGGGCGGGTGTCAGGAGGTTGGGACATCCCTCTTTTCTATAGTAGCTAGCAACAGGACAAGGGGTAATGGGATGAAGCTGGAACACAAAAAGTTCCACTTAAATATAAGAAAAAGCAATTTTACTGTGAGGGTGATAGAGCAGTGCAACAGACTACCCAGAGGGGTTGTGGAGTCTCCTTCCTTGGAGGTCTTCAAGACTTGCCTGGAAATGTTCCTATGTGATCTGATCTAGGTGACCCTGCTTCTGCAGGGGGGTTGGACTAGATGATCTCTAAAGGTCCCTTCCAACCCTAACATTCTATGATCTATAGATCTTGGCTGGAGCAATTAGACTCTCTTTTCCCTTCCTTTAGTGAATTTACCTTAGCTGAAATCTCAGGGCAAAACCTTCAATAAATCATATTAAGTCTATATCAAACACTGTTTCCCACAGAATGCAAAGAAAATTAGTTAAATCTGAACAAAATTACTATGTTCCCTGTGCTTTATAGCATTTATAATACTGCACTTTCACCAAGCAATGATTTAATAACCCAAGCAGTCTTGTTTGTTTTTTTTTTTTTTTTTTAATGTCAGCCTTTTGTGTGAAGAGCCACTGAAACCTCCCTTTTCTTTCCTCTTTTCTTGTTCTATTAATTTCTAGGGTATTGCATTCTTGATCTTAGAAGCATTTCCAAGGAAAGCAATGTAACAAAATTCTCTGTAGCGAATCTTCAGTGGAACGTTCCTGTCTTAGCCAACCACAGTTCCTAATTAGAAATAAAACAATGTTTCACTTTCATTAATTTTCCAGTGCAGCATTCTTGCTGTGCTCTTTATACATAGTGCTCTCTGTTAAGTTTTATGTCTTAATGTCAACAAATACTATTTCAGTAAAATGCTTGCAGTTTTTTCTGAAATGTAGCCCTGCTTGTCAAGCTTCAAAAATATCTCCCCACAGGCTTTTGGACTTTCTAGTAATCAGTTTGGGGTGTTAATGATGCTGGATTTAGAGATGGTCTGAAGAGACAAATATCATATATGGATGTAACGAGACTGGAATTTTGAAAGAGAATATTACTTATTCAATTATGTTCGAAGAGAAGTGAGGGACAACTTCTGTGTTAAAAGGTTTTGCTAGAAAAATCAGAATCAAAGGTAAGGATGAATAATGCTGTTCACAAATCCAGTGTGTTCCATTGTTTGACACTCTACATGTGTCACCGAGAGTTAAGATCTAAGTGATGGGTTTCCATTATGGTATGGCAAATGATGTTATAGTCATAGCGATTCTTTTACAAGGAAGAAGAATAACTTGGCTATATCAACAGTTAAGATACTTGTAATAAATTTTTACATTGTTGTTCCATATGTATTGTGGTTTTGCCCACCAGCAATGTAGCACTATGACAGTCTCTTGCTCACTGCTCCCCATTCACTCCCATCATCCTTAGGATGGCAGAGGCCCCAGAGAGAGGAAAAAGATAACCAAGGATATTGTGGATTGAGGAAAGGGCAGGGAGGGCTCGCTGCCAATTACAGTTCTGGGCAAAATCGACTCCTATACTTGACTTAGAGAGGAAAATAGGAAAGTTTATTCTACTACCTAAAAGAAACAGAACAAAAAGGAAAACCAGGGCAGTACAACCAGCACTTTAAGATCTCTCTCTACCATCCCTCCTTTCTTCCTGGGCCCAGCTCACTGCTCCCCATATCTCTACCTTGATCCCCCTTTCAATGGCACAGGAGGGGTAGGGAATGGGGGATGTGATCAGTTTCTCACAGATAGTCTCTGCTGCTTCTCTCTTCTCAGATGAGGATGACTCCTCACATTCTTCCCTTGCTACAATACGGGGTCCTTCCCACAGGACACAATCCTTAACACTCTTCTCTGGTGTGGATTCTTTTCAACAGCTACGGCTTCTGCAATATGGGGTCCCTCACATGGGACACAGCCTCCTCTGGGCATAGTCACTGCCCTTGATGTGGGGTCTTTTACAAAGTGCAAACAAAACTCTGCTTCACCAAACCTCTCCACAGGATGCAGGGGAGTCTCTGCTCCAGCACACCTCCTCCTCTCTTCCTTCACTGACCTTGGGGTCTGTGTGGTCGCTTCTCTCTCTCCTCCAACTCCTTGCACCTCCACCAGCTGGAAAAGAAGGACGAAAAGCCAGAAGCAACAGGAAGAACCCTCCCCTTTTGGCTTCTTCTTAAAAAGCGATCATGGAGATGCCTAATTGACTCAGCCTCAGAAGTGGGTCTGACTCAGAGTTGGGGAGTTTCGAGCACCTTCTTACAGGAGCCATCTTTACAGCCCCTATCCCTTTACCAGAAATGGCTCCACACAAAACCATGACAATGTGCTAAGGACATTTGGATTTCTGTATTTGAGCAACAGGAAGAATGAAAAGAAGTAAAGAAATAGTATCTACCTATTATGAGATTGTTTAGATTTTCCCTGTTGCAGCTGGTAAAGTTGATATGAAAACACATGATGTAATTTAAAAAGTCGATTATCTGTCTAGACGTTACAAAATTCATCTTGCACATCTAAAGTGGCAAGCAACTTTGGACCTGAAATGGAAGTCTTACTATTGACTTAAATGGTCAATGTATCAGTCATTTTGTAGATTATCCCATGTTTCTTTAAATAACAGCAGGGAAAAATATTTTTTTGCCTCTCCACAGCATGAATAATCTTTGTTGCTTGGAACCGATGAGGAAAATATTGATCTTCTAATTTCAGAAATAACAAGCATTGAGAGAAGCTTCCACAGTCACACAGATTGATGGCCTTGGCCTGTGCTGGGTTCTCTGTATCCTCTTTGGGGCTAGCTCACTTTTTGAAGCAAGTCCTGTTTTGTCCAGCTGGGAGCAAAGAGCCAAGAGGTTGTTCGCTCATTCCACCCAATCCTGCAAAATGGAGAGGGGAATTGGAGGAAAAGGACAAGAAAACCCTATAGGTTGAAATAAGAACAGTTTAATAGAACAACTAAGTTAAGAAGAAACAGACATAATAAACAAAAGAATACACAAAAAGAGTGGTGTGTGAATGCAGTTGCTCACCACTCGGAACCTGACACAGTCGCTCCACTTTGAAGAGAGCCCCTCCCGACAGCTCCCCATCTGTATACTGGACATGATGTCAGGGTGGTATTGAGTACCTTGTTGGCCAGCCTGGGCCAGCTGCCCTGGCTGTGGCTGTTCCTACCTTCCTGTAAATGTTAACGCAGTTCTGGAGAAACCCAGGGTGTTAGCTGTGCCCTTATCCCAGCCAAACCCAGGACACCCTGCTTTCTGATTATTCTTATATGGTTTGTTCTTTTTTGTCTTTCTGCTTCTTTCTTTTTGGCTTTTGTCCTTTCATGTGACCTTCCTCAGCATTGTTAGTTGAGAATTTTTAAGGAAGTTGGGTGTTGAATTCAGAAGAGTTTCAACACCAGGCTACTGTGAACAGCTCAATTCATGATGCATACTGTGGTTCTGCATTTTTTCACACTTTCTTAACTTATTGGAATTATCGTTATATTTGCCTTTATATTCAGCAGACACTTCACATATATTTAAGATGCAGAAAAATATTAGCATTCAAATACCTCTTCTTTCTACCTCAGGATATTTGAATTATGTTTAATATAAATGTTCAGTAATTGTTATGTAAAGCCAAAATAATGCAAATTTCATGTTTCCACTAGTAAAAGCAGATTGCAGTAAACAACTAGCAGCCGGTGAAAAAAGTGCTGTGATTTCTTTGGCTTCTCTGAGAATATGTGTTTTCTTACTAGCTGTCAAATGTTCATTTCATGCCTTTCTCTAAATTCTATGAAGAAAAATAGTGGAACCAATTATTTTTTTTTTTTTTGAGAAAAAAGGCTATATTGCATTTGAGTTGACAGCTTGTAGAATAAGTTTCAAGCTTATAGGATTCCAAATACTTGAGTTTTAGTGGCTGTAAAGTTGGGAATTTCTGGTGGAAACAACCATGGCACCAGAAATACTGCAGTGATATTGATAAGACTGTAACTAACTAACTGACAGATATAAGATAATGCACTGATCTATTATCATAAAAGTACTGTGGACTTGTGAGTAGCTTATGTTTGAAATTCTGTTGTTGAAATCTGACTCTATTCAAGAAAATCATGGAATGTATGTCAAGATATCTTTTTTTTTTTTTCTCTTGATCTTGTATTATTTTGTGATGTTCTCTTGAGCTAGAAATGATTACCCTAGCTCCCTGAATGTCTACAGAAAACAGAAAAATGAGCATCCAGTAGGTTTGGACTTGTAGCTTTCTCATAAAAAACAGTCATCTCTGATAGATACAGTCCTACCAAGGTTGACTGCGGTAGATTTAATTTGGTCTTTCAAGCATGGATAGAAAATATTGTTCTTGTTTCAGTTAGGACATTACCACTTAAGTTTCAATACAAAGGAGGCTTTTTCGTCATCCAAAAGCATGCACTCTCGAACATTTTAACTGACAGCATTTTAGTATTTGCATTATCTTTTCCTGCTTGTGCGTTTTTCAACAATGACAGATGATAAGATCTGCAGTAGCATCAAGAAAAGGCTTCTATTCTGTATTACTGGGGACTGCACAAGAAATTGGGCGATGGCTAGAAATTGCATTAAAAATTATTTCATTTTCCATAAGTGAACATTTTTACATATTTGGCAGATGCTGCTGTTTTTCAATGAGGCATGCAGTATCATTCTTCTTTTAACATTAAAGCCAACGTTGTAGAGAGTTCTCCAAATATTCATGAACCTTAGGGGATGATTTCAATGGATTAACCGTAGATTTAAAAATTCATGTTGTCTCTGTAAGTAGAAGAAAGTATACAGATATAAGATCAATTATTTGAAAGGAAATAAAGTGACTAAGGCCAGACCCTAAGTTTATTTGCACCTCAGACAGATCTGCTGACTGCCATAGTGGTGGAGAATTCTAGCAGCAGTACCCAAAGAATACAGCAACAATCTGCAGTGGGCATGGCTTCATGCTTGACGAGCTCACATAATAATCCTTGCTTTGATGCTGGGTTCATACTGTACTTGCTGCCTGAGGGAGCCACTGTGTTCCCTTGTCATGTGCCATGTAAGGCAGACAGATCAAATTGTGAAGATATTTTGAGCATTTAGCAGCACGTTGTAAGATTTGAAGTGTCTTCAGTTATCTGAGTTAGTGTGGGGATTTAGCCCACTGTCCACCCAGTCATAAAATCACTCCCTCTCCTAAAATGGACAGGAGAGAAAGAGAAATATAACAAACGGCTTGTGAATTGAGATAAGGACGGAGAGATCACTCGGCAATTAGTGTCATGGGCAAAACATACTCAGCTTAGGGAGAAAAAGATTTGATTTATTAAAGAAACAATAAGAGCAGAGAGATGAGAAATAAAACCACCTTGCTTGCAGAATATGAAACACTAATAATTTACTCCTAATTGTAATAGATCCCTTTGTCTGTGAACTGTAATGTCTAGTCCTACTAATCAAATATGGTTTATGGTAGAAGCATCAAACCTGTCAGAGAAGTAATCAGTGTAATTGTATGGTTAAATTGTCAGGCCCACAGAGAACTTTGTATGCACATAAAGATGCTTGTGTGCCCTTACTATTTAAAGCTTTGATCCAAAATCCATTGTATTCAATGAAAAAGACATTACAGCCTTCTGTGAGAAGTTTAAGAGAACACTTTATGTGTTTCTGATAAACTCTGTGTCTGGCAGAAATACCTATGACAATGGACCACTGGAAAGATTTGTTTCCTACCTAGACAGAAATTTTTCTATACACAAATTGAGTTCAACTGTCTGAAGTTGTTTGCCAATAGTTATGTTCAGAGTATTGCTCTGTGTGATTAGGATAGTCTACATCAACAAGTAGAACAATGTAATAGGAGCAGGTCTAAAAAGCAGAAGGAGGATCTAACATTTGTTCTATAGACATTTCAGCACCTTTTAGATCAAATTAACTCAAGTGGTTTCCATGGGTGAGATTGCAGTAAGTGTGTTCTTAGACTTTTGTTTTATTAGTTCAACTGGAAAGAATCCAATTGCTTTCAATATAACTGTGAAAAATGGCAGATTAAAAAAGTAGCCATTTGATTTAAAGTTTATGAAGTTTTAGTCATAATTCTTAGAAAATTATTTCTGTAATAGTTTCAGATACTCTCAGTTAGTGATGAGTATCTCACTACAGGTTCTGGTAACATATGTCATAGATTCCCATTTAAGTGAGAAATTTGAGGATGGTGCTAGATGGGAGCACTCTTAAGGCACGTGAACAGTGAAATCTGATAATAAAAGAATCCAGAGTTTATCTGGATATTGAGAAGGAGTACTTGGGAAAAAAATTAAAGTGCTTTTAATGTGAACAAGTGGGCTAAGAAATGTTCAGTACAAAGCTCTTGTATAGAAGTATTGGTCATTCTATTTATTTGTCCTTCTTCCTGACCTATAAAAATTGAAGCTGACCATTTCTCAGCTTCAATTTAATCTGACAGTACTGGAGGTGTTTCAAAGATACTAAGTCCCTATAAATTCTGTCAAAATGTTATCCTGGGTAGAAGAAAGAGATGCTATCTGAGCTAGGGGAAGGCTGCAACTAAACTAAAAGCCTGCATTAAACAAGAGAGAATCCACACCAGAGGAAAACAGGACCTGTTTTGACATAGGATCTTCTTAGGCACAGGAAGATCCAACCAAACATAGAAAAATGGTCATCAGTTATTTTGTTAAACATGAAGTTTTATTTACATTGAGGTTTAAATTTTCATTTATTACTGTTAATAAAACCAAAATTAAGAAGCTGGAATTGAGTCTTTGTATATACCAAGTATCACTAGACTATCTATTATTGATTTAAATGAAAGCAAGATTTTTGCGTTTTACTGTTCTATAATTTCTAGCCTATTTGTTTTTGTGGTTTGATGAAGTAAATGCACAAAGGAAAAACAATTTAATTACGGCAGCCATGTGGAGAGCACACTGCTAGTAACCAGGAGTTGCAGTGACACTGTAACAGAAGTTTACTATTGCTGAGAGATGCTGGATGATGCTATTGCAGACTTGCTGTTTCTTTTATCTACCCCTAGCAGCAATGTTCTTTTGCAAAGAAGCATTTAATATCATCAGTGGTCACTTGACAGCTCTACTCTACATGAATCTTGGAGTTACTTTTAGGAACAGCAGGTTAAATGTTCACATTTGCACAAGTTATCGGAGAGTGCCAGCTTCCCAGAACTCCTGCAGTCTGAAGAGGTTTGCTTTCTACTTCAACTTAAGGATCTCCAGCCACCAGAACAGCCTCCTACATTGATTTCACTGGGAAATGTCTGAATCAAGCATCCTTATTTCATTTCCATTACAATTGTTGCCTGTTTTCTGTAGCTAATAACAATAGATATTCACGTACAAAAAAATTTAGTATGAAAATAATCGTGACTTCTGTCTGGAGTAGCATTGTGTTTACAGCTCGATTTCTTAGATGTTCTGAACTGTCAACATAGGCAGCTGAAAAGTACATCTTCTGTAATAATATATGTTCTTACAAGATAGCATTGGAAGTGTGTGCCCAGCTGGGGAAAGACATACATTTGTAGCAATACAAGATTGCCTTCACAAAAGCATACCTATGCATTTTGTATCACAGTACAGGAATAGATCAAGGGGATTCACCTCATTTTAACTTTAGGCATATACTCTCATACTCTCAACTTTCCCACTCATTTGTTAGAAGAAGTTACCATCTGTAAAGGAATTATTTTTTTCTGTAAGAATTTTTCCACAAGTTAACAATTTACTTTACAGTTTGCCTTATTTACTTTATTTCACTAAAGTATGGTTCCTCACTTGGATACTCATTTGAAAATTATACCCATGTCTGAATAGATCAATAATAGATCCATATAGTGTTGCTCAGTGCTTAGAGTTGGTATAATTTTAGACTAATTTGGACAGTGCATCGTAAAATTAAATTAATTAAACCAGTTTGGGCATGTTTTATCAGAATAATATTTGAACAGTACTGTTCTGTATTATAGAGTGAATTTCACACCAAAATCGAAGAATGCAGTTTCATTGGTTCTAGCCTAGCTAAGCCTAGAGTTTAATCTGGTTAAAGCAGTGTAACATTTCAGATACATTATATCTGTTATAAATTCCTTCTGATATAATATGCTGTGCAGGCAATGACACCAATGCAAGCACGTGCAACTTGGCTGACTTAACGATGTTGCAGTAAGAAATTTGTCCCATTGCTACCAGTTTTCAAGATTTTGTGTATTCATTTTCTCCTATAGAATCTAGCAGTGTTATTTTTTAATTAAGGGCTTCAGAAGTATCCCATTATACTCTCAGTAGGAGGCAAGAATCATCTTCATCTTAGGGGAGAAAACTGAGGCAGCTATTACAATTTTCTGAAGAGCAGCTAAGTCACTTTATTAAAAAATAAGTCTCTTCTTGATTAAGTAGTAAGGACTGTTTCTAAATGTTCTGATTCATAGCCTCAGTATGTTTAAAAGTTAAATATTCTTTAAGCATTGTCCACTGTTTGCAAATATCAAGCCCATTTGTCCATAGGAAAAACCCTAAGGGCTGGATCCTATAAGGTGCCATAAAGAAGATGTCTTTCCAAAACTCTGCCTTGATTGATAGGATAACAGCACTGGATGTAGTGGTATCTCCCAAGCAAACAGCAGAAATCTATGGTTTATATGTAGGTTATCAGTATAACAGAAGTTTAAACTACGCACCCTGACTCATCTTTCCTCTCCAATGACAGTCATGAAGTAGAGCGCCAAATGATGAAGTCAGGAAAACGTAACTGCCTGAAATTCAAGTGTTACCTTCTCTAAACTCTAGAATAGAGTTGACTATTCTAGTCAAGAAGGGAGAAAGATAGGAAGAGATTGGATTTAAGTATATTTAAAACTTGATAGACTGAAAGACTTCTGTTTATCTTTAACCTACAGGACACTTGTTAGCTGAGAAATATAAAATAATTTCTTCTTCCAGTGTTAAAAAATCCTGGTAGTCCCTATATAAAGATAATTGTGTTCACGTTGTGTTTAATTCCATTTCCTGAATTGGAATATACTGGCAGTAGTGGGCCTTTGGTAAAGACACGTGTCTACAGGTAGGGTATTCCCAGGTTTGATGTTGAGTCCACATCTCAGATTTTTCTATGCCTTATTTCTCCCTACATTTTTAGAATGGGGATAATGGAATAAAGATTTCTTTGAGTTCTGAGAATGCTAAAATATGGTACATGGTATATACAGCAAATGCTGTGGTCTTGTGCCAGATGTTACTGCCCTTACAGCTATGGAATATTGTCCAAGGTTTGGAACAGATATCAGTCATATTCAGGTTTCAAGCAATGTAACAAGACTTTTTTTTTTTCCCTGTAAAACATGATTTAAACTAACAAAGTCCCAGAGTGCTCAGCGGCTGGCCAGTTATTTTACTTAGTTTAAATTAAGGGTTTAAACCCCCTAGACAATTTTGATTGTAAGTTTAATTTAATTTAAATATATTGCTTTAAGTCCACAGTGGTTATTTATTTTGTATGGGTGAATAAAAACTTTCAGTCAGCAAAATAAAAATGATTAAAATCCAAATGCTACACTCAGTGAAACAATGAGTTATTCATTAGTTGAGGAGGGAGAATAAAATAGAGATAAGATTTAAAATAGTTAAAAGTTGATAGAGAAACATCTTTGATTTCAAATTCAGATAGAAGTTTAGCTTTTTACTTGCAAGTGTAAATGATACATAAGCTTGTTTTTATCAGTGAAAGTTGCTTGATTCCTTTCTGATCATAGAATCATAGAATGGTGGGGGTTGCAAGGGACCTTTAGAGATCATCTAGTCCAGCCTCCCTTCAGAAGCAGGTCCACCTAGATCAATTCACACAGGAACGTGTCCAGGTGGGTCTTGAAGACTTCCAAGGAAGGAGACTCCACACCCTCTCTGGGCAGTCTGTGCCAGGGCTCCCTCATCCTCATAGGAAAATAGTTTTTTATATTTAAATGGAGCTTTTTGTGTTCCAGCTTCATCCCATTACCCCTTGTGCTGTTACTAGATGTCATTAAATACTACTGCTTAAACAAATCTGGTTCTAGTAAAAAATAGATTGTAATCACAGAATCTCCTCTACTGCCATCTTTCAAAAAAAAGACATTAGAGGTGTCTTATCTTTTGTCTTTGAAAATTGTATTTGACTAAAGTCCACAATCATATAAGGATTATGTTTTGAAGTTATTTTTAATGGAATTTAAGGTGTAAGACGTCTATAATCCCTACTGCTATGTATTTATTTAAGAATTTCAATTTTTCCTTTCACAGATGTTTACAAGTGCTAAATACCACTATAACAAACACAAGAAACACATATATATTACCCAAAGTTCCAATTTGAATTGGGAGAACTGGGAAAATATTCCACTTGTACTGTATTCTAAGTGTTAAATTACATCAATTTTAAATTACATTAAATTACTTACATGTGTATGTAAGAGAATATTAATAAAATTAGACTTAGACTAATTGCAGCATTCTGATGGATGTATAAAAATCATAGTTTTCCAAATTTATTTTATAATATCTGCCTGCAATTTTGTGACCTAAAGAGAACCCAACTCTAACAAGATGTTTAAGTCCATAGTGGCTTCCATTCAGGAGATCTGGTCAAAGGTAAAGATGATGCTGGGATGAATGGAAGAATCTTGCCATGCTTAAAATAATCCAAGAATGAAGATATACATACTACATAGATGTTGTAGAAAATTTCATGCATCTTTAATAAGAGTTAATTTAAACAGTCTTGGATATGTTAATGAACACTGATTTTCCCATATTTTGCTTGAGTGCATTGGATCATGTAAAAGTCATAGTTTTCCTGTTCTTTCCCCTCTAACTCTGCATTCTTTGGTAAGTACCACAGAGTATAGGAACTGATGCAGAAGTGTTATGCATTTTTGTATGAAGGTAGTGGCTTCTCTTAGCAAGCAGAGGTAAGCTTTTGCTGACACAAAGGTAAGAATTCTGTTGTGATTGGTGAAATGGCTTCTGTTTGATAATTTCATGCTATTTTGCAAGATCACACAATTTTTTAAGAAACTTTTCTTAGAAGCAATTCTGAGCTTCATTGCAGGTTTTCAGTTAAAATAATAATGAAAACAAATAGCACTAACTAATAAAACATGCTAAAAGCAAGTTTGAATTGTTACCCTGACTATACTGGATTAGTGATAAACCTTATTCTCTTCATTTTGGGTGAATGTCATGTTTGCATCTATGGTGTCATGACTGATACTCTCTAGTGAAAATGCAGATGATCTGAGTTTCATGCAAAAAGAGAATGGGAAAATCTCAGAGGTTTTGGCAAGCTCCCTGAAGGCCTCTAGACTTCCTGAGTTTTCAGGTAAGTTCACAGGGTGGCAAATTAATGAGTAATCAACTCATGGAGCCCACTCCTTCCCCATCTGTGCTGCAATTGTTAAAACTCAAAAGTAAAAGGACGGAGAGAGCAAGAAAGTGTGTGACACTGGACAATGTTGAGGTTCAAAGGGATAGTGAAATATTTTATTTTCCCATTCTCTCCTTTCTTCTAAAGCAGAAAGACAGAAAAACCCTCTGCATATATGAAAGCAACTTGTCCCACACCTTTACTAATCAACCACTGAGGAGATCTTTCCCGCTCTTTTTGTTTTCCAGGGTTACAACATGCCCTGTATAGAAACCTAATTACTCTCTGTTTGATTTACTTTTCAGTTAGGCAGAATTCTGAGTCACCTGAAAACACTTTTCACTGAAACAGCACATATTTTGCTAAAACAAAAGGTCTATAGGCCCTGGTAACATTAGTTTTACTGCTTGACTGTGAGATCTACACAAGTACTCTTAATAATCTGCATTTTTATTTTGATTTTGGAAATAATCAATCCCCTAGCTGGTTGTCTTATCAAATAGATGCTACAAACCTACATGAGAGCAGGAAAATGAACTCCTTTTATATGAATATAATATTCAGGCTGTCTAGTTTTACCAAATAATGTCATGTAAAATTTCTTTTTTTCCCAATATCCCTGACAAAGGCAGTAAAATTTGGAAATCTGTTCTTCATAAATTTTCCAGTACACTCATCACCATATTGTTGACTATGCACTCAGCTAGCTAATCAGTGTATTGGAAAATTAATTCAGACAGAGCACTGATTCAACAGACCTTACTTTTTACATATGCATTTGGTCTGATTACTGAATTTGCAGAAGCAACTGGATTACTGTCTTCATGTGGGCAGCAGGAGTTTGTAGAACATGAATATTGCTATATTTTAAGAATCTGTGTGGCATTGCAATTCTAGTTTAAAAACGATGGCCTGATATCAGACAATTTAAGCTGTTGTGCAGAAAATTGAATTAATAAATGGGACTGTTCTGCCTCATAGGTGCTGTGTTATTTCAGCTATCCTCTGTGAGAGCCTATTTAATTTTGAAACTTTGTACTCTTTTATACTTGATTCTTATAATACACTAGTACAGAGGCATTCCAAGCTAAGATCTGGCCTAGCTGCCATCTGAATAGCAAACAGGCTAACAGATGTTTTCCTCTTCAGAGAACAAGGTGTAGGTGAGTATTATCTGCATCTGACTGATGAGAGCCTGAGGTATTGTGATATGTCTGATAATTATTCATAGTTTCACTGGAAATCTGTTACATTAAAATAGAAAGGGAATCAGGATTTTCTGAGCCATTGTCGTGATCTGTGTGGGCAGTGCATGCTTTTTTTGCATATCACTCTGCAGTGTTCCAGCTTCTCCATTCCCTTATCAGTGTCTCTGGAAATCTGTGCCTTGCTCTTTCTTTTATAGCACTAGACCAGATTGTCTGTTTAAATTCTGGGATAGTAGACTGGGAAGTAGGAAAAAGATGCTGTCTCTGAAGGTGAGATGCATATCTCATGCCATGAGGGAACATATGTGAATGAGCCTCCATTGGTTGTTGATTCTTGTGAGACTTTATGAACAAGATTAAAGCATTGACGTTCTGTTTCCTTCCTTGTTTTTCCACCGAACTTATCAGAATCCATCTATCCTCCTTTAGTCTTCAGCTTTCAAAGGAGGACTACTTCTTACTGATGACAACAAAAATTCAAAAGTTTCTATAACAATCCTGAAATTGTACATAATTATTTCTGCTGAAAGTAGTAATTTGCATTTCACTTCAGACATTTTAATGCATAGTCTGTAGTATGAATACCATATGGTCTCCAGTGTTTCTGATTCTGTTCTTGTTTTCCTGGATGGTAGGACCCCCAAAAATTTCAATGAATAACATTTAGTCTTTGAGGAAAACCTCAGTCAAATAAGTAAATTGCAAGGTTATATAAAGAACTATAACCTGGGGAAAGGATTATACATGTATTAATAAAATTGTAATTGATCATTTTTCTATCCCTGAACTTGAACTAAGACAGAGCTTGACTAAAAGTAGTGCAGTGCCAAAGGAAGGTAAAAATGACTCCTCAAGGAAAATAGATTATTTGTTTTCACTTACACTTACTTTAACTGCTAATAGTGTAAACTCATTTATTTTATGCAATTGCCAGTTAAAAAACTCTAGAGGCTCCAAGCTTTGATTTGCTGCAGACAGAGAAGCAACCTTCTTCAGTGTGACAAAGAATTAATCTTAATTCCTTTAACAGTTGGGTAAAAATAATAGCAAAATAGTAAAAATATTTATTAACAGGTAGTGAACACAGACTTATTGCAAGTGCATTTTTTAAGGGTAGTAGAGTGACGTTTTCTTTTTCATTCCCTGATGTGGACTGCACATAGAAATAGTTCACTTGCATAATTTAAAAGAAACCCTATTCTGTAGAGTGGCTTTGTTTTGGCTGTGCATTGTGGCAGTTCTTTGAAATTGTTTTCTACTTTGCCCTCAAGCATTGTCACTTGGTTTTCATAATGTTAATTACCTCTACAAGATCCCTCTAGCTCTTCCTAAGAATATGAGTAATTTTAAATGCATTGAAATGACTTCCATCTTGTGTATGTGTATTAAAAATAAATACACTTGACTCAGGAATTAATCAATAAAGAAGTATGGAACAATGAAGTTAAATAGACTTTTTTTCCAAGGCTTCATTGTGTGTGTTTTGCTCACAGTGAAATATTTTTTTATGGAAGCAGTAGTGCCATATGGCACTAAAGATGGTCTCTCTTGATGGAAATATAGTAGTTTAGATTGAAGGGGTGTTTTGTCCACTAAATATTATGCTTTGCTTCACACAGGAATTCAGGCTAGCCCTATGAACTGTATCTGGTCTGGAGTTCAGACCAGATCATCATGGAGGCCCTATCTGATCCCCTAAACTATGTATCTGTGGAACTGATATATTTTAAGAATAAAGGATATCATTATGAACTTAATGAAATCAGTGAGTCTACATATGAAGCCACTACTTCTGAGTGAGATGACACGTGGTCCATGGTAGTTTGGATCCTGCCTTTTGGACATAAACATTAGAAAGAACTATCAGACTCTCCTGAACTCTCTAAGTATTTCAAGACACCCTAGACCATTTTTTTGTATGTGATATAGGACCCCTCCTTTCCACACGTGTCATGGTTTTGTGAGGAGCTACTTTTGCTTTGGGGAGAGGGCTGCAGTGCAGGCCCAGTAAAGAGTTCTCAGACTTCCCCCACAATCCCCCCCCCCTGCTGGCTCTGAGGTTCACACCCACCTCCAGCCTGGCTGAGCCAATCTGGTGCCTCTGCCATCACTATTTAAGGATGGAAATTTGAAGTGCTTGGGAGGAGGTGTAGGAGTGGTACAAGATGGAGGTGACCTTGTTAAGTAGCCTTGTCTGTTTTGTCTGGGACCATAAGCAGCAATTAAGCCCTCCCTGTCCTCTGGGAGTTCTTAAGTCTGTGGTTAGTTAAGTCTAATCATGGTCTTTTGTCCCTGGATGGGCCTAAACAACGTCTGAGCCGTCCACTGCTGCTTCTGTGGACTCTTCATTTTTCTTCAATGATGAAAAAACCCTTGCTCCTCTTTTTTTTTTTTTTTGCAGAGAAGATCTCTCTTAAGTGGTTCTCTTCACTTGACTGGTGGCTCAGGTGTCCTTCCTGTCTCTCCCCTGCCTCTGCCTCTTCATGCCTAGAAGTCATGTGCAACTTCCCTGACATCTTGACAGTAACCTTCTCTCTTCTTTCCTTTGAGGAAGTCTTGCCCTCAGTAGAGATTTCGGGATATAAAATAACCACCTATTGCATAATAATTTAGCTTTTATATTGCTTTTATCAGGACTTCTCCCAGAGTAGAAATTGATTCCTGCTTGGACACTATACACTGCATAAAGGATGGGGATGGTATGTACAAGTATTGAGTTTGTTTTACCATGCTTAGTTTCAGTATTTGATTACTGTTTGGCAAAACAAATATATGTATAATAAACTTCTGACTTTTAATTTAAGAATCATAGTATACTTGACAGTAGACTTCAATGAACTTCCCAATGGGAGTAGAGTAGACTGATACTCCTGGTGTAAAAGCCAGGTCTGCAGAATCAAACAGTTCTTGCAAAGATTTTAAGGAACCAGGATTTCTCTCCGTAAATACAAGGAGACAGAAAGAAGAAACCTTCCTAATCCAGAGAGCAGGCAAAGGGTAAAGGGCAGGAAGCATAAACCTATTCTTCCAGTATTCTTTACTTAACATTCATATTGCGGAAGTATTTTGAGGTCCACCAAGTTATGCTTCTATTATGCACAAATTCTTCCCAGTTGTTTAGATAAAGAAACTCGGTACCCAAATACCTACTATCTAGAGTTCCTTGATACATGGACTCTGACTTATGGAATGCATCTGTAGTGTCTTTGTATGAAGAAATATCAGTCAGATATTGCTGTTATATCTTTCTACATGATGAAGTGAGAAGATGACTGGTGTACTCTCTCCTTGTGTATTGAACTTAGAAGTTTACATAATAATGCTTTAATTGGTTTACTGGTGAGGTATACTAGGTCCCTGAGAAATTTTCCTGTGCCACATGGCACTGAGAAAGCTAGAAAACAGAATCACACCCTGGTCTCATTTCCAGGCTCTGATATAAGTGGTGCCTGTTCTAATATGGAAATGTTCGGATTGATAGGGATTACAGGAAACAAAAATTAGGTGATTTCTGGAAGCTGCTACAAATCACAGAGGAGATGGTATACAGGGAGTGCACAGCTATTTAGTGTTGCGTTGGCTTTGCAATGAACGCCGACCCCTACGTGCCTCAAATAACTGATAGAAATGAGAGAGATGAATGTAAATTGTCATTTCCAAAAGACATGTGAGATTTGGGCCAGCTTTGAGCCAATTTTTGCCTCTTTTAATGTATCTTATTTTAGGCATTCAACAGCTTGAAACATTCTTGTCATGGAAGATTGCATGCAAAGTACCTGAAAAATCATTGAATTTATTTCCATTTTCAGGTCGAGCAACAACCTCTATCTCCCTTGATTCTCTCCTGCCCACATGATACTGCTTTCTGGAATAATAATTCTGTGGCTTCCACCAGCAGACATGTATGCTTCCCGTCTCTCATCTAAAATCACTGACTGACAGGTCTGACAGAAACAAATAGCAGGTGTGTTGACAGATTTGGTGTTTGGATTTGCCGTAAAGTACTTTATCGCTGCTTCTCATTTTTTTTTGTTCCTGGTTCAGCACCTTTGTCTATGTAATCATTAGGATCACAACTTTCAGTTTGATGGTTGTGTAGTCATGGGTCACTATACTAATATTATCACAGCTGGGGATATAGTTTCATGTTATTTCCTTTGGAATGTCATGTGCTCTTGCTTTTTTTTTTTTTCTAATGCTTCTGTATCATATTCCTTTAATTCCTTTACAAAGGAATGTTTTCCAGTGTTTTTCCCTTTACAGTATTGCAAGATAGACCAGCAGCTTGCCAAATGGCTTCTAGATCTCTTACTATTTTAATTCTGTTCTCAATAGGTGCACTTTTGTAGATGCCAATAGATCCCATCTGTGTCCCAGTTGAAATATTATGAATGACGTAAACTAAGGCCACACGTTTGCAGAAATACTTGGGGAAACTTGGGCAGATCTACTTTTATAGTCCACTGGCTTTTTGTTTCACCCTAAGAGAGGGGGCAGTTGGGCAAACCACAAAGACCTTGGCTTCAGAATCAGACCCCTCTGTGCATTGGCGTAGATTTCAGATTTGGGAAGTGAGTTCATGGTAGTTAATATTTGTCCTTTTTTTTACAACTTCTTTCTTCCTGATCATAGGAAAGCTACTATAAACATGATAGCCTTGTTTCTAAATTTTTCTGATATTTGCTGATATCCTTTATTAGAGAAGGGAGTACAATTGTGTCAGAGATCGTTTATATTGAAATTGAACTCTAAACGTAAGTGTGAGGCATCAACCAGTTACTCTGAGGCTAAAGTAGGTCAGAGAAATAGACCTTTTTTGTGCTGTTTTGTTTTAACCCCAGACAACAACTAAGCACCGTGCAACTACTTGCACATGTTCTTCCACCTACAGTGGGATGGGAAGGAAAATTAGAATAAAAAATTAAAACTTATGGATTGAAATAACAGTTTAGTAACTGAAATGAAAATAAAATTGACTAATAACAACAATAATAAAATCAATAATAATAATAATAATAGAGGTATAAATAGCAATAAACTTATATTAGAGATACAATAATAATAATAAATAGATATATAGAAAAGAAATAAAAAGGAAAAAAAGTGAAACCATGTGATGCACAATGCAATTGCTCCTCATCCACTGCCTGATGCCCTAGCAGCGATCCACTCCTCCCTGCCAACTTCCCATAGCTCGTATTCTGGGCATAAACTTCTATGATATGGAAACAGACTTGTGACAAGTTTGGGTCAGCTGTCCTGGCCATGCTTCCTCTCAGCTTCTTGTGCCCCCTCCAGTCCACTTGCTGGCAGGGCAGAGAGAGAAGCAGTTTGACCCTGTGCAAACACTGCTCAGCAACAGCCAAACATCCCGGTGTTATCAACATTCTTTTCATGGTAAACCCAAACCAGAACCCTGTAGCAGCTACTAGGAAGAAAATTAACTCTATGCCAGCTGAAACCAGGACAAGTGCACAGTGGCCAAAATCCATCTAAAATTATAAAAAGACATTATGCTAAAGAATTGGTAGGACCTAGTAATAATATCAGCTAATTTTTTTGCAACAGCTGGTGTTCCACCTTACCTGGAATTAAGAATTGGTCCCTCCATTTTGCAGAGGGAGGAACTGAGGCAGAGTACATTTAACTGTTTCTTCAAGGTGATAGAATGAATCAATGACTAGAATTGAATACAGGGGCATTCCAACACAGAGGTCTGGCTCTATGTTAATGGGATTTCTGACAATATAAATCTGTGAGAATGAAAATGAAAATTTGTAATTTTGTGATGCTTGGAGGTAATAATGGGCTTAGTGCCTCCATGAGAGAAAGAGGAAAGGAACTGGAAAAGACAGCTCAAGAAGGTACAAAAAGATTCTTTTTACTTTATGTTTACTCTATATTCACGGAGAAATTGTAGTTTTCTGATATAGATGTCCATTTGGGAGTCTGACCATATGTTATGTTATGTCTTGTTCCTTGTCATAACTTCAGTAAAAGCCAGCATATGCATGAGAGTCATGCTTGTGGGTTGTTTCAGTTCAAATTGCCAGCAGTGAGAAAGTTACATTCATGTATTTTTCATTGCTATTACATTGATGGATTGTCTTCTGCTCTAAATGTGTGAAGTGGTTATTTTAGAAAGAGATCAGATTTGGCTAGATGTTTAACAGTGCCAGGCAAATCATATGTAAGAAAAGAAATATCCTTCATAATTATCATCAGGATGACTTTGTGCATTTTAGCTTTGTGAGAGAAATAGACTTGAATTGTGATTTGAAATAGTGCAGTTCTTTTTCTGTGGCAGAAGGGAGGCTGGGGAGAAAGCTCTTGGAAACTTTGTTGCTTTTTGTTTTCTTTCTGCTTTGCTTCTGTTCTGATGGGAAGGCCTGGCATGTCTTTACTTTTCTAGTTTTAAGGATCATTTAGTGCTCAAAGTATTAGAAGTTCAGTTCTAAAACATAAAGGTGAGAGGTTAGGGAGATGTAGTAGTGGATTTATGCTGTCTTTTCAAAATCAGGTGGAGGTGGAAGGAAATGGAAGAATAATCCTCTGAAAGAGTTTCCTTGAGGTTGGAAAACCGGATGAAGTGGGGAAGTCTGGCTGCCCCATAGAAGCTTCCTTGTCAGCCTTCTCCCTTAAAGGTGGCAGATCCAAGAGGGAGATAAATAGGTCAGTGTGTGGTAAGATAACAGGGATTTGTGACTGTGAGGAAAGGAAGACTGAGAGTTTGTTGATGGGGTAAGGAAGAAGCATAAAGTTTAGATAAAGATCAAAGTTAATATACTTATCCAAATCTCTGGATCTGCTGAAAGTTCATCAAGAGTTTCTCTGGTATAGATAAAGTTATGTTAACAAACAAGGCAATGCTGAGGATTCATAAGAAAGAAAGTTCACTCTGAGCAGCTGTGGGAAACAGTTCAGGGTTATTGGCTCTATTGGAAAGTCGAAGGGAACAGGGTGCTTCACTTCTGTTGGTTGCTTTGAGACTCTGAGCAGAAACCACTACATTATTCAAAGCTCATTCACAAAAATCTGTCATTAGAAGGAATTTTTCTTTAAAAAATAGCAGAGCTATTTAAATACAGGTCTATATAATAGCATCCTCCCTGAAACAACAAGGAGTGATGTGAAACTAATGATTGCAGAAAGTGCGGCCCTTGTGTGACCAGATGTTACTACAGACATAATGGGCACTTGTTTCTTCATTCTTTACAATGATAGTATGTCATTTAGAAAACTATCTGTTATAAAGTAACTATGTATGGTTTTTTGAATGGAGCTAGCATAGCTTGAATATGACTATTATTCAAAAAAATAGTTGTTCCTCATCATAGTTATTAGTGGACTCAACAGAAAGGTGAAGCATAAGATGAATGTGATGAGGGAGACCTACTAAATGTTCTGTCCCTTATAACTGATTCCCTCAACCTGCTTTGAAAGCAGGTTAGTTACTCCTTCTTCTGTGCTTTATAAGGCAGCAGGGTTAAATAATCAACCATTTCTGCTTTAGTCAACCAAAGCACTTAACCTCAATGTTTAATGTTATTTAGAGTAATCACTGACTGAATTCACACCAGGATGAACGGCACCTTGCTGGCTAGAGGATTTCTGTTGTTTGTGTGGTATTCAAGACTTTCCCATGGTGAATGACATTAAAGTAACACTGTAGAAAGAACTTCATAGTATTCTAATAATTTAATTTTTTAAAAAAAATGTTTCTTGAGCTACAGAGAGATTCTGGGAATCTTGTTTGAATGATTGTTTCCATGATCATTAATCTCAGGGAGATGGACAATAAGGAAAAAAAAAAATTAAAACTACTGTATTGTCATTAGACTGTTGTTGTGTATATATATGTGTGTACATATGTGTTTGTGAGGTTAGCTGAGGATTTCCTCAGCTAACAATTACTAGATCTTTTAAAAAATGTTGATGATCAGAGTCTTCAATTTCAATGTCCTCTTTGGTCCAGAAAATAAAAGCTGATGCTGACAGGTTCAGAGGATAGCAAGGATTCAAGATCATAAACCATCAGATTTGAAGCTGAAATAAAACTTCAAATCAGAAACTGCAATATAAAATAGTTAATTATTTTAAAGTACTTCAGACTCCCATAAAACAGTATAGAAGTTCTCCAGAACAATATAGAAGTTTTTCTTCCATTGCTAACAATGATAAACATTTCTATACAGTTGTTTAGGCATTTTTGCAGGGCAGTTTGGGGCCATCTCATTAACTAAGACTGCAGTGAATTATCTGCTTTATTGAGTATTTGTTCTCATTTGAATGATCTTTGTACTACTTGCTGGATAGTTTTTATGTGCTGAGGAAACTCATTAGAGCTCTTGCTATACCTGCTTACTGTAGTCTTACTTGTCTGAAATGGAAAAATCTAACTAACGTGATCAGAATTTGATTGGAGCTGTAAACCAGTGCAGCTACCTTTGCTTCATTAAAATATGGAAAAGCTTGTGCTTATTTTCATTATAATTTATAATTACTTCCTTTTTTTTTTTTTTCTGCTTGATGCAAATTGAGACTGGCCTTTATTCTGACTTCAAATCAACAACTTTATTTTATCTCATGAAACAGATGGTGAAGATCACAGAGATTTCCAAGAAAAGACGATGTAATTTCAGTGCTAAATTACCCTTACTGAAGAGCCTTGCCTCCAGAAGTTGCTAGGGAATACACCTTTATGGTGTATTTCTTGTTCAAGTCTAGGCGTAGCTCACCAGAGGCTAGAAAAGATTGAATGTTTGCTTCACATTGTTGTTTAAAGTATCAAAATCAGACCACACATAATCATTAGGAGTTTCATAGCTGATTTTAGCAGGCCTTTATGCATTCAGTGGTTTGTGCAATTTATTACTGTGTAGAAAAGAAGTGAAGAAATAAAGTGATCAAATGGAAAATTCCTAAGGTATTGTAGCCACTGACGAATATTTCCATGATACACTAAGGATAATTCATCCCTATTCCAAGCTGTACTCTGATAATCATTCTGTATTTTCTAAGGTATTTCTCTTTTGAGGAGATAATAGCTGCTTTTCCTCAGGATCAGAATGTGCAAAGCTGTGCTTTAAAGACAACAGAATGAAAGTCTTTTGTACTGTGAAGTGACCAGGATGCAGATCTCACAGTTTGTATGTAAGAGTGTATTTTTTTTAATTGCTAGGAAGAACACATTCTAATGCAGTCTGAGTATGGATAGGTTTGTTTAGTCCCCAAGTCACCAGAAAAGGGTAAAAAAAGGATAACTATTTAGACATAAACATGCTGGGAAAGTGAAAATTGCAAACTGTACAGCCATTGATAGTAGAAACATGTTTTACAACCTCACAGAAAACCAATCTATTCCTGGGAAAAAAAATAGAGTTACTTTTTAAAGAAAGGACCTGAATATTGCAAGTTCTCAACTGCTGCAGAGCACACACAAAGACCATAAACTAAACCTGCCCTTTGTTAGATTTGTACTTAGACAAGGGATCACTGTGTGTTACAGAAGATTCAGTTCAGAGACAGGCATGTTTGTTAGTAACTGTCAAGAAACTGTCAAGAAACTTGGAGTATCTCTTTGCATGCAGTGAAGTCAGCCTATATGCACCTGGCTAGAATACTGTTTGCAGCAGAGTCTGTCTGCAAACAATTATCCTGAGGAGAAGCCAGGTTGATTTAAAAACTCTTCTAATAGATTGCTACTTGAGATTTGTGATGTATCCTGTCTAATTGAAGTTGCATGCTATTTTCACTAAGCCAGAAGCGATACTGAGTCATGTAAATATAAAAATAAGAAGACATCAAAGAACTTCCTAGCAGTCATTTGCATGTTGGTGGCTCAGTTTCTGATACTGTTCCAGCTGAACTTTTTAATCAGAAACCTGATGAGGCTCCTGCCAGTTCTCCTGCCCAACATTCTCAACAGGCTGCCTGTCACCACTTAGGAGCAGAGGATTCCAGGTTTCCAGGTCAATGGTTCTCAGTGGTTTATCCATCACTTTTATAATGAGAAGTTGTAATAAATTGACACAAATGTATAGACTGATTTAATCGTGATTTTCTGCTTTATACATTACTTTTTGAAACACAGTTAAAGGTACATTTGTTGTTGCATCTAATTGTAATTCAGATTGGCTTTTATAAGTCTACTGGGGACCCTTCTTAATTTACATAAGTGCACCACTTTTAAATGAATCAGTTTTTTTCTTGTTTAGAGGATGTGTCCAAGACTTTCCAAACTTAATTTGAATTTATCCAACTTAAATTTATGTAGTTGAGACATCTAATTTAGGAGCATCTTTCTATTTCATTAAGTTCCCTTTCTGGTTAGTATAGACAGAGTGCAAATGACATCTGTATTGTCTTCTTTATCTATATCCGGTTCCTTTTAGCAGAGGAGAATGAGATTAAGTGTCAGAGATTAAGTGACAGAAGTTAGGAAGCTTGGGTCTGTGTCTAAAATCAAGACCTGCTGTTTCGATTTAGGTACCTGATTTGTTTGTTTGATTTTTCACTCTGCTGAACACTCAGTAGTTTGTTCTTTTCTGACTGAATTAGACAAACCTTCACTTAGTTGCTTTGATATTCTTGCAGCAAAGCCGTGAAGAAGGGATGGCAGAATCACTGCTTTTGAAAATTAGATCTCTTCTTCTGACCTCTTCTTAGATGGTTTTAGAAACTTAGCTTTATTTACATCACTTGGAAAATCTCTGATAAAGTTGCAGTTAGTATGTGTAAAGAGGATCATATTACATACAGGTACATACATAGTCACATTGAGTTGAGCAATAACTTCTTTAACTGTTTCTTTCAGTAGTAGGATTTTGTTAAATGAAGTGTGAAGTTGTTCTCTAAACTTATTTCCATGTTTTACTTAACTTTACATGATGGAAATAAGAGGATGGTGTGTAGACTTTTCTAATACATGAGTGTTTTCTCTAGTCTTTGTTCACCTGCAAAGTTCACAAGGTCGCCAGTTATAAGTATGTGATCCAGTTTCTATATCTGTTAACTTGGAAATGGAACAATCAACAATAGGTCTGCCATTGGGACTGGGGGTGAAAATGATATTTAGTGGTCCTACAATGCCCTTAAATAATATGCATCTTTTTAGGAAATAGGAGGTTAATTTAAAACTCCTAAAGCTGAGAGAAGTTTTTCTATTGACCTAACTGCACACAATTTCAGTGTCTCAATGATAATGAGTCTGAAGTAATGAAAAGGTATGAACAAGTCTGCCTTTGAACCAGTCTGAAGTACATGTGCAGTAAGTTTTTTTTTTTTTTGCTTCAGTGGGACTTCTTGTGGAATGGGATGTTTATAGGATGGCAGCAGTTCTCTGCAAGTCTCTACCAAAGAACACAATTGCTATTTCAGGAGATTGAAGCTTTGCAGAAACTAAAGGGAAGTTTAGTTTAACTTCAGTGAGGTCAGAAGTTTCTATTCTATTTTTTAACTTTCCTAACAGTTGTTGAATTTGTCAGTGATTGTGATGAAACTAATGACAGACTAGAATTCTAACAACTTGTAAGCTATTTACATGAATATTGCTCTTTTCTTTCCTCCTTATGAGGGAAAATGATTAAGTAAATCATTTTAAAATTACTGTAGCTATGGAGTCACCACAGTTAACGCCAAGGTTGCGTGCTATAGACTTAAAATGGCTTGTTACAAAAAAAAGAAAAAAAGCACCATACCAATCTCTTAAAAGAGTCTAACACATTACACTAACCAAGTCCAAATACAAGTATTTTATGGGATATTTTCGACAATAGGTAACATCTGCTTAATGTGTTCATAAACCCAAATATTAATTTCCTGGTAAATTGGTTGTAAACCAGAAAGTATTATTATTATTGCAATTATTTTTGCATAAGATAAATGTCTCAGTGGCTTAGGAGGTTAAAGTTTAGAATAAGAGCTGGCAGTTGCTTTTCTCTGCAATTTGGCTAAAATTAAATTGCCCGATCATGAATCCAAGTCATATTTTATCTTTCATTAAAATAGAAAAGACCTGGAAACAGTCTGTAGACCACCAGGATGTCTGAAAGTTATTTTCCAGTTATAAAAATAAACTAGCCTTGAATTTATTCACCATCTGTCAGTCTTCTGTTCCTACCAAAGAGCTGAATGTTCAGACAGGTTACTTGCAGTGGTGAGAAGTGGTGGTGAGCTGTAGGAAGCCAGGATACCAAAATTGCTCTAATTATATTATGACACAGAGCGGCTTTTGGAAATTTGCAAGAGTTCAGTTACAGCCTCTGGGGAGGGATGTAACATTTTCAGGATTCTCAAGAATGCACACATTTCCTACCTCAAAGGGTTCATTCAAAGAGATCGAAATTAACAGAGTGACCTTCCTTTGCTTAATTATCCTCTGCATCAGAATCTATGTGCAGGGGTGGGACCATTGCTGGTGAAGCAAGAGACAGTGTTAATTTTATTAAGGTAACACTTGGTGCAGGAAGAATGTTACTTTGCCATCATAACCTTGGTGGACCTACTAAGTTTCACTCTCTTATTAATGGTATGCTTTTCTGTTTGAGAAAGGGAAACAGGAGGTGAATTTTAGTGCCTGAAGAAAGTGAAGATGATTGTTTATAGATAGATGTGTTGTGCCACACGTGTTTGAAAAGGCTCAGATTTACTAGCAAGTTCTCTCTCTCACTCCCTTCAGGACATATATGTAACAAGATTTAAGATCACCTCTACTGCAGAGAGGGACGTAATCAACCTGTTTGTATTCTGAGGTGCTTTATCTCTTATAGTTATTATAAAGACATATCAATGTTAATGCACTCAGTAAACATAAGCATAACTTCATTTGAAAAAGCCCAAATCTTATTTTGACTGACTGGAATTCTTATTGATGTAGAGAGCTGATTCAAAATTGGCTTCTCCTCTTAAGAGTGAAACAAGCAAAGGGAAAGCCGAAAGGCTCAACAGAAGCAGCATCTCTAACACTGTCCCATAATGGATTTGACTTCAACACAATAACAAATTAACAAGCCAAAAGTCCTTGTGACTAAAACTATATGACCTTTAGCGGTAAGAATGGTGGGTCAGATTTCCTTGGAGACCATTAGAAGCATAAATGGAAAGCATTTTGCTTTTGTATCATACTTATGTAACAAACTGAAGAAAATTGCTTTACAGAATGAATGAGTTGCAAGAATAGTTAAGGAATTATTTGAAGAGTATTTTCATCTTGAAGAGAAATGATTTTTGTATATGTCTTTCATCTTAGTTCTTTTATTTGAACTAAAGAAGCTTAAAATTACCATGACATACTCAGGAAACTGCTGACCAACTTCAGGACTTGCTACACCAAAATATGGAAGGAAAAAAGGAGACATGAAGTATGGAGCCATGATGTCTGTTGGATTTATGAAAAAACTGGGCCATGCACTGAGTTTATGAAACAACAGAAATAACTTCCTTACAGTAAAATTGAAAGAATATGTCAGATTTTTCCTAAAATTTGTAAGTATGCTCTTTTCCAAAGTTTTGCAATACAAGCCTTTCAGTTCCATAGCTTCAAGTACTGTGCAGCTGAAAATATGTACGAGGAAAGTCTAGATGACTGGTATATAATATAATATATTCTCATAGAGTTCATCTGTGCCGATGTTACTCATGATTCTTCTATACAAGTTGTCCTGCTTGCAGCAGAGGACTTCTGTGAGTACAAAGGCTGAAGAACTGGAGGGCTGACATTTTAAAAAAATCTACAGGGAAAAGTCATTATGAGTACCTTAGAACTACATCTCTGTTCTTCAGTTGCCTTGGTATTGCTGCTTGGCATAGAAATTCTTACCTTTTTAACACTGTCTGAGTCTGAAGTTTATTTTTAGAAGCATGTAAAAACAAGCTGGGAAGTATCTTTTGCCTTCAGTCATATACTGTGGCTTCTTTTCCGTGTTTTAAAGTTAAAGAAATCCCAAGGCTCTCCTTAACCTTACCTGACTTCCATATTAAAACATCTGTATTCCTATCTTACCTACCTTTTGCTAATCCTAGCAATTTGAATAACTCTTAAATTTATCATCTGATTGTATGAAACTTACCTATTAACAATTCATAAGCTTTTTTTTAATATACCTTTAGCAACACCACTAAATTGGATGTTTTCTTGCTGAAAAGGAATAAATAGAACATCATGATCTCAAAGGAGCAAAGAGTTCCTGGAGCCAGCTTTCTGATTTCTTTAAATTATACTACTTCAAAATTCCCTGCCACTCAAGATCATTTTGGTGATATTTGTTATCTTTTAACATACCTATGACAACTTCAGATGACATTTTCAGAGATGATAGAAGAAATAAAGTCCTCAAACCCCTCTAATTTGTAATAGGAGTTGTGGGAATCCAAATGCTTTTTTTTCAGAAAACAAGCTTTTCTTTAGGAAAACTGCCCAGGTTGACTTCATCCTCTTGAGTTGGAGGTTTTTTGTTTTTTTTTTTTTTTTTTTTTTTGCCAATAAAGGAATAGGAAAAACCTATGTACTTCAGTTCAATTTTGTCAAAATGAGACAAATCTGCTTTGGTTTCAGAATCCGTCTTTCATTTGAAATAATCTAGATTTATTTTTTAAAGCAGAGCAGATAGTATAATCCGATTTCTCATTTTGAATTTTATAAAATATTTCAAAATGTTTGGTTTTATTGTATGTGATCAACTTAAAAGGTCCCTAAAATAGTTACACAGCTCAAGGAATGTGTGCCCAAGTCATTTGGACACCCTGTAAATATTCCTGGATGAAAGTAGCTGCTTTTAAAGGAAGTGAAACTCCTATGTACAGAAAACAAAGTTACTATGTAAGAAATATTGTTGATTTACCTTAATTTGGTTTTTGCCCTCACTTTACAGAAAGAAACGAAGAAGAAGGAATCAGTGCATATACAAAAATCTCTGTGACATTAGTGGCAAGATCAAAAGACCAGTGACTGAAAGCCTTCCTTTAGATAACAATCACATTCATGACAGTGAAAAACAGCATATTGGTATTATATGCATTACAACAGATAACAGAAGTTTTGGCAAGGAAGTTGTAGGATTTATGGGACTGAAAGTGAGTGAATCATGATTAGAAAGTGCTTTTCATTTGGACCAGTAGTTTAAGACTTGATTACCTACAGTTAGATAGCAAAGTCCATATTTTGGACTTTGGTCACTCTCAAATATGTAACTTGATTTAACACTTGTAGCTGTCATTTAAACCCTGCTTTGTAAGCTTGGATTGGTACTGCAGTTGCACTAGTTTGTTATTACCAATAATTTACTTTTAAAAAAAAAAATTATAATAGCTGCTCTATGTGCATTTGTTTAAAAACAAATGTAGTGTGCATAGTGATTGAAAATTAGTAAAGGAGGAAAAGTTTGGTAGAACCACTAAGATACTCCATAGAGACACTGAATTTTCAGCTGGAAACTGAAATGGTAAATCTATGATCTACCTATCTAGAAATCACAAAAATTAGTAAGACTGTCAAGAAAAAAAGAAATAAATAGCAAAAAAGAGATCATTAATAGAATTTTTAAAAATTAACTTTTCATAGAATCATAGAATGGTAGGGGTTGGAAGGGCCATTTAGAGGTCATCTAGTCCAATCTCTCTGCAGAAGCAGGGTCACCTTGATCAGATCACACAGGAACATGTCCAGGCAGGTATTGAACACCTCCCGACAAGGAGATTCCACACCCTCCCTGGGCAGCCTGTGCCAGGGCTGCATTACCCTCACAGTAAAATAGGTTTTTTTTATGTTTAAATGGAAATTTTTTCCAGCTTCATCCCATTACCCCTTGTCCTGTTGCTAGATACAATAGAAAAAAGGGGTGCCCCAACCTCCTGACACCCACCCTTTAGATATTTGTAAATGTTAATGGGATCCCCCCTGCAGTCTCCTCCAGACTAAACAGCCCCAGTTCCCACAGTCTTTCCTCATATGAAAGATGTTCCATTCCCCTGATCATCTTGGTGGCCCTGTGCTGGATTCTCTCCAGAAGTTCTTTGTCCCTTTTGAGCTGAGTAGCCCAGAACTGGCCACAGTACACCAGATGAGGCCTCACCAGGGCAGAATAGAGGGGAGAAGGACCTCCCTTAACCAGCTGGCCACACTCTTCTTGCATCCCAGAATGCCATTGACCTTCTTGGCCATGAGGGCACATTACTGGCTCATGGTTAGTTTATTATCAATCAGGACTCCCAGGTCTCTCTCTGCAGAGCTGCTTTCCAGCAGGTCAATCCCCAGCCTGCTTTGGCAGGGGAGTTGGACTAGATGATCTCTAAATGTCCCTTCCAACCCCCTGCATTTTATGGTGCAGGAAGTGGTGATATCCACGTGAGTATTTTCAGTAATTAAATCCTCAGATAAAATTTATGGAATCATCATAATATTAGCAAATCTAAGCCACATATAGACTTGTATTCCTCTAAAGTACCAATCTTGTGGACTACTGAGACACGTTATACATTCTAGAGTGCTCCTTCTGTTTTCCAGTTCAGATACCAAGGTCCTAACCAGCTGGCAATGATGAAGAGTTATCAGATAAAGCTTGTCTATAAAATCAGTGCTCAGTTAGATGAAAGAAAGGCAGATTTTCTCAATATTCTGAATGGATAACTTCTTAGATCATGTTGTCCAGTCCTAATTTATTGTAACTTTTCATCTGGCAGAGTTTCTTGCAGATTCTTTTCTCTACCAGCTCCTTAAAAAAAATGTTTCTATTGACTACACCTTTCTTCCACTTGAGCTTCATAGGCCTCCAGACATTCTCCAGGTGAGATGCAGTTAGCTGGGGTCAAATCCAATTTACAGTTGGATTTTACCCCAGCAGCCTTTCTGATTTGGTACTGGTAGTCCTGAATCTCACAAATAGTAGTTTTGATGGAAATTACCATAAAATGGAAGCTGGAAAAAAACACTAGAGCTTGATCCAGGGTCAGAGATCTATTCTGAACTTAGCCAAATATACTTGGCACAAACTAGTCAGCCTAATCTTATATACTTTGTCAAAATGTGCTTCCATCAGCAAATAGTGTAGTAAATGCTATATAACTTGATATTTTAGAAGACTCAGCTTTGAGTCAGAAGAAACCTGATTTCAGAATTCACACTGAACTGTGGGTAAAACTCTTTCTGTAGGGTACACTATTACTCAATGAATCTGTTAAGAAGGCTAGTCATGTTGGGAAAACATGCAAGAGACTACTGTTACAAAAGACAAATTTGTTCAGCCAGAAAAGACTGACCAGATAAACCATTAAAATGATTGGACTCTCATAACTTCCTGCAGAATGTCTGCTGTTGCTTCATCACTTTAGGTGTTGTAGAATAGTGGTCTAAATCAAGGGCACCATAAAGTTTTTATTAAGCTTATTTTAATGAGACATTGTTCAAAGTGAACTACTTGTTTTGTTGCTGTGCTTATATTTTATTGGATTCCATCTCTACTACAAGCAACAGTTGCTTTTTCCAAGGAAGAAATAGTGATTTTATTGTTTCTTCTCACCATTGTTTTATCTTTGGCCTCCCTTCTCAGTCATTTGGCCTAAGATCAAGAAATATATGTGGAAAACATTGTTCAAACTGGGCCTTTCATAAGAATGGCCTAAGGAGGAAATAGGGGCCTGGCTTACAATTTACTCACTGTACGTGATAGTTACAATCCAAAGGAGAGATTCACTGGTTTCACTATTTGATTGCAATCTCCATATATTTTTCTTTTTTTTTTATTTTTTTTATTTTTAATATACTTAATATTGCTGAGGTTGGGCAGAAAGATATCTGTGCTTTTGGAACTTCTAAAGAAAGAAATCAACCGACTCATTTGGACAGGAAGACAACGAGAAATTATTGAGACACTGCAGGTAATTTAATTAAAAATAGGATTTTTATGAGCAGTGTTAATGTGTGCTACCTCAGCTAACCTGACAATAAAGGTTTTGCAAGCTACAATGACATCTGGCACAGGATCACATGTACGAATTATGCAGAGGCAATAAAAGGCACTTAATTAGCATTGCAAATAGTATTCCAACATTTATGAGATGTGTGCAAATTTGCATACAGATACATAATTACATAATTTCCAGCTGTTGTGTTTGTTCCATAAGACCTTGCCACTTTATTAGTAGAATATGTAAATCAGGAATTAATCCCTTTTATCATCTACTTTCTCAGTAGTCCATAAATATCTGGCAAATCATGGGAACTCTCTACAGCTCTTTTATGTAGACTCTCTCATCACGCCTCAGAATGGTGTGAAACAAAGCTGTATTCACTGGCTTACTTATCTCTAACAGTCTTTTAAAAGGCTTGTAAACGCATCTCATTTATTATCAGTTTTTGACTCGTCATTCATCTCTGAAACCTTAGTTTGCAGGGTCATGCTGCCAATCTCATTTGATTTATTCTGTTCCAATTTTAAAGAGATTTAAGTTAATATTTGTTCTCATTAGTAGCTTTCTGATAAGGGTAGTTATCTTGTGTTACAAGTGAACAGAGAAGGCTGGGAGGAAAGGATATCTGACAAAACAAGAGTGCTATATAAGCAGTTTTTTAAATTCAAGGTGAAACTGGGCAGTTCAGATGCCTAAAAATCAAAACTGGACAAAATGATTAGCTAGAAAAAATATTGCTCAATTTAACTTCATATAAATCCATGGTGTATAATATTTGTTTGCCTAGATAAGCTTGGACAATTTTCACTTAGGTACCAACAGATAACTTAGCTTTCTTAAAATGTATTTAAATATTGTATTTTATTGTGTTTGTGATATTAATAATTTTACAGCACATATTTGACTCAGGATGTTTGTAGCAATTTAGTTTATTAACAAAAGATACTTCTGGTTACAGTTATTGAACATACTGTTAAGCCAACTGACGTTGGCTTAGAGAAGAAATTGTTTTTACTTTCTAACACGTTTTTCCTTGTGTGTTTTGAAGGTGCTTTCACTATAATCATGCCATTGCCTTTTCCATATAACGGAAATTTCCCCTTATGTTTGAGTCCCGTAAAAAAGAAATTCAAAGCAACAAGAGAGTCCAGAGCAGGAGGGAGGAAAAACATTGTAGGAAGTGGTGATTGTGCTCTCTCCTAGGAGAACTTTGTTGTATCTAAATTTAGTTTGTGTTTGCAAATTTACTGGACTGCCAGCTCCTTTAACACTCTTCAATAGATGAAAGTGGTTTACAGTAATGTAGCCTGAAGTATATTTTTGTTTATTGACTATGTAGTGCTTTCTCATTATTTTTTCTTGTAATCTAAATGACATGTGCTAAATGAAAATCTATTTATAGAATAAGTATAATTAACAATGAACATATCTTTAAGTATTTTGTTGTTGTTTTGTCTGAGTATGATAATGGGAATTGCAAATGAAATCTTTCTGCCTGGAATGACTGATCTGCCTTACAGACATTGCCAGCAATGTTGTTTATGGAGGGAAGGAAATTGTAGTAACTGAAAGAATAAAATAATGAACCTTCATAAATGCACAAGACAAAGAAGGGAGCAACAGATGTTTCTTTTTCTTCAAACTGCGTGGGTGAACACAAGGATGAATGTTGTTCTCTCTGCTCAGTGTTCCAGCGGAGTATTGCTGCTGGTAGTAGCTCTGTTGAAAACAAAAAGAATGAAAAGATCTTGTTTCATATTACTGTAAGAAGACCTGGCTTCCGACAATAGATCTTTAATTTTTAGACAGAAATTCATTAAACAGAGTATGAGCTGGTGTCAGCAGTGCAGATGGTTCTGAGCTTTTTCTGCACCTCACTGCAGATTGTTAAATTGTGTTCTCAGAGAGAAAAACCTCTATGATTTAAGTCTAGCACAGCCTAAACAGTCACGTTTTGTCAGGAATTGAAATTGTGCTTAGGAAATAAAGATAGAAAGAATATTAAAACTTTATTTATTAAAACAAACATGCTAGAGAGTTTTACCACTTTAAAAAAAATTTGCTCAGCTGATGCAGTAACCCATGAAGATTAGAAAATTAAACATCTTGATCCAAAGAAGACAATTAAATACTGAAGTTTTACTCAGGGAAGCTCTGTAACATTGCAAATGACAAAAGCTTGTATATATAACTGGACTTTTTTCCCCCATGATTAATGGTCATTTATGCATAATTAGAAACTAGATACATATCACTGACTCCAGCAGATACACTTTTAATTTGGACTTTCAGCTTCCTTACCTGAAAGAGGAATGGTTATTTTGAGGGTTTGGACCAAACACAAGGCGTGAAATGAACTGTGTTATTGCAGAAACAGTAACTACTCATAAAATCTCTGTTAAAACTGAAATTCAGAGAGCTGTTTAGTGAAATAAATACCATTAAACTACAAAATTATAGCCCATTCCTCTGAGAGTCTATACACCAATAGTTAATCTTAAGTGATTCAATCATGAGTAATTACATATTACCACTCCCGATCTTTAAGATTTCAATCAACCTTTAGTTGTTCTGTTTATACATAATTTGTCTCTGGTTATAGTTTTATGTGATAACTGTGCCAATCTTCATTTCATTAAAATTAAGGTGGTGGAGGCTTTGCAAAATGCTTTTTATTTTTCAGACACATTGGTATAGAAGTTAATTGCAGCCTTGAATGTTGAGAAGTGCTGAGAGCTTGACTCCAAGGCTGTTTAGGTACAGTCTGAAGGTCTGTTGTGCCCAATGCAAAAGGTTCCAGTGATATTATGATGTCCCTAAAAAACCTATTTTCTTTAATGACAAAGACTGTGTAAGATATTTCTCTCTTTCTTTGCTCTACCTTCTTTGTTTTGTTCTCTAGCTTCTCTTTCCAACTACCTCTATGTAGTTAACTGTCTTTTGTTAAGCTGCTGGAAAGGAGAAAGGAGAAACCAGACATCTCTGCATTACAAATGTGATCAGCTGGATTGGGCAATTTGGAGTAGTGTAACCAGCATTAGGGCAACTGAATACTATTCAGCTATATCAGTCTCATGCTGCCTGCAAATTAAACATGTTCAGAGTCAGGGTTTGTTAGCTTGGATGATATTAACTCAGTGCTGTTGTGACTATTCTTTCTGTGATCTGGAAGAGATTGTACTGTGCATCCCTACCCTTTAAGACATGCTGGTCTCTTTAGAGAGAGCTCTGGGCTCAGTGGATCATCTTCACTGTGCTGGGCAAGTACACTCTTAAGCCGTGAAATCTATGGCTGTGAATTAAACATGTGAAGCCCTCACACAGTTCAGGGAAAGAGCTACATTTTTCCTCAGTCTTCACTGTGATATACCACAGAGTAACATCTTTTTTCCGTAGTCCATGTTCTAGAGACCTAAACTTTCCGTTTCTTCCTTGTGAGCACTGTCTCTTTTAGTTCACCATTCATTTCTCTAGTTTCTGACTGTGGTTTGTGTAGGTAGTGTCCTTTGCTTCCTAAACATTGTCACAGTTCCACATATTGTTTTATGAGGCTGATATCAAGTCCTAAATATGTTTGGAGCATGCTGACAAGTTCAGACTTTTAAAAAGAGAGGTAGCTGTTCCTTGTCTAGTTAAAAGCTGTAGAGATGCCTCTAGGTTGTTGGTTTGTGCTACTGCTCTGTACAGCTTTTTAGGTGTGGAAGAGATGCTTTAAAAACACCACATAGTAGAAATAGAGTGCTTTAGAAATCTGTTGATATTTGTCAGAAGACACCTGAACCATGATTTTCTGCTTGACTTCAAGTATGTTTACATTTGTGGGTGCAAAATTGTCCCTTGTTAATTCTGGATGAAAAAGTGTTGAGTGGCCTGGTGTAGCAAATCTGCTATTGGCAGCAAGCAAAGCTTGTAATGCAAGTAACTTTGCTCCTTGAGCTGCTTCTGTGCTGTGATCTCCCCTTCTTCACAAACTTGTGCCTTGGATCTCTGCTAGTTTAGGAGTTGCTGTGCTGCACTCCATTTCATGATGTAGATGTGCTGCCAAGATTGGCTCTCTGTATAAATCCAGTCCAAAGTGTCTCTTTAAAACACTGAGTCCACATCTAAAGCCAACCTTTTTATTTTAAACCCCTTTTAACATCAACTGAATGTTAACTGTAGTCTGAATGAATAGCTCCCAGCTGTGAATGTATTGACTACAAGACGAACTCTGAAGTATTTTGCTTCAAGTTTCAGGCAGAAGCTAAGCTTAATTTTGGAAAAAAAGAGAAAAGAAACAAAAAATGTTTTCATTTTTCTGAATATAAGGGTAACCTCCCACCATGGTCAAAGCCATGGTCCTTAATCCATGTTTATATAGTCAGTCATTGGCCTTGATTTTCAAGTGTATTCTAAACATCAGCTATAAAAGGGAATGGCAGAGTACTGAGCGTTTCCAGATACACTCTGCAATATAGATTTCTGATGATAGGTCATATATCTCTGAGGAAAAACGGCTTATATATTTGTAATTTTGAACGTGAAACTAGAAAGACCGTATACTATTTGAAGAATCTAAGTGCAGGCCTATTACCAGATGATTATTGATAGAAATATTTCTGTTATATTTGGGGCAGGAACACCAAATACTTGGGAGTGATTCACAGTTTCTGAGGTTGTTCTAAAACCACTGTTTTCACTGCATGAGCATTTCAGCCCAGTAGCCATCATTTTTGAGTTAGTAATGGGTAGGAAATTATTTCCTTGTGTAAAAATGATACTGAATGCTGCAAGGGATGAATTTCAGGGTGTATTTTCTGAAAAGCAGCAGTTTGTGCTTCTGCACATTTTTTACCTGCTAAATACTACTTTTGTGTGAAGAAAATTTAGACCAGCTTTGCTTTTCTTTCAGTATGTTTGACCAAAGCCTTCTGGGCTGAAGAAATGCAAGAGGCATACTGTGGTACTCAATTTCACCATAAACTTCAGAGCCTTTCAAATAACAGCAGAACTGCAGCAGTGCTCACCATAATTAATTCCTCAGTGTTTCAGTTATTAATACTAGGTTATACATGCATATTTTTTGAAATAATATGTACTTGACTGCTGAAGTAGCCTGTTTGTTTTTAGAAATACCAGAGATGAGTACTAAATGCCACATTATGCCAGTTCTTAGTTTTTTTCATGTGTATACCTTATTGAGGAAAGACGAAGCTTATAAACTTTGGATCGTCATGTAAAATTTTTCCTTTAAAAAAGAGATATTGATATACTATACATAAATGTGAAAAGAGGTGAAACACATTGTAAACAGTCTGCATTACACTTCATCACAATTAGTCTGTATCAGTTTGCTGGGGTGTAAAGTGATGGAAAAATGAATTTTGTTTGAACTGGTTTTAGTTCACTTGTGAAATTCCTCTTGGGATAAGCAAATGATTGCCTAGAAACTTATGTTTGCAGAGCAAGTGGGAATCTGTTAGAAATCATCTCTAGATAAGGTGTATTAACTGTGTAGTGAAACACTTTCAGTGCCACAGCACATTTGTTTTTAATGTTAAAGTAGTTGGATGTGAGGATTGTCTCCCTAAAGTAGTTCTTGGACAGGTGATTTCCTGCAAGTAAAAATGTTTTCTAAATTTTTCTTGAATTGATTTTTAATTCCTGCAAATTAGTTATTCTGAAGTATGAAAATAAATCCTGACATTTACATTTTAAACATTTTTCTTAATGTTTATTTTTTAAGAAGAAAAGTGGCAGCTGGTGCATGCACATCTGTAAGAGCTCTAAAAGCCTAGTATCTTGTTCCTTATTGTGGTAAGCAGGGGATTCTTAGGGGAAAAATGTGAGGAGCAAGACAAGTGTGGATTAGCTTTTCCTCTGGCCTAAAAATTTCAGCAAGAAAAGAGATGACAGCGATGCTATTCCTTTGAACAGCCACCGGTAGACATAACATTCATGAAGTTGTCCCACCTTTTTTAGAATGCATGTGTGGTGATTTAGCCCTGGCTGGGTGCCAGGTGCCCATTAAGTCATTCTGTCACTTCCCCTCCTGAACTGGACAGGGGAGAGAGAAATGTATTGAAAGGTTCATGAGTCAAGATAAGGACAGGAAGATTGCTGGGCAATTCACATCATGGGCAAAACTCAACTTGGGGAGAAATGCTTTGATTTATTAATGAACCATAAGAACAGAGCAGGGAAATGAGAAATAAAACCAAATCTTAAAACACCTCCCCCCAGCTCTCCTTCTTCCAAGGATTCTCCTTCCTTCCCCCTCAGCAGTGCAGGGGATGGGGGTTACATTACAGATGGACTTTGCAGCTGCTGCTTCTCAGGAGGAGACTTTCTCACACTTCCCACTGCTACAGTGTGGGGTCCCTCCCACAGGAGACAGTCCTTCATGAACTTCTTCAAAGTGGGTCCTTCCTGTGGGCCATGGTTCTTCATGAACTGCTCCAGCATGGGTCATTCCCATGGGAGCAGCTCTTCACATCCTGCCCCAATGTGGGTCATCCACTGGGAGAACAGTCCTTCAGGAGCAGACTGCTCCAACATAAGTCTCTTACAGGATCACAAGTACTGAAAGCAAACCTGCTCTGGTGTGGGCTTCTCCTTCCACGGACTCTCAGGTCCTGCCAGAGTCACAGAGTCACAGCCTCCTTCAGAAGGCATCCACCTGCTCCAGCGTGGGATCTCTCATCCCCAGTGGTCCTCTATGGACTGAAGGAAGACAACTTGCCTCACCGTGGTCTTCACTGGAGGTCACAGGGGGATCTTTCTACCAGTGCCTAAACACCTCCTCCCCCTCCTTCTCAACTGACCTTGGTGTCTGCAGAGATGTCTTCACATTCTCACTCCCTGTTGCTGGTTCAGTTTGGCAACTGTGCAGCAGCTTCTTCCCCTTCTCAAATACATTATTCACAGAGATGTTATCTCCATAACTAATTGTCCAGGCCTTGTTCAGCTGCAGAGTCCATCTTAGAATTGACTGGCAGTGGCCCTATCAGCTACAGGGGAAGCTTTTGGCAGCTTTTTGTTTAAAGCAGCTACCCCTGTAACCCCCCTTGCTACCAAAACCTGTCCCAAGCAAAATTACTACAGCATGTCAATATTCATCCTTCACAAAGTCCCGTGAGTATGAAGTTCACTATGAAGTCTGGATGTTGAGTGATAAAATCATATTTCCATTTATTTTTCTTTGAGTGCTCTGTAGCTTGTCTTATCCTGACATGTGAAAGGTTGGTCCTTGTTCACTTTCTCTTCACAGTTCATGGACTTGTAGGCTTCCTTCATATTCATTTTTTGTTCATTTCCTGTCTAACAAATATAAGAACATCAATCAGAATGAAAAAAGAAAGTGAGAAGACTCACAGCATGCACTGGAATGTTGTGTGTTTGGACATAACTACAGTGTTTTGTGGCAAGTAGTATTACAAAAAGCCACCCCAGTTGATCCTAAAATCTGTTTATGTTGTATCTAGTGAAGGAAATGTCTCCTCTAACATTTGATTTGACTGCAGATATCCCATAATTGTATTACTGTGGTTTTCTTAATAATTTTAATAACATAGAAATGGTTAGAGACATTAGTAAGTAAAAAATTGAAAAATTGTCTCCCTTCACTGGTTATGTAACCTATTAGACTTTACTAGAGAAAAATCCTCAGTCAGATCAAAAAATTCCATAAATTCCCTCAGAAAATCAGTAAGTAAACAAAAAAACAAACTCAAAACCATCTGTTTCTCAGTCCTGCAGGAACTTATGTGCAAAAACATTCAATCACTCTTGCCCAGATCTGAACTAACAAACCTGGGGAGGTTGGAAAAATAAGCAAAGTTAAAATGATTGTTCAGATAAGGACAATACTTTTAACAAGTTTGTTCATTACCTAAAGAAATATCCTGATGGAAGTTTTACAAAACTAAGACAAAATTAAAAAAAAAACCATCAGTCGTAAAACCGTAACATTTACTAATCAAACTTAAAGCACAGTTTCTCTCTCACCGTTCATTTATGGCTTTTCCTCTTCACTCAGAAGAACTACATTACAGAAAGGAGTATCTTTTATCTTATTAAACTTCAGCATCTTTTGCTGGTGACCTAAATTGAGTTTGCGCTACCGTATTAAGATATACATTAAGAATTCAGCAGGATTTCTTGACCACCAGTCTCTTACTGATGGTTAGTAAAAGACTATCACACAGATACATAGATTTTGAGGCTTGCTTTTTGTATTATGGTGTACTCTGTTAAAACGGTGTGGCTCAGAATTGGAATCTAAAATCTTCTGTATCAACCTGGAGAGCCAGAACTGTGGCCTAAGGCACTGGCCTAGCGTTCCAAGAGTGACAGATTTTAAACTCTGAAATGGAAGATCCGGGTGAGGTAGAGACTTTTTTTTTTTGAAGGCAAATCATTAAAGGTGGGTTAAGTTTTTCATTTAGACTTAGCATGCCCTGTGTTCTTGGGTCATTAGTTCTTCAGCTAAAGTGCCTTAGAGATTCAAACTGGAGTTCCAGGTACTGGGAAACTTCAAGCATGTTGCAGGGATATTCACATTTGTAATCACACAACAGCTTTTAAAAATCTGCTAAACGGTATTTTCCTTAAAATAGTTTTGAAACACACACTCTTTTTCAATTTATTTGCAAGAGTGACTCTTGCAAAGGATTTGTTACCACTATAGACCTAATATACATAAAATCAAGCCCAAAGAAGAGAGAAATGTGTTTTTCCATTATATTTGCCTCCAAAATCCTTGTCAGGAAAACTGAAAAAAGATCCTCAGATTCCTAATTGTATCAGACATGTGTTATGGTTTTGTCCAGTCAGCAATGAAGCACCACAACAGTCTCTCGTTTGGTGCCTCCCATTCATCCCCACCCTCCTTAGTGTGATGGAGGCCCCAGCGCAATGGGAGGAAAAAGATAGCCAAGGATGTTGTGGACTGAGACAAGGGCAGGGAGGACTTGCTGCCAATTACAGTTCTGGGCAAAACAGACTCCCATACTCGACTTAGAGAGGAAAGTAGGAAAGTTTATTCTACTACCTACAAGAAATAGAACAGAACAAAAAGAAGAAAAAAAAAAAAAGGTAGGATGCTGAGAAAATTACAACCAGCACTTTAAGATCTCCCTCCCCCATCCTTCCGTTCTTCCTGGGCTCAGCTCACTATTCCTGATATTTCTATCTCTGGCTCAGAGGGACAGGGAATGGCAGGGAATGGCAGGGAATGGTCAGTCTCTCACAGATGGTTTCTGCTACTTATCTCTTCTCAGAGGAGGATGACTCCTTGCATTCTTCCCCTGCTCCAATATGGGGTCCCTTCCACGGGACACAGTCCTTAATGAACTTCTCTGGTGTGGGTTCTTTCCAGCAGCTGCGGCTTCTGCCAATACAGGGTCCCTCACATGGGAGGCAGTCCTTAGTGAATATCTCTAGTGTGGGTTCCTCCCAACAGTTGCAGCTTCTACAGATAGAGGGTCCCTCCCTTGCGATGTGGCCTCTTCTGGGCATAATTTTAAAGAGCTTCTTCGGCTTGGGTTGTTTCCCATAGTTACAGCTTCTGTAAATATGGGATCCCTCACATGGGACATGGCCTCCTCTGGCCATAGTCAGTGCCCTTGGCATATGATCTTTAATGAAGAGAATCACTGCCATTGATGTGGGGTCTTTAATGAAGTGAGTCACTGCCCCTGTTGCAGGGTCTTTAGCAGAATGAGTCACTACCCCTGATGTGGGGTCTTTAACAAAATGCAGACAAGTCACTGGTTCGCCATTCCTCTCCACAGCATGCAGGGCAGTCTCTGCTCCAGCACACCACCTCCTCTCTTCCCTCACTGACCTTGAAGTCTAAATGATTTCTTCTTGCACCATCACCAGCCAGAAAAGAAGAAGGGACAGAAGAAAGAAGGAACAGGAAGCACCCTCCTCCTCAGGCGTCTTCTTAAAAAGTGATCGTCGAGGCATCTAATTGACTCAGCCCCAGAAGTGGGTCTGGCTCAGAGCTGGTGAGAGTTTTGAGCACCTTCTTACAGGAGCCATCTTTACAGCCCCTTCCCTGTTACCAGAAATGACTGTCATGTCAAACTATGAAAAGTGTTCAATGCTGGATGTGTGTTATAATCACCAGAATATTCAATACTTACTAGAGAGCTGCCATTTTGTTTCATTTGTGAATCAGTCAGTGAAATAGTGATCTGACTTTTTGTTTTGCATCCTCATGCAGGAAATTGTAAGAATAGCATAGCAGATGGGCTTCTCAAGATAACTTATAGTCAAATAATCCATAAAATACAACTCTATTTATCTCTGTAGATACACAGAAATATAAATCACCGTTCTAATGTTACCTGTTCCCTTTCCTCAGCTCAACAGCTCCCCATTTTAGTCCAGTTTTCAACCACACAAGCCCATATGGTGGTAAGCTATGGAATATTTTATTAAAGGTATTTTGGTAGATTTTAATAGTTGAACTTAAACTCTAGATATCACCAAAGTGGTTAGGAGCACAGGAACAATATGCATCCCCGAGTCATTCAATCCAGTCCCCTGTCACTTCAAGAATAATGTAAGCTAATTGTATCTGAATCGAAGAGATTTTGTTTAATCTTACACTAGGAAGTTGTGCTCTTAGCTCACTGCTTAAAGGCAAAAAGCTTCTACCTTCTCTTGATCTTTCTGCCGTCACTTCCCTGAGCCTGCTTAGTGGTTGTACCATGGATGGATGATAGACTGTCATGGATCTTTCTACAGTAGCACAGCTCTTAATGTTTTCCAAGTTCTGTCTTGGAAATGGGTCACACATTTCACATTTGTCTATTGTCATATCAAAATGACACCAGCATCTCACAGTACTTCCATGATTTCATAATATACTTAGGTCCTTTTCCATCTTATGTGGTTTCAAATATAAGACGTACCAGCTTCTAATATACAATAATTTTTATTAGCTCTGAACTGTATAACCTTGGATGATTTCCTATTACCTTTCATCCCATATTTACTGCTTAAGTGCTCAATATCATTCAGTTATTCCTTTAAGCCATTTTTTTGCATAGGCAAAGTTTTCCTAACATGGTGTCAGCAAGTTTCGCTGCTACATTTGTCTCATCCCTTTTGTTACCAAGATCATTAGTGAAAATAAGAAAATGGAAGTGATACTCTGAGAATTATGTAGATAATCTTCTAGTCCTATATATCTTGTTCCAGCACTATTTTTTACCTCATTTTTAATAATTTCTGTTCCCATCTTCCTTAGTTATTGTATTAATCACTCTGTTTTCCTGCTAAATTAATAATTATCTAGATTAATTAATAATCTAATCTCTCTGGATTTGCAAGCATTTTACTTCTGTCTTAATTATTAATTAATTTATAGATCTACCTAATCTCTAATGGGACATAAATTAACTTGCCAAAGAAAGTAAATTTATCAAAGCTTTCAGATGAGGATAATGGGATCCAATTTCAATAGATACTTGCTACCTTCTATTTATGTAATGCAATTGAAAATTATTCCTTTGGATCACTTCAATCCAGAGTTTACAGGTTACAAACAAGGAAGGGTCAATGGAGAGGTGAAAAGACTCATCAAAACTGAAGAGACATAAAACTGAGTTGCCTTCTTTTGTGTATTATTTAGGACTTGCAAACATGACTTTCACCTTTTTTAAAAATAGTTATTTCACAAACAGTTATAGAGTTATTGTTTTGGTCTTGCAGCATAGAGTCCAGTGAAATAGAAATCTAAATGTATTTTGCTCATCAAGGTGATCCACTCAACATGTTTTTATCCTCTATAATTTCTTTGATTTTAGGATGTATTTGCTCAAGTAACTGTGAAGCATGACAGTTCCAAGGCATGGACATTGAGGTTTTTTTTACTAACCTTTTTATAAGAATGGTGTTCCTTAGCTTGAGCCTTTTCTTTACCAACAGCCCTTCTTTGGATTTATGCACCATTATTTTTCTCACATAAAATAATTGGTTTCAGCTGTACTGATCCCTCCCCATGCACAAAAAAACCTTGCTGGCTACTGTAAATCTTCATCATCAAGCTTAATTCTCTTATAAGTATGGAGCTTCTGTTTGGATTAAAGCATTGAATGATGATTAAACCCATTTACATTTGCTTTCTCTTCTGTATTCCAATCTAGAAGGTAGTTTTGGAAGTCTATGACTATTTTGATAGCCTGTCGTTGTATTTTTTTGATCCCTCGTGTGCTTCAGTGCTTATCCTGATTATTATTTTTGTCAAAACCAGTAAATGAACAGCTTTACATTTGTGCTTTTAGGATAGTTTTTGCAGTCTGACAGCTCAGTCAGTATGGTCCAGAACACTTAAGTGCTTATTGAATGGAAAATTATGGTAAGTTAGCCAAGAAAATAAATGTAATGGTAGTGGTGTAATTTCTTCTGAGGCAAGATTTCTGAATATGTAGGATTAATACTTTAAGGTATTGGATCCCTTGACTCCCGTGATTTAAGAGAGATTTAAGACTCAGCTCTCCAAAGAAAAGTCCAGGACCTTACATAACTACAACCTCAGTGACCATTGTTTGTTTTACTTTCTTAGGCAATTTATTTGATTTGTTGTCTTCTTCATTGTCATCTTGTCTGGATTATCCCATATTGCACTCTTATTTATCTTTTTTTTTTTTTTTTCCCTAGGTAACAATTTGTGTATCTCGGAATAAGTCTCCAGTAAATACATCTACTGACATAGCCTGTCAGTTGATGGCAGCTAAGATTCTGAAATTGTGTAATCTCTGAGGCCAACTGGAGCTGCTAGTGTAAATGCTATAACAACAGATTTGAGGTAATTTCACAGATATATGGGGCATGTGTTGAGATACAAAACATAGCTTTCTTGGCATGGCTACCGTTATGCTGAATGTGCTTGGTTAGTATGGGCATTGTTACAATTCCTCACCTATGAAATGCAGTGCAGTTATCACTGATGATTCTGCCCAAATAAAATAGTCTGTCTTCATAGTCTGGCAGAAATTGCTCCTTCAGTCAAAGCAAAAGGTCCAGAGAGTCATACAAATCTGAGCCTGTGAAATATACCATTCTTTTGGAGTGTGGAGACATAGCAAATAGTTTGCTCTATTCCCCAACAGGAATTCTAAGTAGAACCCAGAAAATTGTTGATACCGGAGTAAGAGGCCACAATGATTTACCAGCGTGAGTTGTTTCCAGCACATTAATTAGTATGGGCATGTAAACTTCTAGGTTGTGATTTTGCAAAGGTCCCTGTTCAGTGCTGAACTTTACAGTGCTGAAATGGTCATGAGCATCCGTTAAAGAGAAATCATGGGTATATTAGTATATAATATTTGTCATATTTAGGGAATGATGATGACACTTTCATGTGTTTTGTAACAAAGTGAGGGTGTGTAGCTCAGTTCCTCATGAACTAGTGAGATGTTTCTGAGGCAGTTCTCTTTACCGGTGAAGTAGTGGACTGGGACAGCTCTTCTCCTAACTTAAATGATTTTCCCCTAAAGCTTTCTGGTGAGACAAACTTCTCTAAGCATGACACACTGTCATGAAATGGATGGTAGATGTTTTCAGCAGGTGGTCCTAATACACGTAAGAATCAGTGATACTCCACCAGTAATGTACCTCACTCTTCTGATGCACCTGAGCATCTACTGTGTGTGTCACAACTGAACTCTTCCTGAGTATTTCAGTGTCCAGTGCATTTTATTATTTTCCTTGTGCTTTTATAGATTCTATGCGTAAGATAGGCAATAATATGTAATTATTGCTCCATCTCCATTTCTGATGCGTTCCAGTCCGACCTCTTAGAATAAGCCACATAAATTCCTGTTTTCCCTAACAGCACCTTGATATCCCCAATACAGCAATACACCAAATTTTCCTGAATAACACCTGTCGTGTGGAGCTTGAAAGGCTAGTGGCTGACATTAAAGTATTTCTTAAGGATTATGCTATTGAAAACTGCTGCCAAGTACATTTGCTTTAAGAGGTCTTCAGAAGCTGGAAAAAGTTCTTTGATTACAGTTGCACGTTGTGTTTTGATTGACACATCATTAAGGAGAAATGAAGGGACATATTTGATATTTTTGCACGTTTGGTATTAAGGGCTCTGTAAAACTGTCTAACTGCTACAAAAGTATGTTGACCTATATAAAGAAAGACTCACATAATGCAGGATATACAGGAAATGAGATTACTGGTCTAGTGGCAAGTGAGTACTGATGGATGTGTGCTGGAAAAAATTCTGGGACTGTTTCACTGTAACAGGGGAAGCAAATAGGCCATGTCAGTATTTGGGAGGCACACAAATTTAAAAAGAATCTTAGATATCATGATAGTGAAATGAACTGAACAAAACAGTCTTTAATAAAAAGTAATGCCTCCCATAGTATTCTGAAACTCTTAAAGCTGTCAGTGAATAGAAAACGTGATGCTGCCTTGATCATCCCCTAAAATGATATTTACTACTTTTCTTTCTTTGTGATTTATTTATTTTTTTATGCCTGGGGTTCACTTTCTTTCTTCATTGCTATATCCATTATAGTCTACATGGATAAATATGTGAATGATTCCACTGGAGGGATCTGTATGAGTAAATAGAATTGGGGCCTCGGCACCAGCTTAAGTACTGGACTAGGATCCTGCTTAGTTGTTAACAAATTTCCTGGCATGTTTCCTTGCCACACCATTAAACATTCTCCTAGATAATGTATGAATATAGTGTGGGCCAGTAGAGTTTTTCAGCAGACAACTGGATGCAGTCACTCTGTCTTGGAAAGAGAAGTCTGTGCATATGAGCCAGATTATAGTGCTTAGTCTCAAAGACAGATAATGTTCTTTTGATGATTTTACTTATTTGCAAATATGCAGCCTCTGGTTCCAAGTAAAAATCAGACAGAGATCTAGTGTTTGTTTGTTTGTTTGTTTTTGTGTTTTGATTTTTGGTTTTCGTGACTCTTTCTTCTGTTCTTAATTGCTCTCATCTGTAGATGGAGATCTTGGCTTTTAGGGTCAATGGTGGGAGAAGAGAGATGAGACCAGATTTACAGAAAGTTCCACGAAGAAAATGTGAAAAACATGGGATTTATAAAGGATAATAGAGTGTTGTGGTTTTGCCCAGCTGGGAACAAAGAGCTACAAGGTTGTTTGCTCACTCTACCTCCTTCTGACGAAACAGAAGGGAATTGGAGAAAAAGCGGGAGAAAAAACATGTGGTTTGAAACAAGAGCAGTTTAATAACAACACAGGTTAGGAAGAAAAAGTTATAACAAGAAATGAAAGAATATAAAAAGACAATGATGGGTGAATGCAGTTGCTTACTACTTGGAACCTGACAGAGTTCCTCCCAATTGAAAATGGTGATTTCCAAGACAGCCCCTCCTGGCAGCTCCCCACCTCTATACTGGGCATGATGTCAGGATGGTATCGAATACCACGTTGGCCAGTCTGGGTCAGCTGCCCTGGCCATGCCCCTTCTTACCTTCCTGTAAATATTAACCCTATCCTGGACAAACCCAGGATGTTAGCTGTGCCCTTTGCTAGCTTGTAAAAAATTAACCCTACCCTGGCCAAATCCAGGACATTATTCACCCCTTATTCTATAACATCTACGTCATGCCTAGATCCACACTTTACAATTACTTTTCTTGACACAGAGATATCGTTCCCTTAGTCTTTGTGCCATCCCTTTAATGTATTGATTGAGTTCATTTAGTCCGTGACTTTAGGGCTTCATCTATCATAAGCCTTCAGTGATCCTTCAACGATCTGAGTGCTTCTTACTGTAATACTATTGAAATGACAGACAAATCATGATAGTAGTGACATACAATGGCAGGGTTATTTAGCAATTAACAACATATAATTCAATTTATGGGCTGTTCTTGGTCAAAGTCGAATTTCCTTGAGGTACACATTGAAACTCCCCATCCTTACCCAGGGCAATGAGCAAAAACAATCCCACAGATGGGTTTGCCTTTGCCCAAGGCAGAACTGACCAAGACACTTTTCTCCAACATGTTCTTCACTCACACTACAGGGACTTTACATCCTTCTACAGTATGTATAAGTTCTGACTGGGCAGGACCAACTCGATTGATAGATCCCATAGGGTTGAGTAACCAGGTGACCTTCTCTAAGTGTGTATCTCAATGTTTGAAGGTCCCAGCCCCCATAGCTCCCAATGTGATCTTTCACAGTCCATTGTGTCATTCAGTTTTCCCAGAGGCTGGTACATTATAGGGGATGTGATAGATCCACTCAATGTTGTGCTCTTTGACCCAGATGTCTATGAGGTGATTTAGAAAATGAGTCCCATTGTCTGACTCAGTTCTTTCTGTGGTGCCATGTCACCACAGGACTTGACTTTCAAGGCCCCAGATAGTGTTGCAGGTGGCATGGGGCACAAGGTATGTTTCCAGCCATCTGGTGGTCGCTTCCACCATTGTGAATACACGGCACTTGTCTTGGCAGGTTTGTGGGAGTGCAATGTAATCAATTTGCCAGGCCTTTTTTTATATTTCTGCCATTGTCCTTCAAACCACAGAGGCTTCAGCTGCTTGGCTTGTTTGATTGCAGCATGTCTTGTGTTCATGGACAACCTGTGCAATGGTGTCCAAGGTCAAATCCACCCCTCAATCATGAGACAGCATCTCTTCCTTGATGATCTGTGTATCATGGGCCTACTAAGCAAAAAATAACTCCCCCTTGGGTTGTCAATCCAAATCCATCTGAGCCACTCCAATCTTGGCAGCCTTGTCCACTTGTTTGGTGGGTTGATGTTCTTCTGCTGCCTGGTTCTTGGGTATGTGGGCATCTACACGGCACACTTTCACAACCAGTTTCTCCAGCCAGGGAGCTATATCTTGCCATACTGGGGCAGCCCAGATGAATCTGCTTCGGTGTTACCTGTTGTTCTGTCTCCATGCCGTAGCCACCCCCACAGAGCTTTTGCTGCCATTCATGAGTCAGTGTAGAGATAAAGCCTTGGCCATTTTTCCCATTCAACAATGTCTAAAGCCAGCTGAATGGCTTTTACCTCTGCAAACTGACTCAATTTACCCTCTCCTTTTGCAGTTTCTGAAATGTTGCATAGGGGACAGCCATCTTACACCTCCAATGTAATAGGATCCATCAGTGAACAGGGCATCTCGCTTCTCATTTTCTGTCAATTCATATGATGGGGCCTTGTTGGCATGTATCACCTCTTTCTCTGGTGATATTTTGCAGTCTTTGCAGTCTGGCCGGTTGGTGATCACTTCCAGAATGCCAGGGTGACTGGGATTTCCTGTGCAAGCTTGTTGTGTGATTAGTGGAATGTGCATCCTCTGAAAAAAACATGATACCTAGGAAAACTTGTTTTTCCTTTGGCTAGTTGGTGGAGACATGACTGTGATTTTGTTGATCATATCCACTGGGGTGTGACTCAGTCTACATTGCACACTGACAAAATGGAGAGGGGAATCAGAGGGAAAGGGGAAGAAAATCACATATAGAAAAAGAGTATTGAATACCTGTTGGCCAGCCTGGGACAACTGCCCAGGCTATGTCCCTTCCTACCTTCCTGTAAATGTTAACCCTATCCCAGACAAACCCAGGATGTTGGCTGTTCCCCTTTCTATCTCCTTGTACAAAAATAACCTTATCCCAGCCAAACCAAGGACATAGGATCATAGGATACTCCAGATTGGAAAGGATGTAGATGACATAGCTTCTCTCAGCAGCCTGCTCCGCTGTTTGACTGCCCTCATGGTAAAGAAAGTTACTTCTTATATTTAGTCTGGAAATCTCTATTTTCAATTTGTAATTATTGTCTCATCTTCCCACCATGTACCACTGTGAAGAACCTGGCTTCATCTGCTTGATACTGTGAGTACTGGGGGAGATACTGGTAGATCTTTCCTAAGGCCATCTCTTCTCTAGTCCTGCAGCCTCTGCTCCTGGGATAAGTCCTCCAGCTCCTGACTATGTGTCCCTGTGCTGAACTTGCCCCAGTTCAAAACCTTTCTTGAATAGGAGAATCCAAAACAAGACACAGTGCATGATGCCATCTAATGAGTACTGAGTAGAATGGAATCAATATTATCCTTGATCTACTGTGTTCCTGGTAATACAGCCCAGGATGCTCTTGCCCTGCTTTGCTGCCAAGGTGAGCTGTGGGCTCATGTTCAGCAAACTGAGGGCCAGGAAGAGCCCTGAGGGCCTTTTCTGCAGGACTGCTCTCCATTCAGAAATCTTGAAGAGGGTTGCTTCTTTACAGATGGAGGTTTTTTGCATTTCTTCTTGTTGAAGAGACCTTGAGTTCAATTCCTCCAGTCTGCATGGATCTCGCAGGATGGAAGCCCTGACTTTAAGTATATTGACTGCTTCCCAATTAATTTGTAAACTTGATGAGAGTATATTCCACCATCTCCTCCAGTTCATTGATAAAGACACTAAATATGACACATCCCAGGATAGATCCCTGTGACCCTACAGTTGTCACTGTCCTTCATTAAAAGTATCACCCATTAGTCACTGCCCTATGAGTGCTATCATCCTAAAGATACTGTGAAATCTCTGTGCAGAGGGAACTAACTTTTTATGTAACTGCAGAGTTTCTAGGACACCTTTCCCAAGTCAGTTACTGTTGTGGTTTTGTCCAGTCAGCAATGAAGCACCACAACAGTCTCTCGTTTGGTGCCTCCCATTCATCCCCACCCTCCTTAGTGTGACGGAGGCCCCAGCGCAATGGGAGGAAAAAGATAGCCAAGGATGTTGTGGATTGAGACAAGGGAGGGCTTGCTGCCAATTATGGTTCCAGGCAAAACAGACTCCTATACTTGACTGACAGAGGAAAGAAGGAAAGTTTACCCTACTACCTACAAGAAAGACACTAGAATAAAAAGCAAAGCAAAAAAAAAAAAGGTAGAATGGTGAGAAAATTACAACCATCAATTTAACATTTCCCTCCCCCATCCCCCCTTTCTTCCTGCTCACTGTTCCCAACACCTCTACTTCCTCCCCTCCTCAATGAGGAAAGGGAATGGGGGATGTGGTCAGTCTCTCACAGATGGACTCTGCTACTTTGCTCTTCTCAGAGAAGGATGACTTCTAGCATTGTTCAACTGCTCCGATATGAGGTCCCTCCCACAAGACACAGTCCTTAATGAAATTCTCTGATGTGTGTTCTTCCCAGCAGCTATGGCTTCTGCCAATACAGGGTCCCTCCCTTGGGACATGGCCTCTTCTGGCATAATTTTAAAGAGCTTTGGTATGGGTTCTTCCCCACAGTTACATATGGGGTCTCTCACATCGGACATGACCTCCTCTGGCCATAGTCAGTGCCCCTGACATGGGGTCTTTAACAAAGTAAGTCACTGCCCCTGATGCGGGTTCTTTAACAATATGCAAACAAATCTGTGCTTCACCAGTCCTCTCTGCAGGATGCAGGGAGTCTCTGCTCCAGCACACCTCCTTCTCTCTTCCCACACTGACCTTGGAGTCCGCATGGTCACTTCTCTCTCTTCGCACTCCTTGCACCTCCACCAGCTGGAAAAGAAGAAGGGATAGAAGAATGAAGGAACAGGAAGAACCCTTCTCTTTCAGCTTCTTCTTAAAAAGTGATCGTGGAGACGTCTAATTGGCTCAGCCCCAGAAGTGGGTCTGGCTCAGATCTGGTGAGAGTTTTGAGCACCTTCTTACAGGAACCATCTTTACAACCCCTTCCCTGTTACCAGAAACGACTTTCATGTCAAACCATGACAGTTCCAAAAGTGTAGGTGAATAAATGTCAATCCCTTGTGTCTTTCCCATGCCAGATGCAAATGATCAGAATTACACAACTATGTAGACCTGTCGTAAAGCTATTCTCCTTGAATAAGACTTGAAGTTGAGTAATCACTACTTTCATTCAGTAGTCTCTAATGAAAGCAATTGCTTCATAATGTCTTTCATTTTTGTTGCTTAAAGTGGAATGTACAAAACTAGATTTCTTTCTGCTTTAGCAATGGTGTGTGTAGCTGAAGGATGTTTCAGAGAAATGGTTGCATTGTTTAGTCATTGTCATACATTATGCTGCTCCCCTCAATTTTTACTTGCCTTTAGGACTTCTATTTTAGCATTCATGTACTTCAAAAGTCTAAATTCCAGTCTGTATTACAAAACATTATGTGAAAAAACAAGAATACTTTGAATTTTAGCGTGCATGTTATTTTTCACTTACCACAGCAATAGTGCCCTTATCTTTTAATGATCGTCAGAGAGTCTGTTAACAAAGAAATCCATCTGCTGCTTCTTGAGATGAATGGCTTGATAAAAGCAATTTGATTTGAAACCAGGGCTTGTGTACCATATTTGCTTTTTTACTGTTTAGTCCCACTTGTTGATGTTAGTAAGTTATGTAACTAAAAGGCAGGCAAAATATATGTTCACTTAATCTTTTATGAGCATGCTATGGTGATCACATTTCACATGAATGAAACAAGAATTGTTCTTTAACCATAGTAATTTGAGATCAGATGCTTAACTGACTCCCATTTTGCAGGTATCATGATAACAAAGCCATACAAAGCGTTTTGAAAACACAAATATTGAGTGCTGCTTTCCCCTTTTCTAAACTTTGTCAAGAGCTTTTAATTTCCATCTGTGATTAATAATTAACTCAACTTCTTGTCGGGAGTTGAATGGAGCTCATTAGCTGTTTAGAAAGCAGTATTTGGTATTATAGGGGACAACAATATAGTACTGGTATAACTTTTTACCTTTCTCTTGGCTACCTCTTTGTATGTGCATGAGTACTACATTCAGGAGGGAAAACAAGAACATATTTGTATTTAAGAAAGATTGATTAAGACTGGCACAGGTGAGAAAAAGACTACTAGGACAAAATGGACAGCACACCATAACCAAGGAGGCTGAAGAGTTACATTAACTTGAAATGAAGGGAGGACATTAGAAACTATTTGTCACAGATCACAGAATATTAAGGGTTGGAAGGGACCTCAAAAGATCCCCCTGACAAAGCGGGACCTCCTAGAGTAGGTCTCATAAGAACTTGTCCGGGTGGATGTCTCCAGAGAAAGAGACTCAACAATGCATCTGGGCAGCCTGTTCCAGTGCTCCCTCACCCTCACAGTGAAGAAATTCTTCCTTGTGTTTCTTTGGAATGTCTTGTGTTCCAGTTTATACCCACTGTTCCTTGTCCTATCATTGGTCGTCATTGAGAAGAGCCTGGCTCCATCCTCCTGACACCAACTCTTTAGGTGTTTGTAAACATTAATGAGATCACCCCTCAGTCTTCTCTTCTCCAAGATAAAGAGCCCCAGCTCCCTCAGCCTTTGAGGTCCTGTGCTGAACTCTTTCCAGCAGCTCCCTGTCTTTCTTGAACTGAGGGGCCCAGAACTGGACACAATACTCCAGATGTGGTCTCACGAGAGCAGAGTAGAAGTGGAGGAGAATCTCTCTTCAACCTACTGCCCACAGCCCTTCTAATACACCCCATGTTGCCATTGGCGTTCTTGGCCACAAGGGCACATTGCTGACTCATGCTCATACTGCTGCCCACCAGGACCCCCAGGTCCTTTTTCCCTACACTACTCTCTAACAGTTCATTACTCAACCTGTACTGGTACATGGAGTTATTCTTTCCCAGTTGCAAGACTCTTCACTGGCCCTTGTTGAATTTCGTTAGATTTCTCTCTGTCCAACTCTCCAGCCTGTCCAGGTCTCGTTGAATGGCAGCACAGCCTTCTGGTGTGTCAGCCACTCCCCCCGGTTTAGTATCATCAGCAAACTTGCTGACAGTGCCCTCTGTTCCCTCATCAAGATCATTAATGAATATATCGAATAGTACTGATCCCAGCACTGACCCTTGAGGGACTCCACTAGACACAGGCCTCCAACTAGATGCTGTTCCATTGATCATAACTCTCTGCCTTCTTCCCTTCAACCAGTTTACAATCCACCTCACTACCTGATCATCCAGACCACACTTTCTCAGTTTGCTGCCAGGACGTGGTGGGAGACAGTATCAAATGCTTTACTGAAATCCGGATAAACCACATCCACTGCACTACCACCGTCTATCCACCTGGTTACATCTTCATAAAAGGCTATCAGGTTGGTCAAACCTGACTTCCCTTTAGTAAAGCCACGTTGACTGCTCCTAATGACCCTCTTGTCCTTTAAATGCTTGGAGACAGCACCCAGGGTAAGTTGTTCCATCACCTTTCCAGGGATGGAGGTGGGACGGACTAATCTGTAGTTACCCAGCTCCTCCTTCTTACCCTTTTTGAAGACTGGAGTGACATTTGCTTTCCTCCAGGCCTCAGGCACCTCTCCTGTTCTCCACAAGTTACTGAAGATGATGGAGCGTGGTTTAGCAATGACTTCCACCAGCTCCCTCAGGACCCGTGGGCGCATACCATCAGGACCCATCGATTTATGCACATCCAGATTGCTCAGCTGATCCTTAACCCAGTCCTCATCAACTAAATAAAACTCCTCCTTTAACCTGACTTTGATACACAAGTATGATATTGAACAACAATATATGCTATGGAACCAGGGAAAGCATAATTCATCTCCTTTATGTGACCTGGGTATATACAGATTGTCTGAGAGAAAATGAGGGGGAAGAGGCAGTAGATTATCTTATTTTCAAAGACAGTGTCATTGTATATACAGGTGAGATGGCCAGGTTAAGTTTGCTCACGTAACCATAAATCATCTGGTAGACACAATTTTACAGCCTAAACCTCTCTTTTTTAATGCAAAGTTGTTGGGCAGTTTTACATTGCTATTTAAAAAAAAAAAAAAATCTTTTACAGAACAATAGCTACCTGTCCTATGTGCTTGAACTTAGTTCCCAGCTGTGAGGTAATGAAAGAAGAAAGGCAATCAGCATGCTGAGAGATAGAGACCATCTTCTTAGTCTAAGAGATGTTCTGGGAGCTTGGCATAGCTCAGAATTCCCTATTCTTGCATTTTGCACTTGCATTTTGCCTTCAGAAGAGGTAGTTCTAGGTGGCAAGACTGGGGAAGTAGTGAGGGCACCAAGCAGCTCTTTAAAATAGTTGTGTTGTAGACTGTCAAGATTTTTTTCTGGTCTTGCAAGTAAGGGAAGAGGAAATGATCACAGGCATGTTCAATAGGAATATCACTGGAGAAAAGCAAAGGCATATTCTAAACCCTAGGAGGTTTCTTTCTCCCAAAGAATGAATACAGATGGACTTTGAAAAAGTGTACAAGAAGAATAGCAGGCAACATATTTTGGAAATGTACTACCAGTCCCTTTTCTAATCATGACAAATATTTAAAAAAATAAACTATGTGGCACTGAGTGACAGTTTCGGAACAATTTGCATTTAAAAATGATAATAGTATGTGACTTATAATTGATGACAAAGATTTTCAAAGCCACAAAGGGAACCTGCACCATTTCTGCTTAGTGGAAAGAGAATTGAGTATTCAAATTCCCTAGAGTGTGTAAAAACCTCATTTTGTTTTGATCTGACCTAAACTGATACATCCTGGCCATTTTATTTGTACATCTCCTTTTGAAAACTGTTTAAATTTATACTTTAACATTGGCAGTGTGGTGTTGTCTTATTGCCTTCCTCTTCTGACTCTCTTTCCCCTTTTGATTGCATACCCTATACTACTCAGGGTAAGCTAGTTTTCTCGTCAGTATTTACTGGAGGAGATTATCCACTATGGACCTTTTTTCAATATTGTCACATGTCATCTGATAAGTATTGCTTGAGATCAAAGTTGTCTGATTAAATAAAAAAAATCTAGTAAGTGACACAATGCCCTTGACTGTGGGTTAATGGTGCTATCTAATTCTTCTCAGTGAAGGCAGTCATAAGAATTTGTAAGAGATGCAGTAGCTGGCCAAGAATGAAGTCCATAGCAAAAATGTATGTGGAAATGCCCAAAGGAAAAATTGTATTTCTGTCATGGGAAAAGAAACAAGGTCTTTTGGGCCAAAATGGACATATCTACCTTAGTGTCCTGTAAGAGCTTTTAAGATGTTTTATTTACAAAAATACAACAGGTCTATTCTTTTTGGTTTTCCAAGTACAGTATATTCAACTTGGACCATGTGAATCCTGTGGCATAACATTTCTGTTTGTTCTCCACATGGAGTAATTGAACATGTCATCCATTGTTGCCAGCTATGGCCATGAGTCACCTAACAACATGGTCCAACTCTGTCCCTATAGTAACTCTGCTGAAACGAATACAATTAACTGTTGAGTGAGCTTTTCTATTGTGTGTAGCCCATACAATTACTTCTCTAGTCGATAATTAACTGACTTTGAATTTTCAGTACAGTTTTGCTTTCACTTCAAATAGTTTTTTCTGCTGATTGGTAACATATGTGAATATTTACCGTGTATTGCTAAACATCTTCTTTCTGTTTTCTTCTCTTTCTTGCATGGCATCCATTTAAATATCTAAAGCAGAAAAGCATGTATCATTGCGGCAAACGTGACCTCTTTGTCCTTTTGTTCCCTTCCTCACACAAACATTTTGGTACATTCTGTCTTCCAACACAGAAACGTGAAGCATAAGCATCTCCTTTAGCCTTCATGGGAGAACAAGTAATACCCATTAACATTAAAGGGATTTCAACATATGGCTTGAGGTTTCCCCAGAGATACTATAGAAATTTAATTGAGGTCATCATTAATTTTGATCCTTTCCTTCAACTGAAACCTCAAGCTGAAACAGCAGTCTTTTTTTTTGAAATGTCTGGTTTCTGCCGATGTCTATATTTCGACTGTATTTTAATTAATTCATTTTGTCCCTTATGAAAAATATCTGAATGGGAGGGAATGAAACCATTTAATCACTGGAAATAAATACATAGCATACTTCTGAGCTAGTGTGATGACTGTGTGGCACTTTGGATAGTCAGCAGTTAGAGTGCTGGATTTAGCTGCAGTGATTGGAAACTTTAGTGTTCCCAGTTGTCTGCTCTGCCCTTCTGCCAGACATCACTGTCTTGGCAGAAGTGGGAGAGTGGGCCTGTGCTGAACTAGTTTCAACACTTCACGTTGCTGATGGGCACTGCTTGCCTGGGATGAGCCCTAGGGATGCTAAGGTGCAGTCACATCTGTCTCTGTCAGAGAGAGTTCAGAGTAGCATAGTTGAAAGCAAGAACAGCTAAGGACTCTACTGGAGCCCTTTAATGTGTGTTTGCAACAGTAAGGAAAAAGGAGTGCTCTTGATTTCCGTCAGCAAATCTGAGATGTCCAACTCAGGTAGGAACAGCAGAGCAGATAATAAAAGTAGAAATGGTAAAATTTGTAAGAATGTTTTTGAAAAAATAAATAAATTTTACCATCTGAAATTTAAGCTATGTTGGCCTAGATTTTGTTTCTCTTTTAGCAACTGCTATTTACTTGAGTTAATCAGAGACTGAGAATTGCTGATAACAGTTTGGGGTTTTTTTGTTTTAGTGTACATATGCATTTAAAGAATTTCTTAGTTTATGATGCAGATTTGTGACTTTTTTGTATTAAAAAATCTGATTAACATTGTGCAAATATGTCTTGCGGTAGAAAATGTGTCATAGAAAAAAGTTCTTTAAAATATCAGATAAAGCAAGCTGAAGCAAAACAATTCAAATTAGGAATATGATTTTAAAGGAAAGATAAAACTAACTACTGGATCAAAATACTGTGAGAACTGATAGATTTTCAGTTTTCATGTCTTGAAATCAAACCTGCAGACATGTTGCTAAAAGAAGTAATATTTTAGTCTAGTGTCAGTTACAGACAAGCTTTATCAGTAAAAAAATAAGCTAGCTGGGTAAATTTAAAGACCTAGTGAATGGAGAAAGTCACAGCAGACAATCTAATGGGTTATTCTGACATCAGCATCTATATGTGTGTGAAACTACTTGGAAATTGGAGCACAGCAATAAGAAAATATGGCATTTACACTTTCATGAATAAACACCTCTGCTTGTATTATGATAAGCCTCTCTGAAGTATGTGCAGCTGGTCTACTTCTAATCTCATTTACACCCACTAAATGAACCTGATTTACCCTCTGGTGAAACTAGAAGAAACCTTGTTATTGCCTGCTGATTTTAATAAGCATTTCCCACCCTATTGATGTTGATGATGTAATATTGCATGTCGGATAGGCAGGAGGCATTTGGTATTAGCAGTGTTCAAGTAACACCTCCAAGAAGCTAATTTCATAAAAAAAAGTTTCCAAGCCATGAAATAGACAGAGAAATCAATAGTTACACATGCTGGCTGAAGATGTTTGTTCATTTATGTCCTCTCCCTATTCAAGATTTCTGAATTTTCATAAGTCTCTCATCCAGGATTACATTTATCAGTGATGCCACCACCATAGACAGTGTTTCATTTTAAGCATTCCAGGGTTGTTGGAAGTGAGATTTGTTACTTAAGTTTTACAAAAGACATATTTCATCTAATTTCATTCACTATACTGTACAGAGTGCTACTACTGCCTGGCAAGACACACGATTGTCTCCTAGACGTGCTCTCTCATCTCCTACAGTGACATTGTCATGAAGAAAACATTGCTCAGTGGGCAGACCCTTCTAGTTTAAGTTTCAGATTGCCACTGGTTGATGCACTACAGCTATATTAGCTTTACTTTGGATCCTGGGTTTTGACAACACAGGATGCTGATACCTTTGCTAGTGAATTGTGACTGTGACACAGTATATTGTGCAGCTGTATCTACTGTACAGCATACAGACTCAAACATGTAGTATGCTAACTTTTAATTTACAGATAAATGGCTTACCCATTTATTATTTCTAATGAAATAGTTTGCCTCTTTCACCTTGCTATTTTCACAATTGGGTTAAGTATGGTAATAAATCTGATGCTTTCAGTGGTCTCTACCCTACCTACCTCTAACTTGTGTCATGTTTTCTGCGCTGAAGTACACGGAAGATGTAGCTGTTTAAGAAATATATCTATACCAGTATTATAAAATTTCTTCAAATTAATCCAGCCAAAGAATGTTTGTGGTTTTGCTACTACTTGCCCCATAGGAAGCATATGAAAATGCTGCATCATTTTGTGTAGCCACAAAGCAAACACTACTTCTTGGGTACTGTCAAGTAGCAATTGTACATATTCACATGTTGTTTGGGCACTGGTTTGGGCCCATCCAGTGACAAAAGACCACTATTAGACTCAAGTACCATAGACTTGAGAATTCCCAAAGGGCAGGGAGGGCTTAATTGCTGCTTATGGTCCCAGGCAAAACACCAGGCTACTCAGCTTGGGGAAGAAAACAGAAAATTATTTAATCCCACCAACTAAAACATAACCATGAAAACCCAAAACAACCAACATAAAACAACACAGAGTGGTACAATGATGAAGAGCACAACCAGCCCTTTAAGACCACTTTCTCCCCACCCCTCCCCTCTTCCCAGACTCAGAGCCCTGATCCTCGTGTCTTTATCTCCTTTCCCACTGAATGGCTCAGAGGGGCGGGGAGTGGGGGTTTCAGTTAGTCTGTTCCCAGTGGATTCTGCTATTTGTCTCTCAGGGCAAGTGGGCTCCTTGCCAGTCCTCTCTGCTCCGCCACGGGGTACCTCACACACACGGCAGCCCTGCATGGGCCACTCCAATGTGCATTCATCCATAGGGCTGCAGCTGCTTTCTACCTCTTGTGTGAGTCTGCTCTGTGGCTTGCAGGCTCTCCAGCATGGCCTGTGCCATGGCCACCTCCTCACACAGTCTCTTGCTCATCTGAGTGCACTCACATGGAGCTGCTGGTGGCTCTCAGTCCTGCCATTGCCCTCCATGGGTTGCAGGGACACAGCCTGTATTCTCGCCATGGATTGCAGAGGGATCTCCAGTCCAGTGCTCCTCCTTCCTTCGTCCTTCTCTGTCTGTGAGGTCTGCATGGTCACCTCCATCTTGTACCACTCCTACAGCTCCTCTCAAGCACTTTGAATTCCCATACTAAAGTAGTGATGGCAGAGGTGCCAGATTGGTCCAGCCGGGCCAGAGGCGGATCTGAGCCCAAGAGCCAGGGGAAAGTCCAAGCTCTTTACTGGGTCTGCAAAGCAGCCCCCTTTTGCAAAACTTGCAAAACCATGACACATGTTCGTGTTACCATATATAAAGGTCCACATGACCTTATAATAAATAGAGATTTGTTTCTTGATCAAAAGTGTTTCTTTGGAACTGCTTCAAGGACAGTCTGGTATTGGTTAACCAGGATTTCCCTATGTATATTTTGTAAAAGCTAAGTAAGCCTTCTCACAAATGACAATAGTCTCCAACTCAGAACAAGTGAACCCTTCAAAAGTAAAAAATGCATTTTTTAAAAGAAGTAAATGCCAAGATGTTATTTTACTTGAGCTGCTGTTTTCCTATATCTTGCTGTTTCTGCTCCAGATTTTAAAACCACATGTGTTTTCCCCAAAGAACCAACAGTCCTTGGAGTGGCTCATTTTGTGCAAGAATGATACAAAACATCTTTCAGATCCTGATAATTTTTTCTGACTTACTGGTATTGTTTGAACCTGCTGAAATGCTAATAATTAGTTAACTGACTCAACTGCTTTGTCAGCTGATTCACTGAGTCTTCACCAATGAGCTTCACTTGATACGAAAACTGTAATACTGGAAAAAACTCTTTTCAGGTTATTTCAACAATTGGCTTCAGTGAATAAAATGGTTTAAAATGTCTATTCTTGCTTCCTTGCACACTGAAAGCTTACAGTAGTCCTTAATGAATAGATGTGAAAACACAGTGTACTTGTATGAGTGAGTCTAGACAGGCTGCCAAAAAGTTTTGGCAGAAAAACTCCTAGTCTTTCATATAGGTCAAAAGTCAATGCTATTGAATATTGTAACATATTGCAAAAAGCTGCTGTCCTTTAAAATTTCTCTTGAGTGCTCCTGTTGCGTTAGACATTTTAATGGTCTGAATAAGTGAGTAATGGCATAATAATTAATTACCTCTTATGTAAGTTATTTCAGCCAGAGATTTCAAAGCCATGGTTATGTCAGAACCCAAGTACACTAAACCCCAGTGTGGATTCTTTCTTTGAGAAGTAAAGTAGCCTGAAATTGTCAAGGCCTAAACTAAGAAGGATTGACCTGTAGAGAATCAAGGCCACTTTATTTCCCTATGAGAGCACTGAGAGAAGGATGTAATGTGCTTTAGCTTGTGCTCCCTAACTGCACACCTACAGTGAACATATTTTAACACTCCTGAATGCCTCGTGGGACAAAGAAGTAGAGTAATATCTCAAAGTAGGGAGCCTACTTCTTATTTTTTCTGTTAAGAATTCCATAAGAAATTGTTGAACATAAGCAGTTTGCATTCACTTGCGATAGATTTTCTTTTTTTTCACTCTCATAAGGAGGTTCTATGAGTTAAGAACTGTCAATTTCAGTGCTCTAACATCAGTAAGCTCACTGAGCTTGCATATGATAGATTAATTTGAGCATTTATTGATGCTTTTGAAGAATCAGAAGCATTGGGATAATATTGAAATGTCATATTATTGAGAGAGCAAACCAGTGAGATACACAGTACCTGAAATAAAAAAATTCTGTGAAAGTCAACAAGTGTTTTCTTGTTCATTTCAATGCTCTTTGCATTTGTTCAGCTTAGTAAGTTAAATGGAGCTAAAATTTGATACAATTCCTGTAAGGTATCATAATTAAACCAAAAAACTAAAGTATTTGTGGAATGGCAAATGCCAGCATCAAAACAACACTGTAAACACAGTAATAAGAGTATACATAATCCATCACAACTAGGTAAGAATTCCTAACTCATTTCCATACCTTATTTCTACTTCTGTTTTCCCCTTTGAAAGCAGAAATTATTCAAGTACAAAAAAACTAAACAGCCCCACATTCTTCACTGTTCTCAGAAGACTGAGCTTGCAACTGAGAACTTGTTATTGCAAAGTAAAAAGTTATCTCCAGAATATAAGAATCTCTGAATGCTAAACCTGCCTTGTGTAAAGCAAGTGTATTTTTTAAGAAAACACATGTTGTGCCTGAGAATACAAGTTATCCAAACTTCCCCCAGATACTCCTGCAAGACACAGCTTGTCTCAGCTTTCTCCGTGGAAACTGTCTTCAGCTACTGCCAGTTATCTAATATCAGCATTTACAATACCGTGATGGCTTTAAAAGGCTGCACTGTATATAATACTATGTTTCCATCTCTTCTATTGTAGGGAGATGTAAATTTCATGCAGAGAGGCTTTTAAACTTACACATAGAATGGCTGATTTCCTAAAACAAGTTGTTTAGCTGAATTTCTGACTAAAACAGCAGAACAATGTACTTAATCTTTGAGTATTCATGAAAGCAAAGCCCAAGTATACCTTGAGCACAATTAAGTAGACAGATAACTAAAACATGATAGTCCCATTTAAAGTTGCTATAGCTTATTTTCAATAATAAGTCCATCTCTTTTGATTTTTTCCCACACCAAAATGTCTTTACTTCAAATGCTAAATATCTATAGATACCGTTAGCCTCAACTATGGATGTTCTGCTTTGAACACTATTTTCCCAGCCTTGAAGATCTCCCCAAGACATGTAAGCCCTATGTATAAGGACAGTTACAGCATGTTTTTTCTAAGCTTGCAATGTATTAAAAATGCAACCTGCAATATATTTACATATAGTTCAGTGCTACGAGAATTTCTGAAAAGTGAATGTGGAAGTACTTCTAAAAGAAGTGCAACATGAAGTTTCAGATATGATAGTGATTAAGTTTTTTATTGCCTTGTACATAGTCTGCAGTACTGAGGAGAAGAGGATGAAGGGATAGAAAAAGAAATTGTATTATTTTGTGTAGTCCTGAATGAAAACCTTTTACCTGAAGACCTTGTAGGCAACACTTTAAATAATTTAAGTACTTTCTCAGGGTTTGCATTAGTGAATATCAGTTGTTTGAGAGCAGAAATCAGTATTATTTGTAAGATACATTCACATTCCCTCTATTTTGCTAGTTAAGAAAACACAAATATGTGTGTATTATTTTACAGCAGCAACTTGCTATGAATACTGCATGTGTATTTTGTCTATTTGACTCTATCTCTTTCTTTCCTCCTTCTAAGTGACAGTAAGGTCACAGTTGTTCCAGGACTCATACCTGACATATACACGAACAGGTAGAGTGAACAGAGTAGATAAGGAAACATTTGTGTTAATGTCCTTTTTTACTGTAAAAATATACAGAATTCTACCATAAAACTTACTGTAAAAACAAATTTCCTAATGATATAACCATGCTTCTCTAGTTGCTTCTAATTTACACTTATATGAAGCATAAGAGAGCAAAGCCAATGGTTTATCTAAAGGACATTCAATTAAAATGTCCATCTCTGAATCATGAACAAAACTGTTTCACAGTTTTTTCCACACAGTACAAAGTTGGATTCAGACTTTTTCAGAAACCCAGGACTGGTGGTGTTGTTCCTATGTTACAATCTGAACATACAGGGATATTTTATTGTTTAGGTTACAAATGATAAAAAAATCATGAGCTGATGTTAGTTTTCGACGTGTTTCTGTCTAAATTCTTCCTTTTATACATGTTATGCTATTTGCTTGGGAAGTTCTGCTCAGTTACTGGAGATGTGCAGCAGAAACAGCAGCAGCATTTTTTTCCCACAATACACTGATAATTTCAGGAAAGCTTTGGCAAATAAGCTTTACATTGAGTAAAAATTTGGTGTTTACAGAAAAATTAGATACCTAAGTACTTTTCTTTTTTTTTTTTTTAATGGCAGATATTGAATGCTAGTACCGTATTCTGGGAGAGCATCAAGGTTCTTTTGATCTTTGTGCTCCAAGTTCTCTAAGTTTTATCTTTCTGCTCCAAGTTCTTCACATTCTGAAGAGTGCATACAACAGGTAACATTATCAAGGATAAAATAAAGCCTAAAATCCAATGAGTAAATTCAGGATAGAGGATCTTCTTAAAATTTGGTTTTTGTTCAGTCTACTTGTAGTACAATCACTTTATTACCTCTAGAGTGAAAAATCAAACCTTTTTCTTCATCTTGGCTTTCTCAAAGCTGCATTGTCAAAATGGTGTAACATAAAGTAAATTAAAAGCTATTTGGGAAATGATGTGAGAAATGTATGAGGTTCTTTTTGTCTTTGAGTGTGTGAACCTTGAATGCTAAAATAATGAACACTGAAACTGGGGAGTTATAGGTTTCCAGGAAGTCAGACTTCATTCTGTTCACTGAATTTGTAGCCCTTCTACTGGACTGGATAACAAAAGTATCTGTCAGTGTCAGCATTAATAAGACTAAAGATAGAGACCTGGTTAGGCTAAATCAGGAAGCAAATCTAGTTGTCAACATTATTTGCCACACTTCAACTGAAAGATTTTGTGCTTTGTGAAAGAAAAGTTATGGGTTTTTTTCTCTACAATTGGAGTCTTAGTTGTTACTGATCTGTAATTCTTTAATTGTATGAATTTCAGAAAACCTGAAATAACACATGTAAGGCTAGTTTTATGATTTTGGTTAGACTCTGGTAGGAAGCACTAAAAGTCTGACCAAAAGGAAAGGTTCTATTATTTTGAGTCCAGTTTTAAGAGCTCTGGTGAAATATGCAAACATCTAGTTGTGCAGGGTACTTACTGACACTTCAGTCCAGCCTGATCATTGCAGACTGTTTCCCTTTAGAAAAAAGCCTGATGAGTGATTAAATTCTATAGGCATATGTCTGATTGTGAAATTAGTAAGCTAAGCAAAAAACAGGCAAATAAAAATGGGGGAGCTGTTGGCTTACTCAGCAGGGTTTGAGGAAAGATAAAGACTGCTTAGGAACCTCTTCACAGAGAAATTTGAGGAAAAGTTAGTCACTGGGTCTTCTCTTGCGGGAAGTAAAATAAAAATACATGAGTGAGACCATGTGAATGGAGGAATGTGAAGAGGTCTGCAAGCAAAGAGAACAGAACAGTATTAAAAATTCTCAAAGGGCAGTATAGCTTACCCAGCAGAGTCTTTTGAAGACTTGAGGAGAAAACAGAATGTTCAGGGGAGTCAGTAAGTTTGTAGGCTTGTAGAAGAGAACTAATTTGAGAGTAGAAGGAGATGATTTTTAATTCCCATCATCCAAGTAAGAATGGTTCTCTTGTAAATAGTAAGATGTTTGTGAATGCCATGAAAAGAAAAACTGTGTTTCTTTAGACCAAAGTGGATCTATAGCTATTTATACTTAACCTTTGTTGCTGTCCCTTTGTATGGAATGGATCTAAGATAGCTGACATACCACACTCATCAAAGAATGGCACAAAACTTCATTTTATTGTAGAGTAGCTTGAACAATAAAAACATAAATAGACGTTCATCCTATGTTTTTATATTGTTTCCTTGGTCTGTAAGGTCTGCGGAGTCTGTGGGCATCAGACAAGGGATATTCCAGAGCCACTGGTGATCTGTGCCATTTTAAACTGATGCATCTACATGCCTCAGTGCACTGCTTAAAAAAAGTACCAGCTCAGATCCCACAAGTGAACGAATATATCAAAGTAAAGTTGCCTCTGCTAACAAGCAGGGACATCTTACCATTCTGGCATGGACACAACTACTGTTTAAATGGATGTCTCATGACCATGTTTGGCTATATGATTTTTACATATCCATTGTGTTTCTTCAGGCCTGAAACCCATCCTGTGTTGTTAGAAATAAACTTGCATAAAAACCAGTAGAGTATAGGGAAGTATAGCTATTGCTGTATGGTATTCAAAGAAGGAATGGGTGAGTTTAGAAATGGTCAAACTTTTCTAACAGAGTAAATTCTGATCACGGTCAACTTTTGTTGGAAATTTAGTTTGGAGATGACTGAGATATTTTAGTTATGTCTTGCATTAAAACTTTGACAAAAATAAAAATAACAAGAAGAAAATAGCTGGGCTGTATGACCTGTACATCAGGCATGCCTTGAGAATGTAAGGATTTTTTTTTTTTACAAGACTAGCACTTAATTTTCTTTTGCTTTGACTTAATCTGTCCATATCTGCCAGCACAGGCTGCCCATTGGACATGTCCTTGCCTCTGATGTATTGGAGGAGCAGACAATGCAAAAGAAGATGTCAGTTTTAGTATATTGCATTAATGCATATCACATTACATCTTGAGGAACTCATGGGAAACTATAGAAACTACATGCGTGTCCATGCTGGCTCAGAGAGCAGCATTTCCATCCACAAGAAACTAAGTACCTTTGGTACTTTATTATTGTTAGTTTGTTCATATCAATTGAATGCTTCAGAATAAATCACTAGCTATTATTTTATGAAGTCTCTAGCTATTATTTTAGAAGACCTCCTGAGCATATTATGTAATAGTACTAAGACAAAGTAAAATGGTAGTGATTTGTGTGATTGTGTTTGGACAAAAGAAGTAGTAATATGAGCTATTATCCTTTTTTTAAAGTATTTGCAAAAATTTCAACTAATTTCCCCTTCATCACATTCCATTAATTTTGAATTTTATGGAGCTTGTACTCTATCACTAATCAAGACAATGGTCATAGATGCTGAAAAATGTTGAGAGCACTTTGATTTCATATCAAATAGGAGAAAGAGTATGAAATAATTCTCAAAAGGTTTGTGAATATTCTATCTCAGTTTTGTAACCTCACTGTTTTCATATGTTTGGAGGAACAGTTGGAATTTTGGGTACCTAAGTGAACTAATTGTAGTTTTGAGCCTTTCTAAAGTTCATTTACATGGAAGCAGTATTTGATAGTGCAAACCATGTTTCAGTCCTATAAAAAATAAAGAAAACTATTAGTTTTCTTTTTACCCTTAAAAAGATAGTTTCAACCACAGAAACTATTATGAGATTGAGAAAATCTAATGTTTCAGGTGGGAGCTATATGAGGAAGAAGTGGTTTGCAGAGGCACATTGCATAAAGAATAAATACATGCTTAAGCAAATAAATAAAGCAAACTTTAGTGTTTAGATAGAACATCCACATAATAATGGAAACAAAGAGTGTTTTTAAAGATATAAATTTACCATTTTATTCATGCAGCGTAACACTTCCATATCATCAACTCTTCATATCCATGACATTTTACAGTTATTCACCATTCACTGGAGAATCAATTCTTCTTTACAAAAAAACTTTTCATAAAACTACAAAAATGATGCATAGCTTTTTTTTTTTTTTTACTCTCCAGTCCAATTTCAGCAAGATCTTTTGCTAATTCTTGGCATTTTAATTACATTAGAGTTCCTGGAGGAACCCTCATTTTATGTTTGTCAACATCAAATTGCACCCATGACTAGAAAAATAACATTGTTAATCTGGCAGTGTCTCTAATTACATCCTAGTTTTTGAAATTTTCTGCCAGATGTATTTTTCTCATTTAAGCAGATATGATGGAAAAAATAATAATCTGCCACTGTTTCCTTTGTCCTCTCTGTGACTCTCCTAACTAATGTTTTTTGTCTTAACCCATACAATATTTGCTCACTTTCCTCTTATTTTCTTCAGGGTGCCCCACATGTCTCAAGCTGTTTTGGAGATCAGGATCCTGTTGCCTTCATGTTAGCACTCTTAATTTTTGATAAAGGTGCTGTGCAGCTTCAGAGAAGATGCCAGTGAATGGAAGCAGGTCCTTACATCACTGCAGCACAAATAATAATCATAGCTCAAAAATGAAATTAGAATCTGTCTGAGACAAAAATTGCAGTTGTGCCTCACTCTTATTTACAAGCAATACTTCCATTTCTTGTACTTTATGAAATAAAGAGCAATCTACATGTTCTATATGGAACATTACTATATAATCCAGTTTTGACCTGCCCTATATTTTGTGTGTCATAAGCATCTCTACTATTTACCTATAAATCAGTGAAACTGCAAATAGAGTGGAAGAAAAATGGCTAGCTTTTCTAATTACAGAACACAGGGAAGATCAGAATAGAGCAGGTTTTTAAATGGAAAGACATAACATTTTAACTCTGATTGTAAGAAGATCGAATGGCACACATTTACTCTTTCCTCATGGCAGCCATTGTAAGAGAGATGAGAAATTACAGGAGCATTATCCATTCTCATTAAAATGTGCAAACTTCTTTATACTATCTTTGAGTGTAGTGTTCATGTATACTTAAAAAATCATTATGTCAGCCGCTTTACAATGTATGAATGCCAAGTTTGGAAGAGAAATAACTTATTTTAACATGACAAGAAGATGATCATCAAAGAACAAGTTTAAAGACAAACATTTCTATAGAGAGGGCCTTACAAAGACTCCTTTTTTCTGTAGTCTTAGGATAGCACTGGTTTGTAGTGCTTTTTATTCCAACCATAAACTTCTGGCTGCTCTGTATTTGTAAAAAAGATAGGTTTGGCTGCTGTATCCTGCTGGCTGCCCCTTCTTCTGTGTATACAGCTATCTAAGAGTGACGATTTAAATATGAATGACAGTGTTTAGGTGAGGAGGTGCTTAAGGTGGCCTACAATGAGCATGTTAAAAAATATTCCTGGAAGCCTACAGTCTGAACATATGACAAAGATGGATAAAACTGGGAGAAATAAACAGTGACAGAGTGAAGACATAAGGAGAATCTGTAGTGCCATTTTCCTATTTTACAGGTTCTTGGTAATCTGAGAATCTTATTTCTGATAAAGGTCTAGTTTATTAGCTCATAGCTGCAACAGAACAAACAACTTAGACTCTCTCCCTTCGTGGTTGCATTTCTTCTTCCCATCTGTTCAATTGGCTATTGCTTTTTCTATAATGGATCCTCTGCAGTATTATAGTTCATAGTTATGTGAAACAAATGAAAGACATTACGAAAATGGCAAAGCAATGAACATCTCTCTTGGCTAAACCAGAGTTTTAGCATTTACTCCATGACATGAAGAAAACTTGCTTTATTTTCATATTCTTTGATGCATTAAAGTTATGTTATGGTTGTAGGAATTCAAATTTTTCCTCTTTCTCCTCAAGCGTTTGAAAATAAATAATCGGAAAATATTTGGATAAGTATAATATGTGCTACACTCTGAGTTATGAATTATTTGGATATGGCAAAAGCTTTTGAAACTTTAAAAATGTTCTTATGACATTAGATATTTAGTTCTGAAGAAAGCATCCACAAAGTACTCTCTGTATTGTCACAAAATGTTAAAGTAGCAGGGGCTTGTAAGTAGTTCCATAGAAACAATGTTTTTCTGTGTGGAACAATTTCATAGTGGTACCTCACTAATTTTGTAGTTGTGTAAAAAGTATATCTCATTAAGTTTCATTTTATTAAAGTGTAGAGAATTGTGTTTCTCTGTGGTTTTTTTTAGTATGGCACAATTTAGTTTATAGTTGTAACACTATGTCTGGGATTGTGAACAACAGGAAATGCCTAGTGTTTAACCTGTGTTTAATAGTGTTTAATCCGTGCTACATATCTACAGTTAATCTATCAGTGATATTTCCTTTCACAGAGGCTAAACAAAATGTAATTATTTGATATTTGTCATGAGCTGGAATGAAGTATGTGACTTGTGAGTGTTTCTTAAGCTTGTTAGCCTATGTGAGACTTTAGGAGATTCTAATGTGGTCGTCCAAAATGTATGGTGGTGATTTTTTTATGTCAACGATGTCAGACCCTATGTCAATTCCTAGGTCCCTAAGGCAAAAAAGATGCAGAAGAAAGAGCAGAAAACTATGTAAAGAAACCTTCTGTGAGATAAGGAGGCAGAATAATAAATCTTGAGATTTACAGCTGGGGCTATGTCAATTGTACAGAAGTACCTGGCCTTTCCATAGTGCTCCCTTCCTCTTCCTCTTTTAGATAAATATATGAAGGGGATTCACTAAGTCTGTGGTCACAGAGGCTCCCTCCTGTGAGGTAAATTATGTTACAGTCCGCAAAAATGTACCTGTTTGCATGTAATGCCTTGCAATTTCACAGCTCAAATACTAAACAGTAGTTGTGATGTATTATAGCTACTTGGCAGTTTTTCACCTTATGCTATAACTAGCTGTCCAGGCAAAGGTGAAAAACCCCTTTATTCAAATATATTGTAATATTATATGATGGTGTATCCATTCATTACAAACCTCTTTATTTTTTTTTCGATAGGAAGCTTATATGGAACAACAAATACAGACACCTACCAGTTGTAGTGAAGTAGAATGAGTATCAAGTTGTAATTCACCATGTTGAAGATATTGACTGAAATGGAGAACATCAGCAATCTTTTGATAAACAGCAGTATACTCCAGATAATGAGTTACACACTTTAATTTGTTGCACGGTAATATATTATTAATTGGTAATTTATAATAAGTTCATACTATCAAATTTATGTCAGCTATGTAAATGTACATAGACATGTAATTATGTTTTAAAATTATACTTTGTTTTGAATTTAAGTTTTGTGGGTCTTGTGTACTTGTGTACTTGTCTGTATTGGCTACAGCTCTTTGATGTACAGTACCGGGTTTGAGCTGTACTCCCCCAATGGTAAATTAGCTGCTATTTATTTATGTTTTAATCATTAAGCACAGAGAATATGCATTCGGTTAAAGTCTTCACACAGTTTCAAATAAGAATCTACACATCAAGTTCACAGAAATGATGTTAGCTGTGAATACTTTTTCTCTTGCTTCCATTCCCGTTCTAATGGTTAAGGGTTTTCTTGAGAGCATTGAAGAAATGTATCTTCAGGAAAGAGCTGTGTGGGAAAAGGGCTGAAAAATTGACCTACTGTGTCTTGCTCCACCACTTAAGTACTTGATGTTTAGCAGACTGGATTGGATTTTTTTTTTTTTTTTTTTTTTTAAGATTTGGTGGGATGAAAGCTCTGCAGCTTTTCTTGGACACAATGGCAAAGCTAAGAAATTTACATTTAACTTTAGAAGTTTAAATTTCACATGTCAGATAACAAAAGGAATTAAACAACAAAAGGATGAGGTCTGATTGAAAAGTAAGATAATCCTGTTAAGTAGTTTTGAATCAATTGCAACAGAGCAATATTGGCAAGCCTAAAAATTCAAATATATAAGACCTTTCTCCAGATGCCAAGTGTAAGCTGTATGTTTAAAGTAATAACAGGTTTAAGTATTATGTATTATTTGCCTTATGATATTTTGACGACCATATTTCACATTTAATATATTGGGAATACTTTCAATACTTTTTTATTGACTAACTCCTGTTCAGCCTCAAGTCCTCATATTTTCCCCATCAGGCTTCTGGGTGCTTGGTAATTTCTAGTCAAGATGGAACTAAGACAACAGAAAAGTTTCCCTAGCTTTACAGCCAGTAAGGAATTTGTAAGGTTTTAAGTAGAATGACCTAGAATCGTTCCTGTTGGGAGAGACTTACAGCAGTCACGTAGTCCAACTGCCTCACCAGTTCAGTGCTGACCAAAGGTTAAGGCTTATTATTAAGAGCATTTTCCAATACATCTGAAATACTGAAAATCTTGGGACATAGACAACTTCTCTAGGAAGACTCTTCCAAAAAATATGTATTACTGGTTCACACTATCAAACTTAATTAAAAATATATATATATGGACTAATTTTGTGAATTGTTCTACCTTCAAATTTGCTTCTGAAGGAAAATAAGTCAATAGCATTTTTCTGCTTAATTCACATCTCCTGGGTACAAAACCAGAAGACCGTCTGGATAAGAAATGCTTAGATAAGCAGAAGGTTTTCTATGACCTGCCATGTCATAGTCAAGCCTGTCAACAAGAAAACACAGGCACAAGATATAAGAAAACACATTTAACTAATATATTTCAGTAAGTTTGGAGTAAGGGAGAAATACTGAATGAATCTTCACTTTTATCTTTGCAGATGGAATTGGGAAGACAGTAACATCAGGGTCCTCTTGTGAAAACAAATAAGTTCTGTCTTTACTAGAAAGTTTGTTTACATATTTGTGTGTGTCCATGCATACATTTGCACAGACTCTATTAGCCACTGCTCTTTAGTTATATTTACTGCAGATTATGCTTTAATCAGGCATATAATCATCTGTTTGAAATAACTGTGTCTCAGTTTGATATCACCACCTTTAAATTAGATTAATTTTGTCTGTATTCTCTTTCTGTAAAGAAAATATACAGAACTGTTGTCTTCATTTAATGCTCTCCTTTGTTTTTCAAACCTAAAAGAGAAACAAGAATAGCAAAACCATTCATACAAATTCCAGATTTAGTGTATACAGCCAAGGATTGTCCCAGATAAATATTGTTTCTTAACTTCTAAAATTACACATTACAAACGTTGCTCCTTCTATTTAGATTTACAGTTTTGAGCACACTGATAAGGCCTTGGCAGAGAGCTATCTGACCTTTACATTTTCAATGGAAAATTCAAGTAAGATTTTGGAAGATGGTTTCCAGTAATGTTCTTTTTCCATTTTCTTGCCAATTTTCTTGAACTTACCAGCTGTGCTTTGAACATATCTTTAAGGAATCATGGAAACCAAGACAAGAAGAGAGAGGGTGGTCTTTAGGAAGCTGTTGACAGCAGCCAGATGGAATATGAGAACCTTGTGGGACATTAGAGAGACTTTGCCAATCAAGAAGTTTGGCAGTTACATGAAGGTCAAAGAGAAATGTGTAGCAGCCTCCCAAGCCAAGATATTCTGCTCTAATGCACTAACATAGCATTTCTTTTCTCCACTGCTGCGATTTTTGCATCTTTGTGTACTCAAACTGTGGTACTGTAGGAGCTTGTGATGCCTTTGGAGCAGAGATACTTGACATTTCCAACCAAATCTCTGATACACAGGGAACTGACTTTCTCCTGGCCATGAATCACACAAACCAAAGAGACCAAGATATTTCAATTGATGATCCATCAGTAAAAACAATAAATAAACAGAGAAGAAGAAGGGTGAGAGCATGAGAAAACCATGTATCTATCATCCAAACAAGAGAACCTGGAACACTGAAGAGGGAATAAACTTAAGAAAAGCTTTCTTAATGTGTAGCTGTTTAATACCCTTAATTTTTGCAGAATGAACTCTTTTGGTTTGTAAAGAGGGGGATTAATCTACTGTGATGTACCCGTTGATGGCAAAAAAAGAGAAAAAGTATTTGAGAGATAAATTTCATATGCTATAGTAGTAATGCCTCTTTCCATTAGACTCAGTAAAGGTTTTTGTTGGAATCCACTGATGTAGTGAAGGGGAAAATAAAAGGGTACAGCTACAGCTCTGTCTGGAAACCATGGAATGTACTTGCATGATTTAAGGCAGAAAGCTGCACATTTTCTACAGCTTCTATGTTTGATAAGCATGTCTTTAAAGGATGTTTTTAACATTGAATGATCAGAGCTTCATTAGGCCTGCTATACAAAGTGTAAGACCAAAAACACTGCAAACCCATACATTGCTGTACAGGGTCAAGTCCCTACAGATACCAAGGTCTATCTTCTGTAGTCCTTTGTCCATTGCAGAAGTGTGATGACAAACTGTTGATATGAAGTGTCAAAGGCAACATAAAATGTTGTGACTGAGCTTCTAATCTGCCTTTGGTCAAGGGAAGACCCACAGACTCAGTTTTGCCAGAGTAAGGTCTAGATAGTGGGCAAAGTTGTATTTGGTTATTATATTACATCGTTCTCATTTAAAACATGCACCTTTGAACCTGGAATGAACATTCAGAGTAGATGGCTCAGAAAATGAGAATGAATTACAGAAGAAAAAGAGTGTGTCTGAAAAAACCCCTTGTCTTTTCCACTAAAAGGAAAGGTATGCTATCACCATGCTCTTTATTAAGACTCGTGCATTTTCTGCTGAGGGAAGTTAAGATGTGCAGGAAGAGAGAGTAGAAGTTTAAATTAGAATTGATATCAGATGCAACGATTAAGTATTGACAATTTTTCAGGCTTTGGAATGGTTCCCATTTACAGCTGCAAGGCACTACAGCAGCTTTAGTATTTATGAGCACTTGGTGAGTACTCTGACAGGTTTATTATTTGTTGGCTTTCTCCAGCATTGCACAGTAAAAATTGTTTTCAAAGAGTATTCAAAAGTGTAGCTGGCTGCCACTGTATCAAACCCAATCAATCCACCAATGTATTCCACATTCTTGATTGATAACTGGCTCAGTGATTTGGCATTTCAGGGAAGGAGTGGAAGGGGAGCAGGTCTCCACAGTCATTAATCCTTTTTCCCTGAGCCTCCCTCGGGCAACTGCTTGTGCCATTATCCACATTTCTTACTGCTGATTTCCACAATCCTTTTGCTTCTCAAACCACCACAAATTCACCACTGTCCCTTTCACTTACCATAGACCTTTCATCACACTGGCCTCAGTAGCCCTCCTGGGCTGATAGTGGTCAGGGGAATAACTTTCTTTTTTAAAAAAAAAATCCAAAACTTGGACCATTAATTTGATTCCCTACCTCAGTCTCCTTTCCTCCTTTTAAATTTATGTCATTCCTTACTGAAGAAGAACGTGGGGGTATTAATGTACTTCTTTTAAAATTTATTTGGGTAGGTTGGAAAATAAGGTAGAGATTCTGTCTGCCTGCTCTTCCACTGCTGGTTGAGATGGTTATTCGTGATGTTTTGCCCATCGTGATCTGTGTTACCATGAAGCTGAATAAACTGTGTTGGTTGCTGGGGAGATAAGATATTTATTTATTTATTTGTTTGTTTGTTCATCTATTTATTTAAATGCAGTAAAATTGTGAGCAAGCTAACAATATGCTGAGTGAAATGTCAGAAGTAATTAAGCCAAGTTGTTTCAAATGAAGAAAGGAAAAATCATCTGTCATTATGAGGAGCAGATCTCTATAATTAATTGAGAGCTGGAACTTTTAGGGAGAAAGAAAAGAGAAGAGAGAGACAGGAAAACATCCACACTTCTAACATTTTTCTTGTGTTGGCTTTGTTGCACCAAAGTACCAAATACTCCAGATGGGTTTAAAAAATATAAATTTGATCTCCCCACTGATGATTCAGGATAAAGTCTATCTGTAATTTCCCAGCAATCTGGTGTTACAGGTAGCTCTGTTGCTGGGACCACTGCTTTGGGTATATTTACTATTATATTAAAACAAAACAGAACTTCCCAGAGGGGTTGTGGAGTCTCCTTCCTTGGAGGTCTTCAAGACCCATCTGGACATGTTCCTATGTGACCTGATCTAGGTGAACCTGCTTCTGCAGAAGCTTGGACTAGATGATCTCTAAAAGTCCCTTCCAGCCCCTACCATTCTATGATTCTATGAACTATCTCTTTCATCTGTCCTCTAAAGAGTGTCTTGAACAAATCTGTCCCATATAATCTTTATTTAACTACACCCCTAGCTTTAGAGACAGAATCCATGTTGGGAAGGAGTGAAATATACAAATGAAAGAAAAGGGAATTGTGTGAGGAAAGGGAATTCAGGCAAAGAAGGCAACATTAAAGAATTTAAATGCAAGAAAAGAGACAAAGAACCTCACCAGGAAATTATTAAAGAAAGTAAAATATTATGAAAGAGTTGAAAATGCATAAGAATCCTCCAATGTTTCTATAAATTGCAGATAAAAACCCGCCTCTGAAAACCTGCCCCCTGAAAGCTTTTATCCATGTCAAATTTTCCACCAAGGGCACTAGAATAACTGTCCCTTAATCAAATTGGTGTTAACAGTTTGCAGGTCTGGGGCCAAGTACCTCAGGAGATCATTATTTCAGCTAAAAAAAATATTGTGTTTTATGAGGAGAAATTAATAAAGAGAAAATAGACAAACTGTTAATGCATACGGAGACAAAAATGTTTCAAATGGAGGCTGGGAACTGCAGCAGCTTGGGCAAGAAATTTAAAATAATTAGCATTATATGGCAGCATTGCTCTTAGTGAAATAACCTTGATTCTATGGTAAGAGGGTGCTTGATTCCCCATGTTAGCAAAAGACCAGACTACCTGGGCAAAGGGGCAGGATGTATATGAACTTATCCTGCCTCTCTACTCTGCCCTGATAAGGTGACATCTGGAGTACTGTGTCTAGGTCTGGGCTCCCCAGTTTAAAGAGAGGGACTTCTGGAGAGTCCAATGGAGGGCTAACAGGATGATGAGGGGACTGGAGCATTTCTCTTATGAGGAAAAGCTATGAGACCTGATGCTGTCTATCCTGGAGAAGAGAAGACTGAGGGAACATTATCAACACTTAAAGAACAGATGTTGAGAGCATGGGGTGAATCTTTTTTTTCTGTAGTGTCCAGTGACAGAACAAAGGGTAGTGGGCACAAACTGGCACACAGGAACTTCCTCTTGAACATGAGGAGAAACTTCTTTCCTGTGAGGGAGCCCTGGTGCAGGCTGCCCAGGGAGGTTTTGGAATCTCCTTCTCTGCAGGTTTTCAAAAGCTGCCTGAATGTGTTCCTGTGCAACCTGATCGAGGTGGACCTGCCTTAGCAGTGGGTTGGACTGGATGATCTCTAAAGGTCCCTTTCAACCCCTACCATTCACTGTGTGTGTGATTCTGTGAACTTACTCTGGAACTGGAATGACACCCCAAATATAGGTTTGTGTTGAGGCAATGCTGGTGTGAGAAGAGTCTGTGGTTTCTTGAGCAGTCTCTGCAAGAAGCATGGTAAGTTTAACAATTTGAAAAATAATCCAACTGCTTTATAAGCATCAGAAAAGCTGGGGCTTGGCTTCCTGTGTGTTTATATCCCAAGGTGAGTTTGTTTTGTGTTTCATTTTGTATCTAAAAGTGACATTCTGTTTTTGTAGCCTGTCTGCCAGTAGAGGCGCCTGAGTTTCTTTCTCTGTGATATTGGATTTTGCCAATTGTACAGGGATTTTAATGTATTTGAGATAATTATCTCAATTTGATTTGGTGAAAGGGTACAGAAATTGTTGGGGAACAAAGGGCGAGGAAGCTTTCAAAACTGAACTAGATGAATGTTTAAATAATAATATGCAAAGAGGGTCTTCTGGGAAGATTTCTGTCCTGTTGACTGATTTCCCTCTGTTTTTTATCTGTTGCCTCTTTGAGCCAGTATGTCAGAATGAGACCTTATTTCTTTATTCCCCCGTAGGAAAAAGTAACACAAAAAGGGAACTTAATTTTTCATACCACCATCTTTAACAGCCTTTCAGAATTCTGGCCAAGCTGCTCTAATACTCAGATTCTCTTGTTAGAGATCCTTCATCCTCCAGATTATACCTCCTATCTGATTTCTGCCTTGCTGTTAAATAGGCCATGGAGGGATGACATTAAAGACCCTGGCTGTTGCCTGGTCTGTTTTCGAAAAACATAGCTGTTTCTTGGGCTGCACAATAGCAAAAGTAATGAGGGAATTAAACATTTGCCTTTGCTGGGAGTACTCAGTGGAAGGTCTCATAGTTAGTATGCATTTATTGCTAAATCTTGAGCTTTCAGCTGGATGTTCTGAGTATCAGGATGTGTCAGAATATTCACAGTTTTTAAGTCTAGTAATACTGACAGGTTCATCAAACTCATCTTCTTAGGGCTAGACAATTTGTTACATCTTTTTAACCCAAAGGAGTTTCTGTAATTGATGGATTTGGGTTACATTACAGATACAAAATAACCTTGAGTGAGTCGCTATTCACTGCTGGAGCTGAATTTCATAGAGCTGAAGTGCCATTCACCTGGGGCCTCAACAAAACTGATAGCTCTAGGTTCTATATGACCAATTGAAGTTGTTTGACTAAAATTACATTTTCTGTCTTAAATATAGGACATGCAGATTATGTTTGAGAAAGAGAGGGTGTAAAATGTATAACTTACAAAACCTTCTAAACCATCAGAGATTCTTCCCTTAGGCCTTTTTTCCCTTTTTTTTTTTTTTTTTTTGAATGTTAAGTGTACATGCAAGTAGGATGTTCAGAAACCAAACTCAACATTTCCACATTAGAGAGCTCTTTATTCTCCATGATGGCTAGAATCTATGCTGTCAGACTTTTGTGTAAGATTTTAAGAGAGACAGATGCTAAACTAAAGCCTGTAAGTTATTGTGCATGTGCAGCAGTTTTTATTATAAGGTTCAATAATGTTTTCCAAAGGACAGCTGGGAAATGGAGATTGGGTGACTTGTCTAAGCTCTCATATAGTGAGTCAGTGGCAAAGCTGTGGCTAGACTGTGGACTGATAAGTCTTTGGCATATGGAATTGGTGCTGTTTGCCAAACGTGTTTCCTTCTTTGCTGAGCCGAGTGGTTCTTCGGTCCTGACTACGTCTTATTACACTTTGGGCATGTAGTAGAAACTAAATCTGTGGAGATAATAAAGAAGCAAAAAGGAAATTTGAAAGCAAAATGTAAGATCATGGAAAGATAAAGTAATATTTTCTATTTTTATTGTTTAAGTAGATTAAATAAATTATTATGAAATTCCTGACATGAAAGCAGGTTTCAAAACAATGTTAGAGAGTTTAAAAAATATTTTACATAAAGATAAAATTTTTAGTTGAGTAAGGGAATGGAAGTGGAGAGTGGGACAAGAGTAAGAGCTAATGAGGAGATGGGAAGGTGATTTTGAGTATCCTCTGGTTCTGAGAGCAAGTTTAAGCAGTTAAATGATTCCAGCAGAAAAGGGATTACAAAGCAAATGAAAATTGAGGCAGATATAGTCCAGCTCAAGGATGTTAAAGATTGGAAGAAGAAAGATGCTGTTAGACGACTCTTTGTTTGGCTACAGCATTCTCAAGCAAGCATTTCCACATCTACTGATTGCTATTCTCCACACAGAAAATCCTGTTGCCGAACCTTATAATGTAAGATATATTGAACCTATGTGAATGGTCTAGAAAAATATGTGATGAACTGAATGTTCTGAGCTCCTCTAGCCATTCCATAAAATATAGACAAAATTCTGAGAAGCAAAGCCCTTCATAGCACTTTGAAAGAGGCCCAGATAGCTGGTACACCACTCTGAAAAAGTGTATCTTGGACTATTTTAGAGAATCTCTGAAAATTCATCAGCCATTCTTGTTTTCTTCTTTTGGACGTTATTTCCCAAACAATTTTGTAGCTGAATTTGTTATGTTGAGAAATTTCAAGCAGTAATGATGATAATAATAATAATAATAATGTCCTTTTCACTGTGACATTAGCTCAAAATTATCTACACAAACAATGGCATATGGGAAAATTCACTACATTACCTTTGAAATGGACTTGAGTGTGTTTTTTGGTGATAACATTGACATCAATTGACATAATTACAGTAGCTAAAGAATATCTAGCAGGAGAAGCAACTAATGTAAATCATAAAGGCCTTCTTAAATGTCTCAGTGGATGAAAATGATGTTTCCCTTTTTAAGAAGCTGCTTATTGAGTGGAGAGACAGACTTGCCGAATCAATAAGTTTATGCAGTTTTCATATGCACCGCAACCTTTATTTCAAAATGAGGAAACACGTTTGACGATTAGTAAAATTAAAAGGTGCAATTGGTCTTTGTGTATGCTCTTCACTTTAAAGAAAACTTAAGGAGGCAGTAGTTTTCAAATCATAATTTTTCAGGACTTTGTGAACAAAAAGTAGACTGAAAGTTTGGGAAGATGACCATAAAACCCTTCCTGTGTGACTTGATCTAGGTGCCCTGCTTTGGCAGGGGGATTGGACTAAATATCTCTAAAGGTCCCTTCCAACCCCTTCCATTCTATGATGATTCTATGATGAATAAAGGGAGTTCCTGGGAAGTTTTGTCTCAAATGAGGGTCGGGGAAGAGACTGCAAGGGGCCACAGCACACAGTATTTGATCATGTCCTGATTTTCTTAGGTTTCATACAGTTATGTCGCAGAATGGACTCCTCCTCTGGAATATAAGTCATCCTCTCTTTGATGAAAGAAGTGTAAATATGAGACTGAAGGTAAGAGATGACAATTTCTGTCGAATGGTGTTACCTATTAGGATATACTCTGTACAAATCTGTAATGGAGGGGTAGCAAGTGTAATGTATTAGCTATTTATCTTATTAATTCATTACTTATGTCATCCTCCTTGTATGTGCATAAGCAAACTGTTTTATTTTGGAATGTACAGAGTTTGGTGTTTTGTTTTGCGTAATTTCGCTTAGAATGATTGCTAGCTGAAAGCCTTGTATTCAAATAAATCATATGAATGGCTGAGGGATCTGGGGCTGTTTAGTCTGGAGGAAAAAACAGGCTCACGGGAGACCTTATCACTCTCTACAACTACCTGAAAGGAAGTCATAGCAAGATGGGGGGTTGGTCTGTTCTCCCTAATAATAAGCAATAGAACAGGAGGAAATGGCCTCAAGTTGTGCCAGGAGAGGTTCAGGCTGGATATGAGGAGGAATTTCTTTACTGAAAGGGTTGTCAGGCATTGGAACGGGCTGCCCAGGGAGGTGCTGGAGTCACCCTGGAGGTGTTTAAGAGACAGTTGGATGTTGTGCTTAGGAAAATGGTCTAGTGGTTGATAGGGCTGGGGCAAAGGCTGGACTCGATCTTAAAGGTCTCTTCCAGCTGAAATGATTCTATGATTCTATGAATCTATATGCTGTCTTCCTGTAATCCTTGTTATATACCATTGTAGCTTTTTCCCAAGACTAGAAACAACGATATGTCTGTATTAATATTCTGAGTACAAGTCTATGAAACATAAGATATATTATCATAAAGCTATATTTTGTGATGGAGTATAGCACTCATCTACATGAGCATAACTACATCTAATTATAGATGTCTTTATAAATATAGGTAGGTTAATAGTTAAGTTGAATAACCAAGTAAATCTTTCACATCTCTGGCAGTTGTGACTATTGTGGGCAGTCTGCAGCACTGAGTGGAAAGAGATAGTAGATGAGACTGCTTTTCTAGCATTTCCTGTCCCATTTAGAAGCAGACCATAAGGGTGCTTTGCATCCTGTGTTGCTACCTTGGAACAGTTACCTGCACTGCCAGTTCTGCCATTGATCCCAGCTCTCAGTGAAAGTTTGTGTGGCTAACCAGGCAAAGAACTGCTGTTTACATGTGCTTGCCTTGATAGAATTACAAAGTACTTTCTATGTTCTTTACTTTCCAGGAGTCAGTCTGGTCTATTGTCTGACTTTCCTTCCAAAAGTCACGTAGTTAATGTAGAGAAGCATTTTATCATTCAAAATAGAATTTTGTGAACACAGTGATTCAGCACAAATTGTGTGTACTGGAGGCTATCTGATTGATATACAAGTTGGAAAAGTTGCAGATTTTGTTTCTGGTTTTATCACCTTTTTCTAACATCTTTCACAGCTGTGGTAGGTTTATACTGGTTTGTTATGTGATTTTTTAATCTGTGCTAATTAAGTCATGGGAAATAGCCTTCAGATTTTTATGAATGTACCTAGGTTTGAATTTAAGGTCACTGAAATTGTCACAGTTCATAGTGCTGTATTTTGTTACCATTATCTTCCTTTGTTTAGAAGAAAAATATGGGGATTTTTAGAAGTAAAAAACCACATTCTGCATATTGTGAAATTCTGGTGAGGCTGTAATTCCCATATAAATAAACAACTAAGTGCATCACACTTTTCGGTTTTGACTGCACCAGACCAGTGTTTTTTTTGAAGTGGTGAAATGATAATCTTCATGTCTTGGTCAAATTAGATCTGAGAAAGTTAAGTTTTGACTGTCAGTGCTCTCCTGTGGCTTCAATTCAATATGCTATTTCCCGACAGTTTGGAGCAAGTTCAATGGCTTTTGACATTTTCATGCCAATTGGATTTTTTTGTATTGACTTACATGGTTCCTGAATCATACTGCTTTTAAGAGTAGTGTTGCCCAATATTCCTAAGTGATTCTGCTATGCAGTAGTAATTATTTCTTTTTTAGCTCCCTCTCATTTCTGTATGTAGGTGTACAAATATATAGAGAAGGAAGGACAGTATGATTTCAGTCAATTTTATGACAAACTAATATTACAAAGGAGATGTTTCATATAGATGAGATGAACCACAGTGTAGATGGGCAGATTTTATTTGCATTTGCTGACAGTACTTGTTATTTAAAGATCCTGTGCTTCTTCATGGTTTGCAACGCAGGGAAAATAGCACTTCGTCTTATATAACATACAAATACACACACTTTCACTCTCTGCATAGTAGTAAGTAAGTTTTTTATGCCTTTCAGTTTTAGAAGACATTTAGCTATCCAGAGAATATCTTCCTCAATCTAGGGCAAAATCTCTAGAGTACTGAAGAAAAAGTTCTTATTGACTTAAGTGAGACTTGGATTGAGCGTATTAATGCATATCTTAGTCATACTCCTAAATACCAGGAATAAAGTACAAATGGATGCTGTATTCAGAGCTACAGAAAAAAGCACTGAAGTTTTCTTTCATATGTTTTGAAGGTTGGTTTTATTGATATTTCTTTGTCCTCCATTATTTCCATTTGTAGATGAACTTTGAGAACAATATAAATTGTTTGGTTATCATCTTGTGACTTACCATCCATTCTGTGGGTAGCATTTTTATTTCCTGGCCTCAAAATGCAATTATTTCGTGTTCTATCTATTACAACTATAGCCATGTGATCCTAGGAGAGGTCAAACCCACATTTCAGCATTTTTCCTCCTTCAGCTCTTTTATTCAAGTTTATGGTACTAATATGTTCATTGTTTTCAGATAATGTACAGTCCTGTCAACAGAACAATGCACAGTGAATATGTTGTCTAATGTATCATTGAGCTTTAGTTCCCTAGCTTCAAAATTAAATGCTAGGCTTTCTAAAAGTAACCTATATTTCAAATTCAGTATTTTAGTGAAGTCTTGAGGTAGCTACTAGTGCTCTGAAATACGGAGTGTTATACTACAGAGGAGCTCTGTTTAGCCACTAGAAAGATCATGATACTACCCTGATAACTTACAGGATTATACTGCCTGTTACCAAGCCCATATAACTGAGTGCAGAATCTGACACTGTATGTTGATTTTTCTGGTTATGTGCTTCTGCAACTTTAATAAGTATGTTGGCAAGTAAGGGACAAAAACCATATTTGCATAATGTATGCATATATGAGTAAAATTGCTATTGTGACATGAAGTGTGTGATGTTGCAGATCCTGTAACAGTTATGTCATGACCATATAAGTGAGAAGATGATGAATAAAATAGTCTCTAAGCTACTGTGTGTAATCCGATGTTTAGACATACATAGTACAGCCAATGCTGTATCCTGATCTGATGATTAGTGAAAAAAAAAATCTATGGGTCCAAGTTACTGGTTGCTGTTTGGATTGTAGCTGTAGTTGTTGCAGGCCAAGTGTGAGTTGAAACTGGACTATCAATTTCTTCTTGTCTTTTCAGAATTCCTTTTTTTTCCTAATAAATGGAGCATATTGACGGAATTTCTGTTCATTCTGTAGATTTTAAAGGTCAAAATATTCTTAAGTGTGGTAAAACAAAGAAACAGTATTTGCCAGTGTTTAACAGCTATTTCTAGTTTAATTTGGAGATATTATGTATTTTATGTGCAAATCACCAATATGTATACAAGTATTTGAGAGATGCTTATCAAGGAGATGGGGCAACACTTTTTTCTGTAGTACCCAATGATAGGACTAGGGGTAATGGCCAAAACTGGAACACAAGAATTTCCAATTAAATTTCAGGAAAAGTACTGTGTCCAGTTCTGGGCTCCTCAGCTCAAGAGGGACAGAGAACTTCTGGAGAGAGTCCAGTGCAGGGCCACCAAGATGATCAGGGGACTGGAACATCTGTCATACGTAGAAAGGCTGCAGGAACTGGGGCTGTTTAGTCTGGAGAAGAGGAGATTGAGAGGGGATCTTATTAATATTTACAAATATCTAAATGGTGGGTGTCAGGAAGTTGGGACATCTGATTTTCTATTGCAGCTAGCAACAGGAAAAGGGGTTATGGAACACAAGCTGGAACACAAAAAGTTCCATTTAAACATAAGAAAAAACTATTTCACTGTGAGGGTGATGGAGCAGTGGCACAGGCTGCCCGGGTAGGGGGTGTGGAGTCTCCTTCCTTGGAGGTCTTCAAGACCCACCTGGACATGTTCCTATACAACCTGATCTAGGTGGACCTGTTTCTGCAGGGAGGTTGGACTAGATGATCTCTAAATGTCCCTTCCAACCCTACCATTCTATGATTCTATGATTATATGAGGGCGAAGGCTGCCCAGGCAGGTTGTGGATTCTCCTTCTCTGAAGGTTTTTAAAACCAGCCTGGATGTGTTCCTATGTGACCTGATCTAGTCAGACCTGCTTTGCTGGGGAGATTGGACCAGAGGTTGGTCTCTAAAGGTCCCTCCCAACCCCTATCATTCTGTGATTCTGTGATTCTGTGATTCTGTATTTATAGTGAAAAGCATCACTGTGGTCTTTGTTATGACTTTAATTTTTACATGCAGTGTTTTTACACTAGCTGTGTATTTATCACTCAGTTCTCTCTCCTTCATATACAGTGTAAGAAATCTGTACCAGATGACATCAGAATACAGTAAAAGGGAGAACATAGAAAACATATGCATAATTTTATAGTCAGATGTAACATGATTGCTCTGTAGTTGTCCCAGTTCAACAACAGTGTATATGGTGAAGAACAACTTAAATGTTTGTGCTGGCTTCTTGCTTGAGAAAGCCATTGACTGGACTTGAAAGGGACAAAAGAAACTCAGCTTGCAATAACAAGTGAAGAAGGGTTTTAGCATTCTTTCACATTGGAGAAACAGTAGTCTAATAATACATCATCGTCAATCTCAAAATGTGTGCTAAAATGTCAGGATTAAAAACAGATCAAAAAAGGAATGTACTGTTGAGCACTGGACGGAGATGTATGTATGAAGAAGAGATAAGGCAAGTATAACAATGATGTCTAAATAACTTGATTTACAGTAGGATCTATCTTTTTCTGAGTTACTGGAAGACATCATTGCTGTGCAGTGTGCTTCAGCTGCTGTGCTTTAAATCCAATATCTGCCCTCCTGCTTACAACCCTTTGAGAGAGGATTTGAGTAATGAGCAGTAAATGAGAATTGACCTCTGCTGACTTACGCAGAGAGAGATGAAAAAGATAATCCACACTGACTCCGTAGAATAAGGAGAAACATTCAGCAGCTTTCAAGAGACGCATCCACAGAAGCAGCTGCAAAGTAGGGAGTGCAGGCAGCCTTGGTGTTTTTACAGAACAGTTTGCCACTGTTCTCCCTGCTAATGAACTTGGTAGTCTGTCTCTGGGGTAATATTGGACAGTTCAGTCTGACAGCTAGACAAGTGCAGTGGAAAATAATACATGAACCCGAGTCACATATTAAAAAAACCCAAGACATTTAAGGCATTGGTCTCTAATTATTGCAGGCTGTAAACAGTGAATCTGTAATATAATTCAAATAACTTCATACTTTTCCTGTCAGCCTAATTTTTAACATTTAAATTCACATTGCAATATCTGTCTTGCAAACAATGGGTTATTGGTAAACTATGAAATGATCATCACTGAGTTAGGACAATTTGAAGGGATGACAGCACAGGGTACAAGCAGACTCCCTGTAGCAGTCCTAGCAGAGCACAGATAGTAGGACAGCCAAGAACTTTGGGATGGAGCTTGATCAGCTCTTGAATGATAAGAATGTTAATGCGTGAATCCTGGCATAGATATGGAAAAAATATTTTTATACTCCTTTCTAGTCTTATTAACTGACTTGGAGATTCTCTTTTTGACAACAGAGTTGACTGACATGAATATGTCTTCATCTGAGGACATAATTGGATCCTCACATGATGTGACTGCAAGTGGTAGTACTGCTGAACAAAAGGAAATTACCCCGTAATGACAGAGAGCTTTAGGCTATTCTATATTTGTTCCTAATGCAGTAACAGGTATCTAAAGCATTGCTGCTAGCTTAGGATGAACAAGATTGGAGACCCAGAGAAAAGCTGAAAGAAATGAAACTGAGGATATGTGAAAAACTGTCCAAGGGGCCAATTTTCTGATTTTGTGAAAGAGATGAAAGAACAGATCATTTGCATTATCTGAATTCAGTTTTTTGTTTCAGGATTATACTCCTAAAATAATATTGTAATAGACAGACGCAGGTGTTTGCTCTTCACGTTCCTGCCTAATGTTGACCTGTAGACAAAATTATCCCTTGCATAACCCTTTATGAATACTTGCAAAACCTTGGTCTAGCTTGCACTACTTTCACCTCTGGCTTAACTGAAGCTAGCCATTCAGAAGAGTCTCTTGATGGGTTTGAGCATAATGTGGCATGATTCTCACACTTGGACTTTCAGAAAGCATTTTTAATTAATTCTGTGGTGAGTTCATTGGCAGTGTCTTATTTACAGAAAAAGCAGTTCCAAAAGGAAAAAAAGCCATGCATTAAGATGCACTTATATTCATACTGTAAGCATATGCAGAAACTTTCAATGGTACAATGTGTTTTATGAGTGGTGTCTAAGTGTCTGAAGGAGTAATGAAATGATCTGTTATTCTAGTTTTAAAAAGACTAAAGTTCTGTTCGTGCGCCTGACATAGTGTAGGCGTAAATAAAGTAGGTTTTCAGCATTGTTCTCTCAAATTAAGGAGGTGGCATAGATAAATTAATCTCTGTGCTCTGTCAGGAAGCTCATACTTACTCTTTTCATGCCTGCTGTGTGAGGACTGTGACATAGGCTGACAAAGGCCTAAGTCTTTGCAGATATAAAAACAGCATAGTTCTTTTATTTTCTTTGAGAAAGTAGAGAAAAACCTTACAGAATTAAGCAGTCAGATTAAGCATTTTAAAAATGAACATAGTTCAAATTTTGAGTGTCTCATATACCAGTCATTCTACTGAGAGTCTGGTGGGACTTCCACTGGCCGGCTCCAGTTATACACCAACATTAATCAGATGGGGAGCCAAGCCATGGTATCAAAATGTATAGCAAACAACAAATCATACCGGTTTCAGGCCAGGATTGTGACTGAAGCTATTCTGGCTAATAATGTACATGTGCTTCCCTGAGCTGCTCATTTGTCTAGACTGAGACATTTACAGGCAAGAGCGAGACCTCTTTCACTTCCATACATGGGGAATGGAAGTGCAGTCGCTCTCTCAGGGAGCAATTATGAATGCCTGATTATTGCAATAGATGGAGCTTGGGGATTGCAACCCAGTGAAGAAAAATGTCTGTTTTTATGGTGGATCAATGCTATCCCAATAGACACCTTTCAGAACTGTGGCAAAAGTAAACCTCTATGGTGTTGACATCTCTATGGAAACTGTAAGAACACTAAACTGAACATTATAAATGTAGGATGCTATAGGCAACTTTATATAGCCAAAACTGACAGATCCTAGCAGAAATGAGAATAAGAAAGAAAGCAGAGCAAAATAATGTGTGTGCAGTATCTCTGGAAGGATAGAACTCCAGAGGTGGATTGAATACATGTCAATAGTTTAGAAAGTCTTGTTAGAGAGTTGGAAACAAGACATAAACAAGCGTCTGTACAGTGACAAGGCCAATAGCAAACTAGCCAACAAATGGGTAATTATCAAGGTTATTGAGATGAACTGATATAAACGTTTAGGTCATAAAATGATGGATTGATTATTTATCATAATTTGGAAAAGAATTAGAAGGAAATTCTTCATTGAATGTGTCTTCTTAAATTTTCTTTCACTGCACAATACAATGGTGCGCAAATCTTGTCAGATGATGCCTAACAAAATATAAGTCTTATTGATAAATAAGGTTTCCAAAGGTAATATGTTTAGCTTCTGTATGGATATACTCTGCAGCTAATAAAGTGGAAGAAATACTTTGTCCTGGTGGTGAAGACTGAATTTGAAATAGTTTCTCAACGATGTGTGGGACAAGCTTAGCTGCCCTCTTTGCTTCAATGCACTTTCTATTATAGATGAAAAAGTTAGATTCTCTTAGATGTGATATTCTTTGTTAACTGTCCCAGAACGCTAGTCAATAACAATATCTATATTAACTCTCTATTTCCACTAAATTTAGTGTTAACTATTGTGATTACATTTCTGTCTGGAAATAATTTTGAGGTATTTTCCAGCAGTTAGTAAGTCAGAATGTAGTTTAGGATGTTTCAGGATCTGCCTGATGAAATTTAATGTGCACATTAAATAAGTAAAAATAAAAATTAACAAGAAGTGACCATTTAACATAAGCCTGCTCAAATTACTGCTATACATCTCTATTTGTATTCTCTTTTGGTGACTTCGAATCCTTACAAGTTATCTTTGGTAATATCGGTCTAGTGAACAATGGCAATTTGAGATATCTGCACTAGAACTTCTGTAAGGTACTGAGTCAGTCCAGGTAAAGACTATGACAGTGACCTTACAGAGCAAAAGACAATTTGAAAATAAATTTCTCTTATGAGGAACGAACAAATATTGGATTAGGGTTTGCTTAATTATTTATATGAAAGACAAAACATAGGAATGTGGATGTCTCTTTCACGAGGGAAACCTTCAAGGAGCTCTTGCTGTGTGTCATTAAAAATGAGCTTCTCTGTGAAGCTGCACATTTATAGTGCTATTTAGTTAAAAAGCATCCGAAGAAGATGTAACTGATGTCAGCAGTGTGTGAAAAGAAAATTAATTACAATAAATAGTGTTAATTGTATTCTATTAAAACAACAGTTCAAATTAATTAGTGTAGTTTTTAATGACAAATATTATTAGGGTGCCATATAGAAACCAACTTGTTTTATCTGCAATATTGTCAGACTGCTTGTCAAAGATGGTACATATTATTATTAACTATATCATTAAAACAAAACAGTAAAAAACAGTGACTAAGTACTAACAAAAGGATCATGCCAGACCTCTTTGTGTTCAAGATTCTGAGGTGAAATTTGTTACACAAATATTAGGAAACTGAAAATCTTTAATGATGCTTGCCTTTAACGTTTTGAATGTTTTCAGATTTGCCAGTGTAACAGTTACCAATTTCACAGCAAGTCAGTCTCTTGCCGTGCAATGAATTGTATTGCCTGTCAGGAGATTGAATTCTGGTTATGCACTCCCCAACTTCTTTCTCTGTTTTGTACTCATCTTTGTTGGTGCCTTTATGCTGTCCCGTGTCCTTGAAAAAGTTTCCCATGTGCCCTTTTTTCAGTACTTTAACTCCATTCTTTAAAAGCCTGTGTGTCCAAATTCTGTCATTTACATGAGATCAGACACAACAAATGATTGGCACCACAGCCACGTTTGGCACGGACAGATATTTTTGAGCTATCATCGTGCCTTTAAGCTGCAGTACTATGTAAAATAAATTTGCTAACAGACAACAGAAGATTTTTCTCTCAGGGAGCTAGATCTAGCCGATAGGTTCTTTGAGGTTTTTTTTTTTTTTGTATGCAAGTTCATTGGAGGACACAATAGATTTTAAAACATTGTACTTCTTTCTGAAGTTTGTATGCTTGAGGGTCTGCAGGGGTAGTTATACATTAGCATTGTTGAAGTACTGCGGAGGAGTAAAGGAAAGGGACAACACTGGAAAATCAGAGAAAGTTGCAGTTGACATTGCATGGGACTAGTGTATGCTTTGCAGAACATGTAACAGACTTCAGATTTTGAGGCACAGGAAAACTGATGCCATAGCTATCCTGTCACTATGATGAACAGAAAACTTTTAAGCATTTGAATGAACTTGTGAGATGGTTTCCTGTCGTGGTTTAGGCCAATCAGGGAACAAAGGCCACGATTAGCCTCAAGTACCGAAGAGGGCAGGGAGAGCTTAATTGCCGCTTAAGGTTCGGGACAAAACAGACCAGGCCACTCGGTTTGGGGAAGAAAACAGAAAATAATTTAATGCAACATCAACTAAAACATACCCCCAAAAACCCAAAACATAACCAAAATGAAACAACCCAGAGTAATACATCAATGAAGAGTCCAACCAGCCTTTTTAAGAACACCTTCCCGCCACACCTCCCCTCTTCCCGGGCTCAGAGCCCTGATCCCGGGGTTTTTACCTTGCCCCCTCTCTGCCTCTCGTGTGGGGCTGCTCTGCGGCACACAGGCTCCAGCACGGCCTGGGCCATGGCCGTCTCCCCACACAGTCCCTCGCCCGTCTGGGCTCACTCACATGGAGCTGCTGGTGGCTCTCAGTCCTGCCACGGATCTCCATAGGTTTCAGGGGCACAGCTTGCATTCTCGCCACGGCTTGCAGAAGGGTCTCCGGTCTACTGCTTCTCCTTCCTTCCTCCTTCTCTGGCTGAAGGGTCCGCATGGTCGCCTCCATCTTGTATCACTCTTACACCTCCTGCCAGCACTTCAAATTCCCGTCCCCTAAATAGTGACGGCAGAGGCGCCAGATTGGCCCAGCCGGGCCGGAGGTGGGTCTGAACCCAGGAGCCGGGGGAGGGTCTGCAAACCCTTTACCGGGTCTTCACTGCAACCCGCTCCCCCTGTTACTAAGCCAAAAGCTGCTCCTTGCTAAACCAGAACATTTCCCTAGATGATTATATTAGTTCAATGTTCTTCCTAGTTTGCAAGTTCAGGGCTAACACTCATCAGGCAGTGAATGCTGTCATACTCTGTGCCAAGGCAACCTCATAATGTCTTACCAATTTCTTATGGAAATGAATGCTATCACAGGACCATGTGCTTGGCTGAATCCAGGCCAAAGAGGCTTCTAACAAAGAGGTTGTACAGATAAAATTTAAATATTTAGACAATAGATGCTAATATTTCTTTCAAGCAAAACACTTAGGGGATTTGTTTCCAAACTGGTATGACAGTTCTTTGGTGACAGGATGCAAACTAGGAGCAACTCTGAGGCTCTGATGGTTATTTCATATTTGATCTTTTTTCTAAATTTGGTGTGTAAAGGTACTTGTCTGTGCTTTTGCTGTAAGCCAGCCTTAATGTGAATGATAATCAAAAAGTCTCTTATAATGATTCCTGCCTTCTCATTTCCACTCTTAGTAGCTTTCCACTTTTTGTGTTATGGAACAGATCCTGTTCTTGTCACGAGGCCTTTTAATGGCTATCACCAGGATGCTGCTAGTGTTGCTGTCTCCCTGGGGACTGGTGCCCATCCCACTGTCCCTGGTGCAGAAGTAGGGCAGCTGAGGAGTGGAAAGAGGCATCCAGGGCAGCCTCAATAACTGGAACAAGACAGGACAATGGTGAAGAGGCTGGGCACAGGGCCAGCACAGGCTGGCCTGTGACACAGTGGAGGCTTTAAGAGCTTTGAGCGACAGAAATCCATCCCTTAATTCATATAGACATGTTCAGAGGTATATTTTGGTTTTGCTGGTTTGTATATAGCACTATCCTGAGGTTGTAATCATATGGTACATATGATGCATTTTTAATAAGGGATTGTTTTTACATGTTGTATAAGTAGTATTTAATTATATTTTCATGTAGGTTGTCATGTGGACTGTAAACTGCTGCCAATAGAAGAAATTTTGTTGTTACTGCATGTATTTCCACTTTTGTTTCTTAAAAAAGGAACAAATATTTTCAAAACTTTTGAGTAAGAAGACAGTATTTTTACACTAAAAAACAGAACTCAGTTTTTGGGGACCTTTGCTTGACATAATGCATAGCCGCATTGCATATGTACATCTCTTAGGAGGTACTCAGTTCACCCCCTGCAGCAGATCCATAACAGTGCCTTGCAGGAACTGTAGCTGTCAGGCTTGATCTAATTTGTCTCATCATTTAGAGATACTAGGATACTGCGCAGCCCTAGGAAGGTCTGTGCATCCTAGGGCTAAATCCAAGAAAGAGTTGGGAAACAATCACAGGGAGTCACTGTTTCCATAGGAAAACATAAGGTATATTCCAAAGTGAAACATTTATATTTAAGACTGATAAATATTTGACTGATGTGACAGATTTTGTTTAAGTTGTCCTCATTTTATTTATATCATTTAAAATATCATTGCTACCCTAATTTTTATTGAAAAATATTTGTTGTTGTGATTTTAATTAGTCCTAGCAAAATTAATGCTTTCTTTTAAACAGCTGAATTTCCTGCATTCTAGTATGACTATAACAAATTATAGTTTCAGAAAAATAGTTACTAAATATTGTGAATAAAACAGAGATATTGCAGAAGGAATAACTGACATAAAGTCTATTTTCAGTGTTATTTCAACAAAACCCCCTTAGCATTGAAAACTCTGCACTAATCTGGAGAACAACAGTGGGAATCAGTTAGGATTCACGGTCATAGACATTTTGAAGAAAGAGAGGCAATTTAGGTGAGAGCAAACAAACTCATCTCTCTAGAAGTACGATGTGGTAGCCTGCAGGAATTTCTTAGTTTAACTGAGGTATCACTGCAACATTGTAGCAGAATAGATACCATATACACGGAGATCAGTATGAAGCCAGTCTCTAGTTCCAGTGGCTATAGGCTAGATGGAGTACTTCACCTAATCATTTTCTGGGTAAGAGGTCTTATCTGCATTATATAGTGGAAAAGTCCCATAAACTAGTACTAATCTTGTCCTTTAATATTGGCAAGGCTTGTGGATTTTTTTAGATTCTGATCTGTTTTCTTGCTTTTCCCTTTAACAAACAACATCACACTCAGAGTGAGCTGACATTCATCACATCCTCCTGTTGTCAATGTCATACCAGTTATAATTTCAAATGACTGAAATCCTGGTCCCCTAATAGAATAGTTATCACATGAATGAGCAGATGCTGACATGGGGAGCATTTGACACTTTATAAATGAATGCCATCCAAGCAAAACATCAGCAGGATTGGATATATTTAGGTAGTTGCACATCTGTAGAGGTGACTTGTTTGCAAATCATTAAGAATAAAAGCTTGTTAGTTGTCAGAGATCCTTGGCAGACACGTGATTCTAGGTCTAGACCTCTTTGGGATTTTCTGTTAGCATCAGGGATGTGCTCTCAAACACTTTTGGCAAGGTAAGGTCCCTAAAGTTTAGCATAACATGACAAATCTAGGCACAACTCCAGCATCAAAACACATGCTGAAAATCTCAGCCTAGACATCTCTAATTACATGGAAGTAGTATAAATAGGTTCAAGTCTCCATATGTGTACCATTGTGTTCTTGTTGAAACGGAGGGAAAGTGGAAGTGCCCCCTGTGGACTGGACACTGCAATGAGCCTTCTTGATAAAACAGAAATACTTGTTATGAACCAAACATTATATTATAGAAACAAACATTTGGAAAGTTTGTACATGTATTATTTCCTAATTAAATTATTCTGTCTCTCCCCTCAGACCCACACAATTATTTCTAAGCCATTATGTACATATGGAGACTAGTCACACCTTTTCCTGAGTGAACTGCAACAGACTTCACATCATATATTCTTGTTCAGGCAGGGGAAAATAATGGCTATGGCCAGAAAGCAGATCTGAGGCTTTCAGACCAGCGCTTGGCATTGAGGTAAAACAGAAAGCATGGCAGATTTCTGTTTCTAATAACTACTGAGTAAAAGTTAAAGACAAACCAGACATGAACTAGAATAATTAACCTGGGAAGTTCTCAGTGGGAAGATGGTACACTGACTAATCTGTGAGCACGCTTTATAAATGAAAGGCTTTAAAACCGCCTGAGGTTGACTATAAAGAGTGAGGCATTGCTTCTTTTCAAAGGAAACCAATTTGCTGAGGGCTGCTCTGTGGGGTTGGAGGGGTGATTCTTTTAGGTTGCACATCACAAATTAGAGTTGCCGTTTGAGAAATAGAAGGTGTATTGATAGTAAACAGGTGCCTCCTGTTCCAAGGAGATTTGTTTGGTACCATTTTATGATTGAGCTGATACTGTGACACATTAAGTGGAGCTTGTCACTCTCCCATCTGGACTACACAACTGCTGGAGGCGGAACCCATTAAGAAAGTTGCACATTTCTTGCAGCTGTTCCTGAATGTTTCATAAATAGCTAACAGAAAGGACTGATTCATTTGGCTTTATTAAAACTATCTTAGGGGAATCGTGTCATTGTTCATGGAGAAAATTGTACACGTTACATGACATTTAAAGAACTTGTTATCAAATTACAGCACTTTAAAGCCTTAGTCAGTGTTAATAGGAAAATTGTCAAGTACAGTTCAGGACTTCTTTTGGCCTGATTATAATTTATCTAAATGACTGCACTTGATAAAGAGTCCTTCATGCTGAATAAAATGCTTTTTGCCTGTGGAACCCAATGGTGTCTTGTTTTCATCCCCCTGTGGATGCAGTTTATCCTTGGGTCTTATCTGGAAGAAGCAGTTGTTGCAGAATGCTGTGTTCACTTCATAGATCATTTAAACTGTTTTTGTTATTGATGAATTGCTTTTGTAATTCACAGATGAAAGTGAACATTATAAACAAGGCATTCCCATATTAGCTTTCCAGTGCTTTGCCCAATGGGCAATTTAATGCGACATCAAATGTAATAGTTGCTGAATGACAAAAAGAACCTTTCCCATGCTTGTTGGCTTCTAATAGCTTGATTTCATTTTTAATAGGCTGTTAATCTTCAGTTAGTGTTTTTCTCTGTATCAAACGTTTCACTGCAGTAAGCTGGATTGTTTGTCTACTTTAGGTTTGTGTTGTATTCAGTTAACACTCCCTTTGGAAGGCATTTGGTGCACATTAAGATCCGGAGACTGACTTTGTAGTAGAAAATTCTGACTCCCCTTGACAAAACTTTTCTATCTATCATGATGTGACAGGCTAATAAAACTATTCATGTGCTAAGTTATAATGATATCTAATATGTTAACAATAAAAGACTACCAGCTATTGAATTCAAAGCAAGCAGCATGCTGCACAGAAAAATAGAGACACTGTTGGGTATAAAGGAGACCTTAAAGGAGCTTAGTAAAAAAAAATTAAATACTGTGAGCTGTCTGACCTGGAGGAGACACACTTATTTCAGGTATGAAATTCAACAAGGGCAACTGTAGAGTCTTGCATCTGGGAAAGAATAAACCCATGTACCAGTACAGGTTGAGGAATGAACTCTTTGATAGTAGTGTAGGGGAAAGGGACCTGGGTATCCTGGTGGACAGCAGGATGACCATGAGCCAGCAATGTGCCCTTGTGGCCAAGAAGGCCAATGGCATCCTGAGGTGTATGAGAAGGGCTGTGGGCAGTAAGTTGAGGGAGTTTCTCCTCCACTTCTACTCTACCATTGTAAGACCACATCTGGAGTATTGTGTCCAGTTCTGGGCCCCTCAGTTCAAGAAGGACAGGGAGCTGCTGGAGAGGGTTCAGCCTGGGGCCACAAAGATGATAAAGGGAGCATCTCCCTTCTGATGGAAGGCTGAGGGAGCTGGGGCTTTTTAGCTTGGAGAAGAGGAGGCTAAGGGGTCACCTCATTAATGTTTACAAACACCTAAAGAGTGGGTGTCGGGAGGATGGAGCCAGGCTCTTCTCAATGATGACCAATGATAGAAAAAGGGGCAATGGGTATAAGCTGTAATATAAGAGATTCCAAAGAAACACAAGGAAAAACTTCTTCACTGTGAGGATGAGGGAGCACTGGAACAGGTTGCCCAGATGGGTTGTGGAGCTTCCTTCTCTGGAGACATTCAACCTGGATGAGTTCCTATGTGACCTATTCTAGGAGGTCCTGCTCTATCAGGGGAATGTTGGACTAGATGATCTTTTGAGGTCCCTTCCAACTCTTAAGATTCGGTGATTCTGTATGATTTTGTATAGTTACCATCCAAGAAGACTGGCATGTCACAGTGGGTAAAGAAAGACTGTACAAACTACTAGGAGCTTTATAAAATTTACACAGATTTTTTTTTTTTTTTTTCCCTACGTGTGCTAGGGAATGACATCGTTGATAGGTTTGTATTATGTTAAAAGGTGGAAGAAATATTTTTTCTACTGGTCTGGATTCTGTTTTATTTTGGATACTCACTTGATAACTTTAAGGACTAAAATTAGTCTCCTCTGAGTATAGTTACTAGCCAGAGGCAATATAAATGTTTGAACAAGCTTCCATTTTGTGATATCTCAGTATTTTCTTGTTTGAGATATGGATGTTGAACCACATATGGAACAAGAAAGTTCTCCAGAGTCTCCCACACTGCTCAGTGAGAATCATCAGAATGTCTGAGAATCTTGTCTGGTGAAAACTGGCTGGGTGCAGGGACGTAACATTCCAAAAGTAACTTTTTGATAATGTGCTACTTGCAAGAATGATTTCAAGGTTTAGAAAGGTGCCTGCAGAATATAGAGATATCTTCTGGCTTAGTGGGTCTACTCTCATGCAACTGCATAACTGGCAATCATAAACTGATCAGTTCCCCTTTGAAAAGTAGATAGCTAACCCGAAAAAGTCAGCTACTGTCAGAAAACTGAGTCTTCTCTGTCCCCACTTTCTCTGATGGTTAATTTCCACCCCATAGATCTTATACCTGTTTGTGTCCTCATGTGAAATAATTATTCCTCCTGCCCGGTACTTACTCAATTAGACTGAAGGACAATATCCACATGCCTTCTCAGGCTTTCTTTGCGCAATGTGTGGAAAGGTCCTCAGCCTGGTGGTCAGCTTAACTGGGAAGATCATAGAATCATAGAATGTTAGGGGTTGGAAGGGACCTTTAGAGATCATCTAGTCCAACCCCCCTGCAGAAGCAGGTTCACCTAGATCAAGTCACACAGGAACATGTCCAGGTGGGTCTTGAAGACCTCCAAGGAAGGAGATTCCACAACCTCCCTGGGCAGCCTGTGCCAGGGCTCCCTCACCCTCACAGTGAAATAATTTTTTCTTATGTTTAAATGGAACTGTTTGTGTTCCAGCTTCATCCCATTACCCCTTGTCCTGTTGCTAGCTACTATAGAAAAAAGGGATGCCCAAACCTCCTGACACCCACCCTTTAGATATTTGTAAATATTAATGAGATCACCCCTCAATCTCCTCTTCTCCAGACTAAACAGTCCCTGTTCCCACAGTCTTTCCTTGTTCCAGTCCTCTGATGATCTTGGTGGCCCTGCGCTGGACTCTCTCCAGCAGTTCCCTGTCCCTCTTGAGCTGAGGAGCCCAGAACTGGACACAGGACTCCAGATGAGGCCTCACCAGGGCAGAGTAGAGGGGAAGAAGAACCTCCCTCGACCTGCTGGCTACACTCTTCTTGATACATCTCAGGATTGGCCTTCTTGACCACGAGGGCACATTGCTGACTCATATTTAGTTTATTATCAATCAGGACTCCCAGGTCTCTCTCTGCAGAGCTGCTCTTCAGCAGTTTGACCCCCAGCCTGTACTGGTGCATGGGGTTGTTCCTTCCCAGGCTCAGATTTTTTTTTTACAGCTCAGAGCTGAGAACAATGTCATATGAATTCATTATACTGCTTTGGACCCAAGCTGAAAGCAGGAAATAAGGACATGGATGATTCTCCAATATATATCTGTGTGGCTAATGTCTTCCATAACAATACAGTTCCTGGAAGTATTCTGCTCTCTAATACTGTTAAAACAATGCCTGATGCTGGATAACAATAGGAGACTTCTTGATCTGCTGGAATAGACTCTCTTTTACTATTCCTCTTAGAGTTATTTTAACCCAAATCAATTCAAGTTTTTGCATGCTATCTCTGTTATTTTATTTTGAAACACTTCATTCATTGTTTCCTGTATGACGCTTCCTTCCTAAACAGTACAGCTCCATTCCCTCCTCATTGTGTTTTTGGTGTCTCTCTGTAGTTAGCTTTCTGTTGAGCATTTCCATTTTGTTATTCTCCTTGTGCAGTACAGAAAACCTTCATTTTTCTCTCAAGACTATCACATATTTTGCAGTCAGAGTAGTTACAATGCTTGTTTTGGCTCTCTTGCCTAGTGTTAACATATATTTTTATCCCTTGTTGTTTACCTCTAACATTTCTTTATGCAGTGCTGAATCTCTCTTTACCCCAGGTCCTTCTTCTACTATGTTTAAAACAGGATTTGAAATTATCTGAGTTATTTTCACATTTTATCTTCTTTTTTCAGTATAAGAAAGTCTTATCTCATTATATTCCTATATTTTAGCACATCTCAACATGCAAGAAAATTTTTAAATTGCTTTCTCTAGCTCTCATTAACTAGCTTTCACTTCTAAAAGTATTTATACAGAAGATGAGCTTTCCTTGTCTTTCTGTTGTGTGGTGGGTCTACTAACAAGAGAAACCTACATTGCTGAATATGAAGATTATTTTTTCATGTTCACTTTGCAAAGAGACTACATAAAAGTAGGTAGTAATTTTCCTGATGAAGTCCTATGGGAATTTAGAACCTTGTCTTCTTACATACTCAATCTAAGGAAAATCATAAATCTTTCAAAAAAATTGGAACGCATCATACCTTTCAATTTCTCTACAAGCAATCAGTTGAACAGGTTATCATCAACGTTAGAAATAGTAGTTATTTTTCCTAGTTATTAGTTTACAAGCTGGTATAATTTGATAGGACCCAATGTTTTGTGATGAATGGACAAAATGAAATGATGAAAATGTCTTTAGTCTTCAGTTGGCACTGATTTAATTCCAGAAGCCATATGTCATACTTCAAGATGTGACTTTTCTTGAGGCCATTTTAAACTTCACTTTAAATCATGTATGGCATTTCAATGGGTCATAAAGAGTAATACTTTTCCTTGTCAAAGCATCTTTCAAACAAATCCGGAAAAGATAGTGGGCTTTGAAATGGAAAAATTCAGAACTGGCTTACAGATGCCTGAAAAAATATTTATCAAGGGCAAAATGAAATATGCAGTACAGAGAAGTATATATCCTCCAGAATATATTAATCACTGATAACTCCTGCTTTATCATTTTGGGAGATTTCCTTGCAAAAGTACAAATCAAAGCTCAATAAATAATTAGATTCTGTTTTAGGGCTTGGCTAAATACAGTTCTTACATCTGCTCTGATCAGACATGTCAAGAATGATTATGACAAGTTTAGCCTGTATTTTCTCTAACACGGTTTGTGTAAGGGACCAGCATTGAATAAACAGGTTTCCATAACATCTTTTAAAAAAGGAGTTAAATGTGGGCATGCTCACTTACAACCCTTCTCTAATTAGATGGTTTGCAGATAATTTAAAAGAACATTATTTTCTCTAGTTGCATTTTTCATGTGGTTATATGGCTTGATTTCATTCATTGTGGCTAAATTTGTTCTTAATTTTTCCATTTAAGTGTTTTCCTAATGAATGATCCCTTTCTCTCTTCTTACTCCTTTTCTTTTTGGATTTTTTAAAAAATTATCTTAATGGGCAATAAATGAAAACTTAGATTTTGATTCAATTACTGACCTTGTATGCAAAACAAATGGGTGAATAATGCTATCATGAATCTACAAATACAGATTTATTTTGATTCCCATTTGATTGATCAGTAATTCTATTTCCCATATTGTTTGCTTAACTTATTTGGGTTTTATCTTTATTTTCAGTATTTTACAATATGTCAACATACCTAGAAGATATTAATATGTGCAAAAAAAACATTGTAAAAAGAAACGTCTTCTTTCTGGTCCTTTCTGATAAAATACATCCTACCTAAATATTACCTAAAATACTATGTACAAAACTTATTTTTGCATAGATTCATAGAATCATAGAATGGTAGGGGTTGGAAGGGACCTTTAGAGATCATCTAGTCCAAACCTCCTGCAGAAGCAGGTTCATCTAGATCAGGTCAGATAGGAACATGTCCAGGCAGGTCTTGAAGACCTCCAAGGAAGGAGACTCCACAACCTCTCTGGGCAGCCTGTGCCAGGGCTCCCTCACCCTCACAGTGAAGTAGTTTTTTCTTACATTTAAGTGGAACTTTTTGTGTTCCAGCTTCATCTCACAACCCCTTTGTCCTGTTACTAGCTACTATAGAAAAAAGGGATGTCCCAACCTTCTGACACCCACCCTTTAGATATTTGTAAATGTTCATAAGATCTCCCCTCAGTCTCCTCTTCTCCAGACTAAACAGCCCCAGTTCCCCAGTTTTTAATGGAAAATAATATCATTTTATATTGTAAGTTACTTTCTTGCAAAATATGACATTTTATTTGTGTTAAGGGACACAAGGAACCTCTCCTTGCAATGCTAGCCTTACAGCTACAGCAGATTTCAAGAGCTTTACATTGGTTTCCAGAGCATGAAAAGAATCAAGCCCATTATTAGAAGCCAGACAACCTATCTCATAATTAGCTTAAGACCATTAAAGATAAACAAAATAGAGTTTTCTTTGCACTCCTTCTGAAAGTGGAAGACTTTCAGAGTGATGTTTCAAAATACATTTTTCTGCAAACATAGTGAATGGGAGCTTTTAATTAATGATGAATATTATTACATTATTGCTTTAACCATACAGTGAATCCCCAGAAACAATTCCTCAAGGCCAGATCCTTAAAAAAATCCAAACAATTTTCACTCTAAAAGGATATATACTTTTTGAAGTTTTCCACCACAGCACATCTTCACTAAGTACAATAATGAGGCAAAAGAAACTGGGCAACAAGGACTTTGACAGTCCTTTTCATGAGTTAGCTATACCTATGGCAGTTAATTTTGTGTCAGAATGACTTCCACTCCCAGAAAGCTGATAAAATGTATTTTAATGCTAAACAAACCTTGCCTGTGAAAATTTGATCTAATTTTGGTATGGAATATTACAAGTAGTTAAAAATTTTTTAAAAAGCAAACTGATTACCTCTGGTATAACATGGAATTTGTACAGTTAAATATTCATTTGAAAACCTGTTTTCCTTTATTCATTTTAATCTTTCTTTATCTGTTTGAAGGATGAAAGGATTTCTAAAATGAAGTGATCTGTAAATTAATGCAGTAGTCCAAAAAAACCCCAAAACTCAGAGGAGGAAATAAAGTTTTTTGGTTGTTCCATTTGATCCCATATTGTGTTTGCTGCTTTAGACTATTTGCTTTTTTGTCAATATCTTGCCAGTGCTGTTGTGTGTCTACTTTTACAGTACCACTTCCTGCATGAATATAAATAATAATAAAAATATAACTGTGTAACTTCTTTTACAGTGTGTGAGCCGACACAGACAGGACACAGGAACAACCACAGAACCACGGATAAAATTCCAAGAGCAAATTTATTCTCATTACCTCTTGATTCAAGGGCTCTCCAAAACTGCACCCAGGTAGAGGCACATAAGTGGGGATGCAGCACCGTGGAAATCTGTCCTGCTATCAGCAGAGCAGAAAAGCAAAAACTTTGATTCTGCTGCTTTTCTCCTATAAATCAGGGACTGGTTTTTAGGTGTAATTTTCCACTGTGCTTTGAACCTTCCCACAGCAAGGTAGGAATCTTGAGAATGTCTGATAGGTGCCTCTGAGCCCATCACAGGTCTGTGTTAGCTAAACAAGGATGTCCTACTTGCCAAGCACATAGGGCTAAGCAACAATTAGCATCATTGATATGTGTGTTTTCCAACGCTCCAGCTGCAGGTCACTTGAACGCATTTACAGTCTTCCTTGCCAATCTCCCATTCTGTTCCCTCAGATAGATAGATTAATGGCCTAAAGATCAAAACTGCTATAATTTCAGCAGAATTGTCATGTCTCACTCTGCAGAGGCTTTTGCCCCAAGATGTAAATACTTCTGTGTCAAAATGCACAGGATCATTGGAGCTTTCAAGTACTGTGCAGAAAAACAGATATCTCACATGCCAGAAGTGAGGTGGCATCCTCACAGACTTTCTTCACATTTCACCAAGATCTGTTAATCCAAAACCTATTGAGCTTGTAAATTTGCTACTGAAAATAACATTTTTATTACTTCAACATGGCTGAAAGCCTTGGTTAGGCTATATAGATGAAAGGTATGTGTTATGTGTACCTTCCACTGAGAAAAGTTGACTATAAAGCATTGGCTATATATTTGTGTCAGACTGCAAATGCTGTTCTGTTGATCCAGCTCATGCTGAGTTAGGGATCTATTTCATAATATATCCTTCATTTCAGACTGTGACCACTGCTGTTTTACTGTCTTGTTTTCTTGAAAAGACAATTACAGGAGCCTGGGATTTGTTTGGACAGGCAAGCAGTAAACATGAACTAAGAATTTCAGCATCTTTGTACCTCTGCTAATTTTGGTAGAATTGTTTCTGGTGTGGACAGCTGAGAGTGCCATCAGCATCGGATTTTAAAACTTTATGACTCTACTGTCCTAAAGATATTTCTTCACTTGCTAAATGTCATCAGGCTTCTTAAATAAAGTATATTATCCAAGATAAAAAAAAAAAATTCTTCAAAACTCTATTATTTAAAAGTCCTGTGTTTACTTAACATTCTTACTTCATTAACAATTACATCAAATCCGAAGTTAGTTATCCAAGATATTAATTCTTTCATTCTTAATAATACTAGAAGGAAATATTTGGTACTTGGGAATTCAGAAAAGAAATGTAGACAGTAGTTTCAGACCAGCTTTCTTCTGGCCCCAGTGTCTGGCTGTCACGGCAGACTTAAGCGTCAAGGTAGAAAGCACAATTTCATTTTTGTGATGAAGCCTTTATTATCAGAAAAAAAAATCAAATCAAGTTGCTTGTTGTGTAATCCTAAAGGAAAAGCTCTCAAGTTATAACACTTTCAGTTTAACTGAAACTCTCTTTCAGCTAAAACATTGTTTCTTATCAGTGGCTCAGCTATGGGCAAAATGCCCAATCTTGCATTAAAGACATTTCAGCAACAGAATCAAAGTAGCTCAGCTGGTTTCCCTCAAGCTAGGTGGATGAATACTGTGAGCTAAATTCTGATGTCCATTGCACCAGTTTAACTCTGAGTAACTTGCCTTTTTTTAAGGAGAGCTGTCTTGATTTAACTGCAATCAGATGCTGATGTCCTGGGATAAATCCCTAGATGCTCTATTTTAGGAGATCCCTCGTTGAAGTGGTCTGTATTCTGATGATTGTCTTGGTCCTAATTTTGTTCCTAGGCATCTTTTAAAAAGTCCTACGTCCTATTTGATTACTTTCTTTCCATATGAAGCAACCTGTTTGTGTAATATGCTTTAGGCTAACAGCACTAATTTTTACTTAATAAATCAGCATGATCTACATCTCATAAAACCCTTGCACCTGCCAAGGGTTGAGTAGCTGTTGTGCTGTGATGCTTTTAGCAGAGTAAGAAATGTTTTCTATTGTTCTACTATTTACCATTCTTTCTTTCAAGATGTAGCTCTGTCTGGAATTTACACAGCCTTTTTGGCTCTTGAATCCAAGAAATATGAACTGAAGTATGTCTATCTGCATAATTTCCTGTCTTTTCATGGGAAGAGTTGCTTTGGAGGTATGATCTTTGGTTCCTAAATCGTGGCATGTTTAATTTTTACAATAGATTTATAGCTGAGGTGATGATGTTGTGAGCTGCAAGTTAACTGTTAATGTGAAATCTTGCTTTTTTTTCCCCCCCAGTCTCCATCACTTTAGATCATTAAACCCTGGAGTTTTCAATTAACAAGCCAAATTTAAAGGCTTCTAGATTACAGAGTCTGAAACAAACTGTAGCCAAGTGTGCTTGAATATATCACTGAAATCATTTGAGCGATTAATTTTCATAGAGAACATTGTCAGTCATTATGGATTAGTGAAGGAACCATAGGGTACATAGATCACTGACCTGTGGCTTCTGCTAATGTCTTTTTAGAGACTTTTATAGCTGTTATATTTCAAAGGAATGGCTTATGGCACTTTTTGGTAATATTTCATATGCATGATTTAAGCAATGCTAATTGCGATCTTCTTGGTTTCTTTTCAGTCACAAGCAAGACTCTCAGTCTCTCCCAGTTTCTATATCCCAGATGGCTTTTACCTTCTTGATTATGCATCTTGATGTCTTCTGCTGTGTTCTCCAAATGTTAATCACATCATGCAATAAGATTACCTTCATGCAAATGAATTAATTTGTAGTAACCTGTGATCTGGCTACAGATGATTGAAACCATGAAGTAGAGTTTTTACAGTTCTGACTATTGACTGTTCCTTCTGGCACCTGCTTCTTGCATGAGCTATGGTGTTAGACACCATCTGGGGAACATTGTCACTTTTAACACTTTGACTCATATTTGTCACTGAGCTATAGACACTCATTGTTCATAGCTGACTTTCTGTATTTCTGTTCTGAATCTCACCTCTTGCAGGGATCAGACTTTCTGAGCCGTTCCACAAAGCTTGACCTGAAGCTGTGTTTATCAGACACATTTTAACATATAAAGTGCAAACCTGATGCTTCGTATTAACAATCTGGCAACATTTAGTGGAGCCCAACTATTTAGTAGTCAGAGTCCAAGACTGTTAGTTTGCAATATACTTCAGATTTCATCTTCATCTTCTAAATTGATTATGTCTATGTCTATTATTCATTTTCAGTTAATTATTTTATCCTTATGTTAAGCATGCTCTCAAATTCTTGTCATAAGCAGCACCATGTGTTCACTTCCTGCTACACAACTTCAGGCTGTGTTTGAATGTGTCTGGGTCTAGGTATCTTCATTGTACAATACCACAGCTGTAATCTGTACATGTTTGCTAGTCCTTTTATGGACTACAGATAGCTCATTAGTCTTGGGCCTAGTTGTTGGCTAGTCATAATATCTGAGTTATCCTTCTCCTCTCCTCTCCTCTCCTCTCCTCTCCTCTCCTCTCCTCTCCTCTCCTCTCCTCTCCTCTCCTCTCCTCTCCTCTCCTCTCCTCTCCTCTCCTCTCCTCTTTCTGCTCTTCCTTGCTCTTTTGCTTTATTTTCCTTTCTCTATTTCTTTGGTTCCCCTGCATTGCCTTGACTTAAATTACTCTAGTAAATGATTTCTTTATTCTGCTCTTGCATAAGCTGTTGTGTCAGCTTCTAGTGCCCTGTGACAGTCCAAACTGAAAATCACCCCTCCCTCCTTCCCCCCCACAAATAGGATACAACAAAAGAATATTATAAGAGAAAGAAACGGAGCATTCATAAAATCCAGCAGAAATTGCCAAGAAGGAAAGAGATTCTACAGATGTTCCCAGAAGAGCATTAGGAATAGATTTTTCAATGATTAAAAATTTCAAATTAATGAGAGAATGCAGTGTATGTGTCACTTTATGAATGCAAATAGCTTTACATTCTACAATGTCTCAAAATGCAGCTTTACCTTCATGCATCTGCCTCTGCTTTGTGATTGTCTGTTTATTTCACCGTGCTAGATAAGTTGACCAATGACAGGTTGGTACTTGCTTGAATAAAGTTTAGGATCATAAAACACCATGCAGCAGATGGAGAAAGCACTAAAAATTTCCACCCATCTTTAGTAACATTGGTTAGATACTTCAGGCACTTCAGAGGTTGCTAAAATGTATGCAGTAGAATACAGTGCAGTGGGATGAGAGGCAAAAGCAACTGTGTATGGGGAGACTCCAATGTGCTGAGCAAATATTTTCAGTGTTCACTGTCAAAGCCCTTAATCCAGAACCTTAACTCAGAATGAAAATGGTCACCAGCTACTATTCTGTCATAAGCAGGTGACATTTGTACTGCAGCTTTAAGCTACATAAGTTGTAAGAGTGAATTCTGACCTAATTATCTCATTTAAATCTCCAAGAAAGCCCTATTAGATTAGACCTTTGAAAAATAAATTTTCTCCTTAAGAATTTGGTGTTGAAAAACATCTCATTACATTTTTATTTGAAGATCCCAAGCAATAATGAGACAATAGTTACTCATCATTAGCTTTAACTATAGTGTGTTTCATGCTATGGATTTCTAGAACAGCAGAAACAACACTGGAGTTTTGTGACTTTTTGGCATGCTCTTTTGATGTGTCAACATCAAATCAAAAGCTGAAACATTTTCAGGTTATTTTCATGGGATTTTAAATTGGCTAATATGAGTTGTACAGAATGAAAATTTAATCTATATGAGGATTTCACAAACACTGTGTAAGAACTTGCTGATGTGGGTCATTTTATTTACTGATTGGGAAGTTCTGATGCATAAACACTGAAATACTCATCTGAACATATTTCTTGATCTGCTTCTAATCTATATTTAAAAGAAAAACAAATCAATGCAAACAGAGGAATCTGCTTTGTTCTGAGTGTTCTTTTCTAATTCTGGGACCTAATCAGTCAATGCAATGACTGTCTCAACCTAAACAAAGTTATTGAATCGCTGTGTATGGTTTATGCAAATATGATGTTTCTTAAAATATGCTAACAGTATATTCACTTGGAGAACACCAGTTTTATGCCAAGAACTAAACTGAAGGAAATTTCATGATAAAATATCTGACAGAAGGCTTTTTGCAGCTGAATTTGACATGATTATGTGGTCCTGTGGTTGCATAATCATGTTTCTAGTATATGAGAAACCAATATATTTCCCATATATATAAAAGTCTTAACTGGGGAATTGATTACAGTTTAAATTACATTTCCTACTGCATTTCAGGAGGCCACAGGTTTAAGTACATTATTCTGCCATGGGCTTGATTTAAGCTAGGGCAATACTATTTTCAATTTTCATTATGCTCTTTGCCATGAAAAAAAGATTTGTCAAGAGAATAGATTCATGTCATGTCAGTTTGTGTCCCTACTACTGTGATAGGAAAGAATGACCAGATTTTAACTGCCCAATATGTTATGTGCAGTATGAAAACTTGGTATGCCATTTTAGATTCTATCATGGCTTTTTATTGACTAGATATTTTTCTGTCACCCACCTATTAATTACAGCTCGAATGAAGATTAATAGAGTGGTTAGCAAATCAGAAGGAAGCACGTTGAAAAGGTTGTGCCAGAGAACACAAAATTTTAATTCAGGGAATGGGAATGTGTTATCCTTTAACACAAGGAGTGAGAACAGGAAATGGTATGATCAATCCCTTTCTCAAAATTAAGCTTGTTTAAAAATGGTGCTGAAGCACAGTTCATTGAAACCATGCGATTCTTCCCTAAGTCTCAGATACTCCTATCTAATTACCTGTGAATGACTAGGATGTGCAAATTGCTCTTTTATTAATATTCAGAATTAACATAGTATATTCAAGGGGATAGCCAGAATGAGAGAGAGGTGACTAATCAAGAGACAAATTAAACACCTGAATGGCTAAATGTATAGGCAAAGGTGGACATTGGGCCCTATGTAGCTGAGGTCTGAAAGGTGACTGTAGTCCACCTATTGGCAGAAGACACAAACGGTGTTTCGGATATGATTTTCTGAAATATGAGTGAAGTTTGTGTTAGCATTTCATGTCTGTGCAGATAAGCATTTAACCCTAGACTGGCACCTTCTGTCCATTTAACAAATGCCTGAAGTGCTGATAGTTGCAAAACTGAAATGCTGAAACACATTGTCCTTGAGGCTATGTCATGATGTAGTAGTTATGATACTCTTTTGGTGTATGCATGACGTACCTTCATGAATCCAGATATGAAGAGACCCTTCAATGGAAAAGTCCTGTCATATTGCCTGGAAGATTTAGACTTGAACTCACATAGGCTGATTGCTCTAATTTACAATGAACTGCTTAAGAAACCTTAAACTTTTCTGAGGAAATGAATTTTGAGGGCAAGAATCTAATCACTGGGGCAGTCAGACATGCCTCTATTTAGGGCATCCACAGTGGCTTTAAAGTTGTAGACAAATGAAAAAGGAAGGAACAAACTTCTTCATTAGGCCAGTTGCCAGAGAGGAGTTGAATTAAGTATTCCAATCTTACTGAATTGTGCTAGTCACTTCTCTTCATCTCAATAATTGATTTTGTACAACTATGTCACTAAGCTACATACCTTTAGGGAAGATTGAATAAGCAAGTTATTCCAACCAAATAATTATTATTCTAATATAGTATAAATGAAATGAAGTACTATTATACCACTATTTTAAGATCTTCACTGACATAAATACATTGGAAAAGGAGTCACTTTCGGTTTTGCCAAAACTTTTACTTCTAGAAAAAGTCTAAATTAGCAAGGAGTTAATCCTCATGGATGTTTTTTGCTGAAGTGCTAGTTTAACCTCCTTTTTGGATTCATGGTACACGTGTAGGGAAATATGAGTGAATATAGTGTACATATATGTACATATAGAAATATAAACTTGTGGCCTTCTTGCTGTCAATGGGACTTGTGTATGGAATTTTTCAAAAGCCCAGTTGCAGAACTGGAATAGGGAAAAAATAGCTATGTTGGACTTTCAGTGATCTAGTTATTTAAAAGATGTGTATGTAGAAACGTTTGCCTAACTGCTTCTCCTACTTGTTTGTTATTCTACAAAGGATTAGAGTCCTGCAAAGATTTTCTGCTTCTTTCCCATCATAGTTGAAATTGACAGGATGTGCTGCCAGCCTCTCTGATTCTGTATTACCTGACATCTGTAGACTGGGTTTTGGCAACTAAAATTTGACAGAGGAACTCTTTGGTCTCAGACAGAATCATGGAGTATGGCATAGGATATAATTACTGCCACCTTACACATTACTCCTCAAATTGATCCTTTCTGTTTGACACAGTTCTTGCTTGCAAAGCCTCACACAAAAAAAAAATCTGTGATAACATACAGGTAAATGGAAAAATAGGAGCTCACTTGCAGCTTTAGCCATAAAACCATCTGCTTCTCAGAAAGCAGTCAACATCTTTTAGGACTTTTTAGATGTGTATGTCCAATTACTGCTAAGTCAGATGATAGAGAAGTTAGTGAAACAGTTATGATAGGTTTTATTTCTTAGAATTTTTATGAAAGATTGATGTTTGGGTTCAAATGAAAAGAAACTTCCAGATTATTATATAATAATTGTACTCATTGCAGAAGTTAGGTTAATTAGTATAACCCAAATGGAAATATTGCATATGGTCATTATTAATGAACACATGTGAGACAAAACAAAAGATATGCCATTATTTGGCCTATGAAAGTATCTTTGGATTACCCTTATTATCCAATATAATTGAGATATTCTGAAACCATGTAAATAGGCCAGAGAATCCTGATATGTTAAGCACAGGCAGATATGTGAAGCACAGGCAGATATGTGAAGCAAGCTATGAATTGTGGCATAATTATCTGAAAAATGTAAATGTAGATGATAGAAATGATATTATTTCCACAACTTTTAAACTGAATTGTAGATATAATACAAAATATTGCTGCAAAAGTGCATAGGGAAAATTTAATAATTAGGGAAAATGCAAAACAGAATGTAGTAAATTTGCATTCCATTGGCTCAGTGAGTAAATAAGTGAAGTGTCAGACTATTGAAAATATGAACAACTTGTTACCTGCTTTGCCCAGTGTAAGGTACTAGTAATAAGCCTCAACATTGCTGGCAGCAGTTAACCACCGCCACCAAGGATTCTGCCTGTTGAAGGCGCTGTTGCCTTGCACTGCACTTCCCGCTGTCTCAGGATACACCGTCTCTGCGCAGGTGTCCAGGCCCAGGGTCAAGAGGCTGTGACCCTCACGGACTATTAGGGACGTTTCGAGACCCTCGTGGACCCTCCAGAACTTTCCAGGACAATCCAGAGACGGTACTTGGCATGTGCCAGCAAGAGGTGTGTATATAAGGATGGGACTCGCAGTGGTGACTATTGTGCTTTTCTCTTTCTCTCTCCCTCTCCCTTTCATTTCCTTTTCCCCTTTCTCTTTTCATTGTGGATTATTGCAGGTAAAATAGTTTAGCACTTGACTCTGTTTTGAGTCTTAATTCTGTTCCCGAGAATATACGAAAGCTGATCACGATAACCTGTTTGATTGGACATCACTCAGAAGTTAAGCCCAGCCACCCCCAGCCACCCAGAATTGTCTGAGGTTGGTTGGAAAAAAAGGAGGTTTAACTTCTGCCAAATTAAACCCAACAGGGGATCGTGACACCCAGCTATGACATTCTTTTGAAAGAAACTCTTTCTGTGTAGATTTTAAGAGCTGACTTATAATATTTGAACTCACTGAGTTACCTTAACCTGTAAGAAGTAGAAAAAAACTGAGATGTGATAACCTCTAAGCTGAATTCCTCCTTTCAGTGGAAGAGATCTGGAATAATCACTTCCCTTCCTGCTTGGGCAGAGCAAATCTCACATTAGTTTGTGGAATTGTCTTTCAAGATCACTCCTATTATTGGTGAATACTTTCTTAGTTAATATATTCATAGCTGCTATTTCAATTTTCTGACCAAGAAAATGTTTCAGAACTTGTCCCCTAGACATTGTTATTCCTGTTCTAGAAAGTCAGTCTTACCCTTGCTAACTGAATCATTGAATGTTTTGCAAAGTGGAAAGGCCCTACCTGAGGTAACACCATGTAGATATTAATTATGTTTAGAATTGTTAGGCATTTCCTTCTAATGAAAGGTCTGTTAGGGTTGCTAATATCTATACCCATCTGTGGCAAGCTTGTATATTACCTGGAAATGGAACTTTGAAATATGTATTTTTGAGAAGTAATATGGAGAAGCAGCAGCATATATTGGAAAGGAAGCAGTGGTGATTTCAAAGACAAATTCAATGTTAGTCTCTGTTGCAATACATATCTGCAAGATGTATATGAAACTGTCCTTTCAATTTATACCTATTGGACTGCAACTGATTCATATTGAGGAAAAAAGCACACACCTACTTTAACTGCTCTTGTATGTCAATATAATATGTCAAATCTTTTAAAAACAAACATCAGATAATCTTGCTGTTGGCTAAATGCATGTGTGGTAGATGAGAACCTTGCCCCATGAGTTAAATAGATCTCTTTATTAAAGAAATGGAATTGCAACAGGGGTGAATTTTGTTCTCTTTTTCTCTGTGCACATTGTTCAGGCCTATTCTATATGAATGTGTGATTTCTAACATGAAAATGAGTGCAGTCTTCAAAATTCTCATAGTGTCAGATGAGCTAGAAAGCAGGTGCAGATGATTAGATGATGGATCCAAAAGTAACTAAGCTGGAATCTTTGCTGCATCTGGACTGGAATCGATTCACCTGCGGTCTTGTCAGTTGGCCTCACACTGGACTTCGATACTGTGCCCTCTCCTTCTTGGTCCCTGAAGCTTCGTTTTTCTAACGAACATGATGTAGATCCTTAATAGATCTATCTCACATGTCCTAAGAAATCTCTAAAGATGTATGTTATATACAGTTGCAGGAATTACCCTCTTACCCCCCAGATAATACGGAATTCATAATAATAAACTGCTTGGTTTTCACCTTGATATTAAAAAGTCCAAATGCAATGTTGACCTAAACAAAGCTATAGGTAAGGATACAAGGCTTTTTCAAGTACATCAATAGCAAAAGGAATACTAGGGAGAATGTGAACATGCTGCTGAACAAGGAGGGTGCTCTAGTGATGGAGGATGAAGAGAAGACAGAACTCCTGAGTGTCCTCGTTGCTTTAGTCTTTACAGCCAAGGCTGGCTCTCAGGAAGCCCAGTCCCTGGATGACAGTGAGATAGTCTGGAGAGTGGAAGACCTTCGCTTGATGGATGAGGATTAGGTTACAGACTTGTTAGGAAAATTTAGCACCCATAAATCCCTGGGTTCTGATGGGATGCACCCATGAATGCTGAGGGAGCTGGCTGATGTTAGTGCTAAGACACTCTCCATCATTTTTGAAAGACTGTGGAGCACAGGTGAGCTGCTTGAGGACTTCAGTCTTCAAAAGGGCAGGAAGGAAATCTTGTGAAATTACAGGCCAGTCAACCTCACCTCCATCCCTGGAAAGGTAATGGAATAACTCATCCTGGATGCCATTTCTAAACACACGAAGGAAAAGATGGTTATCAGGTGGAATCAACACAGATTTACAAGGGGGAAATCCTGCTTGACTGACCTGATAGCTTTCTATGATGGTATAAATGGCTGACCAGATGAGAAGTGTGGATTGGATGAGTGGATGAGTTTAAGTGCAGATTCCCGTGCACCAGTACAGGCTGGGAGTTGAACTGCTGAAGATCAGCTCTGAGGAGAGAGACCTGGGAGTTCTGATGGACAGAAAAATAAACATGAGCCGGCAATGTGCCCTCGTGGCCGAGAAGGCCAATGGCATCCTGGGATGCATCAAGAGCATGACCAGCAGATTGAGGGAGGTTCTGCTCCCCTACTACTCTGCCCTGGTGAGGCCTCATCTGGAGTCCTGTGTCCAGTTCTGGGCTCCTCAGCTCAAGAGGGACAGGGAAGTGCTGGAGAGAGTCCAGCACAGGACCACCAATATGATGAGAGGACTGGAACATCTTTCATATGAGGAAATGCTGTGGGACCCAGGGTTGTTTCATACAGAGAAGAGAAGACTAAGGGGAAGCCTCATCAACATAAGTATTTCAAAGATGTATGTCAAGAGGATGAGACAGCATTTTTTTCTATTGTCTCAAGTGACAGGATAAGGGGCAATGGACAAAAGCTGGAACACAAAATATTCCACTTAAACATGAGGAAAAACTTCTTTACTGTGAGGGTGAAGGAGCTCTGGCACAGGTTGCACAGGGAGGCTGTGTAGTCTCCTTTGGAGGCTTTAGAAACTTGCCTGGACATGTTCCTGCATGACCTACTTACTTCAACAGGAGATTGGACTGGATGATCTCTAGAGATCCTTTCCAACCCCTATCATTCTGTGATTCTGTGATTTGAATATGTACTTGTTGTAGAAAAAATATTTGCTGTGGGAAAAGATAGCATTGTCTTTGATTTTAGAGTAATAGATCAAGAGCAACTTTTTATTTAAGATAATCCTAGTCTGTTTAAAGTAGGAGGCTGCCTTCTGGCTGTTTTGGTAACAATCAGCTTTCAGAACCTGGGACAGGATCTTTGTGACTGCTGTGTTGAAATCTTCAGTATGCCAAAGTTGAGGATGATATATCTTAACATTTTGTAGATTTTAACCATTAGTTCCAGATGTGGGGAAGGCAGAGAAGAGAAATGTCTTAATTTTTTTACGGAATCTGCCAAGCCTTGTGATTTTGTGACCTACTCCTTTGTATTCTCATTTAACTAGTTTTATCCTGTTTTGAATATGTGGTTTTATGTTTATAGTGTATCCTTTCAATTTTTATTAGTTTTAATGGAAGTTAAATATGCACAGGGAAAAGAAAATTACAACATTGATCTGGAAGCACCTAAAGACAAGCAAGTTGTCAGCAGCCTTTTGAACACCAACTATGTCTTCACATTAATAGATTGGGTACAAGAAGTGATCTCATCTTAAATGAATCACAATGAAACAACTAAATTACAGCACAAGATATTAAAGCCTCCTAAAAAGGATGGGAAAACTGCTATGAGTTCAACTAGCAGTTTTAGCAGTACAAAAGGAACAAGTAAGGAATAATTGAGTCAATCTCATTTCCCGTTAGTGATCAAGTTCAGAGTGTTCAAATAGAAGGTCTGATATTCATTTACAGTAAAGTTGAATGGCAGGGTTTTTTTTTTACTGTTGACAAAAGAGCAAATGTTATGACTGTTTAAAGATTAAAGAGAAAACCTCTCTAAAGATGTACTCAGTTTGAAGGAAATGACACTGGCTCATAGTGATACTTTGAAAGAATAATGGCCATATAATGTGATTTTCAGTGTGCAAAGTTCAAAGAAAGATGAAGGTGAAACAGTCTAAAAAACTTGATGGAAATGGAATTCAAACAATTCTTTTTTTCTTTTGAAACAGTTCTTGCTGGTAGAAATTCTGTCTTAGTAATAATACATTTTTATTAAATATTTATTCTCTAGAATGTCTACAAAATTTTTAGACATTTTGAACAGATTTTATAGAAAGATCTTGAAAATCATATTGCATGCAGCCTGCACAGAGATGTACCTGTGAATTCTCTCTTCTGTATCTCCTTGAGGAGGAACAGCTGTATGTGGATCAATCAGAAAGGCAGAGTACAGCTTTCTGATTTTTTTGTCTGATCCATAAAGCTTCGATGCAGGTGAGTGTACCTTGAAATACCAGAAAGCATCAAGCCGAAGGAACTGATACTGCAACATATTACACATTTTAAATTCCACGAACTAAATCATCTTTAGAGAGAGACTTTGAAATAGAAACCCAGAATAATTTTCCTGAGACCTGTCTCCTGCTGCACATAGAGAGAAAAGCAGTTGATTAAGGAAAAAAAAGTAACTTTGTATCACACACCATATTCACTTGGCATGTTTTTTTTTAAAAGATGTTGACAGATACTAACGGCTGTACGAAAGAGCTCATATTTCTCAAAATTATAAGGGTATTCCTCATCATTCAATAACTATGATGGTTATAAAACATTGATATGTCATTATATCTATGTTTAGTCACTGAAAATGTAGCACGCAACAGTACATTATCCAAGTAAATTACCAGGAGATGCCAGTTCCCTGTGTTAACACTGGGCACAAAATGAATTTATAGATATTACATTATGTATAAAATGCATTGTGAAACAAAACTGATCCTGGGTTAGGCTACTGGCTGAAAATAACATAAATACATTAAAATGTCAAAATCCTGGAAAATTTGATTTATGTTTTAGACCTCAGGCAAATACCAGCTAGACATAATGTTTTCAAATTTTTTTACTTTCTCTGCAGGGAATATTTTTTAAGTTGCTAATAAACTACTAACTGAGAGTATATGGAACTGATGAAGATTTAGCTATTTCTTATTAGCTTATGAAAACAGTCATGTCATTTTGATCATTGTGCTGCAATAGGAATCTTGAAAAACAGCTAATTTTATTTAAGCAATTACATTGCCACTTCCGTGAGATCCATATGTATTTTGGAAGCAGAAGACAGAAACTGAAAATAAGGATCACAACAAGAAGCCTTGAAACTGGTGAAGGTTTCCATTTACAGAAAAGTGTTATGATACAGTTCAAAAAAAGGAGTTGATTTTTAATGCTTTACTCAGTAAAATACTCCAATGAACAAACCGAGGACATTTGCTATATTTCTCTTTCTGAAAACAGCTATGTCTTGAGACAGCTAGATCTGTGTGAGACCCTACTGGGGCTTTCTCTCACTGCAGGGGCTCTGTGCTTGGCATTGTGGAGCCAGGGCCAGCCCTGCACCCCAGCTCACCTGCCACCCCTCTGCTCCTTTGAAGGAAGAAAAGGAAAGATGAATGAGTAGCTGGTTGTAGAAAATATGTAAACCTATGAATGTACTAGGCAAGTCAATATAAAATGACTTTTCTACAATATGCCAACTAGGATGCAAATATGATCAGATGGAAAAGAGCTATTTGTCTTACACTGCATATTTACATGACAAGACTCATTGTCCTTAGATCATGGCTTGAAATAAGACCCAGAAAATATCATTAAACAAAAAGGTGGGGATATAATTTTTTACTCTGCATCTTTCTGAGTAGTTTTCTAGAGGCAAAGAGCACAATATTAAGATAAGTATGATTTCTGCTTGCCTTCTCTTTTTTCCTAAGCAGCTGCTGTTGGCCAATTGCACACAGAATCACAGAATCTTAAGTGTTGGAAGGGACCTTGAAACAGCATCTAGTGCAGCCTCCCTCACACAACCACTATACTCTGTCTGATATGTTGTTTCTTATATTCTTACTGTGAGATAATGGTGAAATGCTAAAGGTTTAAATGATTTTCTATGAAAAAGATCTACTATAGTAAAGTGGCTTGTGACATTAGCAGAAAGTGAGGGCAGGGAAAATGTCATCCCCTTGAATGGCAAAAAGAAGTATTTATATAATCTAAGTATTTAGATAATCTGTTAATATAGACCCAAAGTGACAAATATATAATCTGATAGGTAAATAGAAGATAATTGGTTGAACTTTCAGCAAGGAGGATTCAGTTTAGGTATTGGAACAAAACTCTCAACATTTAGAAGAATAAAACAATGGATTAAGGTCCCTGGTAACAATAAGGGATCTCCATGCCTGGGGGCTTTTAGAAAAGGTTAGATAAATGTCTATCAGCACTGACATGGCTATAGTTGTTTGTGCATGAGGACAAGATGCTGTGCTGTTCAATCAGCCTGTGTAGTCTGCAAAATATGAAAAGGTACGAAGTGTTGTAATATAAAAACAAAGCCCTTACAAACCCTTCCTATTACACACAAGTTATCTTTGAAAAAAAAAAGATGAAAGCATTTAATTTCCCCTGTAAATTAAATTTATTTTCCCATAAGTTAAAAAATGCATTATACAAGACAATCCATAGATTTGCCTTTTCTCCAGAATGTTTCATCTGAAAGTGTCATTAAGTGTGCTTAAATAAACTCTGAAATCTTCTACAAATGTGTGGTTGTGTAATTTATGCACCAGTTTCTGTATAGTTAATGACAACAGTGGTCAAACCCAGCAGGAGACACAGCCTATCACTCACCCTTCTGCAAATGGTTGCCATTCTACTCTGACTATAAAATGAGACTGAGGTAATGATATGCTGCAGAAATTTAAAAACTTGAATTTTCAATAAAATATTAATGGGAGTCTTTTTTGGCAACCAATTCCAGACTTGTGTATGGGAGACAAATAAAAAATTCTTACATGGAATGCAAGGAAAAGCTCCTAGAAACTAAGGAAGTTATTGTTTTCCTTGTTATTGAAGCCATACTTTTTTATTTCAACCGATTGATATGCATTGTTACCGGGTTCAATTCATACACTTATAGCAATAATAGACATGGCCTTTATAAAGGGCAGCTGTGAGCAGGTGATTTTGTTACCTGGAAGTTTATACCAATTTTATTGTCCCATGTAAGGAAGGAGAAAATGGGCTTTACAGATATACAGGCAGAAAAGCATGTAAAATTTCTGGAAGGAGAGTTTTGCAAAAGCTTTCAGAAAATTTTACTATGTAGCAACGTGCCCACCAAAACTCCTGCCCCACCTTTCCTCTAAATAAATAAATAAACTACTCCCAATCTCCACACTCTCCTGTACTTGTCTAGGTTCCCTTAGGCCAGCACAGTGACACAGAGATATGTGGCATGCAAAATTTTCCTGTAAGTCAGATCCTACTTTTCGTATTTTCATTATGTTACTCAAAAAAGCAGATTGTGGGGAAAGCGACAGTTTGTTAGTTTTGGTTTTTATTATGGATTCAGATCCCTTAAGATATATTTGAGACTATTAAGTTGAATTTTCATATTCATCTCAAAGACTAAATCAGCAGACATTGTAGAATATAAAGTGAGTAATATACTCCACAACAAAAACAAAGGCTTTCACAATGATTTACATGTTTACAGCAACAACGGTGGCTAATGTGCAGTAAAGCCAGCTTTCAATGAAAATAAGTTAATTAAATCCTATTTTACTGCTAAGAAAAAGAAGTAAGCACCAGACATGGCTGAGTTAATTGCACACAAGATGACATGTAAAAGCATAATACATGGTCTGTTGTGATACTGAAGTAAAACCTAAAATAACAGACTACTGTTCACCATTGCGTATGACATTGTCTATATTGTGTCAGTGTGTGGGAGAAAGCTGCAGATTTCATAAATAAGGTCTTATTAACTGAGAAAAAAACCCTCCTTTTCTACTTCACAATTCCAAAATACATCAGAGCACTGAAAATGCCTTTGTAATCTACTTTGTTTGTGTGTATGCGTGTGTGGAGTGAAAGAAAACAGTTTCTCAGCATTTGTATTGAACCACGAACTTCTGGTCATGGTTTTCTTGATAATGAGATAAAATGAATGTCAAAGGAAAAAAGAGACTTCTGAAGAAAATATAAATATTAAATAATTCTTGATTCTTTCAGACAAAACTTTCTGTGACACACACTGTACATTAGTCCTCTTACAATTTCATTAATCTTCCCTGTTATTCAGAGTGCAAAAATCGATATAGTTTTGGACACTTTCGACAACACTGCTACTGGAAGACAAGAACTTTACAAACTCATTGTCAGAGTTTCACTACTTATCTTTATCTGACATTAGTTGGTATTAGTGATTCTAAAATCATAACATAATTCTTTGGGTTTGTGATAGTGCAGTAGTCTGCTTGCATGCCTAATACAATAGGATGATGGGCTAAATGGAAACCACATGCTCTCTCTGTAAGACATTGGGAAAGGTCTTTTTCTTATATTGCTCTACACATGGAAGTAAATACTCAGCTTCTCAGTTGTAAGTTGAGATAGTTCTGTTGAAGTCAACTGAATTAGTGGGGCTCTGCCAACTCATACCTGCGAGAGATTATATGCATAAAATATTTACCAAATTATTGCACCAGCTTTGAAGTTCTAGATGAGACATGAATTCCATACATCAAATATTGTAGAGTAACTTGAGCAATTTACCTTCAGAACAGTTCTACTGAATTACAGGAGTCTACTTGAAGAATAAAGTGTTACTCCACATGAATGGGATGAGTCATGATTCAGCTCTTAAGCCACTAAGATAAAAACAAAAATGTAAAGGAAAAATTGTATAAGTTCTTTGTAAGTGGGACTCCTTTACTGTCTGGATCCTGCTAAATAACACTGGTGGATTCCCATGTGTGAATGAAAATATCAGATAGGTGATTAAACAGACATTGTTTTGCTGTAGTTTCACAAAACAAACCATGCTCCTGCAACTTCATTCCTTAGAGGGTGATTCTGATCCTATTGAAATTATTGAAACTGTGCTTTTGATATAGTAATTCCTTCTGCAATTATGTCCAAATGATTTTTGCCCAATGGATACTCTGTATAGTGTAACTTAGAGTGTAACTTATAGGGTAAAAATGTATTTCTATTTATCAATAATACAAAACAATCATACTTATATCAGTCTATATCTATACCTAAATATGTATCAACATATATAACTATATAAGTACATATTTCTATCTTTATAAAATTAATAAAATCTATTAGAAGAAAATCTGTTAGAGTCTTTTATAATACGAATTTATTCTAATAATCAACTACTTTCAGAGAGACCTTTCTTAACAAGACAATCTAACACATACATGTTATCAGCCTTATTTAAAAAAAATATCTCCTTGTTTTTAAGATCATTCTACCTATTAATTCTTTCACTGGGCTTGGGGGTACAGGTAGAAGTTGCTTAGTCTTTTTGATAACCTAGGGATGAGCGAAATACAGATTTGCTGCTTTTTTCTCTGCCAGAAGACACCTTTCTTCTGGATGTTTCATTACACTGTGGCTTTTGCAGATGTACAAATGTGCATGTGTGACTTGAATCAACAGATCACACACATAGAGTCTGTAACACTGAGGAGACTAGACTAATTAAATATGATGACTTAGTTTAGGCTGTCTCCCATGTTAGATATCTGAATGACAAACAAATACATGGTGACAGTAGTAGAAATAGAAAGTGGAACGTGAATGAGAAAAATCAAGTTAAAGAATAAAGTTTAAATTTACTAGTCTTTCAGGGCATGTGTCTTCTGCATTTTTTATGCTTTTTTTCTTGCCTTAAAATCGAAATATAGAAAAAGATAAAGAAACAGAAAGTCACATTCATCTAATACTAAAATTTGTTAAGATAAAGAAAGAAGTATTATCTCTAAAGCTCCCATGTTTCAAATCTTGACTTGTTGTAGAGCTTTTACTTAGCACCTTTTCCAACCAAGCAGGATTGCTGGAGGCTGATGGAAAGCATCAGCACACGTATACTGGTAAGTGTAGTGAGTTTGCAAAAATGTTTATTGATAAAACTAAACTTTGAAGTTTAAGGCACTAAGGCAGGTGTGATTTTGCAGCTCAGGCTCACAGCTATCCTTCACTCTGCAAATTTGAAGGCTACTAATGAGACAGAGAGGTTTCTATGAAGAGTGAAGATGGTGAAAATATACTGTCTAGTTGACCTAGGAGTCAAAGACTTTTCTGAAAAATCAATGTGTGGTTTTCCTTCTTCCTTTCAATTTATTTCTTTTCTGATAACAGCAAAAGAAAGGGTTTCAGATGTGCAAATATTTTAGTTTTGTTGTATTCTTAAACTGATCAAAAGGACCTTCTCTGATACCAACAAAAGATGCTTTTAATAAAATAATAATTAAAAAATCCCATTTATTTTGTGACCTATTTAAAATCTTAAATGAGAACATACTGCTCTGAGTAAATAGTAAGCAAGGGATTATCTTATAGTTCTTGGGACTGAGAAATCCTGGAAAAATAGAACTTTTGTCACAGAATATTAAAAATTCAGGAGGTACAGGAGTAAGTTACACAGGATTTGTGACAGTGATGGGTTGTAGTTCATTTTACTTCCAGAAATCCCATTTTGAATACTGAGAAGCTGCAGTGTGCTGCTATTGCTCATTGTATTGACAGAGTTGCACACAAATTACCTGTAAAAGATTTTTTCAAAGTTAGTCAACAGGATCTTGATTTTTAGCTGTACTACATCTACGAGCCAGAAAAGGGGAAGAAAATAAGGGAGAGAATGTCTGAATCAAAGTGCACTTGTTTCCCAAATGAAAAAAAAAATCTTATTTTTCACATTGAACAGAAAGTTCAATTTTGCTTGCTTGAAGAATTTAATGTCCAGCATTTGTATAGAGATACAAATTGTTAGAGCACTGTTTGAGCATCCACCCCCCTGCCCCTCTGAGGAGACACCGGGAATGTGTCGTGTACCCTGGCATGATGCCCCCACCACTGCAGCTGGAGTGACCAGTAGCTTTGGGGATCTGAGGAAAAATTCCAAGCCAAGATTTCAAATGCACTTAAAAGAAAATCTTTATTTTTATTCCTTAAATCAGTTGAAATCACATTTTTGAGTACATTGGCATTCACCAACAGTGTTGTGTCTGGCTCTGACTTGCGTGCAGCTGTCACAACTGTCAGACACATTTTCCCATAGAAGCAAAGGATCATTCACTTCCTCATTGTTGTGATGCCCACTTGTAATGACAGCAGAAATCAGCCAAGGATAGATCAAGTGTTTAGGCACCACTAATATGTTTCCATGGATGCTTCAACAGGACAAAGACAGAGAAGGACAATGGTCTTCCACAATGTCATGGTGAACAGTCACCTCCACTTACTTGTGCTGGGGAGTGAGCAGAAGACTTGGTTTTCTTTAGCCTTTGCACTGGTGACCAGCTACAAGTAAGAAGGGAAAGAATCTCAATGGTGAGCCGCATCCGCTCATTTTCTATCCAGATTGATCAAATAGGGCAGGGAGCAATCTTGATTCTCTCCTTCTCTCCAACTGTCCACTTGCAAAAGGGCTAATTCTAATCTGAAAGTGTGTAACTGGACCAGAAGGAAAACAGAATACTGACTTTAGGATCCTGAATTTGAATTTTGTGTAATATGTTGCTATGCATGTAATTAATATCCCTCCTGGGCAAGTGCAGCTGTGAATGTCTACAAGAAAAACTCTAAGACACATAGAGTTGAGATAGGATAACCTAATTCAGCATTTAAGACTGAAATGTGGATATATTTATAATTATAGCTGCATAAGTAACACAACTCTAATTCATCTTTCATGCCCTAGCTGGTATGTGAGATGTATAGTACTGTCAATTTTTAATTTCCAGTAGAATCAGCTACAGCTATGACTCCTATTGTGAAAATTTGTGTATTATCAACTATGTATTTTAAATGAAACCAGTAGTAATCCAATCAACAGAAATTCATAAGCTTGATTCTGCTTGTTGAGATTTGTGAAAATCTGAGTTTGGCATCCTGATATATTAAAGAAAACAATGGAAAGTTTGGAAACATTTGACTGTTTTCCATATCACAGTTCGGTGGTTTTTGCCTTTTTAGACAGATGGTGTGGCAAAAGTCATGATTCTATTACCAGATCAATCTGTTCGATTGTGCGTGATCAGTCCTGGGAGCGCTCAGTATACCTCTGACTAACGTGCTCAGCATAGCACAAAGTTTCTAATAAATGATAGTACTTTGATGAAGCAGACTTGTTTTCAGACTTCTAGCAGTATATTTTAATATGAGTCAGTTTTTAAATAGTCTTTAATAAAAATTGCAGCTAAACATAGTGCCACATGCAAATTAGGTGTCTCCACATTCATGGGAGTACCATGTCTAGTTAGAGAGTTTTGGAAATCCCAATAACTTTGTATCTTTATGTGTATATCTGATTTTGCATATATGGCCTAAAATATAAGGAAAATACTATAAAAAACGATGACTGACTGAATATTTTTTTTACCAGAAGTCCCTTGAAGTAAGTTCTCTTCTTAGCAAACTGCACGGATTTGCATCACATTGCCCTGTTAGGAGAGTCTGCCATGTGTAGTGACTGTCTAGCTTGGAAATGGCCATCTGTCCTGATCTTCTGAGGCATACACACAACTATTCTTCAGGCTGGGGTCCCGAGACACGTACAATATCTTCTGCCGAGTTGAGGAGAACCAGTTCTGGGAATGGTGCACAGACACGGAATGACAATGTCAGCTCAGGGACGCCATGTTCATTTGGAGAAAGTGGTGGGCTGATTTGAACTAGTTTCTATAGCACCTAGCCTCTATAGACAGAACTTATTTTCTTCCTGCCATGCACCATTACATTCCCTTTGCTTCTTACACAATATACTTTTCTTATGGGAGCTGAACCCAAAGTGCCTTGCTGTAGCTTAATTTCTTTAAAGTTCATTTTCCCCTCAGACTACACTGTATGCTCTAGCAACCCAAAGAAATTGTTGTACCTTCCATTCCTCTACCTGTTATTGTTTCACCTGTCCTTTTCACTCATAGTAGCATTATTTTCCCATCTAACTTGAAAAGGAATTTTTAGACTCATTTAATTATTAGTATTCATTTATGTTGGGGAAGAAATGTTACGAGGAGAACATATGTTATTTAGCTAGCTAGTAATGAGATTTCTTTCATTAGTCAGAGAAATTTTTAGGAATAGTATAAACTGATTTTTCTCAATAGAGTGTAATGGAATGATTAATGCACAACATCCTTCCCGACTAAAATCCTTTCTTCTTTAAAACCCCAAATAATCTATAGCTGTCTTAAGGCAGTAGAGGAGACACAAGTCCTAGTTCCCTAAAATATCAATCAGGTGGCAATGGAGGTCAACTGTTCCCTATGTGATGGAATTTAAAGCCAGCATGCAGTTGCAAATTTGTATAACTCTCAGCTTGCTCTAAAACTTTGAATTTTCTATCTTATTCTATAGGTTTTTCTAGTGGATTTTCAAATTAGTGAAGATGCCTATGGAACAGGAGACCCTATTTTTTCCTGGTCCCATTTGTTGCTTCTTGTAGTACAAATCATCATTGTTGAGATAAGCCTTGATCCTCTCTCATTCTTTCTATCCTGAACTGATTTTCACACTTCATAAATTTATCCAAATGCCTGAGTTTTAAAGATGCTGCACATTGTACTCCTAGGCACAACCAGGCAGGAGAGGAACAACACCACTAAAGTATAAGGACAATGAAGAAAATGAGACCAAATAGAAATTTAGTACCTGATATATGTGTGTGTGTGTGTGTGTGTGTGTGTGTGTGTGTGTGTGTGTTGAAAAACAAGAGCCTAGACCATGGCTGGAGAATGGAAGAGCAGCACAAGTGACACATACATAGGAACAATGTGTAAAAAATAAGTAAAAAATAAGTACCTCCCAGAAACTAGGAGTGAAATCATGAAGCTACAGAGTAAAGGAAATTGTAACCGATTTCTGAAATATAGCGTTCTGTCTCTATTGCAGGGAGACATGGAATACTTTTTGACCTTAAAGTCTGCTTCAGAAGTGATTATATAATAATGTCATTGCAAAAGGCCCTGTCCATTAACTGTTAACGATTTCCTTATCAAAGCTGTGCAGTTTACAGGCTTACACTCTCAACTGCTCTTGGCATGTAGGAATCATGCTGCTTTTTGTACCTTTTACATTACCAGCAGAAATAAAGAACTTGCAATTTGACACAGCACAATTCATTCCTCTCTGGGAGCTCTTTACAGTGCTGAGACAAAAATCTTGCTTTTATCTGTTATTTGATGGGACTCTGAGGCTCAGAAGGTGATACTTAAAAACTAACTTGTTTTACAATATTTACATTACCTTTATTTTCCTTTTGTTTAAAATTTCTTGCTAGCTCATTTAAGATGATTGCCTTCCTTGGGAAGGAAAAATTGATATAATATAAACCAAGAATTCTTCAGCCTCTCAGTGTAGATGACTTTTTAGTAGAAGTCTTTACTGTATGTTGGCTATTTTGCACCATCAGTTTGACTACTACTTAAGATCTGTTGCAGATCTGTTGCATTTACTTGCCTGAACCTGTGTCCTGGATTCAGAACATGTACTTGTGTTTCAGTTTATGTAAAGGAATTTGGGAGGCAGTATGATTTAAAGGAAAGTCTTTCCTCAATGGTAAGCTTTGCTCCCTCCTTGCATCCGCACTGTTTGATACCTGCAATAAAATGCTATCAGAATGTCTGCAGATAGATCTTCCTCAAAACCAGATAAACACATTTTGCGAAGCAGGCTAATGACTTTAGAAATTGAGGACTAAAATATTCCTAGCTTCCCTGTAAGTTATCTGATAAACAGAAGTAGGTAAAATGCTTTTTAAATTATCCAGGGCATCCAAATGAATAAATTAACTAATAACATTCCCATATGTCACATGTATTTATTTAAAAAGCTTCGGCTGATTGTTTTGACAATCTTTTTCATGTAAAGGTATGGAAATTGGTATTAAGAAGTAAATAGTTGTGTTGCGTCTATAGCTATTTCATCCCTATAAATTTCAGCCAGATAAAAATCTTACATGTTACTGCTGGAAGTTAATGGTTTGGACTTTTCATAAAGTCTAAATGTAATTAAAGACATTAATGAACTTACTGTTTTATACACCGACCTTGCTTACAATGTGATTTTTTTGGTTTGCAATATGCCAAGAAGGTAAAGACAATTAATTTTTGCACTAAGTGTTTTTTATATGTATGTATTTATATGTAGTCATTATGAAATAAGTCCAGTAGCAATTTGTAAAATTTGGTATCTACTGCTTAATACCTATTTTGAATGTCAAAATAATAAGTAAACACTTAATTTTCTTATATGAGTGGAGATAACATTTGGTGTGTGTATGAGGAAAAAAAAGATCAGAGCTTCAGATAAAATTTCTGTTTCATTTTTCAATATTACATCTTTGTTGTGATGGCTCAAATCAACATGAACAAGATTATATTTCAGTGAGATTTTTTTATGGTTGGTTGTGCCTTTGACTGTTCCATTTTGGTTTCATAAATACCTCAAAAGAACTGAGGATATAGAAAAAAATGCTAATTTCTGAAATCAGATATGGAGAATCTGCTCAATATTTTGGACATATTTGAGCTTTGGAATACTCCGAGGCTTATTATCACAGTTGCACATTAAGGAAGATGTCTAGAAAACATCCCCTGTGCAGCGCACATACGTACCTGGATGATATCATAGAGGCTTCAACCTGCTTTTATGTGGTTCTCACCTGACTACTATCAGGTATACAAAAGCTTAGATGCTTTTATGCCATAGGTTCTTATACATCTGTTGGCGCTGAGCTAAGCCATTTGCCAAAACTGTGACCTTGAGTATACAAGGCTTTCTAACTCCTCTTAGACGCTGCTGTTTACTTGTTCTGTTTATGATAACTGGGCAGAAAATTTCTCTTTTGTACTGCTGAAGATCCGATCACTTTCAAATTACTCTGAAAGGCAGCCAACAGCACAGCTAACACCATGGGGCCGTGTTTTTAAATGGCCTTCAACCTAGCTTTCAAATTTGTTTTCCCGAGTTTGCACTCGCAATCAATTGTAGAAAAAAATAATTTCAGGCCCAATTAGCTGTGAACTTCCATCTATCAGGTTTAGAGAAAACTGAATAACTTTATGATTGAAAGGGCAATGGGAAAAATAGACAGCACTTGAACTTCCCACATTGCAATTGGTTTGACTGTTCTTTTGTTTTACTCAGATCGTATGGTCTTTTTAAGTTACAATACTGTTGCATGATGCTAGTGGCAGCACTATTTAAAGATGGGAAGCATTAATATAGCATGTGGTAATGGAGGAAACTCTATCAGAGGTTGAACATGTTTCTCTCTTTATCTGAGTCTATGGTAATATCCTGGGTGGAAATCCAGTTGTCAATGTCTTAAGGTAAACTACAAATTACTTGAGTCAAGATTTCAACTCCAGACAGCACAAGTGGGAGGATATGTGGGCTGTGCCCCAAAAAATTTAATGTCAATTGTCATGACAACTGTTAGAATCTTGCTTTGTTCTTCAGGATGCTCCAAGAGTAGGACTAGAAAACAACCACGTGCCATCAAGAGAGATTATTTGGTCCAGAGTGTGACAAGTTTAGTTTCTAAGCAAATATTCCAAATTCTCATGACACCTTGAGAACAGCAAGATCAATTTACCTGCCCTTTGCTATTCATTTCTTCCAATCTCTCCCACTAGAAGAGAGAGCACATAAAGAATTGCGAATAGCATGATTTTCAATACAGTCTGTCACCTAAATAATTTCCCCCCTTGAGGTCAATACAATCCTAATTAAGGTCATCCTAAGGACTGATGTTCTTGGCAAATTTCCTGTTGCAAAGACAACTTTCTTAATGAACTCTTTCATGCATCTGTTTTGTCATGATTACAGCTGATAAGTTGCTCACTTTAAACTATGAAAACAACTATGAAAACTCATGATTTCTGATAGAAACAGTTTACCAATGAAACTACTGTACTATACAAGCAATCAAGCTGAACCTCTCATACAGAAAAAAAGGTCTTTGGAAAGTATTATATGTACCTGTTCTCTTTCCTTACATTGACAGACTGTTGCTTATAGTAAGTAAATACCTCATGTGAGGAAGCAGTATTATCATAACATCAGGAAAAGAAAGCTGAAGTCTGAAATTTTGCAGCTCCCCAGAAAATCATGTCAAAGTCATCCAGGTAAGATTTCATTGCATTGTACAAAAACTGTTAAATTATCTCTGGAACAGTTTGGCTTCAAGTCATACTGTCTTGATGGTTACTGTGAGAGGAAGGACGTCTCCAAATCTTGAAGGCAGAAATCACATGCTTGGCATTGTATTTCTACCCCTCCTCTGGGGAAAATAGGTAATGTGTTTTGCATAGAACAGATATCTGGACTGCACTTTTAAATGGAAACGTTTCAAAATGAGTTGACCCTAGTACAGGATGCTGCTGTACCATATCCTTCTCATGCTTCAGGGAAGATAAGTACTATCTTTTTAAAACACACCTGAATCTTCAAACATGGGTTACATAAGACATTCTAATTTGTGAGAAATGATCTTTGTTTTGGTTTCTATCTTCTGTAATTGACATTTTATTAGGATTTATAACAAACCAGCTTTAAAGTATATAATGAGACATATTTCTGTCCCCTGATGTTCTATGAGAAAGGTCTTAAAATCTCTCACAGTCACGATCCTAAAAATGGAAGTCAAATGATCTTCCTTCATGGAGGTATGATGTTTTTGCAGAACACAATGATTGCCCTCACATTCTCAGTGCAGAGTCTTAATTACAGCCTCAGGGAACACTAGTAAATAGTCTATAAAACCCATGGCAAGACTTACTATCCTGATTTTGGCAGGAGTTTTTTTGGCAGAGGCTGCCAATGGCTTTGCATTGGTCAGTTCAGACCCCATTTGCTATCTGACAGATGTGCTGAAGGGAACAGTATCAGGCTGTTAGTGCTCTTGGTCTCCTTGGTAGGCTTTCAGCCACCAGATGTGTGATGGAATTCACAATTGCTTTAAATCAGAAGAGCTTAATAAATAAATATGAAGTGCCTCCAGTCCCTGATTAGTTTACTATGTAGTGGGAATTAGAAAGCAAACAATTTTTGTAGTGACATTTAAGGTATGAAAGAGCAGTTCAAAGTAGGCTAATGCAAACACTAAGTAGATAAAAAGTTTTAGTTTCTTGGAACTCTTATGAGAAGGAAACAATATACCCTTCCCTTTGCTTACAGCTGCTTTAAGTCAAATTTGGTCAGTTGTGAAATGCAGCTGTGAAGGATTCTAGGTTCTCATCCCCAAGACATGGTTAGAGTGTGGCTTAAGAGGCACACAGCACACAGAGCTGAGCCATGTCCCTGTATCCAGTACAAATTATAGGAATACAGTTAACCCTCATTCCCTAGACAAGTTTAAAACAATCCTGTAACTGCATGTGGGGAGAGGCAGGTTGGACTGGAGTACCCTGACCCAGTTATAGTTGTAACTCTGATAAAGCATAGCTCTCAAAGCAGGTTAAAAAGCTAAAGGGAGAGATTCATGTTACGTGCTGAACCAAAGAATTTCTTTGAAGCAGATCCATAGTGCTATAACCCCATGTTCAATAGACATTGTGCCAGTCCCTCTGCTGAATCCCATGTGAATTTTACATCACTTTGCGTAGCAGTGGAATTCAGAATGTTTGATGTATTTTTCATCATTCCGCCAGTCTCATGATATAATATAAATCATACAGTCCCTTAGTGGAGGGCTTACTTTTTCCAACTTTGAGAACATTGGCTGCAAAATACTTTACTTTTACTAGTGGAGATTAAACTTTCTGTTGTAATAAGTAAGTTCTGTTTTTCCTGTTAATTTTGTATGTCTGTTTAATTGCATTTAAATGAGAAATTAGTTCGCTTGACTCAAATCCAAAGCTTTAAAGCTATGCCTGTTGAAAGAGAGTATCTAAGACTAAAAGGTGGAATTGATCTGCCAGAAAAAGTCTGTTACTCGTATCATAAGAAAACAGTTGGCACCTGCTTCTGGGACATTTCTATCAGTAGGCACATGTATGCTTAATATTTTGCATTTGAGGGGAGCAGGTGTTGAATTTTCAGCTTACTGGGCTCTAATGCTGCCTTAAAAGCCTTTTGTTTCTTTTTGTCATCACCATATGAGATGGCACCTTAGGTTTACTTAGGTGGAATTTGGGCTTAACTGGCATTAAGCAGAGTTTTGCCATTGTCTTCAGTGAAAAATTATACATCTGCTACTCAATAGCTTGATTTTAATACCCCATATTCTCATGCAAGATTTTAAGCTCACTAGACTGAAAAGCTTTTGGTTGTCAATTTATAAAGTGCTAAATTCCTTAGTAATATATGCTTATGTAATTTACATATAGTTGAAGTTAAAAGGAGACTGGAAACCATAGGGCAGGTACTGGAAAGGTACTCCTCAAGGAAAAATCTATTACTTGCACTAAAATTCTCCTAGGAAAATGCTTCGTTCCAGGTACTTTCTTTGATCCCACACATTCCTAGTGAAAAATGAGGCCAAATTGGCCAAAGGAAAAAGGCAAACACAGCAAGAATGCATTGAGGCATGTTTGGAATGAAGGCTTGTGACACTGTAGTCATGAATATGTCTGTAGCTGATCTAACTGCACTCAAATTGATATAGCTAGCACACATATCAATTACAATGAAAATATGGTCTTTAGAGGCCTGCCAAAATATGATATATGATCACTCATCTCTTGTTTGAGTCAATGCACTGTAATTAATACCTGGGCTAAGTAGGTTAAAGACGTTGAATAGAGATAGCTAAGGAGAGACAGCAAAACCATCTTAAAATAAGTTAGCATGAGTACTGGAAACAGTCCTGGAATGATATGTAGAGCTCAGGGTGGGTAATTTAAGGGACAAGGAAAGAAAATACATATCAGTTGAGAAAGTAGAAAGTAGTAGAGAAATAAAAAGTTTAAGTAGCCCATGATAGAAGTCTTACAGAAAGAGTCAAAAGGAAGAAAAAGGAAAAAAACCTGGGAATCGACAAACCCTGAAGCCATCAGAACAGAGCTATATGACTATTATTAAAGTGAAGGACAGAGAATAGATAGCAGAAAGTCCACACAGAATGAAGGAAGATAACAAGGAGACTTCCAGAACCTTGTGAAAAAAATTTTTTTGTGAGTGTTCTTTGTTGTAGGACCTCAATTTTGTAACTTACTTTTAGCATCTGTTGCTGGAGGAGCCAAAGCTTAAGGGCAGGAAAACAGGAAAGCATTCCATTGAAATAAAATCTAAATCCAGACATGAGCCTGGTTTTCAACTTGCAACCTAACTCTAAATCCCTTTAAAGTTTGCTTGTCACTTAATTGCACTACAAAACCTTGGCAGCCTCCTCACATCACAATTCTATGCTGTCAAATTAAGTAAAAGTAGATATAAACCCCCTCTAATGTCTGTCAACTTTTAGAAACCATTTTCTAGCTGCAATTATGTACCAAGCAATAAGTTCATTCTGTTGGGTCATAAGGCCCAACCTAGCAAATTAAGGTCCATCAAACCTGCTTGGGCCTTGCTTTATTAGGTGGCCCTTCTGGGGCAGTAAAACCCGCCTTTATGTATCATATCTGGAACTAGAGCCTTTGATCTCAAGTTTCACATAATGCAAGCTTTTTGAACTGACATAAAAAGAAAAAGATAATTAAAACAACTAAAAGTGCTCTAAGTTCACTCTTAAATGGCAAAAAATCTCTGAATTACATGCATAGGCATAGGCAAACTTAATTGAGGCATATCCTGTGGATGTCTGTGGTATATATAGGTACATGTAGCACTATAGTTGTTTTATATGATCTTCCTGATGAGCTACTGTAACCAGTGAGCCTCATGAAAGAATGATAAGGCCCTGCATATCTACTATGACAGTACGTGGAAAATTGTGGCTTATGTTACCTTATAGATGTAGTGCATGCATCTGTAATAGTTACACAATACCACAAAGTTATTTTACCTCAGTATTGAAGTTTTGTAACACGAACAATGCCCAGATACTTTACCATTGACTAAATAAAAGAGAGAATATGAGAGCAGGGAATTAAATAAGGGAAAAATTTCTATTTTTTTGGTAAAAATGGCATTGAGATTCAAGTTGGTGATTACTATGCCACATATCAATCATAATAATGTGATTTCAACCAAATTTTTTCATCAGTCATCACTGTAATTAGTGAACAAGAGTGGGCTGATTCAGCTTTTACACAGTAGTATTGTACCAACAGAGCTCTGCTGATTTTAATGAAATTATCTCTTCATTGTAGTGCTTCTTATGGAACTTACACTATGACATTTACAAATATGTAATATTATTTAATAGTCTTGCACCACCAAAAACCACTATTAGCAATTTGCTCAGAATGGAGATGATGAGAAGAAGCAGAGGCCTGATTTTTGTAGTAAGATGAGAGCTGACTTCAGTTGCATTTTGTTTTTCTAGCTGAGTTTTTTTTAAAGGGTTGTTGTTCAAACTTGAAGAGATTCAGTTCTAGAAATAAGGAGAGAGAGAAATAAATAAAATTCTTGATGCTTTCATGGAAAGAGTGATTTTAGTCTCTATGTGCTTTTTGGAGAAAGTAGCTACAGGTACTTATGTGGGTTGTGTGTTGCTATGGAAATGTTAGGAATGGGTAAGCAAAGAAAGACAATTCTGTTCATAAAGAAAACAGAAAACAGGTGAAAGGAAGAAAATACTATTATCCCCATTTTACGTTTGAAGAAATTTCAGCACAACAAAGATAGAGAGTCCAACACTTGTGGAAATCTATCAGTCCTTTTAGGTTCACCTGTCATTCAGGCATCCTTCTGCCTGCAGGGTATTCACAGAACATCTACAGATCATTATCTTCCCCTCACCCTTTACCTTTTACCTGCTTCTGCATACCAATGCTCTCCATCATAGCTGTCAAAACTCTCCTTTGTGAAAAGACCCCAGAGTCACCCTGCCACCCCCTTTTCTAAATAAATATTGCAAGGCCCAGTGATCAATAGGAAAACTCAGTACAGAAAGAAAAGAACAGGCACTGTCAGCAATAAGATGTTGCTTTCTGGCCCACTGAATGTCACAGTATGGACGTGGGCCATCTATTCATAACATGTCACATTTTATTTCATTCAGACCATTTTGTTCGTTTCAGAATTGATGGTGGAGGAAATGGGTAGGTCATACATCTCTGTTCAGACTTGACAGTAAGTTCTCTGCTCTCTGATAGTCAACGGTGAGAGTCAGAAACATGTCCAAGTCACTAGGAAGAGGTTAGAACTGAAAACAAGTTCAAATTTAAATACAAAAGCAATCTTCATGATGTGACTACATCACGTCCACTCTTTCTCTTTCCTGCCAGGCACTCTTGATCTATGAATTTTGCAGCTGATCAGTGCCCAAGTGTGAATTCAAGCTGATGTTCAAGGTCACCAGAAGCTGGCTCAGAGACATTAGGTAAGCAAGGCATCAGGCGAGGAGAACGGAGGAAGTATAGCAGGAGATGGGCAGCTCCATTACTTGTGTAAGAAATCAAATACTTTTTAAATACCGACCCAGATGGTTTGATACCTGTTCTGGGTTTGACCAGGGTAGGGTTATTTTTTTTACAAGTAGGTAGCAAGAGGCACAGCTAACATCCTGTGTTTGTCCAGGTTAACATATACAGAAAAGTAGGAATTGACAGCTGACCCAGGCTGGCCAACAGGTATTTGATACCATACCATGCCCAGTATATAGGTGGGGAGCTGCCAGGACAGGCTTTTTTGGAACTGTGGTTTTTCATCGGAAGCAAACATGTCAGGTTCCAAGAGGTAAGCAACTGCATTCACACACCACTCTTTTTATATATTCTTTAATTTATTATAGCTATTTCTTCTTAACTTCTGTTGTTCTACCATTCTATGATTATGTGATTCTATTGAACTGTTTGTATTTCAACACCTGTGGTTTTTTTTCCCCCCTTTTGCTCCGATTCTTCTTTCTGTTTTGCCCAGAGCAGGAGGAGTGAGCAAACAAACTTGTGGCTCTTTTCCTGGCTGGGCAAAACTATGACAGTGCTACAGTTCCTTGGTAGGGCAAGGAACTGAAAAATAAAATCCAACAAAAAGCCTTCTTTTTGTTAGAAAGGCAAGAAAATTGTTCCTCAAGAACAGAGTAGAAGAGGGCCCTATGCCCATGCTCTTTGCAGTTGCTTTGCCAGACAGCCTATATTGAGTCTGAGATAGAGGACAAGGTCTTCCTAAAGGCAAAGAACTCACACTCTGGTCTAGGACCTGATGACTATGACTATGGACATATGGACAACACCTATAAGTGTGGCATAACCAATTCATACCATTACTATGTCGCATCCTCCTCTGAACTTGGTCTCAATGCAAGATGTCAAGAAATGTCTAGGAAGAAGGACATTGACTCTACCTTCATCTCGCATTACACTTCCTTGCCACAACAAGATAGACAACCATAATCCTTATACTCTTTGATCTTGACTGTGCAGTTCTCTCTTCTCTATACTCACTGTAATAAATTCTTTGTTTCCTTGACCTTCACTCAGTGTTGGTTTATCTTTCTTACTAGAATTGTGTTCAACTTATAAGAGAAAGAATAGCAGTCTATTCAGAGAGATTGTCCAGGAGGAGAAGCCAGATGTCACCTAAACAACCTGTACTGAATCATGGATTGAGTCCAAAAGAATACTTAGAGTCTTTTATACCTAAAACTTGAGACACGTGAAGCTTTTTACATATTCAACAAGGAGTATTGAAGATGTTAGAGTGTTCATGCTAGAGTGTCAAGTGTAGGAAGCTGGAGTAGAAGGTCTTTGCATTTTTTCCCCAGGGCTTGTTAGATGGCATGTGTTTCTAGTGTGCTGGTTTGCATCTCGAACCTATCACTCCTCTCATGTTACACTTGTGAATAGAAATCTACAGTACTGTCATACTCACTGTTCCAGTCCTGCTTCCATTAAACACAGAAATCTCTGTTGCTTCCTTTTTAACTTCCAAAATTATTCATAGATTTGGTCTTAGACATAATCCAGAGTATCACTTACAATTTCTGCCAGTCATCAATATCCAACCAGCCACTCCTCTTAAGCAAGCTACTGTAGTTGATAAATTCTAAAAAGAAAAAGCTAGTCCAAAGTTTTTTTACTTAAAACAGCTGCTTACATTATATATTTTTTAGTGTCATCCTTGACAAAAACTAAAATCACTTCAACAATAGAGCACATCTATACAGCAAGGCGTAGCCCATCTAAGCCTCTGACTCAAATAAGAAAAACTACTCCTTGGAACTGGTGTAGCCATGTCTTGACTATCATTGAGCCTGAGTGTGCTGCTGTGGGGAGGCAGGATGAAGAAGCTCAGGTTTGCAGCTGTACAGCTTGTGAGCCTGAATCAGCTTCTTTGGGTGAAGTTCAGGCAGCAGGTGTACATGACCAGCTACACCTGAATAAATAGTCAAGCATCAGAAAAAGAAAGGCTGAAAAAGTAAAAAAGATAAATCCTAAAGGTAAATTTAAGCTCTAATTTAGATCCTAATCTAATTTCCTCAGTAAGTGAAATTCAAATTTTTAGTCCCAAATACACCATATCACTGAAGCTGATTATGGAGACTGCAGATTACACACCTTGCCCAAAGAATATATTAATGTAAAATACAATAGATAAATCTCAGGGTGTTTCCAGTTTCCTCTAAATTTTTGTGTCTATTATGCCTCCTGGTTATTACAAGATGTAGAAGATGGATGAAAAGTAAAAAAGATTAATAATACCCTGAAAATACTTGTTAAGTCTTCTAGAATGTTATAAAAAAAGATCAATGTTTGATTACATTTCACAGATAATACATACAGTAGGCTGTTCATTACTTCAGCTACATACTGATTTTTCTAGCTTCTGGCAATCAAAGAATTTAAAAATAAATACTCTCTTGTGATACTTTTTCATGTTGAGATTGTTGACAATATATAATGGCTGGTCTGACATCATCAGTTTACTAACATCACTAGGAACTGTAATAAGGATCAGCTGCTGGAACAACTAGTGCTGCAATCACTATAGCAGGTGGAGAACATGCACAAATTGCAGAAGTGTATCTATGTACATATAAGCACTTGCACACCAAGACAGAGCAATCAGTCAGAATGCAACTCATGTAAGAAGAAAAGGGGGAGATGGCTAACCTCAGAGAAGTGGGATTTGGTGCAGGAAGAAGCCATTCTAACCATGATGTTTAGTTTCAAGAAAAATGAAGGGGACGATGACAGTTAAGAATGTTTGATGTGGGTTTGGATCTTGTGTAAAGTATCAGTAAATCTGTAGGAGACGCTAGAATTTTATCAGTTTGGAAAGATGTATGTAAGAATTGAAATGCTATGTTTACAGAAATGGTATCTATCTACATTATGGTTAAACAAAAAAAGTCACTTCCTTGGAAAAGTTTACCCAAGCTTAGCTCTGCTCTTGATTTTGTTGAGTTGAATTACACTTTGTGAGGAAAAAAAAATAATACTGGGCCTGTGTCTCCAGGTTAAATCCTTTCCAGTGCCCAAAGCCATAAATACTTAATTTATTATTTAGTATAATATGGTTAAGTTCTATATAAGATAATTAAAAATGTCCTGGTCTTGGCTTCCTTTGCCAGATAATATACCCTAAAAGAATGTTGAAAGGAAATCTGAATAGAGTGGGAGTGTATTTACTCTTGCTATGTAAGTTTGCTAAGGAAGATCCAGGCATGGGAATACCAGGAGGAGTTTTGAGGTGCTTAACACAAGAAAGTTTGTGGAGCAGACCTGCTATACAAATATTCAAAGGAAAAGAAACCAGGGGCAGGAGCATACTTTGGGTTTAGAACTGAGGATAGAGGATCAAAGACAGAAACTAAAAAAAAAAAAAAAAGCCAAAAAAATTACATAGTCATGACTGTTTAAAGAAAAAAAGATCATCTTTGTCCACTCCCTCATCTTTGTTATCATTCACCTGTGACATAAAAGCAGTCATTGAATGGAAGCATCTCTGTAAATACAGGGAGAATAGGCATTAGCTGAGTTAGGAGAACTTAAAAGGTTAAATAGACATAAACTTCGGAGAGGTAATAGTGTGATAGGGCAGTATAGAGAGTTTAGCAATATACTGTTAGAATATTGTCATCAGTGCTGTTACAAAGCTTTTGCAGTGTTAACGTTTCCTTATACTATAAATTTATATATTTTTTGATGTATTTTACTAGGTGTTTAAGCTTGTATTTCTGTTGTATACTTCCTATTGCATATTTTAATAAGGTATATAATTCCACCACAACAACAGCAGATGCAATAAAGCTTGACTGATTGACAATGCTTGTGTATTTTAGACTATCATTGGGTATCAGCCTGAATTTGCAATTTGGCAGTAAATGAATATTGATACTTTATGTGACACAAAGATTGTTACTCTGTATACTTGTAGTGTTTCCTTTACTTGCTTGGCTGGGTTTGAGAGGTCTCTTAACCCATCTAACTGGGACAACATAAGATTGAAATTATTTTTACTTCTAAAAGTTGCAGGATATAATGGTTCTAAACAAAAATAGAACAAGCACGTGAAAAGTTATTATCTGGAAGCTAGATTTTTTTACTGCTTCTGTCCTTTTAGCATGATGTTCAATGTTATTTGCAAATGCTACATGGCTATATAGAAGGCAGAATATTATTTGAAAAGAAATGCTTCATTCTCTTTTACTATCTGTGAGAGAAAGGGATGGATTCTAGTTCTTGTCTCATTTTATATAATTGTATAATATCGAAGCAAGACTATCCTGAGGTGGGGAAAGAGAAGTATTGTGTCTTTCTTTAAAAACAGGTGTGGCTTTCCACTTTTAACCTCCTTCTTGGAGAAGCTAGCCAATGTCAGCTTCTCTAAGCCTATGTAAATAGCACAGTTATGAGGAGACAGTAAGCTGCTTGAGAAGATTTACTACCCAGAGCAGGAGGAAGGAAAGCCCTACTGAAACTCTTCAGCAGTAGAAAAGATGGTAGCATATCCTGAGAGAATTTTAGGAAAACTATGAAAAAAATCCCAATAATAATAATATTAGTCTTAATCCCCTCTTGGGAACATTGTGGCTATGGTGCTGATCTGACATAATAGATAGCTTCCTGACGTCCCCACAAGGGTTTCTCTGTTCTTTATCTTTACCCATAACCCTCAAAAATGCCCAATGTTATTTACCTATAAATATCTTTGATGGGCAGTGATATGTATCAAGAGCACTCAATTTACATTTGAGATAAATCGCTGTAGCCCTCTTTTCTTTCAAAAGACATCCAGAGCTTTTTCCTTCCTCAAAAACTACGTTTTGTAATATGTCTGGGTCATGAGCGACATAGATACTTCCCTGTTAATAGCAGTTGTATCCTTTGGAATTCTTCTGTTCACTTCCTTGCTTGACCATGTCAGACCTTTCATCAGTTGAGGGCTGAATGATCAAAATGGCTGAATTAAATAATCATAGAATCATATGTACAAGATTTAAACTAATTAGATAAAAATGAAGAACTATCAATGAAATAAATCTAATGTATTTCATTTCTTCCTTCTAAATTAGAAGTTCCTTAAGAAGTTTCAGAAAAATTATTGTAGTATTTGGAAACAAAAAGTTGCATATCATAGAACCATAGAATGGTAGGGCTTTGAAGGGACCTTTAGAGATCATCTAGTCCAACCCCCCTGCAGAAGAAGATTCACCTAGATTAGGTTGCAAAGGAACGCATCTGGGCGGGTCTTGAAGACCTCCAAGGAAGGAGACTCCACAACCCCTCTGGGCAGCCTGTGCCACTGCTCCCTCACCCTCACAGTTAAATAGTTTTTTCTTATGTTTAAGTGGAACTTTTTGTGTTCCAGCTTCATCCCATTACCCCTTGTCCTGTTACTATCTACTACAGAAAAAAGGGATATCCCAATCTTCTGACATCCAATATTTCAATACTTGTAAGTATTAATGAAATCACCCTCAGTGTCCACTTCTCCAGACTAAACAGTCCTGGTTCCCGCAGTCTTTCCTCATAAGGAAAATGCTCCAGTCCCCTGATCAACTCGGTGGCCCTGCACTGGATTCTCTCAAGAAGTTCCGTGTCCCTCTTGAGCTGGGGAGCCCAGAAGTCCAGATGAGGCCTCACCAGGGCAGAGTAGATGGGGAGAAGAACCTCCCTCGACCTGCTGGCCACACTCTTCTTGATGCATCTCAGGATGCCATTGGCCTTCTTGGCCATCATTTTGTTATCAATCAGGACACTTAGGTCTCTCTCCGCATTGCTGGTCTCCAGCAGGTCAATCCCCTGCTAGTTCTGGTGAATGGGGTTGTTCCTTCCCAGATGCAGGACTCTGCACTTATCCTTGTTGAACCTCATGAGGTTCCTCTCCGCCCAACTCTCAGGCCATCTGAGATCCCACTGAAGGGCAGCACAGCCTTCTGAGGAATCAGCCAGTCCTCCCATTTTGGTGTCATCAGAGAACTTGCTGAGGGTACACTCAGTCCCCTCATCCAGGTCGTTGATGAAGATGTTGATCATGACTGGCCCCAGAACTGATCCCTGTGGAACTCCACGGGCCACAGACCTCCAACTTGATTCTGTGCCATTGATCATCACCCTCTGGGCTCTGTCATTCAGCCAGCTCTCGATCCACCTCACCATCCACTCATTCAAGCCACACTGCCTGAGCTTTCTGATGAGAATGTTATGGGAGACAGTGTCAAAAGCCTTGCTGAAGTCAAGGTAGATGACATCCACTGCAGTCCCCTCATCTAACCGGTCAGTTATGCCCTCATAGAAGGCTATTAGGTTGGTTAACTAGGAGTTCCCCTTGGTGAATCCATGCTGAATCCCCTTGATAACCACCTTTTCCTTCATATGTTTAGTGACTACATTCAGGATGAGTTGTTCCATCACTTTTCCAGGGATGGAGGTGAGGCTGACCGGCCTGTAGTTTCCTGGGTCGTTCCTGCCCTTTTTGATGACTGGAGTGACATTGGCCTTTCTCCAGTCCCCAGGCACCTCGCCCATTGAGTTATGAGCATTAACCTTGGTCAACAAGTCTTTAACCTCTTCCTCTTCCACCCAGGGCAAGTACTCTGCTGTCCAGGCCATCCTATTATCCTTGCTGGACTGGGCTTCCCGAGAGCCAGCCTTGGCTGTAAAGACCGAAGCAAAGAAGACATTCAGTACTTCGGCCTTCTCTGCATCCTCAGACACCAGGGCACCCTCTGTGTTCAGCAGCAGGCCCACATTACCCCTAATCTTTCTTTTGCTGCTGATGTACCTGGGAAACCCCTTCTTATTTTTCTTAATATCCCTGGCGAGGTTTAATTCTAGAAGGGCTCTAGCCTTCCTGGTTGCACTCCTGCATGCCCTGGCAATGTTCCTATACTCTTCCCAAGAAATCGGGCCCTTTTGCCACCTCTCATAGATGGCTGCTTTCTGCCTGAGTTGTCCAGGGAGGACTCCTGCCTCTTTTTCCCACTTTCCTACATGTGGGGACACACTGATCCTGGGCTCGGAGGAAGTGGCACTTGAAGATTGACCAACTCTCTTGGGCACTTCTACCATCTAGGATCTTATTGCATGAGATCCCTCCAAGCAAGTCTTTGAAGAGGCCAAAGTCAACTCACTTGAAATCCAGGGTCATGGTCCTGCTTTATGTCCTGCCTCTTCCAAACAGGATCTTGAACTCTATCATCTCATGGTTACTGCATCCAAGGTTACCTCCAACCTTCACATCCCCAACTAGACCCTCCTTATTTGTCAGTACCAGGTCCAGCAGCACACCCCTCCTCGTTGATTCCTCAATCACCTGTGACAGGAACCTCCTGGACTGTGTGCACTTGGCTGTGTGGCTTTGCCAGCAAATATCAGGGAGGTTGAAGTCCCCCATGAAGACCAGGGATTGTGACTGTGAGGCAGCTCTCAGCTGCTTGTAGAAGGTCTCATCTCCTTCCTCTTCCTGATCAGGTGTCCTGTAGCAAACTCCTACAACAGTATCGCTTACCTTACCCTGCCCCTTAATTTTCACCCACAAGCAGTAAACCTGCTCCTCATCCCCGCCCAGACAGATCTCAATGCACATTAATTACTCCCTCACATAGAGAGCAACTCCTCACCTTGTCAACCTGTCCTTCTTGAACAATACATAGCCCTCCATGGCTGTGCTCCAGTCATGGCAGCTGTCCCACCACGTCTCTGTGACTGCAATGAGGTCGTAGCCCCGCACCCGCACCCACATCTCCAGTTCCTCCTGCTTATTCCCCAGGCTGCGTGCATTGGTGTAGAGGCAGCACAGCGGCTTACTCAAACACACAGGTTTCCTGGGTGGATGCAGGAGGATTCTCCTCAGTTTGGCTCTCTCTCAGTGGTCAGCCTCCTGCATCTCAGCATGGTGTTCGGATGAGGGACACTTATCATCATGTTCCCTGCCCTGCCCTGTTTCCTTGGCAGACAGGATATGATGTTTTGAAGAAGAGTGAGGATCCCTAGAACACTGCATCTAATTTTGGAGATATCTTGGGTACTTCTAGGTTACATAGCTTGCCCACATTCCATTTTTTTATTGAGGAGAGCTCCACCTAGGTACCAGTCTCACTTCCTCTGCATGAAAATCAGTCTTTGATGGAACACATATCTTTGATGCCTTTAGAGACAGTATATTTTCTCATCAGGTCCTCAATCTATATTACTGAGCCAAAAAAGCATGATATGTTCCCCAACTGCATATTTAAGCATATAAAGATAGGAAAGATAATTTAGTAATATTTTATCTTTCAAAACAGTTAAGATTTTTCTTGAGGACCAAGAGGGATAGCAAGAAAGGCTCACCAACCTTACTCAGATGATTTCTTAAAAAAGAGACAAAAAAGAGAGACCTGAGAACCGATGAAATCATAGTACATTCTGGCACCTGAAATGGAAGGACTGGGAGACAGAATGGTGATGGTGGTCATAGTATGTCAGAAGGTGGTAAATCTTAATTTCCTTTGCCTCCTCCATGGCTGATCACTAAACCAAGTATTAAAATGAAAATCTCATAATTTGATTATTATAAACTATTTGCAAGTTATGTTAAGAGGTGGAAATACTAGATAATCTGAGGTATCACACATGTCTGACTAAAAAAAAAATCAAAATCCTGATTGCAAATTTCTCTGAAATGTGATATGATATCAAATGCACACCTAGTGAAATATTTTTATTGCAGAAAAACAATCATTGATAAGTTCATGAATTTAAATGGGACAATTACACACTGATCAGTAATGTTACATTACTGATTACTCCTTCACCAATGCTTCAGTGTTTTCAGTTGACCTTTAATGGAGATTCAGTGATGCAAAGCATCTCTTCTGTAGAATTCAATGTCATGAGTCTGGGCCCTCTGAAAGCTCCAATGACATCGTCAAGTTCAACTAATGAAAAGTGATCCTGAATTATCTAACATCATGCAAATATCAGAAGAGAGAATTTTTTTTACCTACAAAAACCTTAGCTGTTGTCTCTGATCAGCAGATTCCAATCAGTACTGGCCTTATTAATTTTTCTCAGGTTTTCTTGCTGCTAAACTGAGACAAGAAAACATTTTAAAACTTAAACAGTGCCCTTGATTGTAATGGTAGGAATAATAGACCTGAAATTCAAGTGCTATCAAGACAGAGATTTACAAACTTGATTTTTCACAACAAAATAAAGAAGCTAATGGGAACACTGATAAGTGTAGGGACAGGGATGTGGATTGCATTGTAACATTGCTTATGTAATTTACCCTACAAGGCTTAATACTACCAAGCCAAGTTATTGGCTGAGGTACGGATGGTTTATGTCACATAACAGGGCTTGTTAAACATAAATATATTCAGTATAAGATATCCCCTCGTACAAGGCGGGCCTTATGTGCCTGTACTCTGGAGCTGCTTTCAGATCACTCCTCAATTCATGTTATCAGAGAGCGAAACTGCACTTCTGCAGCTCAGTTTGTGTAACTGATCTCAAACACAGTTTGCTTTGTATATAATGATACACTTCAGAGTGGTCTGGAACTGGGTGAAGACTGTTGGTTTTTTTTATCATATTGTCTCCTTCCTCTTGACTTTTTCTTTATGATTCGAGGTACAAACAGTCAGCAAACTAAACTTTCTCTCTATTTTCTTCTTAAAAGGAAAAATACAGAAGAAAAATATTTTCTTATTTTCAGGATAACTGATACTCCACAACTTGATATCCCATTACTATAATTGTTGTTATACATAATGTTTGATTAATACTACTTTTGCTACAAGCACACATATCTCAAGAAAATCATATATGCAGTACTGCTGAGGCAATGTTAAGATTACTCATCAAGTTTGTTCATGTATGGTAAGTAAATGATGTGCTCTTCTGTTTTGGCTCAAGTCACTAATCATGACTCTTAGTTGCTCTCCACTTTAGAAACATTTCATTCCATAGTGGAAAAACAAAATAAAAACTAATTTAATTATGTCCACATGGGTGGGAAGATTGGTGCTTTCTCTTACTTTAAAAAATATCTTCACCCAAACTGCTAGACATATGGGAGGCTGCTGTCAAAATCACAGAATCACGGAATCTTAAGGATTGGAAGGTTAGACCTTGGAAGATCATCTAGTCCAACTCCCCTGCCAGAGCAGGGCTACCTAGAGTAGGTCACCCAGGAACTTGTCCAGGTGGATTTTGAATGTCCTCAGAGGAGGAGACTCAACAAACTACCTGGCCAGCCTGTTCCAATGCTCCATCACTCTCAGAGTGAAGTTGTTTTTCCTTATGTTTCTTTGGAACCTTTTATGTTCCAGCTTGTATCCATTACCCCTTGTCCTGTCATTGGACATCATTGAGAAGAGCCTGGCTCCATCCTGCTGACACCCACCCTTTAGGTATTTGTAAACATTAATGAGGTCATTCCTCAGTCTTCTCCAAGTTAGGAATACTCCTGTGAAGTCCTAAGCACCTGCCATCAGTATATAAATTAGTAATTTTCAGTGGCACCACTCAAGTTAGGCCAATACACATCCTCTGAGCATCCAGAATGGAGAAAACACTGTGTACTTTGTACTGTGGTTATCTGATGTGAAATACTTGTTGCACTCTGCCTTTTGTCCCAATGGTAATACATGAGCCTGTTGGAATCTTAAGCCTGTTGAAAAAAAAGTGAGGTTTTAGAAGGTTTATAAGTAAAATATATATGCTGGTTTTGACTGGGACAAACTTAATTTTCTTCATGGTATCTTGTACATGGATAAGTTTTGTATTTGTGGTGAAAACAGTGTTGATGATATAAGGATGTTTTAGTTATTGCTCAGCAGTGCTTACACAGCAAGTGGGCTGGGGATGCACAAGAAACTGTGGAGGGACACAGCTAGGACAGCTGACCCCAACTGACCATAGGGATATTCCATACTGTATGATGTCATACTCAGAAAAAAAAGCTGTGAGAAGGAGAAGGAAGGGGGACATTCAAAATAATGGCATTTGTCTTCCCAAATAACAGTTATACGTCATGGAACCCTGCTTTCCTGGAGATGACTAAACACCTGCCATGGGAAGTAGTGAATTCCTTGCTTTGCTTTGCTTGTGCGCATGGCTTTTGCTTTACTTATTAAACTATCTTTATCTCAGCCCATGAATTTTCTCACTTTTACTCTTTTAGTTCTCTCCCCATTGCACCAGTGGAGTGAGCAGTGGAAGGACACCAAACATTCAGAATATTCTAGAATCTGAGAGACTGGAATAAATAGAACAAAGGTGTAGAAATTAACTTTTCTTTAAAAATGGAGATTATTATCCCATCTAGTAGCTGTAAACAAATATTAAGCATTTTTTTTCTGGAAATAACATTCCCAATTATATGAACACAGTACTACACAGTATAACACTACTGTGAATTTACACTGCCTTTTGCTGTCTTTATAGGATACTATAATATATGTGAGCTGGGACAAATAGCTAGACACTTTTGGCTTAATGAATCAACATCAATATCAGACATTTTAGTATTCAGTAGAGAGTTAAAAGTGGTTTTGCTCAGAAACCACAGAATCTGAGAATAGTAAGCTCCTGCTTGGTTCTGAAGGGAGAATTTTCTTTTTATTGGATCATAGTTATTGACTCAAACCATGTTAGAGTGGTGCTGCAAGAAAAGAGATCAGATTGCTCAACATAATTTGTTTCAAGATTCTATTTGAAATTCTACTCATATGTCCTTACATTTCTATTGGCTTAGGGAAGAAACACATACTATGCAAACCTTTACTGAATCTGGCTTGGTGTGCATCAATACAATAGGCCTATATGGATTTACACTTCCTAGGGTTTCTAAAGCTAACTCCCATCCTACTGTCATAGCTAGCCTTGCTCTTTGGAGACACATAACTCAATTATATCAAAAATTCCTCAAAGTTGTGAAATTAATCCCTATATGAGGATGGTGGGCTGTAATTGACATTGTCCTTCAGGAACTATTATTGCCAATGCTTCCGTTTTCTTATAATTGTTTATTATTAAAATAATACCCATCCAATTACAGACAGATAGGCTAGACATTCTGTGGCTTGACCTGCCTTTCAAAGTGGTTTCTGACTTTGCCATGTCACTGTACACCAGGGGAAAGGTTATGCCTCTGAAACCCTATCCTATTGCTTTTTGACTGTACTGAAGTATAGGATTTATGAACCATCTGAATGTTGTAGATGGAAATGGCTTCTTTCTTTATAGTTTGCTGTTCATTTAAACATAGTCAAAGCAATTTCATCTTGAGCATGTGGTTATGCATTTCCTGAGTGATTTAGTTAACAAGATTTTTTTTAAATATATATATTTACATAAAGTTGAACTCCCTCTGTATAAATGCTCCTTCTACTTAATATGAGGGAAAAAAACATCCACATCTATTCTCTATGACCAAACTACCCATCCCAGAGGAAGTAATTCTGCCATTACGCAGACTTTCCAACTTCCTCTACATCTGCTTAGTTGACAACAGTGATTGTGGTAAGGTTAATTAAGAGGTCAGTTGATTTCTCACACTGGCAATATTGGGAAGTCATGATTAGGAAGATATGTTACAAATTTGGGGTGTGTTAGAGTCTGCTAAGGTCTAGATTTTCAACTGCAAATGTTTTAGGAGAAAGGAGACATCAATTTTCTTTGTGACGGAGTGGGTTTTATTTCATAGAATCATAGAATGGTAGGGGTTGGAAGGGTCCTTTAGAGATCAATTAGTCCAACTTCCCTGCAGAAGCACATCCACCTAGATCAGGTCACACAGGAACACGTCCAGGTGGGTCTTGAAGACCTCCAAGGAAGGAGACTCCACAACCCCTCTGGGCAGCCTGTGCCACTGCTCCCTCACCCTCACAGTTAAATAGTTTTTTCTTATGTTTAAGTGGAACTTTTTGTGTTCCTGCTTCATCCCATTACCCCTTGTCCTGTTGTTAGATACCACAGAGAAAGGGGATACCTCAGCCTTCTGACACCCACCATTTAGATATTTGTAAATATTAATGATATCCCCATTTGTTGCTTGGTGGTTTGGTGTTTTGTTTTCTTGTTGTAAGTGTTGGGTTTTTTTTTTTGGTGGATTTGGTTTTTTTTTTTGGTGAGGTACTGGGACACATGGATTTTAATGACGCTGTTTGTTTTTCTCACTAATATCGTGAAAAGATTTCCTGAATTCAGTGTAGCCAAATTTCAGATTTAGTCAAGTCCTCAATTCTGAGTGCTGAAGATTTCTGTCCACAGATAGACAGCTCCTGACAGGTACCCATCAGCAAATTGTTTTATCAAGTACATATATGGCATAATAAAAATCTTGTTATTTCCTTTCTGTGTAACTCACAAGAGCAACTGAGCAGCTAAAAATGAGGACTAGAAAGTACTGAATCACAGAATTTCTCTGAAATTGTCTTCAAAGTATGTTCGTCTGAAAATGGAGTAGGAGTTAGTCCTTTCATGTAAGTGGAAGCAGACTCTTACTATCTACCTCACTTAGTCATGGCTGTATTTGCCTCACCATCCTAAAAGAAGTCCCAATCAGCTGTCTGCTGTCAGCCCTTAGCTTCTTTGAAGCTGTGTGTATTTGTGTTACATTTCAATATTTACTATGTCTGAATGAGAAAGGGAAAACTGTTGACTATATCCCACTAAATACAAACAGTCACATGGAATATGAGACTTATTGTTGCAATTTCAGTTCTAAATGCTGCTCGTACATTTTATATTTTTTATCTGCTAGGTAAAGATGCAGCACATAATTAGTCCTTGACATAGAGTTAGAACCCAGGATTTCTGTCCAAATTTCCAAAGCCTTGGGGTAAAATGTATGTTTTCTGATCTACCTTCATGAAATTTGAAGTATCTTCTGAAAAAAGTCATACTCTAATGGAAAGAAAAAGTTCCCTGTGTCTCTCTTTATTTTCAAATGTCTGCACTTCACAGTATCTAGATAACAAATATCCTGTAAAGGCAAAGGTGAGATTGAATCTCATTAGAGATTCAATTCAAGATAACACTGATTCTGGAGGTTTTTAAAGTTTGTATGACTGCTGTAAAGAGCATTTCGCCTCTCCACCATAATTTGTATGTGTCTGTTCTAGTTGTCATATACTCCTTAATTTGAGGACTGTAATTCATTCTAACTTTAAACTTTTTCAGTTTCTCACAAATTTCTGTTGACTTTTCATTACATATTTCAGAAATGAAGAAAGACTTAAAGAATTAATGGAGGTAATGGATTACAGAAAGTTTTGTTTATAAAGAGGGAGAATTTAGTATTTGTTGAGAAATAATTTTTGTGAGTTTTTTGCATATCCTTGGTTTTGATCTTCCTCAAGTATTGCATTATGCATTTTATGCCTTTGAGTGTATGGTGCTGGGAACAGCTGTATGTATGTGTATGAATGCATATTCTAATTAAAATCATACTCTGTAGAAACCAAGGTGGCAAAATTTTATAAAACATCCTGTCTGATTCGGAGTGAATGACAACATCTGTTTCACAGTACCCAACAGAAATGCAGGAGATAAAAGTACAGGAGTTTTAGATACACATAGAAAAGCAGAGTGTACTGAGAAAGATACCTGTGTTTGATAGAATAATTTTGGGGTTTACTGTATATAATTCACATTGCTTTATTCATTTTTAGATCTCAAAACAAAAGTTTGGGTCTTCAAAATTTACAGTAAGCAGCAAAAACCACTGGTTACACTTCTTGGAAGAAGTTTGTTTGGAAATAACAAGTTACTAAAGTAAGTTCCAAGTGTTTATTTTTGTAAAGTGTCAGGTTAAAATATTATTCTTTACTGTGGGGATGTTTTGCCCCCATGATAATTTCACTGGTCAGACAGTGTATCCTACTGATATTTGCTATTGTTATCGTAATAATACTTATCAGTGTTGCCAAAGCTGTGGATGTGTAAGTATTTCCTAGGAAATGACATGAGAGAGGGTTTTGCTCAGGCTTTGGTCTGTGAAACTCATAAGGCTTATAAATCAGAAACACAGTGTTCTTTTAATGCTGTTATTGAAGCACCAGTGACCCTATGAAATTCAAGAACCACTCCAAGGGGACCAGTTGCACTTTTAATCTCGTACATGTGTTAATTCATGCTTGGAAAAAACCTCACACTAATATTTTTAGATTGTAAGAAAGCAAGAAATAAACTACCTATCTATTGTTATTCAGTGACCTCACAATTCAAACATAATCTGTTTTTGGGGCAGATACCAGTTCCTTTACAATTCCAAGGGGTATGGACCCTTTGGGCTGTCATTAAGCTCTGTCCTTGGTCACATAAATGAACTACAATCATAGGTCACAGTAGCAGCAAGTGTTAATCACAGCTACCAACCGAAGTTATGTCAGAAGCCTGCTCTTTCTGTGTGAGCCAGATGATTATTGCATCTCTAATGCAAATAATCAGATGTAGTGAAAGATGTAATGCCTAAAACTCGACACACCTAACAAGATAATATTAAAAGCTGTTAGACTTCTCTTTGTAACAAGTGATCATGCTTCTGTGATGGTCCTCATTAAATATTACCATAACTGGAGACACTAGGACAAATAACCCAACTGATTTTTGGAACCACTGAAGTGTTTAGAAAAGCCTGGAAGCTTGCCAGTGTTTTGTAAGTGAAACTTTGTAACTATATAGGGATGCTTAACTCATTGGTTTTGGATCCCATTCAGAAAAAAAAATTGAAGGCAGTATATTTTTGGTAGAATTCTTAAACCAATAATTGAAATAAAATACTCCTGGAGGTATTAGATCTGTAGAGAGCAATGTAAATCATAAGGTTTTGGATTTTTTTTTTTAGTGTGGGCATACGTGTATATGCTTGAGTAAATGTATCCATAAGCAAGAAATATATGCATATAAAAATAATACCAAGAAAATATAACGATTTTTTAATATATATTTCATACACCTAGATTATGGTAGGAAATAATTATATTTTAAAACAAATATAATTCAATCTCCTCATACCCTCATGATATACTTTTATCCATTTCTGAGTGAAAAACACTTTTAGAATGAGAATATTTGTGAGATCATAACAAAAATGAAATTGAAGTGTAACTTTTTCACATAGTGTTAAAAGTGGTTCTTTGGATCTGGAAAATGAACAGGAGTGTTTCATTGTTTTATTAACTACTTGTTAGTTGTCAAAACAGGGGCATCATACGATTAATTTGAGACCTGGCGTGGGTATGTAATAGAAGCAGTTAACATTAATACCACTAGAAAAGATACGGAACTTCTACAGGTTTTCACTCTGAAAACTGTAGTAGCATCTTGCAATTTTTATTCTACAATGCTGTCCAAATTATAAAAAAATTGGTTTGGGCCATTATTTCAGAACATATGAACGACTACTTGAAAATGACCCTTGCTGTATTTCACTTCAGATATCTAACCTTTGTGCTAAAGAAAGCTTCAAAATACCCGTTGAGTTCAACTTGAGCTTAACATGATATAGAGAATCATAGTCAGAGTAGAGCAGGCTCAGTGTTACGTCTGTACTGCTACTGTGACACAAAATATTGCCATATATAAAGGCAGTGTCTCTCTATGTCTCCTGTTTTATTTTGAATTAGCAATAAACTCCTAAGTGAATAAAGAGAGAAAGACAAAAGGCAAATTGAGAAAGAAGAATACAAGGCAAAGACTATCAGTGCAGCTTAATTGTCAGAAAACCTAATTGCAGGCATAGATCTAATTACAAATCAAGTGGAATAGGTGATAGGATTATTACCTGTAAATGAGTGCTGTTGTAATTAGAATCTTATTTCTATATTAAAAAGATATTTCTAGCTCTATTTTTTTTACCTCAAAAAACGATGCTCTGGTTTAGGAAAGAAATCCTAGGAGAGAGCTCAAGCTTGAAAATCATGAACAGATTTAATTACTTTATTACATTTGGCTGGTGGAGTAATTTCTTTGGAATCTTTGCTTCCCAATGGTGGTTTGCAACTCAGCTTGCTCAATGCTTTGAATACTGCTGCTGGGTGTCTAATTTTCTAGGTGTTTAAAAATTGAATATGGCAATACTAACGTCTCTTTATAGATTTATCCCTGTATGCTCCTAAGAAGTTGTGCCATTCCACATTAACTAAAATCCAATTATAAATATATTTGAAAGAAATATCAGACTTCTGCCTCTACTTCCGTTTTTTTTCCCCCTCAAAAGCACATTAGTTTTATGAATACTGGTTAAAATTTGTCTCTGTATTTTTCAGATTGACTAAGTTTTTCACTGAAGCCATATTTAAATACATGTTTCAAGACCATACATAGGGCAAGCAATCTACATATGTTAATGACTCACTTTGCAATTTGAATGACTTCTAAGTTCTAAACAATTCCTGTCTTTAACACATGTCTATAAATGTTTTTAACTGATCTGGCTTAGAACTTTTCATTTATAGACTTTTACTTTTTCATCATGGAGGAGGAGAAAAAAATTACATTGGTGCTTTTCCTGGAAATGTACTATCTCCAGAGATTAGGGGATTGTAATTTATTTGCACTTTCAGCCATTTCTTTCCTTGTCTGCTAGATACTTTCATGACTGATAAAAAGACTTGCTGACTTATCTTATTCAATATAAACACATGGGGAAATTCAAGGATATCTAAGACTTTCTCTGACTAACTTGTAAATTTGAGAGTTGGAGTATTGATTGAAAAAATGAGAAAACATTTGATCCGTAAATACCAAAAAATATGTATTTTGGGGTTACTTGCTATGACAAAAAAATCTGCACCATAGAATTGCAAGTGTTCAGATTTTTCTCTTTATTTATTTATTCTCCCTTCAGAGTACTGAAGTGTTTTCTGGGTAGTATTCCTTCCTACAGATTAGATACTGGCTTTCTGCATCAGAAGTCACTTGTATTCAATAAATTTCCTTGGGTAGACTTCTCTTGGTTTATTTCTTATTAATTTCCTGCATGGACTTTGCTTATGAAGAAGAGGATGGCTTCAAACAAAAGTTTTTTCAGCTGCAGCATATTTCGTCTGGCAAAGCTAAAGATTGTGTTGCAGCCTTATCACGGTATCTCACCATTATATTGTAATTTTACTGTAAAAGAAGACCAATTTGGAGAAGTTACAACTGCATTTCTTTACTACTAATCCTCCTTTACGTTTTTTGAATTAAGAAGACTTTCAGTGCAAAGAGCAGTAGGCCTTTTGTGCCATAGTAAACAATAGTCAGGAAATCTTAAGTGATGTAGTTTTTGTGGTGGTATTTTAGAAGTATATAGCATACACTGGTCAGTTGTGACCAATTTCTTGATCTTGCTTTAAGCTGAATTATGTAATGTAAAAACAACTAAGGAAAAAAGCAAGGAGCTATTTTACTTTGGCTATATTTTTACTTTAATAAAGAGAAAATTGTGCAAACAATCTTTTGAGAAGATGCAGGTCAGGTATTTTCCAAACTATTGTTATTTTTAGTAAAAGAAAACACAGTGGAAGAATTCATTTCTGCATACGTCTTGTTTGATTGTGCTAAGGTCTGCTCAAAAAAACCAGAAGACTCTTGTTCATTAAGGGCCACTATAGGAGAATATGTTAAAAAGTTTGAACTAAATTGCTTGGACTGAAACATCTGCATGGCTACTCATTATATTTTTCTGGTTAATCAGTTAGTGGTTCACAGTCCTCTAAAACTAAGCTTACATGGATTTTCTTATGATACCAAGGTTGTCTTTTCTTTCTCATTCCGAAGACAGTGTCTGTTTCTTTTATTGCCTCCCAATGTCTTTCTTTCTTCATCTAAACCTCTTTTAAAATCTGTACTACTTCTATAACATGATAAAAAGCTTATTATTTTCTTTCTAGTATCTTCCACTGTACAGATTGTAAGACAGCCGGAAAAAGATCAAAAATGTAGACAGGAACCCTAAAATCTATACTATGATCATTCATTTTCTTGGAAGGAGACACCAAACCTATTAAAGCATTTTGCTAAACTGATGAGAAAAGAAAAGGTTGAAAATGAAAGAAAAAATGTACAAGATATTAAAAACATGCAGCTTCCTGAACCACAACGAATCAAGAAGTCACTGAAGTAAAATATAGAACTTCTAAAAATGAAAGGAAAAAGTTATTAATACCATAGGGAAATGTAACTAAAAGTGAAATTAATTCTGGGGAAGATGCCAGTAACACAAACAACTTCATGAGAAGAATAAGTAATCCTGTAGAACATAATGATTCATTGGAACAAATGATCAGTAAATTAGGAAAAAACTGTAAGACTGGTAAGTCTAGGAATAAATGGAAGATTGCCAGGAAACCTAAAGAAAACTGCATATCTGACATAAACATTCATATTTTAAATGCAGGTTTTAAGAATGGTTGGAACAGACAATGGACAAGTTGTCTTATTACTGTAGGAAGATTCAAAGTGCCAGAATGGCTTGTATTTTTTCAGGAAAAGTATGAATTGAGTGAGAAACTGGTTTTGTTATAACTCTCTCTATGAACATGGGTTCCAGCTTCTCGATTTTGACTCAATATGCGTGCTGATGCCTGGGAAACAGAACAGGTGGTTTAAGTCAATGGTCATGTTGATGGCTAGCATAACACCCCAAAAATTTTCTGATGTATAAGTCTGTCTATTTATAAGTAATTACAAAGCTATCAATAGCTTAAAGTACTAAGTTCTCAATGCATTCAATAACACTTTGTCAAAATCTGAAACTTATCTTGAGTAAATCTCAATTACTCAATAACATACACAACTTTACAACCTCTTTGCCCCCTTCTTTAGTCCTTGTAATTAAGATGAGTATTCTCTAAAAGGATAGAAAATACCAGAAACTTCTGAGTGTGAGAACTGAATATTTTTTTCATGACTTTCCCCTGTTATACTAAGTATAGGATGCTTCCTACTGAGAGAAAAGCGGAGCTCTTTTTAACAAAATATTCCCTGCTGAAGCTCTACTCACTCATACTACACCAAAGGCAACGGAATTGGAAACTTTCTAGCACTCACAAAGCAAGGTCTTACTGTCCAATAACTTTTTAGTATCTAATTGCTTTTCTATATAAAATATTATTGGATTTCATATCTAGCTCTTCATATGACTGAATGTTTGGTCCTGTGTAGGATTTCCTTGGACTGACATAAGACTTAGCAATTTATGTTTAAATATTCAGGTATAGATCCATTAAACAAACAATATGTGACATGCCTTTAATTTTTCTCAACACTGGCCGTTTAAAAAAATCCTTATGCCTTACAGTAATCTGCCAGAACTTCCAAGTCAAAATTCTTCAAATCTCCATTTTGTGTAACTCACGGAATAGTTTATTTTCAGATTATTAGCCATATTAAGGTGATGAACAGACTTTTAATTATCTGAAATTAGTCCAAACTGAACATATTCAAAAATTTGCATCAAGGTGACAGAGGGGAAACTCAAGAGATGGAATAAAAAACGTAAAACTGCACAAATTCATAACTACCAATGTAGTAAAAAATTAATTCCACATAATTTAGAATATTGTGATATTTAAAATACTGTATTTCAGCTGTGTTGATTTACGATCAAATTATTGTCAGTGTAACAACTGATTGATGTCTAATGATATTTTCATTTCAAAATCTTAGTTTTTTAAAAAAGTGTCTAGACCTTTCTGCCATCAAAGAATTCACAATTACTTCCACACATCCTATATATAAAAGAACAGTGAGCAGTTTTTCTGTTTGCTCTCTGTTACTTAATTTAACCTATGTCTTCATAGTAATCTGTTCCATAGTCTCTATAAATTGTTCACAAAAATTATGGAATGTTTTAGTTATTGCCATGATTTGTTTAATTGTATTTTAAAGAAAAGAAGAGCTTAAAAATTCAACTAATCTGCTTTCCAAATCTTAAAATAGAAGCACTTTAGGACATTTGTTAGGATATCAAGTCTTGTTATGTTCTTCTAGGAGTCCTCTGAAAATAGGGTAGTCATCAGCTAAGAGCTATAGATTTTGGCTAAGAGTGTTGTGCTGTAATGATTACTTAAAATTTTATTATGCCTTTCTCATTCACATTTAAGTAGTGTAAATATAGTAATTGCTAGGCTCTCTGGCAGATTTATTGGCCTACTTCTGTCTAATTATGAATAAAATCTGTTTATAGAAGAATGGGAAAATTTCTTCATGGCAATAGTTAAATCTCCAAACCTCCAAACCATTTGAATATAAATAATATGAATATAAATAAAATGTGTGACCAGGGCTGGTCTGAAAAGCACCCAAACACTGACCAAAAATAGTATGCTACAGACACAAAACCTTAACAGTATTTGACAATTCCATATGGAAATATTTGAAGCCTTCACATATTTTAGCTTTTATAGTTTCATATCTTTTCCAACTAGATAGAGATTTTGGGGAACATCTATTGTCTTCAGTGGAAACTGTAGGCATGAGTACTAGAAGAAAGATTTTCCTTTGTCATAGTGAGAAGTGTATTAAACACTTTGAAACAGAATACTTTTACTGAGATGTAGAATATACAGCTATGAAGTTTCCTATAATTAGTTCTTTGCAAATATCTCGTATTTTAAAAGTTTGGTTTTGAAAATTTAGCTTAAGTCACAGACCCTTCCCCTAATCTATCCTTAAAGCAAATGTCAATGATTCCAGTGGCATGACCTAACTTTTTAAAATCATCAAGTAAAACAGAATTTCCTTAGGTCATTGTCACCAAAACAAAAAAGAAAATATTGTCTTTTTGAAAGGAATATTAGAAATGCCCTTCCACACTCTGAGTTTTTACTGAGATTTCCCAAAATGAGGGCTCGTAAAGCTATTCTAATTGTCTGATCAGTAGTTACTCTAAGACTTATTTTTCTTTCACTATATTTGAAATAAAAATGTAATTGAAGGGGTTTTCTAGCACAACATTCTGCATCCAGACATGACCATTAAAAGAAGAGAAGGAAAAGCATTTATACTTTCCTCTATGTACCCCTCTCCTCTTCCCAGATGATCTCTGCCTCCAGAAGTTTTCATCTTGTGCTTCTTGACTGCTTTGCAGCTTGTCAACTGCTTCCCATTATTTCCGTGGTATTCCCTAGAATCTATGCAGTCCGTTTTCTTCTGTCTAATATAATATAAGGCCATCTACAACAGGGTAGATACTATTGTAGTAGATATTATGTGACCTAAAACTAGAGGAACATATAAGTACATCCTATTGAAACTTGCATCCTGAAATGTTCCCTGACTTCATTAGTAAAATTTCCTCAGTTACATTGTGCACTTTAAAAAGGAAATAAATCTATCAATACTCTTCTGAATTGCTGAAAGTTATTAGGTAAAATAAGGTCCACTTACATGCTCTTTCCTTCCCTGCGGTTGGTTGCAAAGTCTTATTTCTGCAAATGCCTTAACTATTTTTGAACATAAAGTGATGGATATTTTTTCATTTGCAGTGTTTTTGAAGAGCTCTTCACAGCACACCATTAAACTGTTTTGTTTCCAAATTGTCTTAGAATGATTAGATAACCATTGCCTTCTGAAGGTGGAAATATCTCTTGCAAGATAAGACTAAGGCTTTTTGACTCCTCCTCACCCTCATTGTTTTGTAATTGTTCGCTTACCAATCCCATGAATATCATACTAACATATTTTCCAATGTCTATTGCAAATGTTCAGCCAGAGTCAGAGTGATTATAATGGATGGAGGCAAAGGAGTCACAAGGTCTTGAAGCCATTTAGAAAGTGTGGATGAAGACCCAAAAGCAAGTGAAGGTGCTTTTTCTTTGTATTTAAGACAACTGGTCTGACATGCAGTTCAGATGAAACACTGGCTTTACAATTAAAATTGGCTATTATTTGTACAATGCCTCTTCAAAAAAAAGCTGGTAAAAATAGGAAATTCTCTTTCCTTCTGGTAAAAATATTCAACTCATTAGATATAAGATACTAGCATTAAGAAAAGTCTGATATTTGTACCAAATAAACAAAGTGAAGGTCACTTACTCTTTCTCTGAACTGATTGTATAGGATTTTTCATTATATTCCTATCTGAAAGATAAAATAGATGTGTCTGAGCTATATTAAAAGACAGGCTTCTTTCCTATTTATAATACTGTGCTACACAGTGCTCATTGTCTGCTTTGTCAGGAATCAAGATCTATTATGTTTCAGTCCAGTGACATAAGCCATTTTCTAGGCTTGTACTGTTCAATCTTGAAAGCAGTTTTATAGAATTCAGTAAAAAGAAATATTTCATAATAAAATAAATGATTTTTCAAAGAACTTTTCAATGCCCTAAGCACAGATGGCACATATCTTGAAGACTGCCAATCACATTGCCAAACAGATATACAGTATGTTATACTCTTTATGATCTACTGGAATTTTGCTTGGCACAATAAGATTACCACAAAAATATTTGTGAAGAATAAAGGGCTTTTTATTCCATAAAGAAGTCAGAGCCTACCTGTCATATTTTCAAAATGACCATAACTACTTCTAAATTAACATTTTTTTGCATAAAGTTTTCTGCCTATATTTACATATAGATGAGATAATATCAAGTGGATCAGAAATCACCTCAATTGTTATTTAATTCATCCTCTTGTCCTAGGGCAAGATCTATTGCACCTATGTCATTGCTGTCAAATGCTTGTGAAGATTTCACTTAACATTCATGAAGTCTGGTCCTTGTACTCATTTGCTTCTGGGGACCAGGAAAAAACTTATAATTGTTACTTCGTTTTCTCATTCTTCAGTTATGAAGGCAATTAACTTTGAAGAGTGTTAGAAATCTACAGCTTTTTAAAGAGTTTGGTTGCCTGTTTAATTAGAGAATGCTATTAGCATCTTATTTTACAGATGAAGAGATTTATCCACTGAACCATCTGACCCTTTATGAATTGAAAGGGCCTGTTCTGGAATAAATTGTTGCCTAATATTTACACAATAAAACATTTGGGAGAATTTGATTTCAGTGTGCATACCTGACCTCATTAACACTGGGAAACAGTGAAGGATGTTAGGATCCAGCTTCCTGTCCTGGAGGCTGTGCTATGGGGCTTGAGGCTGCTGCTGGCCATGGTGTCAGGCTCCTGGGCACCCTGTGGTGATGCTGTGGCCCAGCCTTGGAGGCTACTTTCAGCCAAGAGTCTTCCCTGGCACTACTGGCACTGCACGTCCTGCTGTGTTGTAGCCAGTCGGAGATCCCAGCAATGCCTACAGCTCCCACCTCCAAGTACTCTCTCCAGTGATGCCTAGGCTGACAGCACAGGCTGGGTAGCCTTCCCAGTCACTAGTTTGTAGACAGCCACTTTGTTTTGGAGAGTAAGAGCATTTAGTTGTATGCCTACAGCTGTTCCCTGCCAGCTGGTTTCAGTGTTCAGGAATGCCCCCATGCACATCTTCTTTACAAGACAAGGTGTAGCCTGAGGCATCTTGTCCTAACAGGGACCTTTTAATTCAGTGGTGGCAGTGACTTTTAGCAACTATGCCACATCCAGAAAATGTCCCTGCAGAAATTCTTGCACTTGGTAGAGAATAAGAAGAATTTCGTTTCAGGACTGAGTTTCTCTGTTTCTTTCTTCTTTTTGTATTAATGGAAAACAAAGTAGACTAAAACTATGTTAGTTAAATTTTCATAACAAAATGTACTAGACTTCATGACAGATTAAGATCCAAAAGGAATTTATTTTCAAAATCTGGGAAGGAATGCAGGAATGGGTTATACTGCAGATTGAATTTCTGTTGTACAGAAGCTACTGTGATGGGAAGTGTAGAAATATCTATAAATAATTAATATATCATTAAAAAATAAGAAGCTTGACTTAAACTCTTGCTTCTAAACCTTAACATAATTAAAACTTGCATCAAAAGATTTCCTAACTGCACATATCCTTCTAAATGAGGCCATCAGATTTAAAATAAATGGTGTCTGGCAGATTAAAAAAAAAAAAAAAGATGACTAGCCATCTTTTAGAGGGTAAAATACACATAAGGCAATCATGCCTCCGTAAAACACTGATGAATAAACTCTTGGTGATTCCAACATTTTTAATCCATAATATTTTACTAAAGGTTATTATTTAGGTCAGATTTAGTTAACTTCTAAGTATGCCATTTTACTGCAGCCACCAAATTTCTATGCCAAACTTTGTTGTTCAAAAAATGCAAAACTCCTCATGATGAATAGATATTATATGCATAGAATATCAAATCTTACACTTTTAGTATACTTGGTCATCATAATTAAATAATAACTTTTCTTAGATTTAAATATCTGGATTTTTCCATTTATTATATAGAGAGGATAATTGTGAAGGTGGGATAACTGTTACAAAGCTTGCGATGTGCTGGGAGGAAAAGTTAAAATGTAGGACTTTCTGTTGTGGGTGTAACTCATTTCTCCCTGCTGGGGAACAGGTAGTTGTTCTAATATTGCAGCTGTCTTAGTAAAATATTGTCCAAGAATGTAGGTTTTGTTTTTGACTTTGTTGCTTACAGTGTATTGTTCAAATGTAGAACAATTGGAGATCATAGTTCAAAAGTAGACCCTGGTGATAATAAATGAAGAACATTCCCATACTGCAAGTCAGATGAATAGGTTGTGAGTTTTATTCATCTGGAATAATTGATTTATATCAGCTCTGCAGAGCTTTAGGAAATCGCTATTTCAAATCAATTTGATCTAGTTAAAAAGTACAAGACAGTTTAGCTTATTTTAACTGTGCTTTGTGGGATGGATATGTAGCTGTTTGATAATCTTTCGACTTTAAATTCACTAAATTGTGAAAGTATACAATATGTAGTTTAATTATACAATACAATCTACTCATGTTCTGATTGGGGTTTAGATAGCCAAAGTATGTTTTCTATGTTTTGCAACTGCATCTAACATGAATCAACAAAATGTGAAAGGTTACTTAAGGAATTAAAACATTTCTCTAAGATGATGGTAGCTATTATTATCAAGTGACCTTCTGTCTAAAAAAGTAGAGATAAAAAGTTAGTAGATCTGCAGAATGAAGTTTGTAAAAAAAAAAGCTCATTGAGAATGTGAAGAATATAATCTAAAGAAATTATTTTCTATGACTTCATTTTTTACATTTTAATATAGCCACTTTTTTTTTTTTTTTTGTTCAAAGAAGAGATTTAAAATGGAAGAAGTGCATAAAACATAGTTTGTACAGCAGAATCTCACCACTATTTTAACAGACTGCTATGCTACACTTACAGGTCTTTGAGCCTGTTTTTCTTTATTCTTTTGTGCTCAGACTGTTCCCAGGTAGAATGAACGTTGGCAATAAATAATTTGGGAGAAATTCCTGGCAACTCATAAAACTATATTTGTCGTATTATGTGAAACAGAAGGTCAAAGTTTGAAGTAAGATTTAAAAGGAGAGGTCAGCAATGACTTCCTACTCCCTTCTTTTAAAATCCCCAAAGCTGCTGAGTTTGCCTGCAATATGCCAATACAGCACAAATAGTTAAGAACTATTTCTCCAAATGAACTCTTCCTATGAGAGTCTCAGGGCTTTAGCTAGTTTAACCTAATCTCACACCTGTCAGGTAAGTAAGTACTACTAACCTCGTTTAACATATAGCAAAACTTAGTCTCTGAGAGACTAGCAACAAGGTTATGCAGGAAGTGTACAGCAGAAGAAATAAAAGGCTTGATTCTTTTATTCTCATGAGCCTTAGTTCCTGTATGCTGCTTCTATTCGATATCATCACTTAGTCACGTGCTGTCTTTCAAAAGCTGCAGCCGTCATTTCTTTCTCCACACATATGGCAGCCATCCCTGCCTGAACTAAAACTTTTGCAGTACAGTGACCACAGGGCTCTTGGTGAAGCAAATGAATTCTCTGCTGTTACAGTGGTAGTAGATTAGCCTCTATTACAAAAAGAAACCCAAACCAAAACTACCACCAACAAAAAAGTATTTCTATATAACTGTTTAATACCTTTCCATCACAGTTAGTCATGTTCATGTACTTATGTGTGCATGTGTTTATAGGTGTACAGGGCAGGAAGGGCATGCAAGCTGCTTTTTTAATGAGATTAGACTAGAAGACAACCCAGTCCCCTCTGCTCCCCTCCTTTCTCCAGAGGGAAGAGAAACCAAGCCATTGCCAGCACTTAAACTAGCTTGATTAATGACCTGTGTTTTGCCAGCCTTCCTGCAATATCTTCTGAAGTTTTAGATTCGGTTTAACATAGTTCAGTTTGGGGTGACAAATTGGTCTGTTTCTAATTTTATCTGGATCATTAAACCAGAATCTAATTGACACTCATAATTGAAGGGGAAGAATTTCTCCCCTTTGAACTGACTGGGATAACCAACCAAAATTAACTAAATGTACAGAAAAGAAGCTGCCAGCAGAGTATTCTGCTTTATTCAGTTGTGTATGATATTTGCATTTGGAAACTTAATACAGCCAAATGCAGCATATAGAATTCATCTTTTGTAGTGACTTGTTGAGGAAACGCTTGTGATCAGAAAGTATAAGCATATAAAGAGACTTTAATATCTCTGTGAATCTTGGTGTCAGCTCTTTCTTGTTACTGAGGGATTGTTTTAACTAGAAGGTCTGGGGCTTAAAAGCAGATACGCTTTCTTATTTTCCTTTACATTGAGTTGTGCTCCACTCTAATACCTGTCTGTAGGTGGCACTGATCCTTCACTGCAACAGTGGCAGGGAAATTGCAAACGCAGTCAATTGGAAAAAAAATCTGATTTTTTTTTTTTTTAATAAAAATAAAATGTGTGTGCAATTGTGAAGCTGGTAGTTACATGAAACACATATGAGCCTTCAGAGTCCACAGCACTATAAGAATGAAGGAGTCTTCTTCCTCCCTTAATTTAACCTATAGAGAGTGTCACTATGTAATATTATTCTGTATGTTTTGGCATGTTTTCCTTTCGGTTATCTTTTCTTAAGGGCATTAATACTTCAGGAAAACAGGAACTGAAAACAGCACCTCATGCATGCTTGATTTACTTAGAGCCAAAAAGTGGTTTTACTTGTTTAATGGTTGAATAATTCCTAGAGTGATGTAATTCTGCTGGGAATGGTTGGGGATTTCATGTTGCATACAGCAAGCTGTCTAAGTATCTGGTTTAATCACATTTTTGCATTTTTATAATTTTGGATTAAAGAGCAAAATATCTGATTAGTAATATCCATTCTAACCAAAACAAATAAAGTTAGATTCAGAAAAGAATTTAGGTACTGTAATACTAGAAAAGTGATAGCCTTTGGTTGGGCACTCTTACCTGCAGTAAGATACTGTCATCACTTTGTCTCCAGACAATTAGTTATTCAAGGGGAAAAAAAAATAAAAGGAAGTGTAAAAACTGAATAACGTAAACTAGACAGTAAGAAACATTGAAGAGAATAACAGGGCCTATCGCCCTCTACTCAAAGATAATTAAGAACTTAGTTCCATTAGAGAAACTCAGCTATGAAATCTGATCTCATGTTAATACTGTGCTCAGATCACATCTTCGTGTCATCTCATCCTAAGACAGAAAGAATAAGAAATTGCTCTAGCTGATAGACAGGGTATTCTGGAGCAAACATAGTCATTGTTTTCCAAGTTTTTCCAATTATATACATTAATATGTATTTTTTTTGGAGTGGGAATTTTAACTGAACTCTCCCACAGGAGTTTTCTAATCACTTCCACAAGTCTCTATGTCAGCCTGTCACCTTTCCCTTCTCCTTCTTGCCCATAAATATTTATTTATTTGTACACTGCAAGACATCTTTAAATGTTTCATCTAAAAGAATGATCAATGGCTTATTTTTTAGTTCCCTCAGCTTAGGTGGATATGTGCTAGGTTGAAATTCAATATGCAGAATTTGTCTGGAATTACAGACAGCATGCAGAATTAGAAACTACCTCCATCACTGAATTGTTGGATATATTTAGAGCCATTTGCCTCAGCAATGCCCTATCAAAAAGGGATACTTATCGGATGTTAGTGAGACTGAAACTGGCAAATGAGGTGTAAAGGGGAACGCTTTGGAGATATTAGCTTTTAGGTGATAATATTAAAAAATTTCAGCTGGAAAATCAGAGCCTTCTAGATTTTTCCACTATGAAATTAAGGATTTTATATATGCATTACTTACATCTAGAAAACTGCTCTTAACAGTTTCTGAATATTTTGGATACCTCTGTTCTAGTTCTGGGTTCTAACTCAAGAAAGTGTGTTGGTCGGAAATAATTTGCAGGTTATCTGTTTCCAATCAAGAGGCAAACTTTGCCTCCAAGGCAGGTCAGTGGTGCTCATCACAGTGAATTCAAAAGTGTGCCTCAAGCCTGCCTGCTGTTCCTAAAGAAGATTTTCCTCCATTTAAATACAGCAAAATTTATTCCAGCATGCACACATGTTTCCTTAAATGAGGGCTGGCACTGAGGAAGCTAACATTTGAACTGAATATATTTTTATGGGCTGTTGTTTATGCCAAAACTATTACCTTTTTTTTTTTTTTTGCAGGAGAAAGCAACTGCAAACTGTAACAAAATGGGAGGGGAAAACCAGGACTTAGACTGGATCATTTCTTTCTGCAGTTTCTTGATTCAGAAATATTTGGGTGAGACTTTTGTCTTCTGGGACCTTTATTTTGCATTCAGGCTGGCTTTTCAGAAGAAAAGATACATTGTGCTCAGGTGAAAGTGAATTAGTAGGTGCTGTGCCCAGAAAAGTTTCCTTTGGGAGCAGAGACAAAGGGTTCCTGCAAGCAGAAAAGGAGAATCAGAAGCCCACAGGGCTTTATAACTTTATATGAAGGAGATTGTTTTCCCATGCTGATCAGATATTTACTCCAATCTCTTACTTCACCTGTCCTCCCATTTTGTTTGCTTAATTTTCTTTCCTTCTGCACGCGCCCCTCCACTCCCCTTCCGTTTTTTTAACAATATTAACTTCTCTCATCACCTTGTTTATGTTCTTGGCAGAATCTGACAATAATGTTTCACATCTTGTGCAGAAGGTGCTCTTCAAGTGTGGATGAAAAGATGATTGCTATATGAGATTCACGAGGGGGAAGATGCAGGTAGATACAGTGAGGTGGACCCTAGGGTGCCAATACTGTTTAGCATGATAATGATGATGTTGTTTGAGCTATATAGGTCCCATAGACAAAACAGTGTGCAAAAAGAGTATTTGAAGGACAATGAGAAATGTTTTCTTCTATTGTTCTTGCAAAGTTTTCTTAATGGAAGAGACTGCAAGAAATGTTTGAGACACTCCTAAACAGGTAAGGGAACATGGCAGAGAGGAGACATGAACTGATAGCTTGATAAGACATAAGAGACATAACAGCACATTTTGTCTTAAAAAATGTGAAACTTAGAAATAATTTAATAATATTTATTTTCCAAATATAGAATTGCAGAATAATGAGAATTTTAATGGAATATTATGTCACATTACAGAGATCTTCAGGGTGTGGATAAAGCCAGGAAATAATTAGATAGCATCTGGATTTTTCCGCAAGGCAGTGATGAATGCTTATATTTATTTATTTCGAATTTGCATAGCTTGCATCAAGGCATGTCTTACCTTGTGTGACTGCCAGTTGGGTTAAAGAACATGGTCACTGGAATATGGAGAGAGGATCGAGAAAAAGTGGTCTCAGCTTGTGCTTTAGTATAAACATATGTGAAGAGAGAACAAGGCTGGATTAATAAAGGCGGCTTTTAGAAAACATTTTAGTGATGGAATCCGTCTTACTGTCTTGGAAAGGCAAATGCAGAGTCTGACAGAAAAGAAGATACCCTGTCTGCAAAAGCCAGATATGGAGAAGTCTTAAAGAGCAGATCAAGGGTAATAAAATTTTTGTCAGCCTAAGCATCCTCTCATTGCCTCCAGGAGCTGACAGTACCATAGAGGTCACTCTCACACCCCCCACCACAGTGTCTTACTGAAAGGTTCTTTGTAGCCTTTTATGTATTGCATCCAATACGAAAAACATTATCAAAGAATTTTGGTTTTTTTTCTTGGGATTGCCTTTTACCAGCTGGTTATGGCTGTTTATTAACGGCCATGTAATTTGTGACTAATTTATTTTTCCCTACAGCAATGGCAGCACAGTCCTTTCATAGTTGAGAAGTGAGCAGCTGAATTGTGCCTTATGTTTGCACATCAGGCAAAGTCATACGGAGAAACACTGAAGCTTATTTTTATTCACAGTCAAGAATGACTGTGGAAGCGTAGCCTTTCACAAACAGCCTTTTTAGAGATGACACATATATATAATGAATGAAGACTGCTTATCTACATAAACCACATATTTGTATGGATAAACCCTGAATGCAAATAGCTTTGTCTAATTCCTGCCTTCATTTTTTTTTTTCCTGAAAGCATTATTTGTTAATATCACTATTAGGTTTAGTAAGCGTTCGATATATTAAATTTAAGATAAATAGTAAAAACTTGCTATCATTTTTTCAAATGAACATTATTTTCTTCTTGTATTAATTTTTCTGTAATTTGTTTTACCACCCCATCAAGCTACACATCAAATTAAGTATCTAAAAGTTTCAGTAATTTTAACAGATACCTATATATATATATATAAAGTGTTTGTTGAATTAGATGCCTGAAAATTGGCTTGCTGAACAAAGTATTAATAAAGTATATCTAGAACCCTTGCCTTTGTTTTTTGGTATTCCTCGAGTGTACACAACATGGCCCCTAACTGTTGTTTAGCTACCTAAACACTCCTGATTTCACCATATCCTCTCTCTTCAATTAGTTTTATGACAATGAATTACCATTAGTCATTTATTTGCCTACATGCTTCTCAACTAGATATTCTATCAAAAAGAGGTGGTCTACTCTCGTGACACAATCTTTTTTTTTTGCAGCTTATAAACAAAAACCCCCTGAAGTAGTGAACCATTGGCATTTCAAAACCGTTCTATTAAACATAACAGAGAATCACCTTATTATGACCTTGAGCATAAATGTCCAGTTAATTGTATACCATATGTGTGACACATATTCATGCTCTGGGAAAGAGAAACATCAAATACTCTGCTTGTTGAATCCTTCTTCTCCTACTCAATTTAAAGTGTTCTGTGAGCTAGAGGAGAACCATCAGAAAATAAAGCAGAACTAGTTAGAACCCATCTGCTACTATTTTGAGCAAACTGAATAATTATCCTCAAGTACATCTTTCCTCTGGCACTTCATTTACTTGGGACTTTTCAGCCCATAAGATGGAAGTAAAGAAGAGTCTGGTGAGGTGATATATGATCTCATATTATAGGTGCACAAAGAATGGAGATTTGTACTTGTTTTTTATCTTTGGAAATCACTGGATACAGCTTGTCTGATGTGAGCAATAAAGGCTTGTTTCATAACTGCTGAGATTTGAAGATCTATCAGGAAGATAGTGGTGGTATCAACCTCTAGGTCAGCTACTACTGGAACCTTTAGCTGGAAATGTAGTTAGAGTCCCAGGAAATGTAAAACGTTAGCCCACAGTGTTATATTTGACTTTCTTATTTTTAAGGCTAGTAGCGATATTTATTAGAACTGTCTTTGAATTCTTTATTCCCAGAAAAAAAGTTCTATCCTTCACCATTTAAATAAGCCTCAGAGAAGACGAGAAGCAGAAAGAAATTTTGCTGTAACATAGGGAAGATATGAGCTATGCTTTTGTTTATGCTGAAGCCATTAATGGTGGAAAACCAGCAGATGTCTAACATTAGGGAGTTCTATGGCCAGTTTGTGACCCATCACCATGTGAAGAACAGATACCACATTATGTGGAAAAAATGGTAATATATGCGTTAGTAATGTGTGTATACAGATCTGTGTTTTCCCTCTAGGCTTCCTCCTGTCTAGAGGTGAGTCTGTGAATGCCTAATTAGAACTCTAGAACACTTGGCTTAAGACTTGCTGGAGTGCCAATCAAAGAGAAGAGATCTCATAACAATAGGAGGGATTTCTCTAAGAACATGATGTTTGTCTCTATACAGTGTATTATAACATTTAAGCAAGACTTGAATGATACTTGTTAAGCAATGATTGAATACATAAAACTCTGTTGAGAAAACTATAGGAAAGTATTCTTTTGAAACACAGGTGAATCCTTGTATAGTATATGCTATGAATATAAATTTTTAAAGTTGCTATAATTATTATTGCTTGCAAGTCTTTGTATAGAAATTGCTAGTTTTGTGATTTGTTAGTTTATTCTGGAGAAAACTTTAAGAAGTTCTGACTTGAAAGTAGGTGGCCAGGCTGTGTCACCCTCACATGTTTATGTATGTGTTCCTTTCTGATAGTTTTTTTTGCTTCTCTGTGAATTCAAGTGCCTATACAGTCACTTCTTTACTGTGGATGTGGTTATGTCTGAAAAGAGTGAAGGGGTGAATACATTTAGATTTTTTTTTTTTATACTTTGGAGACATGTTATCACTTTGAAAGTGTTGGTTCCTCCTGAGACCATGCTGTGGGAGAAAACCACATTGTTGCTTCAGTATCTCTGTAGGTGTCCTCTTGGCTAATCAATGATCCTTAGAATTTGGCTTTTTTGCTTGCTTTTGCCCTTTGGTTTCTGCATGGTAATGGAGTTTGTCTCTCCATTACAGGGTAAGGCAAACAATTTCCAGATAATTCTGTGTTCCTGCCTGAATATTTTATTTCAGTTTTGAACCAAAGAGAGAAGTCATAGCTGTGGTATCATATATTATGTGTAGATATATCAATTGAGAGAGTGACATTATTTTAATTCAATAAAAAGAATGAATCCTTAATTTTGATGCAAAAAATTTTGTATATCTGTATGAAGAAATAGATACTTGTGTGTTCAAAATGGGAACCCATATGTAGCAGTCTCTTACTGGAAAAATAATTATGTTTTTCTTCATTTTTAATACATCTGCTATCTTCTTACATGATGAACTCCTTCAAATTCTTGAACTCCTGAATTCTTCAAAAATTTTTTCCTTTGCTTATGCTGAATTTTAATACTTAATTAGAAGAATTTCCTTGGAGAACAATGCAAATGTGGCATTAGTTATTTCTTCCAGCAGTGGACTCTCTCATCTGGAACATAAACCTTGAAATTCATTAATAGTTTGATATCTAATTGCATATTGGCTAGTCAATTTTTATCAGCCTTTGCATTACTATGCTCATTAGAGCTGGTCAACTTATTAATTTTTAATATTGTTAACGGTTTTTAGTGGCATTCTTCACTTACAAGCAATTCTTGGTTTAATCCTGATTTCTGCATTTGAGGTAACAGGCTAGATCCAGTCTCAGGAAAGTGGGATATGATTGCTAGCTCTAACTTCACTCCTATTGAAAGACTGCTTGATGAAACCAAGAACTTTAGCACAAATGACTTGAACTTGGTTTCATGCAAGTTGAAAAGAGATAAACATAAATCTTGCAACTCTGTAGTCATTGAATTTTAAAAGCCTGAACAACACATATAAGATAGGAATCTCTTAGCTTAGTTGTATCTCTCTGTAGATAGTGAAGAAATATATATTATATGGGGGGTGAATCAGATCACTCAAAAATTAATCTATCCATATAATGGAGCTTGTGTCTATGCACATACTAGAATAAGAATACTGAGCAACTTCATTCCTGACTTAGACACTTGTACTTAACAAAATTAAGAGGTTGATGTATAAAATAGAATAAGTGGTCAGTAGGAAATTCTGAATGATGTGTTTAAGTCTTGTCTTTGATGTACAGTTTAAAATTCACAGAAGTACCCCTGCCCACTTGCAGCTCAAAGCTGTAAAATTATCTTGGAGTTAGTTATTGGAGTAATCTGTTTCTCTCAGAATGTTATTGAACCTGGAAGATTGCCTGTTGTCTGACAGATTACTGCTAAAGACCTTTTCTGAAGTGAATGAAAGGTTTTTCTCTGTGTGAGGAGATTTAAACCCATTTTTGATACCAAGACAGACAATATGGGCAGAAAGGACAGAAATTTGCCATATCCTGATGAAGTATATGCTTTGTTAAGGAAGTAGTTGGACTCTGATTTTACAGTTTTAGTTCCTAGCTACCAGCTGACACAAATGACTACACCACATTTTCTTCTTTCCCTTTCTATTCTCTTTTTGGACGAGTTTTCCAAGACATTTGATCTGGTAGGTAAGGTTTTAGAAAATATGCCAAACAGAATTCAACAGTTAAGCAGTTGGGTAAGGAGAAGCCTCATGTTTAAAATGAGACATTTAGGCCGTGAAGGCATTCAGACCTCCTGAAAATTCCAGTGTCTGTGGGACCGGAGAGCAGTTTTTTATAATTTAGGCATCTAAAGAATTAGTCTCTATAATGTACCTTAACTCTTTCTCATATTTTCTCTTTTATCTTGTAATTAGCTGGGGGACATTTTTCTATGTGCTATTTGACAAAATTACCACTTCTACTATATGAATAGGAAATGTATAGTTTAGTAGACTCCAGGGTCACATGACGGTGGTTCTTCTCTCCGATTAGATTATTATTACTATTTTCTCGCTAGAGAGTAAGGAATGGGAAATAAAAAATAGTGCATTAACATGTAATGCATTTATATTACCTGAAAATTTGGCTTCAAAGTGATCTCTGTCAAAATTCCCCACTCCTCCCACCAAAGAAAAGGAAAATATTGTTTTGGAGGATTTTCTTTGTTCTGAAGAATCTCCTATATGTGTTTTGGTTGGTAAGAATATGACCATAATAATGCAGTGAAGAAGATCAAGCTAATTTTTAAAGAATGTGTGTTAATGATTTGTTATAGTTATTGTGTCTTTTAAAATTTAATATTATTGGGACACTACAATGGCCTAAAGCTTTTCAAGTGGCTATATATTGCAATAATTTGAATTAATGTAGTGAGGTTTTTGTTATGGTTATGAAGTGTTCATCTGGAAGGATGAACAGGCAAACAGACACTCAGAAAGTGCAAATGGTCAAATATAGTTTAAAGTCAGAGTACACTTATTTTACAAAAGAAATAAATTAGATTCTCACTATAGCTCCATTGACTTAAAGTGTAGTTTATGTAAGGTCACTCAGTGAAAGTCTAGCAAATGGATTTTATAGTATATACAAGTATAAACAAGAATATGTCGTGAAAACAAGTCACTACTATAAAAGTAGATGGGGACCAGGGTCTCTTGTTGAACAGTAATGTACTGATTGGACTCATTAATCTTTCCTAGATTCACTCGTAGTCTTCAAGAGAATAAAGTTTGTTGTTTATTAAAAAAGAACGGTGCCTTGAGAAAGCGTGTTCTTCTCCTGTTGATGCCTTATAGAGTAACACTTTTTAAACTTTCTCTATTTTGTGGAAATACCCACACAAAAAACCATACGTATGTGTATTTATATAGACATACACACTTGTGTGTATATACATGTATATAAAACCGATGAAATATAACCTTTCAGTCTTGTGACCAGGCAGTTAACTTCTGCATTTCTCCCATGTGATGTATGCTTGTGCATCGGTTTTGAGTACATAGGGGAATGCAATTGCTCCAAAGTGCAGAAGCTTCAGTAAAGAATAAGGATGAGGAATAGTGCCTATCCATTGTCATTATAGAAGTGTTAACAGGAAGGAATCTCTGAACATTGTCCCATTGTCCAGTCCAGCTGCCTGCTTGAAGCAGGTATGGTACCAACACTAGGTCAGGTCAAGAGTGTCTTCATCTACTCATTTTTGAAATTTTACAGCCTTCCTGGGTAACCTTCTCCAATGCTGTGCTACCATCCCTGTGGTGCATTTTTGTGAATGTCTATTCTCCTTTATTAATTAAGATACTGATTCAGCAAAGCTAATAGTGTTAAAGATAAGTCAAATAATTGTAGATCAGAAATTCATCACATGTAAGACTATATTAATACACTTGATTGTAAACATTTTTCCAGATACACATCTTAACATGGCTTATGCAAGAATCTGTGTTATTGACAACCAGAAAAACAAAACACGTACTTTAAGTTTCTGTCTGTGGTCAGAGGGATCGGTTCTGGGGCCAATCTTGTTCAACATCTTCATCAATGACCTGAATGAGGGGACTGAGTGTACCCTCAACAAGTTCACTGGTGACACCAAACTGGGAGGACTGGCTGATTCCCCAGAAGGCTGTGCTGCCATTCAGTGGGATCTTGACTGGCTTGAGAGTTGGGCAGAGAGGAACCTCATGAGGTTCAACAAGGACAAGCAGAGAGTCCTGCATCTGGGAAGGAAACAACTCCATGCACCAGTACAAGCTGGGGGTTGAACTGCTGAAGAGCAGCTCTGCAGAGAGAGACCTGGGAGTCCTGATTGATAATAAACTGAACATGAGCCAGCAATGTGCCCTCCTGGCCAAGAACGCCAATGGCATCCTGGGATGCATCAAGAGGAGTATGGCCAACAGGTCAAGGGAGGTTCTTCTCCCTCTCTACTCTGCCTTGGTGAGGCCTCATCTGGAGTCCTGTGTCCAGTTCTGGGCTCCCCAGCTCAAGAGGGACAGGGAACTTCTGGAGAGAGACCAGCACAGGACCATCAATATGATGAGGGGACTGGAACAACTTTCATATGAGGAAAGACTGTGAGAACTGGGGCTGTTTAGAAAAGAGGAGACTGAAAGGGAATCTTATTAAAATTTACAAATATCTAAAGGGTGGGTGTCAGGAGGCTGGGACATCCCTTTTTTCTATAGTAGCCTGCAATAGGACAAGGGGTACTGGGATGAAGCAGGAACACAAAAAGTTCCACTTAAGCATAAGAAAAAACTATTTCACTGTGAGAGTGACAGAGCAGTGGCACAGGCTGCCCAGAGGGGTTGTGGAGTCTCCTTCCTTGGAGGTCTTCAAGACCCACCTGGACATGTTCCTATGCGACCTGATCTAGGTGACCCTGCTTCTGCAGGGTGGTTGGACTAGATAACCTCTAAAGGTCCCTTCCAACCCCTACCATTCTATGATTCTATGATTCTATGAAATGGCTAGATTTTAAGACTGAAGGGTCTTCTAACATTTTTTGGAAGAGGGAAAGAGATCTGAGCATTAATTTTCTTTTCTAGGAAAACATACAAATGTCTATCGGCTAACATGAAGAGGCCTGACAAGTGAGGAAGAAGCTCTGTAGAAACTATGAATCTCAGAAAAGCAACAATTCTGGGAAAAGTAGAGGTTTTTTCATATTCTGTGCCCCTCATCCCCTACTGTAGCCACATGATTTTCTTTGCAAACTGAACACTTGATGGGCTTTGTGGAAGTTTTGAGTAGAAGGCAGGCTTGAATGACATATGTCAAGCAGTGCACATCCCTGCTACTTGTGAAACATAGGGAATAGCAAAGGCGAATGTGAAATCTTGTAAATACCACTGAATAGCTGGATTCCTTGTAGCCTGACAGCTATCGAGTACATAGGGCAGTCTGTGTAGCTGGCCTCCTTTAGTCTCTGTCAAGTTCTGATCCGGAAGACTTTCTTAGAGCTTTGATGGCTGTCGGACAGTCAGATGTGACAGGCACAGGGATTTTGAATCTTTTTTTTTCCAGATGTAATTGCACTCAGAATGAAGTAGTAGCTAAGAAGGCCAATAGCGTCTTGGCTTGTATCAGAAATAGTGTGACCAGCAGGACCAAGGAGGTGATTATCCCCTTGTACTAAGCCCTGGTGAGGCTGCACCTTGAATATTGTTTTCAGTTTTGGACTCCTCACTACAAGAAGGACATTGAGGTGCTGGAGCGTTTCCAGAGAAGGGCAATGAAATTGGTGAAGTGTCTAGAGAGGAAGTTTTATGAGGAGTGTCTGAGGGAGCGGGGGTTGTTTAGTCTAAAGAAAAGGAGGCTGAGAGGAGACATGATCACTCTCTACAACTACCTGAAAGGGACTTGTAGTGAGGTGGGAGTAAGTCTCTTCTCTTCAGTAGTGAATGATAAGAGGAACTGGGCTCAAATTGCGTCCATGGGTCAACCATTTCACTACGAAAGTATGCATGTATGAGACATAAATACACACACACACATATTTATATTTATGTAGCATCTTTACCATTTGGAGACATTCACATTCCACTCAAAACTGATGGGATATAAAAAATAATTAGATTCAGTCACTTACCTTTTTAATTCAGCTTCAATGTATGAAACTGTTATCTCAACAGTTGAGTGAGCCCTGCCTGTCAGTAGTATAAGTAATTAAAAGGTTCAGTGGTTAAATATTGTTACAGGTAATCTGAAAATAAATTTTTATTTTTAAAGACAGACTAAGAGACAAATATAGTTGGATAATAAATATGTGGATATATGCATAGATACATAGATAGAAATATAACTGCTGACTGCTCACTGCTTTCCATCCACTTCATTAAAAAAAGTCAGTGAAATTATGGTTGAGGATGAGGAATATAACGGCATGAAGCATTAATGGTAGTTTCCCTTTTGAAATTCAGCAATGATCCTCACAGCAAAGGAAAATCAATGCCAACATCAAACTTGCAGACAAAAACTAGTGGTGACTGTTTCATTTGTCAAACCTTGAACCACAGAGCTGAAATATTTCAATGACCTATTTTAGTCAAGCTGATCTTTCCAAGATTGTCTGCTTAAATTAAACTTAAAATCATCTATCTTGACATAGCAATTGATTTTGTTTACTTCTACCCTAACGAGCATGTCTGCTTTCCCCCCTTTTTTTTAAATTGTATTTTTTAATTAGTTTTGTTAGTGAACTATGATTGAAATTAATGGACATCTACCTGATGAGGGATTAGTCACAACCATGGTTTCTAGCTAATATGCCGACACAATGAACAATAATACACATCACAGTGTTAAAATATTCCTCTGTCTACATATTTACCTTATCGAATGTCAGCAGCTGTCTTTGCTGTGGATGATTCTGATGTCTTTCAAGGGAATGACTATTACACATTGCTGTAGACAATGGTATACATGGAAAATGATAATTTAATGACCCAGACATCCATTCTGCATCTTCTTTTTCCTGTCCTCTCTTCTGATGAATTCTCAACCTGAAATAAAATGAAATATAGGGACTAGAGTCCTTTAAAAAGTTACTGTAACGGTAACAGACTCTAATCATACTTAATGGCCTTTAAAATTATCTGCAATGGAGTTTAAAAATATACAGGCAGCCCTTTGTGTCTGTCCTAATGTTTCCTCTAATTCTGTTTTTATTTGGAAATCTGATTTCTGACATGGGCAACTATATTTGAAGAAATCAGAATGTATTCTTAAGAATAAATAGACAATATACAACTTTGCTTGCTAAATATTTCTCTTCCTCAATTCACTTCTTAAAACTTTTAACTTTCACTTAAAAGAAAACTGATAATGTTCAGAGATGTATAATACCTGTACATCACTGATGGCCAGTTATCCCAGAGTAACATCTGCATAAGAAAAAGGACAGAGAGTATGCAGATATAATCACAATACACGTGTGGAAGGTCACATTTCATTAAGCACTATCTACATTTGTTAATTACCAATTTGGTATGATTATCTTTGTTCTTTCTTCTGTATTTAGTGACTCAATTTCGTGTATATCCTATTAGGTGGGATATAGAAAGATGATGGATAGTAACTAATAGATGCTAAGTATATTCAGCATCTCTCTAAGAAGCTAGAAAAAACTAGCCTGTGACTAGGTATGGGTATTAAGAAAAGACTAGGCAGTATTTAACCATCCAGTCCATGTGCCCAATACAATTGAATAACTATAAAAACTGTAGCAGAAAATAATTTCTTTTTAAAGTAGTGACTTCAGATAATTTTTTTGTATATGGTTTATATTTTCTCAGTGGTCACCAACCTAGAATAATGCAATGGATAGATAAGCATCACTTAGTTTATAGAAATGGCAAAAATTTTCTGGTCTCTGTAGGTTTGCTCTGTGAAACATGGTAGCTGCCATTTTAAATTTGTAGGACTACAAAGCAGCTTTCCCTAGAGAAGTAACAATATGCCATTAATCATCTTTACTGTCTCTGTTCACCTCAAAATTAAATTCCAAGTCCCCCCAAAGTAGCTTAAAAAGTATTTCAGAGTTGTAATTGCTCACTCAGATATAGGTTTAAGCATGTATTCTGTGATTTTCCCACAATTAAAAATCTTACTTTTTGTTTTGTAGCATACATCAGAAAGATGCTTGAGCCAAAAATTTCATTTGAGACTTCCAAGCTGTCAGATTCTCTATTCTGTTTCCAAGCACAAGTACTTCCAGCTCATGGTAAATCCACTGGTCTCTGTGTCATCCTCACTTCTTCTTTCCTTGTCTTCTCTTAATACAGTCTGCAGTCACTAATATCTTAGTGGTGTGATGGGTAAAAATTTCTTTCTTCCTATTTTTTCTTTTCTTTTTTTCCTGATCTTCTAGGTATTAAGAGGAAAGTTTACATTATCATATTTTAAGTCTCTTTATTCTAGATCTGTCTAGCTTTTTACATCTCTTTTTGAGAATTTCAGGCAATGTGACTTGGATGAGTGGACAGTGAGGTGGATCGAGAGCTGGCTGAATGACAGAGCCCAGAGAGTGGTGATCAATAGCACAGACTTGATTTTGAGGCCTGTGACCAGTGGAGTTCCACAAGGATTTGTTCTGGGTCCAATATTGTTCAATATCTTCATCAATGACCTGGATTAGGGGACAGACTGTACCCTCAGCAAGTTCTGGGAGGACTGGCTGATTCCCCAGAAGAAGGCTGTGCTGCCATTCAGTATGATCTCAGCTTGAGAGTTGGACAAAGAAGAACCTTATGAGGTTCAACAAGGGCAAGTGCAGAGTCCTGCATCTGGGAAGGAACAACCCCATGCACCAGTACTAGCAGGGGATTGACCTGCTGGAGACCAGCAATGCGGAGAGAGGACCTTGTGTGTCCTAGTTGATAATAAACTGAACATGAGCCAGCAATGTGCCCTCGTGGCCAAGAAGGCCAATGGCATCCTGGGATGCATCAAGAAGAGTGTGGCCAGCAAGTTCAGAAGTTCTTCTCCCGCTCTACTCTGCCCTGGATGAGGCCTCATCTGGAGTCCTGTGTCCAGTTTTGGGCTCCTCAGCTCAAGAGGAACAGGGAACTTCTGGAGAGAATCCAGTGCAGGGCCAACAAGATGATCAGGGGAATGGATAATCTTCCTTATGAGGAAAGGCTGCAGGAACCAGTACTGTTTAGTCTGGAGAAGAGGAGACAGGGGGGATCTCATTAATACTTACAAATGTTTAAATAGTGGATGTCAAGAGGTTGGAACATCCCCTTTTTCTATTGTGTCTAGCAAAACAGGATAAGGGGTAATGGGATGAAGCTTTAACACAAAAAGTTCCACTCAAATATAAGAAAAAAAACTATTTTACTGTGAGGGTGATGAAGCAGTGGAACAGGCTGCCCAGAGAAGATGTGGAGTCTCCTTCCTTGGAGGTCTTGAAGACCCTCCCGGACGCGTTCCTGTGCAACCTTATCTAGGTGAACCTGCTTCTGCAGAGGGATTAGACTAGATGATCTCTAAAGGCCCCTTCCAACCCCTACCATTCTATGATGCTATGATTTCAGAAGAAGAGAAAAGCAGAGACGTTGGTAAGCCTTTCTTTGTAGTACTATTTCTCTTGCTTGAAATTACTGAAAATTTGACTCTAGTCAAGCAGGGAGATTGGTCAAGATGACTTCCAGAGGTTCCTTGCAACCTCAACCATTTTGTGATTCTGTGAATTGATTTTTTTGTATCTCAAAGGGATGCTTTTTCTAGGAGAGCTATTACTAACAAGATTCTTATAGAGATGACAGTGACCTCTACTCTGTAGGCATTCTCTGGCAGTGATTACAAAAGAGAATATTTGTGCTTTATTTTGAAACTGTGAAAATACTCCCTTGTGACCATATCCTGCTTGCTTGCCACCTCCTCCCACAAAGGGGTAGGTTTCATGTACCAATTATGCTCTTTCTATGGAAGGGGACAAGTAACTTATTTAACTGGGTTCAGATAAAATCACGCTTTTGTTTTCACAACTACAGTAAGTACATCTTAAATTCTCTTTACTACACAAAATACCATATTTCTGTATATTGATGCTAAAACCATCTTACTGGGTAAAATAAGTCCAAATATATTTCTCTCAAATATTCATACTAGTTCCATAATTTTTAAAACAATGTCCACACTAGAGGAAGCTTGAAGGAGTTTTCAGCCCTACTGAAGCTAAATAAGAACTAGTGTTGATTTGGTTTAGTGGAAATCTAATTAATTCTGCATAGTCAAAATTTTTAAATCTTAAATTTGCCATATTAGCTGTTAATCAGAGAATAGGCTGCAGTTCAAATTTGAACTGCAATTAGTTCAAAAGACAACTTCATAAACTTAGGATCTGCAGGCTTTTAGGGCAATTCAAAAGCCTGTCCCTATTCTCTATATACTCACCTGAGAGTTCCAATATGGGTACCAGTTAATTACAAGAACAGATACCTACTAGGAAACAACCTACTAATTGCAGTCACTATTCAATACCTTTTGGTATATTAATGATTTCTGCATATTTTTAATCTAGACTGGATTAAAAAAAAGTCTTGAAGGGGGGATTTTCCTTCTGTCTTCTCCAAAGTTATATATTTATGCAAGAATGTAAGTGCTATAAGTAAAATCTTAGTCATTCACTTAATGAGTCATTCACCAGGAGTTAAATTTCAGTGTTAAGAGAAAACAAATGAGAATTTTTCCTTATTAAAAAAAGATAAATGAAGAGAATTTATTAAGTTTTAAAATTTACCTGTAGATCTCAATGTGGCTGTTAACTGTAAATGCAAATCTGTGGAAACTGCAGCTTAAGTTGTGTTTCTAGCTGCAGGATGATAGAATGATGTAATATCCTAAAAAACAGCCCAGATGAAGTTTTTTTAATGGATTCTGAAATAATAACACTGTATTTTCATATCAAGGAGACAATAATTGATTGTGTGATCCAAATCAGAAAGTTCAAGGCTTTCCACCACAGTAACTTATTTTTCTTTATACTTCCTTTTAGAGGAGCTCAGAGCAAGCAAAACATTAAGTTCAAGGGTCAGTATAAATCATAACTTCTAACTATATTAATTTGCAAGCTATGATACTGCAGAGATGATCAGTACAGTGACTGCAATCTTTGTAAACAGTGCTCGTGGTTAACAGGTTGTACTGGGTCCGGCCAGGATAGATTTAAACCTCTTCACAGCAGCCAGTATGCAGCTGTGTTGAGTATGCAGCAGTTGAGTATGCTTTGGGTGGGCAAGAGATTCAGAGAGATCATAGCTCAGACAACTGATTTGACTTGGCCAAATGCATATTCTATGCCATATAACATAGCTCCCAACAATACAAACTGGGACAGAGAAAGGAAATTGGAGATTTGTTTTCCAAGGTATCTATTTCTATCTGCATTGATCTGCCTGTGGGAAGTGATGAGTGATTTTCTTTGCACCATTTCTTTTTTTCCCCTCCTTTTCTTTACTGATTAAATTGGTTTTATTTTGGCCCATGAGTTTTCTGTATTTTGTTCTGACTATTCCTTCCTCCAATCTGCTGGGGAGGATGGGGGAAGAAGAGAACAGCTGTATGGGTCTTGGCTGCTGGCTGATCTCAACCCATCAGACTGGTAAATATTTAAACCTAATGCTACATCATTGCTGCAACCTCAGGCTAGTACAACTCATATCCAAGATACGTCAGTACCCAGAGAATGAGAAATGATTGGCATGGACAACTTGTGCAACATGACTGCTTGAAAAGTGACTGAAGTCTCCCTCAAAAGCTACTGAACACACAAAAGAAATGAAGAAAGCAAAGTAACATAAAAGCTTAGCAAAGCCACGTGCCTCCACAAGAAGGAACACACATTAAAATGATAGTGCTATTTCTTCCATGAGATAGTGCAACTCTAAACATTGCTAATGGAGTCAGTGGAATGGATTTTAGGAGTTCTTATGTTTGAGAGTTTCTTTAATTTTCTTTGACTAAACATCAATTTTGTTATACTGTATTTGAGTAACATCGAGTGTTCAATCATCTTCATAAAAGCAACAAAACATAGAAAGATAAAGGGTACAATTATGGTATTTTTTATGACCACCTTACTGTTGTAACTGCAAGAATGCTTCAGCATATTGTGACATGCAGCCATATAAAAGGATTTTTATGTTTCACCACTATAATATCCTATTAAAGATACAAATTGGCATTCTGTCAGTGTAACATGTCCCTGAGGTCCTTCAGGAATTACTAGTGAATTTCATTTTTCATTTAGCCAGCTACACGCTGTACATTTATTAACAAAACGGAACTTTGGTAGATGTGTAGTGAACTGTGTTCACCCTTCAGGCAAACAAGCTTCTTAAAGCTCAAGAGTTTTAGCTCACAAGCTGTCTGCTTTTCTTGCAAGTTTTCTTCTTTCTGTAAACCTAAAAGCACTCAACAGGCTAATGTGGAAGGGATTGCCTAGAGGAAACGTGAATATTTCAACAGTGAACCACTGGGAAGCTTCTACAGTTGAAAAAAAAAGGCATCAAAAAATCCTTTCAGATGTGTCTTGGAAGGAAATCACTAATCATGATATTGAAATTATTTTTACAAGAGGAAGTATGTATGAAGATTAGTGACAGGTCCAAAACCCTATTTAATGAGAAATAAGAGAAATACAAGTACTGAATACAAAAGTCAGGGACTGAAAACAGCGGTTCAAACACCAGATAGAGTGAGTTGGAGAAAATTCTTCAATTAAGAAAAGTAATTCAAAGCTGCCCTAGTCAACAAATTCTTGAACAGAACTTTGTAAAAAATTCTCAGAGACACTAAGAATCTATTTTTCATAGATACATGAAGAAAACAGTAGATTTAGTTAGCAATAAATGACTTCAGTGTCAGAACAAGATGGGCTGGAACTTTCAATTACAGAACAATACCTATTCTGGGAGTTGAGGATTCTGCTGTACAACTCATTTGGGCATTAAAGACATATTCTTATGGAAAACTAAGTGATTGTGACCTGCTTCAGGCTGACTAGATTTAAATGTTAGTCTTTTTATATACCAGTAAATCTCTACGTGCTGACTGTGATCATCAAAAAACGATCATGAATTTATGGAAAGATTTAGGTGCCTGATGCCAGATAGAGTAGGACTTGTCATAAGAACTGGTCTGCTCACGTTGTTATTCCTGATCTGAAGACCTCACAAGTAAATTGCAAAACCACAATGATAATGTAGGAGGACATGTAGAATATATTAGTGGATATCAGTTTGAGAAAGATACTAATTAAACTGTATCACACACATTAGATGAAGAGAAGACTTCACTGCAAACATAGAAGAGTTAGGGAAGACAGTGACTGAAATCTATGGGAGAGGAAGACTGTGATCTGCTTGAAATACCTTAGGCATTCAGAATAAGAAGTTAATGACAGGACAGAGTGGAGGGAGGGAGTAAATTTATTAATTTAGTAACAGAAAGGAAGGTGGGAAGATTCCTAATAAGATTAAAATAAGCAATGTAATCACACTTTGCCTACTTATGTGATCAGTAATAACTGTGTCACTTATTATAAGTCTATACATAACCCAAGTCCTCTGCGCATGTACCTGTGCCAAGGGTTGACTGAAGGGAGCAAACAAGATATGGGAGTGGGGGGAGCTCAGACCATCCAGAACTTTCAAGGACCCTCTGAAGGTGGTACTGGGTGTGTTCCCCACTGTCAAGTGGGAGGCATTGATATGTGAAGCAGTTCTCAGAACTTATTGATGAGGCAACAAGACAATGCTACAGAAGGCAAGACTAGCAGAGAGGGGAGGGAAAGTTCCCCTGCGAGACTTGAGGAAACATCAGATGAAATAACGTTATAGAAAACAAGCAGACTGAAGGAACATTGTAGACTAGCAGTGATGACTATTATGACTTTCTCTTCTCTCTCAAGCTTTTCTCTCTTTCTCTCCCTTCTCTTTTTCACAGGTTTCTTTTTTTGTTATGGGCTAAATAAAGAGACTTGTCACTTGACCCCGTGATGTGAACATCACTCAGGAGTTAAGCCCAGCCACCCCTACACACTCAGAATTCTCCGAGGTCCGTTTGAAAGCAAGGGGGTTTAACCTCTGCCAGATTAATTGCAACCCAACAGGGGATTGTGAGACCCCCACAAACAAATTCCAAAATGAAACCTTCCAACCACAAGTTCTACAACCAAAACACATGGCTTCTGTTGTTTACTCTTCAAAGTGGTTTTTTTTTTTAATTTGCACTTTGAAGTAATTCTCATTCCCAAAGTGTCGCCTCACAAGAGCTGACCGGGCCTCATCAAGCTGCAAATCATTCAGATGTAGATAAAACCCAGGACTTCCGTTGAAACCCTTCTAGCTTTTCAAGAGTGTAGAACAGTAAGTATTTCACCCTAAAAGCATTTGCAACTTTAAAAGAAAATAAGAAGGTTTGATAGCAATATTTTTGATGTACTCTCACTGTACTTAGGGGCATCTTGCTCAAAAAGGTTTCTCAGAAGCTGAGGATCAAGATTCCTGTTGGAACACACAGAGGGGTAAGATTAAGAGATTAAAAATTATTTCTTTCTTCCTATTTGTTGTTGCTACTGTTACATCTCAAATTGGTCATGGAGAAAAAAAATGCACTTAAGTCTCCATAAATACATTGAAACTTAATATTCACCATAGTGGCTTAAAACCTTGATCTAGTAATAAATAGATAGTAATAAAAATAGTAATAAAAAGATCAGAGAGCCAGGGTTCATGGAACTGGCAGCTTAAATCTACAATACTCATGCTTAGATCTATGACATTCGTATATCTCAATGCCTTTTGGTGATTTTGATGTTAACATACTTTGCCAAACCTTTTTTTACACAGAAAATAGAAATATGGACAATGCAATTGTTTTTTCTTCCTCCAGTTCTATGTTGATCTGTTATCTATTTGGGAATACGGTACATAGATTTTGCAAGTAAGTCCATAACAGAATAACAGTCAAACTGCCAGAGGTATGCCATGTTTTCTCAGAAACCATCAACTTGGCAGAATCCCTACATAAGCCAAAAGCCTTTTTTTTGTTTGTTTGGTTTTTTTTTTTTATTATAGTTTTTAGCCTGCTGTGTAAGTGATCTTCCTTAAAGTTGTAGTAACTTCCTTCATAAAAGTCATTGCCTTCAAAGTGTTTATTTCATCTAGATTGGAATTTTCTGAGAGCAGATAACAAATCAATTTTCCTGGTATTTTCTTAGAGCAAGTAGCTATAATGAAATTTAAGTGAATTACATGTTCAGTTACTATCAGCCCTCTTTGTCTCTTGTTCAAATCCCAGTGATCTTATTCCCTAGCTCATTTTATATATGAACAGATACCTTGATAATTGCTTCCAATGATTCTGTTCAATTTAGGAAGATCTACTTAGCAGCATTTGTTTCATGTTTGATCTGATAAATGCTATACTCATACCATTTCCAAGTTTTCTGTGCATCTTTGCATTTCTGATTACATTTTCAATAGTTGGACTGCAAAAGCTGTTATTTAACTCAGGAACTACTTCAGATTTAATCTCAGGAACTACTTCAAATTAAATGAATCATTATGCTTTAGATTTCAGTTATATAAGCAGTTAGAGCTGGGTAGTGTAGTTAAGAACTCACTTAAATAAACTATGCTTTTGGGTAGGCTTTAACCTGTGACAATTGTGGGGTATATCTCAGCTGAGTGTACAATAACTTAATAAATTGAGCAACTTGATAACATTGGTTTGCCTTACAATATTGCTAATAATACTGTTTCCTAATCAGAGGTCACATGTCACCCACTTTAATGTGCTGCTTTGTGGTTGCTGTGGCTCTTACATTACAAGCTCCATTTCTCCAGATGTATCACAGCATTTGAAAATGTCTTTGCAATAATTCTACTTTGAAGAAGCAGTTGGAAAAAGTCAAGAGGCGGAAGCATCAGAATATTTCAGAAAATGTTATGATGGCAACAGATGAAGGAATTCAAATCACCACTTTGTATTCTGTAGTTGACATATTCTGCAATAAATTTTAACACCATTGAAGAGTGATAGCCACTGCTAGATGATATAATACTTAGAATTTTATCTTGAATTGTCTAGAGATACAAAAAATAGCAGAAAAACAGAAAATTCAAATGCTTTATAGCATCTAAATATTTTCTAGAACTTTTGTCAATCAAATGAATCTTGTTTTACATGCGGAAAATAAGCAGTGACATTAGATTGCTCTTTCAGTACAAAATCTTCCATCACAGAAGACTACAGGTCTGACAAGAAAGAAAAATAGTGAATTTTCTGCTCTGGTGATTCATCCTATAATTTCAGGCCTGCAAATAAACCAGAAACCAGCACATTTTTGACTGTGACTCTTTCACCCTTACTATCTAATTGAAACCTTCTGCATCTATAAATAAATCTCAAAAATTTCCTATCCATGTTACAAAATCCTGAAGGCTTCCAAAAGTAATTGACCTGTTGGGAAGCAAATAAAAATAAGAATGTTAAGTTTTTCCAGCAGTATTTTGGTAAGCCTATGAGTTGCCTTTGAGAGGGTGTGTAATCTCCTATTTTGCATTACTCAGGAGATTTGCAAGCAGAAACTAGATGGCTTAGAAAAAGATATTATTTAACTGGAGAAAATAATATGGGAATATTACCAAAGTGGAGATTCAATTATACAAAGAAGGAGGTGAAGAAAAAAACCCAAAGACCAAATGCAACTGCAATGTAATATTCTATTTGAGAAAAAATTAAACGAAAGATTCAAACTGTTAAATCAGAATTTAAAATTTCTGGGAAAATAATCAAGGTTTTGTTTGTTTGTTTTCCCCAAGAATAATCTCTATCTTTCTCAAACTAAGAGTGAAATTAAAACTGATCTTCTTACCCTAACTAAAGGTAATTTGTAAATGTCACTGTTGGTAATATAGATGTTTACAGCAGGTATGTTGCTACTGCTTCAACTGAAATTAAAGTGTGACTCCAAAAAAGAAAATGTAACTAAAAATCACCCTGGAAACTTGTTGTAAAAGTGGTTTGCCTTCAAGTCATGCAGCTTCAGATAATACTACAGTGTTACTTTAAAAAAGTATAGGTTACTGTGAGGATGAGGGAGCCCTGGCACAGGCTGCCCAGGGAAGTTGTAGAGTCTCCTTCCTTGGAGGTCTTCAAGACCCACCTGGACATGTTCCTGTGCAACCTGATCTAGGTGAACCTGCTTCTGCAGGGAGGTTGGACTAGATGATCTCTGAAGGTCCCTTCCAACCCCTACCATTATATGATTCTATGATTATTCCAATAATTGCTCTTGTGTGTTTCTTTCTGCACTACAACAAACTTCAGAATACTTCCTGAAGTTTAGATTTCGATAGAATCATAGAATAATGAGTAGACGAGGGTGCGTTGCTGGCTCATGGTCAATTTATTATCAACCAGAAGGGTAGATAAGGTAGATTTAAATAGTCTCAATACCTGTACAGTGAAAGCATACATGATGGTGTATAAGACCTGTCTCACTTCTGAGGTAAGGAGAAGGGAATAGAAGATGTGCCGTGTTTATCTTCCTGCACTCTTGAGAATGGCTTTCTGTTTTACAGATTTTATGTTGTGCTGATGACAAACACAGCTTGGACTGCTAGACATTCCCATATATTCTTGTTTGATAACATTTATTTTGGTTGAGTTGAAAATTCTAACTAGCTTTTCAAAGTTAAATAGTGATTAGTGGCAATCTGGAAAGTCCTCATATCTGCAGGTTGTGATTCTCATGAAGGACTTCACAAAACAGCAAAATGGTGCATGAGCAATTTGAGAGATTTCTGAAGTGAGTCCTAATGCAACTGCTGGGTATGCCAGCTAGGATTGAATTGATTGCTTACAAACAAAGAAGCAGCTTCAAGTGCTAGGACGTATTTGGATTATACAACTATTGAAACATAAGACTAGTACAATTCCCCAAGCAACTGGTGCAGAGTGAGGCTGGCAAATTAGTTACAAATGACAGATTTAAAAAATGGAGTACTTGACATCTTCCTTCTTTCAGTCTTCACAGGTAAGGTCAACCTGTATGTATGCCAAGAAGCAAGGATGAAGCATACACTAAACTACTGGTAGAAGAGGTCGAAGTTAGGGACTATTTTTGCCGATTACAGCAATGTCTACAGATCTTGGGAGCAAACAGGATGCATCAGAAGGTGTTAATAGGGTTACATGATGTCACTGCAAAACCACTCCATTGTTCTTTTGAAGGTTATAGAGGTCAGGGAAAGTTCTAGATGAGAGGAAGAGAGACTGGAAAATATAATTTCCATCTACACAAAAGGTGAAAAAGAAGATTCAGGGAACTACAAACTAGTTGACAAGCTAACAATAACTGAACATCATATTTCTTTTCATGTTTTCTTGCTTTCTATTGATGAATGTAAGCAGGACAGAAGTGAGAATTCTCATTTATTGGATAGTATAGAATATTTATGAGCAAATATTTTTAATAAAAAATAGCTTTGGTGGAGACAAACCAAAACATTGACTCTGCTGGTTCAAGATTTACTGGAACTAAAGAGCAGGTAGCAACAAAGACATATTTTTCTAAATGAATCCATATTAGTCAATTGCAGCCCATTATATTAATTTTTAGCTTTGGTCATTTTATCCATAATAGTCCAAGGTATTGCCTTTTTAACAAGTCTCAGATTTAAGGGCCTCCGAAAAGAGCTGTCACGGTTGAAATGTATTTAAATGGAAATAATTATGTAAGCGTGGTTACAATATCCCTTAGAGTGACAAACTGACAGAAATGTTCCTCTTTTCAGATAGGTTCCAGAAAAGATCATGTTTCAATAAGAATTTTTTTTTCAGAGTCAAAAAGATCTGCTAGCAAAAAATGAAATCCTCCCTCAGTCTCCTCTTCTCTAGACTAAACAGCCCCATGTCCCACAAGCTTTCCTCATATGAAAGATGTTCCAGTCCCTTTATCTTTTTTTTAATGTCACGATATTAAAATACATTACTGAATCAGATAATAATTCATTTTGGAAAGGAAGTACAGAGGTTTCTGGCACAATCTCCTCTTCAGGCAGGGTCAGCTGCAAGATTAAGTCACATTTCCCAGGGCCACATCCAATTGGATTTTAAAAAACGTCCAAGAACGGGGACTGCACAATCTTCCTGGGCAAACTATTCCATTGCCTGACTGAATGTGTATGAAAAAGTTTTTCCTTATATCCAACTTGATCTTCTCTTTTTCCATCTTATGATTGTTTTCTTATCCTCCTCCCACTCAGTGCTTTCAAGAGCATGGCTCTGTCTTCTTTATGTAGTTTCCTTGTTAGTTCTACCGGGGGCTGTGGTTAGGTCACCTTCATGATGTCTCTCCTCCAGACTCGATAAGCCCATGTCCTTCAGCCTCCCTTTGCAGGATAAATGACCCAGCCTCAATCATCCTGGTAGCTTTCCCCTGAACTCCCCACTTTGTTGTATCTGGAAGTCCAAGACTGGTTGCAGTACTCTAGATGTGGTTTAGTGAATGCAAAGCAGAGAGTGCCTATCCCTCCCCTTGACTGCTCTGCTTTATCGCTTGTTGAGCTTTCTCTCTGATCAGCTAGTTACTTTCAATCATATTACTGGTACTCAAGCCCTTCAAAGACCTGATAAACAAGGCTTAGGCCCATGATATGGAGTACTTAATTCACAATACTTCCTCCTGGACTATGCTGATATGATCAAAATGTTTTACATGTGGTTTACTTTTTGCTTTCCTGAATAATATTTGAGATGCTTGGTGTTTTGGAGACCTCTCTGGCATTATGTTTCCCCACAGAGTTCCATGGAAAAAAGTACTAGAGACTCTGGAGGCTAAAGCTGATACAGTAACCACATGGTTCTTTGGTATCTTTTATTTGAACAAGGATCTCTTTACAATATGTGTGATGCTGCTTGAAGATGAGTTTATTCCAGTTAGTGACTACATACTGACTCTGCAACTAAACCAGAATTCAAGGTAATGAGGTGCTATTACATCTAGTGATTATAATTTAAAACAAAATTATGCTACTAGTTAACGTTTTGTGTATTTAAAAGCATTTATGCTGAAAAAAGAGAATATCAGGGCACCATCTACATGTTCTTTTGATTCCAAAGCAGTTCCATAATTACAATCAGTACTTAATGATACACAGCAGCACTGTACATTAAGGAGATTTTACTGACTTCAATTATAGATATACTAATCAGCAGATATCGACAGAAAGGAAGGTGAACGTGGCCAAACACTAGACTTAGAACACACATATTGAAAATCAATAATGTTTCAAATTAAACACTTAGAGACCAATTGTTCAGTGATTCACAAAATATACACAACTTACAGTTAATAAACTCCCTGAAAAATATACAGAATATAATAATTTAGCTGTATTAACTTGTCCTTTACAGTTCCTGGTTGATAACTCTATTGTTTGTATACAAAGATCTTTACAGTGTGTACAAAATGTAATTTAAATTCAGTAAATATTGTACATTTCAAGTACATAGCAACTCTGCCTTCCTCCCCCAGGATCTGCCAGGAAAAAAAGAGAAATATCCTTATATTTTTTCTTTGTTGAAGTTAAATAATACACAATGCTTACAGTATTATTTCTAAATTATGAATAGCTAACTCTGTCAACACATGAATGTTGAGTCTGAAACTCAGAAGACTGATTTTTTTTTCCCCTTCTGAACTTTAATATCTCCTTTTCATTTCAATGTCACTATAAATTTTTATATGGCATGCAAGTAAGTTCTTTCAAGCCTGGAGCATAGAGGCAGCAGAAAAAGCAACCCATCTATATTGTGTTAGTTATGTATATCCAAAAATATCCAGAGAGTAGTGTCTTGTCTCTCTTATGCTGGCAGACATCTTGGCTGGTCTTTAGCAGTTGCAAAGTGTCTTCATTCTGTGATCTCCTTTTTGCACTGTCTCTGCAAGTTTCTCAGAGTCTGTCTCCTTTAAGCAATCTCCATTTTTTTTTCCGGAAACAGCAATTTTCTTTCCTTGTGTCATCTGCTGTTAGAGTAAAACAGTGTCCCAGAAGACACCATCATGTGCTTGCAGTGACTTAAATCATATGGGAATTACAGAATTCTTAGTTGTAGAACTTATCCTTGAGAACTGCTTAATCTCAGTCAATCAGTCAATCATTCAGTCTCAGATGAAAGGATGCTAAATTTCCATGTCAAATTGTTTCATTTGCAAGTATTATTATTTTCCTACATTTATCTTTCTAGGATCCTTGGCTACAATTTGAGGTGTATCTCAGCAACTGTGAAAGCTGGAAACCTGAACTGAAAAATGGCTGTAAATAACCATTCACTTTACTATTCAAGATGTTTCCATGATGGATATGTTACAAATGTGTATTGTGAAACTCATGATAAATCCCCAAAGAGACAGTGCTACTTGAACTTCTAACTTTCATTGGTCAAAAAGTTATGTTGAAACAACTTTTTTTAGTCATATTTGCTCTATTTGTTTTATTTAAAGAAAAAAAAAGTTGTACAGGGAAATAGTACTTAATCCTGCATGATAAATCTCAATTTTAAAAAAGACCTTACATATGCAGTGAAAAGAGAAATACAAGACAGAAGAATATTGGTATTCAGTCCCGTATCTCCCTCTCTCTCCTTCTTTCTCTCTTCCTCTCTCACTTTTTCATTTTCACCAAGTCATCATCATCTTTCAAAATAACAAAATATGCAGCAGACACATTTACAAGAGTCCTATTCTTCAGACTAACATAGTTCAACAGCAGCAACTTGCAGTTAGCAAAAGGAGCAGTAGTTTATAGCAGAATGTTCTCTGATAGTCTAGTATAGTTAATAGTGAGAGAACTGTATTTGTTTATTATTGTGGGACTTCAAGAGAAAATTTCTTTTAAAGACTTTTTTGAAAAAAAAGTAGCTGTCTGTGCCTGATCACAGTCCATATTTATAAAATGCAGCAGCTTATTTTGTTGAATGTTTTAAATTCTTCTATATTTTATAGAATTAATTTCTCAGTGTAATTGTGTTAGTATATTTGGAAAACTATATCTTTAAAACAACATAAATTGTTATGGCATTTTATTAAATGTAGTTTAAAAGATATGGATATTTCCTGCTGTCACAAAAAATGTCCGTCTATAAGAGGATCCTTGAGAAAAAATCCCAACATCATGAAACATTCAACAGCAGAAAGTTTTGAATCCTAGTACGAAATGGACTTTGCAGTTACACTCTAATGTCACAGGGCCAGAACAGTTGCGGATTTGCCACAAGAGATTTGCATTCACAGAAGTTTGTAACTATAGCTTATGCTGCCTGTGCCATGAACCACTGCTGCTCCAATGATTTCTTATGTTTTGCTTCTGCTCACAACACACAGTACTGAGGAACTTGAACATTAAGATCTTTAATATAGCTGCACAGTTTCACAGAATAACGGAATCTTAAGGCTTGGAAGAGACCTTGAAAGATCATCTAGTCCAACACCCCTGCAAGAGCAGGGCCATCTAGAGTAGGTCACACAGGAACTTGTCCAGGTGGGGTTTGAATGTCCTCAAAGAAGGAGAGCCAACAATCCACCTGGGAAGCCTGTTCCAGTGTTCACTTTTCCATCACCCTCACAGTGAAGAAATTCTTCCTTGTAATTCTTAGGAACCTCTTATGTTTCAGCTTATACCCATTACCCCTTGTCCTATTGTTGGACATCATTCACAAGAGCCTGACTCCATCCTCCTGACACCCGGTCTTTAGGTATTTGTAAACATTAATGAAGTCATCCCTCAGTCTCCTCTTCTCCAAGCTAAAGAGCCCCAACTCCCTCAGCCTTTCATCAGAAGGGAGATGCTCCACATCATCCCTGTGGCCCTGTGTTAAACTCCAGCAGCTCCCTGTCCTTCTTGAACTGAGGGGCCTAGAATTAAACACAACATTCCAGATGAGGTCTCACAAGGGCAGGGTAGAGGGGAAGGAAGAGTCCCAGCTCCCTCAGCCTTTGTGGTCCTGTGCTGAACTCTCTCCTGCAGCTCTCTGTCCTTGAACTGAGGGACCCAGAACCGGATACAATACTGCAGATATGGTCTCACGAGGGCAGAGTAGAAGTGGAGGAGAACCTCCCTCAACCTACTGCCTACAGCCCTTCTAATACACCCCAGGATGCCATTGTCCTTGGCCACAAGGGCACACTGCTGGCTCATGCTCATCCTACTGTCCACCAAGATCCAAGGGTACATTTCCACTACATTACTCTCTAATACATCATTCCCCACCCTGTACTGGTACATGGAGTTATTATTTCCCAGATGCAAAACACTTACCCTTATTGAATTTCATTACATTTTTCCCTGCCCAACTCTCCAGCCTGTCCAAGTCTTGTTGAATGGCAGCACATTGTTACCTACTTGTACTTCCTTTGATAATCTTGTGACAGTACAGATCACATTAAAAAGTTCCTTTCTTTTTCATACTTGAGTAGATGCACTAAGTTACTCACAGAATAATGTCATCAGATCACATTATCTCAATTGTCAGTACCTGACTGTGCACTTTGTGTCTGGTTGTCATGGTTTGACATGATAGTCTTTTCTGGTAAGGGGAAAGAGGCTGTAAAGATGACACCTGTAAAAAGTTGCTTGCAACACTCCCCAGCTCTGAGCCAGATCCACTTCTGGGGCTGACCAATTAGATGCCTCCACAAACACTTTTTAAGAAGAAACCGGAAGAGGAAGGTTCTTCCTATTCTTTCTTCTGTCCCTTCTTTTCCAGTTGGTGGTGATGCAAGGAGTGAGAAGAGAGAGAGAAGGAACCATGCAGACTCCAAGGTCAATGAGGAAAGAGAGGAGGAGGAGGAGGAGGTGTGCTGGAGCAGAGACTCCCCCGCATTGTAAGGAGAGGACTGATGAAGTAGTGATTTGTTTGAATTTCGTTAAAGACACAGCATCAGGGACAGTGACCCACTTCATTAAAGACTCCATGCCAGGGGCAGTGACTATAGCCAGAGGAGATGGTGTCCTGTGGGAGGGACCCAATATTCGCAGAAGCTGTAACTGTGGGGAAGAATCCACGTCAAAGAAGCTCATTATGCCCAGAAGAGGCCCTGTACTGAGGGAGGGACCCTGCAGAGGCTGGAACTGTGGGGAAGAACCCAAGCCAGAGATATTCACCAAGGACTGCGTCCCGTGTGTGGGACCCTGTATTGGCAGAAGCCGCAGCTGCTGGGAACAACTTGCACCAGAGAAGTTCATTAAGGACTGTGTCCTGGGGGAGGACCCTGTATCAGAGCATGGGAAGAACACAAGGAGTCATCCTCATCTGAGGAGAAGTGGCAGAGCCCATCTGTGAGAGACTGACCACATGTCCCATTCCCTGCCCCGCTAAGCCATTGAGAGGGGAGGAGGTAGAGATATCAGGCCCAGTGAGCTGGGCCCAGGTAGAAAGGAGGGATGGGGGAAGGAGATCTTAAACTGCTGGTTGTAATTTTCTCAATCATCCTACTCTTTTTTCGCTTTTATTCCATTCTGTTTCTTGTAGAATAAACTTTCCAACTTTCCTCTCTAAGTCGGGTACTGGAGTCTGTTTTGCCCGGAACCATTATTGGCAGCGAGACCTCCCTGCCCTTGTATCAATCCTCAACAGCCTTGGTTATCTTTTTCCTCCTATCTCTCTGGGGTCTCCACCATCCTAAGGAGGGTGAGAGTCGCTGAGGGACATCGAATGAGATCGTAGGGCTTCTTTGTTAGCTGGGCCAAACCACAACACTGGTAAAGAAAACACATATTTCTGAAAGTCTCAGTGTTCTGTAGTAGAATAATATATGATAAAAATGCCAAATTTTTGATTTAGCTTTGCCAGGCCACTTGGAGTGAGAATGATACTGATTTCTAAAATTAGAGCTGTGTATGTAATTTGGCAGTGAAGCATTTTGCTGCTGCAGGATGTATTTAATTTCACGATGCATTTCCATGTCACCAGTAAATTGCTGTTGTATTGTTTTGGTAAACTGAATCAATCTAAATTTGGGATAGGTGGAAGAAGAAAAAATAATTTTTTTACCAATACTGAAAGAACACAGTGTTAAGAACACAAAGGAATACAAACGGGGAGGGGTAGTCAAGAAATAGAGCTGGATCCTCTGTTGGTGGAAATAAAATGACTTCACCAATTTGGATGAGGTCTATCTTATTACTTCAGCAGTGGAAGCTGTAGTTTAATTTCCTGGCATTGTACAGAATAATTTTCTAGGGAATTGTCTAGTGTATCTACAGAAACGTGGAATTAGCAAAGGGGAAAAAGTTTGAATGTTCTATGTTTCTGCAAATATAGATGTCTTCTCTGTGGTATAGCATCTGATTCTTTGTCCAGCTGTACTGGTCACTGTACTGCACTTCATGTGTCAATTGCTTCTGAGGCTTGAAAACTATTTGAGACCAAAAAAAAGTGGATTATTTGCCAAAGGGTTCCTTCCTAGTGCTAAGAACGTACATAGAGAAAACCGTTTACATCCCTCTAGCATCTTTCTTCTCTGTCTTTTGGCTTTTTCCAAAATACTGACAAGTAGTTTTCTTCTCATTTTACTCTCTTTAGACAAAGGCAATTTTTGTTCTTTTTTGAACAATGGGAAATTTAAATAGAACAGTAAGAGAAAATTTACAGGGTCGTAACTCAGCTCATAAATTGTCCTTTCTGAAGTGAAGGTGAATTATCTGCCTTCTCATAAACCAACCACATACAGAAAAAGATAACCCTCTCTCATGGTTTAGGCCCATCTAGGAACAAATAGCCACAATCAGCTGTAAGTACCAAAGGCCTTGGGAATGCCTTAATGACAGGAAGGGTTCTCTTGCCACTTATTGTCCTGAGCAAAACACACAGGACTACTCAACTTGGGAGAGAAATAAAAAAATAATATAATCCATCACCAACCAAAAACATAACAATCAGAAAACAATACAGAGTGGGGTGATGATGAAGAGCACAAACATCCACCTTTCACACCACTTCCCCCCTACCCTTCCCTTCTTCCTTGGCTCAAGCACTGAGTCCTAGTGTCTTTATTTCCTCCCCACCATGTGGCTCAGGGAGGCAAGGAATGGGAGCTTCAGTCAGTGTTTTCCCAACGACTCCTGCTGATTTTCTTTCCTCAAGGCAGATAGACTTCTCATTGGTCCTCCCTGCTCCAACACAGGGTGCCTCACACATCAGATAGCCCTGCATGGGCCGCTCTGACATGCGTTCATCCCAAAGGCTGCAGCTCCTCTTTGCCTCTTGTGTGGGGCTGCTCTGCAGTGTGCAGGCTCTCCAGCACAGCCTGCGCCATGGCCGCCTCGTCACACAGTCTATCACCCGTCCGGGCACACTCACACGGAGCTGCTGGTGGCTCTCAGTCCTGCATTGCCCTCCATGGGTTGCAGGGGTACAGCCTGTGTTCTCGTCATGGGTTGCAGAGGGGTCTCTGGTCTGGTGTTTCTCCTTCCTTCCTCCTCTGACTATGGGGTCTGCGTGGTTGCCTCTATCTCATACCACTCCTCCACCTGCTCTTTCACTGCAGATTTCCCTTCTCAAATAACGATCACAGAGGCACTAGATTGACCTGGCTGGTCTGGAGGTGGGTCCAGGTCAGAGGCAGGGGAAGTTTTGAGAACTGCTTACTGGGACAGCCCCCACCTCCTGTTACTAAGCAAAAACCAGCTCCACACAAACCCGTGACACCCCCAAACGTTCTTGTTATTGCCTTGTTATTGTTATTACGATTTCTTTTGTAAATTTTATGTCCTTGTGCTCAGAGCCACAGTTGCAGATCTTTGTACCTCTGGATTTAACTCAGTGTTTGCCTCTTAATCTCTATCCCCAGGTTAACAGCAAGCTATAATCAATTACTCATTAATCATTCTTGACATGCATTCAGCTAATTAGCCAAGTAAAACTGATAGAGTATTTTATTATTATAGCTAAGCCCTGGGCAAGTTAGAGCTTTAACTTGCTACTTTGAAACATGTTTCTTTATTTCATCATTAAAATTTTGATATCAATACATTTCTTTGAATGGTATGTTGTTGTGCTTCATGGAGAAATGAGTGGGCACAACCCGATAAACAGGTAGATCTGAGTATTTTAAATACCATGATCATCTCTGCCAAGCTTTGAATTTGCAGTTTAAATTATTCATGTCCATTGACACTTTAGAGTGAAGGACTTAAGTCTTCATTTTCCTTATCAAATAAAATTATGTTTGTTTGTTCCTTCATTCCTTATTTTCCCTTGTTTATTGTTCTACTTGTGCTGAATAAGCTTTCATGAGATACGGTACCATTTTTCTTTTGAAAATATGAGTTTGGAAATTCTACAGGTTACAAGACATGACAAGCAGCTAAAAAGCCACAGAGATCTGTGAGAAGAGACATCATCTCCCAAAGGACACAATGCTTTCTGCTCTCTCATACCTGTCAGTATGGTTCGGTGACTGTGAACAAAATTATCAGATGTACGATAGGATGTCTCTTGGAGTACTTCCTGAAAGTCAATTGTGCTCCATGAGTAGCCTGGTTTAGAGTTATGTGGGTTACTTGTTTGTGTCCAGATGGGAGAGAGAATACAATATACTTTGATTCTGGCTATATCTGCTTTGCGGAGCTTTCTAACAAACTTTTATTTGAAACAAGAGATTAAGAACTTTGCTTGCTCTGATATATTCCTTAGAGTTTAATATATCTGTGTATTTACAAAACAGTCAGCATCATGTGGTAGTGTAATTAAAGTGCTCTTAATACTCTTCATATCTTTATGGAAGTTATAAAATAAGAAAATGCTTAAAAATTTCCTCTGGGACATGTTGCTTACTGATCTCTGAGTTTATACACATTCCTTCTCAGTAGAATCCTTTGTCTTTGGTCCATTTGGAATCTTACTTCACATAGTAGTACTTACTAATGTTGTAACATTTTGCTCAGATACATTTTTGTAAGCCTACTTAATATCTTGATTTAAGATCTTGTTGTAGTTTGGCTACTATATACCCTCATCTATTATAGTTTCACTTTTAACACCAAAAATAGTTATGTTTCTCTTTATGATTATTTTTAAGCCTTTATTTCCTTGATTTTAAGATTTTATTATTCTCCAGATGCTTGACTACTTTTATCTCACAGTGCTGGTTCTGTTTTTAAATAGAGCTACAAATCAAACCAGACTGTTTGAAATTGCAGCATATCACCTCCAAGTTGCTGCTTCCGTTTCGTCCTCTTCCTACCCCAAACCTCCAACTACTCATGACTCTTCAAAATATATTGGCAGTTCAGTAATTTTTCTAGTTAGCTTCCTTGAATGTCAAATATATCAGGTAGTATCCATGATTTGCTGATAGCTTTTGTTTCCTTCCCTGTTCTACCTGTGCTACCCATTTATTGACCTGTAAATAATTCTCTTTACACCTCTGTTGATCTAATTTATTGCTTTTCCTGTGATCTATGTTTTTGACAACTTCCCTGTAAAATTGCTATCAACAGCAACACTTCCCTATCTTATTATGTTGTCTTTTTCCCTCTTCCCGAACCTCTGACTTTTCCTGTTTCTTTCAAATAGGTCAACCACAAATATTTAATTTCAAAATTAATTAAGATTTTAAATGTTATGTAGTAGCTGAATCTATCTGACAGGAAAATGCTTTTGGATCCTCAGCTCAAGAGGGACAGAGAACTTCTGGAGAGAGTCCAGCCCAGGGCCACTAAGATGATGAGAGGACTGGAACATCTTTCATACGAGGAAAGGCTGTGGGAACTGGGGCTGTTTAGTCTAGGAAAGAGGAGACTGAGTGGGGATCGTTTTAACATTTATAAATATCTAAATGGTGGGTGTCAGGAGGCTGGGACATCTCTTTTCTCTGTTGTAGCTAGCAACAGGACAAGGGATAACGGGATGAAGCTGGAACACAACAAGTTCCACTTAAACATAAGAAAAAACCATTTCACTGTGAGGGTGAGTGAGCCCTGGCACAGGCTGCCCAGAGAGGTTGTGGAGTCTCCTTCCTTGGAGGTCTTCAAGATCCACCTAGACATGTTCCTATGTGACTTGATCTAGCTGAACCTGCTTCTGCAGGGGGGTTGGACTAGATGATCTCTAAAGGTCCCTTCTAACCCCTACCATTCTATGATTTGATGATCTTTATATATCTTTATAGTATGTAAAAGATGGTTTACATACCAAAGAAGGAAAACCTTAGAGATACAAAGTAACTTTGATAGTCATGATCGAAACAGACTGAACTCCTCTTGATGCAGAACCTTATCTGATAACTCACTGGTTTCCAGGGACTCTGACCAAGGCTCAGTGAAACTAAATCTTACTTCAAGTCTCTTACCTGTACTGCTTTAATTACAACACTACAACTGTCCCCCATGTCCTCTTTTTAATCTAACCAGTGTAAACTGTCTTCCTTTCAACAACCTTAAGTGATCTTACTTTGCTGTATACATTAGGTGCTGATATTCATATTTGCAACTGCTCTCTTCCTGCTTTTAGTTTCTAGTTTCTGGTACTTACAACATAGCAAGATGATGCAGAGCATCAGCTTCAGGTCCTGTATATTCTTTCATTTGTTGTATGCCCTGTTAGCACAATAGCTTCACCCATTCATGGACAACTTATTATCTGTAGTACCTCGGAAAATACAGATGGTGTGTGGCTTATGTTGTCACATAATGTTGAATACCAGTCTATATGTTGAGAACTGAATTAAAGATGATCTCATTATCAGGAGAAAAAGTCATGAGATGTATTTATCTGTCTGTGATTTCTGTCTTCATTTGTGTATTTCCATCATATGCTGTATAGCCTGTGTCATAGTACAGAAGCACTGCCATAATGAACATTTAAAATACACAGAAGTACATAGAAAAATAATAAAAAGTATAGTAAAAAATAGATGAAAAAATTGTTCTTTCAAAGGCAGAAACTTTTTTTGACAAAGCTGTAACTAACATTAAAAGTCATTAGACCTAAAAAACAATAGTTATCTGAGAGAGTTCAGTAAAATTATTTGCAAATTTATTCCTAACATTTTAAAGGTATAATTTCATTACTGAAGCTTTCAGCTTTCATTGCTTATGCATTCCATACAAGTCAATATTTGATCTCAATAACAGTCAAGCCATAGAAAAGTAATTCTTACCACAATTACATTAAATTTATACTTCAGAACTCTATATTCATTATCTCATAATTACTGAAAAGTATTTAAAAGACCAGATTCTTGTAAGGGAAGAAAATCCAAGACAGGAGCCTGGTGGCTGGAAGACAGAGGGAAATATTACTATAAAGACTCGTTCATACATGGTCGGAAGTAGAGATTGTCAGAGTTACTTTACTGACTTTTTTTTTCTTTCTGGAGGTATTTACCAAGGATTAGGTTTTTGCAGCTTCTCTTTGAACTTCTGGGAAAGTATGATTGTACTCTGCCCTATAGAGATCCATTTGTTCATCTTGTGCAAACTGCTTATGAAGCTCGTTACTGCTAACAGGAGAAAAACACTGATTCTTATCCCCTGTGAACTGTTTTTAACGTGATTGTATCCAAAATGGGAATCAGACTATTTGTCTCTTCATTTGAACAAAGAAAAATGATTCCACTGGAGACATTCAGCATTAATGGTTTATTGTATAGGAATAAATACTTAGTAAGGATATATTTGTTTACTATTAATACATATATCTTGTCTTGAGCAATCTCTTTAGTTACTAAAACCAGAATGTATGTGACTCAGCATTGGCTCTTAGTAAATAAATTGTAACAAGCCACTAAATCCTGGGACATATTAATTCGTTTTATTTCATTTACCTGAATCAGGTAACGATAAATCTATGCTTAGAATTAGAATTGAAAGGAAGAAGATAAACTATTAGAAAAACCAAAACCCAGCAGTTTTAGAATGACTATAGCCTTGGTTAAAAACCTGAAAATATACCATGTTGTTTATTTAACATGGAAAGTTTGAAATATCATTTTGGATGCACTTTATGCTGTATATATCACTGATAAGGCAAATAATCAGTGAATCTTTCAACCTAGAATGTTACTTAGCGAAATAAAAAGATTTAAATGGAGGAAAGGAGACAAACTATTTTTTTGTGTGTGTAATTCTCGCAATTTGTTAGGATTATTATTATTATAAAATCCTGGATAAAAATAAAACTGTAGCAGTGGGATCTGATCTCACTTTTATTCATTAAGGGGGTTTCCCTAACTTCAACTGTAAAATAAATTAAGGCATTGTGTTTGCTCTGTTGGAGACTAAGCCCTCCAGCTCAAAAACTGTTGTGAACTTTAATGAAGACTAGCAGATAGAGAGCAATGATGTACCCTGATTGCAATCAGATTCATGAATTAGAAATTGATATACTCCAGAATATCTAAGTAGATATTCAGTAGCAAATCAAATGAGAGGAAGTTTCTGATAACAGTAATGATTAGCTTGATTTTTTTTCCCCTAACTCTTACAGAATGAATCATTGTATTTTATCAGCTAGATATATTTTCAAATGTGTACCTCATACTTTGCTAAATTTAGGGTAGCAAGGAAGCTTGGTTTGATTTTAGTTTATTTGTTTTTTATTATGTGTTTGAAATCTTTCTGCCTTTGGATAAGGATCAAGCCAGTGAAAGAGAAATCTGTGGTTACTTGTGAAAAGAAAGGAGAAAAGCTTTTAAGGTTGATATTTATAGTTATAAAGCTTTAGAATCATACATTGACATTTCCAAATCAGAAAGTATTATTGAGTTAAATTGGGAGACGTAGTTCGCAAGAGATCCTGAAAATCATACTTTTGTTCAGAACTGTAAACATAGGTGGCAAAATTCCTTGTGATTGTTGTCACATTTTAATTAGGCATTAAAGAAAAATAATCTGTCTACTAGGAGAAAGGAAAATGTCTGCAGAAGGCCAAGCCACTGCTATCTGGTCATGCAGGACTGTTCGCATGGGGTTAGTTCCGTCAGCTTCCACCTTTCTGCAGCTGGTGGCTCTTGTAGCGGCAGAAGTGACAGTACTGACTCTGCAGCTAGTTTTAGCATGCAAGTTGAGGCAGCTCTCAATCATTTGTCATTTTAACTAATATGCCAGGTGAACTCCAAGGGCTAAGGAGTTGACAGAAAGTAATTTATTGTCATATAATTTTTATGTCATATCATCTAGGACTTACTAATAAATTCTTAAATTGCAATAGCATGATTAGTTTGGACTTAGAGTGATACACTTTCAGTAAGAGAGAATTTGTCCTCAGTGCCTCATGAATGTGTCTGATTAGGATAGCAGTACTCAAGGAATCCACAAACTTTAAAAGACAAAACCTATGATACACATATTTTATTTAAACAAGCCTATCTACCCTACAAACACATCAGCTTCTTTTCTCCATTTTTCCTTTACTCCTGTCTACGGGAAAATTAATCTTACTTTTTGCCTTGTGTTATTGAATTAAAGGGTATTTTCATCTTTAAAAATACTTGTAAAGATTAACAAAGAGTCTAAGGGACCATCTGAATAGTGAAAGGCATTATGTCTGCCAGTCTCTTAAACATTTGACAGCGTTCATTTTTGCTGCCGACTTCAGATGAGTATCATTTTCTAATATCAACGATTTTACGATACATTTAGTATTACTCTAAAAAGTGGATATTGAGTGCACAATCACACAACTACTGAAATGTTCTATTTCTGATGATATCTAATGAAGATAACAATTCCATTTCCACTATGGAATATTTACATTCTTCAGTATAAATTATTTCAGCCTCCTTTATTGCAACAGTGTTCAAATACTAAAAGTTTGCCACTAGGTGAAATTTATAACTGGACCTCTGTGATAAAGTCTTGTTTTTGTATTGTGTAATTACATAGATATGGAATATAAATAGCAGCTATTCAAAACAGCTCAATATAGCCCATGCAAACAATTTCTCCATTGTGGGGGAAATTTTAAGTAGTAAATATGCATAGGTTTTCAAATTTTTGTGATTTTATCTTAGTTATATTTGCATTTTGCCAAAATGTGCTCATGAAGGCTTCTGAAGTGAGAAGTTGTAGTGGTTTTGCCAGGGCCAGGTTTTTGTAGCGGGCTGCTACAGAGGTGGCTTCTTTAAACAAAGAGCTGACAGAAACTTCCTCTGTAGCTCATAGGGGTAATGCCAGTCAGTTCTAAGATGGACCCTGCAGTAAGGCCTGGCCAATTAGTGATGGAGGTAATGCTTCTGTGAATAACATATTTGAGAAGAGGAAGAAGTTGCACAGTTGATAAACTGCAGCAGCAGAGGGGAGTGAGAATGTGAGAACATCTCTGCATATACCAAGGTTAGTGGAGAAGGAGGGGGAGGAGGGTGCTTAGGCCTGGGAAGGAAGATTCCCCTGTAACCTGTGGTGAGGACCACAGTGAGGCAGCTGTGGAGGCCACCAGGGAGCAGAGATCCACTCACAGACTGTGGAGAACCCCACGCTGGAGTAGGTGGATGTCTGAAGGAGGCAGTGACTGTGGGAAGCTCACCCTGGAGCGAATTCCTGGCAGGATCTGAAAGCCTGTGGGAAGAAAGGATCTATGCCAGGGAGCACGTTTGCTCTCAGGAATTGTGATCCTGTAAGGGATCCACATTGGAGCAGTCGGTACCTGAAGGACTATTCTCATGGATGACCCACATTGGGGCAGGGTGTGAGGAGCTCCCTCCATGGGAGGCCCCATGCTGGAAGAACTGTAGCCCATAGGAAGGACCCACGCTGGAGAAGTTCATGAGGGACTGTCTCCCATGGGAGGGACCCCACAGTGTAGTAGTGGAACGTGTGAGGAGGCCTCCCCCTGAGAAGAAGCAGTGGCACAGACCACCTCTAGTGAACTGACTGCAACCCCCATCCCCCATTCCCTGTGCTGCTGATTGGGATGGAAGGTGAGTCTCAGGAAGAGGGGCAGGAGCGGGAAGGTGTTTTTAAGATTTGATTTTGCTTCTCATCTTCCTGCTCTGTTCTGATTGTTCATTAATAAATCAAACCATTTATCCCCAAGTTGAGTCTGTTTTGCCTGTGATACTAATTGCTGAGTGATCTCCCCATCCTTATAAACTCATAAACCTCTCATTATATTTCTCTCTCTCCTGTTAAGTTAGGGAGGGGGAATGACAAAACAATTTGGTGGGTGTCTGGAATTCATCCAGGGCTAAAACCACCACAGAAGGGTACTAATATTGTGAGGATATCAAGTAATGTAAGACAGGTTGTCTAATTGAAAAATAAAGCACAAATTATATATTAATTGAGTTCTGATTTGTTGAATTGTACACAGTTCTCCTTTTTTACCACTATGATACAACACAATGAAAGAACTACCTGACATCTTTGAGAGCATAAATTTTCATAACTATTATTGAAATGGATACGTTAGCATGAGAACATGTGTTAAATGTTCTGTAGATGTGACAGCTTAACATTGACCTACATCCTACTAAATACATGAGTTTATAATTCTCCACAAAGAGAGAGAAAATATTAGTTTTGAGCCTCTACAATTGTTAAATATATAGCTGGCACACTCTGCAGTATGGAAATTTGAGTTAAAACTACAGGAGTTTTAAAAAAAAAATTGGCTAAAGAAAAGAATTTCTGAGCAACTGAAAAACAATTGCATTTTAACAGAAATTAGCTTTAAATTACAGTATTAAAGCAGGAAAAGTATGTCTTTTCCATGTCAAGCAAAATGAATGATGTAAAAAATTCCAAATGATTTAATTTTTACTTTTTTAAAGTGAGAGTTTTCATTTAAAAAATCACATCAATGACTTCAGCATTTCTGTATTCTAACAATAATAAAGTAGAAGATATTTTCACTTCAGAAAAGCTGCACTAGTGAGAAGAGCCAATTCTCACTGTTTTTTGTTCTCTTAGTTGCAAACACTGCATTTCTTTCCTTAAGTCATGGAAATTATTTACAAGTTAATAAAAACATAAAACTAATAATCTTCCCAAATCAATAATTTAAAATCACAGTGACAATGATAGAATCATGTCTGCCTATTTACAAATACTTTTGGCTTATCTGAAAATCTGAATAATTACAGGTAGAATTTAATTTATTGCAAAAACCCTGGTCATCTTCAAAGAACGAGATAAAACTCATTTATACTGCAAATATAATAATTCGTAACAAAACTTACTCCAGTCTTTTACTCTGAACATTGCAATTGCATCCAAAAATACTGTTTAAAAGTTTCTTTGAGAATATTGGTCCAGCTTACTTGATTGGACAATATTTTACATGAATGTGCTAAACAGGACCCAAAAATCAGTGTTACCCTTTAATATATGTTGTTTTGAGCTCTAAATTCCCATTCCAGGAAACCATATTTAGCTTAACTGCATTTAAACTACCTTTTTTTTTTTTTAAATTAGAAAATTAAACCTGAACCAAAAGGGTATATCAGCAAATAATAATATCACTTTAAAATTTCCATTGGTATCCAAGGGATATCCTTGTGTTTGTCTTGCAGTCACAAGCATTAGGCTAAGTGAAGAGTACAGCAGAATTTGGAAGATTAGAGTATCATGTGAAGACTCAAAGGGACTCTGACCCATTTCATGTAGTGTTACCTTTCCTTCTGGCATGGTCATTTCTGACAAGCCAGGAAGTGAAATATCTCTCGAACAAATGATTCACTGACTGATTGTGGACTAATTTTATCTGAGTGACAGATCCTAAACTAACAGAATTTCTTGAAATCATCCAGCCTTTCCTTAAGTGAACATTATCTATTCTCATTCATTAAGCCATTCTATAACCATGATTTCTCTGGTCATCTACTTGGATCGACATATTTACAGGTAAATGAAATAGAAGAAATTCACTGTGTTGCAGTGACCAGAGATGCTTATAAACTTCAGCAATGCTGACATTGTCAGCACTGTTACTGTTATGTCTATATCACACTACAGGTAGGCAATCAAAGAATCACAGAATCTTAAGGGTTGGAAGGGTCATAGAAAGATCATCTAGTTCAACCCCCCTGACAGAGCAGGACTGCCTAGAGTAGGTCACACAGGAACTTGTCCAGGTGAGCTTTGAATGTCCTCAGAGAAGGAGACTCAACAACCCATCTGGGCAGCCTCTTCCAGTGCTCCATCACCCTCACAGTGAAGAAATTCTTCCTTGTGTTTCTTTGGAACCTCTTGTGTTCCAGTTTATACCCATTGCCCCTTATCCTATCATTGGCCGTCACTGAGAAGAGCCTGGTTCCATCCTCCTGACACTCACCCTTTATATATTTGTCTACATTAATGAGGTCACTCCACAGTCTCCTCTAAACTAGAGAACCCCAGCTCCCTCAGTCTTTTGTCATAAGGGAGATGCTCCACTCCATTATCTGGACATAATATTCCAGATGTGGTCTCACATGGGCAGAGTAGAGGGGGAGGAGAATCTCTTATGACCTACTTATCACAGCCCTTCTAATACACCCCAGGATGCCATTGGCCTTCTTGGCCATGAGAGCACATTGTTGGCTCATGGTCGTCCTACTGTCCGCCAAGACCCCCAGGTCCCTCTCTCCTCCACTTCTTTCTAAGATTTTATTCCCCAACCTGTCTTCTTTCCCAGATATGAGACCCTACACTTACCCTTGTGGAACTTCATTAGATTTTTCCCTGCCCAACTCTCCAGACTGTCCAGGTCTTGTTGAACGACAGCACAGCTTTCTGGTGTGTCTGCCACTCCCTCCAATCATAAAAGTAATATTTAAACATGAAGACTTCAAGATGGCACATACATTGTCTGTGTTCTTAATGTTTTCTAGACTTACTCTATAACACAAGATTTCTTACATTTCCATCTAAATTATATTTTCCTCATATTTCATAGATTTTTAAAAAATGGGTTAAATGATTTTATGATGAAATAAAAGATATGATGCCTAATTCTTCTTCCGTCTTGTCTTCTATGACTCTGTCTAACTCACCAGTCCCATTACACCTGAATCCTTCCAGAAAGGAACTTTGACAAATTTTATCTGACTGCTGTTAATCACATTTCATCAATCATGTGTAAAGGAATAGGAAAGGGCTGAGGTTATATGGAGTATGGCAAAGAAGTCCTCCCTCATATGAACTTCATCATTCATGATTCATCCAGGTTTCCTCTCTAGAAATCTCACTTGGGTGGCAAAACTGTTAGCATTAAGGTGTTCCTGTCATTAGGTAATCGAACTAGACTGAAATTTATGATCAACCCCAGGCTCAGAGCCATGGCCATAGTAGTTATGCTGTCTTTGCTGTGACAGTACTTCATTTTTATTGATTACACCTGTGATGTGTTTGGCATGTCTAGTTTAAAAGTGATGTTTGAGACATTTTTGAAAACGCAATATGTGGTTACTTTTTGAGATCATTATTTCAGATAGCTCTGAGCAGCAGGAGACAAACAAAACCTATTTTTACCTGTCAGGAATCACCTCATGTCTCCTTTTTGCAGTGTCCAATTTTTCTTGCACTGATATGTTGGATATTTTAGAACCAAACATCACATCCGGATTTTGTTTTTTCTGCCACAACCTGAGTTTCTCCTATGTGACACATAGGGCTTTGCACAGTTATTCTCTTTCTGTTAACTCACTTTTGAGACAGAGAAAATACATTTTGAAGTACTTTTTTGATAGTCAAAAGAAATAAACTTCAATGCCAGATGAACAGAGCTGTTTAACAGACTTGCTTTGAGCAGCAACACCCCTCTCTCAATGGTGTACTGTTGAATTCAGTATGGATGAGTGTGCAGCAAATCATTAACTGATACAGACCTAGACCTAGACTAAAACCAAAAATTATGGAAAATGTTTCATTCCTTGTTTCTTCTTTTCATTTGATCTTTTGGGGATAGATCTCTGAGGTGGTCTAGGATCATGCTTCTACCTATCTTGTCTTGTCTGGCATGAGTTGATCTTCAAGTAAGCTCTGGCACTACCATGCACTTGCCCTTTCTTTACCATGATCCTATCTCTATTTCACTCCCAGTATGCACCCTCAGGTCCCAATATGTTTTTTTACCCTGTTTTTGTTAGGTCTCTTGTTTTATGCTCTCGCAAGAACTTCTGGGTTTCCTGTAAGATAGGAAATTGTAAGATAGCTACAGGGAACTCAATTTTGATATCAATCACCTATTTTGAGTTAAGTAAGTTAAGAAGTTTTAAATAAGCATTACAATTAAGCCTTCATTATCCTTCATTTGACATGTACCTTTTTGAGATCTTGTCAGCAGATGAAAGCCTGATAAAGCAGGTTCTGGGAGCAAGTGACTAAACTTTTGCTTTTGCTATGAGGATTTCTGTCTTTGTTCCTAAAATTATACATCTTGAAAAATTTCTCATATTTTGCATATACACAGAAAAATAAGGTAGCAAAACAAGAGACAAAACTAGTTGTGTAAGATTGAGTAATACATAAAGCCATAAATATTTTTGTATTTGAGATCTTAACAAAATTTGCCAAAAGTAGATATGTACCACATTTCATAAGGTTAAAATGAGAGAGTTTATGTGTCATGAGAGCATATATTCACCAAACTTTCTGAGATGTGATTTTGGCTGTTACATGAAATCTTTGCTGAGGTAGGTATAAGAAATTTTTCTTTCAATGAGATAACATTTCTTTTTCCCACACGTCTACAAAACCATTTTAAATTTCCATAGTTTCAAAGTTTTTAATGTCAGACTATTAAGTGGTGTAAATCAGTATGAATTCCATGATAATAATGGAACTAGACTGACTGCAAGCTGAGGATCTAGTCATAGGTCTTCAAAAGTCAAAATACATTTGCACCAATAAGTTACAATATGCATTTCATTTTTCCGAGGTAACTGCAAATATTACCACGCACAGATGTTTTTGAACTATATTTTGCACCAGTTCGCTCTGTCAAGTATTTAATTTAAAACTTCTAAACAATTTCTCATCTCTTTGAGCACAGCTCTGCTAAACATATATTTGAGTAAGTGATTTAAACCTTTGATTTTATTGAATGTAAAATCTTGTTTGAATTTCCCAGAAGAAAATAATTTCCTATTTCTTTTGGTCATCTACTGAAGCTTTGAAAATCTTAAAGTATTCTAGTTCTGATATGTATGTATATCGAACTGTGGACTACTAATTAAAAATTAAACTAAAAAACTGGTATATTAAAAATTTTAAAGTGTCAACCTACTTTAGATTCTTCAAAAATATTGATCATAGCTCAGCATTTCAGAGCCTACCAATGATTTTGTGAGTACTAGCTGTACCTTTTAAAGAAACTTGAAGTGAAATTCTCACTCCATTAAAATGAATCAGGCAACTACAGTAATTACATCTTGATCTGGGATTTATTTTTACATTTTAAATGATATTGACATTTTTCTAATTTTTGTGATGTTCAAAGGGAAGAAAAATAACACCAGTTCTCATTGTTCAAGGTTTGGTCTGTATAAAATATTAATATAAAAGAAAGATAAAATAGTCACACTGGAACATAACAAAAAAAAAAACAAACAAACCCAAACTTGCAACTGTTTGAAAGTTATTGAAAATATAGACTGTCCATCCAGTTTAATTGATTCTGAAACCATTCTTACTTAACCTTAGAGAATTACTGTCAAAAGTGATCTAAAATTGACTTTGCTTATTTAAAAAATTGCATTTCTTTAATGTATTTATACTTTTTATGTGTGTATATGCTTTAGGCTGAAACTTGCCAGATAAAAGTCTCAGCTCAGAACCAAATTGTTACTCATAGATTTATCTTTTTGTTTTCATTAATAACTTTGAAAGATAGTCATAACTGGTAGTAAAAATAGAATGCCAAGGGCTGGATTTTGCCTTTAATTTTGTCTTAGTTTTGCATTTCATGAAACATACTTCACTGTCACTGAAAACTACTTAAAAATCAAGAAACAGAAGACAGACCAGATGAAAACGGCATATTTTTTTGCAATATGGAGAGCAGAGTGCATTTAATCCCAGCTAGGCTTGCTCAAGCATGAGGACTGCTACATGGTGCAGTAGCATTCTGTGCTATGTGACCTGAATTGATGTTCTGAATGAGAGAATTCTTGTTCCAGCTAGGGCCCCAGCAATGCCAGTTTTGCAGTGTGAATGACCTTGCTTGCTTTGCTAAAATACTAAAGCAGGATAACTTGCTAAGGCAACTGTACTACTCCCAGTACACATACTGTCTTCCTCAAAAACTGGCCTGGATACTGATTTGTGGCATGACTTTGTGCATTTCAATGTATTTTGAGTACTCTGTAGAGAAATTAGATCTAGTTCCCACTTCTTCATTTTGGTTCGATTCTTTTGTGGGGAAGGATTTAATTGAAATATTTATAGATGGTATAGTTAAATCATGGCTGACTTGCCTATCAATTGTTTCTTGTACTGCTCTCTTTTCCCTCCCTATCAACTTGAGACAAATAAAGAAAAAGGAATAGAGTGTACTTTTATTCACTTTAAATGGGAAGGTCTTATCTTAATGTTAAAATAAAAATAAATAACAAAAATAACTTCTAATATGAAAATAATTCAAAATTGTCTTTGTCCTTGTAGGAATACATTTCAAACCAAATATAGAACTAAAATTGTAAAACATATATATCAATCTCTATGAACAGTATATGTGCATTTCTTATAACCTTTGTTTCTAATGATATGTGCTCAAATTAATTACCTAAAATTTTATTTCTGTCCTTGATTCCAGGCAGAATTCATGCAGATAGACATTCCATAGTATGTTGGGTAGACAGTCTTAAGCAGATATTGAGATAAAAACAGTTATGTAGTTATTGTTTTTTGTTTAAGTATAAATTCTAATGTGTAATCAGATGAATGTCAATTTTGTTGCATATTCTTAATTAAAAGTGAGATAAATGGACATATTTAAAGTCTCAATGTGTGTTAAATTTCATATAGTTATTGAGAAGAAGGAGGGTTTTATACCTACAGATTTTTTTGCCTTGCAATCAGATGATATTGTTTCTCTGGTGAGTCTTATTTTCTGTATTTTTACAATTAAAACCAAAACCTTAGGGTTTTTTTCTTATGTTTAAGTGGAACTTTTTGTGTTCCAGCTTCATCCCACCACCCCTTGTCCTGTTGCTAGCTACAATAGAAAAAAGGGATGTCCCAGCCACCTGACACCCACCCTTTAGATATTTATAAATGTTAATAAGATAATTTATAAATATCTAAAGGGTGTGTGTCAATGAAAGAAAGTACTTGAAAGATGACTTTACATAAACTTGGCAACATGAATGTGTGTGTGCATGGTCAAAACTGGATCTTCCTAATCTTTTCGTATAGGTCTTATAGGCTTTCAGTTTCAGTAGTACCTGATAAAATAATAACATAAAAATTCAATGGACTTCATGAAGAAAATTAGAGAAAAAACAGATCCATCTGTGTTTAAAGACAGTCTTAAATAGATGGAAATATGAAGAGTACTTAACATGCTGAGTGTATAAGCACTGTATTGTGAATAATATTTAAAGATCATCTACTTTACCTTGTCGATATACTATGCTTTAGAAATTTCATCTATTTCAGTCATAAACAGCAGTCATAGCTTATAGCATAAAGAAATAAACAGAGACTTTAGTTAGAGTAGTTGGTTTTACAGGCTATTGTAGAAGCTCCTGTTAAAGCTGTTATAGCCAAGGATATGTCAGCATTCCCATTTCCAAGGGTTTATAACCACCCTGTAAAAATGTGCTTTAGGCTGAAACTTGCCAGATAGTCTCAGCTCAGAACCAAATTGTTTTAAATGGACACATTTCCATAGCCATATTTTCTCTTCTATATTAAAACGGAATGTTTTAGTTTAGTTGCTGTAATCAGCTCCACATTTGATATTTTAAGAACAACTGTTCTGAGCTGCTACCTAGAGCCTTCCCTTTAATATGTCAGTGGGAACGTGTAACAAAAAAGGCTGGAAATTCTGTCACTGTTTCCTAAGGAGAAGAAGATATGGCCTATATTTTCCTGCTTCTGAGTCTAGGGAGAACGAAGAGCCACAGTTTTAACCCAAAAGACACAGTGTAATGTCAGAATACTCATACTGGAAAATCACAGACAGCTGAGGTAGGTCTTAGTCATAGGACTTACTGGCTCAGAATTTTCTAACCGAATCTATGTTGCTTCTGAATTTAAGGTTTTGGTGGTGATGGTGGTCTGTTGTTTTTCTTCAGTTGGAGAAATCTGGCTTTAACTGTCCCATGCTTAGTGTAAAATATGTCAATTAATTAATCTACATGCTATATTGATTTTCCTTAAAGCAACAGCAACATTTTTTTTGTCTGTGTTGTCACCTCTTGAAAGTAGGCTGGATAGAGACCAAGTAATCTTGAGGTAAACAATCACTTATTAGACTACTACTACAGGGGGCCACCAAGATGATCAGGAGACTGGAACATCTTTCATATGAGGAAAGACTGCGGGAACTGGGGCTGTTTAGTCTTGGAGAAGAGGAGACTCAGGGGAGATCTTATTAACATTTCTAAATATCTAAATGGTGGGTGTCAGGAGGCTGGGACATCCCTTTTTTCTATAGTAGCTAGCAACAGGACCAGGGGTAATGGGATGAAGCAGGAACACAAAAAGTTCCACTTAAATATAAGAAAAAACTATTTCACTGTGAGGGTGATGAAGCAGTGGAACAGGCTGCCCAGAGGGGTTGTGGAGTCTCCTTCCTTGGAGGTCTTCAAGACCCACCTGGACGTGTTCCTGTGTGACCTGATCTAGGTGAACCTGCTTCCGGAGGGGGGGTTGGACTAGGTGGTCTCTAAAGGTCCCTTCCAACCCCTAACATTCTATGTTTCTATGAAGATCTCACTTTCCAATAATTTCTGGATATTCCCAATATCTTTTGAAGAACAATAATTAAATTGCTAATGTATTAATAATCTACTATTTGTGGGTATCTCCATATATGCCTGGGAAGCTGTCCCTAGAGAGAGATAAAACAGACCAAAGAAATCATACAGGCACATATTTTTATATTATTATTGTAACAATTATGCTGTTGTTAGCACTGTTGTAGTCTGCAGAAAATGGAAGTATAGTCTAATGTGTTAGGTGAAGGAACTATAAACTAAATGTTACGGTGGAATGGAATGGTATTATATTCTATCTTACAAATTGTATGCATCAGTAGTATTGTCTAGATTTGGAATCATGAAATAGACTGATTACACCATTACACTGAACTGGAAAAAAGTGTGCTAATGCAGAGAGAGATGTTTTTCTCAATTCTTTCATATAAATGGAAACAACAAAGGCTTTTTGGAATTGCTTAACACATTTACATCTTCCATGTATCTACCTGATGGATTAATTTATCAAGGACATCATACAGATTGATCATCTAAGCATTAACAGAGTTAATTTTACATTGCATCCAAAGCTGTCTGAGAGCAAATCATTGTAACCTGAAAATCCTGGCATAAGGATACACGTCTAATAGTTCATCATATTGCTTACTCAATACATTAGACTCCAATAGAAATGACTTTATGGTATTTTTTCCTGTGTTTAGTAGGAGTGTCGTAGTTATTTGCAAATTGTAGGTATATAAGACTGATTCTGCACAATCAAGGTGCATTGCACTGTCTGAGGCAGAAACTGGGAAATGGTTCACAATAAAGGGAAACCTGAAAAATGGTTCACAATAAAGGGTGATAATCAAAGCTGACATATAAGAGTTGTTCTATGTTGTCACCATCATATCCTTTCTTGATAACATCATAATGCTTTAAAGTACAAGGAATCATAACTTTGTATCCTTTCCAACTGACTTTTAACCAAAGAAGATCTTACAGCCTTATGAATGTGGTAGCATATTCTTTGCTTTATATGGCAATTTCTGAGTGCTGAAAATGTCTTAGTATGGAAATAACAAACAGTTGGTAGAGTCTTGTGTGTGTTTTATATTTTTCAATTATACTATTGTTTTCCTGAGTTGATAACTCACAAAGAACTCAGTCAGAATTCACTGTCTGTCTTTTGATGTGTGACACTCTTGATGACTTTATGCAAACAACTCCTGAAAGTGATGAAATGTATGGTGGACCAAGCCATAGGTTCTGAGATGCTTGCAAGAGCTTGTAAGAGCTCTGAGACACAGAGCACAGTAACCACTAAAATTCAGTACTTTCAGTTGCCAGAGAGTGTAAAATGCTAATTGTGTAAAAACCCCTACATCATATAATGTACACATTGTAGAATGTTCATATTAATGTCCTGAAGGTTAGCTTCTTGGGAAAGTGCACAGATACTAAAAAAAGCTGAAATGTCATTACTTTCATTTAATTAAGAAATATAATTACTATGAAAATTGCTATTTGTTTTCTTTCTAAGTGCCTTTTCAGTTTATATTTCTTAAAATATTATATAATATAGTGAAAATATAGTAAGAATGTAGTAAAAAGTATGTGGAATAGGAGCCAGCAACTGTGTTGATGAGTTTGCTAGATGTATCAGAGCTCAGAGAACACTGCAGATGTGAGGTTATGAAAAATACATACATTTGTGATGCACAAAACTTAATAATGTCCTTTCTTACATGTAACCATAATAATTTCCTTTTAAAAGCCAATAATATTATGGGAGGATCTGTGTTTATTACAATAATATCAAACATCTGTCATAGTACAGATAAGATTTTTAAAGAGATTCATACAGCTGAAAAGCAATTGAGCTGGATGTCTTGGATCATAAAATGTTACGTGGTAGGTTGCTGAATGGCATTGTAGTTTTATGCTTCACTGCCTATGTTCTGTAAATCCTACAACATGGTTCTTTCTTTGAAGCTTTGAATAATGGGTGTGATGATGTTAGGCTTATCATTTTAAAAAACAGTGTTTATTCTACAATCAATTAGAACTCCTTTATTCTCACTTAATTTCAAAGTCAAATTGTGTATTGTAAGGTTAGTTTAACTCACACATGCAAGACAATAAGCCTGTTACTGAAACTTTTAAGACAACGTAAATGAAGTCTTCTCTGACAGTATTAATGTCTCACTATATAGACTCCACAGTAAAAGAGAAACGAACGGTACATGCTTTCTCTATCTGTGTTATAAATCCAATGATGGCTGTTCTCCCATGCAGTCTGTGTACAGATTAGGTTAGTATACACCTAATTTTATGTTTCTGAAACACTGAAAGTTACAATCTGGCTAAGGTCTAGACTTTACCTGTGTTTTGCACATTTTCTTTCCTGCAAGAAAGCAGAATAATTCCTGCATTTAATGGGATTTTGCAATTCTACCTTCTTTGGAAAAAATGAAGAGCTTCATTATATAGAAGAGGAGTTTCTTCAAGTATGGCACATAGGTCAGACACGAAATAGGTCTCCTACAGCTTTATTGCACACATGTTCAGTGGTGGCTAATCTCAACAAAGACACTGTATGCTCAGTCATGTTCTAAGTAAAATTTCAGCTCACTGAATGAGTTGTCGAAGGGCAAGTTTGTATTTTGTAGCTAGATATACAGAAGTGTGAAAAGACTTCTTTATCTACATTTCTGCAAGGGTATATCAAAGGTCTAAGGATATTTTGTATGCAGCTTCCTCTTAGAATTTGGAAGCTGAAAAGCAGTAGAGAAGCAGCACAAAGGTTAATAACAGGCTATGAGTGTGTGAAAGGAAATGTAGAAGTAGCAGCTCAGCAGTTACACTCTACTCTCATGGCCTTTGCAAAAGGTGAAAGGTTGCCTGGGACACAGTGGTCCCAGATAGGCACCGATATTTTCCAGACCGAGTACAAGAATTCCATCTGTTACACTGAAATTAAGAATACAACATGACCAATTCAGTACCTAGAGTGAGGAACTGGAATGATTTACACAATGTCATCATATCTAGTCTCATAACCAATATTTCTTTTGCATATTCTGCATGTGCCTAAAACAAAGACCCCAAATGGAAAGATGCTTAGGATGAATCAAATTTGGCCAACAAAGGCTTTGTCATAGCCCTGCGTTGTCCTTTCATTCCTAGGTATATCCTTGTTCTTTGGAGTGTAAACCTGTGGCAGTATATACATTTCCTGTGGAGGGAGAATTAACCTACAAAGTCTTTTGTGTCTTTAAAATGCCAATATAATCCTGAGGAATATGCTCAGTTCAAATTTATTATGACACTTAAGAAACTTTGCCCTTTATAATAAGAAAACTCAGTTCTTGCATCTGATACTGGATTTTTTCTTGCAGCTCTGACTCATTCCAGATTCCTCATTTTACAGAAACTCTAATGGTGTGTCATCAGGAAGATGGTCCAATTAAAACAAAACAGCACAACTAACAATATTTTCTAACTCACTTGGCTTTAAAAGATCTGTCTTGTCAATGAGAAACTTCACAAGTACTTAGTTACATTGAGGAATAAAATTTATCTTCATATTGCACAAGTTTATACTAAGAACTCTGAAACTCCTGCAACAAATTCAATTAGACAACTAATGGTATTTGAGCTCATAGAAATGCAGATGTAAATGTTTCTGCCTGAATTACATTTATAAAACATTTTACACAAAACAAGTTTAACAGGATATGTTTGAACTTTCCGAGTTGAATGAAAATTTAATGCATCATTATTTATTTCACTTCAAAATAACAAAGCATATAGGCCATTTAGTCCAATATAATATCTACAACACTGGTGACCACTGAATATGAAAATTTACTGAAAATGAGCAGAATCAAAAGAGTGATTTGATTTCAGAAGTTCACCAAGGCAGAGGTAGTGTCTTTGTATTTACTAGTACTTCATAGGATTGTTTATGAAAGAAAAATCTCACAATAACATATACAGATGTCTTGAAGGGAGAAGTTTCAGAACTTATGTAGAGGATATATGAAAAAAACCCCTATTTTTTAGTTTTTTGAGCCTGATAATTGCTGATTTTTATGTCAAATATAGTTAACAAACTATGAATTCATCATACCAACATTATTAATGTATCTTACATTAGTTGCCTTCAACACTGAAAGTCCTACAATTCAGTTGCTCTTTGCATGGAGCTTTTTCTCTACTTTGAATCAGCCTTGTTTTTCTCCAAATGTCTCCAGTTTTCTTAAACAGCACAAGGTGTGAATGCACAATGATAGACTGTAGTTTATTTTTTATTCATTTCCTAATAATACCTGGTATCCTAGTTCTATTATTGGTTTCTTCTGAGCAGTTGCTTAATGTTTTCATAGAACTAACTACTACAAATCCAAGTTTTCATTTCCCAGCAGTTTGCATCACAGCACTGTACATTTAAAGTTGTGATTGTTCTAGCCTGTGTGCATTATTTTGTGTTAATCTATATTGTGTTTTGTCTGACATTTTGTTATCCCATCAGTCAGGATTGTAAGGACTTTCTGCAGTAATCACAATTTTTTTTTGTGAATTCCCTCCCAAATCAGTTCGTATCATGCACACGTCTCTCATCTGTCCAGAATATATCATACAGGCCAGACCCTCTCACAGATCATGTCCAGGGGTTATCTAGCCCCAAAATGAAAATAAAAATGTTTGCTATTTTCTACTTTCAGCTGGTTCATTAACAGTTAAAGAAACTGCCATATCAAATCTTTGCAATTTCAATTCTCTTGAATCCAAACATTTTCCTTGACCAAAATTAAGTTAATTTAATTTAGGTTGGAGCAATATTGTATGTTAAAGTGTTTAATAGAGTTACAGAGTCTTTCTACATTATCAGCTTTTTGTATTTAAATATTTTATGCTAGATTTAAATCTCAGTCTTCAATGGATTCCTAGTATAACAAAACCTATATTGTTTTGAAGGTAAATTTGGAGATTTTCCAAGATTCACTGGCAGTGGTGCATGAGGACACAGTTCATTGTCATATAGATATAAAACATACACTGTTTTTTACAGACTGTCCTGGTTCAAACTACAGCTGTCAAGGGAAAAAAAGTGCATTGGATTCAAATGACAATACAGCAGCAAAAGAACTTATAGAAATACTATTAGTTTACCACACCTTAAAATTCTTTTAAAGACTATTGTGATAGTCATTTATCCTCTGTGTTTGATATATTTTAAAGACAGAAGATAATACAAGGTAAATATTGGAAACTTCAAAATTTTTGCAAAGATAAAAAAATTAAAACCAAATTAAATAAGTTTTTAGAGTAGTTTGTTGCAAGATACCATTTGAGATTTGATACAGTTGAGTTAAAATATGGATAAGGCTTCAAATAATTATATTTTCATGTCAGGAAACACTGAGTAAGGGGAGAAAAAAGTCTTCCTTAGACCTAGCTCACAGTGAAATGAAAATATTTCCGTGGATTTATATGGGAAATGAAGCAGGCAACTAGTTAAAGCCTGCATGTGTTCTTCAGACATCATAGAATGACAGAATGGTAGTGGTTGGAAGGGACACTAAGAGATCATCCAGTCCAACTGTCCTACTAAAGCAGGTCCACCTAGATCAGGTCACACAGGAATGTATCCAAGTGGGTTTTGATAACCTACAGAGAAGGAGACTGCACATCTTCTCTGGGCAGCCTCTGTCAGGTTGTTCCTCCTCAAGTGCAGGACTCTGCACTTGCCCTTTTTGAACCTCATGAGGTTCCTCTCTGTCCAGCTCTCAAGCTGGTTAAGATAGTGGCAACGGAACTGAGGTAAGTTGGAGCCCTGTGGCCAGTGGGGTTGTACAGGAATTGCTTCTAAGGCCAGTCTTGTTCAACAACTTCATCAATGACCACCTGGATGAAGGAACATAGTGTACCCTCAGCAAGTTCACTAATGACACCAAACTGGGAGGACTGTCTGATTCCCCAGAAGGCTGTGCTTCCATTCAGTGGGATCTCAACTGGCTTGAGAATTGGGCAGAGAGGAACCTCATGAGGTTCAACAAGGGAAAGTGCAGAGTCCAGTAGCTTGGGAGGAACAACCCCATGCACCAGTACAGGCTGGGGATTGACTTCCTAGAGAGCAGCTCTGCAGAGAGAGACCTGGGTGTCCTGGTTGACAGCAAATGAAACATGAACCAGCAATGTGTCCTCGTGTCCAAGAAAGCCAATGGCATTCTAGAGTGCATCAAGAAGAGTGTGGCCAGCAGGTCAAGAGAGGTTCTGCTCCCCCTGTACTCTGCCCTGGTGAGGCCTCATCTGGAGTCCTCTGTCCAGTTCTGGGCCCCCAGCTCCAGAGGGACGGGGAACTTCTGGAGAGAACCCAGTGCAGGGCCTCCAAGATGATCAGGGGACTGGAGCATCTTCCTTATGAGGAAAGGCTGCAGAAACTGGGGCTGTTTGGTCTGGATAAGAGGAGACTGAGTGGAGATCTCATCAATATTTACAAATATCTGTAAATTGAATATCTAGATGTGAGGAGTTTGAGGCATTATTTTTTTCCATTGTGTTTAGTGATAGGAAAAGGGGTAATGGGATGAAGCTGGAACACAAAAAAATTCCATTTAAACATAAAGAAAAACTATTTCACTGTGAGGATGAGGGAGCCCTGGCACAGGCTGCCCAGGGAGGTTGTAGAGTGTCCTTCCTTGGAGAGGAGGACTTTCAAGAGTCACGTGGATATGTTCCTGTGTGACCTGATCTAGGTGGACCTGCTTTGGCTGGGGGCTTGGACTAGATGATCTCTAGAGGTTCTTTCCCTTCCCTACAATTATGTCATTCTATTATTCTGTGATCCTGCCGAATGTCAGTACAGCCTTCTGGAGAATAAATCAGTCCTCCCAGTTTGGTGTCATCAGTGAACTTGCTGAGGGTACACTCTGTCCCCTCATCCAGATCACTGATGAAGATATTAAACAAGACTGCCCCCAGAACCAGTCACTGTGGAACCTCATTGGCCACAGGCCTCCAACTCAAGTCTGCACCACTGATCAACACCTTCTTGGCTGTGTCATTCACATCCTGCATTTATTTCTGGGATACACGTTAACTTCTTGTTAAGATCCTTCCATTGTTCCCCAAGATCTAGGGGAACAACAACATTCTCCAAGGCAATAGATTTCTGATAATGAATTGTTAAAATAATATCTTGTTTGACGAAAAATGTTGTTAAATTTGTGAGCAATAAGACAGATTTATTGGAGGAAAAGGATAGAATTAATGATCATTGCTGTCAAGCCTGTATAAAATCAGAATGGTTTAAAAATCAAGACTTCTGACATTTGACGTGCTTTCAAGTGTGTTAGCCTGAGTTGCTTAAATTAAGCAAGCCCTCAAAGTTAAGTGTGTACTTACTGATCTTTACCAGGGTTATGCATTCTGCTGGTCTTACATTTAGACATATATTAGTTTTTTAAACAAACAAACAAACAAACACACAAAAACCCCTAGCATAAGTATCTAGAAAATGTGATTTTACTATTTTAACTTGGAAAACTAATTTCAACTGTTAAAAAAAAAAAAAGAAAGATGAAGTATCAAAGCTAACAGGACATCTTACACAACAAGAAAGAAAACTGTCTAAACAGAAAGAATGATTACACATATGTATGACTATACATATCTTTCTTCCTACTTTTGAAAAACAACTCATATGGGAGACAAAGTGTGTAAGTGATTTGAGTATTTACCAAAATATATTTTCTGGATAGGATGCACATAAAAATGTGTAATTTATATGTACACACTACAGATGTGCCAGTATGCATTTCCTAGTTTCTGGTTGTTGTCTTGTGGCTCTCAACATTTACTCACAACCACAATTTTCTGTTGACCAATCTCATATTTTAAGAGCACCACTGCCTTCTCAGAAATTCATTCATGGGAACATGTTTGTTCATAGGAATACTTAAATATAAACTTTACAACCATTTATTCAGTGAGCACTATTTATGGAAAATATAGTTATTTTCTGAGCAGATGTTCCTCCTTTATTTAATCAACAAATAACATTTCATCCATGGGATAGAGGGATGGATTCCCTCAAGGGATGAATTTTGCTATATGGTCAGAACAGTTCTAAAATGACATTTGTAAACCTCAATTTTCTTATAAGACTGTGGTAAAGTTATAACCTTTCTAACATAGCTGTTAACATTGGGTATGTTATATGCAGAACAGTCACATGTATGTTGAGCACACAAAGGACCATTAACTGAATGGCAGGTGGTGAAAAAGAAACAATAAGCCAAAAGGTTTGATTTAGAAGACTAAATTTCAATGGCACTGTGTATATGAGGTGATATAAAATCCAGAATCAGAGAATGTCAGTGTCTGTGGTTTATTCAGATGCTCTTGAGCTAAAGTGGCTCTGGAAGAGGTTTTATGAGGACAAATGGGTGGTGCAGAATAATGCTGTGAGTTACGGTCATCATTTAAAACTTGACGTTTGTTTCTGGATCGGTATCCTGGTGTTGGAGCTTTCGCATATGTGCTAATAATTATTGAGAATTGCTAAGAAGTAACACACAAACTTGATTTATTCTTACAGCTGAAGCTAAGGAATCTGGTATAATTGCAAATAACATCTATAACCTTTTTTGAAGCACAGGTACTGACATTTTACCTCTTTTTTTTTTTTTTTCTCTTAAAATGGAAATGTTCTCTGAAGGTCTACTTCAAAATGAGTAACACCCAGCAAAAAAATATGGGAGCAAGGACTTTTTAGCAAAGATTTAGAGCATAAAACTACAGTAACATAATAAAGATTTTCCAAAGTTATATATATTAAAGCAAAAGGTTATGCAAAAAGAAAAATAGAGATGGACAATATATGGTTATCTTCATCTTTTAATATTAATTGCAGAAACTCTAACAGTAGCATAAGACCTCTTAAAGTCAACATGGGATTATTTTCTTTGTATGCTTTGTAATATGTCTACATAAGGTGTAGAAATTTTAAATGGCTGAGTCAGTTCCTACATCCCAGACTATTTTTTTTTCTTAAAGAGAAATTGGTGTTGCGGTTACTGAAACTGTGCAATATTTTTTTGTTCCTATAGATTCTCCCAAGGTGATTGACACCAGCTTAAGAAATACCTACTCAGTAAATAAGGAATGATTTTATTTACTGATAGTTAGTTCAGTAACAGTAATGCTAGTTCACTTTGTACATATTATGAGGGCACAGTCACTTAGATATGGGAAGTACAGTGTAGTTTCCTTGAACCAGGCAGTTGAATTGGGGATGGGTGAAAACATGTTACGGTCTGTTGCACATCCTTTACTGTTGGTCAAAGGCACATTATTTTTGGACAGAAGGGAAAAAACTGAGATTGTAGACTGTGTCTTTCAATGCATTAGAATGTGCTACAGTGTGTTCAAGCTATGCAATTTCTGAAAAAAAGTGGGATTTCTGGAAAAAAATTAGGTCCTGCATGGCTCCTTCTTTCTTCAACTCCACTTGCTGTTTGGAAGGGACACGAGGAAATAAAAATGGGCACTATCCTTTGAAAATAACACGAGCGAAATGTATATGACCACGCAATTTCACAAAGTGCAGACAATCACATGACCCCATGTTGTGTATTGCCAAATTCCTATTCTGTGCTGCCTTCTTATATAATTGTCCTTAGTGCACTCATGGAAAGAATGTGTTATTTCCCATAGCATTCAATGCTAAGATTTTCTTGGGACTTTAGTACTTACTCTCAACCAAGGGCATTTTTGTAGGTAGTGCAAATGTCATTCATTTGTCAGTTGAGGTTGTTTGGGGAAAGCAGTGGTTTTCGTCATCCTTTTTATCATCTCAGGGGAAGGTGGCACACATTTTATTTACGAAATGGTCAGCACCACAGGGCTTTCACATAGCTTTTGTTATTATCAAAGAAAAATGCTACACATAAATTACTAAGCTTAGTAATTTACGAGTCTCATTGTCTCAAATGAAATTGGACAATACAGAAAACTTTGGTATTCTCTTTGGCCTAAAATGATACAGACCTCTCTTCTTACATGGTATAAGAAAGAGGAGTGAGGTTTCGGAGGCAATTCAACACTAAAGGAAAAAAGGCAAAAGCATTTAAGTATTTGAGTTATGTTTAAGACTTGGAAAACACATTAAAAGTTCTTTTCAAGGGACTGTGAGTCAAATTTATCCAGAACACAAAAGCTTTAATTTTCTCTCCCACAGTATAACAAGAAAAAAGACAAACAAAGATGAACTTGTGATCTTGTCTCAACAGGCTGATAGTTTAGTCAGCTGCTACAGAAACCTCTGCAATGCTTTGGCTTTTGTTAAAATTGCATGTCTCTGGATGAATAAAACACAAAAATGATAGATATGGTTTCACAAATTGTTTAACTAATGCACAGTAGGCTCTATTCATTCACTTTTGGAAAAACAGAAGTTCAACACTATTAGCAGACAATCTTGTGTTTAAGATCTGTATGATATACTTTCAAGTAAACAATTAGTATCACATATTTTTGTTTACCAAAACTAATGATTTTTTACTGAGTTATTTGTTTTGCTATTTTCCTTGGACTTCTGTTCAGCTTAACAATCATGACAAAGCATATATTTATGCAATGTATATAGCTGCTCATCAGCTAAATATTTTCTTTCACATAACCCACAAGATAATAAATAGAAATGATACTGGCTCTACCATTACAGTAAATAAAGATTTACTCTTTAAGAAGTCTTTAGTTTGAGGATATGAATAAGGATAATATATATACAATCAAGGAAAAAAAATAATGCATACAGACGACCCCTGAATGTTCAAGGCAGGTGTAAAAGGTAATTGTATTGTTTCCCTAACCAATTCACTAATAGCCTATAATGACAGAGAAGAGTCTGGCAAAACAAAAAATGCAAGGCAAAAAATCAAGCCCAAAAAAGCAAAACCTCAAATCCCAAACCCAATTTTTGGCTTGAGAAGAATGCAGATATTGGTATACATGATCTGTTCTAAGCACGATTACTCATGTATTTAAGTAGCTTTATGTTCTGCTAAATCCACTTTGATGTCAGATAATCTGGTGTATTTCCTTGTTAGAAATGCATTTTAACATGGGACTGCCAGTTTAATCTTTGTCTAGAAATTAATTTTAAGGTATTGTCTAGGCTATGCAAAGACAGGAAATTAGCCTCTTCAGAGGAAATCTTTTCAGAGGAATCTTTTCAAGGAAATTTTTAAAATCTGAGGCCAAACATTTAATTTCTAGGTACAGAATCTTTTGTTTGTGAGCTATGATACAGTGATATTCAGCAATGGTGCCACCAAATCAGTGCAAAACTAAAGAGAGTTTTAAGAACTTTTCTGTGGAAATTAATAGAAATTATGCAGATGGCTTCTGAAATTTAGTTTCAAATAGGATAAGTGCCTTAAAAAGTCAATATTTATAACTGATGACTTGAATAGTGCTAACAACACTTGAGGTGACACTGAACTATCAATCTTTAAAAAGATTTCATTCACATATTAATTTTCCTCCATAGAAGCTGTCTTCAGGATCCTTTGCAAACTCTATTAATTGTTGTTTGTATTCCTAACATCAGTGATACTGAAAACCATACACAAATACTTTAATTTATTGACAGTAACATTTTAATATTAAATCAAAACAGTCTTGTATTTTGGTCACTTACTTAAACTTGGGATTGCATATTAGACAAAATAAAATTTCTATCTGGACATCTGAATTTGGTTAGTGTATCTGAACATGCAATTCAGAGGAAAGGTCATTCTGCAATACATATTTTTACTTTTTTTCTAGAAATAAAATTACTTGAAACAACTTTGATTTGTCATGTAACCATTAACAAGAGCTTCAATAATAGATGTTTTAAAAAGCTGAAGAAACTTTACATTATTTTTACCTTGCTAATAGTATTTTTTTTACTGACATAATACTCTCAGAAACAGTGGATTCAGAATAGATTTTAATGAATAAGAGATATTGTCTCATGAAAAGTTAATTTTATTTTTACTTGTAACTCAACCTTACCATTGCTATGGATTTCTTTCCCATTTTTCCAAATTCTTCTGTGATATCCTTAGAAGAAAATAATTTTCACATCCATCTTAAGAATATCTGGTAGCAAAGGCCAGTTGCAGTCATTGTGAATTTAAGGTACAAGTTAAGTCTTGAATGGAAAGGTCTGTTCCTACTTTTAAAGGTGAAATTTAAATCTTAATATCATCAGAAAGATACTTTTTCCTTACAGGGGAATGGCCACAATGTGGTATAAATTTTTCCTGCTTATTGAACACACACATGGAACCTCCATATAGGAATGTAATTGCTCTCTGGATGGTTGTTGTACCTTCAATAGCAGTCAAAAGAAACTCTGCTTCCTCTGAGTTTGGTTTCTGGTTTAACAGTTTCAGCTTCTAGTTTATATAGCCTAATTTAGATCTATATCGTATCTTGATAGAGTAAAAATTTGTGCATATTTTCTACTAATAGTTCTCATTACTTTATCCTTGACAGAATTTAACAATATCTTCATTTAAATGCTAATTCTTTTCAGTTAACTGCAGAAATAACATGCTTGCAGTCAAATATAACATTTCAAGTTCTACTATGAAAAATAATAGCCAAATTCATGCAATCATCCAAATCAATAACTTTCCAAGAGACAACCAGGAGAAACTTATTAAAAGTGAGTAGACAGTGAGAATCACTACTGCTGCCTTATCGCAGAAACATCCCTGATGACTTACTGTCGATAGGTTAAAACTTTGTTTTCTAAAACTGTAGTGGATCAAGTGAAGCAGGTAATAAAGTATAAACACATCAGCCTATGTCTTCAAAGCAGACCATTGATTCGTTTTCTCAAATTCAGATGCAAGTGTTTTTGATCAGTTTTTATTTCATACAGCTGAAAGTTAATGGACTGTGATCTTTCTCTTTGTCCGCAGTTACATTTAGTTGAAATTTAGAAAGAGATCTTTATTCAACAGTGTCATCAAAGCAACTGCTTTCTGTGGTTAGGCATGTCTCCCAGTTGTAATCAAACCAGTCAAAGAATGTGTTTACTCTAAGCAACATTCATGGGAACTCGAAATAAACTTCCAGACAAGATCCTCTTGCCAGCAGGCACTCCATATATGAGAGGACAAAAAGTTCTATGAGCCCAATAAATTTGAAAGACCAAAGAAAAAACAGCAGCTACAGTGTCAGTTACAAAAATTAGATTCATCTGTAATTCTCCTCAATTATCACTTTTTTCTTCAGAAAGGCTGGAGGATTTGTTTGCAGATAGCCATTTGCCTTCTGTCCCTTTCTTCTGAAGATGTGTAGGCCAATGCACATAGCTCACAGATGCATCATTATTGGGATGCATTTAAACTCAATGCTAAAAGAGCAAATTGTGAGAATCACAATGTAGAAGGAAACTGGTTTTGTCATATATGTGTGACATTCACACAGCTTGTTGTTTGGAAATAAAGTAGAAAAACTGGATGGAAGTAAAGTTAGAGTCAGAAAAATACTAAGTTGTCATGGTTTAGGCCCATCAGGGAAAAAAAGACCATGATTAGACTGAAGTACCAAAGACCTGAGGATTGACAAAGGGCAGGGAGAGCTTAATTGATGCTTAAGGTCCAGGACAAAACAGACCAGGCTTCTCGGTTTGGGGAAGAAAACAGAAAATAATTTAATGCAATATCAATTAAAGCATAACCATAAAATCCCAAAATATAACCAACATAAAGCAACACAGAGTGGTACAACGATGAAGAGTCCGACCAGCACTTTAAGACCATCCTCTCCCCACTCCTCCCCTCTTCCTGGACTCAGAGTCCTAATCGCAGTGTTTTTACCTCCTCTCCCATTGAACGGCTCAAGGGGGCAGGAAGTGGGGGTTTCAGTCAGTCTATTCCTAATAGCTTCAGCCATTTGTCTCTCCTCAGGGTAGGTGGGCTCCACACCAGTCCTCCTTGCACATTTGTGGAGTACCTCACACACACAGCAGCCCTACATGGGCTGCTCCAATATGGGTTCATCCCAAAGGCTGCAGCTCCTTTCTGCCTCTCATCTGTGTCTGCTCTGCCGTGTGCAGGCTCTCCAGCACAGCCTGTGCCATGGCCACCTCCTCACACAGTCCCTCACCCATCCAAATGCACTCACATGGAGCTGCTGGTGGCTCTCAGTCCTGTCATTGCCCTGCATGGGTTGCAGGGACACAGCCTGCATTCTCACCATGGATTGCAGAGGAATCTCTGGTCTGGTGCTCCTCCTTCCTTCCTCCTTCTCTGACTATGGGGTCAGCGTGGTCACCTCCATTTTTTATCACTCTTACACCTTCCTCAGGCACTTCAAATTCCCTTTGCTAAATAGTGATTGCAAAGGTGTCAGATTGGCCCAGCTGGGCTGGAGATGGGTCTGAACCCAGGAGGTGGGGGGAGAGTCCAAAAACTTTTTACCGGGTCTTCACTGAAAACCACTCCCCCTGTTAACCAAGCAAAACCAGCTCCTTGCTAAACCATGATATAAATGAAGTTTAATTGGCTTGAAACCAGTCTAGAGAACCTAAATCTCTACACTAGAATGTTTAATCGACCCATACAGTTTTGGTTTTTTTACTGTATAGTGAAATTCAAAGACTTATCTGGCTTCTGATCCCATTGAGGTCCTCAGGACTATTTGTTTAAGCATCTAAAGGCTGGAAAATGACTGACAAAAAATACATACCTGGAAAGAAGAAATAGAAACCTGTAGGACAAAGAACTGAATATGAACGGCTGGAGGACATAACAAGTGACACACAGAGGGCCTAGATTGCAACCCAGAAAGAAATAGGAACTGAAACTGACCAAAGAATAGAAACGTGTACTGGGTTAATACTGAATAGAATGATTTGGGCCCATTTCTGGAAAGGCTTAGATTTATACGGACAGAAGAAATAATTGACAATATTAGGAAATTGGGAACTAATTTGTTCAGGAACTAAGAAAAGGAAGAAATGCTATGAAATAGTATTTGAAACAGATGTACTACATTTAAATCCACATGCATTGAGAATGACATCATATATATTACAGGAGTAATATTTTTCACAGTAAATATCAAAGATATTTTTAAAAAATTCCTGACGTGACTGTAGTTCATTACTATCTCAAGTCTTAATCATTCACTATTTATGGTTAAAATAAATTTTTGTCCTGGGTCCCCTTTAGGTTTATCCAAGGTGACAGTGGTGGGGATTGCTCTATATTGGACAGCATTGATAATATTGTAAGCATGAATGAAGCTTTTGATAATACATTGTACAAAATTTGTTAGGTGTTTCAGGTGGTGATTTCTTTTGTTACAGTCTATATAGGAACTAGTCACTTTGGCTTTGCCAAAGCAGAAACAGTGAAGTTCGTGCAGTTGTATCCACATTTTTATCCCTTACATCGATTTTATTGGAAAGTAAAAGGAAATTTTAATTTAAAACAAGGGGTCCAGAATTGTCATTAATAGTCAATTCTGTGTGGAAAGAGCTGCTTGAAGTGAGGTACTAGTTAGACAGGTTCTTTTCACTCACTTTTGCTAGTGTAAATGTAAACAATGAAATGAAATGAAATGAAATGAAATGAAATGAAATGAAATGAAATGAAATGAAAGTTAATAGGTGAGAGATAAATTTCAGGTGCTGAACCAGACTGAGGCAACTTGAAATCCAAGACATACAAGATATCCAAGATATAAAATTACCAAGAGGAAGTTAGGGAGTTTTAAATGAATCACTACAACTATTTAATTCTCACAACAAAATATTAGTTCTCCCATTTTCATATGAAGTAACCATTCCTAACCCAAACGTGAGTGATGTCAAATCACAGAGCAGTATATTCAACTCTTGTTTAGTAAACTCCTAAAATATGTTAGGATGCAATCAAAATAGCTGGATGATTTCTCCCACTGGGAACACATCTCAAAATTCAGGAGTGGGAAATAGGGGACATTTATTCACAATGAGAAACAGGTGTGAGTTACTATGTAATGTTACTGTATTATTCATGGGATTTTGGTATCTGTGTTATTTCACATACATATTTCCCTGATATACATGTAGCACAGAAAGCTTTGGAGTTCTGCAATATTCCAGTGAACCTTTGGTTACTTTTCATGTGAAATTCATGTAAAATTTGAGGTTAGGATTATAAACTATTGCTATAGGAAGAAGAAACAGCTCTCTTGGCAGCTGTTGAGCATCAGTGAGAGAGGACAGCAAAATCATGGAGGGGTGAGAAATAACTGCAGTGACATTTGTGTTGTGTTGTTTGACTTATTGTGCAACTTCAACACATGCTTGTATTCCCTCACGAGTGTTGTGACAAAGTTGTGGGACAGCATCACAACGCAGTGTCAGGGCATCAATTTGCAATTATGTTTCTCTCCATTAGATTGTTGAGCTTCATTTGATAAAGTATTTTTCATATCTCTTACAAAGGTTAACGACCTATGACATGCACATTCCAGCATAAGTTTTTGTGGGGCCATATGGGAAATCAAAAGTTGAAACAATAGACAATAGGTCATTTCTGAATTACAAAGGAAATCTTAGGGGAACACAGTTTGAAGCCATGCATCAACTAAGGCCTTACAAATGAAACAATCCAGTAAATAATGTTTCTTTGCATAGCAGAATAATTTCATATGTGATCTAGGTAATACAAATCCAATGATGCAAAAATGCAGGCAGGAGCTCTGAATTAGCAACAATTGGATGTGTGATGATTTTGAGTATTAGTGGATATATTTCTACATAATTATGTGGAAGCTAGTTTGAATGTATACTTTTTATGGATCTATTTCTCAATTTCCATATAAGAGTCACTAATAATTTGGAAGACTAATTAATCAAATATTGCAGCAATATTATTAGTTAATTAGAAAGCAAATTGTTTTTGAACTCTTGCATTACTCTGCTAGTGGCTATGTCAGATTATACTGTGCAAGTCATGCAAAACACTTTAGTAGAGATCAGAATCCTATATTCTTTTGTGCTGCTGATAATATAACCCTATAAAAGCTGACACATTTCTTAACCAGAATACCTATTCTCTTTTCAGTAACACAAAATTTTACAGATACAAAAACTGAACTTATTTCTGGTAAAATTGTTTGAGTTACATATCACATTTTAGTTTTATCTAACTGGGATGCTGTTGAAGAATAAGGGCTTGTCGTGATTTCGCCCAGCTAGCAAAAAAGCACCATGATAGTCTCTCAGTTGGTGCCCCCCATTCATCCCCACCCTCGTTAGGATGGCAGAGGCCCTAGTGAAACAGGAAGAAAAAGGTAAGCAAGGCTGTCATGGACTGAGACAAGGGCAGTGAAGGCTCACTGTCAGTTATGGTTCCAGGCAAAACAGACTCCAGTACTTGACTTAGAGAGGAAAGTAGGAGAGTTTATTCTAATGCCTACAAGAAATAGAACAGAACAAAAAGCAAAAAGGGAGTAGGATGATTGAGAAAATTACAACCAGCACTTTAAGATCTCTTCTCCTCTCTCCATAGTTGCAGCTTCTGCAGATACAGGGTCTCTCCCATGGGATATGGCCTCTTCTGGGCATAATTTTAATGAGCTTCTGTCCTGGTTTAGGCTAGGATAGAGTTAACTTTGATGAGGAAGTAGGAAGGGGCACAACATGGGCAGCTGACCTGGGCTGGCCAACAGGTATTGGATACCATACTGACATCATGCCCAGTACATATAGGCAGGGAGCTAGTCGGGGGCGGGGCTTTGGGAGCACGGGCTGGGCTGCCGATCGGGAGAGGTCGCGTCAGGTCCCGGGGGGTGAGCAGCTGCAGCAGGCGCCATTCCTTTTGTATATCCATCCCCTCATTTACTGTTAAAACTGTTTTTTTCTGAACCTGTTTCTTCCTATTGTTCTATTAAACCGTTCTTATTTCAACCTACGCGGGTTTTTCCCCTTTTTGTCTGGTTCCCCTCCCGGGGAGGAGTGAGAGAGCACCCTCGTGGCTCTTTGTTCCCGGCTGGACAAAACCACGGCAGCTTCTTTAGAGTGGGTTCTTCCAGCTTGTGTGAATATTGGGTCCCTCCCACAGGACACGGCCATAGTCACAGCACCTGGCTCTGGGTCTTTAATGAAATGAGTCACTGCTCTTGATGTGAGATCTTTAGCATAATGAGTCTCTGTCCTTGGTGCGGGGTCTTTAGCAAAATGAGTGCTAGCCCCTGATATGGGTTTTTAGCAAAATGCACACAAATCACTGTGGTCCTACAGCACACCTCCTCCTCTCTTTCCTGACTGACCTTGGAGCCCATGTGGTTGTTTCTCTTCCAACTCCTTGTACCACTATTAGCAAGAAAAGAAGAAGGAATGGAAGAAGAAAAACCAGGAAGAAGCCTCCTTGTCCGGGTTCTTCTTAAAAAGTGTTTTTGGAGGCATCTAATTGGCTCAGTCTCAGAAGTGGGTCTGACTCAGAGCTGGGGAGATTACCAATATGTAAAGACATTGTTTTAAACCAAAATGACAATTATGTAGCAGATGATAGAATGTCTTTAAACTAGCATACCATCTTTTTTATCATGTTTAGAAACTTACTCGGGTAATACTTTATCACATATGATATTTGAGCAAGTCTAAATGATCTCCTTATTTTGGAAGTATTTCCACTAGAAGTGAGGCCAAGGCTATTGCTCTTCCAGCACTCTGTAGGTATTTCTGGAGCCCCACAGTTCAGAAGTGCTAAGTAAAGCAATTGAATTTCACCTAGACTTGTCCATGATTTAATGGTCTTGTATTTAAGTAAGCCATACAATTTAATAGTGATGTTTGTGTTTAAGGCCAGAAACACAGGTATGTACTTTTCTGGACTAAAATCATTAACATCATCACTGAACATCTCAGAACAGCATAAGTAACCCAATAAGAACACTTTATTGAGGCAGGTTAGTATTTGTATTACCATGTTAGTATTTGTTGACTGAAGGTCAAAGAAAGAGGAGACTGAAGACCAAATTTCTGCCACTTTCAGAAAGAGGCACAAATAGTTCCAACTGAATCATGAGGGACCATGCTCTAGCTCGCTATTATTAAACGAAGTCTCATAGTTTGGCTTGAAATGGCTTTCAAAAAAATAACACAGGAAGTTTGTGTCAGATCTTAAACCCTCGTTATCCAACTCTTAGCCAATTCTTTAACTACAAGACCATCTGAACTGCCTTAGTTTCCAATGTCCTGTTCCAGAAGGTTACTTCTTTTTTCCTTCCCTCATAGTGTGAATTTCAATAATTACAAGAAGCTGTAAGCATACGTTTAAAGGGAGAGGTGGGGGAAAAGAAAAAAATGATGATTTTGTTCCAGTGTAATAAAAGGATGGAAAGTTCCTCAGCTTGTTAACAAACTTATGAGATATTGCATTGTTTTTTATTCAGAAAGTGTTTTTTCTAAGCTAGTAGTCGTAAAATGAGCAGGTGAAATCAGGTGTCGTAGCAGACTGCACAGATTTTGAAGAATCCAATTTAAACAACATGATCTCATTCTCTGATGCCATGAAATTAATAGATATGCATGTTTTTCATAAATAATGGTGGGTTTAATTACTCTCCCACTACCTTGTTTGGTAGGGCATTGACAGAGTAATTAAGAAGAATCCTTCATTTATAGCTGTGGTCTGTTCCTCACTTGTCTGTTCCTCACACACAGTAAATATGTTAGCTAGAAGGGAAGCAGTTGGTTACTCAGCAATAATGTGAACTATTAAATATAGCCAATTACAACAAAGACTCACTCCAATGATAGAGTGCAGGTTGACCACTTGATTAACTCCACATACTAATAAATCCATACAGAGGAACTGAAAACTTTTCTTCCCAGGGTCTGACTCATCAGGATAATTGAAGCTGAGCAAGGACTTAGTGTCATGGTTTAGCAAAGAACAGCTTTTGCTTGGTAACTAGGGGAGGGGGTTGCAGTGAAGACCTGGTAAAGAGTTTTGGACTCTCCCCTGGCTCCTGGGTTCAGACCCATCTCCAGACTGGCTGGGCCAATCTGGCGCCTCTGCAATCACTATTTAGGGAAAGGAACTTGAAGTGCTGGTGGGGAAGTGGAGGAGTAGTACAAGATGGAGGCGGCCACACGGACCCCACAGTCAGAGAAGAAGAAAGGAAGGAGGAGCACCAGACCAGAAAGCAGGCTGTGTCCCTGCAACCTTTGCAGGGCAGTGACAGGAGACCAGCAGCTCTGTGTGAGTGCACTTGGACGGGTCAGAGACTGTGTGAGGAGGAGGCCATGGCGCAGGCTGTGCTGGAGAGCCTGCACACCGCAGAGCAGACCCACACAAGAGGCAGAGGAGCTGCAGCCTTTGGGATAAATGCACATCAGAGCAGCCCATGTAGGGCTGCCATGTGTGTGAGGTACCCCACGAATGTGCAGGCCCACCTGCCTTGAGAAGAGACAAAGGGCAGAAGCTATCAGGAATAGACTGACTGAAATCCCCACTCTCTGCCCCCCTGGGCTGTTCAGGGTGGGAGGAGAAAAAAACACTGGAATCAGGGCTCTGAGACAGGGAATAGGGGAGGGGTAGGCAGAAGATGGTCTTAAAGGGCTGGTTGTACTCTTCATCATTGTACCACTCTGTGGTTTTGTGTTGGTTATGTTTTGGGGTTTTATGGTTATGCTTTAGTTGGTGTTGCATTAAATTATTTTCTGTTTTCTTCCCCAAGCCAAGTAGCCTGGTCTGTTTGGTCCTGGACCTTAAGCATCAATTAAGCTCTCCCTGCTCTTTGGCAATCCTCAGGTCTTTGGTACTTGAGACTAATGGTGGTCTTTTTTCTCCTGATGGGCCTAAACCATGACACCTAGCTATGTAACTGACTCAGGTACTCCAATATTCAAAAGTTTTCACACTTTCATAACAAAAGTTCCTAAAATTTATTTACCATCCATGAAGAGATCAGTTCAATCATTAGTAAAACACAGGAAAGTATAGTTTTTCAATGCGTAGTATGATCAGCTAGGAAATTAGAACTGAGGGTAAGGATAGAAGTTCAATTTCAATTTTACAGTGTAATTGGCAGGCAGATCATAGCTACCTGAATCAGAATTTGACTGTGATAGGCACACATCTACAATACACCAGGTCCTTGAAATACTATCTAAAGCAGAGTATGGAAAGTGCAAAGGCCTGCTTGTCTTTTCTTAATTTCAGATTATCTAGCACTGCTGTAATTGAGGCAGGTAAGTACAGCTCTAACTTTGGAAAGTGGTGTAATGGAGTAGCATGCTGCCAACTAACAGCGCATGCTTTCCCGTGCTTTTCCTTCCGCAGTAACACTTGGCAGAGTTAAGATGAAATGGCTCTTATGAGCATATGACCAGCATTGCTTCCTCTACCAATGAGGAACTCAGTCTACCAAGAGGAGATCTCCTTACTGTATATCTCCCCAAATTTGGACAGATCTGTGTCGGGTAGTACATCAGCTCCAAAAGGAGACGAGAATATCAAAATGCTAAGATAACCCCTTTATATCTGTGAGTAACAAGACTTTTAAACCACTTTTTATTTCATGAATACACTTAAAACGATTCCTCAAAGCTATTTCCCAAAAGGAATGAAATACTAAAAAAGAACTGATGAACAGAAGCAAACTTGCATTATTTTAGGTTTCTGAACTACTTTGTTCAGTTAGAACAGCTGCTTGAGTGCCTACTTGCTATATCATTATGCTCACATTTTTTTCTGAATGTTATCCATCATGAGAAAGAATTCTAAACTTGGTAGCACACCACAGGTGTTCTCACTTGTGCCAAATGTACCAGGCTACCAAAGCCAGTCATAACAAGGCATTATTTCAAATGTAAAAGGTGGTTTATGTCTGTAGCAAAACAATATTATTTTTTATCTGGTCACAATGACACATCTGTTGTATGCCTGGCTTGTAACAGTGGAAACATTATTTTATATTGAATTTTCAGTTTTGTTATTTTATCTTGTTTCTCCTCTATACTGTTCATGTAATAAACCTTCCCTTGTTTGAGGAAAATCTCTTTTGTATTTAGTCAGGAGAGAGGACTATCAAGTTGGCCTTCAGCTCACACAATCTAATAATACTATATGCCATAAAATGTCAATCAAATATCATCTGAGAAGACAGAGTCATATGTAGTTCTTCTCCTATCCAGAGAATCAAAGGGATAACTATTGCTTATAAGAAAAAAAAAATCTTTCTCTGACAAAGGAAGTGTTGTATGTTGTCTCAAGAGACCTTCTTAATCTTAAACATGATGAATTGCAGTTGCAATATCATAACTGTCACCTAGTCTGGCCCATGATATCATCTCTTGTCCTTACAGTTGATGTCCTTAGGCCTTCAAAATAAAGACTATTACACATTAGTAGGACTTTGGTTCATTTTTAAGTGTTTCAGGGTCATAGAGAAAAATATTCACTGTAGATTCAATGAAACAAGTTGGAAAATCAGGAATTTGATGTATTTTCTTGGTCTTCTCCTTCCTGTATGCATTTGCTCTTGAAATCTTTCTAATGTCATACCTTGGATTTTACTCCATTTCACATCCTGTCAGTAATTCATTTTACATTCTTTCACAATATAAGCACAGAAACAATTAAGGTTTGAGCCACGACGAGGCCAGTTATGCACTTCAGGACAGGTGCTGGGTGGTTTTTTTTTTGTTCAAAGCAAAATCTAAGAGATTGAAGAGTATGTTCAGTTACTTTCAGGGGCATACCATAGTAAGTGCATTTCACCTGGTAAGAATTCTCTGTCTTAACGACAAGGAATACATCATTGCAGTTTACAAATTATCAATTCTGTATTTTGTTTAAGCCAAGTATCCATGTTTCAAACTACAGAACAAAAGAACTAGTCATAAGTTGTTTTTTAAAGTGTCGTAACTGTTTGCTACTTTTACAGATTAAATCGAAGTCTACACTCATATGTAGACTAATTTAAGATTATATCTACAGCTACAGTGTTTAAAAAGCCCTGTGAGGACCTAAACTCATCTTACAGAAATCCAAAATATTTATTAAAACCATCATTATTTTTCTTTTGTCACCACTCTTTATTTATGCATAGATGTAATGAGATAAATGATATAAAGAGAAAGAAGTAACCATGTAGTCCCATATTTCCTTTTCAATCAAGCCAACAGATGTTTTTTTTTATTTTTGCTCTCTTCCACCACCTCCAGTTCACTAGGGTGGAGGCAACTCGTTGTTACTTCCAGACATAAAAACAGGAAAAGTAAATGAAGAAATAGAACATGATATAGTGAAGTTTAGTACTTAATTACTAGTAAGCATCATTTCCATGTGTTCCTCATGCCAGCAAGAGTGTCTGTGAGGGTATTAAGAATATATACTGGGAAAAATCTGGATGCTTCATAGTTTTAAAATCAGGTCACCTAAATACATCTGCTGCTTTTTCAAAAATATCTATCTGACATCTAATAAAAAAGAGACATTAAGAGATAATTCTTACTCATGGGTACAACACTCACTGTGGTCATTGATTTCCTCATAATCAAACACAAGTAACAGTTTGACTACTGTCTTTAAAAATTAATTCATCACTTCATGTTTTTATTGTGAGACATGAAAAATATTCTTATGTTTGAGCATTAAATAATAGTGTCATTTTAGCCATATGCTTAATTTTCTTTTGATGTTTTCCTAAGACAGAATGAAAGCTGCTTGACAGCCTTTTAGATGCTGTTATCGGTTGTAATGCAGGTAAATGTTATCTGAACTGATCTGAAGCTGGTGTTGATTTTAGAGGCTGAAATACTTCTTTCCAATCCAAGGAGGACACAAATAGATGTAAATGGAAAGATAAAAACATAGGAAATACAGCATTCTGTGGCTTACTCTTACACAGAACTTCACCACTGGAGGGTCAGTCCCGTACAGAATCTCTTTAGCTACTCTGAGACTGGTTATATATGTATGAACGTCAGGGTGCTTAAGACATTTGTTTTGTCTGCTTCCTGGATCTCAGACACACGAGAATGGTGCAAGGGATGTAGCACCTCGTTAAGCTGAGTCCTAATTAGATTAGCTGGAGAATTATAAAATAATGTCAGGAAGGGATAGAATATGGAAAAGTAGGAGACGGAACATTAGTATCATCTTCCAAAAGTTTTTTTTAATTACACATGAATCCAGTAGAGATGGAATGTTCCTTTCTCTCTCCTACTTGCCTCACAATTCCGTTCCTGATTAGAAGTGGCTGAGAATTTTAAGAAATACTAGTACCATGACTGAACACAGGCTGACTTGTATCAGCCCTGGTGTGACTGCAAGATTAATTGGTGGCAGCAGTTTGGAGGTGTCATTTTTAAATTTTCTGCAGTGAATTCATGTCTGGATGTAAGTATTAGCAACCATGAATGTTCAGTCAGAAGTTACATTGATAAACTTATCATCACTGAAATAAAAAAAAAAATCAGACATAGTTTTAAATTATTTTCATGCTACTGATTTTAGCAGAACCTTAAAAAACCCACCTTTTATGTCACCTTTAACATAAATAAAGCATCAATAGTGTTCCTAAGTGACTTTTGTAAAAACACTCTATGCAGTAAATAGAATCAGCCTTATGTATTTATTTTCTACAGAACAAAAGCTCAAAAGTATTGGAAAGAAATGGTTTAACATAGTAAGTAAGTCACATACAGTCTAATGAGGAATATGTGAGACAAGTAAGGAGTATGTAAGAAATGTTCCAAGTGTCTCTTTAAAAAACAAACAAAAACTCAACAAAACAGCTGAAATACAACAGTGACATTAAGCACTTGTTTAGGTCTGAACATAAAGAAAAAGAGGTCTGTTTAAAATTATTAAGGAATTAAAATAATAAGCAGGATGAAGTTCCATTTCAGTTCCCAGGAAAGAAAGGTTTTCCATTTATATAAAGGACAAGGCATAAAATAAATGATTGGAGGCTTGGGAATTCACAATTTAGGAATATTTTTCTTTCTTTTTCTGTCCTCATCAAATTAACCCAGACAATGGTTTTTATTATTGCCCAGTGGTTACTGCTAACTTAAGTAAGCTTGATTTTGAGTCATTTAAAGTGCTGCATTTCCTTAGAAATTAACAGCTTTAAGAATTCGTACTTTTTGTTCAAAGACTGTATACTTTTGCAAGAGCTAGCATTTGATTCTAACTGCAGCTCAATTGCGAAACATGACTTTGCTGTTTATGTCTATATCTGATATAATTTAAGATAACAATATTTCAATTCATCACACTGTAAAGTGAAAACTAAATCTGGTGTGTTGCCTTTAATCAGCACTGGCTCTGTCTGTACTTGAGGAACTTACACCTATGAGTAAATTAGATTACTGTTTTAAGAAACACAAGTAATTTCCTTTTCTAAGTATAGAATGGCATTGTTTAAAGGAAGCACTGTAAATCTTATTTCCAATTAGCTTAAGCCGTATAAATATTCACTGAAGGCCCTGCTAAATCTGCTTAAATTCAGAGACTGTCCACCATTTGCCAGCTGGTAGTCTGTCTGGAGAACTAGCAATGGATATCTGTGAGATGAGAAAAAGCTCATTAGAGATGAATAACAAAGAGAGACCAAATCCCAATTAGTCAGGTCTGAAACAGAGTCTAACAACTAACCCCATGGGATATTTATTAGTGCCCAGTTAGGCAAAGATAAGTAAGCAATGGATCCTTTGCCATATGAGGTACAGTGTAGAACTATGTGTATCATACTTGCTTTGAGCTTCCTGTAGGTTACAGTAGACAAAACCCCCTTATACTTCACTAAGCTGCTAAATAAATATTTAGTTCATGGAGTTATATCAAAGAATGACAGTGTGGATTTTCATAAAATGGATGTATTTAGTGAGATTCTCAAACAGTAATAAAACAAGAGTTACCTTCCAGAAACAGAGGAGGAGAGTTTAAGTAATATGATTACACTGGACCAAAAATTATTAAGAGATGAAATTTTGTATTTCCTCTCAGAATCACCAGCCTGTTTGTGAAAGAAAACACTGAGTCATGTGTCAGCTTCTCTTTTTCTGTAATTTGAGAATAACTTAAAAAATATATTGAATTCAATTAGAGTCCATTAAGTATGGTGAGTCTTGTGTCAGAACTATTCTGCTTTTGATTTAACAAATAACTTTCCAGATGACAAAAAGCATCCACCATCCCTTGACATGAGCCTCATCTTTGACGTGTGTCACACTGGGAAGCTGAGTAATAAGCTTAGGGTCCAAACTTACTCCATTCAAGTCATCATGTCTTGCTAAGTGTTTAGAACTCTCATTTCAGGTTTTTTTTTTTTTTTTTTAATATCAATGCCATGTTTCTTTTGCTGTTTCAAAAATCTATGCATATCTTCCATATAACTGTGCATTTTCAAAGCAAAGATACGTATATATAGCTGAGAAAAAAGAAATTCCATAGGTTTTTCTTGCTCTGAGGATTACATACTGAAAGAAGAGGCTCACTATTGTACTTTAGTGGATTTCGTATTCCTAAGATAAATAACAAAATGAAATATCATCTTGTTTTATGATTCTTCATTCTAGATACGTTTTGTATAGTAGACAATTCAGAATTATAAGACTAGAGCTCCGCTAAGATTTTTCTGCTGACATCATAAGCCAAACGATCAAAGCTCAAGGAGTTTATGTTGTCATTAGAATCCCAAGATAGAATTGTACAAAACTATATAATTCACGGTATGCCTGTTTTCTTTATACAATATAATACAGTCTGAATTCCTGATTCAGTTTCTTCTTATTCCCACTGAGGCCATCCTTCCCTTTTCCCCAGATAGCTTCCTGACAGCATAATCGAAGCAGCTGTTTGTTATAAAATAAGTATTTTTTTAATTGACAGATTTCTTTATTGAAAGAAAAGAATGACCATTTCTAGAGAGGGAAATGTAGAAGTGATTATGTCAGCAGAGATAAAGACAATGAATTTGTGGTTGAAACATTATTCATCAAAACTGGATCAACACAAGGGTTACACAGCAGGAGAATGTAACTACTAGGAAGGCACAAGCCTCTTAGATGTAAGTGATCAAGATGAGCTGCTGGTTTTAAGATTATCTCTTTTCACAGGATCACAGAATCTTAAAGGTTGGAAGGGACCTCGAAAGATCACTTAGTCTGGCCCCCTTGCCATACCAGGACCACCTAGAGTAGGTCACACAGGAACTCGTCCAGGTGCGTTTTGAATGTTTCCAAGAGTAGGAGACTCAACAACTGATCTGGGCAGGCTGTTCCAGTGCTCCATCACCCTCACAGTGAAGAAATTCTTTCTTGTATTTCTTTGGAACCTCTTACGTTTCAGCTTGTACCTGTTGCCCCTTGTCCTGTCATTGGACATCATTGAGAAGAGTCCGGCTCCATCCTCCTGATACCCATCCTTTATGTATTTATAAATTTATTAATGAGATCAACCCTCAGTCTCCTCCAAGATGAAGGATCCCAGCTCCCTCAGCCTTTCATCATAAGGGAGATGCTCCACTCCATCATCTTTGTGGCCCTGCACTGAACTCTCTCCAGCAGTCCCCTGTCCTTCTTGAACTGAGAGGCCCAGAACTGGACACAATATTCAAGATGTGGTTTCATGAGGGCAGAGTAGAGATGGAGGAGAACCTCTCTCAACCTACTGCCCTTCTAATACACCCCAGGATGCCGTTGGCCTTAAGAGCTTTAAATTATTTGAAAAAAAGATACTTTCTTATTCAATAAACAATGGATTTGGAAATAAATCATCCAAATTTGGGTTTGTCTATGCAAACTCTTCTTAAGGTTTGAAATATTTAAAATGGTAAGCCATGCTTTTTTTTTTTAATTTGCAAGCTGGCATTAGAAGGAACCATTCTTCCAACATGTCCTCAAACCTTCTTGGCCCAAATTTCTCTATTATAGGAGCTTTAATGAGAAGTTAACATCAAGAGAAAATGCTGATTGGAACTCATATGAAACTGAAAGTTTGGAGAATTTTAAATACTAGCTAGTTTTTGTTTTCCCCCTCCATTCAAAACATATAATTTCCACAGCACCATGGCGTTAGATAGCCAATGTCATTTTTCTGTCTTATATGTGGTCCTGATGCATTTTTGACCAAGGAAGAGAAAACATTTGAAAATATGAAGCAATCAAGAGACAAGCTAGTGTGTGCCCACGCAGATGTTAAGAAAGGCTACTTAAATGATTTAAGAATATCCAGGGAAAATTTAATTACTGTATGTGGCTTCTTATAGTATTCTTAAAAAGTTCATTGAATAATGCATTGCAAATCTCTTATGATCTCACTCTAAGAAAAGATATTTTTCATTAAGAAATAAAAACCAGTGTAGCTCATAGCCTTTATAGAGGCTGCTTTAGTAGATCAGACTCTTTTTGAAAGGTAACCGGGGATTTTATGCTTTCAAACATATTGGCCATTATAAGAATCCTTTAGAATTCCTTCTTTTAAAGGAAGGATATCAGTAAACAGCTAATAGAATAATTTACAATTCTGAAATGATACTCTTATCTGTTCACACCTGTTTTCCTTTAGAAACAGAACTTTGGTTGATACTATGGCTTCTTCTCTAGTTAAAGTATTATGCTTAAATAGTTGTTGTGAAATTCATAGTTCTCACTCTCAGTAGTGATATGGCACAAAGAAAAGATCAGCAGAGAAAAAAGGGAAGCATCTTTTTCATGAAATGGCATCAGAGGATCTTTCTTCAGGGAATATTTAAAATAGATGTGTTTACTTCTGATACACTTGCATGTCTGATAACAGTAAGCAGATTAAGTATATACAGAAGATCTTTTATGTCTGCTTCCTTTGAGTGAAGGGTGTTATGTTTGTAAATCAAAGTCTAAATGCTGGCAAAGGGAGCAAACTGCATAATCTTATTGAAAGGTTTATATCTTTAAACAGCATAGCATAACTGTAACTTGGCCATTCTTTCTGTTCAGCTTCAGAAACAGATACATGGGTACGTGCTTCCCAATAACAAGTCAGTCACAGCTCCTCAGGAATATTTTTTAAAATTCCTTTTTTTTTAAAATTCACATCTCTCTAAGTGTTATAAAAGTGTATGTTAAAATTTTAGCTAAATTAAGCCTTCAGTCTTAAATTTATAGTGTTATGACAAGTCCAATGTAATATTTTTTCACAGATAGAAGAATAAGTATAACTTTCCACCTAGCAGCACTGCAGATGAAGAGTAGACAGTCTTAAGTGTTACATGCACTGTCAGACTCCTCAAGAACTTTGAGAAGAGAGAATATATCATGCTTTGAAATATACTCAGACTTTATGCTACATGTTATTTGTCTGTGTTTCTTTTTTTATTTTTTTCTTCATTTGTTTGTTGCTGGCTTTTTGGTTATTTTTTTCCTCCTAAAATTGCCAAGATCTGCTTAGATTTGACCTCTGGAAAGACCACTTGCACTACATTGCTGATGTCACTCCAACTAAAGTTGCCAGAGTGTCTGGCTGTAATACGCATTCTGCAATCCAAAAATAAGGGGGGGAATAAAAAATTGATTTTTTTACTAGACTAATGTAGTTGGACTAAATATGAACTTAAGAAATAACAATCAGTGTAGGATTCTTTTCTTTTATACTCTCAATTCCTCACTCATTTTGTGGGAAGCTGCTTCTTAGTAATGTATAAAAGCCTGTAAGGAAAATAGATTAAAGAAGTCTTGAGATCCAGCAGGGTAGTGGAATAAACTAAAAACAGAAGGAGCAGAGGAGAAAAGCTGCAATTTTTGTGGAGGAAAGCAAAAGGCAGAGCTCCTGGAAATCTCTGGATGGGAAGATTAGTGCCTGAAAAGAAGAAACTGATTGTGCAGACTAAGATTGGATGATTCACTCCAGTGAGAAACTAGTTCTGACTAGGAAAGTACCTGGAGCAAAAAATAAATGCTTCTGCAAGCTGGAAGCAATCTGGATGTACACAACAAATTGGCTTAGAAGAGACTGGACCAGGAAGACCCAGGACTTTCTGTCAAAAAATATCCACATTTTTATTAAGAGTTTGAAATAGGAAATCAGAGGCCTTAAAAGTAAAACCTATAATGATGAAGACCAAGCCTGGGAAAGCCAATGGTACTTGAGTAGTGAAAGATTGGACTGAATAGACTGAATGGACTGAAAATACCCAACAGAAACATTAAGGCACAGCAGAGTACGTTCCTTTTTGAAAACTAAGATGGATTCCAGTCTCAACATTAATCAGTGAAATTCAATCTTAATCTTAAAACCACAAATACAAGTGTATGTTGATAAGCTTGTTGAATCTTCTCCTATGTGCATTTATAAATACCTGATGAGCAATCTCATGTTTTCACATGACCAAGGCTGTAGTTAATTTAATTGTATGATAAGAAAATATTAGGAAGTCATCTTCCAGACAGAAACATGCAACCTCATTCATTTCAAAGTTAGCTCTGAGTTTTGTGAATGTATTTTACCAGAAACTGCTTTACACCAGCTTTCCAAAATGTTATTGTCTTAGAATGTTCTGATTACTAGACATATATGGGTGCTGTGTTCAGTATGGGATAGCAATAAATCACTAGGGACAAAAAAAGGTCAAAAAGTGAAATGATGACAGAAATATTTTAATTCATTTTGGTCCTAGACATCTCTGAGATCTATAAGCAATGAAGATCTTTCCTGTAGAAATTATCCTTAATTTTACATGCAAGTTTTAAAACCGTCTGCTCAGCATTTCCTTTCAAGTTTAATTCACAGAACTATTGTGTATAAATTTACAGTCCAAACTGTAGATCATTCTGAACTGTGTGTATGGGATGAATTGTTATCTCATTCTAAATAGGCTGGAATGGAAAATCGCATCCTAAATCAGCTTGTACAAGAGGAATGAGATGATGTTTTTACTCAATGTATCAGTTTAGTATGAAATGGAATTTTTAATGAGATTAAATTAGGGATGCAAATCAGTTTTTAGTGAGTGTTTACAACTCTAACCTTAACTTAGTGCTAATTATGTTAGGTTGCAGTGATTACTATAATTCTGAAAATCCCACAAGATATCCCAAGGAAGAACGCTAATCAAGATCAAATAGTGATTCAATGTGTGTAATGACAACCAAAAATGAAGAAAGTAGAAGTTCTGTTAAATCAGGTTTTAAAAATCAGTTGTATGTCACTCCTTGATCTAAAGAGGGAATGTTAGCTCACTGAAATAACATACACAATTACTGTAACTTAATTATGACCAGCAACTTTTAGGTTTTGTTAAGCAGTCAAAAGCTCTTGCAGGAATCTTATGAAAGAAAAAGTCAAGTGTTTGGTGGCTGAAGCAATAAGCAGAGAGGACAGCTCTCTCCTTAGCAACATTGTCACTAGATAAACACTTAACAGAGCCAAGTCCTGGAATACATCTTCAGACAATCTGACACTTGGGCTTAAACCTGCCGGAGTGAATTTCCACTCCATTAGACTTAACAACATTTCTCTTTTTGACAGTGAATAGTTTGGATAAAGGCAGGAGAAGCTAAGCTCAAGTTTTTAGTGGATGCTACACAAGCACATCCTGTGTGCACTGTCAAGGATACCTGAACAGCTTGTGATGGTACATGTACATGGATCATTTGTAATTGTGAGGTGAAACCCTGCTGATATTCTGACCCATGTCATGCTAAATGAGTTTAAGCTTACACATTTTATTCAACTTTTCACATTTACATTTATTTCATGATGATTGGGTTCAATTTTATAGCACATGAAAATGAGGAGACAAAGAGGGAATCCTCTGCACACATAATTTTAAAATAATACTATGAAAGTATTTATATGAAAACATAAAAAAGTAAAAACAGTATTTCATTTGAGGTAGTGTGTTTCTGGACACAGAGGTTCCTAGGCAGTTGTCTTGCATACTGGATGTCTTGGAAAACAAGTATGGTAGGAAGTAAAGAACAAGAAAAAGACCAGGTAGCTTCAAAAAAAATCCAACCAGCAGAGTAAAAGCAAAGTATGATTATGCAGAAAAATGAGAAGGATTTATATAGAGAGAAAACTAAAGCTAAAATCTACTCTTAATAAGTATTTTCTGCCTCAACCCAGTTTTATTTCTTTCTCCAAACACACAACTGGTGTTGAAATCCGAATCTGAGAAATAGAACTTGAGGACAGTAACACCAGTAATATCACAAAGTGAAAGACATAACCATATAGTAACCCAATTCTTGGTACGTTTTGTATATTATGACTATTTGGGCACTAACCTAACCTGTGGTGCTTTCATTTTTCTCCCATGTACTTTCATTTTTTTTCTCTGTCCTGCATTTGCTCCCTACCTTTTAGATATTTAGACGTTTCTTTGATTGTATTAAATCAGCATAATTTGGCATGAAATAGAATTTTCCTATGCTATGAATATGGTAATAGAGAACTTTTATAGTAAAACTATGTGCATGACAAAGTATGTGAAATAAGTAGATTAATTAAAAACTATTTTTTCCTTGGAGAAGTCACAAAAAGGAAAAGAATGAAGCTCAGTAAGAAAATATATCACAATTCCTTTTTCCTAGCCTTGTTTTTCACTTCAGGAAAGCATGAAGGAAGCTTTGTTATATACTAGATTTGGAAAATTATTAAGATTTTCTGTGCATTTCTATACAAATTATGCTATATATCTCACTAAAACAATTCTGAAACCAAATCTTAATTTACCCCTAGGAGAGGCAGTGCTGTTAAAGGTTTAATGAGTAGGTGTGGGTATAAGAAACATTACCAATCACCCCTTGGTACAAAATACATAGTGTAAATTATGCAGTTTAAAGTGAAAAAAAATATTTTGCATGGTAGGGCTATAATGAAGTTATGAATCACTTTATTAAGAAAACTCTTTCAATATGTATCTGACCATACTTGACTACAGTACAATTTTAGAGTTACATTCCTTCCCAAATAGAGATATAGATAGAATGTTAAATATGTAGGCTCTTGGAGAAATTGATTCTGTGGTCCTTGACTAAATGCTTTACAAGAGAAATTAGCTATTTTCTTATATGAATACCTTAATCTTCTTGTAAGCTTTAGATTAGCTGAAAATGAGACAGACCCTCGGACCTCAGTGAAAACACTGTCCCCACCCAAACTGGTTTTGTTGAGCAGGTTCTTACTCAGATTCCTTCTTCAGCATATAACATTTATAAATTTTTAAGCCTTCAAAGAACTACACCTTGATAAATGACATTTAAAACTGCTTGAATTTAACATATTTTTAATATGAGTCATGTTTCCACAGAAACAGGAAACTTCTGAAATTTTCAAACATTAATACTTAGAAAAGCTCAAGCAGAAACGAGCTTTTTAAATGTTTAAAAATTATTTAAAAGTCACAAACGTTGCTTTCATGACAAAAAAAGATTTTGGTGGTTCAGAATATAGCCTTTAATTATATTAATATAAATTAATTTCCTATGTCTAGAAGCATCCAAATAATACATTCCAGTGTTATAAGAAAAGCTGTTTTGATTTGGGAACCATCATTATACTTCGTACTGATTTTGTGCACACGCCCTGGTATTTTACCAACCTTTGTACTGGCACTGAGTACTACTAGGCAGTATGGTGTAGTGAAATTTTTCATTTTAGCTCCAATGTTTGGAAACGCATTGAGTGCTCATAACTCCAAATGAAGTGAAAGGAACATGTAGATCTTTAAGACCCATAAAATTCATCACAGAGGAGCACTTATAATAGCTGATGGCTAGGAGGATGGAAAGGAACAGTTCTGTTCTTACTCTACAACTGCAAGTAGGTTTAGAGCCAGAGGCTAACAGGAAATATTTCCCCTGTACTATGTCACTGGTCTCCAAAAATATTTCCCTTTTTCCATCAGGCTAAATGTTTGTGTAGGGATAGAATGTTTTAAAAGACAGGAAGAGCCAGATCTGGTTAAAGACTACTTGTACATTAAGTGGAGGTGTGGGAACTAGCATCCTGCCTCCTGTCCCTCTTTTTTACCTGCTGAAACCAAAACAGAGTCTCTCCTATTTTGCATAAGTGTTCTAGCAATAGGTAGAAGATGAGAAAAAAGCCTATCAGTCTCGACCCAGATATATCAACTTTCTATTTTCCAAATTTTCATCTTGAATTTCTAGAAGGTTTTCCTGGATAAAAGCTTCTTTAGAAATATAGTCCTTAAAGTATCTTTAAAAACAAATAAACAAAGAAGTGCAGGGGGAGATTACAGACTGCGAATGTCTGTAATCTTTTGGAACAAGTAATAAAATTTTCCTTGTCTTTATATATTAAAAAGAAAAAATCAAGCTGAAAATTTGGACTGGTCTTTTAAATGAAACTACACAATTGCTAGTTATTGAAAGTATTTGCATTATTGCAGGTCATATTTTGGTTTCTTTAAAGCATCTAATTTTCTAAGGATGAAATCCTTCAATGGCATTTATGATATCTGCTCTTTATTACTGGTTTGCTGTTGTATTGTTTGGCCTTATTTTTCTTTGTAAAAATGAACATTAATAATTGCACCGGAGTAACCTGTACTAAACATCAACTGAATCATCAAAGTTAAGCCATATTTTCTAGGATCATTGAAATGAAGCTAATGGTACTTTTCTAGCACTTAATCTTCCATGAAACAAAGTGTAATGGTAAGTACAAATTGACATCTCTGGCATACCTAAAGTATTCTTTGCTAACAACATTTAGAGTACACAGCTCTAAGAAGATGTTTAGACAGTGAAGCCAAACCTCATAGTACTGTCATCCATCTCAAAAAACTGTCATAACTTTCAGATCATGCTGGATCCCTATTGGCCATAATACATTAGTTACATTGTTTTCATGTAAAACTTTGCCATTTAATAATTTTAAAGAGGATAATATAGCAAATCAGACACTTATGGCTTTTTTTGTTTCCTCATTTTTGCTGTCCTGTGTGCAACTAACTCCTGAGAATATCAGATGATATGGAAAGGATAGAGTTCCAGGGATTCCGTTTCTCTGAAAATCAATCTAATTTCCAATCTGCTGAACAAGTTACTGAATCAGCAAAATGAAAATTGTTTCAGTGAAACTGACCCTGTGTCTACTACAGTTTTAGAATACTATTTTTAAAAGGCCAGCAGTGATAATCTTACTAGCTCTGAGAATGTCATCACTCACCATACAAGATGGTCTTAATATAACTAGATAATTCTTTTAGCTATTTCTTTTTCTTGATCTTCCCATGACCATACCTGAGAACTCCATGACTCCACTCCAAAATAAACCTCAATCACAGTACACTTTCACAAGAAATTATTTTCTTAGCACACTTTTGAAGACTATGTGAAAAAGAGCTTTCTCTCTCCTCCCTTTTAAGTTGACATTGATTGAAATAGCCAAGATTTGCAGGTGTTGGGCTTTAACTATGAAACATTTGATCTGCCCACCCACAAAGAATTCCCCTGGAAACATACATCTATTTTCTCCAGCTTGTTATTGAGTATAACAGCCACTCAGGGTCACTTCATGATCAGAAAGACAGAAAGGAATCCTGAGGCATGTTCATATCGCCTTATAGCACCTATTGTAAATTAAATTGCTCCTTTTTTAGTCCCATTTCTTTAAACTCCTGTCTTTGTTATAATGTGAATAAAGCTAATTGGGACTGGTCTGTATTTCAAATAGAGTTTTAAAGATATCTGCACTGAGTTAAATAGAGGTATTCATGGAAGTGTTTGAAAGAGGATTTGCTATAAAAATCTCACCTTTGTTAACTCACACAGAAGAACAGCATCAAAATTGTAATTTGGCAGGCAGTATCTGCTACACGGTTGGGTCTCTGCATTTGTCAACCTAAACCTGAGTGTGAGCAGCGGAGCACAAAAGTAGGTTGGAATTAGTAATTGTGACCTTCAGTCACAAAATCCATTGATATAGTGGTGTTACTCCCAACAATTACCAGTTCAGGCATGTAACACTTGGTTCAGGCAGGTGGCACAAAAACAAGTAAGACATTTACCTTAGGCTTAAGCTTTTAATTTCTCATTATTGTTTCTCTCAATTCGCACAGACTCTGACTTCTCCCCAGTGGTTTGTTCTGCAATTAAGACTTTTGCTTTGCTTTAACTTAATAGTGACTAAATGAGAATAGTATCTCCTCTGTGTCTCTTGCATTCTCACTTGCAGAGCTTCAGCCTGAGTGTAACCTAGATGTGGCTCTCACCTGTGAGAAATGACTGCCTGTCCTTCTTAAACTTGAAAGTAAATGGAGCCTCATGTCTGGTAGAGAACGAGAATTGTTCAATCATGTAAACTCTTGAGGTTTCCCTGCTTTCTGCATGATCCCACAGTCTGGTTACACAAAAAACACAGACAGGAGCTAGAAGAATACATACAAGCATTCTGATATTTTGCATAATGAATTTGTGTAGACTATTTTCAGTTTGCTATGTCATGTTTGGAATAGTGAATATTTACATACTGCAATAGCTGACTATTTCTTTCAGATTGAAATAATACATAATTCTAGTTTCTAATATCTAATGTTTCTAGTTTCTAATATCTAATGAAATTTAGTTTTTAATATCTAATATCCATTTCAAGCTAAAAAAGTCATGGAACCTTCTCTGATTTGAAGAAAAACTTTTCCTTCTCTACAATGTATCTGACAAATCTGTCAAAAAACAGTATTTAAGAGGTTCAATAAATCACCATCAAGCAATCAGAAACAATACTCATTACTAGCCATTTTTCAGGCTTAAAACAGAGAAAATATCTTCCTCTGCAGTAAGAGGAGGATTTATCTTTTATTTGCAAATACTTATAAAGCTTATCTCCAAAATGATAATATTCTGTAACTGTAAGATATTTGTATACAATATCTTTTAAAACATTTTAGAAACGTTTGAGTGGTACAAGGAATTTGTTTATCCATCAACTGGTGAAATGTATGGTCCATAATTTTAGCATTTAATAATTAACATCACACATAGAAAACTGATCTCTTCAGACATAAAGACAATTTTTTTGAGAGAAATTTTTCTTCTGTTTTCTCTGTATAGGCAGACTACAGAATACAGCTTACCTGTTATTAATAAATGAAAAAGCTCGAAGGTTAGCTAGAAGATCAGTTAGATTCACTGAGTCGATGCAGACTGAAAGACATTTTATATGCTTTCTAAAGGACTTATTTCCCACTTGTTTCTCAATTAGAAATTCCTTTTCCTGTTCATAGTATCATGAGAAGAAAATTGCAGTGAAAACACCACTGCTGTATTAGAAGAAGAAAGTCTGAAAAATAAACAAGTTCTTTTGTTTGTGTAAGGGGCTTGTTTAACTTCTCTATCAAGTCTGGTGAACGTATAGGCAAAAGTGTTTTTTGTTGGAAGATTCACATGCTAGATATGCTGAGACATCGTACACTGTGGCTATTTCATACCTCAAAGAAGTCTTCCTGCAGGCCAAATCCTACATTGATATTCATAGTCTTTTAAAGGTCAAAAACAAGGAGGAAAAAAAAGTCAAAAAACATTTCAGAACTTGTTTACATATAAGAGAGAAACCAGAAGCAGGAAGGCAGAACAATTTGTCTACACAGGTCACCTTTTTTTAATTTGATGTGTTGTATACCATCAAAATCAGAGAGTTTCTAAGGTTAATAGTCTTTCAGTCAGATTGCATTCAAAGATCTTTTAAAATATGATTTATGTTAATAAATGAAATCTGAAAGGATTACTTTCTCACTATATTCAATGTTTTATTCAAAAGCTAAATAGGAACATTTCAGGAATAGCAAGTGGAAGTCATATAAGTAATCTAAAGACTAATGTGAAAGGAAACTCAAAGCTTATAAAACCATAATGTTAAAATACAGTAGTGAAAGGAGAACTACGAAAACACTCAGGCATCTGGTTTTGAGCTTTACTAAAAGTATTTAGACTAGTTCTACACAAAGGACAATACTTCATATTTTTTATTTTTTAATGGCCATTTTTTGTCAATTAAGAAAATCTACACATACCATTACAATTATGAGGATATATTTAGATTAATTTCACAACTACTTTATTCATAAAAGGCAGTGTTCCGTGGCAACTGAAAACAGAATTTATTGCATTGTTTTTATGTTACCATTGGAAGTGAAATTAAATAGTTACATTTATTTTGAGTATACATTTATTTTGAGTATATATATATTGCTTTAAATGCAATGTAAAATGTGCATGTTCTTTCCTCTTGGATGTCTGGCAATTTCAGCAATGCATCAATATAAGAGACTCCTTAAATTCTTATTTTTTAAAGACTATACCTCCATAGCGAACCATTCACCCACAGTTTTTGCTGATTATTGTTGGTTCTTGCTCTTGACTTTTACAAGAAGCAGCAGTATGGAAAAAAAAATCCATTCTGTGATCACTACTAATTATTACATTATAATCACAATTTTTAGAAGTATATGAGTGAAGACTTAAAACATGTGAAAATTGACTAGTTAGAGATTATTTTCCACACTATGTGGTAGTTACCACAGTATACCTACTACAAAGTACATCTACACCCCTCAGGAGTTATCAGAATACTTTCTCCTTTGGCATTCCCTTCCATCTCCTTCTATCACATTTTTTTACTATGAATTGCTAAGCGATCATAAAATTGAAGTAACAGGATAACAAAACCTCAGGGCTTAGATTTCCCACTAAGTAAAATTCTGCTTGGAAAGACAAGGTCAAAGGAAAAATGCCTGAAACCTTTGTTCATTTCAGCAAATGGGGAGATCTGGTGCTCTCGAGTTTCAACAAAGTTGCTAGCAAATGTTATCACATAGTCATTTTACGATAGTTTGCAATATATATATCTAAAGCATTAAATGCACCTTTGTTGAAGGGAATAGAACCTGTACCCCAACAACAAAGCCAATAGAGATTGACAGTCTCAAAATGTTCTTAAAATTCCTCTCAATTTGTACATGGCCACGAATCCAAGAGTAAAAGCTTTTAAAACAACTTTCCAATGTGGAATAACTTTTGGCATTGATTTATCTTTATCTAGGGTTTCATCTTCACTGCAGAATTAGAATAGAAAAGATTTGCTCAAGCCAATCAAGAAACAGATTGCAAGGGGGAAAGAAACCAAGGAAAAGTAGCGAGCTCCAGGACTGTTTAGCCTGGACAAGACTGAGGGAGGATCTTATCAACACTATAAATACCTCAAGGGTGGGTATTGAGAGGATGGGACCAGTCTACTTTCTACAGTACAGTGATATGACAAGGGGAAATGAGCACAAACTGAAACACTGGAAGTTCTACTTGAACATAAGAAAAAACTGCTTTCCTGTGAGAGTGAAGGAGCCCTGTCACAGGCTTCCCAGAGAGGTTGTGGAGTCTCCTTCTCTGGAGTTTTTCAAAACCCTACTAGATGCATTCTTGATCTAGTTTAAGCTACTTTAGCAGGTGATTGTACTGGATGATCTCTAGAGGTCCTTTTCACCACCTACCATTCTGTGTGATTCTGTATAAAAATACTTAGAGCATCAGCACAGTAGGTAATGGGAATGAAAAATGTGAACTCAGACGTTTCAAGGGAAGACAAAGTAAGAAGTTAAATAAATAGAGCCACTCACTGTTCAAAGGAACAGGGCTTATTCCTTGTCATTAGCAGGCTACTGGGAAAGAAAAAACCCAAACATTTGGTCAATCTGTCAATCTATTTTTCAGTCTGGCACTGCCTACTACACTAGCCAATTCAGCTCTCTCTCAGATGTTCAGTCGTGGTATGGTATGGACATTGTAACAGAGGGAAGACAACTGAGTCTGTCTTAGTAGCAGACCAAGTAAAATGTTTTCAGAGCCACCTGTGCTCCAGTAACAAAGAGTCTAAATCAAGGTGTGAGAGGTTTATTCATATAATGACTACAAAGTAATGGTATTACAAGCATGTAATCTTCTCTCATGCAGAAAAACAATATATCCTGCAGTTTACTTGAAGAGTGGCTTTTTCTTGTTTACACGCCATTCAGTTATGTTTATCTGTTGCTAATTGCTTCTTTTTCCTTATCTAGTAAGTAGCATCAATAGTAATATAGTCACAGTCAGAATTCACTGTGATTGTCTGCAGATTTTAGGAATACACATGTTAATCATGTTACTTTTATTTTTTTAACATCATTCTGTGGACCGCCTTCACAGATTCTCATCACTCAGGGCATGTAGCTAATAAGGTGTTATCCTCTCTTTCTGTTCATTAATAATGACATAAATTGAAATTATTTCTAATGACACTCTATGTCATATTAAAATTAACAGCTGGAGCTTGATTCTCGGCAGCTATGCAATGCTAAGACTTCAAAGCCTTTTCAAACAGGCATATTCACTTTGCGTAACAGATGACCTCCTTCTCATTTCCAACTGAAACAAAGTTGAAAGCATTACCCAGTGCAAAACTTTCAGTCCTAAGTGTCTGATGGAGTTTCTCCAGAATAACAGAAACAAGATTAGCTCATGTACTGATAAAGATGTGAAACTGAGAACTGTCTTATTAATGCGTGGAATGTCATGAAAGAAAAGCATGGCATAAAATATGGTACTTTTGTACAGATCTGTCAGAAAGCTTCAAACAATGTATTAACTGCAATTAGCAAGAATTATCAGACCTGTTTTGATGTGCCTGGTTTGGCCTCATGTTAATCATTATTTATTTTTATGCATCTACTTTAGAAAGGCAGTAAAGACCGTGCCTCAGTTTTCTACTCTGTGCTTTTGAGTTTCAGCCCTTGGAAGAGCAGAACAGAAACACAAGGATAGATTTAGTAAAGTTTTCTACTTTACCTGTAGCTCCTAGCTTAATTGGAGGTGGAACTGCAATAGACTGAATCTACACTCAAGGTAGAATCAAGGTGATATGAACCCTGTAACTACAGAACAAGTCTTTGCACAGATATGCTTGTGTCCCTTTTGATATTTTTTCTTTTTTGTCGTGCATGGTTGCTGTAGCCTTAGCACTACACACATGACTGCATTGATTCAGGAAGGATTTTTGCTTCTGACAGCTTTGGTAGGAACTCTTCTGGAAATTAATTTTTAATTTTGTCAATCTTATGACATAAGGAGCACGTTACACTTTCTAGGATCATTTGGTCATCTCACTAAACAAGATCTTCTTTTGTTCATTTTTTGAACACTTCAGTTCACTCGTAGCCCATCATCATTCCAATAACAAAGCTGTAACTGAGCGATTTCTTGCAGGAGCCATCTTTAGAGTCCCTTCCCCATTACCAGAAACAGCTCCACACAAAATCATGACAATGACTAATATAGTTTGTTTAACAGATGAGAAGTGAAGACAGCAGCTGAGGTTCCATCTCTGCAGTGCTATGTGCTTTTGTTCACCTCATTTCCCACTCATGGCTAACAGATAACATGACATGTCTCAGTTTATGAAAGCTAAAAACCTGCTTCTCCTTTTTCATGTTAATGGATCTAGTTCTACCTTACTTTCTCTTGAATTGCTTCAGTCTGTTGAGCCTGTGGGGCCCCAAGTTGAACAATAAAAGACAAATTGAAGCAGACATTTAGAGCTTGCTAAGGCATAAAGACAAGAGTTGTAATATGGAGTCAAGTAATCAAATTGGTAATTTTGCATGGGACAGGAAAGAGAATTCCTTTCTAAACCTAACAGTAGGTGGTTATCAAGATCCAGAGACCTTTAAGCTGTATGAACTTCACTATTCAGAAAATCCCATGAGGTAACAAACACTGCTTATAGTGTGAAGGTAAGTTCACATACAGAAAAAACAAGATAGAGAAACAGTTGTCCCTCTCCAGCATCTTGCAAATCAGCTGATCTAATCAGGATGGGAAAAAAAGGTTCTCTCCCAGGACTGATTTACTACCTACACTGAAAACCCAAAAGCTTTTCTTAATTCCATTAAATTTCTGTCTTTTGCCACAGAGGCATGATTTTATTGCTATACCGTTTGCACAGAAAGAGAAAAAAACCTGCTGGACATTTTCTTTTTAAAAAAAGTTATTTGATGCAGTACCCCATGGCTGATTACTGCATTAATCATTGTAAAGGTAATAGAATTTGATATCTAATCACTAATTGTACTTCAAAACTGTGTAGATTTTTTTTTTTTAAGTTCTAATAGAATTTTCTCTTTTTTTAAAAAATGTACCATGGGTTTCACTTTCCTCCCCTCCATCCTAAACTTTTCAGTTCTTAGTAATATGTCTGTCATTGAGTATAGATTGTTTCACTCTGCAAGAATAGAGTCTGTATTAAAAAAAAAAGTGCCTCCATGTGATACTCTTTGAGACTTTTATGAAGTGAAGTATTTGGGGATAATAAACAACGTGAGTCTTCAGTTTCTTGCAAAATGTTTTAGTCTTGAAATCTAACTGCTTAGTTACATTTCACAAGTATATTGCAGGAAGTCAAATGGTTTTAGTCAATAAAATTTGCAAAGCACACTGCCCACAGGTTCTGTAATTATGTTTACCCTTCAGTGAGATGATTTATCTTCGTGTTTAACTGAACAGAATACTATCTGCTACGATTTCCTCTCCTTGAGATATACTTTATCTACATTGTTTTCAGAATTCTAATAAGAATTTCATGAATTTCACAAATGCGGATATTCATCTATTTGCAAATGATACATCTGCATCATCTTTCATATCCTGCCTTCACACAGAAGAAACTTCACTGTTTTCTGGGAGACTGATGATTATTTGTATTATAAATGCATGCAAACTTACTTTCTTGAAATCTATTACACTTCATGAAAGCTCGACCAAGCCAAAGATGTGTGCAGCAGCTTCTCTTTCACTACATTTGTGTGAATTATCCTGCAATTTCCTTTCCCTTTTTTTTTTCTATATTAAAAAAAAACCCTAAAAACAACCAGACCAAACCACTGAGAAAAGTCTTATGTTTAAGTTACAGATGTGGGGGAAAAATGTATATTTCTAAAGTTAAGGTTTTACTGTTTTTATTTTCTCACAACTTGATCCAGGTAGACATATGCCCAAACATTACCTGGTAACACAGATTGCCAGGGTCAAAGGCAGCAGGGACTATAGGACCTCCTTTTGTGTAGCCTTGGATAGTTGGATGAACAATTCTTCATGTTTCTTCCAGCACAGGACTTTGAGGAGAAGTATCAAGCAGCATATCTTGAAGCATATCTTGCAGCATTGTTTGAAGATTTCCCTGGATACTACCTTTCTTCAAAAATTATTTCATTACACTATATGTCTTCCCAGTTGAATGTATGTAGTTAAATGTATTGCAATATATATGTCTATGCTATACTCCATATGAACATTCATATACACTCTTATCTTTCTCATATGCTTCCAAGGCTGCACTCAGACCCTCACTGTTTGGGATACAGGAAAATTTTATGCTAATATTTAGTGCATTTACGTTGACAGATGTCGAAGTGAAGAGACACTCCAACAGCTTCAGTCTGGAATTCAAGTAAGATCTCCAGACTCTTTACTGGATCTTCAAAAAGAAGAATGTACAAATGTGTAATTACTGTTTGGGCTTCTCTGCTTATTTTCACTTTTTTTTTTCTTTTGTTTGACAGCTTCCAAAATCTTTAAATGTAGTTTTGAATTGGAGAATACCAGAAACATGCTGAGAAAATTGCTTTTACTTACTAACATATATTAGCTACAGTAATTTCCTCCTTTAACAGCTCTCAAAGCTGTGTAATAGAAATTTACCACTCCCCAAATATACCTCACAAGGAATGCAAGCTTTTTTAGTCCTTTATATGGATTTCTTTGGCATACGTTAGCTTCTAAATGTATATTTTTGCAGGATAGTTGTACCTTTGCAGGGTTAATTAATTTAATCTCACAGTCCTGTAACAATTTCTGAGACATAGCTACTTCCTTGATTAAATAAAACTGCTACTGGTTCCGTCACCAGGGTGACAACACACACATTTTAAACTTTGAAAGAAAAAACACTTTTGTCTCATTGAATAGCACCTGTCTGGTTAGCTGTTTAATAAGTAAATAACTGTTTTGAATAAGTATACTTGAACAAACAGAGATATGTTTTTAAACCTATTGAAAATGTTGCTGACTGGGAGGAGGTTCACTGAATATATATGAAATATTCACCAACATTGCATATCTGTAATTTTTCTAGACCTCATAACTAGTGTAAAGGCTTACTCTAAACACAAATGCCAGGTTTCTCTGCATAGAATCACTGTGTGATTTTTTTTTTTTAAAGAGTCTTTAACAACCTTTTGAATATCTTTGGGACTAACCTGTGTCATTTGGAATAATAAAGTTATAACAGCAAATCTGAAACAGTAAAATTCCCTGGGCTTCCTGATTCCATTCCGGTTAGATGAAATGTGGAAAAAACCCCAGTCACTTCCAAGAATCTCAGTATTTTTGTTTCCAGTGAAATCCAGTAATTGTTAGTATGAACTAAGTAATATACAAATAATTATTAAAAACAGTAGTTTAAAATGCTATAAAAATAAAGTTACTGTTTTTTTTTTTTTAATTTCTATTGGAACAGAGATTTGAGTTAATTATGAATGGTAATATTCATCCTTATTCAGGAAGAAAGGTATAGTACAAGGACCATTAAACATTACATTTTTCCAATGTTACCTAATTATAAGAACACCTATGTTGAATAACTTTCAGCTGATCTATTTGAAGAATACTTAATAGTCCTTAAAATTCCTCATTTCTTCACAGTAATGGGCCAGCAATGTTTGCACATTAAGTTGTGTAAGGAATGTATTAGCAGAAACTGCTCAAAATACTTGTTTTCCTACATTACATCTAACTAGTGTTTTCTAGCAGAGTGTTTACTTGAAATCTATGCCAATAAGTATGTTAAATATTAGTGAATATTCTAGGTAATTTTTGTGAAGTGCAACACTGGGTGAAGTATTTTGTCTTTGCCATAAAGAACTCATTCGAGGGAAAAAACCCCAGTGACTCATCTAATCAGGTTAGAGATTATTTGCATGCCAAGAAGCACGCACATTCCTAAAATGTTAAAATGGAAACTCTTCTTCTAGCTTGCTCTTGCTGTCTGGTTTTGTTTTTTTTTCTTTTAATTAATAAATGGTACTCCTTGCCCCTCAGTATACTGGGCAGATTTAAACATTTTCAATATGAAACACAGCAGCTTCTCTGTTACTTTTGTTGCTGGAGAAGCTGGAAATAATTATGTCTGGATGCTGAATATTTAAGTGTAATACAAAAACTGATGCTTATACACGTCCCAACTGTAGCAGTTTGTGATCATTACACATCCAGACACAAATGTTTATAGTAGTTCTGAGAGAGTCACATAGACAAATATTAGTGGCTGTTAAACTTCTTTATCTGTTAAATTTCTCTGAAGATAAATATAAAACTAGCTCTGGCAGTTAATTAAGTGAAAATCAGGGAGAGGAAAAGAAGTTTGGAAATGCTTTTAAAAGTTTTTAACTGCTGAACTTCTACAGAAATATTTTGGGTTTGGATAACTGCATTTTTTGCTGCCAAGACAAGAAATGAGCAGAGGACAACTGTGATGAGGTTTTTTTGTGTGTATCTGTGAGAAGGTGAGTAGTTAAGACATTGAAGTGCAGACAGCTGTTGTAAGTTCAGAACCAAGGTTATTGCAGAAATGTATGCAATCTGCATGATAGAAAAAGTTATGCTATGACCATGATGATCCATTCTGAATTTAAGCTATATTAATTTAATTCTCTGCTTTCTTGTCACCCTGAAAGCTCCCTGGCTGCTTGTAGTGGTTTTGAATGGGACAAGTATTTTGGTAGTAGAGGGGCTAAAGAAGTGGCTTCTTTAAACAAAAAGAGTTGCAAGAAGCTTCCCCTGTAGCTGAAAGGGTTAGTGCCAGTCAGTTCTAAGCTGGACCCTGCACCTGACCCAGGTCTGGTCAATTAGTGATGGAGGTAATACCTCTGTGAATAACATACTTGAGAAGAAGTTGTGGCGCAGTTACAAAACTGCAGCAGCAACGGGAGAATGTGAAAACATCTCCGTAGACACCAAGGTCAATAGAGAAGGAGGGAGAGGAGGGTGCTTAGGCACTGAAAAGGCTCTCCTGTGATATGTGGTAAGGACCATGGTGAAGCAAGTTGTCCCCCTGCAGTCCATGGAGGACCACCGGGAAGCAGAGATTCACTCGCAGCCCATGGAGGAGCCCATGCCAGAGCGGGTGAATGCAGGAAGAAGGCTGGGACCCCGTAAGAAGTTCATCCTGGAGCAAGTTCCTGGCAGGACCTGGGAGTCTATGGGGAGGTGCCTGTGCCAGAGCAGATTTGCCGGTCAGGATTTGTGATCCCATGAGCGACTCAGACTGGAGCAGTCTGTCCCTGAAAGACTGTTCTCCTGGTGAATGACTCATGTTGGGGCAGGGTGTGAGTAACTGCCTCAGCGTGGGAGGTCCCATACTGGAGCAGTTTATGAGGAGCAGCAGTCTACTTTGGCCTTCTCTGCATCCTCAGACACCAGGGCACACTCAGTGTTTAGCAGCGGGCCCACATCCCCCTTCACCATCCTTCTGCTGCTGATGTACTTGAAAAATGCCTTATTGCTGTCCTTAACATCCCTGGCTAAATTTAATTCTAGAAGGACTCTAGCCTTCCTAGTTGCACCCCTGCATGCCCTGGCAATGTTCCTATACTCTTCCCAAGAAGCCAGGCCCTGTTTTCACCTCTCATAGGTGGCTGCTTTCTGCCTGAGTTGTCCCAGCAGATCCTTGCTCATCCATGGAGGCCTCCTACCTCCTTTTCCTCTTTTCTTACGCACTGGGACACACTGATCCTGGGCCTGGAGGAAGTGGTGCTTGAAGATTGACCAGCTCTCATTGGCACTTCTACCATCTAGAATCATATCCCATGAGATCTGTCCAAGTAGATCTTTGAAGAAGCCAAAGTCGGCTCACCTGAAATCCAGGGTCATGGTCCTGCTTTGTGTTCTGCCTCTTCCACACAGGATCTTGAACTCTACCATCTCATGGTCACTGCAGCCAAGATTGCCTCCAACCTTCACATCCCCAAACAGGCCCTCTCTATTCATCAGTACCAGGTCCAGCAGCACACCCCTCCTTGTTGGTTCCTCGATCACCTGTGACAGGAAGTTGTTGTCAGCAATCTGTAGGAACCTCCTGGACTGCGTGTGCTTGGCTGTGTGGCTATCCCAGCAAATATCAGGGTGGTTGAAGTCCCCCATGAGGACTAGGGACTGTGATCATGAGGCAGCTCTCAGCTGTTTGTAGAAGGCCTCATCCACATCCTCCTCCTGATCAGGTGACCTGTAGCAGACTCCTACAACAATATCACCTGCCTTGCCCTGCCCATTCATTTTTACCCATAAGCACTCTACTCTCTCCTCATCCCCATCCAGGCACAGTTTGGTACACGTTAATTACTCTGTCACATAGAGAGTAACTCCACCTCCTCGCTTTGTCAGTCTCTGTTTCTTGAACAATACATAGCCCTCCATGGCTGTGCTCCAGTCATGGCAGCTGTCCCACCACGTCTCTGTGACTGCAATGAGGTTGTAGCCCCGCATCCGCACCCACATCTCCAGTTCCTCCTGCTTATTTCCCAGGCTGCGTGCATTGGTGTAGAGGCAGCGCAGGGGCTTACTCAAACACACAGGTTCCCCTGGGCGGGTGCAGGAGGTTCCTCCCTGGTTTGGCTCTTTCTCAGGGTGGTCAGCCTTCCGTATCTCAGCCCAGTGTGCAGATGAAGGGCACTTATCATTGCATTCCCTGTCCTGCCCTGTTTCCCAGCTAGAGGGGACAGCTTGTTCTGTTTTGCTTCTCCTCCCAGTCCCCAAGTCCCTTAGTTTAAAGACCTCTTTATTAAATTTGCTACTCTACTCCCAAATAATCCAGTGCCTTTATGGGAGAGATGAATCCCATCCCGTCCTATGAATCTGTAGTCCCCAAGGAAGGATCCATTGTCAAAGTACCCAAAGCCTTCCCGCCGACACCAGCCTCTGAGCCAGGAGTTCACTTGGCTGATTTTTCCATTACAGACTCCTCCTTTATCACCAGTGAACAGGATAGAGGAGAAAATAACCTCAGCCCCTCTACCTTTTGCCTGTTCCCCCAAGGATTTAAAATCCATCTGAATTCCAGATATGTCATGCTTCATGACATCATTCATACCTACATGGAACACAAGTAGGGGGTAGTAGCCTGCATCCGTGATGAGCCGTGGCGCTCTCTTGGCCACATCCCTGATCTTGACCCCAGACAGGCAGCACACCTGTCTTGTTTTTTGTACAGGTGCAAACACTTTTACTTATTCCATATACAGACCCTTGCAAATTGAAAGTCTCGGGAATTGATTTCTGAGAATTAAGTCTGTCAAAGCCCCACATCACAAAAATTCTGTAGACATCTTTATGTGTCAGGCTTGAATTAAGTTTTTCTCTCTTCTCTATCTGGTCATTTTAGTCATGTGTAAGAGAAAAGATGTTACTAGCCACATGAATCAGACTGGACTAGCCCTGAAGCAATCACTTATCGTTAGTGTGAAAAAGCAGCAGAGATCTTGGAAGAAGTTAGAGAGATGAGAACTGTCTCTGAAATATTTCTCTGGACTGAGACTGAAAATACACTGAGGCTGTGAGACATTGTGACTGGGAACAGTTTAAGAAGAAGAAGAAAAGGATTTTATTTGAAACACAGGTATTAACGTTGGCCCAAAGATATTAAGAGTAAACCAGACATTGACTAAAGGGTCTTCTGTTTCAAAAGTCCATTAGGAACAAAGGGATATACAATTGATGGTGGTGGGAAGGTTCCATGCAGTTTAGAAGATAAATTGGGAAAAGGTCTTAAGACGAAGCGAGTTCTTTAAAAAAAACATTGCTCTTGTATTATTGTTTTTCTTTGTAAATACTTTCAGAAAAAAAACCCTGAATCCATAAAAATGTGTCAAGAATTAATTACAAGACAGGAGCTGTGTACTTTTGGAGCGCAATATCAATATTTGATTTCTACTGACAATGTAGCTGGCAAATAAAGAGAGATAGAGTTGAAAAAAGGGATGTGACTTTTAAGTGCACAGGACCTTAATTAATTGTGGGAGTAAAATTGGAAAGGAAGTTTTGTTCGTAGTCTTTATTTTTTATCTGACTGACAATCAGAAAAACCTGTCTTCATTTATTAAATAAAATCGTTGATTTTAGATATAAGCTCAATGTCCTGTTACAAGCAAATGTTTAGGCTTCGAAGTGTCATTAAACCACATGTTTTGTTGTATCAGTTACATACTCAGTGGTCTTTGGGAGGCAAACACAGAATCACAGAATGGTAGGGTTGGAAGGGACCTCTAGAGATCATCTAGAGATCAGCAAGTCCACCTAGATCAGATCACACGGGAACATGTCCAGGCAGGTATTGAAAACCTCCAGACGAGGAGATTCCACACCCTCCCTGGGCAACCTGTGCCAGGGCTCCCTCACCCTCACAGAGAAGAAGTTTTTCCTCAAGTAGAACTTCTTACATGTCGTGGTTTGGCCCAGCTAGCACAGCAGCAGCACAACAGTCTCTCGCTTGGTGCCCCCATTCACTCCCACCCTCATTAAGATGGCAGAGGACCCAGCAGAATGGGAGTGAAAAGATAAGCAAGATTGTTGTGGATTGAGACAAGGGCAGGGAGGGCTTGCTGCCAGTTACAGTTCTGGGCAATACAGACTCCAGTACTTCACTTAGATAGTAAAGTAGGAAAGTTACTCTACAAGAAACAGAATGGAATAAAAGCAAAAAGGGAGTAGGATGATAAGGAAAATTGCAACCAGCACTTTAAGATCTCCCTCCCCCATCCCTCCTTTCTTCCCGGGCCCAGCTCACTGCTCCCATTATCTCTACCTCCTCCCGTCTCAACAGCTCAGGGGGGCAGGGAATGGGGGATTTGGTTAGTCTCTCACAGATGGGCTCTGCTGCTTCTCTGTTCTCAGATGAGGATGACTCCTTACATTCTTGTGCTGCTCCAATATGAGATCCCTCTCACAGGACACAGTCCTTAGTGAACATCTCTGGCATGGATTCCTCCCAGTAACTACTGCTTCTGCCAATACAGGGTCCTTCACACGGGACACAGTCCTTGGTGAATATCTCTGGCATGGATTGTTTGTCATGGTTGCAGTTTCTGCAGTTATAGGGTCCATCTCTCGGGATAAAGCCTCTTTTGGGCATAAGTTTGATGAGCTGCTTTGTCGTGGGTTCCTTCCCACAGTTACAACCTCTGTAAACATTGGATGCCTTCCTCAGAACATGATCTGCTCCAGCCATAGTCACCGTCCCTGGCTCGGAGCCTTTAATGAAGTGAATTGCGGCCCCTGGTCTGGGGCCAGCTTTAGCAACATGAGTCTCTGCCCCTGATACAGGGTCATTATCAAAACGAGTCTCTAAAGAAATGAAAATAAATCTCAGCTTCACCAGTTCTCTCCATAGAATGCAGAGGAGTCTCTGCTCCAGCACACCTCCTCTTCTCTTTCCTCACTGACCTTGGAGTCCGCATGGTTGTTTCTCTCTCTGTTCTTACTCCTTGCACCACCACCAGCCAGAAGAAGAAGAAGGGGCAGAAGAAGAAAAAAACAAGAAGAAGAAGGAGGAAGAAGCCTGCTCTTCTGCCTTCTTAAAAAGCGATCGTGGAGGCATCAAATTGGCTCAGCCCCAGAAGTGAGTCTGGCTCAGCGCTGGGGAGAGTTGCGAGCAACTACTTACAGGAGCCATCTTTACAGCCCCTTCCACCTTACCAGAAAAGATTTTCATGTCAAACCATGACTTATTTTCCAGCTTATGTTCATAACTCCTAGTCCTACCACTGGACACTACAGAAAAAAGTGTTACCCCATCCATTTGACATACACCTTTAAAATACTTCTAAATATTAATGAGATCTCCCTTCAGTCTTCTCTTTCTTTAGATATAGAAATGGTCATTGTGTTGTAGGAACCTCGGCAAAACAGAACTCTTGTTCTTTCATAGTACATGTGATGATTTGAAAATTTAATGACCCACATTTCTGCAATGAAGAATTTTGACGGCAGGATGAGCATGAGCCAGCAATGTGCCCTGGACAAGTTCCTGTGTGACCTACTCTAAGTGGTCCTGGTCTGTCACTGGGCTTGGACTAGATGATCTTTCGAGGTCCCTTCCAACCCTTAAGATTCTTTGATACTGTGATCAATAAGTTGATATGTTGATAAACATATCTTCTAGTTTTGTTTCTGGCTTTATGCTAACAGAATGTCAGCAGGTAACATCCTATTCCTTGGTGGAATGTTTCTATAATTTAACAGTACTAAATACAGACCAGAGGGCAAATTTTTTAGTAGTTTTTTATTTTATCAACCTTATTTTATCATTTCACTGCATGGGAATGAGGATGACTAGTAATTATGTTTTTCCCAAGAGCTACTTAAATTTCTTACATGCACAGACTAAAAGTGAGTAGGCTTCTTTCTTGCTTATTTGAGAACACTGATGTTCAGGTTTGCTCTTCTCCAGAAGCTCATTTATAATTGTTGTTTTATATCATTGCAGCATAGTGGTATCACTTTATGTAAGTTGATATCCTTACATAAAATGAAGTTTTCGATGCATGATTCATAATACTTATGAAATCTATGTTCCTTTTACTATCTTTTGCGTAAGAGATAGTTGTGATAGCCTTAATCTTGTTTATTGTTTACCACACCCATTGATGTAATAATCGCTCTTAGAACTGTTATTTGCATCAAATAAAATTTAGATTTTTATTTAAGCTAGCTGTAACCTGAGTACTTGAGGTCCTTCTAGAACTGACGAAAGCCTCTTGTCACTTTTTACTCTTTACACCCACTTCATGTCAAAACATCACCTAAACAGGCTTTCATACACTTTAGACCTTCAAAAATGTACATACTTTCTACTAAACCAGACTGATTGCTGAACACAAACCAAATGCAGTCTGGGAACCAGCATGTTGGAAAGGAAGTGTTGAATATGCAACATGTATACATGTGTTATGTGTTTTTAAAGACACCTGCTAGACCACTACTGATGTATAGAGGTACAGGAAAATATTTGACATCAACCTTTTTGGAATTTTTCCTCTTGTAGGTAGTTGAAAATATTAATTTCTTATATAACAATTAGATTTGTTTATGTAAATAGAGAGATGAAAAGTTCTGTTTTCCCTTCCCTTCCCTTCCCTTCCCTTCCCTTCCCTTCCCTTCCCTTCCCTTCCCTTCCCTTCCCTGAGTGTTTATCTTCTGCTAGTTTTCATTTCTTGCTTTGAGCTTATCCACTCATATTCCCAGGGCAAGTGGGATATTTCCTGAGGTATGACTAATGGGGTAGCTGTATTCATTTTGGACATTATCCATTCAACTAGGTAAATCCTTCTGCCTGCAAGGTGTTTTTTTGCACTTTCTTAATTAGAGCATTTTTGCACAGATTTGCAATGAGGGAAAACTTATGATCATGCTGAATACACTTCAAACAGATACTTCTCCCAGTGAAAGTTTCAGATATCTATTTTCATCTTTCACGTGAGCATATGCTCAATGCATGCTGAAGACGACATAGTCAATGCAAGTTGTTTTACCTTAGTTCAGTCTGACTTCTCTTTCAGTTTAACTACTACTACTTTTGGCAGCTTGTGGCCTTGTATTCCTTTTGGCACTTCAATTAAATCTAATAGTCCATTTACTTTCCCTCAGACCGATAGCTGCTTCTGAGGTAATACTGCCTGTCACTCCCCATCAAGAATTCCTCCCACTACAGTCATTCGCTTTCCACAATTTTCACACTTGACTGATATATCATTTTTAAAAGTGATATTACGCCCTATCATTCTTATATCTTTTCCCAGATACTCCTTTTCTCTTACTTTATGTGTGGTCTAGAGCCTGTTTTCTTTAAGCTTTGACTTTGAGAAAAAAATGAAGCAGTGTTTTGGATTCTTTGTCATGTTTTTTCTTTTCTGCCTTGGTCATAGAGTCTATACTGATCTTTTTCTGTTAGTTTCATTTTGATTTGGATGCTCTCTCATACTTGGCCTATTTTTACGGCATTTTTAAGCACAAACCATGAGCTTTCCGTCCCTCAGGATCTGGTACTAACCATATAGCTTGGTTGCAGCAGTGATGTTCTATATCTCTTTCTCAAAGCTCCTCAAGAAATGCTGATCTTCACAATTCATTTGTACTTGCTTCTGGTTTTCATCTTATTTTTGTTTCACCTCTTTGTTTAAAAATGCATAAGCTGTATTTTTATACTGAGACTATCCTTGTCAGAATTTTGTGTTGCAGAACACAATAGCAATTGGATAAAAATAAAGATGTAAAATATGGAGGAAATGTTAGAAATGGCGGAGTATTGAAATTTTTTTTTCTAAATGTATATCTCACAATTTAACTGGTCAAACCAAAGTATTAGAGAAAATAATACAGAGACTTAGCCATTAAGTTTCTGCCTCAGGCAAGATGTTTTGGTTGACCTGGTCTTATCCTCAGCTAAAACGTTGTGTTGCAGTGCTCTGCACAGGTGTCTTTTAAAGACTTCCTTTTCTTAGTATTTTGTATGTAAACAGTTGTACCTTGGGGTGGGAAGAGTCAATATTCCTTTCCTGAATAATATTAGCATAGTCCCTGAAGACTTTGGTAGACATCTGTCTTATCAGTTCCTTTTGGTTTTGGTTTTGTTTTTTCACAGCAGAGACCTCTTATTTTGTTTGTTTGGATTCTACCAGAAGTGTTGATACATAAGCCATTGCTCTTTCAGCTATTAGACTATAAACCTCAGTCTCCATTTGTACCATATTCTTGAAAGAAAACACAGAAATTTCTTTGGACTTCCTATAATGAGGGTAATTGAGCTGTCTTTTTAATCTCTCAAAACACTTATTTTAAATTAGTGCTTTAAAAACAGTTGTAATACTCTTTTGATTACGTCTCGGATTATAACATATAATTTTTGCTATTTGGATACAAGTGACACTGGAAAATCTTGAGGTAGTATTGCACCTATAGCAAATTTTTGTGTTGCAGGTTTCTTATATATTTCTTCTACTCTCTTTCCATCAGACAGCTCTTTTCTATATTTCTGCCACCAAGAAAGACATAAACAAAACTGCTTTGTTGCCTTGTAAGAATCACGTATCTAAGACAAAAGCTTGATGATGTGGCATCATAGAAGAGTCAGAGCAAAAATTTTTTATGCTTCCCTTAATTTGAACTTCAATCTTTCCTCCATAGAGTAACTTCACGTTTGTTCTATAGCAAGATATGTTGAGTGAGAAAAATAGGACTCCTGTCTGAAACTGTTCTCTGTAAAATTCCTAGATGTAACACTGAAAAATGTTGGCAAATCCTAAACCTCAAAAGAACAGTGTTTTGTGCCAGGAGAGGTTATTCAGTTATGTTGCCAAGGAAGAAAGGAAATCAGACTAATCAATTAGTACTGTTAAATTATAATTTAAATTACTATTTTTAAGAGCTAATACAATAAGGAAAGAGGTTGATAATCTTCCATCCCTTCAGAGGCTGTGAACCCTGTGGACTCCGAGTTATGCAGCACCAGATGTGCCTCCAAACAGCCTGCAGCACACGGTGCAGTCTCAGTCTGTAGAAACGGTTGTCCTGCTTTGGTCATTCATGCTGTTATCAGATTTTCTTACAATAAAACAGTTCTATCCATCATATCTATCATCAAACACAGAGGATGTTCACATGAGAACTTCTTACTGTACTTTTAGGTAAAGACAAAGTGATGCAGGAGATGTAATTGCTGAAACCAGCATAGTTACTTGCAGAATCCTCGTCTACATTAGGCAAGCTGAGATTATCCTGTGGGTAGGGTATCTGTGCATCACACCAACCTGAAGGCTGAACTGTATATGCAGTGCAGCCCAACACCTTACAGCACAGTTCTGGTTCCATTCAAGTTAATTGTTGTATGGATCACTAATTCTTCTATGTACAATAGTCTGCTGGTCAGGATCATGACAAACTGTTATTTTTAGAAACTGTAAACAATTGCATATGTGCACTACCTTTCTTGCTAATAAAATGATTGAAGATCATACTGGTTTGAAAGATATAGCATCCTTTCAACCACTGAGCAGCTCTCTCCAGGTGAAGGTTGAGGGACAGAAGAGAAACAGTCTTGATTTCATCCCTCGCCTGTGGTGTTCTTGTTTGGTGAAGGATTCAAATCATTACACTGTCAATCTGTCAGCTTCTCTGTGTATGGAGGAAAGATTTCCAAACTGCCCAAGAAGGATGTGAGCACTCAAGGAGATCAGGTTATTTTGAAAATCCCAGACTAAATTAATATGATTTTGATGGATGTCAACATTTTTCTCCCGCTTTTATGAAAAAAAGGAAAGCTTTCATCCCATCCTGCTTTTTCTTTTTCTTTGATGGAACAAAACATCAGTGTTGAACATAAAGTTTTAGTTTTGCCCAGCCAACAAGTTGCATTTAATATTAATAGAGAAATTTACATTGTGAAATATGTCCATCTCAGAACTAGAAATGCCTGACCTACTTTGATTATGTGTTTCAGGATGACAGTATGGGTTTTAATGGTGCAGTACTGTAGTACCTCTTCAGACTGTGAGTTAGCAGTAGTTTATAAACTTGTTTGTTGATTACTGTTATTCTACGATTTGAGTTTAGGAAATTAGCTTAAATATACTGTAACTGGGTTATTATATGACTTTTAACAGAACACTAACGTTTAGCTTGTTGTATAGCACTAGAGCTCAAGTATTTTACAGAAAAACTAGAAATGAATAGAGTCAGAGTACTTGAGTGAAAGGGGGAAAAAATCCAAGTTTAAACTTTTCCAAAATTTTCAGTTTACTTTTTCCTTAGTGCCTGTTCTAATAGAATAAAGTTGAAATGCCCATTGATATGAACTTTTTTTTTCCAAATAATTTTTCTTAAGGAACAGCTTGGGAAAAAGATTGTGTCACTGTCACTGTATAGTATCTGCAAGTGTTCCCAGGCATTCTTTAGGGAAAATTATTACAGATAATAGATACTGCTTCAGAATGCAGATGTATTTGGCCAAATGCTATTCTCAGCCATGCTAGGGGAACTACCAATACATCAAAACTCATTAAATGAGCGATTTTCCAGTGATATAATGGAGGGCATATTTTGTCCTACTGAAGTATGTAGGCAGCTTCTTGATCTGCTTATAACCTCTAGTAAAAGTATATGGAGTCATTTGGCAGAATTAAGCCCTTAAGCCCTGTGATCTCAGTTACTTGATATCAGTCCAGTTGATTCTTTAATTCATGACACTATGTGCTACATTTCTACATATCATACCATAGTGATGCTGAGAAGATGGCAATCAGGACTCAATAGCCAATGTGACTATCAAGCAGGTATTCTTTATTGCAACACTGAGCACACAGGGGATCTCTCCACCAAGTCTGTGCATCATTTAAAGTAAAACTTTCTACATTTATACAGACTAGCTATGCATATTCATTACACTTCTTCATTTAGTTCCACTCTTTGTCCTGTCTTAGTCCATCCAGGTTACCCCTCTGTCACATCTCCTTCTTGTGTTCCTTTGGCTTCCTGGTGTTCATCCAAACCATAGGACAGGCCTGAGCGGTTGCTTATTCATTTGTCTTAATCTGATTGGTGCAAGATAGATTCTGTTCTTGCTGGATAACAATAAGAGTTAGATGTTCTGCAATGAAGGCCTCCTGTCCTTCTACATGATCAGCAATTTGCTAAAGCTTGTACTTCTACAGGGTTAACAATTTCATAAAGCAAGTATTTCAAATACGTAACAGCTACAAATATTTTCTTGCAGTTTTCCAGCTAAACAATGCTTTTATGCTATGATACTTCTTTAATTCAGTAGTCCTGAGAACATATGCCCTCTTCACATTTAAAGGTATTTTAATTTAATTTTTTTTTCACAGAGAGGATGCACTGAAGAACTGCAGTGACTCTTCTCAGTGATATCCGATGACAAGACAAGGGGCACTGGGTATAAGCTGGAACATAAGAGATTCCAAAGAAATACAAGGAAGAATTTCTTCACTGTGAGGATGATTGAGCACTGGAACAGGCTGCCAGATGGGTTGTTGATTTTCCTTCTCTGGGGACATTCAAAACCCACCTGGACAAGTTCTTGTGTGACGTACTCTAGGTGGTCCTGCTCTGGCAAGGTTTCTTGGACTAGATGATCTTTTGAGGTCTCTTCCAACCCTTTCTGTGATTCTGTGATTCTGTGACTAATAATTAGGTGAAATATTGTCCTGACAGATTTAATTTAATGTTAATTAAAGTATTGTTGCTTTTAATATCATATTGACATTTGTATTATATTGATACATTTAAAGAAATTTGGGAAATTTATTGACGCCTCTCAAAAATGGTTTCTGGTGTTTGCAGCTGGAGAATTAATCACTGACTTGCTTTTTTTCTGTTGAGCTCTTGATAGTTATCTCTTTCAGAGGTTGGATAGATAGGTTTGCTCTCTGCAGTCTTAAACTCCCAAATTCTTGTATTGGAGCTGTACTACATAGTCCACAGCAGTGCTGTGGTAATGCAAATATGTTCTGGTAATTGTTGTGGTTTTATCCACTCAGCAATGAAGTACCACGACAGTCTCTCGCTTGATGCCCATATCCACCCTCACCCTCCTTAGCATGGTATGGGCCCCAGCAAGATGGGAGGAAAAAAGATAACTGAGGATGTTATGGATTGAGACAAGGGCAGAGAGGGCTCGCTGCCAATTATAGTTCTGGGCAAAACAGACTCCTGTACTTGACTTAGAGAGGAATGTAAGAAAACTTTATTCTACTGCCTACAAGAAACAGAACAGAACAAAAAGCAAAAAGCGAGTAGGATGATAAGGAAAATTACAACCAGCACTTTAAGATCTCCCTCCCCCATCCCTCCTTTCTTCCCAGGCCCAGCTCACTGCTCCCATTATCTCTACCTCCTCCTGTCTCGATGGCTCAGGGGGACAGGGAATGGGGGATGTGGTTAGTCTCTCACAGATGGGCTCTGCTGCTTCTCAGATGAGAATGACTCCTTACATTCTTGTGCTGCTCCAGTATGAGATCCCTCTCACAGGACACAGTCCTTAGTGAACATCTCTGGCATGGATTCCTCCCAGCAGCTGCGGCTTCTGCCAATACATGGTCCTTCACACGGGATGCAGTCCTTGGTGAATATCTCTGGCATGGATTCTTCCCCACAGTTGCAGCTTTTGCAGATACAGGGTCTCTTCCATGGGACATGGCCTGCTTTGGGCACAGTTTTAATGAACTTCTCTGGCTTGGGTTCTTTCCCACAGCTACAGCTTCTGTGAATATGTGGTCCCTCCCATAGGACATGGCCACTGCACCTGGCATGGGATCTTTAAAGAAGTGAGTCACTGCCCCTGATGCGGGGTCTTTAACAAAGTGTAAACAAATCTCTGCTTCAGCACACCTCTCCATACAATACAGAGGGGTGTCTGCTCCAGCACACCACCTCCTCTCTTACCTCATGGACCTTGGGGTCCGCATGGTCACTTCTTTTTCTCTTCCAACTCCTTGCACCACCACTATCTAGAAAAGAAGGGAGGACAGAGCCCAGAAGAAACAGGAAAAACCCTCTTCTTCTGGCTTCTTCCTCTTTAAAAGTGATCATGGAGGTGCCTGATTGGCTCAGCCTCAGAAGTGGGTCTGGCTTGGAGCTGTGGAGAGTTTTGAGCAACTTCTTACGGGAGCCATCTTTATAGCCCCTTCCCCATTATCAGAAATGGCTGTCATGTCAAACCATGACAGTAATCCAAACTTCTGGTGGGAGAAATCACTGGAATATTGAAACAATGTGAACCATTGCTGGAACCTTTTATTCCTCTTGTTTTTGTGATATGATTCTATGACTTTTTACCAAAAACTTCATAGAATTGAGAACTTTGACTTTACCTTTTTTGAATCCTTTGCTGTGTAGCATAATGTGTTTTGATGTGTAACAGATATTTAAGAAAGTTTATATTTAAAGGTTCATTTTTGGTATCTGGGTAAACACCACTGTGGTGAAGTAGGAATTAATGTAGCACAGCTATTGTTTCACGCTTTTTGCCTGCTTAGTCAATCAGATTTGCATGCATCAGTCATGCTTCCTGTTTAAATATTGAAATTTATTTAATTGTCTGAAGGAGGCAGATGTGTTTCAAAAACCTAAATAAAGCTGCAAGGCACTTTCACTAAATTTTAGCAAATGACCTTATATAAACTCATATCGGTTTCTATGTGTCATAGGCAAACCACAAAGCGTCTTCAGTTTGGATTTGTTTCAGATATTTGGCAAAGTAGAAGCTGGAGTGTTTTGAAATCTAATGGGAGGAAAACAAATGAAATTTTTCCCATGTGAACTATTGCATTCAGCTTCTGCTCTCAGTGGAAGTAGGATAGCAGAAGTTTCCTTCATAGTATCAGATTTTCTGGTATGCAAATTTTCAATGCTAGAACAATTTAGCATCTCAATGAAGTATATTATTAGGTGGAGATAATAGCTCCTCTAACTATATGAGGAAAGGTTTGTTGTCTTTCAAGTGCCTCTATGTCCTAAAAAAATTCTGCCAGATAGTATTCTTGCTGCTGTTGATTCATTATCTCAGCCTATAAGATTTTGTATGGGTTTTGTTTCTTTGGTTTTGGTATAGTTTTTTTTGGGTTTTTTTGTTTGGTTTTTTTATGATTTTGAGTGATGTTTTTCAATTTTTTGTTTTTTTCTCAAGCTAGAAAGTCTCTTAAACTTTGCTTGTAACTCTCACACCACGTTCTTCTGGTACACAAATCTTTGCCCAATTCACCAACCAAGTATGGTATACTTCCACAAAGCCTGAAGAGAATTCATCAAGCCTTAGAAGTTATTTTCACATGAATAAAGTTCCTAAAAAATAGGGCAGAACTAAGGGCTTGATACTATAAACACAGGCAAGCATGCCTAGATCCAGGTGGATATATGCTGGAGTTTCTTTCACAGCTGGGCTTATCTTTTTCAGCACTGATCCATCTCCAGTTCATGCCTTTAGAGTAAAAAAAAAGAGCCAACTTCTTTGGAAACCAAATATTTTTTAAAAATCTGGCATCAATGGGTATTTTACCATTTCAGAATAAAAACATCATACTAACTTTTGTCTTTAATTCTGGCTATTCTGCCATTTTATTCTCATTCCTCTAATTATACTTTGTTTAAATCTGTATTTTATTGATCAAGGTCATTGTAGAGCAACATGATCTAGACTGTGACATGACTGACAAAATGACTTGATTTCTGTTTTTGACAGTGGTTGTGAAATGTTTTCCAAATCTAGATGTGATCATTTAATTTTAGAAGTTCCAGAAACCAAGTTAGTTCTATGTCTAGACAGTACACAATTCAAAAGATAGTCATTCCAGTGGAGACTCATCCACTTAGCACTCCAGAAAACAAAATTCAACCCCAAAATAAAATGTTAAGATCTAAAAGGTTGGCTTTGAGTAAGTGATAATTAGAAATTAGACTATCAAGGATCTGAATAAATCTGAGTAGCTTACCGTTGGCAAAAATGATTCTGTAATGTAAAACAACTTCAGTGATGTATTGGATAGGAAAGAGCCTGTTCCCAGTTAGAAATCAGCAGGTCCCACTAGCTTTTAATTTTTTTTTTCCCTCTGGAAGTTGTTCCACTTAAGGAAAAACTTTACTGTAAGGATGACAGAGCACTGGAACAAGCTGTCCTACAGAGGTTGTGCAGTCTCCTTCTCTGGAGTTTTTCAAAATCTATTGGACGTGTTCCTTGTCTAGGCAGACTTGCTTGAGCAGGGGGGTTGGACTGGATAATCTTTAGATGTCGCTTCCAACCCCTACCATTCTGTGATTCTGTAATTATTTCAGTAGATATCTCAACATCTATCCATTTCTTTCCTTCTGTTGGTTCCCTCTCCTGCTTCTGATTTCAGGTGCAGTTTCACCAGACAGGTCTTTATCTGCATAAAGTGTATTTGATCTGTAAGAATAGCACAAAGCATCAGCTCTACTCCTGCTTGGGCTTTCAGTGAGGAAAGTACATGCACTAGAAAATTACATAGGGTGCAAGGATAAAGTATAGAGAGACTTAGACAGCTATAATCTGAATATGTACAAGCTCCTATTTTGTGACAGTTTGCAACTCAGTTAAAAATGCAAAGTGATTTTTCAGAAGAGCAACAGCTTGGACTTTTTAATTGCTGCTCTCAGGCAGGAATCCACAACGCTTTTTAAATGGCTAAATAGTGGGACTTTAAATGTACACTTTGTAAAAATGTCAGATTTGAGATTTTACATTATAAAAAGATAATTTCCCTAGACTAATTTTTTATATGACTATTCTGACTGTATTTTCCCCAAAAGCAATGGCTTGAGGCAGATGTCCAGGAGAGATAGCATCAGCTCATAACATTTTGTTAAAATCTTTTTATAAGCAACTGAAACTGGCTTCCTTTAGAGGGAAAAGAGGCTTTCTGAAAGGAAGCAGGATGATCAATTTGTGTCTGAAAAAGAAATAACACAGTACAAGGTGTACTTAATAACTAGTTACATCATTAGCAGTTAGAACTCAAATAGTTTAATCAGGATTTATATGTATCTCAATGCAAATGTTCTCTAATATAAGTAGGTTGTTCAGAAAAAACAGTGTTGCAAGAGAAAAAAAAATGAATATTCTTTTTCATCTTTAACTTCTAATAATTCCCCACTATTATTAAAAACCTTCATTGAACTTGTACACAAAGCAGAGTAAAAACCCTGATGTGTCTAGCAGGACCATAATTACTCTGCTGGGCAATACAGGGTTTAACTGTAGTTCTCATTACAAGTTGCAGAAGGAAATGGTCCTTCACTAACTGGTAGGTATCAGCTTAACAAAATAAGGCTGGTCTGGAGCACTAAACAGTACATGTGAGGCAGTTAAATTAAGAGAAAATGCATATCTACTGATGATACAGATATTAGTAATTTGAAATCATAAAGTTAAAACTAAAAGTGATAAAAGGGGATGTATATAAATTTTCTAGGGTTCATCCCTGTTTCTAGGGATTTGTAGGGGGAATCACAGAAATCAAAAATATATCTGTATTATGTTGGTGAATTCCGTTCAGTCATGTCTAAGGATAGGAATGTCTTTTATATCCTAAATGTAACAATGTGAAAGGTATGATAAAAAACCCCATAGATTTGACTGGATGTCAGCAAATTTCTTTCAAAAATAATACATAAAGTATAAGTAGTGGATTTGTCTCAGACATATGAAATGGCATAAGTGTTGCCTTATATGTGATCCACTGAATACAGGCAAGGATTTGGATTTGAAAACCAGCTGTGCAGTAGAATTAGCAGCCTTGCCATAATCCAAATGTATCTGGTTCTCTACCTTTGCTTTTAAAGTTTATCTTCTGCTATACAAAAGGCATATTATTAACTGCTAGAAACAGAAAAGTCATGCAGGAGACTACAAAAGCTTCTGAGATTGTTACAAAAATAGAGATTGAAGTTAAGACATTGAAGTAGAAAAGCATAGTATACTCTGGTATAAATAGGAAGGCAAATATAGAATTTTAAAAAAGGATTTCTCTTGAGTTGCCTCTCAAGAACAGCTGTTGTCTAAGACTAGTAATACTAAGCATGAACTGGTACAATGCAAGAAGGAGTATAAATATCAGCATGACAAAACTGAAAAAGAAACACTTTGGTTCTGTTATTCTTTGTTGGATGGATTTAGGTGAAGATACCAAAAGAGATTTTTCTTTGATGTAGGTTGCGTAGTTATCACTCCATATATCACAAATCGTCAGATGAATCTAGATTTAATGGTCAGGAGACTTTGCTGTATGGCCATTCTGTCAGTCAAACACAGTCCTGCTGACACTGCAGAGGAGGTGAAACCCTTAGCTGTGTGAGCGTGAGCATTCATGTTTATTCCAACTGGCTGCAACTTGTAGAAGGCAAACATTGCCACTGCTAATATTCTCAGGGCATTGCATGACATGCTTGCGGAGATGAAACACAGGCAGAGACTATTTCACCTCAGTTTTCTCTGAGGAATTGTAAATTATCCTCATGAGATATTCAGTAATGCACACAAGATCACCTGTTTATCAGCCTGTTTCAGATGGGTTAGTGTAATGGGTTCTGCAGAAATTTTCACTCCTTGTAATTTAAAATATGAGATTCATTGCAGCAGGCTTTAAGGAGGAAAGGAGTTTTGCCAGCCAGCAGAAACGATGGCAGAACCTCTTCCCTTTAAGACGCAAGATATAGCTAGATTAGAGGATTATATTTCTATGAGTAATTCGACAGGAACTGCTAGGATAAGAAGTAAGGAAGAGATGGGATTGGTGAGACAGAAGAAAGGAGATTGTTCCTTTCGCTGTATCTGTACAGAAGTTGAGAAAGCATCAGTGTTTTTCATACTTAAGTTTCTTCATTTGACATTATTTGGAAATTTCTTCTCCAATCCTTCCTAGTCTTGTGTAGTCAGAATAAGAAAAAAGTCTGATGATTTGCCATCTCACAGATACCAAATTGTTATCATCATTGTCTTTTATTAGAGAAAATAGATTACTCCTTGCCATCATACTGATTGCTCTCATTTCTGCACATAATTGAGAAAGATTTGGTAAGTAGGAGGTTTCAGACATGCAAGCATACCTGGAAAGGGTTTCAGCCCTCTGCTTGATGGTGTCTGGAAGTGATTTTAGGCAGCAGACAACGAAAAAAGTGAGAATATACTGAGCTCTTAAGGTCATATGAACGACATTGATTTTCAACCTTATCAGTGCCATTTATGTGATGGGAGAAAAGCAGGGTAGAAACAACTGCCAGACATCAAATGAAAAGATGGGTATGCTGGTAGCATACACTTGGAATAATCAAATGAAAAATATGATCTTCAAAAGCCTGGTTCAATGCACTACTGTATTATCAGCCAAGTCAGCAAAGATCTAAATTCATTCAGCCTTGTCTCTTATCCTTTTTTCTTGTTGAGTTGGAGACAGATTTTATTTATTGCATAGACCAGCACTACACTACACTACAGCACATTCATTCCTTAAATTTCTGTTGATTTTATGATCTCTTATTTAATAAGAGAAGATGCAGAGTAAGAAACTCACAGACATTTATGCCTAGATCAAACATTTGTTGAAATTTACAGAGGTAGAACAGGATATACAATATCTTTAAAAGTACTGGGCTGAGATAAAGGGGAAATAGTAAAGGAGGCTACTGATCAACTGTAGCTTTAGATTTAGGGAAAGAAAAATAACAGTTGGTGTTGGCAGCATACATACAAAGCCATGTACACATTATTCTGAGAATAATAGCATGCAAGGCTTTCAGCCTATGTTGGCAAACTGAAGAAATTACAAAAGTATGTACTGGCATGCATGGGAAAGAACAGATACTTAGTGAACACGTATTCTGGACACTGTCTTTATTTCTATTTTCCCATGTGTCCAGTATGTCGATATCTGTAGGATTTTTTTTTTTTTAAATTACTTATCAATCCACTATATATATCATAAACCAAAATGGAATAGTTTCTTTTGGGCAATGGTCAGAAATATGCCTCTTGTATAATGCTCAGAGAACTGTTCTGCCTGTGCTGTAAAGATTTCAGTGGTGTTATTAAAAAAAAAGACATCTACCCGAGTCTTTGGTTCCTTTGAGGGAGAAAACCCTATCTTCCTGTCTATTTTTTTTCTGATATGACTTTCTTTCTGAGACTAAATTTCTGCTACAGTCAAAATCATGCCAAAGCACATACTCCCCGTAGGGCAGAATTCTTATTACTGTCTTGGTGCAACATTGTCTTCCAGAACAGTTCTGCTCTAATACAGATCTACTTTCAGTGACAGAGCTGCCTTAAGGACTATATTCCTACTGTTACAAAGATTTAATTATGAGCATTTTCAGGAAAAACTCTATTTTTTTCAGTTTGTTAATACTTTTAGGAATGATTCCAGGGAAGACAGCAGTCTCTTCCCAACAGGCACTAATTATTATTATAGATTATTACTTGTTGATGAGAAAGGGTCATGAGTAGTCATGAGACTACATGTGTACACAAAGATGCCATAAAACTGAAATAAAATGAAATAAACTTCCATGTTGAGAGATTATGTTTCTCATTTCTAATTTTCCTTTCATGATGAAATCTGATAGAAGGGCAGAATTTTTATAATTGCCATTGATGTCTAGATAAATTTGAATTATTTCTTTAAAAATTGCCCTTAAGCCTCTCCAAGCTCTTAGCAGAACTCATTTAAATGTTTTCTGATACAGTAAAACTTCCCACAAGGATTGAAAGAAGTAGGTGGAGTGTTTTCTCAGATTATATATATATATATTTATATTTAATATTAGGAAATAGAAAGAAGTGTATTTTATCACCACATTGCCACACTAGAATATCTATATATTGTAAACTACAGAGTTTTTATACAGACTACTGTTCCATACTGATTCAAACTGGGATGAGTCTGCAGCATGAATAGTCTGTTAAGCCTGAAGCAAAGAGGTATTTTGCACTAGTACAGAAGGAAACACACAGAGATTTCTTCTACTCCTTTCTCCTTCACTGTGCACTGGTGCTTTGTGCACAAGTCTGTTCCATCTCTGCCACCACCTTTATCATAGTAGAGCAGTTGTCAGACAGTGCACTCCATATAGTGTTAGCAATGCTTCATTGTTTCAGGAGTGGTGGCATAAACGACATGGTCTTCTCCATGTTTGTTTCGTTGAGATAAACATTTGTATTTCTTAGCAGTAAGTAACTCACCCCTGACTTGCTGCTCTTCTGGTGCTTGCCTGAAAGTCTTCCCAAGAAATGCTAATCCCTGACACCAAGAGGAATCATCCTCCATGTGCCACTCAGTGAAGACACCAGCAGACTCAATTGCAAAACTGTGCTTGGTGTTTTTCTCTGTAGTGCTTCACAGTAAACATGCAAACCTGACAAAACAGCGACATCCTTGAAGTACAGTAGAAGCATCTGTTGAACTTGAGTGGCTAATAAGACTAATGATGTATATAAGGAGTGAGAAAGGGAAGAGTAGAAGACTAATGTGTAAGACAGAGACTTGGCATTTATTTTATCACAGTGAAATTGTAATTTTTGTGGCAGCATTGATAAACTGTTGCCATGCTTAATAAACCTCAGCCACACAATAGCAAATAAAATTGTTTGGGGGTTTGGTTTTGGTTTTATTTTGTTTTTTTTTTCAAAAAGTGAAGATGACAGCTGGATTTGGATATAGTCCTCAACAATGACGTGGGTGGGATAGTTAGATTTCCTGTCCTCTCCATTAGAACTTCATTTTCATATGTTTGCTCTCTGAGCCACTTGCTAGCTCAAAATAGAGTGAAAGGTTTTAGACTGGACACTGGGTAAAATAAATGTGTAAAGTTATCTCTCAGATGACATGGTTTTTATAAGTCTACTCTTTAGGTAATGGAATGATGGTTTCAGTTAGTTTTAGCCAAAAGTTGAGTGAAGGGGAAAACTTTTATGTCTGAAAAAATATTATAAAGTGAACTGAATATACTGATTTTAATCTCCTCTTATCTGTATACTATGGAGGAAAAAAAAGAATACAAGTTTTATTCATATTTTTTCAGTGAATATACTTAAAATGGCAGAAATATTTCCATTAAAGATCCATTTTGAATACAGATAACAGCTAGTACAATGTAATTTTATATTTGTTATGTAAAATGTAATGTCCAAAAGGAAATAGCTGAATTAATACTAGAAGAACTGAATTCATATCAAATGTATCATTATCCTTTGGTCTCCCAAAGTAATTAAAACTGGGAAATAAGATTGCAAATGATCCTTTTGATGTGACTGTACCCAAAAGATGATGGACTGAACCATGCCATTCACATAATCTGGTCAAGAATGTGTTCTACAGACACAGTTGTACAGTGAAACTTACTTTAAAATAAATTATAGTTTTCATGCAGTAGAATAGACTAATTTTATAGACAGACATATGTCATTTTACATATATCAATCAATGATGGCTTAAAGGTGACTCATAAAATTGATTCTACCTGATCAGGTGTTTTGTATGTTATGCAAGAAAGAATAAAACAAAATGGCTAAGGTGATACATGAAATTACATCAAATATTTTTCCTCTGTTTCATGTAAAGGATCTTTTAGTTAATATCATATATGGTATTTGGAAGTATTACATTTCTTCTAATCAGCCAGTGCTGAAATGAAAGGAAATTCTCATTCCATACAAAGCAGCTTATCCAAACAATGAAGAACACTACGTTCCAGCTGTGCTTCTGTTGTATACTCAGGAGCCTTCTGCCCTGCTGATGAGAACCAAAAGGGATCCCTACTTCTTCAAGATACATTGTCTTTTGAGAAGGTAATAGAGATTCTGCTTATTTATATTTTAATACTTTATGTGATTGTGGAATTAAAAATCATCGTATTGCACACAGCTCATAGGGGAGAGTTAATGTTTTGGTTTCAAACCTAAATCTTGTATTTCCTGTCTAGTCAGCAATTAACTTATAAAGTTGCATTAGGGCTGATTTCGTCACTACTAAAGAAAGCAAAAAAGTCACACTTGTTTCAAAAGTTGAAAATCTTTTAAAACCCATAATTGTATTTCATACTGTACATAATGATTTTATGCTTTCTAGACTTTTCAAAGATCTGGTTTTAAAAACATTTTCCTCTGCTTATTTTTAGCATGATATGCTATTTAGTGAGGAAGCAGAGATTTAGCAACATTATAAATGAACAAATTTAATGTCAATTAAAATGACATTATAACATCAGAATTCTAATCCACAACAGAATTTTAGTTCAGCATACTAATCCATGATCATTTGCTTCTTATTTGTGATGATAATATTTATCTTCTGATTAAAGAGTAAAGAAAGTAAAATTTTAGACAGAATATTCTATACATCATGGAAGAGTTTAGGGTGTCTGTAGGGTCTGGTGCTTTCTGATTTTCTCTAGGTGTAAATTCCCTCTTGAAGTTGTCAAAATGTCAGGTTGCTGCCTGTTCATTAATTATTCACTTTCATTGTGTTTCAGGAATGCAACAATGAGAAAAATATTATTAGTTTAGATATAAATGTATTGGTACAGTTCATGAATATCATAATGTTCACATTCTTATACTTAAAAATATGGAAAAGTAATCGACTAAATTAGTATCCAACAGACAAGAGTATATGTCAGGAAAGAAATCAGAACTGTGAAAAATAGGAGAGACTGTTATTTCTCTTAAGTGTCCAGGTAGGCAAATAGAACTTACTGCTCTGATCTAAGTCATATAATTCAATGGATACTTCCATGTCGAAGTACCACAGAATACATTTCAAAATCTGTCAGCTATTGATAACTCTACAGGCATCATATTATAAACTGACCAACTGGTCTCTTTTTAAATCAGCATACGGCTTTTTATTTTCCATTATTATATAAGTATTATATAATTATTTTAAAAGCATTAAATAACTATTATAAAAGTATTTCAGAATAAGTGTTTCTAGAAGGAGAGATAAAGTGAACAAAGCTCACTCTTCTAGGCAAATAGATAGCTGCCGACTTTCCTTTTGAACACAATTTCTAACTATGACCATGAGGATGTCGAGGATGGTCTGGCATGTGCCAGATTCAACAAGAATCTTGTTTAACAAAAAGGCATCCTGCAGAAATATGAAGTTTAAGTTTCTCCCTCATGTAAAGAGCATGAGTTAATTGGGTTGATATTACCTCAGCAATTCCAATTTTCATAACTGCAATTGTGGCATAAACTTGCATTTTTTGGGGGAGTGGGGGAGGAGGTAGCAGGGAAATGCACTGAAACAATCTAGAGATAAATTGAAACAGAGATAATGTATCAGAAAAAACAACTTTCTCAATTTTTATGATGACTGAAGGCATACAAGAAGTCAAGTCAAGATTGTACAATAGTTTTGTGTTAAACATATAGACTAAGGACTTGATTTGAGGAGTGAGGGGTATGTGAAGATGATGTTGAATTGGAGAGACAAAATGTTAAGTACAAAACACAATCATTAATCATTTAAGTACTTAAAAATCCCAATAAAACAACTCAAAAGTGTATGTGGATTCAGGTCTAGGACACATCCAGTTGGACTGAGTTGGAATAACAGGAATATTTAATTCATCTGTTGATTGTCTATGCTTAGCTTGTAATTAGAAAACCACCACACTGGGACCTGACAAAGGAAATGTTCGAGGTCTTATCAAGACCTCTTGAGGCCTTATTAAGAGAGAAAATTCTCATAGCATTTTATGGGCCTCTGATCTAGAAACATGACCACAGAAACTTTTTTTTACTAGCTTGCTGAGGTTTTCTCGTTTCATATTTTGCTTAAAATTTATTGATATTCACTTTGTTACATATGTTTTACTTAGTTATTTTAAAACTCACCATCTCTAGTGCTACAACAAACAATAGCAATTTGAGTGAATCAAAATACAGATGTGGGGAAAGAGGCAAAAGAAAACAAGTTGTCCCCTCTAGCTGGGAAACAAGGCAGGACAGGGAATGCAATGATAAGTGCCCTTCATCTGCACACTGGGCTGAGATACGGAAGGCTGATCACCCTGAGAAAGAGCCAAACCAGGGAGGAACCTCCTACACCTGCCCAAGGAAACCTGTGTGTTTGAGTAAGCCCCTGCGCTGCCTCTACACCAATGCACGCAGCCTGGGGAATAAGCAGGAGGAACTGGAGATGTGGGTGTGGATGCGGGGCTACAACCTCATTGCAGTCACAGAGACGTGGTGGGACAGCTGCCATGACTGGAGCACAGCCATGGAGGGCTATGTATTGTTCAGGAAAGACAGACTGACAAGGTGTGGAGGTGGAGTTGCTCTCTATGTCAGAGAGCAATTAATGTGTACCAAACTGTGCCTCGGTGGGGATGAAGAGCAAGTAGAGTGCTTATGGGTAAAAATTAATGGCCAGGGCAAGGCAGGTGATATTGTTGTAGGAGTCTGCTACAGGCCACCTGATCAGGAGGAGGATGTGGATGAGGCCTTCTATGAACAGCTGAGAGCTGCCTCATGATCACAGTCCCTAGTCCTCATGGTGGACTTTAACCACCCAGATATTTGCTGGGATAGCCACACAGCCAAGCACACGCAGTCCAGGAGGTTCCTACAGATTGTTGACAACAACTTGAAGAGGCAGAACACAAAGCAGGACCGTGGCCCTGCATTTCAGGCAAGATGACTTTGGCCTCTTCAAAGATCTGCTTGGTCGGATCTCATGGGATATGATTCTAGATGGTAGAAGTGCCAATGAGAGCTGGTCAGTCTTTAAGCACCACTTCCTCCAAACCCAGGATCAGTGTGTCCCAGTGTGTAAGAAAAGAGGAAAAGGAGGTAGGAGGCCTCCATGGATGAGCAAGGATCTGCTGGGACAACTCAGGCAGAAAGCAGCCACCTATGAGAGGTGGAAACAGGGGCTGGCTTCTTGGGAAGAGTATAGGAACATTGCCAGGGCATGCAGGGGTGCAACTAGGAAGGCTAGAGCCCTTCTAGAATTAAATTTAGCCAGGGATGTTAAGGACAGCAATAAGGCATTTTTCAAGTACATTAGCAGCAGAATGATGGCAAGGGGGAATGTGGGTCCGCTGCTAAATGCTGAGGGTGCCCTGGTGTCTGAAGATGCAGAGAAGGCCGAAGTACTGAATGCCTTCTTTGCTTCAGTCTTTACGGCTAATGCTGGCCCTCGGGAAGCCCAGTCCAGCAAGGATAACAGGATGGCCAGGACAGCAGAGCACTTGCCCTGGGTGGAAGAGGAAGAGGTTAAAGACTTGTTGGCCAAGCTTAAGGCTCATAAGCCAATGGGTCCTGATGGGATGCATCCTAGAGTGCTGAGGGAGCTGGCTGATGTGATTGCTAAGCCTCTCTCCATCATTTTTGAACAATCACGGAGGAAAGGCGAAGTGTCTGAGGACTGCAGAAAGGCTAATGTCACGCCAGTGTTCAAAAAGGGCAAGAAGAATGACCCAGGAAACTACAGGCTGGTCAGCCTCACCTCCATCCCTGGAAAAGTGATGGAACAACTCATCCTGAATGTAGTCACTGAACATATGAAGGAAAAGGTGATTATCAGGGGGAGTCAACATGGCTTCACCAAGGGGAAATCCTGTTTGACTAACCTGATAGCCTTCCATGAGACCATATCTGGATGGCTAGATGAGGGGAGAGCAGCAGATGTCATCTACCTTGACTTCAGCAAGGCTTTTGACACTGTGTCCCACAACAACCATCAGAAAGCTCAGGCAATGTGGCTTGGATTAGTGGACAGTGAGGAGGATGAAAAGCTGGCTGAGTGACAGAGCCCAGAGGGTGGTGATCAATGGCACGGAGACGAGTTGGAGGCCTGTGGCCAGTGGAGTTCCACAGGGATTGGTTCTGGGGCCAGTCTTGTTCAACATCTTCATCAACGACCTGGATGAGGGGACAGAGTGTACCCTCAGCAAGTTGGCTGATGACACCAAACTGGGAGGACTGGCTGATTCCCCAGAAGGCTGTACTGCCATTCAGCAGGATCTCGACCGGCTTGAGGTTCAACAAGGACAAGTGCAGAGTCCTGCATCTGGGAAGGAACAACCCCCTGCACTAGTACAGGCTGGGAGTTGAACAGCTGAAGAGCAGCTCTGCAGAGAGAGACCTGGGAGTCCTGATTGATAATAAACTAAATATGAGCCAGCAATGTGCCCACGTGGCCAAGAAGGCCAATGGCATCCTGGGATGCATCAAGAAGAGTGGAGCCAGCAGGTCAAGGGAGGTTCTTCTCCCCCTCTACTCTGCCTTGGTGAGGCCTCATCTGGAGTACTTTGTCAAGTTCAGGGTTCCTCAGCTCAAGAGGGACAGAGAACTTCTGGAGAGAATCCAACACAGGGCCATCAAGATAATCGGGGGGGGAAACTGGGGCTGTTTAGTCTGGAGAAGAGGAGTTTGAGGGGTGATCTTATTAACATTTATAAATATCTAAAGGGTGCATGTCAGGAGGTTGGGACATCCCTCTTTTGTATAGTAGATAGTAATAGGACAAGGGGTAATGGGATGAAGCTGGAACATCAAAAGTTCCACGTAAACATAAGGAAAAACTATTTCACTGTGAGGGTGAGGGAGCAGTGGCACAGGCTACCCAGAGGGGTTGTGGAGTCTCTTTCCTTGGAGATCTTCAAGACCCACCTGGACATGTTCCTATGTGACCTGATCTAGATTGACCTGTGTGTGCAGGGGGGTTGGACTAGATGATCTCTAAAGGTCCCTTCTAACCCCTACCATTCTATGCTTCTATGGTGCTATGTTTACCACATCAAAAAGTTCATCTGAGAAACAAACATATTGTGTTTACATGAGGATATGCTATGCCATAGCGTATGTTTAATTTAATAGCATTATGAGCTATTTGAGATACAGATGTTAGTTTATTACAGTGTAAGTGTTATGAATGAGAAGCAATAACAAGACAGTCATGAATATTAATATTGTGTCTAACACAGATGTTACTACTTTGGCAAATATCTTTAAAACTGGTAGCTAAAACCAAGTTTATGTTTTGATAATCATAGACTAAAGACAGATCAAGACATTTACATGTTATGTATTAAGGACCAGCTGCAATGGGAATCAATTGAAGCTGATTGGTGATGATTTTATCATGATCTGACCTCCATTTTAAATAAATCGCAATAATATGATAATTTTTTACTGCTCCATATTTTCAAGTAGTGAAATGGAATTAATTATATTTCTCAAGTGGTGATAAATTAAAGATAGCTAATGTTCATAAAGCATTTGGAGTAATTGGTATAGTTTGAAATTACATATACAGATGAGTGAACTAAGAGATGAGCTTGTCACTATGTAATTTATACATATCTTTGTAATAAACCATTCATTTAGCAAATGAAAAATTTAACTTCTTTATTTGCTGTAATAGTTTAAATGAATATTGCATTCTAACTTGTAATTTTGATGTTATGTTCAATAGATTAAGTAATTTGTGACCAGTACTTCTATTCACAGTGTTAAAAACTAAATATTTGTTCATCTTTATTCTGCTGTTATTGGTGACAACTATCATAGCTGCAGATTATGCAATGAACACAGTGCAGAAAAAGTCCCTTAGAGAGCAATGTAAGCCTTTCCATGGTAAAGACAGCTAGAGCTATTTCAATAATAGCAAATAAGCAAAACAAAACCACAGATAATGAAAGTGTTAATTTACTTCATTCAAGAAGTGTGTTAATTCAACAGCTATATCCACATTTTGTGAACACAGACTATAAACCCATTCACATTTCCATCAGAAAACAGAAGATGATTCATAGGTTATCAAACTTAAGGTCGAGTGCCTCAACAATATGAGTGGCTAGTATATATTTTAAGTGGTTGTTATGGGGTGTTTTGCTTTTAACAGAGAGAAAAAGAGAGGAAAGGCTGAATATAAATCAATACTTCTTTCATCTGCTACGAATAGCATATGAAATGCTATTTCATCATACTGGTGCCATGCACCAGTATAGGCTGGAGGTTGACCTGTTGGAGAGCAGCTCTGCAGAGACATATGGGAGTCTCTGGTCTCCAGAGAACTTCTGGAGAGAGTCCAGTGCAGGGCCACCAAGATGATGAAGGGACTGGAACATCTTTCATATGAGGAAAGGCTGCAGGAACTGGGGCTGTTTAGTCTGGAGAGGAGGAGACTGAGGGGGGATCTTATTAATGTTTACAAATATCTAAATGGTGGGTGTCAGGTCGTTGGGGCATCCCTTTTTTTCTATGGTCTCTAGCAACAGGACAAGGGGTAATGGGATGAAGCTGGAACACAAAGAGTTCCATTTGAACATAAGAAAAAACTATTTCACTGTGAGGGTGATGGAGCAGTGGATCAGGCTGCCCATAGGAGTTGTGGAGTCTCCTTCCTTGGAGGTCTTCAAGACCTGCCTGGATACATTCCTGTGTGACCTCATCTAGATTGACCTGCTTGTGCAGGGGGATTGGACTAGATGATCTCTAAAGGTCCCTTCCAACCCTACCATTCTATGAATACAGAGACAAATTACATTTTAGAGAGCACTTATATTCATAAGGAATATGAACCTGGAACTCTCCAATATGTAAAATGTTTCCCTTACAAATTTTTGGTGTTCCGAGCCCAATACAATACTACTCCTTCACCATTTTAAATTATATCATATTATCTTCAGAAAACCACCATGATTACTTCAGGATTTTCTCAATTTTGATGACTGATCTAGAGTTACAAAACAGCAACATCTTCTTTAATAATTATACTCTGATATGTGTGAAAAATACTCAACGAAACAAAGCTCTTCTGTTCAGTTCCCTAGGTACGTTATTCTGCTTCTGCATTGGGATAGTATAAATATAATATGTGCTGAACTAACTGGAGGTACTGTATTAATTGAAAACAATCCTGTATAAAATGCATGCATTTTCTGACTGCAGTCAAATAAGGGGAATGGTATTTCCTATGACTGTATTGAATTTCTTCAAAGGGTCATGCTTATGCTTAAATCCTACCACAAAACCATAGAATCCACACCTTCTTAGTTTCATATAAAAACACTTCAGATATAACAAGTCCTGACTGAATATGTACTTAGCTCTAAAAACAAACCCTGTAGGACTGTAATTCTTGTTAGATACCAGATGTTTGCATTTTCTATGGAGACCAGCATTTTTTTTTTTTGTTCTTGAAATAAGATCATCTTTGAAAGTTGGGTTTGTTTGTTTTTTTTTTTTTTTCTTTTAGGAAAAAAGTACAAAATCTCCAAATTTGTAGTGATTTGTCCCAAAAATATTTGGGTTTTTTAGTATAATATTCCTAAAAATACTTGCTCATTGTTTCTGATAAGGAAAATAACTCCATGGTTTTAAGCTTTATTTTATTCTCATTAGATTTTTATGGGGTTTTTTTTCTATTTAAATAAAGGCCTGTTCAAATGAGTTTAATGTTCTCACAAGCCTGACTGATCAGTGGATGAAGTTAAAGAATCATACTGCTCTTTTGTTGCTTCTGGTAGTTTTTCTTTTGTCTCAGTTTACCAAGCTAGTTCACCAAGCAGCTGTGCAAAATACCAATTCTAGAGGCAGTGTATTAGAAGAAAAAGATCCACAGAAAGGAGAGTGGGATCTGACTTAGACAATGCTGGGATTTATAATTTGTTATATCAGATCTGGCTGGGATTCACAAAACAAACTGGTCAAAAATTAAGACTAATGAGATCCTATCCTGCTTATACTGACACTGGGATGATATGCCAAAATTAAGAACTATTTCACAGAGCTGATCTGGATGAATACCTTTCCTTGCTATACAAGCATGCAGGTGTGGTGGTTTAATCCCATCTAGGAACAAGGGACAACAATCAGCCATAACTACCAAGGGCCTTTGTAATGCCCTAAGGATAAGGAATGTTAATTGCCACTTATGGACCTGGACAAAACAGACAGGACAATTCAAATTAGGGAAGATAAAAAAGATTGATTTAATTCACCACAAAGCAAAACCATAAACCTCAAAATCATAACAAATACAGAAAACAATACAATGGTACTAGGATGAAGAATACAACCAGACCTTTCAGACCACATTCCTCTCACCTCACCCCTCTTCCTGGGCTCAGAGCTCTGATCTTAGTGTCTCAGAACTCTGATCTCCTCAGAGGGGTCTCTGGTCTAGCACTCTTCCTTCCTTTTCTGACTGGGGGGTATGCATTGTAGCCACCATCTTGTACCACTCCTCCACTCTCTCTTCTATTGTAGATTTCCCTTCTTAAATAGTGATGGCAGAGGCACCAGATTGGCCTAGCTAGGCCACAGGTGAGAGCTAGGGGATGTTTCGAGAACTGCTTACTGGGACCAGCACTGCAGTCCTCTCCCCCTGTTACCAAACAAAAAGCAGCTCCACACAAACCCATTACAGCATGTGAGAGCCAGAAACAGCAATAGCAAAGATACAAACTGCTTTTCAGCTCTGAAGAATAGATAGACTAAAATTCAAACAAGTTGCTACATATGTTATGTGTTTGAACATGAATATGGTATGGAAACCTGTGGGTCTTTACATTGACATCAGAATTTTCATTGACTTAAAAGAAAATGTTTTTACCTCAAATTACTTATTTTTTCACCAGTGTCTCTAGTGGAGGAGTGTAACAAGGAACACATACAGAATTTAAAACTTCTTTCTAAACTCCGCAGTATAATAAAAAACCATACACTGTGATCATATGAAAAATCTATCTGATTCATGCAAATCTTACAGTAACATATTAAAAATGGCTCCTTTTCTGGGAAAGCCTCCAGAATTTTCTTCAGATCTTCATAAGGAATTAAAATGTCCTTAGAACTGTGTTAACACTATGAACTTCTAGTTGCCAAGTGTTTTTCCAAAAACTGATATGACATTATGTTTCCTGTTTGCTATTGCTATAGTTAAAAATTGAGGCATTTTACTTCTATTTTGGAACTGTACAGTATCATGGAATGCAGCAGCACTATATTTTTATATAGGTATATATATTTATAATACATGAACAGACTCTAAAGGTAAAGAAGATTGAAATCAAATAATGGCCTAATACTCATTGACATGCCTTTCAGTATACAGATATGGTGTGTAAGCTTTTGTAACCTATGAATGAGATTTCAAGTGGAGGGGAAGTTAGCTTTTCTTTAATCATGTTCTTGTAGCCTATAGAGAAAGCTTCTCTCAGGTACCTAGGAGGGCACAGGTGATTTTAACTGAGGAAGTTCCAGTGTTAATAGATGAGTGCAGCTGTGAAATAATGAGTAATGCAAGTTATACACACTGCAAAAGTTTGTATAAATTCCTTCATGAAAGGAAAAAAAAATGGACAATGGCAAACTGAATATAAATAGAATCATAGTATGACAGAATTTGGAAGGGACCTCTACAGATCATCTAGTCCAATCTCCCTGTTTAACAAGTCCACCTTGATCAGGTCACACAGGAGTGTGCTCAAGTGCGTTTTGAAAGCCTCCAGAAGAGACATGACAACCTCCTTGGACAGCCTGTGCCAGGGCTCCCTCACCCTTACAGTAAATAATTTTTCCTTAAACTTAAGTGGAACTTTTTTTGTTCCAGCTTATGTCCATGACCCCAAGTCCCGTCACTGGAAGCTAGAGAAAAAAGTGCTTCCTCATCCTCCTGACATCCACCCATTAGGTACTTGTAAGTGTTAAAGGGGTCTCCCTTGGTATTCTCTTCTCCAGACTAAACAGCTTCAGGTAACATAGCCTTTCCTCATAAGAAAGATGTTCTAGTCCCCTAATAATCTTGGTGGCCTTCTGTTGGACTATATTTTAAAAAAACATATCTTGTCTGTCCTTATACTTTCCTTCTATTTTACTGATCTATTTTAAGATCAGTTTCTTCAGAGAGTAATTTGCACCTACCTATATCCTTGTTCCCACTTTAAAAGTTTTCATCATAAAAACATTGCTTAGTGTGTTACTTAAATATCCTCCATTGACTAGTTGACAGCAGGGGCAGATATAGTAACAACAAAACTCATTCATGGCTATATTAGCCATTAACGAGGAAGGTATTTGTTTCATGGAGGAGTTGATTATAGGTGGGAATGCAGAATTCCAATGCCTTGTCCACTAGTAATTCTCCACATCTTTGTCAGCAAAGTCAAGAAAGAAGAGTCTGAAGTGAATCTATAAATAGATATAACAGTTTGTAGTTATTTTACAGGTTGACTTCTGTTAATACACTATTTGCTTAATTTATGTGCAAACCTCTGTTGTGTTTTTCTGCAATCTGATAAACTGGCAATCTTGCAGATGAATGAAACACCCTACATACTGCAGTGCTGCAAAAACTCTTCTAGAAAGACTGAGACAGAATTTTAAAAAAAAAATTATGTTTAAATTTAGTCATTGTTCTGCACACGTAACATCCTTTGCAAAATATCACTAGAAAAATACTTTGAAATCTAAAATACGTCAGAGGATATATCTACATTACAGTTTTAGTTTGGATGAGAAATAAGATTTTTTTAAGGCAAACTCTTGGTTTTCCTCACTTATGCTTTGATTCACATCTCAGGGAATTTCAACTAGATTCCTTTTTGATGAAACTGTACTAGAAGTTGTGCCTCAATGTAGTGGGTCTGGGATGGTAGTGATTTTCCATAGCAGCTCTTGCAGTGCTTTGCTTACTGTTGGTATTGATAGCACATCTATGTTATGGCTACTGCTCACACAGCATCAGGGCTGTCCCTCCAGCATTCCTTCCCCGACCTTCACCAATAGCTGTGGGTGGGCATGATCCTGGGAGGGACCACAGCCAGAACAGCTGACCCAGGCTGACCAAGGAGATATTCCATACCATATGACGTCAGCTCAGTAATATAAACTGGGGGAGAGGAGCAGGAATGAGGGGGCAAGATTCATTTTTGGCCTTCCAAAAGCAACCACTACGCACACTGAAGCCCTGCTTCTCGGGAGGTGGCCGGATATCACTGTTGATGGGAAGTAGGCAGTAACAGTTTTATCTGGTTTTGCTTTGCTTCTCACAGCTTTGCTGCTTCTTTAACTGCTTTTTTCTCAACCCATGAGACTCTCATTTTCTCCCCTCCCTGGCTTGCTGAGGAGGTGGGTGATAGATCCAGCCAGAGTCAAACCACCACACCCAGGATGACTTTAGATGTACTCCATATGTGAGTGAGCATTCAGTCCATGCCATCAGATTAATCCTGCTACAAAGTAAAACTTCCCCAAAATACATATATAGATGATTTATCCCCAACACCAACTCTTATTGTTTTCAAAAGTGCTCAGACTATGTTGCTTGTAAAATTAGAATAGCCTCTTTATATTAACAAGATATATATAACAGGAAGATACCATCTTTTTTTCATGACCTTGAGTTATGCCCCCTCAAAATTCACATTTATTCATTGTCAAGCTAGTCTACCTTAGCTACAAACATAATTTTAACTGTGTGGTAGACTTGCATTGCACATTGTTGCTTAGATAGGTGGGTCTAGAAATCTCTGTTGCACTAGGATATTGCTTAACACAGTGGTCAAAGATAAACTTGAAAGCAATAGAAAAAACTTTGGAGTAAATGAGATTGCATTGGTCTCTCCTTTTAACTTTCTTTAGCTCATTAGCAAGGTTCTGAGGTTATTTGACTGTACAAAATAGGAATTTCCGAGTCAAAGAAGTACTGAGTTCTAGCAAAAATTCAGATAAAATGCAGAATGAAACTTAATTTTGGGGACCAATTATTGTGCTGACTTTTATCCACTCTCTCTGTAGATCTGTTAGCCTGAGAAAAAGAGTTTCTCATATAGAAAATGGAAAGATGTCAAATAGAAGCTGTTTCATGTGAATTCCTAGTTTGTTCACTATAACTCTTATTTGGACTTAGGCATACTTGCAAGATTGTCTCTTCTCACTTGACAACTTTGTTATTTTAGAATATGAAAATGAAGGCGCAATATTGTTGACACATACAGTTATTCAGAAAATTTTAAAATGATATAGACCTAAGATTGTATTTCCTTATTCCTATAAACTGGATATAAACACTCAGAGAACTGTCCATGCACCCAAGGTGAAATTAAATACCTTGAAGAAGAGAAAAAACATACTCTGAAAACAGATTGTGCCTCAGACAGATTTATTGGATGGAATTATATTCACAACAAGTAATACAAATAGGTTAATTTGTTTTTATCCGTGTCAGCTAACTGCATGTGAAGTAGGCAATCTGAGTTGAAGGAGACAAAAAATAGTGTTAATTAAATTCTTAATGGTTATCTCACCCCAGCTGAACTTCTCAGCAGAGTTTGTTAGACTTTGAAAGAGCAATACATGTGCTTTGAGGTTTACAAACAATTAGAATGCTGGATATGGAACTAGTGAGATGAAATGTACTGTATTAATGATTATATCAATTGGCAAGTCATAATTACTTACATTTCTATTTTTGCCCAATATTTGTAGCCATATAATTAACTCAGACTTTAAGGGATTCAAGCAACTGGGAAGTGACACAGGAAAGTGAGTCTAGGAAATTAGTTCAAACGATTCTTAATTACTTTTTGTCAGTAATTATTAACTATGAGATTTCAATAGATAAAGTAACAATTTTTTTTGAAGGATGAATTAATTCATGTATTTTCATAATTTCTCTCTGAAATATTTTTTACTTTCCACGTGATGCAAAAGACAGTTTAATGCTTTTTGAATAACTGATTTTAAAATTAGACAGTCAATGTCATCCTGCTCTCTCTTCTAAAAAGATGAAGTTTTCTACTAAGAATCATCGTCTTAAAGCTCAGCACCACAATTCTTTGATGGTGTCCAGGACTTATAAAATGTAATGTTACAGTGAAAATATATGACTATTTCTATGATATGTTACATGTAGGGCTTTTGCACGTGACTGAGGCACACATTCTCTCAGAATGGATGAGTATCTGAAAGCATTAGGAAAAGAGAAAGGAGTATGAGAGACCTCCATTCCCCTGTATGAGTAAAATTAGGGGAATTATATCTGCCCTGTATCTTTGTGGCAAGCGTACTCAAGGTCACTGATATCAAGTTTGGACCTGCTTCCTTTCCTTCCTTTCTTCCTTTCTTCTACTTCCTCTCTCTTACTATGTGCAGATGGCGCATGTACATGAGATACAGTGATTCTCATGGAGTCTTTTTAGATTTAAGTGTATCGATGAAAGAGGATCTTAAAAGCTCTATTTGAGGTATCAGGGCAGAGAATAAAAGACTGCTGTTAATTCTGGGCTGAGCTGGGGTATAGGTAGACCGTGGCTTCTGGCAACACAAGCATAAATAATAAATTCCATATGCAATGGAACTAAAGAACTCTGAAATTATTTAAGTAACATTAATTTCAGTTGTACTTTCTTGTTCTTAGAATCTAAATTTACATGAACAAACCTATTTTTTTTTTTTTCTTTTGTTGGATTGCTGCATGGAATAAGGTTTAAATTGTGTTTTTCTTTATCTTGGTTATTTCTGCATTTTGGGGAGCTCTCCATTATCCCGTTTTTCACCGAAAGTGGAAAACACACTTCACAATATTGTTGTTTTCTGATCCCCAGTGTTGACCAAAGAATAGGTATGAAGTATGTAGACTTTCGCCTTGCACCTTGTTGTGGGGTGTGAGCTAGGACTATCAGCTTTCAGTCTTACTGGCACTAACATGATGTCTCCTCCTTAGTGTTTCTGTCAGACAGTACTGCTCTCTGCATGCATTCACTTTGTCTAATTTGTCATCAGTTAGCCAGAAGTGCTTCAATTGCATGTATACACACACACATACACACACACACACTTTGAAACAGCAGGACAGCAAAAGCTTATTTTGTCAGGCATGAGATAAAAAGAAGTGACTAGAAATGAAAAAAACAACTTACATTAAGAAGGTGATGTACATTTTGATTAACTGTAGGCAAGATTTGGGAAAAGATGGGTTAGTCTTTGCCTGGCATTTCAGAACTGTGCTGTACAGGAACAAGATTACAATCCACACTCTTATCACCTTAATTCTGCTGAATTCCTTATTTCTTATAATCAGAGTGCTCCTTAGTGTAATTGACATTTTGTTATAGAGGATTATCCCTTTTCACAGAATCACAGAATCTTAAGGGTTGGAAGGGACCTTGAAAGATCATCTAGTCCAACTCCCCTGACAGAGCAGGACCACTTAGAGTAGGTCACAAAGGAACTGGTCCAGGTGGGTTTTGAATGTCTCCAGAGAAGGAGACTCAACAATACATCTGGGCAGCCTGTTTGAGGGCTCTGTCACCCTCACAGTGAAGAAATTCTTCCTTGTATACCCATTGCCCCTTGTCCTATCATTGGTCATCAAGAAGAGCCTGGCTCCATCCTCCTGACATCTACCCTTTACATTTTTGTAGATATTAATGAGGTCATCCCTCAGTCTCCTTCAAACTGAAGAGCCCCCAATTCCCTCAGCCTTTCCTCATAAGGGAGATGCTCTACTCCATCATCTTGGTGGCCCTGAGCTGAACTCTTTCCAGCAGCTCCCTGTCCATGAACTGAGGGGAAAATGAGAAATGTACAATCAATGGTACATTGTGGCATTGTGGCATAAAAGTGCTGAAACATCCTTTGTTTCCAGTAAGTAATAAACTAAACTTTAGTTTTCTAAAAGGTTGAAATTTCTGTTCTGAACAACAAAATAGAAAGCCTAAGCCTCTTAAAATTTTTGAGCTACCTTCGAAAAAAATCAGATGTACAACTTGCTTCAGTTTTCCATCTCCTGGTTCAAGAGTGCATTGCACAAAGTTAAGAGACAAAGGTGGTATTCTCTGGTTATGGAGGGTTCTGAGAAGATGTGGGTTGGGGATGTGCATGGTTGAGGATGATTATGTTAATGGCTATTTTTCTAATGTTGGAGTCTTTATGCCTCTTTCTTGCATGTAGAGTAGTAAAACAGCTTGGGATTTTTGTGTGTTTATTCGTAATTCCAAGGAAGATGTAGAAACAATAACTTGTAGGTATTAAAACTGTTGCAAAAAATCTTTACAAAAGCTGTGAAATTCAAGCTATTGTTATGGCTATTTCCTGATGTTAGACTTCAGTGCAAGAATCAAAGATCATTTCTATATTTGAATTTATAATCACTAATAAAACCTGCTAAGTATATATCTGATTGTTGTATTATCCATTCACTGCATTAAACGTTGCCATAAAGATAGATATAATTGCTTCCTTCTAATGAAAAGATGGAAGAAAATGATTCCACAAATGACTAGAAAGATCTTCTCAGTTTTGAGAAAGATATCATGTTACAGTGACTGGACTTTTCTAGCTGAAGATTTAAAATGTCTTAATAAAAACTTTTCATTAGGAACATTTGCATTCACTTGCCACATTTTTCATCTTTCTTTTGGCTTTATTAACCCAGTAGATTTTATTTGTTTCAAGTTGTTGTGGTTTAGGCCCAGCTGGCAACAAAGCATGATGCGGTCTCTTGCTTGCTGCCACCCCATCCACCCCTATCCATCCTAAGGATGGCAGAGGCCCCAGTGAGGTGGGAGGAAAAAACCCCAAAACGTTAATCAAGGACCTTATGGACTGAGAAAAGGGCAGGGAGTGCTCACTGCTAATTATGGTTTCCAGCACCTTCTGCTGCAACACCACCCTCCCACAAATTCATTGCTTCGTCTGGACATAGTCACTACTCCTGCTGTGAGGTCCTCTATGAATCGACAAAAAATCTCTGCGTCACTGCTTGTCTCCACAGGGTGCAGTGGGATGGCCTGCCATTTCTCCACAGGATGGAGGGGAGTCTCTGCTCCAGCACACCTCCTCCTCTCTTCCCTCATTGAACTTGGGGTCTATATGGTCGCTTCTCTCTTCTCCAACTGCCTTCACCATCAACAGATGAAAAAGAAAGAACAGATGTCAAGAAATTTAATTGAGTAGTAGAAGCTTTGAACTAAAGTAATTAATAAATTAGATACTCCATTTAAAGTGAGTGTTAACACTGTAGCTTGTTGTGTTGATAAGGGATATCAAGATTTTCTAAAAAATGAAATTGAGAATATCACAGGAGTAAACAGAATAGTCTACTCGCCTCACCAGTTGAACACCTTCATAAGTATCAACTAATTTAATCTACAGCATTTCCTTCATTGAAAAAAGGCAACGTAAAGCATTCATATGAAAACAAATTTAGTTGATTATCTCTGACACCTGCTGTGCTGAAAATTCAGGCACTTTTTGTACTTGAAGTGTGTTTTTCTATCTGTCAAACACTGTCAGGTGATGTTTACTTATCTGTGAATTAAAAAATGCTTACAGCAATTGTATTTCAGAAGATACATCTTTAAACTACAGCACACATTGCATAGAATGTGTCAGAGCTGAAGCCAATCCAATCATAAACCCCCCTGGTACTTATCTATATTTACTAAGCATTTTTAAGCAGTCTGCTAAAAAAAACAGCTTTGGGGAGATAGATTCGATACGTTTTTCAAAACATAAAAAATAGGCAGCATACATAAAATACACCCCTCACCCCCAACCCCCTCCCCCCACCTCATTTCCTGTCTTTTTTCATTGCTATCAGAACCTGACACTTGAAGTCATTCCACTTTATAATTACTGGCAATTTCTCAAAGAAATTAACACTTGGAAGCATCTATTTTCTACTTCCTCCCTATTTACAAGCAGATTGAATTTTAAAAAGTAATATAGGAATAATTATTTCCTTTTTTTTGCAAGAAAGCAGTTTAAAATTGCTTTTGGTAAAATTATTTTTCTACAACAATGTCATGACTCTTATGTAAACATTGCCTACAGGAAGGACCAGCAACAGAGGATATAAAACACTCCTTTGAGATGTGCCATTGTTGGAAAGATGGTATATGGAAACACTCAAGAAATTTGCACTATGAATAATTTACTGAGAATCAGATGTGACATCCAGTACCTTAAAACTCCATGAATAACAGCAACCATCTTCAGCATATATTCTAGTGAGTTGGTGGGTTTTTTTCTCATAAACAGATTGCTCTAGAGAAAATAGCTTTCAAATATTAAAGTTCACATAGATATAACTGAGGAGAATATAAATCTACGTGTGCTGCTTTTAGACTCTTATCCCTGAATCATCTTTCTGTTAAAATAAGAAAACTAAACAAACTGCTCACACCAAAAAGACTGTATTTGGCAGTAATTTAAGAATCACTAATGTTACACATTAATTGCTTAGAGATAGACCAGAAGGATATTTTAGGAGAGATGGAAAAAAAATTACTTTCTTTGAAGTATTCCACCTATAAAGAAAGAGAAGACTAATCCGAAAAGGCCTAATGGAAGAAGTGGGCGTTGCAATAAAGTTTATTCAGGTGAGAATGGAATTTCTCGTAGTTTCAAACCAGAAATAAGATTCCTCTGCACAGATTATCAAGGGCAAAAATAAAGGTTTGGTTCAGGTTTTTTTGCTTAGTCATCAGAGAAGTGCTGTGCTACTACACAGTGCAGATCTGACTTGAAGAAGACTTAATGCAAAAATAATTGTACAAAAACATTCATTTAAAGACCAATGAAGCTACTTATGAAGTACTGTTCTGAGCCTCTGTCAAATTGTCCCTTTATCATCTGATTCAGAGTCTGCCAATGCAAAAAGGGGAAGAGAGTGCCTAGTCCTTGGCCGTCTGTAACTTCACATCCCTTACTGTGTCCACCTTACAGATGTTCTAGGTGGTAGCTCCATTGCTTGATTTCTTTGCTGCAGACACTATGCAGGCAGTTGTTGGAAGACAGCTATCTGAGAAATCACAGTGAGTAGAGGCACTTTGTTCTGCTCAGAAGTCAAATGTGAAAATGGGGGATGAAAAACTCAGCCTTTTTCTTGTCTGCCCATCGCCTCGTTGTGAGTGCCTCTAGTTCCTTCTAAAATGCCTGTGATTGTGCTAGGGAAGGATACTGTATCAGCTGTCACAATTGAGTATTTTCATGGTCTCAATATGAAGAAAACGCTTTGCAGGAAGGCTCCTGTTCTCTACTGACAAATGTCTAAAAATAGCTGTTAAGCATTCAGACTAGAGATGGTGGGTTTTCTGTGAATTTACTGCCCGTTATATTACACATTAGGTCTTTAACAATGGGGAATTTTTTTGCATGCATGAAAAAAACTTGTCTTCTTAGATGTGATAATAACTCCTGAATATTACAGAAAAAGTAAAGAATGGGAAACCTCTCTCTGATTTAATTTTCTTCCCCAATTCCATATTTACATATGAAAAGCACGTTGCTGATCTATCATTAAATTGGAGACTCAAATTAACCAGATACTTGCTGTTTCAGACTGGTTGCTGTGATGTGACAGAAATAAGTGCTGTGTTGTAGCCAGTTTCAGACATGTCATGAGACCATAATGGAATTTCTGCATGATGTTGGGATGAGATTTTTTCCATATGAACTGCCTGGTTAGTAATTGAGACTTAGTGTGGAATTGTGTTCTTGTGACTAAAAGGTTGTGTAGGTGAGTTGTCCATCAATGAGGCTTGTGGATATGGTTTATCAAAACTCTAGTAAGTCTCCAAAAGGAACTGGAACCAGGACAGTAGCAAAAAATGTCTTTCCCCAGACTGGAACCAGGAAACAACATGTAAGCAAAAAAGAAAGGAGATAGTATGTTTGTTATTTTAAAGATTAGTCTATGTTAGGTTCTTATTTGATGCTGATTCTTATTTGATGCTATGTGGCTTATACCCTCTTTTTTGTTTACATTGGTAGGTATTTACTTCCCCATCCAGTCGAGAGAGATTGACTATTTGACTCCCATTTTAAGGGTGATATAATCAAAAGACATTATTTTGATTTCTGGGGATTCTATTGAGCATATAAGAGGTGGCTTGGTTGTACACGTACTTTAAGTCTTTAGTTATATTATAGCTTCAGAGCAATTAGAAGGATTTCCTCACTCAGGGTAAAACTGAGGTTCTCTGATCTTGTAACTTAGCTATTACTCTGAACCATACCTTTTTATTTTTTACCACTGTGAAGGTAATTCTTTCCTTTTTATTCTAAATTTTTTACTATCTCTGCCTTCTCTTTTTCATTTGCTATTTAAACTGTTACAAACGTATGCAGAACATGCATTGAGATCCTAACTACTTGTCAAGAGTCCTAGCTATACTTATACTATCTACGTATACTATATCCAGTGCATTTCTGTTGAGGGTTCTGTTGAAGACAAGATTTTCCTCTCAGCTTAGGCTGGGCTCATGGTTCTTTAGTGGTTCTTTGCTGCTGTCAACAGTGCCCAAGGTAGAAAAGGATATATTATTATCCTTTTATTTAGGAACTTAAAAATTGTGAAGATAATCGCATATCATCTGTTTCCTTAGGGGAGAATTAAACATTGGGAAATGACTTTCAGAGGAAAATGAATGGACTTCATATTTTAGTGAGTGGTCCTACTAAGGGGAAAAAAAATCACTGTAAATGACATGAAGAACATTATTTTGATAATGTAGAGTTAAAGGTGGGTGAAATGTTGAGAAAATTGAGGCTGGTATAGTAGTCCTGAACCTCGGTAAGAATGCAGTCAATTAGATGCTAGTTGCCAACAGTTTCAGGAGAGATTACAGGCTGAAAGACACACTAAAGAGGTTTGTGAGGAGAGCCCACATTCACTTAACAGAAACAAGTATACTTAGTGACTCTTTGCATGCAAATTATATTACACCTTTTTTTAAATCTCTTAGCAGAAATAAGATGGCTTCTTTAAACAAAGAGCTGCCAGGAACTTCCCCTGCAGCTAACAGGGTCATTGCCAGTCAATTCTAAGATGGCTGCAGCTGACCAAGGCCTGGCCAATTAGTGCTGGAGGTAACATCTCTGTGAATATGAGAAGGAGAAGAATCTGCTGGGCAGTTGCTAAACTGCAGCAGCAGTAGAATGGAGTAAAAATGTGAGAACAATGTCTACACAGACACCAAGGTCAGTGGAGAAGAAGAGTGGAGAAAGTGCCCAGGTACTGGAAGACAGATTGCCCTGTGAACTGTGGTGGAGACCATGGTGAGGCAGCTGTCCTGCTGCAGCCCATGGAGGCTTGTGGAGGAGCAGAGATCCACTCACAGTCTGTGGAGGACCCCACACCAGAGTGGGTGGATGCCTGAAGGAGGCTGTGAATCTGTGGGAAGCTCACTCTGGAGCAAGTTCCTGGCAGGACCTGGGAGATCATGGAAAGAGCAGCCCATGCCAGAGAAGGTTTACTTGGTCAAGACTTGTGATCCTGTGGGGGACTGATGTTGGAACATTCTGTTCCTGAAGGACTGTTTTACCCATGGATAGCCCATGTTGTGTCAGGGTGTGAAGAGCAGACCCAGCTGGGAGGTCCCGTGCTGGAGCAATTCATAAAGAATCATAGCCTGTGGGAAGGACTCATGTTGAAGAAGTTCATGAAGGACTATCTCCCATGGGAGGGACCCCACACTATAGTGTGAGGAGGCCATCCCCTGAGAAGAAGCAGCGGCAAAGTCCATCTGTAATGAACTGACTGCAACCCCCATTCCTCACCCCCATGCTGCTGGGGGACAAGGAAAGAGAGTCCTGGGGAGAGGGAGGGGTGAAGTGACATGTTTTAAGATTTAATTTTCCTTCTCATTTTTCCTACTCTGTTTTGATTGTTCATTAATAAATCAAAACAATTCTCCCCAAGGTGAGTTTGTTTTGCCTGTGATGGTAATTGCTAAGTGATCTCCCTGTCCTTTTCTCAACTCACAAACCTCTTGTTATATTTCTCTCTCCCCTGTCCAGTTTAGGAGGGGGAGTGATATTCCGACTTGGTTAGCATCTGGCACCTAGTCAGGGCTAAACTGCATTTGGCCTGGGGTTTTTGAGAGGTCTTTTTAAAAGGGCATGGAAATTAAAGAGAAATTCCTTTCAAAAGACAACAGTCATGCTTAATGCTAAACAGATACTCAGCAAGTCAGATTTAGTAGAAACACCAGTAAGAGTGCCAAAATACAGGAACTGCATAGAATAAATGTCTTTGCATAAAAGAAACTATTTTTAAATAGGATTATAATAACATAAATATTCATTTTAGCCCTTGTGCTGTATGCAATCAGGAGAAAAAGCAATGTGACATCAGCATTATTGTTTTCACATGTCTATGTAAACACTGGACAAACACTAAAATATTGAGTAGTTACAGTAGAAGTTAGTAAGAATCTGGGCTCCCTTCTGCTTAGCAAAGGGGAGATGAAGGTGATAGGTGTGCCCGGAGAGAGATGAGCTCAAGTATCAGTCGGATCTGTCAGCAAGGACTAAGCTCAACTGTTTCATCTTTAGCCTTAACATCTGTCACTAGATGGGAACATGCTGACATTTATGTGGCAATGTTTTCCTGCTAATGCAGCCGCAAGCTTTGCTGTGCCCCCTTTGCAGCTCATTTTATCTTGTGCTTATACAAACAACACTCAGTACCTCTGATGTGTAGGATTAAAACCTTAAAGCTGGCAGATTATATTTGTAAAATACAACTACTGCAAAGCAGGATGTTAGGGCTGCGGCAAGCTTATCCCACTGTCCTTAGTTAATACATGTATATCTGTTTAGGATCTTTCAGATGAATATGTCTGTGGGGGTTGTCTTCAGAGATACGAACAACTAACACAACCTCATATATTCTGTACTTCACAACACAGAAGTGATTCAATGAGTTAGCTGTGAGGGGTGAGGCTCCAATCAGGTATACTCTGCAGACTGTTTTTTTTATCCATTGCAGGTAATTTCTAATTAATGTGTTAAATGGACAAAAACAGAAAGTAAAACAATAAAAAATCTTCGGACCTAAAAATTTTGGTTACATACAATATTAATACAACTCGTCTTGTGTTCTGTCCAAATCCTGATTAGGCGCTTTCATGGACTCAGTTTGGAGCATACAAGGTGTCTATTACCTAACATTTAATATTTAAATTAAATTGAGACATAGCAGGAATTTTATAAGATAAAATTAAAAAATGAGGAAGATCGTAAGTAATTACAATTTTGCAAGTTTTGCACCTGTGTGGGTCCCACTACTTCACAACCTTAAAGTTAAGTAAATTTTAAAGAGGTAGCAGTTCAAATTACACACAGAAATGCATTATTTGGTCACACAACTGCCAGTAAGGAAAAAAAAAAATTACCACTGATGGGATAACTTACAGTTACCACTGTAACATTATTGTAGAATATTCTTAAAGTTCATTCATATACAAAAAAAAGTTATCTGAGAGAGGAAAAATGAAAAGATGATTAGATGCAAAGAAGTGTGAATTCTTTCAAGGTAAAGAGAATTTGGTTTAATTTTATTTATTTTTATTTTTTATTTTTTATTTTTTGAAAATGTCATTATATCCCTAAGACATCTCCTGAAGGAAGGAGAAATGATGGAATTAAATTTCTACCTCCCAGACTTAGTGCAGTTTCCATTCAGATCTCAGAAAGACTGATTTAGCATTCCAATGTATCCTTAAATTCAAGCTAGTTTCCAAATAAAATCCTTCACAAATGGAATTACCAGTGTAGCTTCTTACAGAGGAAAGTATGTATTTTTGGCTCATACTCAATCCTAGCTGTTCTTTTTTAAAAGTTGCCTGCTGGAGAACTACGTAAACAGTGTAACTAAAAGACCAGCAGTAAATGCTATAGTACTTGAATACAAACAGTTCCAAAAAACCCAACCAAACAAAAAAGCTTCTGAAGCAAGACTAAAGTGCACATACCTCTGTATATTTTGTTTAAAGAATGTGGCTTTTCTTCTTCCCTCAAAAAGGAAAACCAGTGTAACTTTTCTGTTTTATTAAAATTGATCAGATGGCAATTACTTTCCTGCATATCACATTAAGTTTAAATTTGAAATTAGTAGCATTTCATTAACGAGAAGTTTAAGACATTATATAATTATGCCTATAGTAGGACAATTGTCACTACATTAACCACAGTTGCCTCACTACAGGGTCTATATGCAGAACGAGGACACTGCATTCTGTTAGCCTAAAAATTCATCATCATGATTAAACTAATAACTGTGAATATCTGTAGATGACTGATTTAGTTACCCAGTTCCAGGGTCAAGACTATCACATTTGAAAGTAGCTTTGTTATCTCTAGTGTTCCTTATTCCCTGCATTTGTAGTGGTAGCCTAAGCAAATTGCATGGCATTCACAAAATGAGCTTCAGCTGAAAATCTTGGCTAGTAAATTCTCTGAGAAAATTGAAAGTCTATAAATAGGATAGTTTCCCTACAAACACAGTAGGGACTGGGAGTGTATGCTTCTGGATGATGGTTGCCTTCTGGTTTACATAGAATTATCAAGTGGCTGGAAAATTCAGTCAGAAAATTGTCTTGGTGGATTTCAAACTCACAGCCTTATTTCCACTTGGTTGGCAAGACTGAGTAAAAGCAGAATACTGACCGAGGTCCAGGTCTTGCAAAAGTGTTAAGAATGTGTTCCATTTACAGACTGTTGGAGTCTTAAAGTTTTAAACTCTTATACATATACTTCCCCTTTTTGACATAAACAAAATTAATTTTGCAGCAATTACTTTGTATTTTTCTTGGACAATTTATTGCTTCCATCTCTTACTTTAAATCTGTCCATGTGTGCTCTCTCCAAATCCTCACCCATGTGTCTGTCTGTATTTTACTTTGAATAATTCTCTGGACTGTAACGGGGTTAGATTCCATTTCTAAAAAAGGTAGAAATTCAATCTATTTTATTAGCACGCCATTAGCAATCACAGATATTCAGAAGCTCTGTGACAAAGTAATCTGTACAGTATTACCGCATTTGAAATATAGAAAACTCTTTAAAGGTATATGGATTAGCTTGTTCAATGTAACTTGTATCAGAAAAAAAAAATCAATCAAAAACTGTCATTGAAATGTTGAAATTACCCATGGTTCTTGAGTAGGAATGTTCTCTTTTGTATGTATAACATGAATGTCTTGTCTTTATTGTCCCCCTTATGTATATAAAATGCCTACAAAGACTATTTTAAAGATTAATTAGGTTTCACATGCAAGATGGGGATAATTACTTGCTGATTCATATTTGACATGCTTCCTGAAGATCATGCTCAGCAGGTGTCTTTTTTGCATTTGAGAAAATGATACAGTGTAAGGACAAGTGTAAGTTTTGTGTTAACAGCAATTACTCATTAATAGGTCAGGCTATTAAAGTCATCTAAGGAGACTTTCATATAGCTTTTAATTTTAAACAAAGTTATCTTAACAAATCCTAATTGCCTGATTCACACACAAAGTTCACAAAATTATTAATGTAAGAAAACATTTAATTTCTCTATTTAAAAGTCTTTAAATAATCTTTAATTTCTCTATTTAAAAGTCACTATTTTGATAAATTCATTAACGTGTTGTATAGTGGCCAAGAATCACTCGTAGAAACAAGTTCAGTTCATGGTGCTGCTGACGCTTTATGGCCAAAGCTTTCCCCTAATATACCCTTATCCCCTGCTCATGCACTATTCTATGCAATATTCTATGTTAATTGGGTAACAATGTCAAAGCACGCGCCTATGCTAACATAATGATTAGTCACTCTATATTGTTCACATGCTGCTCTTGCTGATTCTTTGGTATCCTCGCATCCTGGTTTAATGCTTCAGCTCTTCTGTCTTATCACTTCTTTCTCAGGGCTGTGTATCTGTGTGCTTCAAGGGAAGAACTGTGTCTCAAGGTTAAAGCTGCCTGCAGCCCAATACTCTCCCACATTAACACACAATAGAACAGAGTTGCAAAGACTTCTAATAACATGGTATATCATATGAAGTAGAAAACACTGTAAATAGTGGAGCATGTCTGCTGATTGTGTATGAGAAACCATTCCCTTTACTGTTCTTAGAATAAGTTCTTTTCTTATGTCCTTTGATTTGCTACACAAAGGTTGAGATAGTGTCTGAGAGCTTTTTTCTAGATAAATCTCTGATTCTCACGGTGAATTTCAGAAACGTCCCTTGCTCTTTTATCAGTTGCACTAAAGATAAGTATATAACACTATTTTTCCTCTTTCTTCCCCCCCTCCACCACCAGTCTTTACAGACATTACTTTTGTCTGCTTGTCCTGAATGTGAGTTTTCACAATGGAAACAGGCTAGCCATAGTTTCTTTGTGTCTGTTAAGTTTTAACCACTCTGCACAGGTAAAACCCCAATTTTAAGAATGTAAGAATTTTGTAAACATTCCTAATTCCCTCCCTAACATAATTTCCTTAAGAATCAGAATATTGAGTATTTTTGCATGCAAAGAGGCTACTCCTATGCAATTAACTAAAGCTTCAAGACTGAAGTGTACATTAGTAAAAAACCCAAAAAAACCACATCCCCTTGATTTTCCAAAATGTTACATATTTTGGTTCCTGTTTAGCATCTTTCACCACTTATTCCCCCATGCCCTTTCACTGTGTGGCAGAGTTGAGCTGTTGTCAATCTTACCACCTCAGCTCTTTTGGCTCAGAATTGATCTTTCATCTTCATTTCCACTGTTAGACCGCTTTCTTTTCATGTCTCTGATCTTTTCACCTTTTTCTGCTCTTGAAATCTTTGCCTACAAGTTCCTCTATCGAGCTTAGAACTCAACATTTCTTTAAATTATTTGTGGCCCAGAATATCACTCTAAGAACCTAATAAAGATGCCATCATGTGTGTTTAATGTCATCACTTTTTACTTTTTATATTGTTCCTAACGCTTAGGTTCTCTATTAACTATTTTAGTTGTGCTTTCACTTCCTTCTTCAACTATACTTGCAAGACAAAAGGCATACTAAAAAATACATAGTAAGAAGAGAAGAAACCAGAAATAAAACTTGGAGATTTTTTATAATTTAAACTGTTTTAAGGCACTTAAAAGCACCATTAGAAGATTAATTTAGAAATAATAAGATTCTTGCACTGTTTTAGCTAGGGAGGCTACAAAAGTTGTCTACATTGAAATATGATTAAGGAAACTGATTAAATATTATGTTATATTCATATCCCACATTACTTAAGCCACATTAAATTGTCTAAAACCTTACTTTGTATTATACAGCCCTATATAATACAGGAGTATAACATTTATCCAAGTGGATACTAGTGGAGCAGAATAGTCTGGTTTCTATAGTTCGTCACTTCTTTCCAATGACTATTTAAAGCTTCAGAGAATAGAAGCTATGAGAACATATTTAAAATATTATGGAACACACATAACTAAAGATTGTGATGTGTGCATATAAACAACATATTTAACAATCCTTTTCAGAAATGTAAGGAAATAGTATTTTGTGACCAAAAAAATGGTTTCGTTTAGCCAAAGAGACATAGGAGAAGTTACATATTTCCTTAACAACCAACTTGAGTCTGATCACGTTTTCCTGGGAAAATCTCTCATTAATATTTGATTCTAGGATGCTGATGCAAAATTTAACATGAAAATGGTGTCTGCAAGGTATTAATTTCCTTAATGCCTATTCTTTTGTTGTTATTGTGAGCCACATATATCCCTCTTAAGTTGTGTGTTTGTTGTGTGTACTCTTGTCATTGCCCTGAAGGTATTAGACATGGAATGGATTTAAAGTGGTGGGCAATAACACTGATTCATTGCAGTATACATCCTCTGATCTTGCATAAATGACAATAATCTGAGTCTATTGTAGTGAAACACATTCCTCAAAAAATTGGAGATTTTTGCTGAGATGATTAATAATGTTCATCAACCATTAAAACAAAACTGGCAAGAAATGATTAAACATCACTGTAATAAAAAATATTGACTCTAAAAATTGAGACAATACAATTTTCACATCTATAAGGCAGATCTATAACAGGAGTTGAAACAAGAGACTACTAACATGTCTTATCAAAAGCCTGTCAACATATTTCTATGATGAAAAATAAAAAAGCTGCAATAATGCTAACAGAAGTTTACATTTCCTCTACACATTTCATTTGAAAAACTGAGTTCTGATATGCATCATAAATTCTTATCATCTTGCTGTCCTATTTGTCCCACAGCTTTCTTCTGTCTGCAATTAGCTGTTTAGGGGTACTTTTCGGATATAATCTTTACATTCCAGTGGCTTTCATGAAAAAATAGAGTAAGTGTTGAGTGGAGAGTACTGAATTGAGAAATGGAGGGTTTTGGACAAAGATTAATCACTGTATCTGTCTATATATAGACACACACACTCTTTCCTTGTGTGCATACACATACATGTGTGCGAATATGTACATATATATATACACATACATATATACAGCTTAATATCAGTTCAACTTAAGTGCACTTGAAAACATAATTATTTCAGCACAGATTTCAGTTGCTGGAGATTCTAGCTTCCTGAAGTTCCTTTAATTTTACTTACCATTTTTTCTCCCCATTTCTCATAATCTCCACTCCTACTTAAAGAATTCACATTTGGAATTATTAGAATACAAGATTCTGTAATGCTTCAAATATTCTTTCAGTACTACTTCACTATATTTTTATTCTTAATGTGTTTGCCAAGGTATTCTTACCTGACAGTTTCTGTGATCTTACACATAAATTAGTTTAGAGTCACTGAACTTTGTTGTAACTTATACCTCAGTGTGAATGATTAAGTGCAGAACTCATTTATAAAGCTAAGTGCTTTTTTGATCTTTGCCTGGCCTGACTTCATGTCCTGCATATGTGAGGCAGCATGTATTTACTTTTCCTGGAACAGAGTATCATCATTCTTCTATTCTTAGACTAAGTCTTCACAAGAGTACACAGAACAAATCAAGCAGGGTTCAGTGTTTGAGATTCTGTACTTCAGAAATCCATTCTTAAAATAATTTCTTTTATCATGTGAACTGAATATTTGATAAAACTCCCTCTGCATACTGTGTAATCTAATATTCTTCTCAACGGGACCTGACTAAATTTAAAGTTTTCCATATGTTACTCTAATCTTCCTTTAAGAAGAAAGTCTTGCTTTCTCTCTCTCTCTCTCTCTGTGTGAGTGCATGTGCTTGTGTTTGTATATGAGGGAGAAGAGAGATAGAGGGAAAGCATAAATCAATCACTCAGTGTCTGATTTGTTATATTGACTGTAAATTGATACTGGAGAACATATGACAATACAGAAACGTGATAAAATTTCCCCCAAATATGGTGGTAGTTCCTTTGAAACTATAGTCTAGAGTTGTAATTTGTATTGCCATATTTAGCAGACTTTGAAAAATCTTTCTTCTGTGAATGTCTATGAACCTTTCCTGAATTTACTTATAAATCATTTTCTGAATCTACCTTTGTTTCAGATCTCCATAATTTCCTGTGGAGATCAGAAAGTTCTGGAATATATTATTTCCTATGTGAAAAGTGCCTTCTCTGTATTTTAAACCTAGTGCTTAATAATTTCTTTGGCATTCCTCTGGTATGACAAATTATGAACAAATATTCTACTTAAGCTCTTCATGTGGTTCTTGATTTTATTGATTTCTGTCCATCATCATTATCAAAGACATGAAAGAACAGCAGATTTAAAAGAATACTAGTGCTTTTCTTCACCAGTAATTCCTCTTCAGCCTCTTTGTGCTGGATTCCTTTAGTATTCATAAACACTCTTACTGGTGTTGAGAATGTCTGTTTCCTAAAAGCTCTGTAGTCTCCTTTGCATTCTTATCCTTCTTAATCTGCTGCCTTTGGTTGATCATAGCCTCCTGCTGGTAGCCCATTTTCCTAAATTAATGCTATTCTACTTTAACTTATGTTTCTTTATTGTCCTGCTCAGTAGTCTGAATTTCTGCCTCTGCCTTCAAACTCTTCCAATCTTATCAATGGGTAATGTTAAATCCTAAGCGTCTTTTCCTTTCTTATCACAAGATCTTTGTCGGTTTTGTAGAAAAGAGGCTCCTACGTAAAAAATCTTATCTCCATGGATTCTATCCTTAACATTTTCCCAGAATCATATGCGTTATTTTGTCTTGTCCATTTTTACTTTGGAACACTTGATAAACCTGTGCTTAACCTACCTAACAGTGTCACTGTAAACTATGTAGTGTACAATCTCTGCACATTTCTGTGAAACTGTGTAGTAAAACCTAATGCTATGCTATATGCACAGTACTATTAAAAATGTTTAATGCATGCCTTGTGTTGATGATTTACCTAAGTACTGCTTCCTCTCTTGCAAAAGTGCACATTTTCCTTACGTTAATAGCTTAAACATTAATACTTACTTCTAGATCTCTTTTGTGATGAGTCTAACAGAAACTTATGGCTAGTCATGTAGAACAAGTATCACAGTAAATCAGCACAAAATTCATAGGTGTGTCATGAAGGCATTTTTGTCAGTCTGCTGATGGGTAAAAATGTTTTCCATCAGAATCATAGAATCATAGAATGGAGAGAGATGTAAGCATAAGGTCTTTTAGTTATTAAAAAATCATCTTAGTGTGCAGAATTTAGTATGTAGTTAATAAGTAAATGCAAACTTATTTTTCTCCTTGAAATATAAAATACTATTCAAAAACCTAAATAGCTTTCTTGTGTAACTTGGAATTTAAATTAAAATTTTATCAAAGAGTTAGTAGAATATATTTAAATTATCTGCTCAGAGACCTCAGGAAATTAGTTTTTCCTATGGCTCTGATTAAATATTTCATGGCAGTACGTACTTATTTATTTGTACTTGCTATGTCAGGATAAAAAACTCAAACAAATAATCCTCTCTTTTTATAGTAAATACACTTCTTTTGAACAAGATCCTTGTCAAACTGAGACGACCTGACCTAGGCAGACTGCTGAGTCTGCAGGGTGAATTATGTCTCATGCTTAAAATGAACACACGGGAACATTCCTCACTGACAGCTTCTGGAGCTGGTTTGTTAATTTAATACTTGAAGAAATACATCGAAGATCACAGGCAAAACATTGTGATGAAAGTGAGGGCAGCATGTCTAACTTTACAGGTTCACATTGATAAAGAATCAGTGGTAGCTAACACAAACTCCTATATTTTTAAATTAATAACATTTTAATTAGTTTTAAACCTTTTCTCTTCCTGGAATAGATGCAACCATTCTCTTCCTCATAAGCATTTTAGATTACTAGATAACCTGTAATTAAACAGTGATAAACAAAAGTGACCACAGACCTAGGTCCTTTCTAGCAGTCATGTGACTATCATTGGCAACATCTCTTTTCCATATCCTTTTTACAACCCTACTTTACAAGCCTATGTTGTCTTCTTCTTCTCCTCCTGTCACAACAGATTCAGAATGAGAAGCCTTCTCCTAGCTTTGCATTCAGATAACAAACTCATTACTGTGAAGTAGTCACTTTTTCTTCCATTCCAAGTAGCTAATTTTGTATAAACTATAGCAGAAACTTCCAGCATAGGATCTATTAGATAAGGCAAGTATTCCAAAGAATAGATAATGAATCTTTACACTTTTTCTTTCACACCAGAAAATGTTAACAAGTTTTTTTGTTTTTGTTTTTAGATGTATACTCCATAACACTCTTTAGTCTGAAGATTATTTTTCTATATACCTGAGGAATAACATAGCAAAAAATAAAATTTCATCTTGAAAACTAGAAATCAAACCTTCATTTACCAGAAAGGCCAAAGTAGAATCTGTTCAAATTCCATTTTAAAAAATTAGCTCAAAATGACAAGTTTTCTTCAATTTTCTAAGATACAAATTTGTTATGTTAATGCTGGTTATTATCATAGAATCATAGAATCACAGAATGGTAGGGGTTTGAAGGGACCTTTAGAGATCATCTAGTCCAACTCCCCTGCAGAAGCAGGTTTGCCTAGCTAGATCAGGGCACACAGGAACATGTCCAGGTGGGTCTTGAAGACCTCCAAGGAAGGAGACTCCACAGCCCCTCTGGGCAGCCTGTGCCACTGCTCCAGCACCCTCACAGTAAAATAGTTTTTTCTTATATTTAAGTGGAACTTCTTGTGTTCCAGCTTCATTCCATTACGCCTACTCCTGTTGCTAGCTACAACAGAAAAAAGGGATATCCTATTATCATTTTTATTATACTGTTATCCTAATATGTTTTCAAGTCGTAGTATCATAGAATGATTTGAGTTGGAAGGGACCTTAAAGATCATCTAGTTCCAACCCCTTCCAAGGGCAGGGACATCTTTGACTATGCCAAGTTGCTTGAAGTCCCATCCAGCCTGGCCTTGAACACTTCCAGGGATGGGGGATCCACAGTGTCTCTGGGCAACCATCACCTCACAGGGAAAAATGTCTTCCTTGTATCTTATCTTATCTTATCTTATCTTATCTTATCTTATCTTATCTTATCTATCCTCCTTCAGTTTGGAGACATCAGTCTTTGTCCTACACACCCTAGGAAAAAATCTCTCTCTGCTACATATATATTGGCCTTTTAAATTGTACAGTTGTGTGCTTATATAGGGATTGACTATAGCTATTTGTTAGGATAGGTGGGATTACCAATTACAACTTCCCTCTGTTAACTTCCTAAATCCTCAATAAAATACTAACAGAAAGCAATTAATAATCTTTGTCGATTTTAACGGGAAACAATTATTGAATAATAAATGCTTCACATTTGCAAATTTGCAGGGTTTTTTTGGCACGTGCAGCTTCCTGAAGGTTTAATGGTATTGTCTGTCTGCCTTTAGGTATAAGAGCAAGAGTGGTCTCCCAAGTGTTTGAAATTTGAAAGAATGAAGAAGTTATGTCTGAATTCTTGCACCTCTCACTATGGACTTCAATAGAGCCCTGCACGTTTACAAAGACTGTTCTATGTGATGACTGATTAAGTTAAGGGTAAGGAAACAGTATGAAAGTTGGTGAAAAAAACCCCAACATTTTACCTTTGAAACTTGAAAATACAATTTTCCAAATAATTTGCTATTTATCCAGCAGAATTCACATGCAATTCTATATTATTACCCACAAATAATAACTTAGCTTTAATTTTTTGGTACTTCACTAAACATTTATGAAATTTTAATCTTTTTTTTACCAGATGACAAATGTTTTCTAAACCTTTGCCTGGTAATGAAAGAAAAAAAATGTAATCTAATGTAATATTAAATCTCAAAATAATGATAAACAATAAAACCATGCACAGTGCTATTAAGTAATACAAAAAATTTAAAAATACATTTTTTCTTCTTTATGCTTATGTTCATAGGAGCAAAGTAACGGATTAGTGGACATAAAAAGGTGAATAAGCCTTTAAAAATCAAAGCTAAGCAGGAAAAAAACCAGTTGTTTTACTGAAGTTAATAAACCCCACATTCTGAGACAAATATCCTCAAGCCATTTGTTTAAACAAGCATTAAGTTTAGCAGTACTACACCATAACATGATACTCCAAATTAAACTTTTGCATCTCAAGTGACCTTTATAGCAGTTTTACAGTTCATAAATTCTTTACAATAGTGCTCTGTGGAGTAGTTTTAATAAATCTTGATTGTGCTGTAAATGTTATAGCATATACTTGAAATGGCATTTCCAGTCCTAACAAACACAAGTGTGGAATGATTCTTCTATTTCATATGGAGAATTTTGATTCAGTATTCAAGAAATACTGGAGAATATTCAAGTAATGAGGGAAGAAATGTCACATGTAACCCTGTCCTACTAAAGAAGAAAAACTTTGACTGATAAACGTACTTATCAAAGTGGATGGAAAACATATAAAATCCTCATATACTGAATCTTCAGTTTGTGGAGCTTCAAAAGTATTTCAGGATAGCTGGACAGAGACAGGATTATGGTTTCCATTTTCTGTTTTGTTTTAAGACTCGATTTCTTGGCTAGATGTCAGATCTGTAGCACTGTAGACAGTGTGGTCAGTTTCATTCTCCCCTACTACTCCACTGGAGTAGTTAAAGTACGCCTGCATAATCTCATTTCTTAGTTAAACACTATACTGAAAGCACTCTGGTAATGTGGTATATCACTTGTGTAGATATCACTTTTTTTTCCAGGAGTATATTCTTTATCCTTTAGTCCAGTTATTTGCTTGTTGATTTCTTAACATCTTTTCACATATTGCAGTTACATTTGGTAAAAGTGTCATCACTCCTGAGCCATCATTTTGAGATAATTGTGCTATTCTATACATTAACAACTTCTCTCTCTTTATCAGTTCATTTATGAATATTTTTTATTATTCTTGTACATAAAATTTAGTTTATTGTTTACAGCTCTAAAAGCCTTTTGCATTGCTCATAATTTTCACCATTTTTTTTCTTAATATCAGCTCACACTTTTATCCTCACTGTATTTTTATCTTTTTGCCCTTTTTTTCCCAGATGATAGAACAGGAATAAAATGCACTCTTCCTCCCTGATATAGTCTGTTAAATGTTGTTACTCAGATAAATTTAAGCATTCAAAATGAAAAGTTTTCAAACTTTACTTTTTCTTTAGATATTGCTATTGAAAATAAGCCAAGTTTGAAAAAAAGTCCCATATTATGGATTTTCAAGTCAGAACATTGAAGTCAGCCTTTACACATTTTAAGGATCTTGTTCATAAAAAATGCACAAGATAATAATGAATTAGTTAAAAGATAAATACTGCCATGTATATCCTATTCTTTCTCTAAAATAAACAAAACCTACAAGGTCTGCAAACCTGTCTCTGCTGCTTGAAGGACACACAGTGTGACTTTGAGATGATGTAATTATTGATCTATTAATTTTCTCATAAGCAATGAACAACATATATGGTATTTTACAATGACATAAAGATAGTATATTGAACGGACAGATACAATCAAACCAAAGTAATAAATTGTAAGGTCTGGTATAAATTATTAAAACAGAAAATCCATAAGAGAAAAAATATTATGTCTATAAGGAAATGTAGTATCAATGAATCAACTTTACAGACCCATTATTACTATTAGAGACATTGTTTTTTAGCAGTATTTAAATGTTGATCTGGAAAGACAGTATAATAATCATAGAATCGTATAATCATAGAATGGTAAGGTTGGAAGAGACCTTTAGAGATCATCTAGTCCAACCCCCCTGCAGAAGCAGGTCCACCTAGATCAGGTCACATAGGAACATGTCCAGGTGGGTCTTGAAGACCTCCAAGGAAGGAGACTCCACAACCTCCCTGGACAGTCTGTGCCAGTGCTCCATCACCCTCACAGTAGAACATGATGTTTAGTAAAGGTGATACAACCATTCTATCCTTGGTTTGTCTTCTATAAATGTTTATAAGTTATTCTAGGCTGCCAGGAGGAATTTTTGATATTTGATAGTCATTGGTGCAACATGTTTGCCCTCAGGTTACATTGAGTGGGATTTTTAATTTATCATCCTTAGAATTAGCTATATTAAACACAACGCTCTAAGAAATGTCAGTCCATTGGTTTTATGCATCTAATTGATACTTTCTGAGAAGAAGATTGCTTGGCTTTGGAGGTTAGATGAAACTTTTACATTCAACCTTTTTTCTATTTATTGTTTAGATGACAATGGTTCAGGGAAAGCTCAAGTGAGACTGGATTCTGAACATGCTCAGAACTATATGAAAAAAAATTCTGGAAATCACTTCTGTCCTGAAATAGATAAGACAGAGGTTAGAATGCAGGCAGGAAGAAGAAAATATTTCTGCATGAATGATAGGGATCACTTGAGCTTTCTGTTTAATCAAGGCAAAAGCTAGATAAGTAGAGATTAACAGTTTCATGTCTAAAGTGATCAAAATTGTTAGTCAAAACCACTTCAGACTTCAGATATGCAGCCTTGTGCAAATTAGCAACTTCATTTTAGAACTTTATTATTATAACATTAACAAATTATGCCGTCTTCATCTTTCAACACCGGGTGTTACTGATTAAAAATTAGAGAATCTCATCAGCATATTGATGCTTGCATTATTTCCATGCTTTATCCAGTTCTCTTCACGTACTCTTTCTCCTCCATTCTTTCCTTTCATGCCATTTTTTTGCTTTCTTTCTCTGTATACTTCATCCTATGTAATCTCTCCATCCCTGCACTCTTTCAGCTAGTTGGTAGAACTGTAAGAATGGATGTGTGAGAGTTGAAAATGTAGGAAATTCACATAGTCACAGAATGGTATGAGGTGGAAGGGACCTTTTGAGACAATCTAGTCCACCTAGATCAGTTCACACAGGAGCAGGTCCAGAGGAGATTCCACACCTTCCCTGGGCAGCCTGTTCCAGTGCTCCGTCAACCTCACAGTAAAATAGTTTTTCCTTATGTTTAAGTGGAACTTTTCATGTTCCAGCTTCTTTCCATTATCCCTTCTTTCCATTACACTCTTCTTAATGCATCCCAAGATGCCATTGGCCTTCTTGGCCATAAGGGCATAGAACTGGATCATGCTTAATTTGCAGTCCACAAGAACTCCCAGGTCTCTCTCTGCAGAGTTGCTCTCCAGCAGGACCTATTTATATACTTGTAAACATTAATGAAATTCCCCTTCAGTCTCCTCCAGACTGAACAGCCCCAATTCCTGCAGGCTTTCCTCATACGAAAGATGTTTCAGTGCCCTGGTCATCTTAGTGGCCCTGCGCTGGACTCTCTCCAGAAGTTCTTTGTCCTTGAGCTGAAGAGCCCAGAACTGGACACAGGAGTTCAGATGAGGCCTCATCAGGGCAGAGTAGAGGGGGGAGAAGAACCTCCCTTGACCTGCTGGCTCCACTTTTCTTGATGCATCCCAGGATGCCATTGGCCTTCTTGGCCATGAGGGCACATTGCTGGCTTATGTTCAATTTATTACCAGTCAGCGCTCCCAGGTCTCTCTCTGCAGAGCTGCTCTCCAGTAGGTCAATCCCCAGCCTGTACTAATACATGGGATTGTTCCTTCCCAGATGCAGGACTCTGCACTTGTCCTTGTTGAACCTCATGAGGTTCCTCTCTGCCCAACTCTCAAGCTGGTCGAGATCTCCCTGAATGGCAGCACAGCCTTCTGGGGAATCAGCCAGTCCTCCCAGTTTGGTGTCATCAGAGAACTTGCTGAGGGTACACTCTGTCCCCTCATCCATGTTGTTGATGAAGATGTTGACCAAGACTGGCCCCAGACATCAAAGATGTCTGCTTTCTCCTTTATTTGTCCTAGAAGACCCTTGTTCATCCATGGAGGCCTCCTGTCTCCTTTTTCTGATTTTCTACTTCTGGGGACACACTGATCCTGGGCTTGGAGGAAGTGAGGACTGAAGACTGACCAGCTCTCTTGGAGACTTCTATGATCTAGGATCCTATTCCATGAGATCTCTCCAAGCAGGTCTTTGAAGAGGCCTAAATCAGCTCACCTGAAATCTGTTGCAATCCTGCCTGGTGTTCTGCTGCTTCTACACATGATCTTGAACTCTATCATCTCATAGTCACTGGAGCCAAGGCTGCGTACAACCTTCACATCCTCAACCAGACCATCTTTATTTACTAGCACAACATCCAGCAGCACACCTCTCCTTTTTGGCTCCTCAACCACCTGTGACAGGAAGTTGTCATCAATATTCTGTAGGAATCTCCTGGACTGTGTGTGCTTGGCTGAGTGGCTTTGCCAGCAAATATTAGGGAGGTTGAAGTCCTCCATGAGGACCAGGGATTGTGATTGTGAGGCAGCTCTCAACTGTTTGTAAAAGGCATCATCCACTTCCTCCTCCTTCTAATCTGGTGGCCTGTAACAAAATCCCACAACAACATCATCATTTACATCACCCCACCCTTCAGTTTTCACTCACAAACGTTCAACCAACCCCTCATCCCTAGCTGGGCAGAGGTCAATGCACTCTTATAGTTCTCTCACACTGAGAGTAACTCCACCTGTCTTTCCTAAACAATACATAGCCATCCATGGCTGTGCTCCAGTCACGTGAGCTGTCACATCACGTTTCTGTGACCGCAATGAGGTCGTAGCCCCACATCTGCACCCACATCTCCAGTTCCTCCTGCTTATTCCCCAGGCTGCGTGCATTGGTGTGGAGGCAATGCAGGGGCTTACTTGAACACACAGGTTTCCCTAGATGGATGCAAGCAGATAGTCTCTGATTAGATACTCTCTCAGGGTGGTCAGTCTTCTGCATCTCATCTTAGTGTGCAGCTGAGGAAAACTCATCTTTGCATTTCCTGCCCTGCCTCATTATCCTGCTAGACGGATGGCTTGTTCTTTGCCATTTCTCCCTGCATCCCCCCACGTCCTTCAGCTTAAAGTCCCCTTGGTCAGGTTGGCCAGCTGATTGCCACATATTCCAGTGCCCTTGTGAGAGAGGTGCATTCCATTCTGCCCTATCAAATTACAGTCCCCAAAGAAGGTTCCCTTGTCATAAAACTCGAAACCTTCCCACCGCCACCAGCCTCTTAGCCAGGAGTTAACTTGTGCAATTTTGGCATTAGTGACTTCCCCTTTTCCTCTGGTGGACAGGGTAAAAGAGAAAATAACCCTTCACTTGTTCCCCCAAGATTTCAAAATCCGTTTTGATTCTGGAGATATCATGTCTTATTACATCATTCATACCTACGTGGAAGAGGAATAGGGGATAGTAGCCTGTGTCACTGATGAGACGTGGCACTCTCAGTCACATCATGGATCTTGGCTCCCGGCAGGCAGCACATGTCTCATGACTCCTTACCCAATCAATAGACGGGTCTCTCAGTGCCTCTTGACAATGAGTCACCCACAATGAGCACCTGTCACTTTTTTTTTATGATGCCCACTGCCTGCTGCTGGTAGAGCAGCTGGTGGTGAACCGTTTGCTGAGTTTTACCCTTCTGGACCTTGGTTGCCTATGTCCCCCATTGTTAGTTCCTCATACTTATTTTTAGTTGGCACAGTGGAAGGAGGGTTATGAAGGAGAGTCCTGTGTTTTTTTGTTACCAGGGCCAAAGGCATTTGAGTTTCAGTGGAGGCTTGTACCTGGTTGTGGAACCATGTGTCAATCTCCACCTCTGCTCCTCTAGTACTATGTATTCTACTAATGGTTTCCCGCATCTCTTTGACCTGATGCTGCAGCTCTTGAACTTGAGGGCACCTATGACACAGCAGCAGATGTGCCTAAACATCCCAAACACCCCCTGCAATACATTTGCACTGAAGCATACCTTCTGACTGGCTTTGTCTGAGTGGATGTGTCAATCTTCACCAGCGTATTCTCCACCTCAGCCTTGGCTTTACCTCTCAGGCAAATGCTCACCATCTTGTCAGCTTGAGGCAGGAGCACTTCTCTGACTTGCAGCTCTCTGTGTGGGCTGTGGGACTGTTCCTTGCCCATCCTCCCTGCTTTTGCCTACTGCTGCACAAACTGATGCAATTCTGAGACAACTGTAGAGTGTTCATAAGAATTGTCTCCTTCACAGAAACTGAAGTGTTTACTTACTGCTACTCGTAAAATTAGAAAACCCACAAAGTCTCAATTCTCTTCATGCTCTTCAGTTTTAAAGTTATTTAGATTTCCATAAAAGAAGTGACCAGACCACCCTTCTTGTTTAGCAAAAGTAACTTCTGTACATAAATACGACATACTTTGAGAAAGAAACTATGCTTCAGAGAATGTTAAATTCCAGACTCAAACAAAACCAGATTCCAAATTAGGAAATGCTTCTGCCAGCTTTTGATATATAACACAAAATCAGAACAATTCACAAGTGTGGTGTTACATTTTTTAGTCTGTGCAATATCCTCGTGGATCATAAAAAGTGCTATATATGATAGCTAACCAGATGCCTAGTAACATTTTGAAAGTGCTATATTCTATTATAACCTACTCAGTGGAAAAAGATATGATTGAGAACAAGATATCTGGGACAAAACCACTGCAAAAATGACACTTTTATATGCAGAAAGGAGCCTTACTAGGTTTCCTAGTAAGAAAATATCGAGATTTTATATTCCTCTTAAGCCATATTCGTACTAAGAAATAAATTAAACTTGCAATACAAACCTTAGCTTTGCAATACAATCCTTGCAGTGGCAGTATCAAAAATCCAAATGATTTCAAGAGTCATCAATAACCAGGGTAGGCCTCAGAAATATATTTCATGACAGAAAGAAGCAAAATATTTGATTTGTTTTGAAATATTGCTTTTTAGTGAATATGCACTGAGATTGTGTTGGAAGGTAGTGCCAGTTTCCTGTCATTTCTTTGGCTGTAAAACATGCTTAAAAAGAGAGCTTGACTATACTGAAAATCAAATGAAAAATTCTTGCTACTTATGGTTATGAACAATTTCTAAAATAATCTCTAAATTAGGAACACACATTAAAATTTATATTTGGAGATGTTAATTTTGACAGCACTGCTCTTTTTTAATATCTTTCTCAGAAAGGAGCAAAACTTGAGTAATACTGAGTAGATTTTTCTGTGAAAAATTATGCTGACTGAATACTATGATTGGATAACATCCAGTTAAGTCATCCTCTCCTTATTTATAACCATCACTCGTAGAACATACATTCTAAAACACATATAAAGATTTATAGCAAAACTAGATCACCTAGAATAATATGTATTAGGTTTAAATATAAGCTAACCTGAGCCTGAGTGACAGTCTCTTACTGCCTAATAACGCAGAACTCCAAATGTGCAGATTGGCAGATTTTACCTGGGTAATAGTGATTGTTCTACTTTAAATGGAAAAACGTTTTGGAACAGGTTGTTATGAACTTATCTTCTTGGTAACAGAAGTTGGTTTAATCTCTCACCAGCAGAGAAATAGCTCAAGGAAGAGTAATCTAAATGTTGACATAGAATTGTGCCCAAACAGTATAAAAATAGCTTTCTGAAAAATAATGACAGTGACAACAAAAGAAGGAAGAGCCCAATTCCAATCCAGTTTTCTTCTTATTGTCTCTGTCTTGTGAAAAGGATCCAGCATCATGACCTTCCTTAAAAAACTATCTACTGTTTGTTTTTTAAAAATAAATTTGGCTCTCCAAATCCAGGAGAATACTGTTATGTTTAAGATATTCCCTTGGGTTTTTTCAGTGGCCTTGAGAGTTCATCTGATCCAGAGTACAACATTTAGGCAAGAATATGTTCTTGCCTTGAGATGAATAGGTGAACATCCAGCACTAGCTTGTGTTACTTTCAATTCCTTCTAAATAATTTGTTACCTCTGTGTTTCAGTGGCCATTTATCTATTCCCATCTAAAGGAAATGGAGATTAGAAACCATATTACCCCTAAAGTTATCAAGATTTGTCTAAGGAGGATGAGGAGATAAGACACATTATTACATTGAATATATTTAAAGAAAATAACAGGAGAACTATGTAGTTTGATATTATTTACTTCTTAAAAAATATAGTAAAATTCAAAGCAAAACAAGAATACTAGCTCTGCATATAAATCCAAATTACTACTCAATTTGTGCTTTTCTATCCCAACACACAATCTCTGACAGAACACTGATGTGAATGCATAACACTGTATAATGGTTACAAGAAATCTTTATAAAGTAAAAAAAGAAATAAACAAACTAAACCAAATTCAACAGAAAAAAAAAAGAGAAAAAGATAAAAGTAATAAAAAGAAAATAAAAATAGTGGAAGAAGCCAATACATTTTAAAGAAATGCTTTCTTGACCTCTGCTTCTCAATGGAATATGTTTAGTAGAAGCCCCTCTCATGTGAAAAATATGGAAAACATTGGAAAGTTAAGCTCACATTCCTCCTTTCCTAACTTAAGGAGATGAACACCAACAAGCAGTAGCAGAGAAGTCAGTTTTCTATGAGTAATTTCATTTGTGTATAGATGTTTCACTAGAGACTGAGGTTACATAACTGTAGGAAATTTGTCCAGGTTTGACATATATTACAAAATGCATCCTATATCCTTCATGGCATCATAAAATTTGCAAAAGCACACTGGAGCTGAACATAAATATTATATTGCTATGTTGTAACCGAGCACTCCATATTCATTGTGACAAGGGGATAATGCAGCTTTCTGTGCATGAAAACTGTTCCCAGCTCCATTTAAAGTTTCTTTTTCTCTACTACTGCAACAGATTTCCAAAAGTATGTTACTTCCTCCAACCACAGTCTCCACTCAGAGAGCAGTTTCTGTAAGCTGAAAGTAGACTTTTGCTTACTTCTTTTGCAGTTTTTGAACACTGAAAAGTTAGCTGTGCTGAAATAGCTTTCATTGTGTTAAGCATGATAATGGTCTTTGAATATATAAAAGATTACTGCAGAGGAGAAAGGGATAGACTGCTTCCCATATCTGGAATGTATGTGACAAGAAATAAATTAAAGCAAGTTAAACTGAAATATCTAGGAATACTTTCTATCTTTAAGGACCATATTGCTTTGGGAGTTTGTGAAAACACCATGACTGGATGTTAGTATCTGTCAAGCATGGACAAGGTACACTTGATTTTAGCTTTAGGAAAGAAATGGAGTAGATAATCTCCTAATGTTCCTGCCAGCTCTGTTTTCTATTATTCTTGGTGACTCGACATTAGAAAGAAATCATGTGTGATTTATCTGTGTGCCATTGGATATACTAGTTTCTTTCCATTTCAGTGATTAATTGTTCTAAAACAAAGTTCCCAAAACTTTAATCTATAGATGGTACTTTTGATGTCTTAAGAGACTGATGATAACAATGTAGTGAGTTTTACATGGCAAAATTTTGGTAGTGGGGGGGAGTGGGCTACAAGGGTGACTTCACTGAGAAGCTGCAAGAAGTTGCCCCTGTGTCCAATAGAGGCAGTGCCAGCCAGCTCCAAGACTGACCTGCCACTCATCAAGGCAGAGCCAGTTAGTGGTGGTAGCAACCATCTGTAATTAACTTATTTGATAAGGGGAAGAAAATTACTGTACAATTGAAAGCAGGGGGAGAAGAGAGAAGTGAGATTATATGAGAGTCACAACAACTCTACAGATACCAAGACCAGTAAAAAAGGAGAGGAGGAGGTGCTCCAGATGCTGGAGCAGAGATTCCCCTGTAGACTATATTGAGGCAGCTCTGCCCCTGCAGTCATAGAGGCCATGGAGAAGCAGGGATCCACCTGCAGCCCGGGGAGAACCCCATGCTGGGTGGATGCTGAAGGAATCTATGACCTTGTGGGAAGCCCACACTGGAGCAGGCTCCTGGCAGAATTTGTGAACCTCTAGAGAAAAGCCCACACTGGACCAGGTTTGCTGTCAGGACTTGCGATTCCATGGGGGAGTGATGCTGGAGCAGTCTGTTTCTGCAGGACTGCTTTCCCCATGGAGAAGACCCACACTAGAACAGCTTGTAAAAAATTGCAGGCTATGGGAAGGACTCATGTTGGAAAAGCTTGTGGAGGACTGCCTCCTGTGGGAAGGGCTCCACACTGTACCAAGGGAAGTGTGAGGAGTTCTCCCTCTGACAGGAAGAAGCAGCAGAGACCATCTATGATGGACTGATCATAATCCCCATTCCCTGTTCCGCCCATGCTGCTGAGGAGAAGAGTTAGAGACCTGAAGAGAGGTGTGGGAGGGAGGTTTTTTAAGAGCTAGTTTTAATTTCTCATTACCTTACTCGATTTGAATTGTTAATAAATTAAACTAATTGTCCTTAAGTTCAGTCTGTTTTACCTGTGATGGTAATTCTGAGTCCCTGCCCTGTTCTTGACCTGTGAGCCTTTCATTATATTTTCTGTCTGCTGTCCACCTTAGGAAGGAAAGTGATAGTTCTGCTTTGGTAGGCACCTGGCATCCAGCTAGGGTGTAGTGGGTCTGGGACGGTAGTGATTTTCCATAGCAGCTCTTGCAGTGCTGTGCTTACTGTTGCTATCAATATTATGACTACTGCTCACACAGCATCAGGACTGTCCCTCCAGCATTCCTTCCCCCACCTTCACCAATAGCTGTGGGTGAGCACAATCTTGGGAGGGACCACAGCCAGAAGACTCATTTTTGGCCTTCCAAAAGCAACCGCTAGGCGTACTGAAGCCCTGCTTCTCGGGAGGTGGCCGGACATCGCTGCTGATGGGAAGTAGAGAGTAACAGCTTATCTGCTTTTGCTTTATTTCCTGCACGTGCGGCTTTGCTGTTTCTTTATTAAACTGCTTTTATCTCAACGCACGAGATTCCCATCTTATTTTCTCCCCTTCCCTGGCTTGATGAGGAGGTGGGGGATAAAGCGGTGTGGTGGGCACCTGGCATCCAGCCAGGCTCTAACTACCACATAGGGTTAAATCACCACAAACAGACATGTACACGTATGGTAAAATACCATATCTGATTTATGACTGATTAGAGAAGCTGGCTGACTTGAGATAAGAAGAGAATAGGATGTGCTATTTTTCAAAATTGTGTTGCATAACAATGTTGCTCCTTTTGTAGTATTTAAACCTTTAAGTCCCTTTTTTTTTCTGATACAAGATAGCTTATTTTCTCATTGAGCATTTGTAGAACTAGCATAACATCACAACTCCTATGAAAGTAACCAACATTTAACTGTATAATTAATTTGCAAAAGGGAGGATCTGGTCCAACAAGCAAATTAAACAAAGAGGGAAACCTGAGTAATTCAGGAAGGGAGTGAAGAAAGCAAATAAGGGATAATTCAAATTTGCAAGGCAAATTAATGGTAGATGACAACTGAAGGTCACAATAACCTTGCAGGATATTACATATACAAATTTAGATTATCAGAGTATTGTTCTTGCAATGTTGCCCTAGTGTAGCACACTCTCAGTGTGAGAGTTCCACTTTTCTGAAAAATGTTCAAGGCAAATCTGTCTTTCTGTTGTGATTCTGTTAAGTCCTCTTTGGAGTGTTGGAATACCAACACAAATTTGAGTTTTTTGTTCCTCTTTGTAGTGTTGGGATACTGATGCAAATTTGAGGTTTTTGTCCAAATTCTGTTTGTTTTTTTTTTTTCTTTTGTCTTCTAGTCTTAAATATCAAGTACAAAATGAGCCTTTGTTATTGTTCATTTATTCCAGTCCTAAGAATGAAAAAAAATATGATACTGAACCACATTGATTTTAACTGTAATTGCAGCTCTTGCTGAAAGAAGTTGTAGCTCTGGAAAGACTTGTGTTTTGCAGCAAGGGAAACTCTTGGGAGGTTGCAGTTGACTTGAGTGATGCCAAGATTATATAATTTCTGTTGTTCATTCATATATGAGAAATAATATATTAATGCCTGGGAAATGCTCACACTGGTACAGAGTCATAGATTGTAGGTACTAGCGAAACAGATTTTACTGTGCAAGCTGGAAATCTGACTTCTTAAAATCTGAAGATCTAGAGCCTAGAGTTTGACCTGTGACAAGAGATTGCTTATGAATTGAATCTTCTACTAAAGACTAGGTCTAAAAATCCTATTACTGAAATAATTATAGGGCTTGAAAAGTGATATATTTTTTGCAACTTATTCTTTTCATCTAATTTCTCATGAACTTAAAAAATGAGGGAAAAAAATCAAATAACGTGAAATTAAAAAAATCAATTTTTTCATTTTCACTTTTTTTAAAAATTAAAAGAATATACTAAGATTTAGAATGCATTAATTTATTTATATGAACAAGATCGCGTAAAAGTGATGTAATTCAAATTTGAGCCAGTAAAATTGTTCTGGCTAGAAGTACTAATAATTTTAGAACATTTTTAATACTTCTTATTTGAGATAGAAGAACAATCTGTCTTCTGAAAGAAGACCTCATAGATGGTTATAGAAATTGAAAAAAAAAAAAAAAGATATCTATGTGTTTCTGATATTTACAGAGTATCAGAAAAATGTCTGAGAAAAAGTGACTTTTTTGAGAATGGGGCTTTAGGCTTTTTGAACTGATTCTCACTCTCTTTTGGGAACAAGTGCCTCAACAGAAATGTGTATGCAGAAACTTCAGACGTAAATCCTTTGGGACGATAGTACTAGGAGGGCAGTTCTTACAGAAAAAGCTTTAAAACAAGCAACATATAGACACTGATTTGTTTCTGAGTATGACCTCAGGTTTTGAGTTACCCATTGTCACTGTGTTAAACTAATTGCCATACTTTCTCCTGCAGTACACATTTATGGCTACATGCCTGATACTCTATGCATCAAACATAACTGTCCTTGGCTGTAAAAAATAGAGCACTGCTGTAGCAACATGCTGGAGAAAGTAGACCTGTTTATATAAGGAACTGCAAGAGATAATTATTTATTTACCTTTGTGTCTATTTCTGAAGACCAGTATAATGCTTCTGAGAGACAAAAGATCAGCTTGGTGTTCAGCTTGTGCACTCAGCCTGACTTGTTTAGAATTGGTTAGGGAGCAGGAGTTTATCTGCTGTGTATGCACTGGTTTCACATTTTTAGACTGGAAAAAAATGTTGTACTGAGCAATTAAAAATTAGCTGGTAATCCTCATCCAGCAGGGACTATCTTGCTGGAGAAGCGTAAACATGGAATTTCAGAAGACTTGTTTATGATAAAGATGCATTTCTTCAAACTGTCATGCAACAAAAGAAATTCTACTGCACTATATATCTTCCAGACTCAAAATTTTCCTTGTGCAAACTCTTTGATATTTTTTTGCATAAACTTGCACTAGCTTTTGCACACTCAACTTTATTTTATTCCATATATTTATTTATCTAAATTACTCACAAGTAGTAAGTGTTAATCCTATACCAAAATATAGCCTTAAATTATTATTCTCATTTTTATCCAGTCACAGAGAGAACGATGAGAAATATAAATCAATGTCTGATAACGTACTATAAATCTTGGGGAATTTCTGGTCATTTTAAGAGTGTCCTTGTAAAATAATACTCTGATTGCACAGAGAAATGTCAGCCTGGGTAAATTATCTGAATAAAAGTGACTGATAGATATTATGATACTTATTCTTGAGGTCACCTTGAAAAATGTGCTAAGAACAGGCCACATTCCCAGTCTCACATTAAAATCCATGAACAGTAGAGATGTAAAACATGCCTTCCTTCTGTTTTTTGTTCTCTTTTTTTTTTTAAAGGAAAGCACTGAAGGATGGATTTTGACTGCAACTTGCACTATAAGATATTGATAAATTATACTTATCTAGAGTAATCATAGGCCTGTCAGTCAGAAAGAATTGCTGCTTCAGGCAGTATAATATAAACCATAGGGCCCTGTGAAGTACTTGGAATTTTCAAATCAAAAGACATCAGAAGAAGATATTAATAGATGTGAAATGGAATGGACAGTAGCACAGTATGGGTTGGTGTTAGATGAATGCAGACAACTTAGGAATGTCAGAGATGCAAACTATTGCTGCCCAGCTATGTGATGAGGACGAAGCAGGTCTGCTCTCTTATCACCTCTGCACTACCTGTCCTGCTGTGGGTTGGTCAAGCCAACCTCTCTTTTTTAAACTAAGCATATAGCTGAAGAGGATAAAAACATAACTCCTTACCATTTCTGCTCAAGTATCATTATCAAGTCAGAGTCTCTTTCACTAATCTTAAAAAAGCCTGCCTATGGAGAAGAAATCTTCCCCCTTCCTATCATTTTCCCTGACAAATATGCTGTTTGAAGTTATTTCACAGCAAATCTGACAGTTTTCATTGTGCATCGGATTCTTCAGTCAGAAAATAAATTACAGAGTAATTTTAACAATTTTTTTTACAGTTTTCAGTAAGATCCATAAAAACCTCCTTTTTTTTCTCTCTCTCTTCCCATCATTGATAGTTATATGCATGTAAGAAGAAGCTGGTTTACATGGCTCTTGAACTTGTTCCCCAGTGCTATTGTTTCCATCAAACACTGAAAAGTGAAGATAAAGCAATACAAAAAAGACGAGTGCTACAGAAGAAAATGTAACATTTCATCATTGCACAAAGGATATTGATGATATTGATGATATTCATCATATTCATGATAATAGTAACAGAGTACTACATATGTCCAAAAATAAGATGTAGCCCACCTTGGTACACTGAGATAGAACTGAGCAGATGGAGACCACGACTGCCTGTTGTTAATAATCCATGATGTGCCAAAACCAAAAATGGCAACAACAGTAAGACTGTCCACAGAAAGTGTTTTCTGTCCCAGAGAAGCTATTTTTTCTAGAATTCAAATTGAAGATATTGTTACACATTTGAAAAATATATGTATTTATTCTCTGGATCTGTCTCTTCACTAAACAATCATCTTTTACATAACTATGTAAACTCTCCCGGTTTCTATACTATCTAAACTTTTAATTTCCTATTTACTCACAAATCACCTTGTCCGAGTAATTTACTAATTGAATCCAAGTTTGGTTACAGTTTCGAATCACAGTATTCTGCCTTATTAAGCAGACAGAATTAATTGGTCCATTTCTCCTTTGTTCACAAAGCCAGATATCCTGTCTAAGAGAATTAAATCAATATGGTGTGATCATCTCTTGGGGAATCAAAAAAACTGTTGCCATCTAAAATTCTAAATATTTTCAAATTTTTTAAAAATCATTTGAGGAACTGAACAATATGTGCATTTATGTGAGCACTTATGACAACAGAAAATACTTTAATTAATATTCTGTATTACATTTTCCAGTTGCCTTTTTTTTTTTTTTAAAGTAATAAGTTTGCTTTCCCAGGCATACTTTGGATTACAGACAAATTGCAGAGGATAATTATGGCTATTCAGAGATCAAGAACTGATCAAGTTTATACCTCATAGAGCTATTTTCTTCAGTGAAATATCAGCTATCTTATTTTAATAGTTTTATATGTTCTTTCCTCCGCTGCACACCATTATTTCTAGCTTAAAATTGAATTTATTAAATATTTCAATCCAGAGAGCTTTTACACATGCCTATTTTCATTTAATTGTTTTCAGAAAAACTAGAGTACAGATACTATTGAATGCTTCCAGTATTTTTTGAGTCCTCCTTAGTTTTCTCTCCTTTAATGTTAAGCATCAAAACTGTTTTGATTTTTTTCTTTCTCCATTTAGGTACCCTTATCTCATTTCCTTTTATGTTCCTGTGCTTTTCTGATCTTATCCCTAAGGGTCTTGAGCTGTTCCTTTATATTCAAGTTTAGATTTGTAATCTTCTTTCCACTTTTTGTTTGTTTCTTTTTGAATTTTCAGGTCACTGGAGAAATTCTGATGTCTCCACAATAGATTCTTACTATTCTATCATTCCTTGTATATAACCTACCTTTATGCATTAAATATCTTCTTCTTCAGTAACTCTCAGCAGCACTGCATTCCCTTGCCCTTTAAACTTTTTTCCCTTTCTAATAGGTTTTCTTCTATTCTCCTGGAAAACGTAAAGTTTGCCTGCCCCCTCAGCCATTATTTTCCTGCACTTTTACTTTCATATTAATATTACTTCCCACAGCTTTTCTGTAATCTTTCATAATTTCAATTGCTGAATGTACCTTTTGTTTATATGTTCTATCATTTTTGTCACTTGAAAAAACATGTAAAACAGGAGCTTCCTTTACTTTCCAAAACAAAAGCCATGCTCAAACTATTCCATGGATTGACTGTGTGATCCCGCTTTGCTCTTTAGGTATCTCTGAACAATTCATAGAATCATAGAATGGTAGGGTTGGAAGGGACCTATAGAGATCATCTAATTCAAGCCCCCTGTAGAGGCAGGTCAACCTAGATCAGGTTGCATAGGAATGTGTCCAGGCAGGTCTTGAAGACCTCCAAGGAAGGAGACTCCACAACCTCCCTGGGCAGCCTGTTCCACTGCTCCCTCACCCTCACAGAAAAATAGTTTTTCTTATGTCGCAGATACACAATTATTTTAGTTAACAACTTATCATCACAGTGAGTAGTCAAGCACTTGTTAAGCACTTGTTAATCACCTAGTAATAGTTCAATCAATTAGCTAAGCACTTGCAAATAACTCAAACACCTATTGATTAAGTAAGTATTTATTTGAATCACATAAGGATCAAACTGCAAGAGTTGCATACCACACCTGATGGGGACCTGTTACCTTAGCTACAAGACCCTGGTGAATGTATTTGTTAGGTTACCTTAGCTGTTACCTTAACTACAAGACCCTGGTAAATGTATTCCATAGGTTACCTTGGCTGTTACCTTAGTTGTTACTAAAACAAAGGCACTGATATAATTTTTGACCACTGTGATTTTGGAAAGTTTGTGTTTGTTGGGAACCAATCAAGGTGAAGGGCTACATTGATAGAGGGATATTTTATGCATGCTTGTGTTGGCAAATGTGATTCTTTTGTTTGAGCTGTATAAAAACCCTGAAAATGGTAACTAACAAGGAAGCACGAGGAGCTATCCCCCTGTTTTCCCAGCGCTGCATAATAAAGAAGTGCCTGGTTTATCTGCACTCCTGTGTAGATAAGTTTTTCGTGATTGTGGACACCTCAACACTTATATTCAAGTGGAACTTTTTGTGTTCCAGCTTTATCCCATTACCCCTTGTTCTGTTGCAAGATCCCATAGAAAAAAGGGATGTCTCTACCTCCAGACACCCACCATTTAGATATTTGTAAATATTAATGAGATTCCTTCCTCCATCTCCTCTTCTCCAGACTAAACAGCCCCAGTTCCCACAGTTTTTCCTCGTAAGGAAGATGCTCCAGTCTCCTGATCATCTTGGTGGCCCTGTGCCGGACTCTCTCCAGAAGTTCCCTGTCCCTCTTGAGCTGAGGAGCCCTGAACTGGACACAGGACTTCAGATGAGGCCTCACCAGGGCAGAGAAGAGGGAGAGAAGAATCTCCCTTTATCTCTGGCTACACTCTTCTTGATGCATCCCAGGATACCATTGGCATTCTTGGCCACAAGGGCACATTGCTGGCTCAGGTTGAGCTTATTATCAATCAGGACTCCCAGGTCTGTCTCTGCAGAGCTGCTCTTCAGCAGTTCGACCCCCAGCCTGTACTGGTGCATGGGGTTGTTCCTTCCCAGATGCAGGACTCTGCACTTGTCTTTGTTGAACCTCATGAGGTTCCTCTCTGCCCAATTCTCAAGCTGGTCGAGATCCCACTGAATGGCAGCACAGCCTTCTGGGGAATCAGACAGTCCTCCCAGTTTGGTGTCATCAGCCAAGTTGCTGAGGGTACACTCTGTCCCCTCATCCATGTTGTTGATGAAGATGTTGAACAAGACTGACCCCAGAACTGATCCCCATGGAACTCCACTGGCCACAGGCCTCCAGCTCGATTCTAATCACCACTCTCTGGGCTCTGTCATTCAGCCAGCTCTCGATCCACCTTACTGTCCACTCATCCAATTCACATTGCCTGTGCTTTCTGATGAGGATGTTATGGGAGACAGTGTCAAAGCCTTTCTGAAGTCAAGGTAGATGAGATTCGCTGCTCTCCCCTCATCTAGCCAGCCGGTTATGCACTCATAGAAGGTTCTCAGGTTGGTTGAACAGGATTTCCCCTTGGTGAAGCCATGTTGACTCCCTCTGATAACCACCTTTACTTCATATGTTTAGTGATGAATTTACAATGTCTTTTTGGTACAAAGGCTTTAATTTTAGGAATTCTGAATTATTCCTAAAAAAAAGTAAGCCCTAAGCATCTTATCTCTGGCCTATGTGGAACATACAAAATCTGGTTTATATCTGTTTTCCTTTTCTATTGTTAAACAGGAGATCTAAATCCCTCTCCTTTACATGAACTTGTGAGGAAGTATGCCTTTGAAACATGGTACACCTTTCTCCCCTGTTCTCATACCATTCATTCCTAAAGAAACTGCATCTCTATAACAGTAACTTACACCTGTAGCCTAAGTCATTACTTTTCTAGGACACCATTTTAATTAGGTTTTGGCTGTGCTTTAACAAAGTAGTTCTTCCTACACACTACTATATTTGGCAGCAGTGTAATGACATCCTAAAGGTTGATTTACTCTAATCTCTTATGACAGTACTACAGGTAACTCTCCTCTGTCTAAATTTAGACAGAAAAAATAGGCTTTTGGGTTTGTTGGAGCTTTTTTCCACTCTTTACCTCTGAGATTCTATCACAGATTCTAAACAAGACTTTTGAAAAGTCCTTCTCTCTTTGCACTTAGATATGTTCTTCCTCTTACTTTTTATATCAACCATTTTACTGCCTTCTTTGTGTCCATTCCAGATATCATGACACTTATTTATACTCCTCAGTCTTCTGAAGTGTTCATCTCTGAGTCACCAGTCTTCATCTGCCCCTGTGATCTTTAGCACACCATGCTGCTATCTCCCGTTCAACTACTGTGCTGTCAGACATTTGTACTTTGCTTTTATACTGCATAGGAGTCAACACAGCAGTCACGTGAGGGTCATCTAAATAAGTGGCATGATGAACTAAACCAGAAGGATAGAGATAGCTTGCTTTTCTTTCCAAAATAGTGTTTATCATGGGTACAAGCAGGAGCACATTCCTGAAACAATGTGTTGTCTGCATTTTAAAGTAGCCAGGGTCAGGACCTTCCAAAGGACATTTAGGTAATGATTTTTCTTTGCAAATGATCTTAGATACCAGTATAGGTGAGAAGTAATCTAGAGGTAGCATTCCTATTTTAGACTTTTTCTTTCAAGAAGAAGTAATAATAGAAAACTAAGAATAGAATGAGTCAGAACAGAATTAAGATATAACCTTGACTTTCTTGCTTCTTAGTTCCCACAGGAAATTACGTGCTGTTTGTACAGATTGCTTAGTATTTTTTAACATTCCTTTATTTTGAGCCCTTTTTGGGAGACAGAAGTAATTAAGTCTTTGCTGTTGCAGGGACAGGCAGTTGGAATAAAGCACTGGAATAAAGAGAACATCAGAAGACAAAATACCATTGGGACAGGGTAAATGTGATTTGTCATATGCCTTCCTCTCCAGTCTATACTCAATTTCTGCATGTCACAATATTGGGCCATTGGTTTCCTCTAGCGATGGATTAGGTGCAAGACCTAGTGGATGAAGAAGAGCAAATTTTTAAAATGCATAAAAAAGTAACTGTACCATTTCACCAATTTCTTGTGGTTTTTAACTGACTATGCCAGAATAATATATTTTGAGCAGTAAAGAATAAGAATTTCTCTTGTTTCTAATGTATAGTGCCATATTTGATTAGGTATTATATTTGCCAATGTTTACATTACTGTGGTTATGTGTTATATAGACTGTTAGAGATATGTCAGCAAACTCAGTACTTTCAATTTAACAAGCCCCATTTTTTTCAGTTGTGTAACCCAATCAAAACACTTTGCTCAAGCCTAACTTTTTTCCTGTATTCTCTCTATGAACCACTTTTTAATTTTAATAAAAATAAAACATCCATTTTGATTTTTCATGTTTTAAGTTAATCATACCAAACCAGATCTAAAGTATACTTGCTTTATTTAAAGCTCTTTTTCATTTTCCATAGGTCTGTAATAAAGGCCAAACAAGGAAAGTATCCAAATGAGTAATTTAGAAAATCATCTGATATTTTAACATTTGTTAGTATTTCCATATTTAGCATGCATTATCTGTTAATAATTGGACTATTTTGCAGAGATTGATCTTTTTGCTATATAACAGTATCACTGCTCAAGTTAATTTTGATGATATATTTTGACCCATGCAGGATCTAACTTTCTAGGGTATTTCAGAAGTTGTCACAGCTGTCTAAACAGGTATTGTGCAGTTTAAGAGTTATACCCTGAAAACATCCATTCAGAGGTTCCACACTTTAGTCCCACAGTTAAAAATCCCACAGAGAGAGTGCTGACTATATAAGTTATTCCAAATTATCTAGTACCATGATAGTGTCACAGCAATCATACTGAGCAGTATCTAAGGTAGGTTTTGTCTCTGTTACTTACCCTAAGTATTACCTGCTTACAGAGAAACTGTTGCTCCCTGAGAGTGGCAGTACCTGGTTCTTAATTGCCAGTAACTCCTTAGCTTTTTGTGCTTGTTTGAATCCGGATGCAGTGAACATTAACGGCCGTGTTAGTATTACAGTCTCCACTATAATTCCTCTTTAATTAGCATCCTATTTTAAATTACTTCAACATTTTTTTTTCCCTCCTAAAGCTCCTCCATTCTTTCAGTAATACCCTTTTTGTAAAACTGCCTAAGTATTTCACCAGTGTTTGGATCTGCTACAGTTTTTTTACTTTGTCTTTTAGTAGCTTATTCAAAAGGAGAAAAAAGCACAGTGGGCTCTTGGTAGAGTGCAGTAATATCAGCGTTAGTGTTCTCAGGGTTTTTGTTTTTTCTGGAGTATAATGGTTGAACTAAGTATTGTTGTGAAGAGCAAACCTACTAGGCTAATGGCAATAAACTTGCAAATAGTGAAAGACTTGTTCACTCGAGTTCAATGTGTGAATAGCTCTGTGCAGCTCTAATTAGGACTCTGATTCTGAAATGAAAATTAAATATCGGATTGGTTATTCGAGGGAGGTGATCAAGGTGAAAATATACCACTCACGTTCATCGGAAAATACAAAGCTCTGTATTTCTACTGGCTGGCTAGCATTACAGTCAACTGCATTTGGAATATCTTTAAATGTGTCTATGTGAGACGGAAAGAGAGACAGCTGAAATGTAGCACATTGTCTACAGTAAGGGTCTTGTGGCAATGATATAGCTGCTGAGTAAGCTAAAACCTGATATTTTGTCTTTAAGAAAGATACTCTTTAGCTTTTTGGGGAAAAAAAAAGAGAGCATTATTGTATAGCAACAAAAATGAAAACAGTGACATCATTGCAATTGTTGGATTGTCTGTTTTTACACCTCTCTCTCATTTCCCCACCCTCAGTTATTTCATGGCTGACTGAGTTCAAACTGCAGTATGGGACACAGACATTTTTGCTTTAAGGGATGATTCTCAGATGGATGAGAATGTTTAATTTTAGTAATCTAATCACATAAAGCAAATACCTTGGACTCACATATTTTATGAGGTTTTAAAACCTGTGAAATACCTTTGGCTAAATCCACCAATTTCTTTGAAGTTTCAGTGCTTCCTAAGGCTAAACCCCAGTTATTATTTTTCCTCTTCACACTAATATTTCAGCATTTTAAAGTGTTTAAAGAGCTTTTTACACATTTCATTAGTATTACTGCTTTCTGACAATGCTAATATTGACATAGCAATATAGTTCAGACAAGCACTGCAGAATGTAAAGTCAGAGATGTCCAGAAAATAAAGTAAAATGCAGGGTTGTTTTTGAAATTTTAGAAGAATGCAGTAGCAAATGTTTAATAGCATTGTTCAAACAGGCTTTCATTTAATCTTTTGTTTAGAGGACATAAAACTATTTGTGTTCAATGCCAGGATAAAGGTTAATTGTTTGTCCTGGTTTGCTGAAAATTAGGAAGGAGAATGGAATTTCAGAAGTGCCAAGAAGTGATTGGTAAGGACAGAGGAAAATCTGAAACGGTTCAATGCCTCAGGTTGTACATTCACCCAGACAGACTGATGTGCCCTTACTTCTACTCTTCCCACTTGTATGTCTGAAACACAAATATTGTATTTCTACAGAGCTTTCCAGTCATTTTCTTCTCTTCAATGAAAACAATTAAATTACAATACATTTCATGTTTTTTTCCTTCCACATCAGCACATAGGCTAGATGAGATAGTGCCTAACTGTTTGCCTTAGTTTTCAATACCTAGACTTCATTAATGTCAAGAACAGAGAAGATTAGGATAACATAGCCCCATTTTTTTTCGTTGCATCGGTAATTTCTTTTCCAATTTAACCCGATAATTCATCATAAATGATGACTGATAGAGTAAAAAGTCACCTGTTGAAATCATGATTGCCTGCCTCCTAATATAAAAGTTATGGTCATACTGACAGTACACACTGCATATAAACTGTTTTCATGTCATTATAAACTAATGTTTTTCAAGACTTGCACTGTTAAAACTTGAAATATTAGATATATTTTCTATTCAGATGTATTTACTCAAAATGAGGAATTTAATGCTGCCATTTTCAGAAATAGAAGACTACACACTAACAAAATAAATGCAATTTACATAGAAGAATTTCCATGAAAATTTAAAGCAGTTGGTAATGCACTATCCTGAAGTAAATAGTATCCTGAAGGTCTCAGTTGTACTACAAGTGCACTGAGTGTCAGTGTGAATCAGAGGAAAGTCCAAAACATCAGAACAAAGAGAACAATATATTTTTGCACATTTAATGAAAAAGCATTTACTTTTGAGGTCACTTTTAGAAATTTTTAAAGCATACTGGAAAGATTCTAGCACCAAAGAAAATCAAAACAGAAATGGAAAAGATTGTATAAAAAGCCTACCTATCTTGCTGTTCACAAACACTATAATTTGTCATCTTTGCTACTATATTTCTTCATTGTTGCAAATCAATCTTTGGGAACTTGCTGTATGAGTTCACTTTGTGAGTTTCATACCAAATTAGTACTGAAACTTTCATTTTAGCACATAACTGTATGATTAAATATTCTTGATAATAACACTGAACACAATAAATAGATATGGCTTTCAGAGACTTCTGTACATATTTTACTGTGAAGATCAATTAACAATTTTTTTCCAATATTTTGTGAACTTGAGTCTATATTAGCATTGTTTAGATTATTTTTCCTATATGATTAAAAAACTAATGAAGTATGTGAATTTTAAAAAATTCTGCAGAAGAAAAATAATACTAGAAGTCTTGTCCTCTTTTGCGAGCTGATCACATCAAATTCCAAGATCGAACGTTTTTACTCTTACAACTAATTGTTTCTAAGGAACAACAGTTACCAATTATTTCATAATTTCATAACATACATTTCATTAAAATGTTTTCTTCATCAATCACATGCCATGTAACTAATCAAATGTAATAGACCAACTTAATTCTAATTTAATTCCTTTGAAAAAGAAGGTATTGCATGAAGAATGTAGACTGGAATGAGACATCCTTTCTCTTGACTGTAGTTTTGTACTGTTAATATTTTAGTTCTTAATCTGTGAAGCTTGAATTTACAGGTGAAGATCAACAGCTAACAATGTGTATTGAAGAGATCCTCAATATATATTAAAAAAAATAGAGGCCTGACTTCCAGTAGACATTGTCACCCTTGTCTCTAAAATTTTTTTCTTGTATTTTTAATAATTTCATGCTTAATATTGTCTAAGTTGTTCTACACATTATTTTGGAATATGGATAATGCCTCCTAAATTTGTGTAACCTGCAGATGTTTTGTAACATTTACTTTTTTGTATCAAGACTGTTTGAAGTAACTATTAAGAAACTTATTTAAAGGCTTGCCACCAAGATCACAGAAGATCACAGAAGCTCAATAACAGTTAAAGGAAACCCCAATAAAAAAGCCTCCATCCCAGACTCTCCAGCTAGGACAGTCCGAGGGGAGTCTGAGGTGACATCCATCAAGAGGAATCATCAGAAAAGCTCTCTGGATCAACTTTGGACTGAGACAGTTGGCAATCTGCAATGTGTTATAGTTTTTTGTGAAGTTGTTTCTGGTAATGGGGAAGGGGCTGTAAAGATGGCTCCTGTAAGCAGTTGCTTGAAACTCTCCACAGCTCTGAGTCAGAGTCACTTCTGGGGCTGAGCCAATTAAACACCTCCACGATCACTTTTGAAGAAGAAGAAGATGGAAGAGGAGGATGCTTCCTGTTCCATTTTGCTGTATTTTCTTCCTTCTTTTCTGGCTGGTGGTGGGGTAAGGAGTTGGAGGAGAGAGAAGCAATCATACAATCATAGAATCATAGAATCATAGGGATTGGAAGTGACCTTTAGAGGTCATGTAGTCCAATCCCCCTGCAGAAGCAGGTCCACTTATATCAGATCACACAGGAATGTGTCCAGGAGGGTTTTGAAGACCAGAGAAGGAGACTCCAGAACCTCCCTGGCCAGCCCGTGCCAGGGCTCCCTCATCCTCACAGTAAAATAGTTTTTCCCTATGTTTAAGTGAAACTTTTTGTATTCCAGCTTCATCCCATTACCCCTTCTCCTGTCGCTAGATACAATAGAAAAAGGGATTTCCCCAACCTCCTGACATCCACCATTTATAACCTTGTAAATATTAATGAGATTCCCCCACAATCTGCTCTTCTCTAGACTAAACAGACCCAGTTCCCACAGTCTTTCCTCATGAGGAAGTTGTTCTAATCCCCTGATCATGTTGGGCTGGACTCTCTCCAGAAGTTCTGTGTCCCTCTTGAGGTAGGGAACCCAAAACTGGACATAGTATACTGGACGAGGCCTTACCACAGCAGAGTAGAGAGGAAGCAGAACCTCCCTCGACCTGTTGGACACATTCTTCTTGATGCATCCCAGAATATCATTGTCCTTCTTGGCCATGAGGGTACATTTCTGGCTCATGCTCAGTTTATTATCAATCAGGACTCCCAGGTGTCTCTCTGCAGAGCTGCTCTCCAGTAGGTCAATCCCCAGCCTGTACTGGTGCATGGGGTTGTTCCTCTCGAGGTACAGGACTCTGCAGTTCTCCTTGTTGAACCTCATGAGATTCTTCTTTGCCCAGCTCTCAAGCCAGTCGACCATGCGGATCCCAAGGTCAGCAAGGGAAGAGAGGAGGAGGTGTGCTGGAGCAGGGGGAGACCCCCCCTGCATTGTGTGGAGAGGAGTGGTGAAGCACAGATTTGTTTGCACTTCAGAAAAGACTCCATGCCAGGGGTAGTGATAAGCCCAGAGGAGGCTGTGGCTCGTGTGAGGAATCTTGTATTGGCTGACACTGTATCTGTTGGGAAGAATTGACACCAAAGGAGTTAGTTAAGGACTGTGTATCATGGGACGTACTCCACAATGGAGCAGGGGATGAATGCAAGGAGTTCTCCTCCTCTGAGAAGAAAGAAGTGGCAGAGCCCATCTGTGAGAGATGGACCCCATCTCCCATTTTCTCCCCCCCCCAAGCTGTTGTTGGGGGAGGAGGTAGCAATATTGGGAGCAGTGAGCTCTGTCGGGGAAGAAAGGACGGATGGGGGAGGGAGATCTTCATCATCCAGCCCTGGTTTTGCTTTTTGTTCTGTGTCCTCGGTTTGGCGAGGATAGAGTTAACTGTCCTCAGCCGCCGCCAGGGGGCGTGGCCAGGCTGTTCGAGCCCATGAGACACCACTCTCAGGATATCAGGGCAGCGGCCCTGTGGCGAGTGTGGGAACTGCGGTTCTGTCGTCAGCCTGAGCATCTGGCTGAGCACGGTGAGCAGGTACACAGGGCATTGCTCGTTTTTCTGTGTCCTTTGGCCATCATTGTAACTACCTGCTCTTCGTGATGCTCTAGTAAATTGTCCTTATCTCTTGAGTCTCCTCCCCATCCTGCTAAGGTGGGGGGGGAGTGAGTAACTGGGTGGTTTGGTTATTGTTCAGCCAGGGCTAAATCTGTTCTGTTTCTTGCACGTAGTGGAATAAACTTTCCTTACTTTCCCCTCTAAGTCGAGTACTGGAGTCTATTTTGCTCAGAACTGAAGTTGGCAGTAAGCCCTCCCTGCCATTGTCTCCATCCACAAGGTCCTTGGTTATCTTTTTTTCCTCTCAACTTTCCTCTCCTAAGGAGGGGGGTGGTGGATGGGGGGCAGTGAGCAAGAGACTGTTGTGGTGTTTCATTGCTGCCTGGCAAAACCATGACACTGAGTTATAGGGCTCACTAGAGGATGTAGGGTCTGTGGTGACCTGTATGTCTGGCTATGCAGATACATGTCTTTTTAGAGTTGGATTCAACAATCTTACAAGTATTTTTAAACCTGCATTATTTATGATTCTGTATTTGCACATGTGCATATATCTCTGTCTATTACCAATACATGTTCAGCCTTACTACTTGCTGGACCTGAAGATATGGAGGTGTAGCAATATCATCTCTGTTGGGCTATTTGGTTTCACAACTCCAAATAAATGTGATTGATTTTTGGAGGAAAATAATAGAGCTTTATCTCCTCTTTATGCTTAATAAGTTCCACAATACCATGTTCTTCATCTTGCTAGTTTGGTACCAGACATCTTCAGCTAAATAGTATCCTTGGGAGTTCTTTGCATAAGACCAGAGGGAATAGCTTTATGTATGTGGCACTCAAAACAAGTACTAGGTTAATCAGGGCTAGATGTTGTTCTAGGTCTATTAAATAAGACTGTGACCTTCATTTCACCTATTCCAAATCAAATTTAGAATAAATGAATGCTCCTCTTTGCAATAACTGCGTCCTGAGCCTCAACCGGTTAATTTTGATGTCCTTGAAAGAGAGGTTAAATTGAAAGACTCAAAACACAAACTATGTAATTTCTGCCTGTTGTCTGTTTTCAGCATGGCTCCAGTGCACTAGTTACCCAAGAACCATTGAGCTTCTTCAGATAGTTCATGAGTTAACGAGGTTATGAAACAAGGATTATATAACTATGCTGTATTCTTGCCTGGAAGACAAACTTGAATGAAATATGACGTCTTAAAAATTAAAAGTATGTATGGGGAGGCTGGTTTTGTTTTTTCTTATTAAATACTGGAAACAAAGATCAGCAAGCATCCCTGAATTGTTTCTTCTGTGCCTGTTTAAAACTAAGCACACAGAGGACAATTTTCTATCCTCCCCTGCCTTACTTAAACTAAATCAAACAAATGCAGGCTCTGTGGTTCAGCAGGTGATAATTGAACCCTTACAGTCTAGAAGTGCTCTTGTGTCTATTTACTCTGGGCATGACTCCATTTCAGAATTCATTTTTTTTTCCCAATTTAGAAATAACCCAACTTGCATTACAAGCTAGCCATATAATTTGAAATTACATGTGATGGATGCTAAATGGAATCTGATTAAATATGAAGAACATGAGTTCAGCTGAGGAGTGCTAATAGCAAAGAGACTAAAGCAGAAGTGGAAACCTAGGATGCGTAAACAAAAAATCGTGGTGTGTACCTGCAAATCTGGCCACCATAATTAAATTAAGATTGTCCAAGACATACTTTTGTATATGTGAGACAGTGCCATGAGTACATTTGAGTAAAATATTAACAAAAAAAAATGCATGCACATGTTCATCCATACCTAGTATTTCTCTCCTTTGCACATTTCAGCACAGCTTGAATTTTATGTCTACTCTTCCTGACACTCTTTGTCTTTCTTCTCTGTTCCTTTGTTGAAATACTTTAACATTTTCTCCTTTTCCCTCAAGTGTAAACATGAACTGTTATTTCTAATGCTATCTCTGTAATACCACTGCAGAAATGGAAAATTAATATCTACAAGTAGTTGTATTCTTATATACAGATACTACTGATCCATGAAAAGGGTAAACAAATACAACTTTATTACTGGTTGGCAGAACAGTATTAGTATAGTTGCAGTCAAGTTTTGTTATTAGCACGTTCAGAACATTTTACACCTAATGAGCTGTATTTATTTCTTTGATATTAAAAGTCAACCAGAAAAGCAATCTATGTCACAGTAGACTGATGCAGAACGGAGAAAATCATTACTGGAATTACAGAGTAAGTCATTTGCAGAGCTGTTTTTTCATCCTTATAGATTGAGTTCTTCCTCCTTTGACTCTTAACACAGGAAAAGAAAATAATGCAAATTCCTGAGAAGATCTGAACCAACTGCTTTATTTGCTGTTTTCCAGTTGGGAAATATCAACCCTAATTTATTAGTTTTTTGTTAGAATACCTGAACATGTGATTAAGTATATAGCGTTCTGAGTCTAATGAGGCTCATTCAGTGCTTTAGAGAGAAATTATTCACTCCGTGATTGTCACATAACTATCGTGAGTTGAAAATCTGGAGAATCATTAGATGATTTCCTACAATGTGCACTTAAAGTTAGCTTTGCTGTGTCTATTCCATGTCAATAACTGTTTCAGATACACCTATATTGCTTGGATAAGTGTATCTGAAACAGTTATTGACACTAGTATAGTAACAATTTTACTATTTAATTTTTTTTTTCAGAGGAATTATGTCACTATCTTTTGCAATGTAACTCTGGGATCCTGGTGAAAAATGTCTTCAGATGGACTCATCGCAGTAAACCAAAAGCAGTGTGCTCCTTCAGTTTTCCAAGTTATGGTGGTTTAGGCCTGACTGGGTGTCAGGTTCCCACCAAGTCATAATATCACTCTCCCTCCTAAACTGAACAAGAGAGAGAAAAAAACTTAACGAGCAGTTTGAGTGTTGAGATAAGGACAGGCAGATTGCTTAGCAATTAGCATCACGGGCAAAACAGACTCAGCTTGGGGAGAAAAAGGTTTGATTTTTTAATAAACTATAAGAACAGAGAGGTGAGAAATAAAACTAAATCTTAAAACACCACCTCCCACCCCTCCCTCCTCTAGGACTCTCCTTCCTTCCCCCCCAGCAGCACAGGGAGGTGGGAGTTCCAGTCAGTTCATTACAAGTGGACTTTGCTACCGCTTCTTCTCAGGGAGAGGCTTCCTCACACTTCCCACTGCTACACTGTGGAATCCCTCCCTACGGGACACAGTCCCTCACAAACTTCTCCAGCGTGAGTCCTTCACATGGGCTACAGTTCCTCATGAACTGCTCCAGTATGGGGCCTCCCACAGGGGCAGCTCCTCACACCCTGACCCAACGTGCGTCATCCACCGGGAGAACAGTCCTTCAGGCATCGACTGCTCCAGTGTGAATCCCTTCTAGGATCCTAAGTCCTGACAGCAAACCTGCTCTGGTGTGGCTCCTCTCTTCCCATGGGCTTCCAGGTCCTGACAGGAACTAGCTCCAGGGTGAGCTTCCCACAGAGTCACAGCCTCCTTCAGTCATCCACCTGCTCTGGCATGGGCTCCTCCACAGGCTGCGAGTGGATCTCTGCTCCCTGGTCATCCTCCATGGACTGCAGGGACACAGCTGCCTCACCATGGTCCTCACCACAGGCCACAGAGGAGTCTTTGAAGGTCTGAGCAACCTCCTCCCCCTCCTTCTCCACTGACTTTAGTGTATGCAGAGATGTTTTCACATTCTCATTTCCCATTGCTGCTGCAGTTTAGCAACTGCACGGCAACTTCTCAAATACATTATTCACATAGGCATTACCTTAGTAACTAATTGGCCAGTTCTGGGTCTTAAAACCACTACACAAGTAATCTGATGCTTTACTTTTGTCTTACTTGTCTCACCACAGTGTGTTTGAGGACTACTAGCTTGTAAACACATAGCCTAAACTTTCATGTAAAAGCCAGCCATGAATATTGATAAGGAGACTTTTGACAATGTAAGTGAACCTCTTACTTGGTTCTCTTCTTGGCTTGAACATTCCATAAAATCTTCGTTAATGGTTAAAGTTAAGACTTGCAATCTAGCTGTACAATCTTAGAGTATGAGCAGAAGTGGTCACTCTGTCTCTCCTAACGATTGTTTTTGAATGACAAAGATAAAAGTGATCTGTCCAGTGCTATGCATTTGTTATGCCATTTTTGAGACAGAATGTTGTGCTCTGACATTCATTACTGGCTCTCAGGGAGGGCTTTACCGGTTTTTGCCATGATGCAAATATTTGATTCTGTGGAACTCTTCAGAGAAGTGTCAATTACAGTGAAAGGTAGTCTGTGTTAAGAAACAGAAAAACTAGAGAAGTAGTGAAGAAATAGTTCTGCCAGTGCTTATCAGAGATAAGGCTGTTTTCTAACACAGGAAAAGAGAAAAATACAGTTAGACAATCTCTATAATGTGAATGCATGCCATGAAAATATGGCATGGTCCTAATTTAAAGGAACAAAATAGACAAAGTATGTTAATAGCCCAGGGGAAGTCTGACAGTGGGTGAAGAGGGGTTATGTGTTTATCTTAATCTATGTATGATTAAAACATAAATTGTTTTTACTGGTGACTCTGTAGTCTGGATTCATGATAATTTTAACAGATTTTTTGTTGTTGTTGTTGCCTAGTGATCTTTAGTATCTTGTCTTCTTTTACCATCTTCTCTAGGGATTTGAAGAGTTCCACTCAAATCGTTGTAATCTTCCCCACTCCTTTCTTTTGATATCCTGCTCAGCATTATTGCCCTTGAATCACTTCACTGGAAAATAGAGCAGCAGCTTCTGTCTTGACACGAAGGACAGATTGTACATACTGTGGACTTCTCAAAAATAATTTCCAGTCTCAGATTCACACTAAGTATCCTTGCTGCTAGAAGATAAATTACATTTTTGTTCTTTGGATCATTGCAATGGCTGGCTCAATGTCTCCTCGTGATAAAAATAAATTTGCTCTTGGTGTTGTTAAGGTTATTTTCCCTGCTAGCTCTCCATCTTTCCTACTATAGACTTTTATGTCATCTGTTTTGTTTCCAGTCACCTCTAATTTGCAATCACTGATCCAATGCTCTATCTTACTCACCATGTCATTTTTTTTTCTGTTCTCAGGGTCCTGAGAGAACCAACAGCTCTCAATGGCCTTGACCAGCCTCCCTGGGGCTACACATTGTCCATGACTGTGGACTCCATTTCAGTCCAGCCTGGGGCTGTAAGTTCCTGCCACAGAGAAACTATAGGAATGCTGGTCTCCATTTCTGTCTTTGCCTCTTGAATAGTTCTCTGTTCTGTGCTGTGGGTAGCTTGCCTCCTGGATGGTGTGCTTTAAATGTACGTTGTAGTTTTCAGTCCTGCCTTTGCCTCCTTTTGTTCCTGACCTGGCTCCCTGGGCAAAATCAGGGGAAAATTAAATGGTTTTTTTTCAGCAAGAACTTAGGGAATGCCACCTTCACTGCCTTTTTTTGAAAATAAATGTTCATAAGAGCATTTATACTTTCATTGTGATATTTAATTTTTTTAATAAAAAATAGGAAGAAAAAAAGAAAAGGACCTATTTATCCACCAACTCCCTTCTTGGCTGATCTTAGGTGGATTTGAATAACTAGTTTTATACATGTATTTGTTTGAATTTCTGTTATTAGGGGTCATAAGTAATGTGTTCAGCAGGAGCCACTATACTTGAAAGCACACTCAAGATATCTGTGCCCTCATTATCATACAGTCCTCATTTATACTTCATTAACTCAGGCAAATATGTTCATTATTTATTGTAGTTTTGACAAGACAGACTAAAGTTTACTCTTTCCCTCAAATGTTGAAGTCCCTTTCACTTGACCCTTGCTGTGACTTTTAAAAGAATTAGTTACAATTAAGCTCTTTGTCATGAGGGATGTCATTTACAGACTTTTTTTTTAATGCATTTTCTTAGCCTTTGCTTTGCTCTCTAAAGAATGACAATTTTTAAAAATTGTTTTCAACAGAATTCATTTTTTTGTCCATATTTTCTTTAATTTATCATCAAATGAAGTTCAGAAAGAAGAGTTGAGAATAGTTGAGGGGGAAACAGATACAGCTTATTAAAATTCCAATTACACATATAATTAAAAAGAGGTTTTAGCAGCATATGTTTGTATAATAAAAGAAAAACTATCAAAACCTGCAACTCAAGGAAAGGGAAAATATTGTAGAAGAGCTAAAGAACTAGCTGAATTAATTACTGCATTAAGAAGGCTTTTAGAATGAAATCAGAAATGAAAAACAAGTTATGATTTGCTGTTTTAGACAGGCTACATAAACTTGGTGTTGCATAGGAAGTTAAAAATGTCTTTAGTGATATAAGTGAAAAAAGGTTTAAGGGAAAGACCAATCATCTTTGTGTGGTGAGAATAAGGTACAAACTAAATATTTAAGGTCTAAAAATTTTTGCCTTGAGTTTAATAAGAGATAGTAATTCTACAAGTGGAAGGTGTGAGATGTTACCACAAGATGGAAAAACTATATGGTTGGGCACAACAGAGAGTTGCTACTCTAGAACTATAAAAGACCTGGTGTACTATACTGAGAATGAATACAAGCAGTTATAAGTCAGATTGAAAACTAAGTAAGCACAGTGCGTGTACTCCTGAAAGGAAATTGCATATACATCACTTTGGTGATTATGTAGAGCTTTTAACATTTTTTTGTAAGAATTATCACTATGGAAGCTCATAGAAGATCAGAGACATTTCTGTTGCAGTTTACTAAAACTGAAACTAATCTGTTATGCTTATAATATGATTATAACGTGAAGTTTAGATTACAAAATTAACTTCTTTTTATAAAGATAAAAAGGGAGATATGATAACTATAGGAAACGCTGGTGCAGTGATACATGAACTGATGCTTGTGAAATTGCTCTTAATCTAGGAACAGTTGTCTTTAATACCACTGAAAGGCAGTTGGAATGAGTATCTAAGCAGCTTGTGATAAACCATCTCTAAGCTGTATTTTTAGTAAGATGCCATACCTCAGCTAAGTTGCTTTTCATTGGGCTCATTAGTTTGGATATAGTACCAGACTAGAATGGCTCTATGGTTCATGCAACAGAGATCCCTCCCTCTGAAGTGCTAAAGAGCTATTAGAACAACACATAAATCAGTCATTCAAGTATCTCTACTTTGCTGTAACCACAGTGTAAATAAAAATATCACTACTTTTGTTCATTAGATTTCAAAACAATTTATACTAGAAAGTTTCTTTAAGTGACGTTTATAAGCTCATAGATGGCAACACTAAGCTAGCTTAATTTTGAAGCAAAGTTGCTTCAGTCTGTCTGAGTTTCAAATTTAGAACTTTATTCCTAATTGTAATGATATAAATGAGGAGTAAAGTGGGCACAAAGTGTTACATGAGAATAGAATCCATATACTTCTACATTGCTATTAAATAAACACACAGACAGCATTTAAAACCAAGATGTTATAATGTACAACAGAGAATTAAGTCTGTTGATTTTCATTCTTATCCAGGGTTTCATACCTGGAAGGTAAGTTTTTAGCTGATACTACTTTTAGTGATATTACAGAAAAGATTATTAAAAAAAGGTTTTCTTTAGGTGCATATACAGCACACAATAGATGATATGGATAGCCAGAAAAGTTACCAAATACAGGTTAAACCGGGTATTTAAATACTGTTTCTCAGTACAGTTTTATTCTGTCTTTTCATTAACAGTAAGACTTTTTTTGCTGATGAGAGGTCTGCAGTGAGATCTATGTATTCAAAATACCACTATTTATGGAAAGCAGTTTGAGAGTACAAGTTTGAGAACTGATTTTTATTTTGTGATGGTTAGCTATTTAAAGATTTGAGATTGTTTCTATATCTTTGTTTCATTAGGAATGTAATAGAAAAAAAAAACCCTACCTTTTTTAAAAGTAAGTGAAAATAGAAAAATAAGTTTATATTTCCTCCTTATCCCTAGGCTTGGGCACTGGCAAGATCATATAGACAAATTGATCTAACTAAAATGAATGCATTATGGTGTCCTAAAATGACTATCTTAAGAATCTGATGTCAAATTTAACCAAGGAAAGCATGTCCCAACTCCAGTAAAATAATACTTTTGTTTGTTTTATTAGGCACAACATACAATTAAGGTACTGTACACTGCAAAAGGCACTGGAGTCAATGGCCTGGGATGATTAGATAATTTCCTGAGCTTTCGAATCTGATGTTGTCTTCTGTATCATCTTCTTTATTAGTCCAAAATCTGGAAGTTAATTTGCCTAACTGACTTGAACTAGCCAAGTAAATCCTATAAGAACTAACACATATGATTTTCAATTTAGGGGCAGAGAAAATTCTTTCCTTCTTCCAACAATAAAGCTATAGAGGACCTTCAACCTGCATAGCAGCAGAAAGTTACATCACTTGGATAAATATAGTATTCTGCTGTAACTACTGGAAACAGTCATATGAGAGACAATAAGTAATGATTTTCTAGGGTAAAAAGTACCTTTTAGCTATCCTCCATTGCTCCCATACAGGGAAAATTACTGAATGTAGAAACTATGCCTTGTTCTCTGATGCAGCCTGCACAAGAGAAATGTATTGGTGTAACTTTGCCATGCAGAATAGGATTTTACCTACAATTTCTATAAACTCAGGACTTGACAGTTCTTGGCGGACTCTTAGGGGACTTTGAAGTCAATTTGGTTGTGCCTTTCTGTCAGAAATGAAATGTAAATAGTATAATATAGCAGTATGTTTTCACAGAAAAGTTGCTCAGGGAAACGGTTTGGCTATAGAAAACTTCAAATATAGAAGTGCTTTATAGAAAGAGATAAAAAAAGGTCACAATTTCCTCATATGTTACTATTGTACATTAGGAGGAAGAAAGTGTGCTCAGTGTGATTATATCACCTAACTGTCAAACAATCAAGAATAATTCCTCAGCCTCAAATCTGTCATTCCTTCCTAATTTGAAGTTTAAAATCCTGGTTTAAAAATCCCCTTCCACTAATAACATTTTTAGTCTTATTCTTGTCATCGTCACACTGATTTGAAGGAAGTAAAGTCAGTTAACTGGGATAGTAAAGGAAAGAAGAGATGAAGAGATTGATGGTATTTTTGATAGCACTTTTTCACCAGGTGGTATCTAATAGCTATGGTAGATGATTTACATATGAACAGGCAGAGATTTGCTAGCATCAGTTTCAGTCTTGATGTGGTTCAGTGTCAACTTCTTTTGCTTTACAAGTCCCATGCATATCACCTCTGCCAAAACGGAAAATATCCAGTGTCTGCAAGGTTTCCTTGGCACAAACACCGTGAAAAGTAGGTGGTCTTTCACTGAGAATGGTTTTACCAAATCGTTTTCTGTTCATAGCTCCATGGTCTCCCATTATCCCCTTCTTCCAGAATGCATATCTGCTGCTACAATATCTGTTCTCTTAAGCTTAAAAATATTTTCTGGTAGTTTTAATAGGGTGTTGGTATCGAAGCTATCACTTTCTGGTTTTTATAGGACATTTTCATTTCACAAAAACAACAACAACATTTTACTGTGAAAAATGAAACAGTTCATCTTTCCCCATCTTTCCTCTCTATAGACTATGTAGACTATATATTCTAGTCTAATCACTCATGCTAGTCTTGCCCCTTTTTGTATCTAAGGTCAGACCTACTGCTTATAACTGCATTGTCTAACCTGTGTTAGTTTTTTGTATGATTTTTTCTAAGCAAGAAAGGAATTTGCTACATGACACTAATTCTGATAAATCATGGCATCAGCACCTGAGCATACAAGTGAGTCTTACCCCAAAGGAACTAAAAAAGAGAAGCTCTTCAGCTTTCTTGAATCCTAGATGCATTTGGCAAAATGCAGGGCTTTGATTATTTCTAATTCTCTGGGTGTATGCACTGATTCCTTACCTGGTCTCCATCAGCTCGCAAATTTGCTACTGATGCCATCATTCCCAGAAGTGATTTGGAGGTCAGGAATAATTTTCAAATTATCATTGATACTAAGAAACCATAATTCTGTGTGAGTCATTGAATAGTTGATATTTGACGGTTTCACTACACATATGTCTCTAGCCAAATAGAGAATTTTAACAACATTTTCAAGAAGTAATAACAAAAATAATATATTTCCTTTCTCATAATTTTTAATTATATGCTATCAAATTTATTTTACTAGAAATAGTCAATGAATAGTATTTTTTTCTCCCGATACTTTCATACTGTGCTTTAAAAGATAAATCTTTGGGCTCACTAATCAATGATATCCTGATTAGTGTGATCATAGAAACTGTCAAAGAAGAGAGCTTACATGGAGAAGAATGTAGTCTACAGATTACATAAATTTGGACTTTCTTTGATGAAATAAATGTTATAATGTGCCACTAGTCTGTTCTAGGTTAGCCTGTTCTAAATGTCTTTTTTTTTTTTTCTCCTAATTTGAATTTTTCCTCACCAGCAAAGTGATCTTTAACAATGTCTCAAACAACTTAGGATAATATTCTCCTTTCTGCTTTAGGTTATATATAAAAAATGGAAAACTTTATGAGCTAAGAAAGATTTTATGTTCCAAAGGACCAAAGAGAGACTAGTATTACATCTATTAAGTGGCTTTTTTTTTTTTTTTTTTTAAGATATAGGCACAAAGATATTGAGCTTGTAGTTTAATATTCCTATTGTTCAGTGTAAGTTAGAAACCAAGAGCTGCAGGTGCCACTGCCAAGATCTGGGATGTTATGATTTCCAGCATTGCTTAATGTATATGAGAATATTAAGACAATAATTTAACAGAATTTCTGTTTTATCTTTTGTGAAAGTCTCCAAAATTTCCACTCAGGAAATCTGTATTTTCTAACTAATGATTTTTTTTTTAATATTGAGAACATTTTCCTTGATTACCTCATTATAACCTTAAAATCAAAAACCAGAAGAACAAGAGTATTTTGTATAAACTTCCCTTGGATTTTGGTAAGCATTCTGTGTTTGTATTGTATCTAGCATGTTGTATCTAGACTTTTGCACTCTACTGTTGTTCTATATCTTGTGATGCATGTGAATTTGAAGACAAATACAAACATCCTTTATTCCTACAAGCCAAACTGTCTTTAAAACGAACTTATATTTACCTCTTCTACAGGCTAGAAGCAATGAGAATACAAATAAAATTATATCTCACAAAACTGTGCACAATTTTTTTAGGTTATGTTCCAAAAATGACTGCGGTATATGTGGATGTCCCTGGGTCAGCTTTAAATTGTGCAGGCCGGTTCACAGTGATAAAAGTGTAATCTTTTTGGGCTGCTATTATTAGAAACAATTTTTGATCTTGAAAGATATCAAGCACTATATAGTCTATTAACAAAATCCTTGAACTACTCAAATTTATTAGAAATATACCATTTATTTAGATTAACTGGAATTTCCTGTGCATATTAAAATGAAATATATTTATGTAATGCTCAGGACACTGTAGTGGAAATAATCCAGTTATAATAGTTGAGGTTTTGCAAGTCCACAGGTATACTTCTTTTGGCATCTGTGCTTGCCTAGATATCTCTACAAAGCATTGTATTGAGTATTATAGCAGTTTACTGCAAAAGAGATATGACAGTTGTTTGAAGAATGTGTGCAGTTCTGAATTTGTGAATTTCTGGTAAGATGAACTGGGAGAGAAAGAAGAAAGCATTTAGTTTAAAATGGTTTAGTAGACACTTGTATCACAGTTTTGGAAAGTCCTAATGAACAACTTTGGATTTAAACAGAGAGATTAAAAATATCACATACTTCTTTGAACTAAACTTTCAAAAGCAACTATGAGGACTTGGAACCTCTATAATGCCCTTGCATGACCAAGCTACTTCAGTCAAGAGAAAAATCATGTTTGAATCTAGTACAATGATTTGATTAAATGGATGAACCATCATTTAAATGGATGAACCATTATTTAAATGAATGAACCATGATTCATTTAACAAGATTTTAAAAAGTCTATAGTATGATATATATTTCAAGAAAATTTGTATGGTTCTAATCATCACATGCAGTCTCATACATAGTACTCTTTCAACTAATGGGAGAAAAACTATAGGACTCTATTGAATACAGATTTTCTTTCTTTCTTAAGAGAACGTGCATAACATGACATGTTAACAAGTGACATCATAATTACCCAAAGATTACCAGCCATACTGACCAACAGCTCATCAGTGTGAAAGTCTGAGGATCACCAAACTCTATTTTTCAGTCCTCACTTGCCATCAGGCTGCAAATGTAAAATTTACTTGTGTGCTTATTATGAACAGACTTCATTGCTGAGTGAATGTTGTGGTTTAAGCCCAGCTGGGAACAAAACACCATGTAACTGCTTAGTCACTTCTCCCTCCCAGTGATGTGATGGGGAAGAGATAACCAAGGTTCTTGTGGGTCAGGGCAAGGACAGGGAGAGATCACTCACTAGTTATGGTCATGGGAAAAACAGAATCGATTTGGGGAAAAACAAAATCAATTTAATCCATAATCCATACAACCAGCTCTTTAAAAATACCAATTCTTGTCCCTTCTTCCCAGACTCAGGTCTGTTCCCAGTTTCCCTGTCTCCTCCCCATTCAGAGCTGCAGGAGGGCAGGGAATAGGAGTTGCAGTCAGTTTGTCACAAACACTTTGTGCTGCTCCTTCCTCCTCAGAGCGGGAGAACTCTTCATGTTGTTCTGCTGCACCAGTGTGGAGTCCCTCCAAAGGATACAGTTGTCCCTGAACCTCTGCAGTGTGAATCCATCCCACAAGTGGCAACTCCTCCCAAACTGCTCATCCCTTCTGTGGCCTACAGCTTTTGGAAGCACACTGCTTCAGTACAGGCTTCCCACAGACTCACAGCCTTCTCCAGGGGCAACCACTTGCTCTGTCATGAAGTACTCCACAGGCTGCTGGCGGTTCTCAGTTCCAGCATTGCTCTCCATGGGTTTCAGGGGAACAGCTGCGGACTCATCACAGGATGCAGGGAGCTCTCTCTGTTCTGGAACATCTTCTCTTCTCCTTCCTCACCGACCTTCATATCTGCATATTCTTTCTCTCTCACTTCTTTTGCTCTCCTTCCATTTCCTTCTCCCACTGTAGATTTCTCAGAGGCATCTCAGATTGGCCCAACTTTAGCCAGAGGTGGTCCAATTTAGAGACAGGGACGTTTTGGGCAACTTCTCAAAGGGGCTGACACTGCAGTGCCTCTACTGCTACAAGAAAACCCTCCACACAAACCCAACACAGTATATTCTTGTGACGGTCTCTTTTGACTGTTTAATTGTTGATCTCACTGTTGTTTCGTAAATGCATGGCTCATAAATTCTATCTATTCAAGAATAGAAGAAAAACTCATTATCCAATATTTTATGTTGTCAGATAAGATATCACTTCAGTGCTATATACACATACCAACATTATTTTTCAGTACCAGCGATTCAATTATTATAAGCATATGTTTACTATACTGTTAAGACCAAGATTTGGGCTTCCCAAATTTAACATATACTTATATATGGTTCTAATTAGTGCTAAAATTACGTTATGATAGAACATGGCAGTTCAATATAAGCATGATGTGCTGTGCACAAGCATTTGAATTTTCCACTAGGCAAATAACAGCTTCTATAATTTCCATCAAAACTGTAATGTGGAATAAAATGAATTATTTCAACTTTATCCTCGTCAGTACTCACTGTAGCTTTGCTGCAAACAGGCTTCTATTAGTGAAATAACTGAGTAATCGTCAAATTTTGCAGTAAACCGGTTTTGCTGAGGCGGGAATGAACTGCTGAGGCAACATTCAGAACTAAATTGTTGCTGTTTTATTGCATTAAACCGTCCCTGAATTATATCTTAGAAAATCTTATACAGTGTGATTGTAAAGGATGTGGTCCCTAAGAAAGGTGAATGATGCCAAAACAAAGAAGATGGCTCAAATGTGATGCACACACAATTTTAAACTCAATTGATTTATGACTTATAATAAGACTGCTCAATACGTAATATGAAATTTGTATGACTAAGAAAGCTGGAGTACTTATCTTATAAAAATTGCTAAGGGAGTTGTGGAGAGTTCATAGAATCATGAAATGGTAGGGATTGGAAGGGACCTTTAGACCAAGGGGACCATCTAGTCCAAACCCTTGCTAAAGCAAGTCTACCTAGATCAGGTCACACAGGAACGTGCCCTGGTGGGTTTTGAAAACCTCCAGAGGAGACTCCACACCCTTCCAGGGCAGCTTGTGCCAGGGCTCCGTCATCCTCACAGTAAAGTAGTTAAGGAAAAACCACTTAAACATAAGGAAAAACTTTTTTTCTCCCAGCTTATGTCCTAATGCTCTTGACAGCTCATCCTTGTGACATACATCTTTTAAATACTTGTAAGTATTAATGAGGTCTCCCCTCAGTCTTCTTTTTTGTAGGCTGAACAGTCCCAGGATGTTATGAGAGACAGTGTCAAAAACCTTGCTGAATTCAAGGTAGATGACATCTGCTGCTCTCTCCTTATCTAGCCAGCCATTATGCACTCACAGAAAGTTATCGGGTTGATCAAGAAGGATTTCCCCCTGGTGAATCTATATTGACTCTCCTGATAACCGTCTTTTCCTTCGTGTGTTTAGAGATAACATCCAGGATGAGCTCCTCCATCACCTTGCTGGGGATGGAAGTGAGGTTGACTGCCCTGCAGTTTCCCGGGTTGTCCTTCTTGCCATTTTTGAAGACTGGAGTGACATTGGTCTTCCTTCAATCCTCAGGCAGCTTACCTGTGCTCGATGATCAAGCATGGAGAGCACTCCAGGGAGAGCCTAGAGCAATCTTCTAGTAAAAGAGGCATACAAGAAATCTGGAGGACTTTTTGCAAAGGCATGTAGTGATGAGAGATATGTTCTTAAACTGAAAGAGGGTAGATATAGATTAGATGTAAAGAAGATATTCTTCACTGTCAGGTTGTTGAGGCACTGGACCAGACTGCCCAGAGATGCTGTGGATGTCCCATTTCTAGAAGCGGTCAAGACCAACTTGGATGAGGCTTTGAGAAACCTTGTCTAGTGGAAGGAAGCTGTGCCCGTGGCAGGGCAGTTGGAACTAGATGGTCCTTTCCAACCCAAACTACTCTATGATTCATTATATTCTATGAATTCTTAAGCTGTACGAAATGGAAGTTTGAAATCACATGTAAAAATGTATATTTTCTTGGGTGAATAGTTTTATTAGTGGTGCATACAATGTGCAAACAGCCTGGTAGATTTCTATGTACAATCTTTAATTTTATGGGTTTTTTTTTTTACTAAGGAAACATGGAAATTATAGTGAAGGTAAATATATAAATTTGTATTTATTTTTCAGTGCTAGCTGCCTATATTAATTTGTTGTGTTACAGGAAAGCTTTTGAATTGACTTGTTCCAAACTTAACATATGAATTAATAAAGATATTTAGTAAGAAGTATGCAACAGTAGTAAATTCTGCAGCCACTGCCCTTGCAAAGTCATAGTGACCAACAGATAACTTCTAAGAGTTTTTATTAATGACATTTATCAATTAGCCAAAAATTAGTAAATTGTATATGATTCTAATGTTTTACAGAGATTCACATTGAGATACAAAATTCTGTAAAACATTAGTAACAATAACGAAAGTTCAAGACTCTATTTGCAAAAACCATCATGTTGTATGCATTAACGTACAAGCTCTCAGTATGCAAAGTACTCATATATTTAAATACAATTTAGAACAGAAAAATTTTAAAAGTGACAAAGTTAAACCAATATGCTTTTCCATTCTTTCTCATTACCATGATGTATTCCCATTGCTCCTTTCCTTTGGTAAAATTTTGACAGTTCAAAAGATGGCAATGTTTGAGGCATTTATAGATCTTCATAAATTAAATATACTTCCATATTAAGAACCATGTATTGGCTCTGCAACAAGTTACCTGTTTTCTATCTTTCAAAATAATTTATCTCAATAAACATAATCTAAAATAGTCCTTGGTTAGGATTGCACTTCTGCTTATCCCATGAGCTCTAATTGTTGCTAGTCAGTAAATTTAAGGTAAAATATTATGCACCACCAAGTGCAAAAGGTCAAAGTAGAAGACAATTTATTTAAAAATTGCCTTGAGAAGGTGCTTTGATTATATGTTCTGCATAAAGAATCAGATGCATACACTAATTTCTGGAAAAGCAGTTTAGCATTCATTTGCATGCAACTGAATAAAAATATCTAGTCAGACGGGGACCTGTGAAAAATATATCCGCTTTAGGAGATACTGATTAGGGGAGAGCTAAGAAAGACTTAACTTTTACTGAAAATGGCATTATAGAGGACCACTAGGCAAAAATTTCTTTTTCAAAATGAAAATACTGATTTTTGAGAGGTATTGAAGGGCAGATTCTGTTCTACTGAACAAAACTGACATGCTAGCCTAAACTTACTCTACATCATGCCGTTAAATAAGGCTGTCAGTTTTACATTTCGACCATGTAACATGTTATTTGACTAACATAACATCATGCAAATACTTATGGTGCTGTAAAAATTTCTGATCTTAAAATCACCATTTTTATCACCTTTAAAACATACTGTTACCTATATACTAGGCTTAATAAACAGAAAATATTAATATTTGGGTTTAATGTAGTCTATATTTTTCACAAGTTCCTTGGAATTCAGACAATTCAAAAGGGCCAAAATGTTCTATTTTGTTAGCTGAAGAAATGTTTTACTATGAAAGATTTTAGAGCAGAGATACATAAAAAAATGATTGTATACCTGCCTTGTGAGGTGCATAATTAAAGATACTATATCTTTCAAGCTATTTAAATGATACTGCATAGAATTTTTTCCCAATATTAAACACAAGTGCACATACTCAAAGGTGGCAGAACTAAACTTTAATACAGGAGATATAGAAATAGATATAGCACAGCACTGTTCTTCAAGAAGTATAAATTCTGTGAGAGAAGAAAAATAATCAGAGACTACAATGTGATATATGTTTGCTGCAATGTCTGAATTTGAAGTATGTTATGAAAAAGGAAGCAATTTTTCAATCACATTCAACATCACTGTAGTGCTGAGAGAAAATACAAAAGTCCTCTTATGATAAATGCAATATAAAAAAATCCTTGGAGTAGAAAGGGAAATTAAATTTTCTTCTGTCTCATGATGTTCTCAATGTGGTAGCAAAAAATATATATGTCTGGCTCAAAAAAAAAAATCTGATAAATTCAGAATATGCCCCCTGTAAATTGTTCTGCTTTGCAGAGAGGAATGTTCAATTTATTTTCTAGGGGAGTTTGACCAAATATTGTTTAAATTGACTGTTCCTTTTCTGGTGACAGGTATCAAGAACAAAACTATGAATGATAGGGTTTTTTTTCAGTTTGCTGGCTGAATAAGAAAAATAAAATCGGAAAACAATTTTCAAATTGAACTACAAATGTTCCCTTTCAAGGTGGAAAGACAGAATGGAGAATGGGGCTTACTGCCTAACATTAGCATCTACTGAGGAAGAAATCGCGTATATCCATGGAAAAGCTACAGAGTATACACCTATCAAAGATATTCCAGGAGGTAACTTTGCATTTAAAAATCAACATCTTATCTAACTGATACCTACAAATAATGCAGATATATGGATAGACAGTTGAGTTTCAATATAATTTATAAAGATTCTAGTTCTTCATTATTTTCTAAGTAAAAGCCATTTAATAAAATCTATATGCTATTATCACCTAATCTAGCTTAAGGCAACTCAGACTAAGCTTGAAAAGAGCTCATTAATTCTTTTTTTTTATGGTAATAATACTTTGTACTTATCATTTACATTCTATGTTTCTTCTGAGGTGCATGTAACATTTAGAATCATAGAATCATAGAATGGGTTGGAAGGGACCTTTAGAGATCATCTAGTCCAACTCCCCTGCAGAAGCAGGTTCACCTAGATAAGGTCACATAGGAAGATCTCCAGGTGGGCTTGAAGACCTCCAAGGAAGGAGACTCCACAACCCCTCTGGGCAGCCTGTGCCACTGCTCCATCACCCTTGCAGTGAAACAGATTTTTCTTATGTTTAAGTGGAACTTTTTGTGTTCCAGCTTCATCCCATTACCCCTTGTCCTGTTGCTAGCTACTATAGAATAAACGGATGCTCCAACCTCCTGATACCCACCCTTTAGATATTTGTAAATGTTAAAACAATCCCCACTCAGTCTCCTCTTCTCTAGACTAAACAGCCTCCATTCTCGCAGTCTTTCCTCATATGAAAGATGTTCCATTCCCCTGATCATCTTGATGGCCCTGTGCTGAACTCTCTCCAGAAGTTCTCTATTCCTCTTGAGCTGAGGAGCCCAGAACTGGACACAGGACTCCAGATGAGGCCTCACCAGGACAGAGTAGAGGGGGAGAAGAACCTCCCTTGACCTGCTAGCTACATTCTTCTTGATGCATCCCAGAATTCCATTGGCGTTCTTGGCCACGAGGGCACATTGCTGGCTCATGGTTAGCTTATTATCAATCAGCACTCCCAGGTCTCTCTCTGCAGAGCTGCTTTTCAGCAGTTCGACCCCCAGCCTGTACTGGTGCATACAGTTGTTCCTTCCCAGATGCAGGACTCTGCACTTGTCCTTGTTGAACCTCATGGGGTTCCCCTGTGCCCAACTCTCAAGCTGGTCAAGATTCCATTGAATGGCAGCCAGTCCTCCTAGTTTGGTGTCATTAGTGAACTTGCTGAGGGTACACTCTGTCCCCTCATCCAGGTTGTTGATGAAGATGTTGAATAAAACTGGTGTCAGAACCGATCCCTGTGGAACTCCACTGGCCACAGGCCTCCAACTCGATTCTGTGCCACTGATCACCACCCTCTGGGTTCTGTCATTCAGTCAGCTCTCGATCCACCTCATTGCCCACTATGTAAATGATTATAAACTAACTCCAGTAACATAATCCTTGTATTCACATTCCTTTGCATGTTAAGTGAAACTTCATGTCAGATAACTGAAGTAAAAGTTCAGATTATCTCTAAGTAACCCCACTCAGAAGAACACGATATACCGAAGTTAGCTTGGTATAACTGAAGCTATTTGGCTGCATCAGAGGGATTTAGGTGAAAAAGAGAGAGTTTAAGTGAGGGAGCTTAGGTGAAAAGAGTAAAGGCTGTGATGCTTGGAGCTGTTTAGAGCTAGCTTGGGCACTATGTTGCTCGTATGTTGTGGATTAAGCCTGGTCAGAAATGAAGCACCATGCAGCTGCTTGTCCACACTTCCTCTCTCCATATCCCCACCTCTTGTGGTGTGATTGTGGAAGCCCAAGTGAGATAGGAGGAGAAAAGATAAACAAAGGCCTTGTGGATTGAGACAAAGACAGAGACAGATCATTCACCAATTATGGTCATGGGAAAAACAGATTCAACTACTCATAGAATGTCAGAATCACAGAATCATTATGATTGGGAAAGACCTTTAAGATGTTCAAGTCCAATCACTAGGCTTACATTGCCAGGCCCATCAGTAAACTAAACCATATTCCTCAGCACCTCATCTATGAGTCTGTTGAAAATTTCTAGGAATGATGACTCCACCACGTCCCTGGGCAGCCTGTTCCAATAACCCTTTTGTTGAAAAAGTTCTTCCCCATGTCTAATCTATGTAGGGAAGAAAACAAGATCAGTTTAATCCACCACCAACTAGAAACAGAACAGACAGAAAACAAAAACAGAGCAGTAGGATGAGAAAAATGCAATCATCACTTTAAGATCTCCTTCCCCCATACCTCCCTTCTTCCCAGGTTCAGGTTCCTGCTCCCAGTATCTCTGCCTCCTCCCAGTCAGTGAAGTAAGGTGCAGGAAATGGAGATTGTGGTCAATTCTTCACAGATGGTCTCTGGTGCTTCTTCTTCCTCAGAGGAGGAGGACTCCTTACCATCTTCTCCTGCCCCAATATGAGGTCCCTACCACAGGATACAGTCCTTAATGAACCCCTCTGAGATGAGTCCTTCCCAAGAGCTGCAGATCCTCACAAACTCCTCCATTGTGGATCTCCTCTGTGGCAGGCACAAGTCCAGTCACATTCTGCTCTGATGCTGTTTCTCCACAGCCCTTCCAGTCACAGTCATATCATCTGGCATGGGGTCCTCCACGAGCTGCTGACAAATCTCATCTTCACTGTTGCCCTCTATGAGTTGCAGGGGGAAAGCTGCCATCTCACTATGGGATGCAGAGAGGTGTCTGCTCCAGAACACCTCCTCTCCTCTTTCCTTACTGACCTTGGGGTCTGCATGGTCACTTCTGTCTTGTCTCACTCCTTTCACCACCTCCACCCTCAACTACGAATTCCTCCTCCTCAAAAAGGGATTGCAGAGGCACCCAACTGGCTCAATCCCAGAAGCGAATCTGACTTAAAGAAGGGGAAAGTTTCAAGCATCTTCTTACAGGGAACACAATTGCAGTCTCTTCCTTGTTACCAGAAATGTCTCCATGCAAATCCAACACAACACAAAACTGTGTCTGACTTGACTGAAGAACCTGTATCATGATGCTAAGTGCGTTGCTTTAGTGTGGTTTGATTATATTTAATGTTACCATGTGTTTGAGAAATCTTTTTAGGAAACTAATAGCCTTAACTTTGGTAGATTTTTATGAATTACAAATAATTTACTGGAGTCATTAGTCTTTTTTAACAATATAAGAATGTAAGTAGCAATCAGAGCCAAATAGTATTTTTATGAGTCTAACCTTCTTCCTGTATTTTTACTGGTTTTGGTACTGCCACGACTTTTAAATTAGCTACATTTACATTCCTCATAGAATATGTTTTGATTATTCAGTGGTGACAATTCAGAGCCTGGTAATGGAAATTTATATCAGAATACTTACTATGGAATAAATCAAGTCTTTGATAGTTCTGGTTTTGGTAAATCTAAATTCCTTATATAACCTGGATAAAGATATGAGGCTATAAGAGCAATTAAATAGTTTTTCCTAGGACAATAAAGTTGCAGATAGAAAATCTACAAGAGGAGGAAATATTTCTTATTTATGGCTAAGGATTTTATACATTGTATAGTTTTTGCAAATACCTGTACATCTCTAGAGATACTGTTCAAGAAAACCATGCAATTTGATTTCAGTACCTATGACTCAGTTATCTAATGCAGCAAGCACCTCCTACACTGACAATCCTCAAAAACTTTGCAAAATGTAAGCGTCCAGCCTAATACACTGTGGTGGTTTCCTCAGGTGCCCACCAAGTCATAATATGACTCCTCCTCCTAAACTGGACAGAGGAGAGAGAAATATAATGTGAGATTTCTGAGTTAAGGACAGAGAGATCACCCAGCAATTAGTGTCACAGGCAAAACGGACTCAGCTTGGGGAGAAATGGTTTGATTTATTAATAAACTATAAAACCAGGGAGCGCGAGCGACCAGGAGCGCAGTGAACAGGGCCGGCAAATGGAGTGATGCGGTACCCAGGAGTGACGCAGCACTTTGCGCAGCAGTTAGAGCAGGGAGGACGGGCAGGGAACAACCCCGTGGCCCTTTTAGAGAAGCAGAAGTCAGGGAAGTGCCCCAGTTTCAGCTTCAAGCTAGCAAAATGGTGAGCACTCGCCTAAGGACTAAAGCCAGGGCTCAGGTGGACAAAACTCGGGTGAAGGTCAATGCATCCACCCAGACTGAGCCGGCTAGTAGAGAAGCTTTGGTCCAGGTGGAATGCTGGGAGTGTTTAGACTGCTTAGGGACCTATGCCTCTGAGGCAAAAATGTGTCATAGGTGCCCTCAAGTTCAAGAACTGCAGCGCCTGGTGAAAGAGCTGCAGGAAACTGTGAGTAGGCTCTGTAGTATTAGAGGGGAAGAAGTGGAGATAGATGGAGACTTCCACAATCAGGTGCAAGCCTCCAGTGAATCCAATAAGTCATGGACCCTGGTTACAAAAAAAAGAAAGACAAAGGCTTGTCTTCAAAGCCCTCCTTCCAGAGTGCCCACTACAAATAAGTATGAGGCACTGGCGACAAGGATCTTCGATGAGCAAGCTCCAAAAGGGGAAAACCCACTAAACAACCCATCAGCTGCTCCACCTGCAGTAGGTAATGGACATCGCAGGAAGAGGCGAAGGGTGTTTGTTGTGGGTGACTCGCTGCTAAGGGTCACTGAGAGACCCATCTGTGGAGCAGGTAGGGAGTCAAGAGAGGTGTGCTGCCTACTTGGGGCCAAGATCAGGGATGTGGCCGAGAGAGTGCCACGGCTAATCACAGATGCAGGACACTACCCCCTACTTGTGTTCCATGTAGGTATGAATGATGTCATGAAGCACGACATCTCCAGGATTTAGATGGATTTTAAATCCTTGGGGGAGCAGCCAAAAGGTAGAGGGGCTGAGGTTATTTTCTCCTCTATCCTGTTCACTGGTGATAAAGGAGGAGTTTGTAATGGAAAAATCAGCCAAGTGAACTCCTGGCTCAGAGGCTGGTGCTGGTGGGAAGGCTTTGGGTACTTTGACAATGGATCCTTCCTTAGGGACTCATCAGATGGGATTCGTCTCTCCCGTAAAGGCACTGGATTATTTAGGAGTAGACTAGCAAATTTAATAAAGAGGTCTTTAAACTAAGGGACTTGGGGAGTGGGGGGAGAAGCAAAACAGAACAAGCTGTCCCCTCTAGCTGGGAAACAGGGCAGGACAGGGAATGCAATGGTAAGTGCCCTTCATCTGCACACTGGGCTGAGATACGGAAGGCTGATCACCCTGAGAAAGAGCCAAACCGGGAAGGAACCTCCTGCATCCACCCAGGGGAACCTGTGTTTGAGTAAGCCCCTGTGCTGCCTCTACACCAATGCACGCAGCCTGGGGAATAAGCAGGAGGAACTGGAGATGTGGGTGTGGATGCGGGGCTACGACCTCATTGCAGTCACAGAGACGTGGTGGGACAGCTGCCATGACTGGAGCACAGCCATGGAGGGCTATGTATTATTCAGGAAAGACAGACTGTCAAGGCGAGGAGGTGGAGTTGCTCTCTATGTGAGAGAGCAATTAATGTGTACTGAACAGTGCCTGGATGGGGATGAGGGGAGAGTAGAGTGCTTATGGGTAAAAATTAATGGTCAGGGCAAGGCAGGTGATATTGTTGTAGGAGTCCGCTACAGGCCACCTGATCAGGAGGAGGATGTGGATGAGGCCTTCTACAAACAGCTGGGAGCTGTCTCACGATCACAGTCCCTGGCCCACATGGTGGACTTTAACCACCCTGATATTTGCTGGGATAGCCACACAGCCAAGCACACGCAGTCCAGGAGGTTCCTACAGATTGTTGACGACAACTTCCTGTCACAGGTGATCAAGGAACCAACAAGGAGGGGTGTGCTGCTGGACATGGTACTGATGAATAGAGAGGGCCTGGTTGGGGATGTGAAGGTTGGAGGCAACCTTGGCTGCAGTGACCATGAGATGGTAGAGTTCAAGATCCTGTGTGGAAAAGGCAGAACACAAAGCAGGACCGTGGCCCTAGATTTCAGGTGAGCCGACTTTGGCCTCTTCAAAGATCTACTTGGATGGATCTCATGGGATATGATTCTAGATGGTAGAAATGCCAATGAGAGCTGGTCAATCTTCAAGCACCACTTCCTCCAAACCCAGGATCAGTGTGTCCCAGTGCGTAAGAAAAGAGGAAAAGGAGGTAGGAGGCCTCCACGGACAAGCAAGGATCTGCTGGGACAACTCAGGCAGAAAGCAGCCATCTATGAGAGGTGAAAACAGGGGCTGGCTTCTTGGGAAGAGTATAAGAACATTGCCAGGGCATGCAGGGGTGCAACTAGGAAGGCTAGAGCCCTTCTAGAATTACATTTAGCCAGGGATGTTAAGGACAGCAATAAGGCATTTTTCAAGTACATCAGCAGCAGAAGGATGGTGAGAGGGGATGTGGGCCCGCTGCTAAACGCTGAGGGTGCCCTGGTGTCTGAAGATGCAGAGAAAGTCAAAGTACTGAATGCCTTCTTTGCTTCAGTCTTTAAGGCAAAGGCCAATGCTCGGGAAGCCCAGTCCAGCAAGGATAACAGGATGGCCAGGACAGCAGAGGACTTGCCCTGGATGGAAGAGGAAGAGGTTAAAGACTTGTTGGCCAAGCTTAAGGCTCATAAGTCAATGTGTCTTGATGGGATGCATCCTAGAGTGCTGAGGGAGCTGACTGATGTGATTGCTAAGCCTCTCTCCATCATTTTTGAACAATCATGGAGGACAGGTGAGGTGCCTGAGGACTGGAGAAAGACCAATGTCAATATAGTCTTAAAAAACGGCAAGAAGGACAAACCAGGAAACTACAGGCCGGTCAGACTCACCTCCATCCCTGGAAAAGTGATGGAACAACTCATCCTGAATGTTATCACTGAACATATGAAGGATAAGATGGTTATCAGGGGGAGTCAACATGGCTTCACCAAGGGGAAATCCTGTTTGACTAACCTGATGTCCTTCTATGAGTGCATAACCGGCTGGCTATATGAGGGGAGAGCAGCAGATGTCATCTACCTTGACTTCAGCAAGGCTTTTGACACTATGTCCCACAACATCCTCATCAGAAAGCTCAGGCAGTGTGACTTGGATGAGAGGACAGTGAGGTGGATCGAGAGCTGGCTGAATGACAGAGCCCAGAGGGTGGTGTTCAATGGCACAGAGTCGAGTTGGAGGTCTGTGGCCAGTGGAGTTCCACAGGTATCGGTTCTGAGGCCAGTGTTGTTCAACATCTTCATCAACGACCTGGATGAGAGGACAAAGCATATCCTCAGCAAGTTCGCTGATGACACCAAACTGGAGAACTGGCTGATTCCCCAGAAGGCTGTGTTGCCATTCAGCGGGATCTCAACTGACTTGAGATGTGGGCAAAGGGGAACCTCATGAGGTTCATACATGTGCAGAGTCCTGCATCTGGGAAGGAACAACCCCCTGCACCAGTACAGGCTGGGGGTCGAACTGCTGAAGAGCAGCTCTGCAGAGAGAGACCTGGAAGTCCTGATTGATAATAAACTAAATATGAGCCAGCAATGTGCCCTCATGGCCAAGAAGGCCAATGACATCCTGGGATGCATCAAGAAGAGTGTGGACAGCAGGTCGAGGGAGGTTCTTCTCCCCCTCTACTCTGCCCTGGTGAGGCCTCATCTACAGTCCTGTGTCCAGTTCTGGGCTCCTCAGCTCAAGAGGGACAGGGAAGTGCTGGATTGAGTCCAGCATAGGGTCACCAAGATGATCAGGGGAATGGAACGTCTTTCATATAAGGAAAGACTGCGAGAATGGAGGCTGTTTAGTCTAGAGGAGACTGAGTGGGGATTGTTTTAACATTTACAAATATCTAAAGGGTGGGTATCAGGAGGTTGGAGCATCCGTTTATTCTATAGTAGCTAGCAACAGGACAACGGGTAATGGGATGAAGTTGGAACACAAAAAGTTCCACTTAAACATAAGAAAAATGTTTCACTGAGAGGGTGATGGAGCAGTGGAACAGGCTGCTCAGAGGGGTTGTGGAGTCTCCTTCCTTGGAGGTCTTCAAGACCCGCCTGGACATGTTCCTATGCGACCTGATCTAGGTGATCCTGCTTCTGCAGGGGGGTTGGACTAGATGATCTCTAAAGGTCTCTTCCAACCCCTACCATTCTATGATTCTACGAAATGTCCCTTACAACCCCTACCATTTTATGAGTCTATGAAATGTGGATAGGTAATGCATTACCTGCAAATGAATTTACATGAATTTACAAATGAATTGGAATGTAAACAGTATGTAAATGTAAAATGAGAGACAAGTCTAAGGAATGTGAGGACACGGCGTAAATAGTTGTCATGTCTATTCAGGGGCATATAAACAAATAATTCTGACAAAATGGCAATAAGATATCTTTCATTCCATAGCAAAAGTTATGTTTTTTTCATTTATTTCAAACTGAAAGAGAATATGTGTACTGACACCTTAATATATGTTCTATCACTTGCTGTTCCTTTTGGTTGATTAAAGCTAATTTATAGTTCTGTCTTTTTTCATAACTCTTAACAAACTATGAAGTTATCAATAAGAAGTGAAAATACCTTTTTTCCATGCATAGCTTACAGATCATATGAACTAAAAACTCATATACCACAGGGTGTGCTTGTAGAATTATACATATTTGGTGACATTCAGCACAAGACCATTCTACAGTCGTTTGTAAAGCTTACAGTAACAATGACTCATTCCTTCTTAGAAAGTAAAGTTCAGAGTTCAGGAAAGCATGAATGTGGGCATACATTATTAACATACTAAAACAGCAGCATCTCAGAAGTCACACCATCAGCAACATTGATTGCTTATCTTAAAATCGAAATACACTCTTATCTGGGAATAAACAAAACAAATGAAGAGTGTAAAGTATAGTGTGTGCATGACTGCATGCATATGTATATGTATATGCATATAAATATGTATACATTCATTCAAGAGAACTAAGAAGGCAACAAATTTCCAGAGAAAATTATACAAGAATCACATTGGACCATTTTTAACACATAGCTCAAACTCTGCTCAGCTTTTTCTGATTGTTGGTATGCTTCTATGCACGTTTTTTCTACACCTCCAAAATGCTAAGAAAATAAAAATATTCAACTTCCTCTCCCCAAAAGAGCCAAATCCTCCTGAAGCTAGCAAATTCTGTTTAACAGCTTTATCAATGATCTGGATGAAGAGATTGAGTACACACTCAGTAAGTTTGCTGATGGCGCTGAGCTGGGCGAGTATGTAGATCTGCTTGAGGACAGGAAGGCTCTTCAGAGGGATCCGGACAGACTGGAGCAATGGACTGATGCCAATTGCATGAAGTTCAGGAAGACCAAGTGCCGGGTCCTGCATTTGGGCCACAACAACCCCATGTAGCGCTACAGGCTTGGAGCAGAGTGGCTGGAAAGCTGAGCAACAGGAAAAGACCTGGGGAAGTTAATGGACAACTGGCTGAACACGAGCCAGCAGTGTGCCCAGGTGCCCAAGAAGGCCAATGGCATCCTGGTCTGTATCAGAAATAGTGTGACCAGCAGAATAAGGTGCTAATTGTCCCCCTGTACTCAGTATTGATGAGGCTGCACCTCGAGTGTGATGTTCAGTTTCGGGCCACTCACTACAAGAAGGATATTGAGGTGCTGGAGCCTGTCCAGACACAGGCAATGAAGCTGGTGAAGGGTCTGCGGAACAAATCTTATGAAGAGCAGCGGAGGGAGCTGTGGATGTTTAGTCTGGAGAAGAAGAGGCTGAGAGAAGATATGATCACTCTCTGCAACTACCTGAAAGGGGATTGTAGTGAGGTGGGGGTCAGTCTTTTTTCTCCAATAATGAATGACAGGGTAAGAGGAAACAGCCTGAAGTTGCACCAGGGGAAAATTAGATTGGACATTAGGATGAACTTTTTTTACCAAGAGGGTTTTTAAGGATTGGAACAGGCTGCCCAGGGAGGTGGTGGAATCACTATCCTGAGAGCTATTTGAGAGATACACAGATAAGTGTCGTGGTTTTGTCCAGCCGGGAACAAAGAGCCACGAGGGTGCCTGCTCACTCCTCTCCCTCCCGGCGGAGCGGGGAGGGGAACCAGACAAAAAGGGGAAAAACCCGAGTAGGTTGAAATAAGAACGGTTTAATAGAACAACAATAAGAAGAAACAAGTTCAGGAAAAACAGTTTTAACAGTAAATGAGGGGATGGATATACAAAAGGAATGGCGCGTGACGCGGCTGCTCACCACCCGGGACCCGACCGGCAGCCCAGCCCGTGCTCCCGAAGCCCCGCTCCCGACTAGCTCCCTGCCTATATGTACTGGGCATGATGTCAGTATGGTATCCAATACCTGTTGGCCAGCCCAGGTCAGGTGCCCATGTTGTGCCTCTTCCTACTTCCTCATCAAAGTTAACTTTCTCCTAGCCCAAACCAGGACAATGAGGTACTGAGGGACATGGTTTAGTTTAGTGATGGACTTGTCAGTATAAGGTTAGTGTTTCGACTTGATGATCTTAAAGGTCTTTACCAACCATAATGATCCTGTCATTCTATGATTCTTTGAAAGGAGAAATGGTGAACAAATTCTCTGTGAGTTCTTGCAAGCCCATTTTTAATAACTTTGGCACTTTTAACTTTTAATAACTTTTAATAGTCTTAGACTGAGTCACAACAGCTGCCCTGAGCCAAGGTGTGCAGCCATGTGGACCCACACTGTGGGTATTTGTGTGTGAGTTGAAGGGGTGCTCTCTTCCTGACTTGTGCATCAACAAGTTGTAGGGAGCAGCATAGGTACTCGGAAAGCCTCAGCACTCACATTTCCAATTGGAGGTGTGTGGAAATATGAAAACCTGTACTCTAAGGAGAGGTGGGAGGGTCTTTGCAACTGTGTGACTGAACTTTTGAAAATTAGTTCTAGTAGAATGTCTAGAAATTTATGGGTGTTTCTTACCATTTTTAAGTATGTAGAGTTGTCATTTATGTATGTTTTAGTGCTCGTATTGATCTAGACATAATCAGTTCACTGATTATGAGTTAATTAGAGGCATTTATAAATCAATAAATTGTTTTGATCCTGATTTAGAATATTTGAAGTGAGCAGCAGACCTCTATGACTTTGTTCCAGCCTTGACGTTTTGGACACAAAATATATGTGAGCTAAAGACTCTCTAAAGTCTGAAAAAGATATTAATAGCCTATTTTATGCAAGAAGGATTCAGATTTTGCAGTGAGTAATGACAGTACTCTATATTAAAAAAAAGGGCAGATGGCAGATCAAGACGCACTGACCTAAGCTGGGGAAGTGAGTCTGCACTCCAGTCAGTGGTCTATATGGAAAAGACAGTGGTGGAGTTGGTAAAACTGGCATGACTAGAAGTTGCACAAGGAAGATAGAAGTATCTCCTCTCTTTTGCATACAAAAACCACTGTCTTGCTGTCCAGGATTTACATGAAAAAAAATTAAGCATTTTAAGTATATTTGAATCATTTGTACAGGAATTATAAACCTACCTTTTAGAAAGATTTTCTGTTTTGAAATGGAAAATTTCTTGTTAGGTGTGCAGCATCCTTTTCCATCTCTGCATGCTGAGTTCAACAAATGGTTTGATATAGAAAGAGACTGTTTTTTTTCTTTGTCTCCAGAGTCTGGTAACCTATGTAGAGGAAATCTGGGCTAAGGACTGTAGATTTTCCTCTGGGAGAAACTTTACAACACTATAATTGTTTCTTCAGCTTCGCAACACAGCATAATCTTTGGAAGTCTCAGAAATACTTTTAGCAAACAATGAATTCACAGGTATATTAAAGATACAAGTTGCCTGGCTCTACTTATTCTGCATGAATTTCACATATCCTAGAAAACTATTAACAAGTTTAATCTTCAGTGATCTGGGTCAATGGAACTGGTTATGTTAGATCCACAAGAATATGTATTTTAGATTTATCGTTTTCTAACATTTCAGAGTAGATAATTGTATCTATTGTTGGTGTTTTCCATACTACTTGTCAGGCTTTCTGATCTTATCTGCAACTCTGATGGTAAAAGAGCTATTAAATTTACTCATTTAATTTTTTTCTGCAGTCTAGGCTAAATCTCCATCAATGCATCAAAACAAGCCACGCTAAGAGTAGTAACTGGAGAAAATAAGAATAATATTTACCTCAATGAATAAAAATAAAAATCTCTGATAATGAAAAGCATTCCATTTAATAACATCTTTGTCTGGAATCAAATGACCTCTTTTTCTTATATGGATGTTTGTCAGAGTTGCTTTGGACTGCAGTTATTCCTTTTGAAATAACATGTTACTGTTTCAAAAAGTCTTGCTTTTCCTTTGGTCTGTACCTAGGTTTCTTTAGATTAATCTTAAAAAATCTCATTTCAGAGGATGAAAAACAAAAGGGAAAAAATACATATCCTTACACAAAATTTGTACATGTGGGAATAGAGAATGTAGGTTTATACAGCTTTAACTCTTTTGAGAAGTGCTCTGTCTACTCAGCAAAGCTTTCCTTCATTAGTTAGCCATGAAAGCTGCTTACCCTCAAGAATAGAGTTGAACATGGTCTTGCAATAGTTTTTCGCATCATAGCTTATGGAAGGCAATTCAATAGAAGGCAGGAACCAAAAGTTCCACAGGAACTTACAGATACACTGATCTGCATCAAATACTTAGGACAGACAACCCTACTTTAATGTCAAAATCATTTTGTCTCATTATGACTTCTGAGATATTCCATACTCCAGCTGAAGAATATATTTTGTGTCTAACAGACAAGGATGGGACTTCTTGATGTTGGTGAAACAATTGTAATTATTTACCGACAAATCTCTCTCTTAAGCAGATTTTATATTTCCAGAACCTGGTAAGGAGGAAAAACAATGTCAAAACATGTAAGTAACAAAAAGTGAACGAGTTATCTGTAGGTAGGACTCAGTTTTCTTCAGTCTAGTAGGAGTTAATAGGTTAATAGTAGGTTGTAAACTGTGCTGTGACTGTTTTGTAATAAAAATTTGTGGAAAAGAAGGCTTAAAATATAGATTCAACCCACTATGGTAAGGAAGTGGCAGAGCACAGCAGTATTCCAGAGCTGACAGTGTAGTCTCTACTGTTAGTTGTTCTAATGTAGTTTGAAGAGCACTTCTTCAAAATGTTAAGGGATGTTAAGGACAGCAATAAGGCATTTTTCAAGTACAGCAGCAGCAGAAGGATGGCGAGGGGGGATGTGGGCCCACTGCTAAATGCTGAGGGTGCCCTGGTGTCTGAGGATGCAGAGAAGGTCGAAGTACTGAATGCCTTCCTTGCTTCAGTCTTTACGGCCAAGGCCGACGATGGGGAAGCCCAGGGAGAGCATCTGATGGGGAGAGCACCAGATGTCATCTACCTTGACTTCAGAAAGGCTTTTGACACTATCTCCCATAATATCCTCATCAGAAAGCTCAGGCAGTGTGACTTGGATGAGTGTATGGGGTGAGGCGGCTGAATTAAGCCCAGAGGGTGGTGATTAATGGCACAGAATCGAGTTGTGGCCTGTGGAGTTCCACAGGGATTGGTCTGAGGCCAGTCTTGTTCAACATCTTCATCCACAACCTGCATGAGGGGACAGAGTGTACCCTCAGCGAGTTCGCTGATGACACCAAACTGGGAGGACTGGCTGATTCCCCAGAAGGCTGTGCTGCCATTCAGCAGGATCTCGACTGTCTTGAGAATTAGGCAGAGAGGAACCTCATGAGTTTCAATAAGGACAAGTGCAGAGTCCTGCATCTGGGAAGGAACAACCCCATGCACCAGTACAGGCTGGGGGTCGAACTGCTGAAGAGCAGCTCTGCAGAGAGAGATCTGGGAGTCCTGACTGATAATTAACTAAATATGAGCCAGCAATGTGCCCTCATGGCCAAGAACGCCAATGGCATCCTGGGATGCATCAAGAAGAGTGTAGCCAGCAGGTCAAGGGAGGTTCTTCTCCCCCTCTACTCTGCCCTGGTGAGGCCTCATCTACAGTCCTGTGTCCAGTTCTGGGCTTCTCAGCTAAAGAGGGACAGGGAGCTGCTGGACAGAGTCCAGTGTAGGACCATCAAGATGATCAGGGGACTGGAGCATCTTTCATACGAAGAAAGACTGTGGGAACTGGGGCTGTTTAGTCTGGAGAACACAAAATGTTCCACTTAAATATAAGAAAAATCTATTTCACTGTGAGAGTGATGGAGCAGTGTAACAGGCTGCTCAGAGTGGCTGTGGAGTCTCCTTCCTTGGAGATCTTCAAGACCCGCCTTGACATGTTCCTATGTGACCTCATCTAGGTGGTCCTGCTTCTGCAGGGGGGTTGGACTAGATGATCTCTAAAGGTCCCTTCGAATCCCTAACACTATTATTCTATGATTCTTAATGTCCACTTCTACTCTCTCTCCTGTATTCACACTTGTAACCTAGTTTGGTTAAAACGTTCTGAAATACTGCATAAAACTGAAAACTGGAATGATTTTGTAGAATTTTCAGGTTTTGCACCTCATTGTTCATCATTTTCCATGTCATTAATAAATATACTTGAATACGTACTGGTATGCCTTTTCAGATGATTTTTCTCTTCCTCTTAGAACTCGCCTTTCAGCTCTTTTCAGCTAAAAAATAGATGCATTTAATCTATTTTTTCATCTTAGTTTTTTTTTTTTTAAAGTTAAACCAGAGTGTAATTTAGTAAAAGGGAAAGGAATCTGGCATTTTAAAATAGGGTTCATAACAAATGTGCAGACTAGCTAATAAGTTGTCCATACTGGCATGAATTTTCTTCTAAATCTTTTATATTAAAAATTTTTTTGTAAAGATCCAAATATTGCTTTGCTTTGGTGCAGTGATAGATCTGATAATACTGACAAATCATATTAAAAATGCACTTTGACTAGCTCATATGAACATTCTTTTTCTCTTTATTTGTAAATAATGGTAAAAGATTTGTATTATTCTGTCAAGCTGAAAAAACTGAGGTACTTGAGAGATTTGTGAATGAGTAGTCTGGAATGTTTTTTTGAGATCTTAGAAATGATTTGTCTCACTTCAAATTTGCTTTACAACACCTAGTCAAATTTGCTTTACAAAACCTAGTGAAATGGACTGATATTTTCACTAAAACATCTTTTGGTCTTCAGATCCAAAAGTATTCTAATAAAATTTCGTTTTCCCACTTCTAGCACCAGAAAACAGCAATAAACGAAGGTACTCATTTTGTTGACCTTGCTTGTAAACAATGCAGGAGGGTCTCTCAGAAGGTCATTTCTGCAGATATTTTTGATAACACTGCAGAGCTTATGAATCTTCAGTAATAAACATCACTACAAGACATGCAGAATACATTACTTAAAATGATTGACATAGTATAAATTCCACAATAAACACTCTATGAGCAGTTTGAATACTAATCTGTATTCTGATTACTCAAATACATCTTTGAGGAGTTACACATAATAAACAAGAATGGCAGATGTCAAAGGCCTATGCAAGTGTGCTGATGATACCAAACTGGGAAGACTGGTTGATTCATCTGAAGCTTTAGAGCTGGGCAGAGAAGAATCTCATGAGGTTCAACAAGGACAAGTGCAGAGTCCTGCACCTCAGGAGAAACAACCTCATACACCAGTGCAGGATGTGGGGGTTGACCTGCTTGGGAGCAGTTCTGTGGAGAGAGAGATGGGAGTTCTGGATGACAGCAAACTAACCATGAGCCAGCAGTGTGTCTTTGTCACCAAGAAGGCCAGTGGTATCCTAGGATGTGTGTTACCATCAGGATGAATGTGTCCAGCAGGTCAAGAGGTTCTCTTCCCCCTCTTCTCTGCCCTGACAAGGCCTCATCTGGAGTCCTGTGTCCAGTTTTGGTCTCCCCAGTTCAAGAGGGACAGGGAACTTCTGGAGAGAGTCCAGCACAGGGCCACCAAGATGATCAGGGGACTGGAACATCTTTCATATGAAGAAATGCTGTGGGATCTGGGACTGTTCAGCCCAGATAAGAGGAGACTGAGGGGGGAAATCTCATTCATATTTACAAGTATTTAAAAGGTGTATGTCAAGGGGATGAGGCAACACTTTTTTCTGTTGTGTCCAATGATAAGACTAGGGGTAAATGGACAAAAGCTGGAACACAGAAAGTCCTACTTAAACACAAGGAAAACATTCTTCTCAGTGAGGATGAGGGAGCACTACTGGCACAGGCTGCTCAAAGAGGTTGTGGAATCTCCTACTCTGGAGGTTGTTAAAACCCACCTGAATGCATTCCTAACTGACCTGATCTAGGTGGACTTGCTTGAGCAGGGTGGGTAGGGCTAGATGATCTTTAGAGATCCCTTCTAACCCTTACCATTCTCTGATTCTGTGATGATGACTGTTCCATTTCCACAATTGGACATTTTTAAGAAATTGTGACTGGAATTTTAGTGATCCATAACATTTTTATTTGCTTTAATAAATTTTAAAAAATACTGTACTGCAGAAATCACAGAACATTTCAATGAGTAATATTCAGCTCCTAATCTATTAGTTATATGGATTATAAAAAGTTCCCATACCCATTTTGTTTTAAGTAAATAAATTTATTAAGAAAGCAAGTATTTAACAGAAAAGGATATTTATCAAGCTGTAAAACTTAAGTCATTACAACAAAAACTTCGCAGGAAAAAGCTTCTTAGTTTAACAAGCTATAAATATGATCCAACTGTTGGAAAAGTAGTGAGGAACCAAAGAAGTACTGAGATTTAGTCTCTAATAGGTTGGAAATCATATTGAACTACTGTGAAACCCTGCCCTGGATCTATCAGTTCCTTGCATAAAAACTGTATGTTCTGATTGATTTCTTATTTCTTACTGCATTGCTGAAGAACTAAAGTATCAGCCCATTATTTTTTACTGAAAGCTCAAAAATTGTCCTCTGTGTACCATTACCACATCTTCATAGGGCCACATTGCTTCCTTTGCAAAGAGCCTGTAATGATTGTAATATCAGAAGGGTACACTCAAGAGAAGTGGGAGCTGAAACATGAAATATCATGGACTACTTAATATCTTCAACTAAACAAAAGTCTATGATTTCCATCTAAAAAAAATTAACAGTAATTAAAGTTGATCTTAACAATGCTTTGGTTTGTTTCCAGATGTTGGCGAAGTTTTTACATTAAATTTCTTTTAGCACTCTAAACATCTAAAATCCATCCCGTGACCAGTATTATTTTACATTTTGCTTTAATATAGCAGCTGATGCTTCATGAGGTATTATGAGTCAGAAGAAAAATGCTATATTTTCCATATAAATGGGAAATTAAAAGACTATTTTAAAGTTATTTTTTAAAGTTTGTTGGATTTTTTTCAGCTGTTGAATCTAAATATTCTAAAAGCAGATTAAGTTTCCTGAAATTATACTTTTATATAAAACCTTGTCTCCTCATTAAGACAGTTTGAATTGAAAAGTTTGGAATTTTGGTTTCAAAATGGTTTGCCAGAAATCTCTTTTCATTTCTCACTTACATAAACATCAACGCCCAACCCCTTGAATTTTCAAGAGACAAATCACAATTAAGTGATTTGATGATTTCCAATAAAAACAAAACATTATTTTTATTAACCCAAAAGTAATTTGATTGGAATGTATTCTAGAGCATAGCTTGCAATTTGATTGTTTAGGGTTTTTTTTGTTCAATTTATGGCTATCCTCCTTTCCTTCTGAGTCCACTTCTAATTTCAAGCATTCCGAGTACTGGAAAGCTCTGGTGTCTAAGACTCCACTAAGAGAAATGGGAGTGTCTTCTTGAATTGACTTCAGTGAAGATGTGCTAGTTTGCACTAGTTGTTTCTTTGGCCCTGTACCTTTTTATTTGGATAAAACCTGTTGATTTTCTGTATCCCTGCTCACATTTTGTTTCCAAATAGGCATCCCACACTCCAAAAGCCATCTGATTTTTGTTCTGAGCTAATGAGTGTGCTTTAGTGCTAATGTCCTTGGGAGGAGGTATCATGCTGTTATTTTGTCAAATTTCTAACCCTTGTGAATTAACAGGTTTAAACAATTTGCTCCCCACCATATTCACAGAAATAAATTGTAAGTGCACAGAGGATGCTATACAGATCAACAGTATGATGTGGTAATCCAGGCTTAATGACCCTGTTCAAACAGGGATTCAGTCCTGTTAAGTAGGGTGACATCTGCTCTTTTACCCATGACTGGTTATAGGTTATGAGAAACCAATGCCTTCTTTCTAACACTGAATTCATATTCATACAACTATTTGTAGTAAGCCCCATATAAGTATTCTAAGTATCTTCTTGTATTTAAAAAAAAAAAAATTCTTAGGTACTGGGAGAAAAATCTTCTGGTTGATTTTTCAAGTGTGTATACTTCCTACATACCTCAGTTATGTGCCTTGATTTTATACATAATCATTCTAGGACAGAAAGCTATCCTTAGGAACTTCACAGGTTATCTGGTTGCAGTGGTTTTGCCTGGGCCAGGTTTTTAGTAGCAGCAGGGTGTGCTACAAGGGTGGCTTCTTTAAGCAAAGAGTTCACAGAGGCTTCCTCTGACCCAGGCCTGGCCAATTAGTGACTGAGGTAACGCCTCTGTGAATAACATTCATTTGAGAAGGAGAAGTAGTTGCTGCACAGTTGCTAAACTGCAGCAGCAACAGGGAGTGAGAATGTGAAAACATCTCCACAGACACCAAGGTCAGTGGAGAAGGAGGGAGAGGAGGGTTCTTAGGCCCTGAAAGAAAGATTCCCCTGTGACCTATGGTGAGGACCATGGTGAGGCAGCTGTGCCTCTGCAGTCCATGGAGGACAACCGGGGAGCGGAAATCCACTCACAGCCTGTGGAGGACCCCACGCCGGAGTGGGTGGATACCTGAAGGAGGCTGTGACTCTGTGGGAAGCTCACCCTGGAGCGAGTTCCTGTCAGAACCTGGGAGCCCATGAGAAGAGAAGAGCCACACCAGAGAGTAGGTTTGCTGTCAGGACTTCTGATCCTGTGAAGGACTCACACAGGAAGAGTCAGTGCATGAAGGACTGTTCTCCTGGTAGATGACCCACTTTGGGTCAGGGTGTGAGGAGGGACCCCACACTGTAGCAGTGGGAACTGTGAGGAGGCTTCCCCTTGAGAAGAAAGCAACTGCAAAGTCCATTTGTAATGAACTGACTGCAACCCCCATCCCCCATTCCCCATCCCCTGCACTGCTGAAGGGGGAAGGAAGAAGAGTCCTGGTGGAGGCAGGCGAAGTGTTTTAGGATTTAGTTTTATTTCTCATCTCCCTGTTTTTATAGTTTATTAATAAATCTAACCTTTTTCTCCCTGAGTCTACTTTGCCCATGATGTTAAATGCTGAGTGATCTCCTTGTCCTTATCACAAACTGCTCATTATTTTTTTTTTTTTTGTCTCTCCTGTCCACTTTAGGAGGGGCAGTGATATTACTACTTTGTGAGGACCTGGCACCCATTCACGGCTAAACCACCACACTGGTACATTAAGTAGTTATTTAGACTACTATATTTCATCACTGTCATCCAAAATCTGATAGAACGATAGTAATATGTTTTCAATTTTCCTACTGATAGGCAAAAGGAAAATAACCATCAGTGCTGCCCAGCACAGAAGTAAGTGTCTGTACCTGCAAATACTGGACAGACACTTGTTTTACACTGGGATCAGCCACAGTTTAAGACTTGATTTAGTTAAGTATTTCTGAGAGAAGTTATGATCCATTATTCATTTTTTCAAAAAGAAGTGTTTCTTGAGTCAGAGGTGGGATTGAGGATGGAAACTATCAGTTTGTAGGCCAATATTCAACAGAAAAATAAATCTCTCAGGCTATGTGGGATTGAAAATTAACAAATCATATGGTTACACAATCTAGAGTACTGGGCATTTTTATCATATGAAGCTTGTTTCTGCTAACAGGATACATAAATTTTGACCTTCACTCTGGATAAAACTGTGATACTCCAGCTGGGACAAAGCCAACATAGTAGCGTAGAGTTAAAGAAAACTTCATATTGCATTATCGCCAGCCTGATATATAAGCCCATACTTGATCCAGAGCAAATGTATGCCTTTGGACAAAATTGTGCATAGGCTTGGTATGTGGCCCCTAGCTGAAGTTCATTTTCATCAGTATATCCAGTAGAGGGCAAAGGAAAAGAAAAACAGTGCTTTAGCTTGAAAGCCAGGTAGAGGGAACTCCGTCTGCCTCTGTTGTTCTCCTTTTGGTGTTAGATTGCCTCTCAGTTAGGAGTGGAGACCAGGAAAATTCCCAGTTTACCTTTTCCTTCTTGAACTTATGGAAAGCTCTTGTCCTATCCAGTGTGATTAAGTAATCTCAACCTTTACACCATTATAGCTCTTACTCTGATGAGTAGCAACTCATAAATTTTACTTGAGAATGATGTTTTCTTCAGTAGACCATGCAGTTAATGGAATTTTTCATACAGAGGTAGGAATGGAGCTTGAGTGACATGATACCTTTTTTTTTCAACCTCACATGCCCGTATTTTGTGCTATGTTAATTCTACCTAGCAAATTCTAATGAAAAAATGGAATGCTGTGGACAATTTCCAGTCTGTACTCCACAGAAGGATTCAAGACTATATAAGAAGCTTTGCAAAGAAATGCAGTTAATGATTCACTGTTACATAAGCTATTTATCTCAAGAATAATTTGTTTTGATATTTCTGTTACTGCCAGATTTTCTGCTAATAATGGAAGGAAAGATACAGATGAGGAGAAGCACTTTTAAGTTCTCTTAATTACTGTACATCAAATATTGCCCTTTTGAAGATATATATAAAAAAAGCACGAATATTTTAATGTGAATACTGGAAGGTCAATCGAATTAATTGGTGACATTCTAAATTTATTTATTTTTTATTTTTTTGTTAATTCATTTTAAACTGCTCTTCTTGCTGTAAAAGGAGCATCTCTTTGCTGGAGAACAAAACTGCAACACACTACATATTACACAATTACTTAACCTAAGTTCATACTCTTTATTGTGTTCAGTCCACTTACTCTAAAGCCTTTAAAATTTTCTAGGAAATCAATATAAGAATACTGAAGATGATCATAAAGATTTATGTACCACTCCATTACTATTGACAAAAATCTGTCATTATGAGAAGGATAATAATACATTTCAAACAGTTTTTATTGTTGTAAAGTAACATAAAAGGTAGTCAAGTCCATTTGTATATTGGTATAATTTCTCTTAATGATTCAGTCAGTGATAGGTCTAATGCAGACAGGTAACCATGACAACCAGTTCATGCTTTCTCTTGGTTAAAACAAAACCTGATACTGTTCTGTATGTGAGACACAAAGAACAAAAATACATGCATTCTCTCTTTCAGGTAAGCCCTCAAAAGGAATCTTAGAGTTAAATATAATTTAATTTCAGGCATTAAAATTGCATCTGAACTTTATAACAGTAGGAGCTGCATAACTTAGAAAAAAATTAACTGTATCTTAAAATGTTTCCTTTCTCCTATTTTAAGTAATTTTGTGTATGAATTAATGGAAAATCACTTTTTTTTCCTGATGTTTCAAGTGTTAAGGTGCACATTGAGTCATGACTAGTAGGGAAAAAGTCTATGTACTATTACATGAAGAGAAAATATATTTAGTGGAATCAGACTGATATAATACATCAAAATCCAATTAAGGTTTGAATGTAAAATGCTCTTCATTAAAACAAGTAACAAAAGATATAACTTAAAAAAAAATATGGGAAATTGCAAAATCTGTGAAAAGTGCGATATTCACAGCATATGAGGACTAGACCGAATGTTGTACATTGAACATAAAAAAGGAAAGTGAAAGTACATTTTATTGGCAATTCATCATCAAGTTTAGTTTGTTGCCTTAATACTTAGAAGAAATTCTAGGCTGAAATTAGGAGAAGAATACATCTAATCAAGTTTTTTACAAAGCAGCATGAACTGAATGAAACAATATCGTGACTTCAATTCGTAGCAGCCTTTCACAAAGAACAAAATTTTGCCATTAGAACATTAGAAGATATTTTTTTTTGCATAAAAGAAACATTAAAGCGGAAATTTCAATTTACAAACATTTCTATCTTATTTCAGACATAACACTAGAAGAAAACATTTTACTTGAAAAAACAACAGATAAAAAAAGGATCCATTGAGGTGAATGATAAAATATCCAATTAACTCTACAAAGCCAGAATTTTTCCCAAATTCCTTAGTAAAAATTAAGAAAATCAATACTATTTTATGTTTTTCCTCCAAAGAAAGCAAGACTTTCTGAGATGTAATCCCAGAAATGAAGAGTACAAAATTTTTGCACTGTTTAGTTCACTGTAAGCATGTTTTCTAGGATGAAATAGAACACACCAATACTGTTCCTGCTCTAAGATAATCTAAGTAGCTTTAAAAACATTTTATTTACCCTAGTAAATTCAATTGAGTTGCAAGAAGCATTTTTTTTAATCAGATTGTGTTATCTGTTAGTCAATTGATGCTGAAGGACATCCTTAGGCTTCCTCCAAACACAGATGAACGCAACACACTACAATCATATTAGAGTAAGTTGGCTGAAGATTAGATACTGAGATTCAATCTTTTATAATTTCACTTGATGAAAACTATACTGCCTCTCAGAAAAAGGAAGGTGTATTTAATAATAATTATAAAAAGACATTACAAACTATTTCAGAAACATCTCTACAGCCAGCAACCTACATGGAATAAACTGGAATATTATTTGCTGTTTTTGGGAACTTCTTCAAATATTTGGTCAAAAGCTGCATAAGGTTGAAGTGAAATATTAATATCTGAGATCAGAAAGAGTTTTTACAAAGGGTTTTTTGTCTTTAAAATAACTGACTTTTACCCCTTCTGTTATACTTTCATACAAAAGTATAAAGTTATCACAGATTTAGGTGTGCAAACTGCTTTAGTTACTGGCAGGTTTTACTTCCTTTAAAGACAAAAGACAATGCTAAGTGAATGTGTATGTTTAGCATAAAGCATGCTTATGTGCAGCCTGTAAAAATAAACCTCAATCAATGTAGTTCCTGGTAATAGTGTGATTATGACTCTACAGAGTTTAATATGTGTTGCTTCGCAGGTACTTGGCTGAAGTAGCCCAACCAGTCTAGCTTGAGCGTGTCTACATAATCTGCAATTATATTTGTTTATTACAGATGTCTAAACAAGAGGACAGAAGTCCTGAAGGAAGAGGAAGAAATAATTTCTTGGCTTACCCTTGGAGAGCACAGAAGGCAGGTGCAGTCTCTAGATATCTGAGGGAAAAAAAGATAGTAAGTTGTATATGAACAGCTTCAGACAGTAGAGTTCACTGTTTTTGGTTTCCATTAGGTAAGATACATTTACACCTTGCCATATGGCCTAGTTAAGATCCCAAGTATATTATGTATAGGATATGTAAGGTTCCATGTATTTTATGTATAGGACCTGTGTTTTAATCTTCTATTAATTATAATAAATTCTACATCTGATATATATGTATAATACAATACAGATACATATAAATAACATCACAAAACATTATACAACCCTGTTGTGGTCATAAAAAGTTCATTACAAATATAAATACATTGTATACACACATTCATACATATGAAAAAATAGTAAAACTCTAACATATCTAACCACAGTTTACTAGATAGTAGAGACTCAGTGCAAAGTAATGAATATTTTCTGGATAGTGTTTGATGACCTATATTTTCTACTCATTAAATTGCAGATAAATGATTGCACATTTGGAAGGCTGTCTCTACTTGTGTATGCCAAGACAAATAAGGGAATTTAACAAACTCAGAAATGTTTCCAAGCAGAGAAAACTTAAAATATGTGTGTTTAGGCAACGTATATTTGGGACAGAGTATATACACTCTCTAGATAAAGAATCTTCTAGAAAATAATAAGGCTTCAATAGCACAGACATACATGCTAAGATATGAATTTCCAAGATGACCATAAATGTTGCAAGTGGCATTTTGCAATGTGAAGAAACTATAATAAAATCCAGTTTATAGTTGTGCACTTGCAACGCATAGTAAGAAACCCTAGTGTAAAGAGGAATGCAACAAAGAGAATAGAAAAACAGAAAAGTTACATGGTCTTCCACTTTTATATTCATCTTCCAGTGACATGCAGTTGCTAACTAATGTAGACATTGCAAACTGTGCTTCATATTTCATACTGTTGCCTGTAATATGTATAGCTGTGGAAAAGGCACTAGTACCATTGTATTACAGAGGAGAAAATAAGCTCAGGTAATAAAATTATTAGAAGATCCATTTGTAGTTTATGTTTGTATTTGAATTTCTAACCCTAATAGTAGTGAAAGTGTTATAATTAAACATCTACTTCTGCTTCATAATGTACCTTTGGATAGAGAAATAGGTCTTCAGGCTTATTTGAAGTCTAGATTTATGCATTGCATTTTTACTTCATTGTACAAATCAAATCTCTAAAAGATACAGATTGAAACTTATTAGATATTTACTATTCTAATGGTATTAGAAATCAAAGGACACATAAAAGAAATTTAAATAACAGAGTGGCTAAGAATAGTTGGGACAGCCAAAAACTCATAAATATTGTTCTTTGAGCTCTGTTTGGGATGCAGAACCTGACTGGGAGTCTCATGAGACATAGCTTGCTTTCCATTAAGTTTTCAGCCTTTCTGGATTTTGAAGGAGACAGTCATACTTCATATTATTTAAATAATTCTCTTATTAACTGCTTCACAGCTCTGTAGAGAGCTGTTGTTGTAACCCTTCTAGTTCTCACCACAACATAGAAGTGCAAAGACAGATAAAATTATTTTTCCTAGGAAAGGTAATAGATTTTTCATCACCTCAATCACTTCCTCCTGTGAGAATGCTACAGAGTCACCTTATACATCTGTGTACACTGCTCTTTAACTGGACAGCAAAGAACATATACTTTACCATAAAAATTTCTTAGTATTTCAGCTCTTACAAGACATTTATTTACTACTGTGAAACCATCTATACACACACACACAATATTATTTGATGAAGATGGAACACAAAAAGTTCCACTTAAACATAAGAAAAAACTATTTTATTGTGAGGGTGACGGAGCAGTGGCACAGGCTGCCCAGGGGGCTTGTGGAGTCTCCTTCTTTGGAGGTCTTCAAGACCTGCCTGGGCATGTTCCTATGCGACCTGATCTAGGTGAACCTGCTTCTGCAGGGGGGTTGGACTAGATGATCTCTAAAGGTCCCTTCCAACCCCTACCATTCTATGATTCTATTAAGAGTAATACACGTATTTATTCAAAGACAGCATAAATATGGCAAGGCTTCATAGAATCATAGAATGGTAGGGGTTGGAAGGACTTCTAGAAGTGATTTAGTCTAATTCCCTGCTAAAGCAGGTTCACCTCAATGAGGTCACACAGGAAAGTGTCCAGGAACATTTTGAAGACCTCCAGAGAACCTCCTGAAAGCAACTCCAGAGAAACAACAAAATAACCTCCCTGGGTTCCAATGCTCCATCAGCCTCATAGTAAAAAAGATTTTTCCTTATGTTTAAGTGTAGCTTCCTGTGTTCCAGCTTGTGCCCATTACCCCTTGTCCTGTCTCTGGACACAACAGAAAAAGTGCTGTCCCATTCTCTTGACATAGATCTTTTAAATACTTGTTAATGAGATACCCGTTAGTCTTCTCTTCTCTAGGCTCAGTAGCCCCAGTTCCCTCAGCCTTGCCTCATAAGAAAGACTCTCCAGTCCACTGATCACCTTAGTGGACCCGTACTGGACTCTCTCCAGAAGTTTCCTGTCCCTCTCCTCTGGGAAGGCCAGAACTGGACACAGTACTCCAGATGCAGCCTCACCAGGTCAGAGTAGAGGAGAAGGGGATCCTCTCTTTACCTGCTGGAAATACTCTTCTTCATGTATCCCAGGGCACATTGCTGGCTCATGGTCCACCAGAACTCCCAGGTCCCTCTCCATAGAGCTGTTCTCCAGCAGGTCAACACTCACATCTTGTTCATGGGGTTGTTGCTCTCTAACCTCATGCTATATCTGCAGCTGTAATCATGCAGTCTGCTTAAAACAGCACTGTCTTCCACTTTCTAATGAAAAAAGTCATCTCCAGGCATTAACACAGCAATCCTGACAACAGCCAGTGGCAGAAAAGGCTCATAGCTTTTTCATTTTATATGTAACCACAACTGTTCCTTCCCAGTCTATCCCTGCAGTAACCCAGTTGCAGTCTTGGACTCCTTCCTCTTTCAATCCTGATCTTGCTGCTGCTTTTCTTTGTTTCTCCACCTTTGTCTGTCACCTATTTCCAGGAAGCATAAGGTTCAGGAAATTATTTGGGTTTTTTTGTTTCTTAATGAGACTTCAAGTCAAATTATGTTCAGGTCATCACTTACGAGCTACTGTTAAGTCAAAAACACAAGTTAAGGGCAGATATTCCTTGAGCCTGTAGTCCTCTATTTGGCTGTTGCCAGCTTTCTCTCCTTAGAGTCTCAAAGGCTTTCTTTTTTCTTTCTTTTTTCTTGAACTAAGAATGTCATACTGTCTTTTTGAGCAGCTGAGAGATTGATACACACATTTCCTCACTGGCAGTAAAATCTATATATCATGATGTAATGGATCTATCAATTTTGTCCTCCTCATGACTTGTTTTTTGTTTAATGCTTTCCAGTTGCTCACATTTGCATCTTTAATTCTGAATAATACTTTTTCACAATAAAATTCTTCATAAAATCATATAATACATCTTCTAAACTCAAATGTTTATATACTGTCATTCTATTACTTTTAATGTCTTTTATTCACAGTAGAATGCAAATGCTTAAAGGTAGTGTTTCTTTATTCTTTTACGTGCCTGCAGTATAAAAAAATGAATCAAATAATTCATCATGGTTCATCTGGGGAAAGACTGAACTCCATATGAGTAAAGAAGGAAATTTAACACCGTATATAACTCCAGAGGTGAACTGAACATAGCATTCCCTACATCAGAGAACAGATTTGGCTAAAGAGTGAAGCACAGAATGAATGTAAATACTAGTACAAATTGCAACTACAGGTGAGATACACTGCATCTATGGAAAATCTTAATCTTTTAGCTCCAAACGAAAAGTTGGATAAGTCAAATACATCTGCTGGGAAAGCTGCTGCCAAACACCTAACGGAGCAGAAATCCATCTGTGGACTGAAGTGCTCTGTAAATGAAGGGTCCATGTGGAAGCAGATAGATAAGATGCCAACAATTGTCATACAGGAACAGAAAAATAAATTCTTGTACCTTGCAGTAAAAACATGACCTATTTTCTCTGTCCGTGTATCTATTGGTCATTACTATGCCTTCCCACACCTGAGCCTATTTCTCAATGCCTTTGATATAATTTGTATTTGCAGATTCCCTCATGATGTTCCTTGTTTATCCCTCTTTAATATCCTTCTTCCTTTAACACTCATGAATTGTCTTGATCATAATACAGCACTGTTCTTCCATAGAATAGCGTTATTGTACTATAACAGTGTTACAATGAAGTGGCCAATCAGGTAGGAAATATCAATGATTTTAATGGGAAAGGAAAGAACAAAAGTTGGTCTCTCACTCTAAATGTCAACATGGATTTAGGGACTTTTTCCCCCTTCTTGAGGATGAGGATGAGGATTTACTGTATCAACCTTTCTCCTTTGATTTTTTATTCAGGAGGACATCTTTATTTTTCTTCAGCTGAATCTTCAGACAACAATCAATAAATCAGTAAACAGTTAACAAAAGCCTGAGATCTTCAAATGTGCAGAACACATATTCTAGTATTTTAGAATTATTTGTACTTCATCTTAACACTTTGAAATCTTACTCTTTCTGTAGTTTTCGTTGTAGACTTCTACATAAATTAGGAAAAAGCATCTTTGTTCCTACTCATTTTGGCAGAGCTGGTTAGTGTGTGTCATCTGCCAGATTTTGCTTCATCAGTGATTTTAGTATCTGCACTCTTTCAGAACTGTTTAATTTACAGTTATGAAGGGAAGAGCCTAGATTTAATTCATTATACTTTTTTTTTTTTTTTTTTTGCATTTGCCAAAAGTGCTGGAAGGCAGTTATTACTAGATGCAAAGACTATGCTTTCATATCCTATTTCAACTAATAATTTCAGACCCAGACATCACATAGCTATCTAAAAAGGAAATTAATTGTAAGAAAAAAAAAAAAAAGGATTGACTCAAGTATTCCTCTGTGTAACGTTCATATACAGCTTGAATTCATTCTCTTAATTTTCTCTTGAATTTGATCCTAACAGGCAACTAAAATTGCCTTCATCAGAAAGCAGAAATTACTCCAGATGTCAGCTTTTTCCTATCTCTGCTGTCTGAGCTAACTTACATGTATTGCTTTTTCTTGTTATAATCTACATTTTTAAATGCTATTGCTAAACGCTATTTAATTACCTTGCTGCTGCCTACTTCAAGGAAAGTGAGCCACTGCAGACAACGGTGTGATGTAGCAGTACCCACAGTAGCTGAGGATATCAGGAGCAGCTGCTGCAGGCTCTATGTGACTAATTTTTCTTGCTTGTGTCTCTGACAGCTCACTGTGTTCTGTGTTGGCAAATCTTATCTCAAAGAGGAAAAAAAATAATATAAATTGACCTCATAAAAGGGCCTCTTCTACTAGTAAGTTTATCCAGTGGAATTGATCATGGCACCATCGAAATACCAAAGCCTAAGATAAAGGAAGAATTTATTGCAGTTAACCTGTCTCTCTTGGGAGACCTATAAGGCAGAAAAACCTATGTCTTACCTAAATGCAGAAATCGATCCAAGTTTTAGGCATATCAAGATCCTACAAATACTGCTTAATAGAAAATTCGACTCTTTCCAATCCTCTGAATTCCAAGTTACGCATTACATTTGCCCTGTTTTCCCCTTACATTTTCGTTTTATTTCATGGATGAGATTTAAAATAGAAATTCAATTACTTCATGTTTTAAATTACGCCAGGAAAAGGTCTCCTCTGTGAAACAACCTAAATTTTTCATGTTCTGCACTTACCTCAGTAGATGTGGCAGTAGCCTATGCTTCCTTTTCCTATCATATTACTTAAGCATTTACTTTTTAAAATTTTTTTTAAAGCATGTTACATGAGCATGTTTGGTGAAGAATTTATAGTTTTAATGTTTTGTTTCCAAGCTACTTCTTTGAAGAAACTGTAACTGACATAATTCTTCTAATGGGGAAGAGTGACTATATGAAACTCATTGACATCATCTGCCTAGTTACTGATGACTGAGTACCAAACAAGTTTTTCTTACTGAAAATTGTATGACTTTGGAAGATCATTTGTAATAGTACTGTTTAAGGATAAATTAAAGATTTTCCCTATATAAAACTGCTATTTAACTGAATATTTTTTGGACTTGTTGGACTTCAATCATTTACTTATTGATCCTTAGGGAAAATTTCTCTAACTTAAAATGTGAAAGGAAGTTGAAAATGTCTCTTTAACCCCCAAATCCTTCTTTTTTTCCAGCTTCCTTGATCTGGTCTGAGAATACCACTCTTAACTGAGCAGGGTTCTCCATTATGCTAACTAAACTCCCTACTCACCTATGTACTAAATACTTTTCTATAGTTTCTTTCAAGAATATTTATGAAATGTTCCATTTTTACTAGACAAAAATCTTAGAGAAATGGATTGTTGTGGTTCAACTGCACTCTAAAACATCAGAAATTTGGGAAGTTCAAGGGAATTTAAAAAAAAAAAATCCTTAAACAAACATGTTGAAGTTATATTCAGGAAACATTGTTTTCTGGTTTTGCTCTTGAGGCTCCACACACTGCATATAGTTTTTACTTTAGATTTTTGCCACTTTAGATGAGTTCTCATGCAGGGGCAAATGCTAAGCCAACAAACACCTGGACAACTGATGATACTAAATGCTGTCAGCTACAGCCAGTATATAGACCATACTTATATCTGAGACTGTTTTTCTCTGACATATTTCATCTGCAGGAGTCTGTGTCACTGATTGATTTATAATCCCTTTATATCTTAATAACTAGAAAAGTGTACTGAAGCATGATTTTGAAGTTGTTTTATTCAATTCACCTGGAAAGTTATAGTGCTCTACTGAGAACATATTGCCCTGGATGGAAAAGGAAGAAGTTAAAGACTTGTTGGCCAACCTTAAGGTCCCCAAGTCAATGGGTAATGATGGGATGCATCCTAGAGTGCCGAGAGAGCTGGCTGATGTGATTGCTAAGCCTCTCTCCATCATTTTTAAAAAATCATGGAGGACAGACAAGGTGACTGAAGACTGGAGAAAGGCCAGTGAAGACATCAGTCTTCAAAAAGGGCAGGAAAGATGACCCAGGAAACTAAAGGCTGGTCAGCTTCACCTCCATCCCTGGAAAAGTGATGGAACAACTCAGCTTGGATGTCATCACTAAACATATGAAGATGGTTATCAGGGGGAGTCAACATGGCTTCACCATGAGGAAATCCTGTTTGACCAACCCGAGAGCCTTCTATGAGGGCATAACTGGCTGACTAGATGAGGGGAGAGCAGCGAATGTCATCTACCTTGATTTCAGCAAGGCTTTTGACACTGTCTCCCATTAAATTCTCATCAGAAAGCTCAAGCAGTGTGGCTTGGATGAATGGACAGTGAAGTGGATGGAGAGCTGGCTGAATGACAGAGCCCAGAGGGTGGTGATCAATGGCACAGAATAGAGTTCATAGAATCACAGAATGGTAGGGGTTGGAAGCGACCTTTAGAGATCATGTAGTCCAACCTCCCTGCGAAGCAGGTTCAGCTAGATCAGGTCACATAGGAACATGTGCAGGCAGGTCTTGAAGACCTCCAAGGAAGGAGACTCCACCACCCCTCTGGGCAGCCTGATCCACTGCTCCATCACTCTCACGGTGAAATATTTTTTTCTTATGTTTAAGTGGAACGATTTGTGTTCCAGCTTCATCCCGTTACCCCTTGTCCTGTTGCTAGATACAATAGAAAAGAGGGATGTCGCAACCTCCCGACACCCAGCCTTTATTTATAAATATTAGTAAGATCCCCACTCAATCTCCTCCAGACTAAACAGCCCCAGTTCCTGCAATGTCTCTGTGACTACAATGAGGTTGTAGCCCCGCATCCACACCCACATCTCCAGTTCCTCCTGCTTACTCCCAAGGCTGCGTGCATTGGTGTAGAGGCAGCGCAAAGGCTTACTCAAACACACACGGGTTTCTCCCCAGTTTGGCTCTTTCTAAGAGTGATCAGCCTTCTGTATCTCAGTCCAGTGGGCAGATGAAGGGCACTTATCATTGCATTCCCTGTCCTGCCCTGTTTCCCAGCTAGAGGGGACAGTTTGTTCTGGTTTACTTCTCCTGCACTCCCAAGTCCCTTAGTTTAAAGACCTTAGTTTAAAGACTTAGTTTAAAGACTTGGTGGCCTGTGGCCAGTGGAGTTCCACAGGGATCGGTTTTGGGGCCAGTCTTGTTCAACATCTTCATCAATGACCTGGATGAGGGGACAGAGTGTACCCTCAGCAAGTTCACTGGTGACACCAAACTGGAGGACTGGCTGATTCCCCAGAAGGCTGTGCTGCCGTTCACTGGGATCTCGACCAGCTTGAGAGTTGGGCAGAGAGGAACCTCATGAGGTTCAACAAGGGCAAGTGCAGAGCCCTGCATCTGGGAAGGAACAACCCCTGCACCAGTACAGACTGGGGTCGAACTGCTGAAGAGCAGCTCTGCAGAGAGAGACCTGGGAGTCCTGATTGATATTAAACTGAACATGAGCCAGCAATGTGCCCTCCTGGCCAAGAACGCCCATGGCATCCTGGGATGCATCAAGAAGAGTGTAGCTAGCAGGCCAAGGAAGGTTCTTCTCCCCCTCTACTCTGCCCTGGTGAGGCCTCATCTGGAGTCCTGTGTCCAGTTGTGGACTCCTCAGCTCAAGAGGAACAGAGAACTTCTGTAGAGAGTCCAGCGCAGGGCCACCAAGATGATCAGGGGAATGCAACATCTTTCATATGAGGAAAGGCTGTGGGAACTGGGGCTGTTTAGTCTGGAAAAGAGAAGACTGAGGGGAGATCTTATTAACATTTACAAATATCTAAAGGGTGGGTGTCAGGAGGCTGGGACATCCCTTTTTTCTATAGTAGCTAGCAACAGGACAAGGGTAATGGGATGAAGCCGGAACACAAAAAGTTCCACTTAAACATAAGAAAAAAATATTTCACTATGAGGATGATGGAGCAGTGGCACAGGCTGCCCAGAGGGGTTGTGGAGTCTCCTTCCTTGGAGGTCTTCAAGACCCATCTGGACATGTTCCTATGCGACCTGATCTAGGTGAACCTGCTTCTGCAGGGAGGTTGGACTAGATGATCTTTAAAGGTCCCTTCCAACCCATTCTATGATTCTATGATTCTATGATTCTATGATATGTTTTAGCTTTTAGTTATGATAGTGTTAATATAATAAAAATAACCTAGAATACTAGAGAAATTAAACCAGAAGTTTTAGAAGAATGGTGCAGTACGAAGCATCCTGGTTTAGGACGTCTTTTGCTGATGTCTTCATGAATTAAGAATAAAATCTTGTCCTGAGTGTACTGACTTGAAATCTTTTCTTCTAAGGTGTAAATTTATTTTAAAGTAATTTTGTGAAGGAGAGATGTATATCTAGCTTTACCTTGAAGTTAATGCTTCAGAATATATCCTGCAGCAAGAACAGTATGGAAAGTTCTTTAGAAAACCAATCTAAATATGTCATCTGCACTGAAGAAATCCAGTGTCAAGGTTTCAAAATTGATAGTATCATCACAATATATTTCAGTCATTTCAGTAGAGAAACCTTTTTACACCTATAGATCCCAGTCTCATAGAAAAGTTGTTTTTCACCCTTTCCTTCTCATCAATTATATGCTACAACACATATGCTAATATGTGGAGTAGTGAGATGCTTGCATGAAATTAATTTCATTAGTGTATCTCACTTAAATATAATAAAAAATATTTTCAATAATATTTACCTTTTTGCAAACAACTTGATATTCATATCCGTTAAAATGTATTTGAAGAAATTATTGATAATTTCATAAACCATTGTCATGGTTTAATCCCAGCCAGCAACTAAGTACCACACAGCTGCTTGCTCACTACCACTGCTTTATGGGATGGCAAAAGTTGTGGGTTGAGATAAAGACAGTTTAATAGGCAAAGAAATAGCCACATATCCAAGCAAATCAAAACAAAGAATTCACCCAGCAGTGTGCCTTCGTGGCCAAGAAGGCCAATGGCATTCTGGGGTGCATCAAGAAGAGTGTGTCCAGCAGGTCAAGAGAGGTTCTTCTCCCCCTCTACTCTACCCTGATGAGGCTTTATCTGGAGTCCTGTGTCCAGTTCCGGGCCCCTCAGTTCAAAAAGGACAGGATGCTGCTAGAGAGAGTTCCCTGGGTCGCAAGGATGATTGAGTGAAGCATATTCCTTCTGATGAAAAGCTGAGGGAGCTGGGGCTCTTTAGCTTGGAGAAGAGGACACTGAGGGATGACCTCATTAATGTTTACAAATAAATAAAGGATGAGTGTCAGGAAAATGGAGTCAGGCTTTTCTCAATGATGTCAAATGATAGGACAAGGGGCAACGAGTACAAGCTGGGTACAAGTTCCAAAGAAATAAAAGGAAAAATTTTTTCACTGTGATGGTGACGGAGCACTGGAACAGGCTGCACAGAGGAGTTGTTGAGTCTCTCTCTCTGGAGACATTCAAAACCCACCTGGATGAGTTCCTGTGTGACCTACTCTAGGTGGTCCTGCTCTGTCATGGGGTTTGGACTAGATGATCTTTCAAGGTCCCTTCCAACCATTACAATTCCATGATTTTGTGATTCTGTGATTCATTACTTTCTGTTGTCAAACGCCATGTTCAGCCATCTCCAGGTCTCTGTCATGCCTAAGGGTGACTTGGGAAGACAAACACCATTACTCTCAACGTCCCTCCCTTCTTTCTTGCCCTACCTTGATATGCTGAGCGTCATATGGTCTGGTGTATCCCTATAGTCAATTGGGGTCAGTTGTCCTGGCTGTATCTCCTCCCAGCTTCTTGTGCACCCCCAGCCCACTCACTCATGGACTGATGTGAGAATCAGAAAAGACCTTGACTCAGAATCACAGAATCCACAGAATCCACAGAATGACAGAATGATAGGGGTTGGAAGGGACCTCTAGAGATCATCTAGAGCAATCCCCCAAGTCACTCAGGAACATGTCCAGGCAGATTTTGAAAACCTCCAGAGAAGATTTCACAGCCTCCCTGGGCAGCCTATGCCAGGGCTCCCTCACCCTTACAGTAAAGGTTTTCCTTAAGTGGGACTTTTTGTGTTCCAACTTTTTTCCATTATTCCTTGTCCTATCACTGGATATTACAGAAAAAAAGTGTTGCCTCATCCCCTTGAAGTACACCTTTCAAATACTTGTGAGTGTGAATCAGTCTCCTCTCAGTCTCCTCCAAGCTGAACAGTCTCAGATCCTGCAGCCTTTCATCACAAGAAAGATGCTTCAGTCCCTTGACTCTGTATAAGCACTGCCTAACAATGATGAAAACATCTTTATATTATCAACACTACTTTCAGCACAAATCCAAAGTAGATCCCTATACTAGCTACCATGAAAAAGATTAATTTTATTCCCACCAAAACTTGTATAACCACCTAGATGCAATTAATCTCTTACATTGAATTCCTGTACTGTGAAAAAAGAGATAGGAGTAATCAATTATTTGTAATTAAGTCACCAGATCTTAAATATATTTTATATGAGGTGTCACTATTTTGTTAAGGATGTTATGATTCTTCCTGAGTGATAGGTGAAGGACTGAAATATGAAAGCATCATGTTCCACTTATTGAATTTTAAAAGCTGTTGAAACATACCCAACATTCAAATTCTAATGATGAAAATACCTCTGTTTGGGACAGTTTATCAGAACATATTTAATTTAGGCATATGCTTAATCTTTGTTCTGAAGAGAAATGTTTTTAATCATATTATCTGGAATGGGCTAAATTCTTTATAATGTATCACTCGGTATCTTCAAGCTTTTATATTCATGGAAAAATACTGAAATGACACTCAGTTTTGATATAATTTTTTAGCCATTCTTGAGCTACAAAGGCTTCATGGGCCAGACAGTCCTATTATATGAGATAAACCCCATGCAAACATGGATATTCTGCTGCTAAAGGCAGCATGATTTTTAAATTAGGTAAAGCTTCTCTATGCTTCAGAGACAGTTCAGTGATTTTGCTTGCAAGGACAAGTTCATGTAGACTTGTTATCTCTAGCTATGCCAGCTATAGAGATCCACTGATTGTCTGATTGCAGAAAGGTTATCAGATTGGCTTAGCCCTGTGGAAAGATTAGTTCCAGGTCCAGGCTACTTCTCAACCTAACAAACTCTATTGCTGGAGTACTCAGGTACAGAACAAGGAGTCCCACTGAGGTTTCAGGGCAGCCACCACTGAGTCTAGTGAGGAAAGTACTGAGATAGAGTTAACAAGCTCAGCTGACCCTGAACTTACTTATTATGGAGAATTGGAAAGTTTCTGCAATGACCTCCATACCTTTATCACTTGGGGTCAGGAGTATTTCAGCTCCCTGAATAATGAAGAGCTGAATACATGCATGAGGGCTTGATTCTCTGTTCTGTTTTACTTTTAATACCCTAGGTCTTATTTTGCATTTCTTTATAGAAATGCAAAGGCCTGACATTACTTTTTTTCTGAAATTACTTATTTTTTCCAATTTTTAAAATATTTTTTTTTTTGAGAAGCAATTTCTTTTTCCTTGTCTGTTTGTTTTGTTATAGCCCAGCAAGTTCAAATAATGCTAGAGCTCAGTGCATGAAAATTCTACATTTCACATTTAAAAGTAGTAGTTGAAATTAAAACCATGGACTTGCAGTGCTTGCCTTGTCTTACATCTATTGGTTTTATTTGTGTTAAATAAATGTCCTGTCGCTGGTCCCAAGCTGATATTTTCAGAATAGCGTGAAATGAGTTTCCAAGTTCCACGTTCAAACCTTCAGTTGTAAATATGATGCCATAATGTAATATAATTTCCTCTGTTAATGGCATAAACTGATTTGGAACAAAAGGTGTTTTAGAAAATGCTCAGATTGATTAGTCACTTCCAAGCTAGATCAGCATATGTACTCTGCTTCTCTAATAGGTAGTTTCATAGGTGCTAGTACAGGTCTTGATCACTAACTGGCTCAGAACAACAGAGCAAAGAGACTGTAAGTAAAGGGAAATAGAGGTGAAATAGAGGTTTTATTGAAGGAAAGAAAATAACAGAGGAGCGTAATGGCTTCTGTCTCTTCAAATTATTGGTAGCATGGGTTTGCTGCAGCTAGGCTTTTGCAGCTCTCACCATACATAAGTAATACCTCAGCAGCTATAAGCACCAGGTTGCCCAGCATCTCCTTTGCAACAGACTCTATCTTCCTGTACCATGTGTTTCTCTTTAGACTTTTTAGTCCTTAGAAAACCTTGTACAAGGCTTTGGTTTTAGAATATAGAAACTTCACAGAAGATTTAGTCCAGATTAACACACATTCTATTTCTCACCTTCTTCTGGCAACCTATGAAAAGCTTGTTTTCATGTTTCATGTTTATGGCTATTATTCTTTAGAATTAAAAAAAAAAAAAAGATCACAAAGACTTACAAGAAATTATATAGACCAAAATAGAATTTTTAGAATATATTAGGTCAAATATAGTATGAATTATGACAGATGTTTTGATATACATTCACAAAGATGACAACATAATTTTTCTCTGACATAGCTCTTTTTTCTCATGTTACTTCTTTTCATTCATTGCTCTCACACATTGCATTCCTGAAGCAACTTCTGCCAACAGCTCTTTTTCCAATACAGTGCCTGGGCAAGACATGGCTGTAGGTGAACCAGATCTAGATGAGAGAGACATCAATATCTGCTGGCAGGACTGCTTTGAAGTACAGACTTTGTTTGATAGCTGCCTTTCCCTGAGGGAGAATAAGATGTAGGATCTCTTTACATAATTGACTTCTCCCTCCAAGGAGGTAGTGGGTACAGATAAATGTAAAAATTACATTTCTTCTTTGCTACTTACAGGATGGTTATTTGATTCTTTATCCTCTTTTTTAAAAAAAGAAAATTCAAACCAAACAAATGAACAAACATGTTCCCTCATAAAAAACACTGCTTTCTGCAATTTATTTAGTTATAGTAGAATTTCCAAAGATGTTCAACAAGCAAACTATCTCTGCTTCCATTGAAGTCATCAATGAACTTACTATGGACTTCTGTGAGAATAATAATAAGCTGTTGTTCAGTGATTTTGAAAAATCCTGTTCAAGTACAATCCTAAGAAACTCCAAGCTTCTGTGAATGAGGTGTAAGGAATAGCAGTATTAACCATAATAGTTTGTTCTCATTCTTTCCATTTACATTTGTGTAGCTCAACACTGGGGAAAATAGAGATATATCTTCCTCGTATAGCATTGTAATGAAGAAATTTAAGTACAATAATTATTTTTATCACTAGCATAATATGAAGCTGTCTTTCCCTGCAAAATAAAAAAAATAAAATTAAAAAAAAAAAAGAGATAATAAAGGGATAGGAAAGCTGGAGTTAGCCCCACTGAAAGAATGTAAAGGACACAAGGATGAGATTCAGATATGGCTATATTTGTATAGATGATATAATATTAGCAGAAAATCATTTTACCTAAATGACAATTTTGTAAACTGAAAGCAGTCCATTAAGTAAGTAACTCTTCTTTGTGTGCATTAATATTATCCTAGATTTTCATAATAGGGTAGTAGGGGTAGATATGAGAGAGATCTATATTAAATCACAGAATTCATTTCAGTTCCCCATCCCCTGCCCACCTGAGCCATTCAGCGAAGAAAAGGAGAAAAAGACATGGGAATCAGGGCTCTGAGTCCAGGAAGAGAGGAAGGGTGGGGAGAAGGTAGTCTTAAGGGCCTGGTTGAGCTCTTCATCACTGTACCACTCTGTGTTGTTTTGTCTTGGTTATGTTTTGGGGTTTTATGGCTATTTATTTATTTATTTATCTATGTTTTATGGTTTTGTCTTAAACATAAGAAAAAACTATTTCACTGTGAGGGTGACGGAGCCCTGTCACAGGCTGCCCAGAGGGATTGTGGCGTCTCCGTCCTTGGAGGTCTTCAAGACCTGCCTGGACATGTTCCTGTGCGACTTGAGCTAGGTGGACCTGCTTCTGCAGGGGGGTTGAACTAGATGATCACTAAAGGTTCCTTCCAATCCTACCATTCTATGATTCTATGATATGAAGATATCACTTAAGCTCAGATCAGCACATATACTTACAGTATTTGAGGTATTTATTTTAAAACCTTCCCAAATTCTGCTTTTATGTGAAAGTCTGTGGAATTTGTGCTGCCTCCCTCAAGAGCAGAAAATACTGTAGAATTGACATAATATCTGTTGGATTTGGGACAAATTGTAGAACTAAAAAAACTAAAACACTTATAACAAAATTTAAAGTGAAGACAAGATACATAACTAAATTATTAAAAGAGAAAACAAAAGCCTATAGGAAAATACATAGAATATTTGTAGTAACATTTTGTCTGAGTTTTCTTGTGGTTTTCAGCGCTTTTCTTTCAGTCTCCAGGGACCTTGAGAGCGCCAGTGGAGGTTCAGACCCTTATAAAGTGAATTCTAGTCTAGGTATGCAGAGATAACAAAGTTGTGGTTTTTTGGTGTTTTTTTTTAGTGATCTCCTGTAAATATTTCAAGAGCTCCACGGGCACATTCATCTCTCCCAGAAGTCCAGGCACCTCAGGCTTTTCATTAGTTTGCACCCAGCTCAAGACAAAAATGGATTTAAATAATTTAAATCTCTTCCCTACTACTAAAAAAAAAGTTATTATATTTTTCTTTGTATATTTTGACACCACTGATAATACTAACCAAAGATACATGCACTTATATGTACACAAATAAATATAATTAATGCAACACTTAATTGATTACTGAGTGAAAGAAAGTACAAGCAACACCAGAACAGGAGAATGAATGTTAAAATGACATTTTGGGCAAATAAAAAGAAGAAACAGATCCAGAAGAATGGAAAGATTAAGAAATGTCAAAGTCAAAAAAAAGACAGATAAAAAATTAACACACTTCTTTATGCCAATTTTCTAACCAATTGTCATGGTTTGGCCCAGCTAGCACAGCAGCACCACAACAGTCTCTCGCTCGGTGCCCCCATTCACCCCCACCCTTGTTAGGATGGCGGAGGACCCAGCGAAATGGGAGGAAAAAGATAAGCAAGGTTGTTGTGGATGGAGGCAAGGGCAGGGAGGACTCGCTGCCAATTATGGTTCTGGGCAAAACAGACTCCAGTACTCGACTTACAGAGGAAAGTAGGAAAGTTTATTCTACAAGAAACAGAATAGAATAAAAGCAAAAAGGGAGTAGGATGATGAGAAAATTACAACCAGCACTTTAAGATCTCCCTCCCCCATCCCTCTTTTCTTCCGGGGCCCAGCTCACTGCTCCCGATATCTCTACCTCCTCCTGTCTCAACGGCTCAGGGGGGCAGGGAATGAGGAATGTGGTCAGTGTCTCACAGATGGGCTCTGCCGCTTCTCTCTTCTCAGATGAGGACGACTGCTAGCATTCTTCCCCTGCTCCAACACGGGGTTCCTTCTCCGGGGACACAGTCCTTAATGAACTTCTCTGGTGTGGGTTGTTCCCAACAGCTGCGGCTTCTGCCAATACAGGATCCCTCACACAGGACACAGTCCTTGGTGAATATCTCTGGCGTGGATTCTTCACCGCAGTTGCAGTTTCTGCAGTTTCAGGGTCCCTCTCTTGGGACAAGGCCTCTTCTGGGCATAAGTTTAATGAGCTGCTTTGTTGTGGGTTCCTCCCCACAGTTGCAGCTGTGGATATTGGGTCCCTTCCTCAGGACACGGCCTGCTCCGGCCACAGTGATAAAGGGCCCCTCCTTTGGGACACGGCCTCCTCCGGCCAAAATCATTGTCCCTGGCTCGGGGCCTTTAATGAAGTGAATCGCTGCCCCTGGTCCGGGGTCAGCTTTAGCAAAATGAGTCTCTGCCCCTGATGTGGGCTCATTATCAAAATGAGTCTCTACCACTGATGCGGGGTCTTTAAAGAAATGAAAATAAATCTCAGCTTCACCAGTCCTCTCCATAGAATGCAGGGGAGTCTCTGCTCCAGCACACCTCCTGCTCTCTTTCATCACTGACCTTGGAGTCCGCATGGTTGTTTCTCTCACTGTTCCTACTCCTTGCACCACCACCAGTCAGAAGAAAAAGAAGGGGCAGAAGAAGGAAAGAAGATCTAGGCAGAAACCTCCTCTTCCGGCTTCTTCTTAAAAAGTGATCATGGAGGCGTCTAATTGGCTCAGTTCCAGAAGTGGGTCTGGCTCTGAGCTGGGGAGAGTTGCAAGCAACTTCTTACAGGAGCCATCTTTACAGCCCCTTCCCCCTTACCAGAAAAGGCTATCATGTCAAACCATGACACCAATCTGAGCCAAACACCAATATACTTGTTATACCTGGCATATTCAGGTGTGCTATAGTTAATTTTCTTCCTAGTAGCTGGTACGGGGCTGTATTTTGGGATTGTACTGAAAAGAATGTTGTTAACACAAGGATGTTTTGGCTACTGCTGAGCTGTGCTTGCACAGTGTCAAAACCTTTTCTGCTCCTCACCCTGCCCTGCTAGAGAGTAGACTGGGAATGGACAAGAAGCTGGGAATGAGTATGGCTATGACAGCTGACCCCAATCAGCCAGAAGTCTATTCCATAGGACATCATGGCCAGTATATAAACTGGGAGGAGTTGGTGTGGAGGGGCAGATCACTGCTTGGAGGTTGGTCAGTGAGTGGTGAGCAATTGCATTGGACATCACTTGTTTTTTTTTGGGTTTTATTTCTCTCTTTCTTCTCATTACAATCACTATTATTACATTGATAATAATCACTCAAGTTTATTAGCCAAAGAATTTAGTTTTCTTTTTCCATTTTCCTCTTAATCGTACAGCAGCATGGGAGGATTGAGTGAGCAGCTGTGTGGTGTTTATTTGCTGGCATGGGTTAAACCTCAACACCTGGGTAGGAATAATTCGTGCAGCAATGTGTAGTTTAAGGAATGCTGGTCTGGAACAGCTCTGTGGTAGAGACCATATGGGTGCTGGTCTGACAGCAGCACATGGACAACGGAGTGAACCACCAGTCTCTTGGGCTGTATTACTGAGGGAATAGACAGTATACTGAAAGAAGGGATTATCTCCATCTATGAAGCACCTCGCAGACCTCATCTGGAGTATTACATCCAGTTTTATGCCCTACTGTATGAGTGGTACATCGTGGCAGAACAGGAGGCAATGACCTCCTGTTGAACAAGAAGAGATCAGACTGGGTATAAGAAAAAGAATTTCCGCTATGAGGACAGTCTAGTAGAGGATCAGTTTGCCCAAAGATGTACAGTTCCCATCCTTGGAGATTTTGAGACCTGACATGATAAGGCCTTGAGTAACCCGATTTGACCTCACCATCATAGGATAACATGAGTTATGCTATGATTCTACATGCACAGCTGTTGATCAAGGCTCTCAGATTTAATCAGTAATATACGTTATTTAAAATCAATTAATAAGCTATGATTTGAACTATCAGCTTGAACTAGTTTTTAATAGGGCCAATTTGTTCAACATCTTCATCAATGACCTGGATGAGGGGACAGAGTGTACCCTCAGCAAGTTCACTGATGACACCAACCTGGGAGGACTGGCTGATTCCCCAGAAGGCTGTACTGCCATTCAATGGAATCTTGACTGGCTTGAGAGTTGGGCAGAGAGGAACCTCATGAGGTTCAATAAGGACAAGTGTAGAGTCCTGCATCTGGGAAGGAACAACTGCATGCACCAGTACAGGCTGGAGGTCGAACTGCTGAAGAGCAGCTGTGCAGAGAGAGACCTGGGAGTCCTGATTGATAATAAACTGAACATGAGCCAGCAATGTGCCCTCATGGCCAAGAAGGCCAATGGCATCCTGGGATGCATCAAGAAGAGTGTAGCCAGCAGGTCAAGGGAGATTCTTCTCCCCCTCTACTCTGCTCTGGTGAGGCCTCATCTGGAGTTCTGTGCTCCCTAGTTCAGGAGGGACAGAGAACTTCTGTAGAGAGTCCAGCACAGGGCCACCAAGATGATCAGGGGACTGAAATATCTTTCATATGAGGAAAGGCTGCTAGAACTGGGGCTGTTTAGTCTGGAAAAGAGAAGACTGAGGGGAGATCTTATTAACATTTATAAATATCTAAAGGGCCGGTGTCAGAAGTTTGGGACATCCCTTTTTTCTAGTGTAGGTAGCAACAGGACAAGGGGTAACGGGTTGAAGCTGGAACACAAAAAGTTCCATTTAAATATAAGAAAAAGCTATTTCACTATGAGGATGATGGAACAGTGGCACAGGCTGCCCAGAGGGGTTGTGGAGTCTCCTTCCTTGGAGGTCTTCAAGACCCACCTGGACATGCAACCTGATCTAGGTTGACCTGCTTCTGCAGGGGGCTTGGACTAGATGATCTCTAAAGGTCCCTTCCAACCCTACCATTCTATGATTCTATATAACAGAGCATAGAAGTGAGGATAAATGAAGATGTATTTTCCAGAAATCTACTTTCCTCCTAACTCTTTATGAAGGTATGTCTTCAATATTCTAGAGAAAATTGAAGATCTTTGTTAAAAACCTGTGGGAACAAACAATCTTTGAAGCCTTCAGTCCTGTTACTTTGAATATAATGGTCAGTATCTTTCAGTATAATTGTTTCATCTTTCAGTACAATAAGCAGTTTGTCATGAAAGAGTAAGAGCATAAATAATTATACAGAATGAGATGAAGTATTATTAGAAGCATCGGACCTCTGGAGATTGAAATCATAATATGAAATGCTGCTACCATTACATGCAACCTTTTGTTAGATCTCAAGGTGGTACTCAGCAATGGTAATACTTCATGGCTCACTGCTTAAGTGTAACATTAATAAAGTGCAATAAAAGATGATACTATTTCATATCATCTGTACTTTTCCACACTTCTTCCCTGGAAAAGTACAGCTTAGTTTACTATTCGTAAGACTGCTATGTTCACTTGTTTTAAAATTCAGTTATTACTAAAGGGACAATTTTACGCCAAATGCTTTTTTAGCGTAATAATGAAAAGCTTACACCAACTCTCTGTATAAAACCATAAAGATATACATTATGTATAATCAGGTATTTGAATACAAATTTAATATTCTAGAAAGTAGAGCTCTACTGATATTAAAATTTAAATATTTCTTTGAAAGAAAAAAATAAGCTGGTTTGGTTGTGAAGTATGATTGATTTGTGCTATTTTCTAAGAAAATTATTAATTGCATTATTCTAATCTTTATAAAATAAATCATAATAAAATAATCCCAAATAAGGAAGCCAAGGAAATTGTAGATGTATTGTTAGTCTGGTTACTTCCACTAAAATAATCTCTGGAGAATTCTACTCAAGACCAATTCATCTTATCTTTTCCAAAGCTTGCCTATATTATCGTGTATTGTATTTGATCTGAATATAAAAGATAGTACGTGCTGCATGCAGCTTCTTATGTTCTTTTAGGACTACAATTAACAGGATTCAGACAAATTTTTTCAGCTTTGAACAAATGTGTCAAATGAAGGAAAAGTATTTTCCTCCAAGTGTAGACACCTACATAGAAGACAGATGTAATTTGTATGGCTATGTGCCCAGAGTCCAAGCAGAATGTAGGAGGACAGTTACTTTTAACTTAAGATCTCCTCAGTTTTATAGCCATTTTTCTTGTTCTGGGGCATGTTTTGGTTATACCCGCACACTCATTTGCCTGCTTGTAAAGGTAAAAGGCAATATTGGGTTTTGTTGCTCTTGATGAATGTGCGTGGTACTATTCCAATCGAGCATGTATACTTCAGATGGTGCATCTGAGCCTGAATGTGCACATTTAAAAAACTACATAAACTCTTAGAAAAATGGCGTTGCAGAATCTAAAATTGTAGTCTGAGCTTAGCTATATCTGAAGGAGTCAAGGTGAAGTTTCCAGCAATGGAGAGATTATGTTGCCTCTAAATGCTCATTCAGGTGACTGGTAATCCCCTACTAGTCATTTACTAAGGATAAGAGACTGGTGTGGGTTTTCAAATATAAATTTCTAAAGAATTGGTACTTAGAATTTTCTGGCAATGAAAGTCCTCAAAATGATCAGACACTGATTCTCAGGGTATTTTGTGCATTTCTGTTAATTAACCTCAAGATAAAAGCATATTCTTGGGTTCAGAAGCTGAAAAACAGGGCTATTTTCCCCTATTTCAGCACCTCTAAATTCCACAAAACAGAACAATACCTCCTCTGTTTTGTTCTTTCTCCACAAATCCAGTCTTCTTGAAGGCATACAAGAGTTTCACAAAGCAAAGTCTCATATTCAGTTTAACCTACAGACTTCTTAAACTGCTGTCACCAGAAGATATAGTAGTAGGTATGAAGTCTTCACAGCATGAAGAGAGTACAGATTGTTTCTCTGACCCTGGAGGTGGAGGGGAAGGTGATTCATATAGGCACAAAACTGTGACGTAAACAGCAGGCAGACCTTTCTGCCACTTCTGACATCTGCCTGGCTTGTCCTGAAGGTGATATTGTTAACTGATGCACAGTAATTGATATGTAGAGATTACTGTGTGTTCTCAACAGAGGAGGCAGTTCAAGGATCTTCTGAAATCCCTCTGACTCAGGGCTACATCATAGCAGAAGATAAGCAGGATAAAAAGGTTTAGTTCCTGAAGCTGTGAGTTCTGTATGAACACTCAAGTTTACATGCCTAGGTACTGCAAAAGTAGATATTAACGTGAAACAGATAGATATTCAAAGTGTTTTTCTGTTACTGTAAGTTCATGTTCCAAAACTAATCCTCTAGGTCTATCCCTAAATTTTTCATGCTGTTGCCACAATAGCAATATTGTTTCATCACAGTTTCAACACATCCTTCATGGAAAGCTGCAGTATTTTAAGTATTTTATATACCAAAAAGTCGATTTTAACAAGAGTTCCAGTAAATGTTACCTGAGATGTTTTTTGGTTTTTTTTTTCATGTATGTTGAATACAAAACAATTGGGAACTGTGAAGAACTTGCTCACACTGCTGAATTTTTAATGATAATCACTGTAGCAAACACCAATTTCACATTTCTTTTTCCTTTTTTTTTTTTTTAATTTCCTTTAGGAAAGCACTGTTTACAAAAAAATGAAGATGACAGTAAGTAACAAGGATATATTCTTTTAAAGCCATACAGCACTAAAAATATTAGCTATATCACACTGTGGTGATTGTCATGGTTTGACATGACAGCCTTTTCTGGTAAGGGGGAAGGGGCTGTAAAGATGGCTCCTGTAAGTAGTTGCTCGCAACTCTCCTCAGCTCAGAGCCAGACCCACTTCTGGAACTGAGCCAATTAGATGCCTCCATGATCACTTTTTAAGAAAAAGCCAGAAGAGGAAGATTCTTCCTCCTTCCTGTTTCTTCCTTCTTCTGTCTCTTCTTCTGTCTGGTGGTGGTACAAGGAGTAGGAACAGTGAGAGAAACAATCATGCAGATTCAGGTCAGTGAAGAAAGAGAGGAGGAGGTGTGCTGGAGCAGAGGCTCCCCTGCATTCTATGGAGAGGACTGGTGAAGCTGAGATTTGTTTACATTTCTTTAAAGACCCCGCATCAATGGTAGAGACTCATTTTGAAAATGAGCCCACATCAGGGGCAGTCTCATATTGCTACAGCTGGCCTCGGACCAGAGGCAGCGATTCACTTCATTAAAGGCCCCAAGCCAAGGATAGTGACTATGTCCAGAGGAGCCAATGTCCCATGGGAGGGACCCAATCACTTCACTACAGACCCCGAGCCAGGGGCACAGATTTTCTTCCTTAAAACTATGGCTGGAGCAGACCATGTCCCAAGGAAGGGACTCAATATCCACAGCTGTAACTGTGGGAAGGAATCCACAACAAAGCAGCTCATCAAACTTATGCCCAGAAGAGAACTTATGCCCTTGTCCCGAGAGAGGGACCCTGCAACTGCAGAAACTGCAACCGTGCAAAGAATCCACACCAAGGACTGTGTCCCGGGGGAGGAACCCCGTGTTGGAGCAGGGGAAGAATGCTAGCAGTCGTCCTCATCTGAGAAGAGAGAAGCGGCAGAGCCCATCTGTGAGACACTGACCACATTCCTCATTCCCTGCCCCCCTGAGCCATTGAGACAGGAGGAGGTAGAGATATGGGGAGCAGTGAGCTGGGCCCCGGAAGAAAGGAGGGATGGGGGAGGGAGATCTTAAAGTGCTGGTTGTAATTTTCTCATCATCCTACTCCCTTTTTGCTTTTATTCTATTCTGTTTCTTGTAGAATAAACTTTCCTACTTTCTAAGTCAAGTACAGGAGTCTGTTTTGCCCAGAACTGTAATTGGCTTCGAGCTCTCCCTGCCCTTGTCTTAATCCACAACAACCTTGCTTATCTTTTTCCTCCCATTTTGCTGGGTCCTCTGCCATCCTAACAAGGGTGGGGGTGAATGGGGGCACCGAGCAAGAGACTGTTGTGGTGCTGCTGTGCTAGCTGGGCCAAACCATGACACGATATAGAGTAAAATGAGAAAAAAATGTAAATAACTTTTTAGACTTTATATGTTCATTCAGATCTTTCCCCAAAATTTTTTGTCTACATATATAGCTTGAATAAGCAGAACATTTTAAGTTAGGTTTTTATGTTTAAATCTATCCAAGACAGTGAATTACGAAATAGTAATAGGTTTCCTAAGTAATTTTAAAGAATGATTTGGTTCCCTACAAATGCAGTTTTCTTCTAAAATTTACAATAACTGCAATTTTACAAATATATTTTTAATAGTGTTCTTAATTATGGTTTTTTAGGTTTTCTGATTGTTTGACAGTAAAGTAAAAGGATTGTCACTGCCCTATTTTTACCTAAAAGAAAAGGTAACTGATAGATTTATATACACTTTGAAGAGGAAAAATACAACAAATTCTCTGAAATGTAAAGTGACATTCACTAGATAAATTACAACTGTACTTATTCTTTCTTATGAGTCTGATTTTGTGATTTTTTTCCAACGCACTTCAAAAATAAATTCTGTTCACTCAGAATCGTCTTCATTTTTTCAGTGTTGGTTTTTCATACATTTCCTTTTCTGTTATCCCATTTGTATTCAAGAACTCTTATTTTTTGATGGCCAGGCATGCCAAATTCCATACTAATCAGTGCGTATTGCAGCATACTTTAAATTAATCATAATCTTTCATCTCAGTTTCTATTTATAATTTATTCTTCTGAATTCAAAATTATATATTTTAAGTTTATTAAGCATTCATCTCTAAAGTCTATTAAAATTGATTTGGAATGTTCTGATGAAATGTAATGCTCAGTAAGGCTGAAACATGCCAACTCACACAGGAAAATGCTTTTCAAGGGATCTTAGAACATAGAATAACCTATGAAAATATTGAATATAATTGTAGAATTTGATTCATTGTCATTACAATGAGGACAGATGAGGTGCCAGAGGACTGAAGGAAGACCAATGTCACTCCAGTCTTCAGAAGGGGTAAGAAGGAGAATGCAGGAAACTACAAGCTTGTCAACCTCACCTCTATCCCTGGAAAGGCAGTAGAGCAACTCAGCTTGGATATTGTCTCTAAACACACGAAGCAAAAGATGGTTATCAAGGAAGTTCAACACAGATTCACCAAGGAGAAATCCTGCTTGACTAACCTAGTAGCCTTCTATGAGCGCATGACTGGCTGGCTAAATGAGAGGAGAGCAGCAGATGTCGTCTGTCTTGACTTCAGTGAGGCCTTTGACACCATCTCCTGTAGGCACAAACGTAGCTTGGACCAGGCAGCTTGAATAAAGATGGTAGGGACAAACTAATGCAGCTGGCAAGCAACTTCAGAAACAGGTGCAGAAACAGGTGCTGGATGAGCTCATGGGCAGAAGCAGCATATAAGGAGGTAGCTAGCAAAGGAAGGATGGCTTTGAGTCAACTCTGTTGGTTGTACTATGTTGCCTGTGTATGTCTCTGCACATGCATTACCTAGATTCTCTACGTTTTTGAGTGAATATTGCTTGTACCACTACAACATTTGATGACCCGACATGATTAGCTGAATTTCTTGGATTAAGAACCGTTATCAGAGAATCGTCTAGATTCCTGTCTGAAAAGGCAAGTGACCCAATTAAACCAGTATAATGGGAAAGATGATGAGCAAAGAGGAAAATCCTATTGACACTCTCCAGCATATCCTTGCTGAGAAAGGATTCAACTAGGAAAGAGAAAATTTGTTAAGACTTGTAAGATGGGGACAGGAGGTAGGTTTTTTCGCCTCCCTACAGGAAGTATATGAAATGGGACATTGGCGAAATCTAGGAGACATGTTGAATAATGCTATTGGCCTGTGTAAACTGGTATCATCCATTCAACAACAATCTCCCATAACATCCTCATCAGAAAGCTCAGGCACTGTGGCTTCGATGAGTGGACAGTGAGGTAGATAGAGAATTGACCTCATGACAGAATCCAGAGGGTGGTGATCAATGGAGCTGATTCAAGTTGGAGGCCTGTGGCCAGTGGAGTTCCACAGGGATTGATTCTGGAGCCAGTCTTGTTCAACATCTTCATCAATGACCTAGATGAGGGGACTGAGGGTACCCTCAACAACTTTGCTGATGACACCAAACTGGGAGGACTGGCTGGTTCCTCAGAAGGCTGTGCTGCCTTCAGTGGGGTCTTGACTGGCTTGAGAGTTGGGCACAGAGGAACCTCATGAGGTTCAATAAGGGCAGGGTCAGAGTCCTGCATTTTGGAAGGAACAACTCCATGCATGAGTACAGACTGACCTGCTGGAGAGCAGCTGTGCAGGAAGGGATCTGGAAGTTCTGATTGACAGAAAATGAAACATGATCCAGCAATGTGCTCCCATGGTCAAGAGGCCAATGGTATTCTGGGATGCATCAAAAAGAGTGTCCCCAACAGGTTGAGGGAGGTCCTCCTCCCCCTCTACTCTGCCCTGATGAGGCATCATCTAGAGTCCTTTGTCCAGTTCTGGGCTCCCCATCTCAAGAGGGACAGGGAACTTCTGAAGAGATATCAGTGCAGGGTCACCAGGATGATCAGGGGACTGGAGCATCTTTCATATGAGGAAAGACTGTGGGAACCGGGGCAGTTTAGTCTAGAAAAGAGAAGATTGAGTGGGATTTCTGAGGGGGAAGACTGAGAGTTTTCTGAGATTGCATTTTGAGATAAAGGGGAAGGAAGAGCAGAGAAGAGCAGGATTTTCTTTCAGTTAGCTTCCCTGGTTATTTTTCTAGGGCCTTAAGAGAATATCTGTTTGTTAATGATTCTGTTATCGTAAGGAGTCAATAGGAATTCTAGTAGGAAACAAAAGCATTTAGGTAACTCTCTGGTCCACTTCCTTGATGCTCAGTCACTCCAGGAATGTTATTTGAAGGTATTTTTCCCTCTTTTTCATTCTTTATCACTCACTACTGTCCTTGTTCTAAGAGGTGTTAAGGAACAAATTAGGCTGACAGGTCAAATTTTGGTCAATAGTATAAGCTAAATGGGGAACTGATCCAGATCAAACTTAAACCTAATGAATCAACCAAAAATAAACATGGCCTGTTTGCTGGTATTATCCATTAATTCTCTGCACCGAGAACTGAAGAAGAACATAGAGGAAGAAGAGACGCAGTCAGATCTGGAGCTGGAGCTCTGAAGCTATTTCTGCTCCGAAGTTATTTCTGTTCCTAAGCAGTTTGTCATTCTTGAAGGTGGTATTGTTGGCAAACAAGTTTTACCATTGAGGTAGAGAAGGGGACATGAAGGAAAAATTAAATGAGACAAGGTGATACTCCATCTTTTCCATGAATTCCTGCTTCCTACAAGCTGCAAAACATAAACACCAGTGTTATTCAACAGGAGTCTGCTAAAGGCACATTTTCCCACAGTGACAAAAGCTCTGTAAGAAAGTAGTGGTATTGTGATCTTGAGAAACCTGGAAATACTGCTTTAAGTAAGATATTTTTTTCCTGGAGCTGGTTCCCAGCATTAAACAGGTAATCTGTTTAAATTCCCTGTAACTATGCTCCACAGTCTTCCGAACATTTTATGTTCCTATATTTTTCAAATGTAGAGATGGTTGTATTTCTCTACATATTTAACGTTTGGTTCTCATTTACTTTTCATAAGCATATTTGATACAATATTGTACTGTCAGCTTTTTGGAAAAATGATATTTTCTCATTTTTCCCCAAATATAATCACTTCTAATGCAGTTTCTCATTCTTTTCCTATTACCTTTAAAGAAAAAAAAAATCCCTCAAAAGGTAACTTTTCTCAGAGAAAACATAAAGAAGTTATTGAAACTGAATATGGCTTCCCAGTTTGGATGAAATCAAGTTCACAACCATTTCTCTCTCAGTAAGGGTTTATTTGTTGAAATGAGTTGGGTCAGGAAATCCACATGTACTTAAGATTAAGACACAAACAAAGAAGAGATTAAATGCATTTGTTCATGCTTGAATAGTGTTAACGGTCCCCTGAAGGAACAAAATCTTTCACAAGAAGAATGTACATTTCTATTGGAAAAACTTGGAAAAGTTAATTTTAAATCACAAAATGTCAGTTTCTATAAAAACCTGACTTATGGAAAAATCAACATAAACTCTCTCTGGAATAAAACACAATTATGTACAGTCATTGCAATAGGAACACTCAGGTGTGAATGTGAATAGTGAAGAAAACTGGGATCTAAATATTGCAGCAAAAATATTAACTTATGAGAATACCACATATCTGTAGAATTTAAGATTTTTTAGGACTAGATATCAACTATGGAAGTGTCTGTCCACACACATATTCAAGATAATTCTCTGCTGAAGTAGTAGCCTTTCAGATAATTTAAAACATCCTGTTTTATAGATAGACAGACAGTTTTAGATATTTTCCCAAATGCAACCTTCTTCTGTGTTTAATAAAAATGTTGATTTTGTTGGTAATATTGGAAGTAGAGCTCTGTAAACCTTCCAAGTATATCAGATGTTGGTCCTTAACATATAGAATTCAAAATAAAGAACATTAATTTTATTTTCAGAAGACTGTTATGAATCAAATCAGAGAAAAGACCTTGCTCTTCTCTTCCCTTGCCTCAGTTTGTTGGCAGACTATAACACCAATTCAAACATCTGTGGGTTCCCACAGATAATCAGTTGCGTGTTGCAAAGGAGGTGTGTAATGGCTGCACAGTAGTGGATATATATGTGGATGAGAGTGATAAGTGGTGAGCTTCAGTTCTTTCAAGATGTGCATGAATCCTGATGGGTTGAAACTATTCAAGGTTTAGGGAGGGCAGATGGATCAAGTCTTATGGCATTGAAGCAGAAGTATGTGCAGCAGACAACTCTTAGTTTAATATTGAGATATTTACATACATATGGAAGGGTAGAAAAACCCATTTAACCTAATTAAGAGATATCTCCTAATCATGGAGGGAGGAAGAGAGCAAAAATGAAACAAATTTATCCACTTTGAATTCTCCTTAATTTTAGGTGATGTGATGACAAACTAAAGGGATGAAAGGCCTATAGATTCAGACCCTGGCACATGCTCTTTTTTTGGCTCCCTGGTATATTCCTTACTATACCCAAATACTAATATGGCATTTTTTTGATTCTTGCCTCTGCCATCCTCCCCAAAATTAAAGACTGTCACTTTGGATACATACTCATAAGTTATAGTACAAAGAATAATGGCTTTGATTTTTTTTATGGTGTTTTCATAGTTTTTTAATGCTGTCTTCTGAGACCTATATTTTTATTATGAAAGTCTGAATTATTATCATATAGTATTGAAATAATCAAACAGGAAATTGTACCTGTGGCAATAATAAGAGGCTTATGAGACAGTTTAGGAAATATAACTTGTCTTCCAAAGTTTAGGTCATCCCATCAGTGCTAAGAGAAGATCTGAGAAGGCATTAAGGGTAATATGACCTTCAGATGGCTCTTGCTGCTTCTGTGCACAAGGAAAATTCTTTCTCAGATTTTTCATCTTTTATGTAATGGATGATGTAAAAAAACCACAGATATGCTTAGAAGTTTAAAAACTTTCAAAGGTTATATCATATACGAGACACTAATTTTTGAGATTTCATTAATTCTTTAAGAGACAATAGCCAGTACCATATGCTTCAGGGTAATGCGCAGGAGTGCCTGACTTGAACAACTGAAGAATAAAATATTTAAAAGTAAAATTTTGTGGTGTTTTTTTTTTTTAAAAACATAAATTTGCCTGTCATTGTTTTGCTTATTCTAGGGTATTACTTCCTTAGCAGCAGCAACAACAAAAGGCTGTCATTGTATACAGGACATATTTATCTGAGAAATGGCTATTTTTTCAGTCTAAAGGGATACATTTTTATCCAATGGAAGCACTGAGCCTTGAGCTGCCTTTTGCAGATAAAGAATTATCTAAAGACAGACGGTTTGACTTGGAGGATTTTTAGAAAATCTGGAATTTACTAATCATTATAATCTAAAGTACATTGTGTGCAAAATCTAAGGATGTGCCAGAAGGTGTGTTTCTTCATCCAAAGAGTTCTTTAGTGCAGTTTCTGTGAAAATCAGCTTCAAGGTTAAAAATCGTAAAATGTCTTTGTGCATCAGTAAGTGCTGTTGCTAATTACAGGTTATTAGTAATATGCTGTGACAAATGACTCATCCATTTGCAAATATTTTCCTAAACTTCTGAGATATGTATTGCCCTGGGACAGTGCATTCCACATCTGTGTTACATGGCAGAGACAGTATTTTGTATGTATTAACTCCTGGTAACAAACACCATTATAAGGATCAAATATTGTATTTAGTAATGTGAACAATTTATTTATCCACAACTGTGGGACACATATTGCCTACACTTGGAAATGTGTTTCCTGATTATTTGTTAATTTGAATTTCTTTATAACCTCCCCTTGAGATAAGTTGAGATAGCAGAATAAAGCTTTGTTTTAATTTCCTGAAAGAGGAGGTCCTTGACAGAAACCTATTCAAACTATTTTTGTGCTAAAGATGAATGCAAAGGCATAATTTAGTGTCAAGTTATAAAACCTTATGGTGTCCACAGTTTTACATTAAGTAGCCATGCTGCCATGGTCAGTCCAAGCATTTCTCACCTTCTACCTCATTTTTTCTTCAGTTTCCCAGGCAGTTTCAGGTCCCTGCCAAAATGGTGGTCCTGGCTAGGCTCTTATCCCTCTTTTAAGTCTAATCATACCCATAAAAGGAATTGTGTTTGCAAAAGTGGACGTGGATGTGTGTCTGGCAAAGAGAGAAGTGGGCAATGAAACTGACTTTTTTACATTAGTCTATAGTTTTATCCAATGAAACTGACTGTAGAATTGTGGAATCAACTACTTCAAGTGTTCCCATCCTTTCCTCAGTGTCAATATGCAATGACCCAACTCAAGGAGATGATCTAGGGGCCTGGATCTATCTCCTAAATAAAATTTCTGGGTCTCTGTTCCTGCTAAAGAGGTTTATTTGTTAATCCAAGTTACTGTGTGGTCAAACAAATATGTATACTGGCACAACATGGGGGGAAGCTTGGCATTGTCATTGGCATTTTTCTTGGCAGAGAATCAAGAAAGAACAAAAGTGCAGTCTCCTAGAAAAGAATGACACGTACAGCCTCAGATGAACAAGTATTCATTCTCATGCATAATATTTCTAACTTCAGAAGGCTTAAGCAGGACCAGCCACATGAGTAAGAAATTTATAGTGTAGCTTTTGGTTTCTCTGCAGTATCTTGTCCTCAATTACACCTAAGTAACACAGCAGTCTCATTCACTCAAAGACTTCTATCTGCACACTGCAACCAATCTGTTACTCGTTTACATTAGCATAACAAGAAGAGCTGGTTGTCAGTTCTATTCATTGCTATTTTTGTAGAAAGTTTTTCTAACATAGTTAAAGGATTTGGTCCTGTGAAGTGCCAAGGCTCAGAGGCTCACTAATTTCATTTGGGGTGGAGCCTGCTGAGCATCTCTCACAGCATTCAGTCTCTTAAAGGATGAAACTGTTTTGGAATATCATACATTTGTGTCAATATTTTATCAGTAATGTAGAGATTATGCACTAGATTACATCTTGACTGTATTAACTGTTGTACTGGAAAGGGATATTGTATCTTTATGTACTTAATAATCTAGAATATAGTTTGATTTACATAGTATTCAAACAAACAAACAAACACAGACACTCCAAATGTAAAGCATTAATACTGTCTGGATATCATATAGCCATATAGTAGATATAATGTATCGACTCCTTAACATGTCTGCTTGGGCAAGTGTCTGAGAGGGTGGACAGGAGGGAGATAGAGGTTCTTCTCAGAGAAGATGTGTACCCAGCATCTGAACTATTCTGTTGCCCTGCCAAATGCTGTGGATAAGTCAGAAAATCAAATGGTGAGGATAGCAGGAGAAACACATTTGCTGTTTATGGCTAGTGCAGTGGATGGGACATAAAAATACTGATCTTGAGGAGCTAGAAATGATAATTCTTAAGGCTGTGTTTTTAAGAAGAGAAGCAGAGGGAAATAGAAGTGTAGCTATAAGGTCAGAAGTGCAAAGAAGAGACATACTACAGAGTAATTTTTGCCATTAGTTTCTTCCATACTGGCATAATATCCAGGAGTTACTCCCTGGTCTTGCTTTTCCAGACTTTCTCTTTGGAGTACTACTTCTCCAGACCCTCGTCTCAGTACTACACCTTTCCCAGGCACCACACATTCTCATTTGAGGAGATGTCTGGCCTTCATTTTTACCTCTTTTCCAAAACTCTTTGCCAGAGCTGTGACTGCTATGTGGTGACCCTACTCAGTCTGCTCTCACAGCAACAGTTATAGCACAACCAGCCTGGGGAGAAATTGTGCTGAGAGCTGTGGAGTAACCTGGCCATGCAGGGGGAGCAGGGAGAAGAAAAACAGAACAAAGGATACAAGTTACCTTGCACAGGGTAACACCAGAAGCATGAAATTTGGTATTGGTTCACAAAAGAGACAAGAGAAAGATTTCTGACCCACTCTGAAGAACAGAGTGTAAAGCAATGACTCATGCAGGCAGCACTGAATGGCAGAAATTTGCCTAGGAGCAGTGTTTCACCCTGATCATAAGGCAGTAGGAGCCTTTTGTATATGACAGAGAAGGAGAGAATATTACAATATATTTCAGTGAGAAAAAAAGAATGCATTTTGCAAAATAGAATAATGCAGATAGTACAGAACTAGTGGATGTAGCTGTCTCTGAGCCTTAAACCATCTTAAATCATGGAATATAGAATAAACTGTGTTTTTACTTTTAGATTCTGAGCGACTTAATTGAGCAATTCAAATAATAGAGCAACTTCGCCAGCAGGCAATACAATTTAAGTTATAACAATTGTGAATTTTATTAGTAAATTTATTTTCTTGTACGAATAATTTCTAGATGTACTGATGTCGGTTTATGATGCTGTTTTAATCACAATGTCATTTTCATTGTCTATTTTGGAATATATGCCATTTTTTGCATATGTCTGATGACATTTAAATTAATACTGTATTTAGGTGTAGTATATACATAGGATAAAACTGTAAAATAGGTTTTTAATGTGTAAATATGCACTCTTCTGTGTCATTGTTGGGAGTTATTTTCAAGGTTATATGATGCATTGATACAATTAGGGCAACAGGTTTTCAAGATGAATCTCAATGAAAAACGTCATACCAGATTTTTTTTTATGAAGACAAATAGAACAAATTGAATGCTATATAGTATACACTATTTAAAGATAAGAAAAGTACCCAGACTTGACATTGTTACTCAGAAAAATAATCTACCACATTCAGAACAGAATTTTCAAATGTTCAGTTGTATTAAATCTATTTCTTCTGAATGTGAAAATATTGAAACAGCCGAGTTTCCACTAAACATTTTTGAATATGTCCTAAGAGATGGTGAAGACTAACTGATCTTGCTTCACAAGTTTGAAAGCTACAGCCACTACCAAAATATACTGCTGATGTAAATTCAGATGATGAAGTTAGTCAAAATGAGCCACATAATTCTTTGTCTTTACTAAAACGAGTTCTCACAGAACTGCACTCTAATTTTGGAAGGTGTACATGTAAATAGATGACTTCATAGTTAGTTCAATGCTAGACGATTGAACCGATGATGTAAGAATACATAATATTATAACTAGAAAGTGTTTCTCTTTAGCAACTGGATTATTTATGAAGACAAGGCCATCTTAGTGTGGATAAAAATCCCAGTATTTAATGTCTGGGTTGCAGGAATTGCAGGAACATGAGATAGGTGGGATGCACAATGATACACTGGGGAGCAGAGTGCAAAGGGAACATGCCACTGAGAAAACAGCTGATAATGGAAGACGAGTAAGATTTGTAAGGGGAAATGCAATCTTTTGTCAAAGTAGTTGACAGGGCTCAGAGGAGCACAGTCTTTCAGATAGGCAAGATCATCTTCAGGTCTGAAAAAGAAATTTCAAGCCAGATACTGAAGAAATTGCTCTTGATTAACACAGTTATGTTAATCAGCTTGTTAAAATGGAGAAAAGAGTGGTCAGCACTTGTATAGGGAATAGAGATTTCCTTAAGTGTACTAGTTAATAATATCATTAAAAATTATTTTAAAATGATTTGATTTGTCCATTTTTTTCTTTAAGGAATACCCACTAAGGACTTCCCATATCTTAAACAAGATCTCAAGACCATAACATCCCTTTGCATTGTGAGACAGTTGAGAAATAGTTTTGGAAACAAATCTTCTCCATCCCATTGCAGCATGAGAACTTTTTCCCGAGCTTCCCTTGTTATGCAATATACAATGTTTTTGTGGGCATGAGAAAGTCTTCTCTCCTGAACACCTACGGAAAATGCCCTCATGGTCATTTCTGAGGCTACACAATCCATCCACTAGAATACAGATGTCTAGTTCTCACAGGACATTTCCAGGTTTTGCTCAGGAGAAATTATCTTTGCTTTTATAAGGCATTTTGCTTTTTGAGCTTCTCCAGCTATTCCTAAGAGAACCTTTTTCCTCTCTTATGACAGACATTTTAGGCAAAATAAGGTGGCATAATGAGAAGTAGAGGGACTTTTATGTCCTTCTTCTCAGCCACTAGCTTTTAACAAAATACTTCACAAATTGCAGAATTTACATAAAGAAGTTAAGCCATCTGTTACACAGACATGTGACTCCTTGTTATTTCTATAGCTTTAACAGGACAAAATGTGCCACCATGTACTTGCATTCTAGAAAAGGACACAGATACAAAATGTCCTGTCACTTAACATAATTAAAAAGCCCTGAGACAGAGTGATATTTGATTATACATTCAACATTTTTCATTAATACATTTACAATCTATACGGTTCTTATGGCTAACTGGAACAGAATTCCATTTCCATTTTTCTAAAAGAAAATTTCTTTTCCATGTAAATACTAGATTTTAAAAATATTTTCTTGTTTGTAATTAAGAGACCTTTTAATTCTGTGAAAACATTTTATTATGATGTTTTGGAAAACCAGATAAAAGTTGCTTACAGTTGATGCAAAACTTTTAACTGTTCTATGTCATCTCCATACAATGGCTTCACTGTTGAACTCTTGGCTCATCTAGTATCTGAACTTGCTAACTATTGGGTTATATGTTTTTCTGACTTCTTTCTCTGGTTTTAGTGAGGAAATATATCCCACCCATAAGTAATTTTTCCTCACAAAATCTTGTTAAAAACAATGTTTCTGATTTTAGCAACTCAGTATATCTGATATAAAAGTTTTGTAAAAAAAATCTCCCAAGAACTGGTTGTAATTTCATTCATGATTCAGATAGCTCACTTGTAATAATTCCTTGTGTTCCTTCAGTTTAGCTCTCAGCTTAAGGTACCCTTTTCATGTTTCTGTAGCTTCCTTGCTTGTGAAGAACACTGAAATTTGCTTTTTTTTTTTTTTTGTCATACACTGAGTTCAACTAAAAAAGGTTTGTTTATGGGAACCTGCCAAGTCTCCTTATAAAGCAGAAAATTGCACACAACTCAAATATACATAAAAGTAATGTATTATTTGTTTTGACTGGACTGCAAATTCCCTCTGCATCAACCTTACAATGAGATTAACCATGAGATAACTTCCTGAGTGCCCCTTTTGCACTGACTCTGGGCCAACTCAGCTGGCTACAGGCAAGAAAAGTAATTTTCGTTCCAAAATGCAAACATTTTTCAGAATGTCATCCAATGCCAAAAAAAAATTTTTTTGCAGAGATTGGGCAACTCCACTATTTTCAATCTCTATTACTTTAGCCATTCATTTGGAATAGACCTATTGTGGCAGGTCATATTACAATGTCAACTATTTTAAGTCACTATAGTGTGAAGACTCGACAACATTTTATTGGGAGAGAAGTGTTTTCAGCAATACTTGTGCAATATTTTATGCTGTCCATCAATACTGTTCCTTAATAAACTACTCATTAGTTCGTTATCAGTCTGCTGATTTAAGAGTATGACATAATGTGTTGGATATAAGCTTTGAAAACTTTTAAAGTAAGAAGGGTCACTCACTATTTCAAATGTATAAAGTAGATCTTTCTTTTTTTTTTTTTAATGTAAATTGCTCCTGCAACTTTGTAGTCAAATCATACCTTTAGATGTAACTATAAATGCTTTTCGTCATGTTGAAAATGAAGCTTAAATAGAAAGGGATTTACTATCAAGAGAAATTGTGCCCTTCTGTGAATGATATCTATTGCCCTTTTATTTTTACTTTTATTCCATTACAGCAAACACAAAATGCTTCCAGCTGACAAGTCTTGAAATCTGAGTTCAGAAACACTATGACAGTGAGGCAAATGGCTAGAAGTTTTTGTTAGTTGATATACATTGACGGTTCATAGTACAAGTTGAAATAATTGAAGAGACAAAAAAAAAAACCCCACCTTTTGATACTTCTTTTCTTAGTAATTTAAAATCTATTAGAGTAATGAATTGATATTTTTTAATGTATTTATTTTAGAATTTGTAATATTTAGGATCCCAGAAATTGAGATAGAAACTTCTCAAAATTAGATCCTGTGCAATTGTGATGCAAAAAGGTGCCCCCAAAAGCTTTCACTCGTTAGATTGCAAGAAAAACCCTTACACGCACACAATGTTCCTCTGGCATGAAGGAGGCAGTAAACAACAGGATAATATTATTCAATACTGTAAACTCTTCTATGCCCTCTGAACCTTTGAAAAGGAGAAGACACATTGATGGCTGGAGATAGTTTTAACCTTTAATTTGTCTGTTTTTCTCACTTAGAGGCCACATGAGATCAAATTGCATTTTAAAGACAGTAAATGTCTTGTTCACTAGTTTTCTGTACAGCAAACAGAGCAAATGACCAAAGTTTATTTTTCTAGAACACTTCAATCCATGTAATGAATAGTTTTATACTCAGAGCTAAATAAAACTTTGAGTTTTTTTCCCACCTTTCTGGATCAATCCTGAACCTATAAATGCATATTTAACAGTAGAGTAGTTAAGTTTCAGCAGAATTCACACAGAATTTTTCCATGTTTGTAGCTCATGATTCTTCAGGCTTAGCCAGCTGTAAGTTATACCAGAACTGAAAAATTACTCGCTCCTCTGAAAAAGCAAAAAAAGAAATTACATGCTTTTCTTTTCAGCAGGACAAGCCATCTGCACTTTCCACAACAGCTTTCCAACCTGAAGGTGGGAAGTAAATAAGCACATTGCAAATATCGACCGACACATGCAGTGAGTAATTACAGCATCAAGGTATCACTGATGTAAGTGGTAAAAGTTATTGTAGTTAACCCACAGGGCAAAAAGAGCTTTGCCTTTCCATTAACCCTGGTTGGTACATTATCTGGTTGTATTTAAAGACATGACCCCAGTTAGATCTGGGATCTGTCCCATTTATTGCAGTTCAGCTAAGATACGTTGTTCTTTCTGCTAGATTGACCTATTCAGCACCTTTTTGTTATTTGAGGTTTGGCACCTCAGCTCACCGTCGGACAGTTTTTCTCCTGGACAGTTTGGTCATGGGAGACACTGGCACTCAGCTAGAGGGAGATAACTTTTTCCCACTCCTTTGTTCTTTAAGCAGCATTTTAGAATATTTGTCATTCTCCTTTTGTTTATCTGTTGCTTTCCATTGCCTTCTTTTAATGTTCTCTCTTTGTTCAAGTATGTACCTTTTTTTCCTGCAATTATCATTTTGTCTTTCCATTGTCTTTCCATTTCCCAGTGTTGGGATTTTTTTAATTTCTTGTGAAGATTTTCAAGTTCAGGCACAAAAATTTTTTTTCTTAGCTGTACTTATCATCTGATACCTTCATTTCATATGCCTTCAAAAGTGGTCAGTATGCTGCTTTGTTTTTCTTCTCTTTAGTGGAGAACAATAACTTGCTATTGTGGAAATGTGTTTTAATTTCTAAGTAGTTTCCCAACTGCTGTCTTTGACGTTCTTCTTCGGCAAACTGCTCATTTTTTCTTCTCTTTCTGCAAGAAAATGTAACCATGACTGCTGCTGCTAGATGAGATGTAGAATGAATATGTAGTTTGAAAGCAGAATTGTAATTCCATTTTTGGTTCTACTTTCATATATATATATATATATATATATACTTTGCTTGATGAAAAATTCCATATTCCTCAGGGATTGGAAAATTTGAGAAAATCATTCTGGATTACACTGACCAAATTTCACTGACTAGATTAGAGAAACATTTTGTTAATAATACCTTTGAAAGGTAATGTATATATGAAAGCTTACTGAATACCTATTGCCATATACATTTGCAGGAAAATGCAAAATGTTACCAGATGGAATAATATATTTGGCAGACATTTGGCCCATGTCTAGATTAATATATAAGGTACATGCAAGTTAAAAATGAGCTTTCTACTGTGGTTTCCATTATGTTGGTTATGAAAATTAGACTCTTAGGAAACACTATAGATGTTTCAGATTCAAGTCTACTATCATGTTTATTCTGTTCTTCACAGAGTAGTTGTACTAACACAATTTTCAAGAGGTACAAGTACAAGTTGATAGTCCAAGAAGAATGAAAACTTGTTATTTTTTGTTGTAAATTATTCTAATTGTTCTTCATTTAGAACATGCAACATGTAAAAAAGAATGAGAAGAATGAAATAATATATTAATATTTCTATATAATATAGAAAATTATACATATTGTATTATATATATTTAGTAACTGTATACAGTAAGTGTTAAAAAAATAGTCCATGGTGTGGTTAATCTACTGCCAGACTTGTGAGACCATATATACATGTATAAATGAACAGTAATACCAGGAAATAAAGTTTGTTTTCCAAATATGTTCCATGCATATGGACAGCTACTATAAATATATTGGTATGAAGAATTTTGAAGATGTGCTATCTAGGGACATTCATTAATGGTTATTCTTCAGAAAAATCCAAAACTACTGTAATGAAACAAAATGTTATCTGAGCAAATTACCAGGGGAGAAAAGCATGATATGTCAAAAGTGATATTTATTATATTAACACTAGGTTCTCCTGTGCTAGCTAGTTCTCTTTCATAACATTACCTTATAATTCTTTTTCTGCAGGCTTTTTGTTTGACTAAACTTCAAAGATAATTTAAGTGTATATGCCTTTTTTCTGACCTACTGGATCACAAAGGCTTTCTTCTACTGCATCTTTAGCTACAGGAACTTTTCTTAGTTGCGCTGGTTTTGACTTGGTTAGAGTGATTTTTCTTCATAGCAACCAGTATGGGGCTCTGTTTTGGACTTGTGCTGAAAACAGTGTTGATAAGGCAGAGATATTTTAGTTATTGCTGAGAAGTGCTTGCACAGAGTAAATGCCTTTTCTGATTCATTGCCCTGACAGTGAGTGGGCTAGGGGTACAGAAGAATCTGGTAGGGGATACATCCAGGACAGCTGACCCCATCTGACTCAAGGAATACCCCAGACCATATGACATCGTATCAAGCTGTGGGAAGAAGGAGTAGGTCAGAGTATTGTTATTTGTCTTCTTAAGTAACCACTGCAGGTGATGGAGACCTGCTTTCCTGGAAATGGCTGAATGCCTGATGATGGGAAGTGGTTAATGAATTCTTTGTTTTCACAGAATCATAGAATGATAGGGGTTGGAAGGGACCTTTAGAGATTATCTAGTCCAACGCCCCTGCTCAAGTAGGTCCACCTAGATCAGGTCACATAGGAACGAGTCCAGGCGGATCTTGAAGACCTCCAAGGAAGGAGACTCCACACCCTTCCTGGGCAGCCTGTTCCACTGCTCCATCACCCTCACAGTGAAATAGTTTTTTCTTATGTTTTCCTTATGTTTTTATTGCCCCTTGTCTTGTTGCTAGATACAACAGGAAACGGTGATGTCCCAACCCCTGACATCCACCATTTAGATACTTACAGAGAGTAATGAGGTCCCCTCTCAGTCTTCTTGTCTCTAGACTAAATATCCCTAGCTCCCGCAGTCTTTCCTCACAAGAAAGATGCTCCAGTCCCCTGATCATCTTGATGGCCCTGCGCTGGACTCTCTCCAGAAGTTCTCTGTCTTGTGCACAGGTTTTTCTTTACCTGTTAAACTCTTTATCTCAACCCACGAGTTTTTTCAGTTTACTGTTTATGATTCTCTCCCCATCTCATTGGGGGAGTGTGAAGTAGATGTGTTCTGCTTACTTGCTGACTGGGGTTAAACCATGACAGTCCTTTGGGTGAGAATGCAGTGTTCAAGATAACAGATTTGATTGCACTGGATAGAGATTACAGCTGTTACTGCTGTTTAGCTAATAACTGACACGCTCTTGGTCTTGCCATGGAACTTCCTTATCTTACTGTATATTAGATTCTAGTGATCATTAGTGACTATTTTTTTTTCTTTCCCTTCCTGCTCTGTGCTGTATTGGTTATCATCTTACTCTGCTGTGCCTGGGAGCATTTTGATAACAGCAATGGCGATGCGCCTGAGCTGGCAGATGGCCAGGGTATCAGCACTGTTTCTATGCTGCTGTTCTGGACAGGCTGGAACTCCAGTGTGAACCTTAGTCGAAGGGACTGTTCTGTGGATGAGTCCACAGGGGTGTAACACATTCTGAAGTGTCTGTGGTCGTGGATGAGTCCAAACCAGATAACATATATCTTGAAGCATCTGTGACTGTGATTGCCTGCACCACTGTAGGTATGCTTCTGAAGGGACTGCCCAAGGATAAGTCCATGTTGAAGGCACACCTTGAAGCATCTATCGTTATGAATAAGTCCATACTGCATCAGGTACACCTTGAAGCATCAGTAGCTGTGCATGCAGTCATGCTGGAGGACCTTAAAGCATGTGGCCATGTATAAGCCTACAACAGAACAGATATAACCTGGAGGGACTGCGTGCATGGATAAGGCCATGCTGAAATAGATGCACCTTGAAGTGACTGTAGCTGTGAATAAGTCTATACCACAGTGAAAATATGCCTGTAGTTCACCCATAAGGCTCCACTTGGAGCAGGTACAACTCTGTAGTGACCTCAGTCTGTGAATAATTCCAAGCCAGAGCAGGCGTAAGTTGAGGAACACAGTGCAATGTTAAAATCCATTGTCTAGTCAGAAGGCACTTCGGTAGAGATTGTAAATGGAAATACCTTTCAATCATTGTAACCTGTGATTTGAGTTGCATGTTATTAGAATTACTATAACAGGAACTCATTGCTGCTAACCAGACTAGGAGAAAGGTGAAGAGTTCATTGCAATGTTAAACCCTACAACCTGTCCCAAAGGGACCAGTCATGGAAACTGTGATGGAAATACCTTTAAATGGTTGAAACCCAGGATCTGAGTTACATGTTAGAATTTCTAAACAGAAACCACCTGAATCAATGGAGAAGCCTTACAAGAAGCAGTGTAAGTGCAGCTGTGACCCAACCTGAGATGGCTTTGGTGACTGCTAACTCAATGCAACACACCACCTCTCCCATCCTGAGTAACCACCATAACAGATGGAGTCCAAAGTCATGGACTGAATGAACTCAGTGGACATTTGTGAACATTTTATAGACATTTTACAGGACTGGTCCATAAGCTAGGGGGAAGTTTTGCAGGGAAGGCACTGTTCAGAGACTGACTGGGTGTCGGTGGTGAGCAATTGTTTTCATTTTTATCACTTGGCTTTCTTGGGGTTTATTTTGCTGTTATTTTTCTTTTCATTACATTTTAATTTTTTTTTCCCATTTATTAAACTGATCTTATCTCAATCCATGTTTTCTCACTTTTACCCTTCTGGTTCTTTCTTCCCCATTCTTCTGCAGTAAGAGTGAACGAGTGGCTGTGTAAACAGTTTGTAAAATGTACATGGTTTCTCCTGAGAAGAAAAAAAAAAAAACAACCCACTTTTAAGTTAACCTATATATCCAGAATTGAAAGAGTTCTAAAAGAAAATTTGTGAACCTAGTGCTGTCTATAAATTTATGTCCAGATATTTTCACCCATTCCTAGTCAGATATATGGTTCATTGAAACTTTGGTAACATATTTTTAGTAGATTATTCTAAAATAGTAATTGAATATAGCATTTTAAAGTGAGTTACTACAAATAGCTTTTGGAAGTTGCATAGGCAGTGGCTAGGCCCAGTATATGTGTACAGACAGTGAACTTGCATACAGATGGCCAATTAGAGATCTAGAACCTCATCCAAAGGCTGTGGAAGTCAGTAGCGATTTCTTAACTGACATCAATGGATGTCAGAGAGGTAATGTTAGCCTTCCTAGAACACAAATACTCTCCAATCATCTTAAACAATTATCCTTAAAGACCATCAATTTCAGAGTGTAGCTGCATATAAATTAAGTTTCATCTGGAATCAGTACCAAAATAGTAAATTTGAATGCTTTGGACAGGCAACCTGCACAACTTTACTTACTTGCATCAAGGATATCTGGCCTGTGGCCTGGTTTAAGATACGGAATTTTACTGAAGAGAAGGTACTACATAACAAGAAATCAAAACATTGGTATAATTGCCGGATGATGATAGTTTGATGGAAATTTCTTTCTAAGAAAGGTTGCCTGTTGTGTATTTTATGAGGAAATCTCTGGAGTCCTTGGTACTTAATGAGATAAGCCCTCTTAAAAGCACAATAAATGTGTAGAACAGAGTAACAATGAGAACTGACGTTCCCTCAGATAAGGCATATTGGAAATTGCCCTTTCAATGAGCTCTCCCACAGCACAGAAGCTAATCTCTCTGAGAAACTTAGTTGTGGCCCAGTAGACAAAATCAACATATGGAGGTATACAGGAGTTTTAGTCATCAGCTGTTTAAGAAATTCTCAGAACTGCAACTGACTTAAAATTTAACATGAGGAGAAGCTGAATAAATAGCCCAGCTTTTGGTAAAATATAAATAGTGCATTGAACAAATGAAATTAAAGAATTATTTTCCACTTTTGAATAGACTCAGATATATTTATTAGTTTTTTGTCTTGGAGAATTGAATACACTTTTTAATTAACATTTCATTTTTCTAAAATTGCAAAAAAAATTGTTACATGACTGTTTATAAAATATGTCCATACAGATTATGTCAAGAGATATAATAGAATGAGCATGCTTACACTACTTACATAAGACTGCTCAAGGGTTTCGAAGCAGCTCTTTCTTAACAACAGAAGTTCTGGATACTTTAAATAAAATAGGTGAAATACAACATTAATACATCTGTACAATAGGAAATGTATGTTAAGATTTTGACTTTATGTTAGAAAATGTTAAACACAGAGATGGCTTGAAGGGTGTCACATGACAGTCTAAAAAGTTAAATCAAAGATATAGATTATTTTCCTGGCAGAAGAGTCCGAACTTCAATTAACTGTCTGTCCTGTATGCAAAGTTTCTAAGAAAGAATCATAGAATCATAGAATGGTAGGGGTTGGAAGGGACCTTTGGAGGTCATCCAGTCCAACCCCCCTGCAGAAACAGCCCCACCTAGATCAGGTCACATAGGAACATCTGCAGGTGGGCTTGAAGACTTCCAAGGAAGGAGACTTTACAACCCCCCTGGGCAGCCTGTGCCAGTGCCCTCACAGTAAAATAGTTTTTTCTTATATTTAAATGGAACTTTTTGTGTTCCAGCTTCATCCCATTACCCCTTGTCCTGTTGCTAGATACAATAGAAAAAAGGGATGTCCCAGCCTCCTGACACCCACTATTTAGATATCTGTAAATATTTAAAAGAACCCCCCTCAGTCTCCTCTAGACTAGATACTCCACATTTTCATGGTGTATTTTCCAAATAAAATAAAAATTTAATACAGCTGTAATTATGCATATTCATTTGTAACTACTGAGTTGCACATTTTGCTTAACTGAATTAGATTTGAATTAAAATGAAATTAAACTAAATGTTATAACTTTTAACTTTGACAAAAATCCCATACCAAGCCAAGTTTCCATGTTTTGGACAACTGTATTTTACCTTATGTTTACAACTCCAACTATTTTTCTAAACACTAACTTAGCTAAATAGTTAAAAATTGTTGTCAATTGAAATACCAGAGGCAGGTAGATATCTATTCTTTCCTGTCACATCAGATATTTTATGTGTGACTGCAGTTTTAAAATGGTACTTCTTAGGTATGCCTCTACAGCTTTATAATAATATTTAAAAGGCAGAGAAAAGAATTAAAATATTTGGAACATAATCCAAGTATATAAAGTCTCCACTTTAACAATATCCTCTACTCCCCTTCCTGTAGGCTATAAAAAAGTGTTTATGAGGAAAATGATAACCTTGACAGTCCTTTACTTGCACTAAAGATTATGAAAGTTATTCTTTCTGAGTAAAATGTAAAAATAATAAAGACAAACAGAAGGTCTTTAGGTTTTGAGGTTTATTTCTTATCGAATCTAAATCTAAGTGAAATCCAGTTGTCAGCTAGTCATCAGTGATGTTCCCCAGAGCTCAGTGTTGTAGTCAGTTCTGTTTAATTTGTAAAAGGTCTGGACAAGGTGATCGAGTGCACTCTCAGTAAGTCTGAAGATGACACCAAGTTGGACAGGAGTATTAATCTGCTGGAGCATAAAGTCTACAGAGTAACCTAGACAGGCTGGATCAATGGACCAAGGCCCATTGCACGAGGTTTGACAAATACTGCACTTGGGTCACAGCAATCCCGAGCAAAGATACAGGCTTTGGGAACAGTGGCTGGAAAGCTGCCTGGAAGGAAAGGACCTGGGAATGTTGATTGACAGTCAACTGAACACGAGTCAGCAGTGTGCTCATGTGGCCAAGGCCAATGGCATCCTGGCTTGTTCAGGAAAAATTGTTGCCAGTAGGACCAGGGAAGTGGTTGTGTCTCTATACTTGGCACTGGTAGTGCTGCACCTCGGGTGCTGTGTTCATGTTCTGGCCTCTCACTACAAGGATGTCATTGAGATGCTGAAGCATGTCCAGAGATGGGTGACACAGCTGGTGAAGGATCTAAAGAACAAATCTAATAAAGAACAGCTGAGGGAGCTGGGGATGTTTAGTCTGAAGAAAAGAAGGCTGAGAGGAGACCTGATCATAGCTACCTGAAAGGAGACTATGAAGTGAAAGTGATAGAACAAGAGGAAACAAGCTCAAGTTTCACTAGGGGAGGTTTACATAGGAGATTAGGCAAAAGTTATTCACTGAAAGGATTGTCAAGTACTGGAACAGGCTGCCCAAAGAAGTTGTTGATTCTCCATGTCTGGAAGTATTTAAAAGATGTGCAGATGTTCTTAGGAACATGGCTTAGGAGTAGATGTGACAGTACTAGGTTAACAGTTGGACTTGGTGATCTTAAAGGTCTTTTCCAATCTAAACGATTCTATGATTCTGTTTTTTTGTGATCAAAACAGACAAATGACAGAAACTGGACATCTCACTTTTTGTTACAGGCTTACTGCAGCATTGTAGGAGAGATTGTTTCTCAGTTAAGGTTAACATAAGGCAGTGATAATGTCATTTCAGCCTAGTTAAACACAAGGAAAGAAGGCTAATAGGAATGAGGAGGGCTTATGTAGAGGATTAAGAAGCCACATGTGACAGTCTAACAGGGGGAATATAAATCCAATCAATATTGAAGCTCAGAGTTTGGCCCAAGGCAATGTAAGCAAGGACAGAGCATTAGACTGAAGCTGAAGAATCTAGAGATTTGCTTGCACTGCAAAAGAAGATGTCTTAAAGGGATTAATCAGTTGGAAATTAAAAAATCACTTAATTTTGAGACTACTCAGTTTATTATTACTGAGACTCCAAATCAGACTTTTTTTGACTTTTAAAATGGTCAGCTTATGTTAAAATATTAAATAACGGTTCATAACTTTCTCTGACCTTTTGGGTTTGACTTTTATGGTTCATTTCTGCCTGAAGGTGAACTTAGCAATTTATGGAGGAAAGGTTATTTAGCATGGATGGAGTGAGACACCACTCTAGACATTATTAATAATAGACATATTAGATAGTGATTTTCATGTTAATGTTATATCTGACCCATGTACTTGCTTTACATAAAATTGTTGGAATGCTCTGGGCCATGAGCTAGTAATCACACACTTTCCTAAAATATTCTATCTTTGTGTAAGTGTGGATTCTGCAGATCCAAAGATAGGTTGCATTTTTCTTTGGCACCAGAGCTAAACTGATCAGTGAAGCTCTCAAATGCTTTCAGGAATCAAAATGTATTTGTATTGAACTTTGAGCATGGGATTATGTTTAGCCTCTAACAGTACAAGACTAGGCACGCCTCCTGTTTGCAGCTTCCCAGCACATACCATATATAGATTCTCATGAGAACTTCTCTACACAGATTCTTATACTCAGTAATTCTGAGTATAAGACTTAAATGAGAAAAACTAGACTGTCATTCCCAATGGAAAGGTCACAGATCACCTTGAATCTCTTTCTGCAAGACCTTTCACAGGGAAGCCTTACCAAAATGAACTATAAATTTCTTTAAAATACTTTCCTGCTTGAGAGAGGTTTTAGGCTGCTTTTTTCAACAACCATTTTCAGACCTGGCTTGAGTGAGAGTAGCAGTACTGTCAGAGTGAAGATAGCAATGCCAACCTTTTCCTTGACCGGATCCACAGTGAAATTAAAAAACTAGTTGTAGTAAATAAAACATACAAATAAAACTGTGAAATTGGAGATAAAATCAGTGATGTATATAGAGGAGAAGAGGAGACAATGGACACTATTTTTGATAGTTTTGGTTGAGAACACTGAATTAAGGTGAAAATGGTAGTAGAAAGTAAGGGGATCATGCAAATCTTTAGGGTCACTGAACATCAACATAGCAACATATAGAACACAACAACACAGAAATTTTAGAGATATGATAGAAGAAAAAGCAGTAAGATAGAGACAGGCGGAAATCTGAAAACGGGATTAATCAACTGGACTTACATATAAACACTTCTTATAGAATAAGTACATCAAATTTATTTACAAAACCAAAAGAGTGTATGAAAAAAGTAACAAGAGAGTATTATTTTAAATGGAAATAAAAATTACAATACGATAAAATCAAATGGTCCTACACTAAAAAAAAAGAAATTAGAATACCAACTTCCTTTTTTTTACTCTGAGCTCTCAACAGACTCAATGGTTTGCTACATTATTTACGTTCTCTGACAGACTCTTTGAAGTCGCTGGAAAGATGAAGATTGAATAGAAAGTGAATATACTTGAAAATATATTGAATATTTCTAATATGTTTGGATTATTTTTTCTCCTCTGAAGACAAGGGGTGTGCATTTTTGCTATCATGATTTTTTTTTTCCATAAACACAGAAGTTCATAAAAACATTTTCCTAATGAGATTTTACTTAAAATCCATCAGCATTCCTCTTTAGTTGTAAAACCCTCCTCAGTAGTTTCTGTTCTGTTCAGTTAACATCTAACTCCCAAGCAGCAAACTAGCATGGTGATAACTTTGTTGTTCTGCTCTCATAACTTCTGTACATGTTGATGCACTTCAGTCACATGTGGCTATGGAGTTGTGCAGTTTCTGCCTGTTTTGTGAGAGGTAGGGACTACGAAGAAGATTATGTGTGATGCTGTCCTTATTAAAAAGCAGGATATCCCATGCCTCTACAAATCCAGACTTCACCAGTTCTGTTGCTTCATTTGTGGAAATACATATTCATACATAATAAATAAATAGTAGGTTTTATGTAACAAGTGAATCGATACCATTGATAAGATTGAGCTCTGTGACCATACACTGCCCTTCACTAAATATTTCCTAATATTTTTGGGGGAGCATTTTAATATTTCTAGGAACTTGATTAAACAGTCTAGGTCAAGAAGATACTAGGTGTTCTGATGTATATTCTTTAATTACAGTGATGTTTCTGCCTCTTATTCATGCTGTCTCTGAGAAGTAGTATGCAGAATTGAATGTCTGCAAGTGTTTCTAGAGAAGACCTCTCAGATCACAGCTATTTTCACAAATTGATGTAAACAGCTCCTTCAAACACAATACTCACTAAGCATAGGAAAGGGAGGTCATGTTGCTTTATATATGTGAACTGTATGTGTTACCCTGTTTCATCATTTTGTAGTGCTGCTCCACTCAAAATTTAAGGCCAGATTTAGTAAATTAACTCTGATTCACAAACCTTTAATTGATGATACTAATCTCAAGGAAAGAAACTGTTCAATGTAGTAGATTGGTGATATAATCTAGCAGGGAATTTTGAATATAAAGTACATGCTTACATAGCAAAGCCAAATTAAAGACATAGATCCCTCTGGAAATAAGTAGTTCACTAAGTGCTCTGAATTAGTCAAGAGTTTCCTGTGACTGTCTAATTAACACCACGTCATGAAGCATGTGTGCTTTATTTTAAATTTTGCATTAAGTTTTCCTTCGGAGATTCTAGAGAATTTAGTTCTCTAAAGATGCATGTATTTTTCTTGAGAACATAAACAGTAACTAGTGTGATGGAGAACAAGATCAGTTTTTAAATTTAATCTATTAACTTTTAATCTTACTTTTTGTGTTCTAACTTATTAGGATGATCCATATCGGTAAGAGGGTGTTTTTATATTTGGACTATTCAGCTTTCAGTGTTCTGAAATGTCTGGTCCATAAGTTACAAAAAACACAGTATCAAAGAAATGGGGAAAAAGGAGCAAGTCTTTGGAAGAAAGAATCTCGAACTTGAAAATATATTCCCAAACCAAATATGTTTTATCATCACAAATATATTTTATCCTTAAGTTTATTTCATACACTAAATTATCACTTCTAATAGCAGAATAGGATGCAGATGAAGGAATGAAAGATAGGAATAAAGGAATCTGAAGACCAGGAAAAAGAACTATGAACTATATTTAAAATACATATGTATTACCTTAAAAACTGTAAGATGAAATATGTAGGTTTTCCTAGGTTTCTTTTTGTAGGGAAATAAATAATTAAAAGATATTACTTTTATCTAAAGGGCAGAAATTGGTTTAATCATAGAGTTATAAATCGTCTCTGACTGGATTGCATTTTAAAAATATACTAGACTATGCTTCAGCCTAGCTCAGAATATTTTAGTGGTGTATCATTGATATGTTTTTCTCAAAATAGGCTTAAGAATGACTATTCTGTCTTGATGCAGTGTTTCAACATATATGAAAGATAAGCAACAGATAATCATTTAGATACACAGTGACAATGCAATGCAAACATTTAGACAGACTGATAGAAGAATGTAAAATAGCAATTTTTTGTTTTGTCAATTAGAAGTCTATTAAAGATGATTCTATTAATATAAACCACAAAAATACTCATGATGGTACAAAATAGACTGGTAATTGCTGTACAAATACTCTATTATTTGTTAGTACTTAGCAACTAACATAAATACATGTTATTGTAACTACTCCAGTCCTGCACCAGCTCTGTTCAGTCATCATGCAACTAACTATAAAATCTAAATTGGATCCAACCAAAGCCAGGGATATCGGGAATTTATGAAGGTGGCAACCAAACAGTTTATAGTGGAATGAGGCAGAAACATAGAAGTAAGTTTAAAAGACAAGCTTTCATGCAAAGACATTAAAATGTTAACATGTTTGACTACATGGTGGCTTAAGTTGTTGCAGCTATGGAGATTGATACACTTTTTTCTTTTTCAGTATGCAACTAAATTTAAGCAAGTATGAAGTAGAATAAGAATATGAAGTATCTTCTTAAAATAACTAAGACATCAGGTAAAAGTCAAAAGCAAAAGTGGCAATGATATGAGGGACCTGACACAAGACTGTAAACCTGTAAGGGTGAGGAGCTAAGAAAACATAAAAACAACCTGAATTGAGTAATTAAGAAGTAAAGAGTAAATCTAGCACCTGCACTGTATAGGGTACTTCCACCCAAAAGACATATATATATAACCTGGAATATATAAAGGGGCATTTGGCCAATGAAAAAATTACAACAGTCTATGTTCTTCTTTTTTCAACGTGATTTTTTCTTTCAGTTCAGCTTCTCTGATATCTTAGAGGTGCAACTCGTCAAGAGTGTGGAGATCTGTAGCTGACTGCAGTCCCAATGGCAAACCTTGTGGTGTGAGAGCTTAAGTTGATTTCTTAGAGGTGCTCTAAGAAATGCAACTTCCCTCTTTCTCATCCCCAAACTGGAAGCAAACCAACCTACTTATTCTATAAAAGAATGATCCGATGGAGTCTCACACTGACGCAACATGTAAGGGAAGTCAATTCTCTTTTTTTCTGTGGGGGATTTGTTTTGTCTTGTGGACATCAACATCACGAATATGTAGACTCATTGCCAGACAAATATTCTGCATCTATAGGTCCTGATAAAAAAAGGCTTCAACATCTTTCAACTTTTCTTTGTTTCACCTTTCTCTCTTTCCCTCCTCTAACTGTTTGTGTCAGTATGGTACAGGTGTTTTCTATTTCATCTCTGCAAGACCAGAAATACTAAGAGAAACCTATCATAGCCATTAAATTTTGTTAAGAAAACATCCCAATCAAAAACTTCCTGTTGATGGAGAAGAAAGATTTGGTCAGCAGTACATATTTGTCAGCAGTAATGCGTTTTATCTCGGGCAGATAAGGTGTTCAACAAAACCAACAAACTACAAGCTGGAAAACTAGCCAATTTCCCAATGCAAAGGCAGGTGCTTCAACATTCAGGAGTAATGGCTTAGGGCAGCTATGTCACCTCTAACACATATTAACACAGCTGGAGAAGGTAATATAGTTTATGAGTGTGAGAGGATATTGCCATACATGTCCCTTACATGTCAGCAAATGGTGCAATATTTTTTTCTGACATCCTTGAGATGAGTAATGTACAAAGCCTACACAAAGCTAACCTACTGGTTCTAACAATAAGTATATAAAAGGATGATTTTTCCATTTTCTAGAGCTTTGTAACAATGCTTCCTTGATATAAAACTGACAGCTCTGGTTAGAGATTACTGCAATTTAACATAAATCTTCAGGGCCCCACATGCACGCTCAGAACACATGTACTGCAATGGTTATAGCTAAAGAGATGTTATAGTTGCTAAGCATATCCCTCCCAACAAATGCACCACTGTATATTGCCTCTGGAGAAACTGCTATGCAGAGCACCATTGGTAGCTATAATTTTTTATTTGTGAGTTTGTCTTTTGAAGATAAAAGGAAAGATTGTGTGTTGAACAAGAAAACAAAAATAAAAGGCTGTGTTTTCTTATATTACCAATAATCTTTGACTGCTAAACCCTTTCACAGCAAATGATTTGGTTAACTTTTCCACAGAGCCTCACGTTTCCTATTGGTCTTTCTGGGACTTGCCTATGAGGCGAGGGCTCAGGTTGAGCTTTAGGCATGGATTAATATCTCCTCTTGTACCATATTTTATCTTACAAGTTTGGAATTTACCTTGTCTTTAATAATCATAACAACACTATTTACATCATATGAGGACTATTGTGATATTTCACTGTGTGCCTTTAGTGAAGATAGTGGATTTTTGCCTCTAGGGAAATAACTGAAAAAAATAATAACTACATAAGGAATATTCTATGTTAGCATAATGCCACCATGCAGAAATAGCATGCTACTAAATAATATTTTTTTCTAGACATCTGAGCTTGTATCAAGTTTTAATTAAAATATATTATTTCATTTCCACTTCATTACATTATAATTTATTCATCTTATTGAAGGATCTTTTGAGATCTGACTAGTCTGAGATTTTCACAGTAACAACATCTGAAATCAAGAAGTAAGATTAAATCTAAATATATTAGTTGGTGAGTGGAACTGTATAGAACAGTGAAAACAGCTGTTAGTTGTTTTTAATAACTTCTAGCCCTTGGGCCACACTGGCTGATGAGTCTGATGAGTCCAATGTTGTGGTGAGTAGTCATGGATTACTAAGTAAAGGAGAGTGAATTAACAAAACAATTTAGCACATGGCATTGGGTTTTGGATTCCTGCAATGGATAAACTGGCACTTAAAGGAGATTTCAGTTATGTATGGGATAGAAAATACTAAGCCACATCCTATAAAAGAAAAAAGATACTGTCTCTTTATATCACTGTACAAGGAAGCCTATAAATCTAATCTAGGGTACAGGTTTGAGAGGAAGTCAGGCAAGAATACAACTCTTGAACCTAACCCAGAACTGGTAATCATATGAAAATTCCATTATTTGTCTTCATCTGAAAGTTGGGGTTTTTGGTTGGGGATTTTTTTTTTGTTTATTTATTTTTTTAATTGCAGTTTTGTTTCGTACATATTTCTTTTAGAGACTTACTCCACTATACTAAGTCATAGAGGAGGTGGGGAGGAGTTACTTTCTTATTGTCATACTTTTTCTCCACCAGGCATTAAGAAGCTGAGTAAAGTAGCTATTACTTATCATGACTTGGAGTTTTTCTAGGCCTGTATACTGGAGTGGAGTTACAGTTGTTTTATGATAATGTGGAAGATATTTGGACTCCACCTAAGACCAGTATCACAGCAAGATGTACACTGATTCCTTAACATTGTTTATGCAATGACTTGACAATTCATTGATATTTTACTAATGCGTTATCATTGCTAAACTATATTTTTCTCTTGTGCAGTTTGCTCCAGATTATATTAGCTATTTCAGTTGCTATTAGCTACTTTCAAAGTTATACAAATAGTTCCTTCTCCCTTCTATTACACATCACTTACTTTTCTAGTCTCCTGAGATACTAGAAAAAAAGTAACCTGGAAATGGGTCCTTCTTCAATGATTTTCATTCCTGGTTTTGATGCCAAATGGATTTTAGTGGGGAAATCACTGAAAACAAAATTGTGAAGAAAGCTTGAAAGTCCTATATAATTCTTGTCAAGTCCTTATCCTTTAAAAGTTTTTAGTTTGGCATCTGTCAAATCTGTAAAATTGGAGTTTATCACATCCATTGATTATCACTACCACATTGAACTTAGCCAAGGACAGCCTTTAACATCAAAAGGGTTAAAACCAATATTAGTCTTGTACTGCCTGTCTAAAAAGCAGAGATGTCTGCTTATGTCCAGGGAATAGAATAGACAGGGGGAAAAGAGAGTGATATCATGAAGGAAAAGTCAAATAATGAATACATCCTTGGATTTCTTTTCTGGAAGTTACTACTGACATGTTCGGAATAGTCAAAGAGATTTTTTAGTCATCCTATTTCAAAACAAAACTAATGGACATTAGTTTAGCCTGTCTGTACTCTATGAAATGAGAAGCTCTTTTAAACAAAAGGTCTAAATAGAGCTCCCTCAATGCTGTGTGCTGTGGCAGAGTAGCTTTAGTAAACCTGACTATGACAAATGGCGAGGCTCTGAAGTTTAAAGGACAGTGGACAGGTTTGAATTATTATGCTTTACCAATTAAAAACAAGGAGAAGAGCCATTCTCATCCATAAGAATCTGCCACTTCATAGAATTAAATTCTGGCAGGCTATGTACAGCAGGTGTATTTTAATTAAATTTCTACTTTATTACATCAGGAACAGCATGCAGTCTCCATGGCTCTTGTCCACCTTGCCCCTCTTACATGAACCAGGAACAGGCAACATGGCATTTCACAAAAATTCTGTATTAATGTATGACTTGTATATTTATTGTAATTATAGAGATGAGGAATCAGGATGTGTGTTTAAAATCTTTTTTCTCTGTAATCCATCAAATAATATGTAATCTGCTTTTCTTTAGTTTCTTATTTTGGGAGGGTGAGACTAAAACAAGCCCAAAAAGAGATTTTGGAAAAGCTTGTCTCATAACTAGAATAATTTCAAACATATTTCAAAGTTTATTTTTGTTTCCATTGCATGAAGATTCAGTTTAACAATCTGATATTATAAAAAGCTTCTCACAAAAATCAGTCTTCCAGAAGCTAAATTTTCTATTGGGAAATTCCAATTAATATCCAGCTTGTTATAGATAAACTTCTTAAATGCACTCAAAATGTGTTTTGACTGATGCTATATGTAATGGACTGCTTTGTTGTTTTTTGTTTTTTGGTTTTTTTTTAACCTGTTCTGTTACATAAATCCAAACAGAACAGCGAAATGAGCTCCTTACTGGAGCTCTGAGAAGTCTGCAGGGTGCCTGGAGATCCTAGAGGTGCAATGCCTGTGTCAAAATTGCCAGATTGCTTCTTCAAGGGGTAATACTTCTTAGACATTCCCTTCTTCTGCATCCTTTAGAGAAACATTCTTGTTGAATTTACACATATATGGATGGTGCACTCAGATATCACCTTAATCTGGGACCCGATTGTGCTAAACATATAAAACTACTCCCTTACAAACATAAAAAGGTAAGAATGTTTATTATCATGAGAACTGAGATTAAGGAGACTATCCTGAAGGACATGAGACTTCCTTTTGCATTACAGGAGCTGAATTGAGAGAAAAATATGGATTTTTGTGTATCAGACACAGAAACTACCTTCAAGATGCAGCTGATGCGAGCAATGCTATTAATATTTAAATAGAGGATGACAAGCTGTGTGCTGTACATGAAGGTAAATAAAGGTTTTGTCAATACAGATGAGCAAAAATCATAATGACGGAGAGGTATCTGAGTAAAGATTAAGTAGATTTGGACACACAGTAGTAAAGGATGTACAAAAGTGTACAAGTTTTAATAGATGATGTAATTTGAGTTTAATTCATTGTAATACTTATTACACATACTTTTAAAAATATTCAAAATAGTATCTTAATTTATAGCTTAATCTATGTTAATAAAAACAGAGTCCTTAAACAGTTCTTTTCTCTTCACATAAGAAAACTCTTATAAGCTTTTATTATAAGTGATAGGAAATTTAATTTCCTGAGCTGACCAGAAATCTCTGTTGGGTTTTCTACATCTGATAGCTTGAAACCACTCTTTTCACTGCAAGAAGCTTCACCTTAATGCCTGAGATAATTTTTGCCTGTATTTACTTGTCTCCAAAAATTATGGTGATTTGTTTGATAAAGGACAATACTCTCTTTTGGCACAACATTCTTGCAGATTAGCTTTTGTAAAAGTTTATTTAAAATTTCAGTTTCCATAAAAAATATGCAGAGCTCCCATATATTAAGTTTATTGAAATAGTCTTCTTTCTGCCCATCATCTGAGAGAAAATATATTTTTTCTCAGTTTTTCAGATTTTTTTTTTTATTCCAGGGCCTGGGTTTGCAAAATGCAGTGTTATTTCTGTATATTAAAATAATCTAATAGAACTACCTCCCCTTTCTCAACATATTGATACTTTTCCCTATGTTCCATCTTTTTCTAATGCCTTGCAGAATGTGATGAGAGAGCAGTCTCCTGAAATACATTGTTTTTCTTGCTATATAGGAAAACATTCAAACATAAGCTGCTTCTGCAGGGGGGTTGGACTAGATGATCTCTAAAAGTCCCTTCCAACCCCTACCATTCTATGATTCTATGATTCTATGATAAAACTGATGCAAACAAGAAAAGAGTTTGTGAGAGGTATTTATAATCTACCAGTTAGACTATTGGAAATTTTTTTTTTCCCCGAAACAGAGGAAAACCAGCACATAAACATATTCTCAGTGTGATAATTCCTTGTGTGTACTCTTCTAGAGAAACCATATGCGTATATTCTCTCTTATTTGGAGAACATTTAGTTACCGAAGACTACAGTTTAATGACAGTTAAAACCAATATGTATTTTGAAATCATTATTTGATACTTAGGAGTGAACATATAAGGCAGACTAGAAATAACTAATGTTATTTTATCTGCAGGGGTAATCGACATTTATGTGTCTTATCTATTGAAAGTGTTTCATAAGAAGAATAGTTTTATGGAGAATGTGTATCTAGTACTCAATGGACTCAACGATCTTAAGAGTTTTTTCCCAACCTAAATGATTCTATGATGCTATATGATTTTACCTCTGGAGTTTCATACTCTCTTCATTTGACCCTCCTCAAAGGTAAAGAAAATCAATCTGAGCTGTATGTCTCCTAGTTTTTAGGAGTTCTAAATAAATTATTGTTGAATAATATATATAACATATATATATATATATATATAATATATATAAAAACTATGTTTAAGAAAACCCATAACATCAGCCACTTTATCAAGAGACCTGTTTTTATAATTATTAGTGAAGCATGTCTGGAGCTGGCCAGCCTCCCAACTCTTGACCCTAGGAAGGTCAAAATTCATTAGGTACAGAAACAAGTGAACAATCTTTTTCACCATACGGTCATACTAACAGATAGGATGAATATTGTTAAAAACAAGAAAGCAAAAGATTTGGGTACATATAGATAGTGAATAGATTAACAATTCTGTAGTTAGTCTCTGCTGTCTCCTGTCTATGTCCTAAGCTGTACACCTCTGTTGCTTTTCCTTATAGGCCCCAGCATATTCTGTCCCAAAATCAAAAGAGTTTCTCTGATTGTCCTTTAGCTTGGTGTTTATGATAGTCATCTGGAAAACGAAGATGGAGGGACTTGAATCTCTAAGTAATAGGTCTAAACCAACTCTCTTATTATTTTGGAGTGCGATCTGGTTTTCAGACAGTTATGGAAAATTGACTACCACTTCCGAGTCCTCTTCTGCTAGTTTTTAGAAGAGAAGGAGTAACCCAATCTTCTGTAGGTGATTGAACATTTTGTAATGTTCCAGAAGCATCCTTTACTCTAACATTGCTTACCAATTGCCTGAGACATATGTCAGTCCCATTTTCACCACCACTTCTACTACTCCTCAGTTATCTAGGAAAAAATAATTTAACTAAATGGTGTTGACTGCCTCTTTTGTCATAGATATTGTAGCACTGAGAGCTATAATTATCTGTGCTCTGTGAAAATGGACTTCATGGTCTACATTGTGAAGCAGAACAATTAAAAATTGTTCCTTCTTTACAATATGTTCCCCGGAGAATACCTCATACAGCCCACATATAGATGAGGAACTTTTCCACTGTCATGCAAAAATTCGTTTCCTTTGCAATTTATGTGAGTAATAATTTCAAGAGGTTTTTTTTAACTATATTGATGAAGAGATGGAAACAATTTTATTTCAGATCTTGCCAAGATTATTTCTGATATATATTATGAAATATAAATAAATATATTAGTTTTGCCTTCTAAGCTAAGGTAGATCAGATATTTCCAAAATATATCAATTAAAAAAAAATATTTGGTCTTGTTATGGGTGTTCATTGTAGGCTATTAATTTCTCTCATTCAGAGCTTATTATTTGATTTTCCTAATCAATATGAACTTTAATTACCACTTGAACTGTAATTGTCTACATCCATCTTTGTTAATAAAATGGAGTTCCGTAAGTAAATATTCATCATAATTCAAAAAATCTTTGGTATCAAAGCACTAGAGGAAGAAAGTAGTTCTGTAGGAGCTTATTTTTCAATTATCATGTATCTTACCTTGAAACAATGGTTACTGGCCTCTATCACAAGCCTGCTACCAGACTAAACACAATATAGAAATGTCATTATATATTCTTATAGTGTAGCGTGTTTATTTTATAGTTTCAAATAGTTGGTATCAGGTTTTTATTAGCTTTCACTTTTTTTTTTTTTTTAAATATTGAAAGCTAAGAATAGTTCAATCATATGTTTTCCAGTACTGAAGAAAAACACTATGGAAAACAGAAAGGACTCCATCCTACAGTAAGAAGCTCTTCTAAAGATGTCCTTCTGTTTTGGGGTGGAGATGTGTCTGTTATTGGATGACCTTGACTCTCTCATTCATAGGAGAGCATGAAATAATCACTACTTGGCAAGGTATAGCTGTGGTGTTGAGGCCAGATGTGTAAAGATGAGAGTCTCACTATGATGCTTGCATTTCATTGCACATGACAAATACTGCATATAGAGCTTTCAATTATTTTTTTCCTTTAAAGATCAGTCTTGTTTTAAAGCTTTGGACATAAATAGTTCTACTCTTATAGTAATAGTTCTACTGGAAATAAAAAAAGATTATATTTAACCCTATAGCTTCTGCTTTCTTATAAACTCTATTTTCAACTACCATAAAGTTGCAGCTTTCTTTTTAAGTTAGCACACTGAGGAAACTGGGAAATTCTATATAAAGGGAACAAAAATTACAATTATTTTATTGCATCCATTAAGATCAATGTGAGCAATGAGATCAGTGTTTACAAGACATTTCAAATGGTCAATCATTTATAGAGGTATTGTTTATGTCTATCCTGCTTGTGATATGACACAGAAACCTGATCTCAACAGGACTTGAAGTGACAGTATTTCCTTACAGAAAAAAACAATTCACTTTCCTCTCAGACTTTGCAGCTCTGCTCTACAGGAAATGAAGTCACATTCTTAAGTGAGCAAACATTAGAACAAATGCCTTTAATAAAGTATTATATTCCCATTTATAAAACATGGCAAAATTTTTGGTTTTTAACTTGACATATTGTGAAAACTTTCTTTTATGAGTAAATGGAACTTAAGTAATTTGTTTTGTAATAACGGATGTCGTTACATAGCATGCAGGGGATAGAACAGTAATGGGCTTGTAATAACAAAAATAAATTAAAATGTACTTATTGTGCCATGAAATAAAGGTATTTGGTGTCAGAACCACGAAAAGTCTGAAATTATATTTGAAACAAGCGGTTAATATGTTTTAACTAATGTTTCTGAGAAAAGCAAACACAGAATTTAGTGAATAAGAATTTTTTTCTGAGTGTTTATGTATTAAACTATTGCTTCCATTATGTGATAATTGATGATCATTTTCCTTAACTAAAATCATAACTCAGTTTAAAAAAAAAATCATAAGATTGAAATGATTTTTTTATGTTTCCTATTTTTTTTTTTTCTGAATAACTGGTCAAAATTCAAACTAACTTTTACGTAGATCTGTTATATGATCATCTGTGCCTGAGTTTTTTTGAGAATTACATGTGTAGCCCAGACGGTAGTCCACATCGTAGTACCAACACCCAAGCTAAATAATAAGCTGGCATTTCTTTAGTGTTTTTATTACTCCTGAAAATGCAGTGGTTTTGAGACCTCTAAATTGTTAGCAGGGCACTCTCCCTAGTGAAATGGTACAAGCTGAAGGTCATGTTGTTTTTTAGTGGTGTAGGCTGTTAACAGACCAGCCTGACTGGAGGATGAGAAAATTCCTGAACTAGTGGACAGTGAAACAGACATCTCTATGACAACGTTGTTGCTGGAATCTAGATGTTCCTGCTAACTCTACAGAGATGTAAATTTGATAAGATTACTGACAGTCAATCACTTTCTATAAAAGCCCAGTCCCATTTCTGTGTCGTGTGAGAGGATTTTTGCATACTCTCTTTTAGAGTGTGTCTGAAAATCTTCCCCCTTGAGTGGGGTCACCCCTCAAGGTTACCCTGGGAAGAATCCACCCCTGTCTTTGATATATGATAATGTCATTCTCTATGAAATAAGTATTCTCTATAAAATAAGCTAGTTTTAAACTGTTAATTCAATTAATAGTAAGTAGTAGCTACAGTACTAATATCATGCAGTAAATGTTCCTCTAACCCATTTCCTGCTCAAACAGAAAACCCATATTCTTATTCTGGTTGAAACTGTATATGAAATATATTTCTAATTCAAATCATATTATTCTGTAAAAGCAGAATTCTGTTTTGTTATAGCCTCCGAGTTTGACATCATCACCCTGCGGACATGGGAAACATAAATCCATTTATGATCTCTAAATGTATACAGAAGCCCAGAAGCTTGTCCCCTCTGCTGTCTAACAGAAGGAACCAAGGGACAGTACATTGTACAGCTTCAAAAATTTTTGTCAACTTGCATTTGGCCTTGCTGCTATCTTGACTTTAGTGCTTGTACAGTGCCTGGACATTCTGCAAAAGTTTACCTGTTTTAATATCCATTTTACTTGTTCACTTTTTTAGCATTATGGCTTTTCACTAAGGACATTCTCAGGAGATGATCCTAGTATGCAGATGACTCTAATTCATGTGCCTTTCACAGTGAAAGCAAATCTATTGATCTATCATTAAGGATGAGTAGAAATATGAGCAGAAAAAAAAATCTCTTAAATCCCATTATTCTGCTCTGAAACATAATCACTACCATATCATGTCTTGTATGGTGCATGAAACACTCTCTCAACAGTACTTGCAGCTACTTCCCTTTAGCAGGGAGGATCGCCATTGACACACTCCTGCAGCTTTGTGGCCCCTCTATCTATTGCTGTGGACAGTTATTAAGCAAGACGATGTATGCTGCATGGTGGAGTTAAGTTGCAGAAGTAGGATGACACAGAGAGAGGCTACGAGCTCAACCCCATAACTTCTGTATGAACCTTAGTGACCCAGGCTTTTGGATTATTGCTTCTGCTTACTCACAGCAGCTCCTCACAGAGAACAAATTCATCTCTTCTTAAATCCAAGTCTTTAGGAACAATGCAGGTACAAGTCAAACACTGACAATCTTGTCTAATTTACTTTTGTTTTTCTCCTATCACATTCTGAATTTCTGCTTTTGTAGTAAATCCAATAGAATGTTTTGAGAAATGTTATTTTGATTTAATAACTGAAAGGATGAAGTCAAGAAACACTTGATTGTAAAGACTTCTTAAAGTGCCAACCTCTTTTAAAAAATGTTGCAAAAGTAGGAACATAGGTATGCTAGAAAAATGAAAAAGATTTCTAGTATTGAAATGCTGGGAGTGCATTATGCTGTAAAATAGAGACAGATTAATGAAGCATATAAATAAATTCTTCTCAAAAACTATATGACTGGCAGACCACCATACATAATGAATTAAATTACAGCCATTTAAATGGTGATATTGCTGATAATGACTACAGTGAAGGTTATATGGTATGTATAAACAGATAACATATTAATGAATTTTAAAAGCTCTTACATGGCATTATGTAGCCTAGGTACTCTTCTTTGAACCTCTTCCACAGTAACTAAAACCTTCTCATATATGAACATTAGAACAGTAATTTTCTTTAGGTAGAATAAAAAGTATTTACACTCATAAATTTTCAAGTTTTTGCTTTTTATGACTGTTTTGAAAAATATCATGTTCAAAATGACAGCATTACACAATAACAATGAGTATAGATTTTTTAATATGTAGAAAAAAAGTAATTTTTTAACTGCAAACTGTTTATCCAATTGATCATGACTTATTTTTACTTTTTGAAACTGTTGAATACATTTTTTTCCCACTCTAGCAAGAAATCAGGAAGGTTTATGAAGGTATTTGGCACTGGGAGTTTTATTAAAACAAACAAGTCCATTAGGAGTTTTGCAATGCAAGTTCATGTATTTATTATTGCACTGCATTTCATGGCAAACTAGGTCGTATTATGAATTAATTTTTATAATTTTTTATTCTATTTAAAAGAATATATGGAATATGTAATCTGTGAATTCTTTATTTTTCAATATAATGTATCTTCATTTGGCTTCTACTTACAAATTTCAATCCTTTTTGTGTGTGTATGTGTGTGTTATAACAGTTTAACTGCATATGTATAAATAGTCAAATGAGGTTCCTAATTAATTTTTGCACTTTTTACTCTTCCTGCGAAAAGACAATTTGTTTTCTTTTTTCACTTTTTTTTCTAATACTTGAAAATTGCTTGGTTCTTCTCTTGCTTTCATTCTTTTCACTGATATTGGTTTTGTTCTCTTCTGGTTTCACCTTTGTCATTTTCCTTTTCAGTTTTCTCTATGTTCCAGACTGTGAGTGACTCACTGTAACTATGTCCCTGGATGAAACATTGTAAAGAGGATTATGAAAAACAAGTTGTTAGTCTTTGTAATGTCCTAGTTGTTTTTCTCTTTTCTGTTGAAAGAGTATAAAAGAGTGCTTTAATGGCTTGGGTAACTTGGCTTAAGGAGTCTATTTAGTGGACAAATTAGGGTTTTTCTCATTTTCCCCTGCATTTCGTTGAGGCTATTTTTATGAAGAAGTTAAAGTTCAAGTTTGTTCTATAAAAAAGTACTCCAGTTTTTACTTAGGGAGAATATAAGTACAATTACACCAGATCATTGCATTTTTAGTTCATATTTGATTAGAACAGCAATCTCTGCTTTAAGTATATTCACTTTTTCCAATTGTAATATTTGTATTTGGTTCCATTGTATTATTTTCTGGTAACTTATAGTCTATAGCTTTTTGTTTGATTTTTTTTTTTTTTGAGATGAGAACATTCATTGGTACATGGCTATTGCATATGTGCAAAACTGTTCAAATAATGAACTCTAAAGTTTTACTTATTATATGTATCGATTATATAAGTAGCTGCCCACATTTTAACAATTTCCTTTGAAGATTGAGCTTCTCAGTGGCCAAGATAACCTAGAAATGCTATAAAGGTAGAGAGAGATTTTCTAAATGGTAACTTTGAGTAATATAGAGGTGATATTTGTATTTTAAGATTTCATATACTTTTAATAAATAGGAGTGGGAAACCTTTATATTACTTACTGTTGTCCTCAGAGTAGTATATGACATAATACAGAGAGCAGTCATTTCTCTCTAAAATTAAAGTATCTTCATAGAAATGAAACAGTTTCCAGTATCTTTGTCCCTAACCTTTATATAGCACATCGGTTTGGATTAGAACAAATATTCTCTGCCATAAGTAACATTTACCAGAAGCTACTAAAACCTCATACACCTATGCAAAAAAACCCTAATGGAAAAGACATGTTGGCTGTAGCTTCTCAGAAACACAAGTGATTATTTGTGCTGTGGTTTGGGTATTCTGTTAGCAATATTCTAGACAGGCCCCATACCCAGAAAATCTGGAATTCTAACAAATTTTCAAGCTGAACATTCATATTCCAAGTCACTAATGACTTATGAAAATTTAAAACTTGGGAAACTGTATTCATTGTAGAAAAGTGTTTCCTTTTTTTCTGAACATGTAGGATTTAGTTTCTGGATGTCATATTAGAATGTTCATAGAGAAGTAACATTAATGCCATTGTTTGAAAAGCAGGATTTGCTTAAAAAAAAAAAATCGATCTGACTTGTTCTTTCCAAAATCCTTCTGAAAAGCAGCTGATGTAAAACCTTAGAATATTAAGAAAAATCTCCTTCAAGTCTTCATTCATTCACGTTGGGTAAAAGCCAGCACTAAAGGCAATGGAGCTGTTATTCCAGAGCTGGATTTGGCCCAGATGTCTGTCCTGTTTACACATGTGAAAACTCATTAAACTTATGGCACTTGCAGTGCTATAAATGGAGACCAAAATACTGTTCTTTTTGTAGAACTTAACTTGAACTTCATGTAGAAGTTGGCTATTGTATTAATGTAGTGATACAACCTCTTCAGACAAGACTTATACTGGGTCTGTGTTAGAACATCTGAGCAGGAAGTCTTAAAACTGCTTAAATTCTTTAATAATGTTCTAAGTTTACAGCTGGATGGATTCATGCAGAGGGTATAATAATTGTTTTAAAATCACAAATGTGTCAGAATTATAATATATTCTTCTTTTACCATGTACAAGGCAGAGATATAGAAGGAATTTAGAGAAAAATAAGAGGATGATGAAAATAGATGACGTTAGCAACATCTTTAATTTTGGTTTACATGACAAAATAAGATTGCAAGAATGACAGTCATGTAGAATGAGTGTATGTTCATTAAGAGAGGTAAGGGTCAGAGCTTAGGCAGGAATCAGGCAGTGCTCCTTTTTTTGCAGTGGAAGTGCTGGTCAAAGAAGAAATCAAATTGCTGAAATTCTAGCTTAGAAATAATAATGGAATCTACATATTTAAAACAAAATTATAGAGAAACAAAATTATAATTTTTACCACTTCTCTGTAGTCATATATAATAGAGGGAAAAAACAGAAATTCTTTGTTCAATCTACACTCATTGCACAAACTTTTGTTAAGCATAAAATAAGAATGTATTACTCTTGCCTCACAGTCTACTAAAGTTCTGGTTTATCCAAGCAGATTAGACTTAAGTACCACTTAGCAAAGAAAACATTTTGAAGCTTTCTCATTTGAAGCAAGACCAGGCAGACTGTAAAGTCTGTGTTTAATTCTGACTTTTATGAATATGAACCTCAAAAAGAAGACATGTATCTGTGGTAAAATTTCTTTTGTTGTGAAGTGCTTCTCTGATATGATATGCTTTTGCATATGATAGACTACTGCAAAAAGCCTTTCAAGACCTTTTGGAAGTAAATTCTTGTTTTATTCCTGGAGCTAGAATTGGCCAGATATAGATTGCTATGGCAGAAGTCACTGAAAGGACACATCTTCCTGTAATGTAGATAAGACTCTGCTGAGTTGCTGGTGGGATCATCTGCTCTCACATCAGGGGCTCCTTATTACATGTCCCCATGCAGACCGGTAATGATTTTTTAGAGGAAAGGGAGCTGAGGTCAAAAGTAGTCCCCCTGAAATGGAGTCATTAAGACTAGGTAGTGGCAATAACAGTAGATTTCAAGGAGAGTAGAGAGATGAAAGTAATTTATAAATTAACTGATTTTCACTAGGAGTGATATTAGTAGAGAAAAAGCTTTGAGTTCTATCAATCTGGAACTGAACTTTTCTCTTTCTGCTTTTCCTCTCTCCCTTTCAGAAATATCCATCAGGGTAAGCAAATACTTTGGTTTGAGGAAAGTTCAAACACTGTTGAATACTGTAAATAATCATGTTCATGTTGCTTGGGAACTGGTTCAAGACTAATTCTTTACTGACAAAATGCTGCAGTGCCTCCTGGGCATCCTGTTTTCCTCATTCTCATACACCTCTCTGCTGTGGCCTCACTACAGAAACGGGCATACAGCACAGCTCTGGCAGATGCAGATAATGTAAGCTGTGCTAAAAGATATATCAATTTTCCCTTCAATACTTTTAACAAATTTTCTTCCAGAGCAATATTCAGCTAACACATTTGTTTCATATGGTAGTTTTCTGAACAGCGAGACAGTTGAACACATTTGCAAATGTTTTCTTGAGTCAGAGCAACATCCATCTTCTAAGATCATTCTGAGAACTTTCTTACATTTTAAATTTTCATGTATAATAATATTTTCACAAAAATCTTGCAAGACTGTAATTTGTGACAATTTCCGTGTTTAAACTACCATTCTATGATTCTCTGAAACTGTTTCTGTACATTACTTCTCATTCTGCATGTACACTGTGAGAATTCTTCTCTACTAAGAGAGACCTACAGCGAATATTGAAATGATAGTACTTTGTAGAAAGAAAAATTACATTTGGCAATTATTTTCTTTTAGTTATATTTTTTATCAAATAATTATATCTGACTCTGAGTAACTCATTTCCATTTAATTCATAACATTTTAAAAATGTTTTTATTGGTCTTTAATAGTAAGATTACCTAAGAGATGCTTATATGTCAGACTCTAAATGCTTATATGTCAGACTCTAATAGTCTAGTTTCTGTATGTACAGTATCATAGCTGCAATTATAATTTGGTAAAATGAAAAACTGCTTATTTCTTTTGTTTAACTTATTACTTGTAATAGGATAGAAAGAAACTAAAATCCTGAATAATGTATTCAAATTGTCGTGATCTATTATTAAATTGTATATTCAAGGTTTCGCTGCATTAAAGTGGGCCATTCACTTCTTTAAATTAGTGATTGTTTTTCTTCTACATGCATAAGAAAACCCAGTCAGTACATGTTGCATTTTATAATTGACATCTATTAACCCTGCCATCTTTTTAATGCATTAAGTATATTTAAAACATTCAAGGCTAAATACATGACTTATTGATATGGATAGCAGGAATTACATTGAATGTAATGGGTCTTTGACCAGATTTCTGTGCTATAGTATGAAATGAAATTTAATTCCTCCCACATTTTTTGGTGGAAAATAAGATATAAGAAAGTTTTATTAAAGTAATTACGTAACCTCAACATTTTCTGTTCTGTTCCTTAGTCTGCATTTTTTGTCTATACTTTCTACAGTAAATTGCATTTTTATACATTGATATGTCGTCTAAAGGAATTTAAAACCCCCAAGATCCAAATAAGAGACTCCATGATCCATTTTTTCATCTATATTTCTCATATCTTTGTTACTATTCTTACATTTTTAATATTTTTCAGGCCATAGCTGACCCTGAATTAAGACACCAGGTATGGATTATGGGTTATTAAGGGTTAAGGGTTGGAAAGGACCTTGAAAGATCATCTAGTCCAGCAACCCTGCCAGAGGGGTAGGGTACCTACCTCATAGGGTAGGTCACACAGGATCTTAAACACTAGTTTGACAGTTATTCAAAATAGACTTTAAAATCATGCATCTGGTTTTTTGTTCCTTCTTTTGTTTTCAATACTAAAATCATTAGTGAAAAAGATGATAAGAAGTGAATGTTTCATATAAATGTTTTATACTGTGATATGTTCCTCCTGATCATAGGTATAAAAACTGATTCTGGAGGCCTTGTCTGTGAAACCTCAATTTGTATCAGGAAAAAGCTGGATGTTTTATTTTAGAAAGCATGAAAACTGCCCTTGTCCCTGTTTTTTTTTTTATAAGCCAAGCAAAAAGTGATGTTAGAATATTTTCATTTAAAGTTCTTACAATGGTAAGATATGATATTATTTTCAATAGCCATCACATAACCAGAGCAGTTCGCTATTTACAGGATGGTTTCAATTTAAGTGTGGTTTCACCACTGCACTGGAGTTGCAAAACAAATCAGAGTAAGAATAAATGTGGTTTGAATATAGGTTTTAGCCTGAATGCCTGCAATTACAGAAGCTCCCTGGACTCACAGTTGCAGGGGCAACATGATTTCACTGCAGACTGAATTAGCAGACGTCAGATATCACTTACAGAATTACAATTCCAAAATAACTTCTGTTCAGAAGATCTGTGAACACTTCTATTTTATTTTTCCTTTAAGAAAAAAAACAAAACAAAACCCTTTCAAATGCTTTTAGGTGTTTTGATAATATTTCTGTGGGAAGTATGCAAGTTGTTAAAAAATGGTTTTGATGGACGCAGAAATCGAGGTGATCACAAGGCCAATGCATCTAAAAATCCCTCAAATTACCAAGTCAATAGATGTAATTTTCCTCTGTGTGTGCATGTGTGTATAAATGTGTACATGCACATACATATATATCTTTATATGTGTATATAAATATACACACAACCAGATTTTCTAAACTCCATATAATTGCATTCAATGGGATGACATAAAGGTACTGCTTAAGTCTTTTTTCAAAGCACTCATTTGGAGACATTTATAGTCTGCTGTGTCTCTTTCAGCAGACACAAATTATACTAGGCAAGCTCTAACATACTACTTCACATTTAGCAGTTTTTCAACAGGATCTTTTTTGTGTTCTGGACTTGATTGCATCCAGAAAATATGATCTTAAGAAAGAGCAGAGGAGAGAATGACCTGGTATTTCCAAAAGCTCCTGGTTGGCTAATTTTTATAGCCCAAATGGAAATGAGACTAGCTGCTTCCTTTAAAATTCCTTGATATTTTCAGAGATATTGGGAAAGAAGCAACTCCTGAACTGAGGTTTTGTAACTCCATTTTGTAGCTACCTGACTACATCTTTTCTTGGCACACCAACTGAGAACAGTTGATTTCTATGTATCAACTGTGCCCTAAAGACAGTGCTAATATAGCTCTGTATCTGTTAATGTGCCACACCTGCAATTATTTACATAGAAAAAGCTAGCACAGAATCACACATAATCTTAAGGGCTGGAAGAGACCTCAGAAGATCATCTAGTCCCAAACCCCCTTCCAGAGCAGAATCACATGTGTAGGTCACACGGGAACTCATCCAAGTGGGTTTTGAATGTCTCCAGAGAAGGAGACTCCACAACCTGGCTCCATCCTCCTAACATCTTCTGCATTTGTAAACATTAATGAGGTCACCTCTCAGTCTCCTGCATGCTAAAGAGCCCCATCTCCCTCAATCTTTCATCATAAGGGAGATGGTCCACTCCCTTCATCCTCTTGGTGGCCCTGTGCTGGTCTCTCCAGCAGCTCCCCGTCCTTTAACTGAGTGGCCCAGAACTGGACACTATATTCCAGATGCAGTCTCATGAGGGCAGAGGGGGAGGAGAACCTCTCTTGACCTACTACCCACAGCCCTTCTAATACACCCCAGGATGCCATTGGCTTTCTTGACCACGAGGGCACATTGATGACTCATGGTCATCCTACTGTCCACCATGACCCTCAGGTCTCTTTCCCCTGTACTACTCTCTAAGAGTTTGTTCCTCAATCAGTAATAGTATATGGGGTTATTCTTTCCCAATGCAAGACACTTGCCCTTGTTGAAATTCATTAGATTTCTCCCCACTCAACTCTCCAGCCTGTCCAGGTCTTGTTGAATGGCAGCCCAGCCTTCTGGTGTGTCAGCCACTCCCCCCAGTTTAGTGTCATCAGCAAACTTGCTGACAGTGCCCTCTGTTCCCTCAGCAAGATCATTAATGAAGATATTGAATAGTATTGGTCCCAGCACCAACCCCTGAGGGACTCCACTATCCTTTGAAAATTTTTCAGAATACTTATCTACTTTCTGGCATGACTGTAAAACAATTTTATTCTGTGTATTTCACCAAGAAACCTTGAATACAAGCTCCCTATCTAATTTTATGCTAGCTGTCAGTACATTGGTGAACTGATTTTTACATCAGACTGTGTCTTTGAAAGACACTGATTGGAAGGTCACTTAGAAATATTTAGATGAGAAATATAAAACATTAATTGTGTCTGTAATCCAAGGACAACACATTTTTTGATTTACGCCGCAAAAGAGCATTCATAGGTTTCCTATATATTCTGTGACATCTCCATCCTGTTTGCACATCCAGCTCTGGTTGCACATGATCCCGAACAACCTGCTATAGCTCATGCTTCTCTGGGCAGGGGATTTTGGCAATTTCCAGAGGCTATCCCCACCTCAACTCTTCTGTTTCTGTGACTTTTTTTCCCCACTTCTACCTTTCCTGATATTCAGAGGAATATTTTACATAAAAGATGACTCTTGTAGAGAAGAATCAAGGAAGGTAATATAAAATAAATAACGTGTGCTAAGGAATAACATTATTTCCAGATTTTTCCACTTCCATCTGTTCCTTAATTTTAACAAAACTAAACAATTAATCAGTGTTATATACTTGTAAGCTAGTTTTCCAGTAATAATCTACTATTGTCTGTTACAATATTTATTGCATTTATATTAATATTTTCATTATTCAATATAACATCAATTCAAAAGCAACTTACATATGAAGCAACAGGAAATCTAGAGAAATTATACAAGAATAAATATCATCTGCAAACACTAAGATCAATTCCTATATATCTTGCAGGGTTACTTTTTCCAGTAATGAAACCTTCACTCTTAGCTTTTAACATGATCGAACATGTCTCATTTTGATTTATTCTTTTGTTAATGGGTAAAGTAGAAATAACAATGTCAAAGTACTTTTTTTTCTGTTTAGTAATGTAAAAGAAAAAAGAACATAATATTTTAATGAATGAGACGAGTTCTAAAAGTGGTTTGTCTGGAAAGATCATATTATTGATGAAAAGCATTTGACTTATGTTTGACTATGTCATCATGAAATATATAATATCACATATTATTCTATACCTATCATTATATTGTTATATAATATACTAATGAATATTATATACTGTAATAAATTATATAAAAATATATTATTTATTTTAATTATTATAATTAATTCAGAAGATAATTCTAATTGAACAGCCAGTTTGTAACACCATATTTGAAGAACGCTGTACACTGTGTTTACACAGATGGCAAATATGGGATTAAACAGAGGAAAACATTAGTGATGACAAAAACACACTAAAAATATATACATTTATAAAAATAATATTTAAAAATAAGTTTATTTTATTAGAATTGTATAATACTTGGTGATTTTACATTAAAATAAAAAGTTATTAACTAATTTAATATTCAAATTACTCTTTAAAATTAAAATAAAATCTTTAAATTTTGAATGTAAATGGATGTAAATCTGCCACTCTACAGATTTTTTTTTATCAAATTACAGAAAAGTTTCTTCTTCTCTTACATAATAATTCCATGCAAACTTGTCAAAAAAACTCTCTATAATTTTTACTAACACAGTTGTTGCGCCATACTCTTACGCCTGAAATTGTCATTTCCAAGTTCAATCTACCATTTTTGCTAAACCCTGGAGAGTCAGAATTAGTTACAGATGTTAAATTTCACTTCTACCACTTCTGCCCTGGACTGCTGCCTCCCTTCCTTTGTGTGCTTTATTTTTTGCATTGTTAAAGTATGGAGTGTGACATTGTCGTTCTCTGTGAAATAACTGCAGAAAAAACTTTGAAAAAAGCTAAAATAAAGATAGATGTCATTGTTTAAAAAGATGGACCATGTTCAGGATTTCATTGTGTTATATAGCTGTGTAAGCATGAAATGTTAACTTGGCTCAACAGCAGCAGTTCTACAGGCAGAAGTAGTTATGTCTGACACCTACACTTACACTATATGGTACTGCGGGTTTTACTTTCAGATTTAACCCAATCCCTGGACTGAATATCTCCACTAATCATGTGTTTCAAACCCATTGAAAACTCCCCCTTAGTATAGTTGTATTCCCAACAGTTACAAAGCATGTACTATGCATTTGGATTTAGCCAGAGGAGACCTTCTGATTTAGTTTCCTCTAAAGGAACCCTAGTGTGTGTGTACTAGAAACAGTGATTTAACTAGTGAATGGCAAGTATTATGGGTTATTTTTTTAATAAATAAAAAATATTGATGGATGTGTCATACATTATCTTATCTGAATACTGGTGGAGCACTCCACTGACAATAGATCTATGACCGAAATATTATGATCAGCACAATTAGTTGGGGGTTTTTTTTCAAAAGTAATGCAACTATGAATTTGCTGTTAATAGTTTGGAGTTTGTGAACAGATTTAAAAATACCTTCCATTAGTTTTAAATGCACTTAGTGATTCTATTCACCACATGAATTAAAATGTTACTGCAATGGTATTTTATTTTTTAAAGGGAAATCTTTGTGTTTTGGAGCTATTTGTAAAGTAAAAATAAAATTAAGGAAGAGCCATAAAACAGTGGAACATCAAGAAAATACTTTTTTATGGAGATTTGTTTACATTGAACTATGACCACTTACATCAAAACAAGTGAAAAGTTGCAGATGAAGAAAGGAGGAGCTAAAATATTGGATATTCCGAGAGTAAATATGTTTAATGAATTTATACTGGAATTATACTTCTGCATCTTTATGTTTACCACTTCACTTGTCTGAACTTTATTAGCATTATCTTGTGACATTTCAAATGCAGCAAAATTCCCCAAAAGAAATCTTACAAAAGAGTTAACATAAGACACAAAAAAGGTTGAGATTGTTATTTAGGTAACTGGGAAGGAGAGTTGAGTTGCTAATGTTGCTTTGGTTGCTAGGAGAATCCTCCTAAAGGGGTTTGTGCCTCCAAATCTGATATTGATTACCTGTGTAATTACCTGCATATTATTTAATCTGGTGAGGAGCTACCTTTGCTTCCTCACTGCTACCATTTTATATTTTTAATAATTACTACAAAATCATGAGGCCATTTAAAGAAACCCCATATATATCTGTTTTTAAAAATCTTTTCAATCTGTAATTATAGTCAAATACTGACTTTACTTTCAAGGATAAGACTTTATTATAGGTGTGGTGTGACTATACCCTGCACTCTTCTATGTTTTGTAATGCGATATGGATCAAAGCCACTGAAAATTTTTGTAGTCTTACATGATATAACAGTATTGTAAAGAAACTGAAATAAATATCATAATGATTGTTTTGGCAAGACTGCATCTGAAGTGGAAATTACCTTCTAAGCTGGTCTCCATTGTATTACCAATAGAACAAACTCTCTGTTAGGCATTAGCTTAACAAAGCACACAATTCAAATAACTAAACCTACTGGCCATCAAGTTTTCCATAGTTTTTTAAAATTTTATAAAAAAAAAAAATCTAGCAAGCAAATTCATAGTCTGCATAAGCTGTCTTTAATATTTTTTTGTGAACTTCAAGTTCTTTCATGCAACAAAACCTTAAAAATTATAATAGCTGTTTGACTGTGATGCCTTTAGAAATTTCCTGAAAGTTTTCATTTTTTTGGCGAGTAGGAATAATCATATAGTGTTGTCATACATAATAATAGAAAACTTCCTCTCAAAACCAAATTGTATCAGTATGCATAGACAAAAATCTGTAAAGAAACCCTCATTTGGACTATTTTCAAGGTCACAAGCCATCAAAGAGAAAATCACTTTCTGAATATCTTGCATTCCTGATGGATTGGAACTTTAAAATAATACCACTAGGAAGAATCTCACTGACTTGCTTTGGTCTAACAAATAAAGATAAATAGTAGGATGGTAGGAACAATTTTGACAGCATAAATAACTAGTTCTGTAAGCAATGCAGTTAATGAAGACTGTTATCTCTAGCCTCTTGTATGGAGAGAATGATTGAAAGTTCAGACTGATTTTGTTATAGTTTTCTCTGTGTAAACTTTCTGGTCTCTAAGGAAATGAAAGTTCATGCTGTTGCTTTTACATCTGTGAAGGCACCAGGAAAAGGCAATCTCAAAATCTTCCTCTGAAACATCCTGCCACTTTTGTTCATTTCATATGCAGGAATGTAACTCCTTCTGGTCTCTGTCTAGGGTTTGGCAGATATATACCAGTAGGCTCAAAAACTGTTAGACAAATTTCCCTAAGCTTGTTTCCATAGACAGCAAAGTTAAGAATGAATATGTCTCTTCAGAATGCATTAGAAATTATAATTGGAAATTATGTGCTTCTGCTGATAACCTTATTGTATACAATCAGATGAAAACAGGAAAAAATATATGAAAATAAAGCAAAACCCCAGTTACAGCTACCTAAGCTTTGCCTATGTATTGAGTTATTTTAAACACAAGGCAAGCTGATGTTAGAGAAATCTTTCTGGTTTTGAAAAGCAATCATTTCTTTTATATTACATATTCAGCTGTGGTTTTCTTTGTCATATTTGCAAACTGTTTTCATACAGTAAGTCTCAGATATCTCTATACACAGAAAATCTTTGAGCACATCTTAATCTCAATTAGATGTATTGGTGAATGGCCTTGCACAGATACTCGATGAAACAGGCAGACTGATGTCTGGAAATAAAGACAATAAAGGCATTTTGCAGTACATTTATCTTTGAGCAATTGTTTGCTGTAACATTTCTGTGTAAGCATAAATACATCTGTTACTGACTTCGTACTTATCTTTTACGAGACATATCAGTAAGTAAGAAATAGTTTTTGTAGAGGTTCAGTGTATGCAAAATCCCCCACCACTGCAAACTGTATTTTGAAAGTGATAAAACACAATTATGGAATCACTATGGGATAGAGTACTACTGTTAGTTGTGGAGATGTAAAATGCTTCTAAGAGTAACAGAATGTAATTTTACTCTGTGGTACATATGGGTCTTTATGACTTCTCCTAAATAAACTCTCTGGGTGAGTTCATCAGAAGAAGAAAACAATATTACCCAACAGGGCAATTAGAAGGTGTCTGTAAGGTTGCATAATTGTTACATTTGTTATGTTGTCAATTTTAAAGCTGCAGCAATGGCAGCCCAGATGTTTTTCTCACTTCCTTTCAGTTATTCTGAAGGGCCTAGAAGCAAAGAAACTAAACTGTGCTGTGTTGTCTGATATCCAGGAACAGGAGAGAATAGGACGAAAGGATCACCACATCACATGAAAATTCTCCCAAAGAAGTATGTTTCTTTTGAAACAGGTTTCTTAGTGTATTTCTAGTCTGATGTTTTCATCATGAGTGCAAAAGGACTGCAATATGTGTGAGAATATGTCAATATAGTAAGTGTTCTGGTGCATCTAGAGTGATGTTTCAGGAAAATGTCAAAAATTACAGTGCCACTTGATGTAATTTATCTGCCTGCAAACACTAGTTGTTTTGCACAATGTTGGTACTGATTAGGTGCAATCCCAGCATATGGTGAATTGCAATACAAAGAGTAAGATGTGAAAGGAGAATGGATGGTAAGGTTTGGGGGTAGGAAGGCACTAGAAAGGATACACAGCAGGAACAGCCTACTTCAATGGCACCCACATTAACACACCATCAAGATCTCAGTCCATCTGCCTGCTGTTCCTAGGACAAAATCTTTGCAGACGAACAGTGAACAAACCTTGATGAGTCACAGAGGTGAGATACAAGAGAGACATGTGTTTCGAGACATATGTTTCATATGAGGATTCAAGAAGACATACTTGAAACCTGCACATGGTTGCCAGCCTGGGGAGGTGAGGAGGACTTAGCAACCTGGTTTCTCTTGTCCTCCAATGTATTGCAAAGAACCTAACAGACACAAGCCTTGCAGAACCAAAGGCTGGCTGAACACCTGAAAGCCCAACTCTGAAACGGTGCCTGACAGCTGGACAGACTTACTTTTCTGGTGTTTGTGACTGTGACATGTAAGTGAGTAATGAGTGAGTGAGTAATGAGTAAAATATATCTCATGTATAATTTTACTTTAAATAAAACCAACTTATTCTCCAGTAAGATCCCACATTAGTACTCACTGCATTGCTGATCTAATGTTGAAGCAGCATGTATCATGAGCACAATTCCTTGCTTTACCCACTTTTTTTTTTTTTTTTTTTTTTTTTTTTTTTTTTTTTTTTTCCCCTAAGAGATGATCTGTAACTATGACCACGAACTCCTTGCAGTGACAATTGTGGTCACATTTCAGTTCATCTCATCTGGACTCTTTGCATTAGAAGTAAAGTTTCCAGCTGTGGCTGCTCCTAGTCATCATCTGTGACTACAATGGGATAAGGGTTAAATGAAAGTATGTCTTGTTTACTGGGAAAAAATCCCCAAGAAAACTTTTATTTTTTTTCCCTAGAACTTGCAGCACTTTAACTCATGTTATGTGTATATAGATAATGTTCTTTTAAGAAGGTTAAATGTGACTAACTGAATTAATGTATTTTCAGAAGCAAGTTGTCTTACATACATTTCTTTTTCTACCTACACACAAAACTAACAGCATATCCAAATTCTTTCCAGTAAAATTTAATAATGATCTGGACTTCAATACATATTGCATTTTTTCACACAAAAGTTAATTTAAACTTACTTCTTTGCTTTTATAAGACAAACAATCTATTACTTGTTATTTTTAATTAATTTAAACTATCATGGACTGGCATTTTCTAGGCACTTTGGAAATTATCCCTCCTACTGATTGTAAACTTCTCTCCCTTGTTTCAAACCCACTATTATTATCTTTTAGTTTTTAATGAAACATTCAGGAAGTGTTTATTGTTCATGTTAATCCACGCTGTAGCTGACTTTGCTGTTTCTATCATCAAACCCTGTTAACAAATATTGCCATTGTTTAAAAAAAATAAAGAAAAGATAAAACATCTCTTGTTATCTCTTGTCTCTCAGCAATAAACAACAACGAAGTCATTATAACATGGAAAAACTATGAATCAGTTTAACGAGCAAGTTCTGTTGAAACTGCTGATTATGTTTGCTGTAAGAGCTTTGGTAATTTTTTTTTTTTTCTATAAACAAATGTATAATTCCAGCTACTCTGACTGTAAAGAAGTTCCATGCCTCAACATTTGTTTCCTTGTCCTTTTTTTCTGAAATATTTTTTATGTGCCTGAAATATAGAAAAAACAAAGAATTGATTTTATAATAATTTTTAATAAAGTGATGAGATTCAGGATAATGGATAGTATGTTATGAAATTCACCTTCAGTACTTCAGGATATAAGAGAAAACTCAAGGATGCCATAATGTGAAAAAGTTAGAGATTCAGATTTTGATATGAACCCTCTGGTGTTATTCAACTAAGCTTTCTGTACACATAAAATCAAGGAAAGACTAATGGTAAATGCCTTTGCCTGGTATTGCTTACTATGTCCTTTCCCCATCTATACTTCTCTGTTCAAACAACAGTCTTCCTCCTGTGATTCCTTGTCAGTGTACCACTTACAATTGCCAGATACAATATGCAATGTCTGACTCTATATGGTCAAATTCCACACCAAACTCTACATTCCACTCTGTTTTGTAGTGTTCCTTCCAGATGTCTGCACAGCTATTGGGCACACAAAGGTTCTCTGCTGTTCTATATATGAACAAAGTCACTACATCATATCACAATATGTCTAATGCTCACTGCTGAGTATTTGTCAAAGTGTGCACACTTGATTATTCTCTCCATATTTTGATGCAAAGATTGTGGCAATATAAATGTATAATACATATTCATTTATATATGTATTATATATATATATATATATATATGTTTTCTCGGTTTCACTGAGACACAAGAGACTTCGTTGCCGTTGAGACTGAAAATTCACTCTAATGACTTGCAGATCATTCTTTCTCTTTTTAAACTCTTTTAGTTAAAAATTTTCTCTCTCTTTGCTCCAGACATTTCAAACTGAGTGCTGAAGAGCTGGTAGGGGAAGGGAAGACAACAGATTGCTTCCTGAAAGCTGCGTGTAGAAGTCAGGGTAAAGACTTCGTGTGTGCTCCATCCCAGCTATAGTAACAGACTCTGTGTGATGATGGTAAGTCATGGGAGTTAGGTTGTATTTCTGAGCCAAGTCATCCATGCAAGATAGAAATCTCAAATAACAGCAATGCAGGTTAATGGCTTTCCTAAGTTTGTTCTATATCCTGTGAAATTTTCTCTTTATACAATGGATTTTCGAGATAAAAATCACTGGGTAGTACTCATGTCTGCAAAGTATTTTATATCTGAACTACAATGATACATGAATAATGATTGAATTTTGTTCTTCTCAGCGCTGACAGAATGTACAAAAGGGCTGAACATAGGGAAATTAAGGAGAATAAAAAGGGAATGAGAGCTTTAGAAAATGATAACATGAGTGCACTTTAGCATAACCTAAAGTAATTCAAAAGCAGATGCTTAGCAAATGTTGGATTATATGGGATTCATAGCAGAAGTAGTTCTAAAAGACAGATTTGAAGAAAGGTGCACAAGAATGATTATTTTAAAGCTCAAACACAAAGCCAGGCTTTGGAAAAATTGCTAGTGGGAGAAATAGATATGTGAAAATTCGTGACTATTACAACTGAAAACCTTACAGTACAGTTGGTAACAATGTCAAGGCTAACACCTTAGTCACAGCGTAAGAGGAGCACATTACTGTGTTAATATTTACAGAAATAGACTAAATCAAAGTATTTGATTTATAGTTTATAAATCTAGTCTAATTAACAAAATTAAACTGCAATAGAGTTATTCTCTGACTTTTCATTTTAGTCTGGTATACGATCTTTGTTTCCAGTGGTTAACTGGTTTTGATGACTCTAACAATAGAACCACAATTACAGAAAATCCATGCTAATATATATATTCCTTCTCAATACAGAAGAGATTTTGCTGGTACTGGTGCCTCTAATACAGAGAAGGACATAGAGATGGCTAAAACTGCATGACCGCTCTCTAACTGTATTAGCTCATACATCTGTGACACGACAGCCACGTTTTCAAAGGCTAATGAGAACTGCTGCTCATCAAGGCTAATGAGGGTGATTTGACAGCCTTATTAATATGACTGTGACTTTTTTTGTAGTAGAGGTAGCTTGTGCAGGTAACTCTATAGATCACTGCACTAGGTTATGCAGATATAGACCTTGAAATTGATGTAGTATTGAGGACACAGAAGACTTACAGAAAGAGAATCTAAATGACATTCTGTCTGTTTTTCTTCAAAATCCTCAGGTAGAAATAGAACTTCTTTTTATCTGCTTCCTCTTGTTGGTTCATCTTTGTTAACTTAAATTTTTATTGTCTTGGGCAGAGACAGTGGACATAGTTGTGCTGCAAAATGGAGTAATGCAGGCTGACTCTGCTTAAAAATCAGGAGATTAAGCACAGTCCTGAAAAGACCACCTAAGTGACAGGTCCCCCTTAGGGGCCTATTGTCAGCATACTCCCTGAATTACCTATAGAGCCAGATGGAGCTGCTTAGCAGAGAACTGCACTGTGCCATGCAAAAGTGTCATCCTGGGCTGGCAGAACATTGTGGAATGTTTTTGTACCATGCTCTGCTGGCTGATGACATCCTCTGTGTGCCTCATGCAATGGTACAGCTTTGAACACAATGTCACTACTTTGATAATAATGCATGTAGTTATTTTTCTTTCTGTTATGAATATGTTTCACTTTTTTTTTTTTTTTTATTTGATGGGAAAGAAAGCAGATGTGCCGGTGAGATTCTACAAATTTGACAAGGCAGTTAAAAAGAGGAAAATACAAACAAAATAGGACACTAGATGAAAGAATGCACAAGGGGAACAGGGATTTTCAGAGTTTAACATCTTCTAGTTTCAGATCAGGCTACTGTTTGCCACCAAATTCCTTCCTGCACTACTATATACTCAAGAGAAACATCACATTTTCAATCTATTCCGCAGAAGTTTGAGCCATGCAACATTTGAAATCAGGCGGTCAAACTCTGTGCCTTACTGTAGAAAACATCCCAGGGCTCCAGTCATTTGTTGTACTGAGGCATTTTCAAATTAAATATATTTGAACAGAATCTACCAGAACTTTGTGAAATGTCAGCATTTAGAGAAGCTGACAGATATAGGGTTATCATCGGGGGAGCACTCACTGATAACTTTCCCTTGCTTTGATGCTAAGGAAATTGATCTGTCTCACAAAATGAATTTTTTACTTCAGTTATTTAGACTAAAACCAGCTAACTAATGTTAGCTGGGATACTATAAAGGTAGATAAGTAGGGGATAAGTAGGAGTATACATGAGGGAGAATGAAGCACAAAGATCTTGTCCAGATAGATGCTTTCTGTAAGTGATTTACATTTATGTTGGAAAACAGAAGGAAAAGAAGATGAAATTAAATGTTGATGTTGTCTTGACTACTCTGCAACCCTAGCAGAGGAGCATGTGTTTTATGCTCCCAAGGAATGTTTTGGGAAGAGATTAGATGGGAAGCAGGAGTAGCTTCTGTCTCTGTGCCGGTGATTGTTCAATATGAAAAACATGTATTGTACTTTCATCCTACAGAGCTGACGTGAAAAGCATATGTTTTGTACAGGCGCAGGAGCCTCATTGTTGGCAAGCTAAACGAGCTGATATAAATTCAGAGAAAGATAACTCAAACTGTCTCTGCCTGAACATGGTTATTTTGGTTTTGCTTATTTCTCATGAATGATCTTATTTTATATACTTGCCCACGATAATTTATTTTGAGAAGGTTTCACATTTTCACTTTTTTTTTTCTGTTTTACTAGAAAGATTTAGGAAGTTCAAGATTAGATCTTGGCTTTTGGAAACTGCACTTAATCAAAAATCTCTTGCTTGTCTAAAGGAGAGTGAGGTTTATTTTTCTTTTCTCATTTTTGAAGATTAATTGAGTCAATCAGATGTTTTGCTGGCATATGATCCACTGTGGATGATTGTGGAGTAAAGCAAAAAACATGTTGAAGGCATGTTTTATAATATTACCCACGTCTTCAGTAGAAAAACCACAATAGTAACAAACTAGGATATTTTATACATCTTTAATATCCCTCTGTATCAGGAAAAGATGTGAATAGTTTCTCTTCACTTTTTGATTACCCCTGAGAGATACATGTTAAACAGAAAAAGAAAATTAAGAACTTTGCAGACTCTGTACACTCCAGTGTCTGGTAAAACCCATAAGGTTTTATTTCAAAGTAGCTGAACAGCATAGCACATCTGGTCCTTGTGCTCCTGCTCATCCTAGCTGATGATCTGCATGGATCATGATGCAGCTTCTTTGAGAGTCTTTTCTCGAGTCCTCATGACATGGGGATGAGGAAGAGGGATGATGGTGGGACACTGGGGCCAGGGGAAAGGAGTTGAAAAACACTCTAGATCTAGATGATTTAGATCTATGGTGTCTTTATATGATGGCACAAGACCAGATAGGTGGAATAGTGCAGTGTGTTGACACAAAAAGATGTGGTATGTCTGGTATAGAAGAACCTCTGAGTAAGTTAGTGGCCATGTGAGGCTCCAGTAGCTACATGTTTCGTGAGACAGCAGTTCTCAAGTGATTAACACATTATTCTTACTTAAGCGTATGAATATGATGTAATTCTTATATCTATTGTATTCACCTTCAGATGAAACAGTGATACCACTTGTTTCTTCTATCTGTGTGTACTTGTCTGCCTTTGGCATTAGTCTCAAGCGAGCTATGGAAGAAACTTAGCAGTCTCACTGGAGGTTGCACCTCATGGATTCTTGCTGTAGAGCCAGCTATGCTGCATCCTTGAGGTAGGACCAGGGCAATTTACAGTTCCCTGGAAGATACCATAAATCTTTTCTCACTAGTCAAAGCACTAACTGTGAGGAATATCAAAGATTTCTCCCACGGTGGTCTCAGTTACTTTTCCTTGCTTTTTTTCTTTTTTTTTCCCCCTTTTTTAATTAAATCTTGGTCTTTAGTGACAGTTCTCTGTTTTTATTCTCTTCAGTGATTGTTTTGCTAGTTTCCCAGCATAAGACAGAAGAGAGGAACTTGTGTTTAATTATGTTACTGCCACTCAATATCATATTCATTTTACATTTTGAAATTGCGGGTGATTTTTTTGAAAAGGTTAATAACGTTTCCTTTGCATATATTCTAAGATTTTGCAGATGTAATCTTGAAATAAAATGCTGAACAGCCTCTACAATTGTTTAAGAATAGCTAGTGGTTGTGCATATGTTCTTTAATTTTAATAAAGTGAAGGTTTCTTTTTTGCAGTTATTACAATGTAACCAATCTGCTTCAAAGATTATTTTTAAAAGCCAGCGTATAGTGCTTAAAAAAAAAAAGCTTGACTTCAACTACTAAGAAAATGGCACATATGATCATTTAAAAATGTCTCTGTATGTGAAACAGAACTTTCTTGTAGAAAAAAATCTACTTTCTTTTTTTAAAGTTACTTTAAGATACAAAGAAGTACACCTAAGAAAACCTGAAAAAAACACCAGAGAAATATATTTAAAATTGATTTATTAATAAGTGCTTTTTACAGCATTTAATATAAAGGGAATTTGTTTGTACATTTAATATTACCTTGTGTAACAGAAACCTATCTCTAAGTTTGTAGATTTAACCAGCCTATTCTGTATCTTTGGTACACAAGTACTTGTTCTGCAGTAGCATGACTCTCTGAAAACAGATATTTCATGACCAGAATACATTTGAAGGAAGCTGATCTTTGTGTTGCACCAGAAATATTGCTGGGTAAGAGATAAAAATACCAAGTGTCATTGTAGTAGAGGAATTTCTTTAAAGTTATTGTTTACCTGCAGTACACTTCCATAAGTAAACAAGCATCTGTTTAGAAATGCTCATCTCTCTTGATTAAAATACTTGGTACAGCATAAGCCCATTTACACATGAGAAAACCAAGGTCATATGATTTTACAAATACAAATTCACATGTCCTTGTCCTGTGCCTTGTACTATTCAAAATGATAACGTTTTGAAGAGCCAATGCATTATGCTGAAAAGTATAGAATTTCCTTAATGCTACATTTTGAAGGTAATAACAATAAATATTTTCATTTTATATGCAAATAAAAGAGAAATAAGCTTAATTTCTTTAAGAAAGTGCAACATCATAAACTCCTGATCAAAGATCCAGTTTCTTAACAGCAGTTTAACACTATGTCTCCAAATGAGTAAAATTACTTTCAAAGGTACTGTTAAATATGACTGGCAATCTTCAGATTTACCATTAAATGATGTTTCATAATAACAGTTGAAGACAAAGTTTTGGTTTTGTATAGTGCTCGGGATAACAGTAATAATATTTATACAGAATTTATATGCTAAATTATATTAATAAATCAACAATTTATAAATAATATATATAGCAAATTCTGGAGAATGTGAAGTTTAAGATATATCTAATTTTTTTACAGAAACTACTTCATGGGAGAAGCTTAAAAATATGTTTGATAAATAAATATGGTGTGTTTTCGTAATATAGTATTATTTTTTTCACAATAACACCTAGTTATATTGGTGTAATTTGAGCAATATTACCTAAACAATGCACGTGAGCTTAACTGTGGTTAAGATGCAATGAGAGATCCCCATTGCCTATGATGCTAATATTGACTTACTATTTCTTTGCATTGTCCACAACTCTGCATCTATCTGTTTGTCTTACATTTGCTATGTAAGTTCTTGTTCAGTGTGTCTATGTCACAACTAACACTAGTATTAAGAAATACCTCTGTAAAACTTTCATTGTCTGGCAAAAGTGTGTAGGGCGGCAACTAAATCCAAGCAATCTGTCACTCAGAGAATGTTATTTGAATATCCCATTCTAAGTGAAAAGCTGGTTATTTTCAATCTTGATGAAAATAAAGAGGAGTTAGTAACCAGTAGTTATGGTTGAAAACATAAACTGCAATCAAACACCAGAACATCATAGTCCTAGGCATTATATAGACATATGATACATACTCTTACAGCTCTGAGGACTTTATAGCTAACATGCTCTCTTCCCTAGTGCACTGAGCAAACAGAATCTACTTCCAAAGGACTTTCTTCAAAAGAGAGAGTTTGTTAATTTAAAGATTATTCTTTCCCTGAAATAAATTATTTATAGTCTATAATCCCCTTAGTGCTTTTACTGGCACAGAGAATATAATCCTTCAGACAAAATGCAGAAACTTTTATTTTATTTTATTTTTCCTATTTTCTTCTGTTTCATAACTTTTTTTTTGTCTTCTTTTTTGTCCTCTTTTTGTGGTCAGAATGTTTTATAAGTACATAGAACCCAATGAGGAAACTGATTTATTCTTTCAATTATCAAGTTATTTTATGTTTGCTACCTTAAAAAGACATAATTTTAGAACTCCAATACTAAAAAACTCACAAAACCTCAACACTATGGTTGTGCTTCTGTATATGTATTCATTTTGGTTTTTTAGCTGCTTGAGTTTATATGCACAAAGGGGATAATATATTCTGGTTTTGAAGTGGATACACTAACCAGAGCTGGATGAAGTCAGCTCCCTGACCAAAGAGGAGAAGGAGTTAATGTTTAGGAATGGATTTCCTAGAAGCCAAGACATCAGTTTCATGACATCAAGGAAAGGTGCATAGGGGATGCCTGAGCAAAGGTATGCCTCAAATCTACCTCTCATCACACTTTAACTACCACCATAACATAATTGGAGAGTGACATGTCCCAGCATGAACAGCTTCTCTTTTTCAGATGCATAAATAGCCATTTAAAAATTCTACTTGCATTCAGAATGTTTTGGATTTTTTTTCCCTTAAAATGTGTTACCATAGTGTTGTTCAGTGTTTAAGATGGAATGATATGACACTGTACCTTTTTAGAGTGGTGTAGAGACTAGGTAAAACTGGAATTCAAAAATCAACATAATTTACTGCATTTCCTGCTACACTTCACTGATATTTTATTTTATTCTGTTGAAATATAATTGAAAAGGGAGAACTGTGTGATATCTCATATGTAAAAGGGAAATATGTACTGTTAGCATCCAAAAAGTTCGGTTACTGACTTCAGTGCTTTCCTCAACAAGATGATTAAGCTCATTTCTCTGGCTTCCCAAGCTATGAAAAGAGAAAGGCATTTCCTATTTCATCACTTTCTATATAGCTTCAGGGAAGAAGAGGAAAACAAATAAGAAAAGATTTAGTAGCTCTATTATGAGAAAACTTCCTAGAAGGAAGGAGTTCTGAATTTCAGTACATATTCCTAGAAATACATGCCAACATAAAATGAATATATGTTGGTTAAGCATGCAAACAGTGTGGGAGGCTCTATTTGTGAAATATCTTCCCAATTGTCCATCTCAGACTGTCTTAGTGGATTTGATTTGAAAATTTTGTTATACTGTTATGGTGAAATATGCATGTATGATTTCTCCTTCCTGAAGAAGACAAATAATCCTGGATTTTGGACAAATATTCTGGTCAGTAAGGGCAATGGAGGCACATTTCTTCACTGCTTTATGTGACAGAAGTGATTTGTTCTTCTGCTGTGCTCTCTCATCAGTGAAATATTTGAAACTGTGGGGCTCAACTGGATCCTAAAGAAGGCTTGAGTGGTGACTGAAACATCAGCCATTATTTAGTTGCCTGTGTAATCTGATAATGTATGCTGTTGACATTACATACCAAAACTATAACATATTTTGTATGTTATTGACAGATCTAGATGGAAACTTCACAGTTTGGGATTTAAGGGAGAGTTGTAAGGTTTCTGCATGGACAGAAAGCTGATGGTCAGTCTGTTCCTCCAGACATGTGAATCTAGAGCAGCAGTCCTCAGGCTTGCCAGGCAAAAAGCTGAAAGCTTTGGGTAAACAAGCATTCTGTTTTAGCAGTATGCTTGGAATGAGAAGCCAAGGAAAACAGACATCTGTCTCTTGGTGACTAAGCTAGACAGAATGGCACACCCTGTACAACCGAAAGGGTTGGTACATATTATACTGTATCAGGGTAAACCAGTTACTCTCTTAAAAAAGCTTTGGGAAAAAATAGATTTAAAAATTCCCTTTAGCTTTAAACCAACACACAAAACTGGAGATAGCTGTTAAAACTTAAAGCACAACTTCTGAGACCAGACAGTTTTCAGTCAGTCTGGAAAAGTTATTTAATTGTTCACTTCATTAACTCCATTTATACTTGATGCAAAACTAGTTACTCACGGAGATTGCATCAGATCATTGAAATCAATGTTGTGCAATGTTACCATTTATGTACGAAGAAATCAGCACAAACCTGTGAGCTTTTCTGGGAAAAAATATAGAAATTATAGTAACATTTCTGTAAAATTAGTATCTTTTTACATTAACTGTAGTCTTCAGCTCACCACTAAAGCATTTTTTCAGAAAGACAAGAAGTAAAGTGTAAATAGTGGAAAAGTAAACGAATTCCTGCTGTAGCAGAAAACACAACACTAAATTAATGTTCTAATTTTACATACTTGTGTGGCTAAAGTTTACTAAATGATTAAAGAATAAGCATAACTTATTCTGTTTCTGAAAATGAACATTGATGATTGAACATTGATATGTTTCAACATTGCCTCATTTTTTATACATACTTTCTCTGTGAGAGTTCTATTTGTTACTAGTTGCTATTCTCCCACTTGCAAGTTTCTCAAAGAACAATGGACCACAAAGTCTACAGACTGTTAAACAAGAAATTATTCTCAACGTACAACTAAATGAGTAATTTAAATACACTTTAATTTGATTAATCTGACAAAAACATCAAACTTCTAAGGTTCTGTGGGTTAAATATCAGGAACCTCTCTTTGAGTATACTTGCTGCATTGTTATGGACATTATCAGATGCATAAAAGAAGATTATACCCATTATATCACGAACATTTTAAAACAGACTAATGACTCCTGCCCATCCCAACCAGCTTTGGGTTAAAATTTTTCCTGGATTTCAATATTGCCATGTACATTAAAAACCATCTGAGTGAAAATAAGTAAAAGTAAACAAAAAAATGATGAGTGGAAATTAAAAGTTTATTCAATTTCTAATATCTATTCTTTTTAATGAAGATGTAGCATATTCATTAATAGCAATGGAAGAAGTTTAGGGGCTGAAAAAAAAAGGAAATTAATGAGGTCAACAGTAAGACAGCTTGTAGACTTATAATTTTGAAAAAACTACAACATTAAAATCTAAAAACAAAGAAAAAAGCTTAAAAAAGCTAAATCAAGATCAGCACAGTGCATCCAATGACTGTAAAGAACAGGGTGACAAGGTGTTCAAGAAAAATTACATTAGAATTGGATTTTGCTGTTCCGTTATGACACATGCATTTTAACTATGCAGGAAGAGCTGATAGTATGTGTATATGACAGTATGTGTATATGACAGAGATGTTGACTGGTGAGGAAAGATTACAAAAGTAAGTATATGTATCTATAGTGGATGATGATTAGAAAAAAGAAGCTAAAGAACAAATACTACCTGAAGAATGTAAAGAGCAAAAAAAAGAAAAGTCTTATTTAAGTTATAATGTAAGAATAATAATATTAAATGAAATACAGAGAAATTATAAAATGTGACCTGACAGTTAATAATCAAAATAGTAACACTGAAATGGAATGAAATTGTACTCCTTTGCAAATTAAAGACGTGGTAATGACTATTATAGCCACGAAATAAAAACTTGGCTTCCCTAAAACCGCTGGTATAGAGTCTATTCGCTTGACTGAGATCAAGCATTTACCCCAGTTTTTCACTGACAATGGGATATTCTATAGCTAGATCTATGGCTTTGTTTAATTTGAATCCATGCTGCAGATGCAGTTAATTGTAGTGCCTAAAAGTTGCTAATGAAAATCAGGTTTTAGTGAAGATAAGCTCAGTGGAGACAATGGAATAATTCTGAATGAACAATCCTGAAAATTACACTAAAAGGGTTCTTAGTTGCTTCTTCTCTTGTGTCCACTTGAAAAAAAAATCAACAGTGAGGCCAAATTGTGCCTTATATATCTGAGAGAACCATAAAATCCCAAAGGTTCCTGGAACAGTAAGTTCACAAACAATGTTTTAACGGGAAGTAACCAGCATATGGATAACAGCATGGGGCTTCCAGCAACAGTTCAAGTGAGACTCATTATGCTGGGTTAACACTTGCTTGCTAACAAGTATACATGTCTCACGGAAGACATTTTCCTGCCCTGGTACATCACAGATTGCTTACTACTGTAATTAGTGGGAAACAATGTTCACTACCTTGTCATTGTTCTCTTTCATATTTACACTTTGATCATATTTCAGCCTACCTAGTGTTGGTGTGGGACTCTGTGTCTAGAGAATTCTTTCCTTCAGCACTCTGCTGTTTCATAGATATTATGAATCTATACGTCTCACTCTGTTTATGTGAACAGGGTGGCAGAAGCAAGAAACTCACAGGAGAAGATCACTGTTACGACAAATCACTGAGGGCACCATGCAGGCTCTGGTGTGAAGAAATTAGAGCAAGATTTTTATTGAAAGGCTGTAAGCTCTGTAAGGCCAAGCAACATTGTGACTGCCATGCTGATTGCCAGATGCTTTAACTTAAGCTAAAACATCATTTCAAGGTGAGTCTGCACTCTAGACAATAAATTAATTCATTTTGGAGTAGTATGCTTTTGTGAGTAGTGTCTGAGTCTGTCTGCTTTTCAATTTATTTTATTCAGATTAGTTCAATTTATTTTACTCAAATCCACTGCTGAATAGACTACAGAAAGTTTCTTTTGTATTGTTTCATATCGGTAGAAACTCTACATATTCACTGCCAAACATTTGGTGAATAAAAGATGGACAAAAGAAAAAATGCTACCCTCTGCAATAGACTCAATCTATGAGATGTTACCATCTGTCACAACATGATGTGCAGCTCAGCTCAGTGCTTGGCAAAATTTAATTCAGTCAATACCATTATTTTCCTCTTAGAATATGTTACAAGAAATGAGAAGTGGCTTTGTAAAAGAGGCAAAGTTATAGTTACAGAACATACTCTGAATGTTAAAAGACTATATTCACTATCATGTCTCCTTTAATTTGCAAACATATTTTTTAAGTAAAGGAGATGGTAGGCAATGCAAAGAAATACAAGAATAAGTCTTTTAGAAAGCATAGAGTTGGACTGAACAATATTTCTGGTTCTTTGCATTAGTACAATTAGTGCTATTGCAGTGGTACAGAGGAATTATTCACAGAATCAGAATCACAGAATCTTAAGGGTTGGAAGGGATCTCGACAGATCATCTAGTTCAGCCCCTCTGTCAGATCAGGGACACCTAGAGCAGGTCATACAGGAATTGATTCAGGTGGGTTTTGAATGTCTCCAGAGAAGGAGACTCCACAACCCATCTGGGCAGCCTGTTCCAGTGCTCTGTCACCCTCACAGTGAAGAAATTCTCCCTTACGTTTCTTTGGAACTTCTTGTGTTCCAGCTTATACCCATTGCCCCTTGTCCTGTCATTGGACATCATGGAGAAGAACCTGGCTCCATCCTCCTGACACCCACCCTTTACATATTTGTAAACATTAATGAGGTCACCCCTCAGTCTCCTCTTCTCCAAGCTAAAGAGCCCCAGCTCCCTCAGCGTTTCATAAAAGGGGAGATGCTCCACTCACTTTATCCTCTTGCTGGCCTCTCCCTGTCCTTGAAATGAATGGCCCAGAACTGGACATAATGTTCCAGATGTGGTCTCACAAGGGCAAAGTAGAGAGGGAGGAGAATCTCTCTTGACTTACTGCCCACAGCCCTTCTAATACACCCCAGTATGCCGTTGGCTTTCTTGGCCACAAAGACACATTGCCGGCTCATGGTCATCTTGCTGCCCACCAGAACCCCCAGGTCCCTTTCCCCTGCAGTACTCTTTAAGCATTCATTCCCCAGCCTGTACTGGTACGTGGGGTTATTCTTTCCCTGATACAACACTCTACATTTGCCCAACTGTCCAGTTTGTCTAGGTCTCGTTGAATGGTTGCACAGCCTTCTGGTGTGTCTCTGTTGATCACGACTCTCTTTCTTCTTCCCTTCAATCAGTTAACAATTCACCTCACTACCTGACCATCCAGCCCACATCTTCTCAGTTTTGCTGCAAGGATGATGTGGGAGATGGTGTCAAATGATTTACTGAAATTGGAGTAAACCAGTACCATTATCTATCTACCCGGCTGCATCTTCATAAAAGGCCATCAGGTTGCTCAAACATGACTTCCTTTTGGAAAAGCCATGTTGACTGCTCCAAATGACCCTCTTGTCTTTCAAATGCCTGGAGACAGCACCTAGGATAAGTCATTCCATCACCTTTCCAGGGATGGAAGTGAGGCTGACTGGTCTGTAGTTACCTGGTTCCTCCTTCTTACCCTTTTTTAAGACTGCAGTGACATTTATTTTCCTTCAGTTCTCAGGTATGTCTCCTGATCTCCACGACTTACTGAACATGATGGAGAGTGGTCTAGCAATGACTTCCACTAGTTCCCTCAGCACCTGCGCGTGCATCAGATCGGGGCCCATGGATTTATACACATCATGACTGCTGAACTGATCCTTAACCCAGTCCTCATCAACCAAACAAAACTACTCCTTTAACTTGACTACGTCCGGAGTCTTTGGTTCCTGAGGACAGTCTCCAGCAATACAGATGGTAGCAAAGAAGGCATTCAGTAACTCTCCTTCTCTGTACCCTCTGTCACCAGGGAACCCACCTCATTCAGCAGTGGGACTACATTGCCTTTAGGTTTAGTTTCATCTGCAATGTATTTGAAGACGCCCTTCTTGTTGTTCTTGACCTCCCTTGCAAGGTACAACTCCAACAAGGCTTTAGCTTTCCTAGTTGCCTCCCTACATCCTCTGACAACAGCCTTATATTCATCCCAAGGGACCACCCCTTCCTTTCATAATCTATATACTCTCTTCTTCCACTTGAGTTTTCCCAATAGTTCCCTGTTTAATCATGCGGGTCTCCTGACTCCCTTGCTTGATTTCTTACCTGCTGGAATGCTCCAATTCTGAACCTGGAAAAAGCGATCTTTGAACAAAGACCAACTTTCTTGGGCTCCTTTATCCTCTAATATCCTTTCTCATGAGATTTCCCCTAGTAATTGCTTGAAAAGGCCAAAGTTTTCCCTGCTAAAGTCCAGGGTTACGATCCTGCTTGATATTCTATTCCTACCACATAAGATAGTGAACTCCACCATATTGTGGTGGCTGCAGCCAAGGCTGCCCTCAACCTTCACTGCTTCAACCAGACCCTACTTGATCATGAATACAAGATCCAGTAGCATTCCCATGTTATTTGACTCTGGGACTGTAAATGGAAAGATGCCATCTACACAAGTTAGATAGAAGAATTTCTTGATCCTGCTATTGCATGTATTAAAACGGGTTTTGGTAATATACAATGAAATGAAACAAATGACTAGTATTCTTCAAATCTCTTTTCTAGTTTTCAAGTAAGGGACTAAGACAAAACAAAGACAACTTAGTTTAAATTGGTAAAAGAAAAAGAGTGACTAATCAGTCATTATAAATGAATCACAAAAAGTATTTATACTCAAGATTCAGGCTAACATCTCATCTTTTTCTTGTTTGCTTCATATTAGACACTAATTAAACCCTTTGTTGTTATTTATGTGACTGTATTCTCTGCAGATCACTTTTTCCATACCTTGTTATGTTGGCTATCTACTACAACAGTTTGATCTTTGTAGTAGAACTCACACAGTTTCTTTAAGTCTTCTTTTTCCATAGTCTAATTGAAGACAACCAAGCAGACTCCTGACTTCTTTTGTTTCTCATAGCTTGTTATTTTTGGCAAAGGTAATAAACACTACATATTGTGAACTTATACCATGCAAAAGCCCAGCAGGTTTTGAGATCTTTTCACCTTTAAAAAAAAAGCAATCGAACAATTGTAATTGACTTCAGCAGTGCTTAAGAACTTTAGAAATTAGAATGGTTTTATATTTTAAAGGTTAGTCCAGGAATATGAAAACTATGTCCAGTCTCTGTCCTTGCTAGATCATTTTTGTTTAACCTTGGACAGGGTGCTTGATCTTTATGTGCTTTAATTTTTAATATCTAAAGCAAGGATAATAGTGTTTCCTTTCTTGCACCTTTTGGCTGCTTTATCTACTTAGTACTTTGGGGCTGGGGAATGTCATTTGGTATTTACAGAGTGCTTCACTAATGGACTATTAGTTACCTTTAAATACTTGTAGGTTTTGCATGCTAGTTCTCCAAATGCCAGGCTGCTTTCCACAGAAACTTTGTCATCCATTGCAACTGCAAAGTGCAGATTGCTTTCTGCAAACTAATTCCTACAAACACTGTCTGCCTTTGTGTGGGGCAACTTCAAAGCCATCCAGAGTTCCACTTAAAAAGGACTTTTGTTGTCTGCTTGGTGCAATCAACACAAGGACAAATGGAATTTGCGGAAGTCCCAAAACTATATCCCAGGCAGCTAAATACCTTTTGAAGTGTGCTTAAAACAAAACATGAGGGACATCTGAGCTTTATCCAGGGAAAATTCAATATGGAAGGGTGGCTCTTTTAGTACTGGACCAGACATAGGAATAGCTTCATGTTATAATGAAAACACTGCCATATTGCTGAAATTAAGGTTCTGGATTTTAAATTCAAACCTCAGTCCAAAGCCATAGAAAGATTCTATATTTACTCTGTTTTGTTATGTATTAAAAAAAAAAAATAATGTAAAAGTATTTTTTTTAGGCAAAGATCTGATGCCTCAAATAATGATAAAAATATTTCTACCAAGCACAGGAAACCCAGGTTTCACAATAATTATCACTGCTTTGAACAAAATTCAATTACATCAGATTAATTTAATCTAGTATATTTAGATATTCATGATGGCATGAAACAGTTTCTGATTGAAAATAAGAAACTCTTTTCCCCATTAACATCTTTGACTACATGATTGAAAGTACAATACCAATGCCAGAATTTTAAGCAGAGGAAGACAATGACTATACTATAAAAGTATGTACTGGGAAATGTTCACATATTCTAGGAAAAACCCGGAGATTTTTATGTTTTTGTTAAGAAGTTGTCCTATTTTTGGATGTTTTAATAGCTCTGTAGAACATTTCTGCTCTTGGATAGCTGTGTGGGTTTTCAAAAAGTTCCTCAAGGTGAGCCTCAGAATGACAATACTGATCACAGGGGAAGCAGAGATGATTTACAAATACAATCCAAGTTTTAACACTAAGATATGTCTTGTTCATAGATAGATTTTCAGCAAAGAGGAAACATTGTGTATCTTTGTCTTCCTTTAAAATGTTTCATGAAAACAAAATGGTAAAGAGCACCTGTCATGCTATTTGGTGCCTTTGGCTTTTAATTGAAACAAAGATAAATTCCTTTTGTTTGCAGCCTGCTCATTAATACACATTAGTAAAGCAAATAATTAAAAACTACCAGTGGAAAAACATCCTTAGGCTTTGCCTGCAGTGTTTTAAATGTTAACTATTGAGTTTCAAGAAACAGACACAAAACTAAAAGGTAACTGCTCTAAAAATACATATTTTTAATAGGAATTTGTCAATGAAATAGTGTAGTGCTCTAATATTGATGTCTTAAAATTGAATATAACATGCAAATGTTAAGGTGCTCTGGCTCTTAATGTCTAAAAATTCCTAGGGTAATTTGTGTTGTTTATATTAGCTCTCAGTGTAAGGTCATATTTGGCTGCCTAACACTGTCACAGGTAAGAGGCCTTAGAACTGTGACACCAGCTTTTCCTTTTCTTATATCCTTTCCCTTTTACAGCAGCTTGGGCTTAAAGCCAGAAGGAAAACAATCTCTTTACAGAGATCGGTGACTGTTCTTCCAGTAGGCCAATTCTGAGGAGCAAATTCTCACGTAATCTCATGCAAATACGTACAGGTCTGTCTTGTTAATTTAACTGTTTATTTTGGTAAAATAGCACTTACTCATGTTTCTTGACACACATTATTAAGCATTGTACAAAATTATTGTACAAAAATTATGTATTAATTCTTATAATGTCCCTTTGAAGATAGTTAAGTTTGAACACAGAGTCCTGACTAACTGTGCAAAGTTCAATTACCTAAATGTCTTGCTTGATGTGGTAAATTTTAATCCTTTGATTTGAATTACCCTGAGCATTAGGGAAATGTATTTAATTATTGCAACTTTTCACTCAAGAATTAGGCCAATTGAAATGAAGGTTTCATGTAGGCCACTTCTCTGTACACTCATTAAGTCCTCTTCTGTCTTTGTTTTTTCCGTTTTTAGATTGGGTTATACTGTTTTAGAGATGTGTGACACTTGTGTAACACGCTGAAAAGTTACATAAGTGTCCCTCAAAAAGAACATTTCTGTATAATAAAAAGAAATATTTCCTTCTGTTACAAAATTATTTTGAATGGCTTAAAAATAAATTTTTTTAGGTCACTCCCTATGAAGTTATCTGGTTTCTCTTATCATTATTTTACTTTCTTTTTCTTTTTCCCTCCTTTAGGCTAACTTTCTTGTATAAATTCATGTCTCTGTGATGACAGAGTAAAGAAATACAAATCAACATTACCCCAAGTTACTCAAATGATTTTAAAATCTTAGGTAGTGTATGGTTGTTTGAAGGTGATATGTGTTTAAATGAAAGAGTGAATATGTAAAAATTTTAGGTAACCTTTGAAAAGCCAAATTGAAGCTGAGTTAAAAAAAAAAAAACAAAATGGAAAGCTGATAAGAGAGAGTCTGATCTCTTCCAAAAATTCCAATCTAACACTGAAGGGAACAGCATGACAGATGCTCTGTTACTTGTTTTTAAAGCTGGAGATAGTTTCTAGTCTGTATTTGTAACATCTATTGAGTGCTGAGCCTCAACATAGGGAACTGAACTGAACATGTTATTGTGAATTAACATGTATTTTTAATTCACTTATTGCAGAAAAAAAATAGAAGGCAAACAATTAAAAAACCTTTAAGGAAACACTTTCTGTTCTCTTTGTCTTGGCTTCACTTGTTCACCACATTACTCTTCATCCCTCCCAATTCCCTCAGTGAGGTAATGAGCAGTGTAGGAGGTTGAGGGTCAGTATGTAGTGGTTTATTTCTTCCATTTCTTGTTTCTTACTCATTTTCCTCTATTGATCCTTGCTTTTTACTTCTCCTCTGCTCTGACATTGGTCTTTCAAGGGCATTAGTCTCAGCACCAGTGCAGTTTTTTTCAACTACTGTGTCTTCAGCTTTTTCGCCACAGCATGCCCTTCCATGTGTCTCCTTTGTGCCTCCCCATGTGTGTCTACTGCCCTTTCTGAGAAAAGTCTGAGAAGAGGAACCATGTGCTTCTCTGGCTAGTGGCAGTTTTGTATGCAATGGGTCATTCCATCCATGTAATTACTGTCTGGACATGGCACGGGGGAGGACAAAATCTCTTCCCATACAGAGCACCAGGCAGCTCACCACTGCTCAAAACCTGTCAGCTGGGCCTAATATATTTCACCTCTTGCTTCTGTAAAACACTATGTGAATGTATATCTATTATAAAGTCTACTTTTAACATCATCACAGCCTGAGCATGCATATGTTGTAAAGTGCCCTTTCATCTAGTCAATAAGGTCTGCCATGTCAGACTACATTTAGTAAAACTTCCTCACTCTTGCAGAGAAGGTGATTAAGGCTAACATTACTGAAAAAAAAAACGTCGTGTATCATGTCTTTTACAAACTTCACCCTTTGACCCTTCAAACCATGAAAAGGTTACAACAGGCTGGACTTCTATCCATTACAATCTCCAGTCCTCTTCTTCATAACCTAGATTACTGGGTTTAACATCATGATAATCTGGTCTGGTATTAAAAAATTCAGGCCTCATGCAAGTTCAACATAGAGCTGAAAACATTACAGTAGTTCAAATATTCATCGACTACAAAGCCAAAATTTTTCCCCTCCATAAGTTTATCAACTCCGTTGCTAGAGTAGCAGGATTTGCCCTTTGCTTATCAATTCAGCGGATCTCAGAGCCATCTTACCTTCCACAGGGCCATAAACTCTCCAGAACAAAGTTCTCCTGAGTCATCAGCTATGACCCAGTGGCTCCAGTTTCCCAGCGTTTCTACAACCATTGCATGGGCACCTTCTTTGGTCAGTGACTGTAGGCAAACCACATTCATTTCACCCAGAGTAAAGGATTACTGCATGATGTTTTGTAATCAAGCCTAAATATGATAAGCTTCATTTTCATATCTGAAAATGCTTTGTGGTAGAATTATTTTAGGTCCTGGTAGGTTTTTGTTTCTTACCATAGACTGGGCACAAAGGAAAGGGGAGGAATTAGTTAAAAGATAGACAGCTTCAAACTCAACTTTCGGCTTCAAATCCTAGGCTCTAGTTAAAGAGAAGCATATTGATGATGCATTATCACTTTTTATTAGATTTTTTAAATACTAAACTGACATTAATAAAAGGGATAGTTGCCAATTTTAGCTTATCAGTGACTTTAACTATAAAACATACAGCCACTGAAACCACTGCTCAGGACGAGCATTACTAATACCCTAATTTAAAAAAACCCACATGTATAGGGTAAAAAACAAAGTGACTAGATGATAGCAAAAGAAAACTTCATCTTCACTCACTCAGATGTGGAAGATCTATCAATTACAACGTGAAAAAGTCTTGAAAAAAATGTACTGTTTTGCAAAGTTGTTTTTGTCTGTGTGTTATAACATACCTTCACAAAGCAGCAGCATCTAATTGGGCTAGAAAGTGACTTATTTTTATTTACTCAGGCTGTACCACACAGTTTACACCTAAGTATATAGTGTGGTCATGAAACCAGAAAGTTGTTTCAATGCTTAGCAGATGCTTTTATGGATACAAATTTCTGAGGATGATCTGAGAAGGCTGACCAAAAAAATTAAAATTATTCTTGGTGCTTCCAGAGACAGAAAAAAGTATCATCATCACTAAAAACTCATGTGAAACGTCAATAATTGACAGCTTCAGAAACCAGTTTGAAAATCACTTATTGATGCTAAGTGAAAGATTAGTAAAACATCATTTTGGTGAATGTGCGAAATGTGCCGTACCACACATTCACCTCAGCTATGCAGCTGAACTGTGCTGCAAATATTAGGGAGTACAAAATCTCATTGAAAATGAAGCTTGCTCTACCATCATTGCACGCTATGTCATTTTCTTTGACATGAACTCCAGTGATATCTCACCCTGACAGAATATTGTTTTATATACAGTTCAGAAGTAAATTTAGCTCCCTTTAAACTCCTATTTTTTAAATTATATTTAGGAACTTCCTTCTGACAAAACAAGTACCTTGTTCTGCTGGGGTAAGACAGGGTGTTCATATATCAAGAACAATTTCCATGCACTTTAATAAATTGAGAAGAACTATTTTTTCTGCTTTCCTGTTGACATATGCAAGCCTTAGATTTTTTCCTGTCCTGCTTCAAAGTCCTCTTTTTGCCATTCCCACTCAACGGAAAGCATTGTAAATAGATGATAAATTGCAGCAAAAATTATAATAATAATGCAATAAGATTGGAAATGGCTAAAATGCAGAAGTAACATTCAAACCTAGTGGCAAATCAGCAGGAGAGGGAATATTCCACTCTATCACTTAAAACAAGGTCAAGGACCCAGAAATTAATCTCTCAGGGTTATTTATAGAATAGGAAACAAGGGAGAAATAAACAGTGTTTTAAGCCAAGAGAATTTATCTTAAAAAAAATGTCTTCCTTATATTGTAGTCACGATGGAATGAAATGGATTGAAGAAATAATCACTCCTGAATGAAAACTTAGATTTGGAAAATATTTGAGAACCTACTTCTTGCCTCACTGACCTCCAAGTAATATTTCACTTCTCTCTGTTGGAGTGACAGATCCATACTGAGGATCTGACAGACCTGTGGTAGTAGCCAACCTTGAAAACATATGTGCTCAACCACTTCCACTGTATAGGTTTTGAACCTGGTCGGTGGACTGCCTTTTCTTACATGAAATGTACCTCAAAGGAGATAAATATGAAAGTTTTGCTCATGATGATAAAAGACATGAACACCATGAACAACAAAGTTTCATCTCTTTTGAAATTGTGATGATACTTTAATGAAATGATTTTTTTAAAAAAACAGAAAACAATCAATGATTTAAAATGGAATGAAAACAGATTACACTATGTAATGACTATATATTATGATTGATAAAACTACATTCCCTGAATAGCATTTGTATATTGCACATTTTATTACCAAAGCACTTTAGTGATAGCAGGGGATATATTATTACATTCTTCTGCAAGAAATATGTTTTATTAATATGTTTTTGATGCAGAAAGAGAAAAAAAGGAAGTCAACATTGTCAACTGTAACATCTTATCCAGTATATCTCAATGTAGATAATTCTACTGCAGAGTTAATAACATCTGCAACTTAATCTTAGGTTAATGACTACAGACGTTCTGTACTACAGGAAATTAAAACTATCTCAGGTTCATAGTCTAATTCAGATTTTTTTTTATAGCTGATTTACATTATGTGAAAAATGTCATCCAAATCAGAACACTAGTTTGATTTCATGTGTACTAGATTCAAGTAGAAACTCTTATAATGTAAATAAAGATATACATCTTCATTATAGAATCTCAAAAATTCACAAGTTTATTTAAAAGTTTCCTAAAAAAAAAAAAAATATCATTTATAGTCGATTAGACCTTTCTCTGTCCCATAATCTATGATCTGACTAGATGGAAGCAGGAAGTAACAAATAATTAGAAGTGCAACAAAAGGAGACAAATTACTTCTTGCACTCATTAGAGTTCATTTACAAAGTACAACCACATTTCATTTAAAAAAACCATAATTTCTTCATCTACCTACCATTTGTCATCTACATTTACATATTGATGATCTATAGATAAATAGTATTCCTACTCCTGTTTATAAGGCAAAGGAACTGATCTTAGCGCTCGCTTTTAAAAAGTCAATTGTAATGACATCTTAGTAGAAGCAGGATTTTAATCAGTCTTTCATATCTATAGATTGTGATGAAAGTGGAGAGAAAATGGTATTAATACACTCATGTAGAATATAGTTGAGCAAATGCAAACTTTCGCCTAACAAATACATAATGTCATGTGGGTGTTTCTTTTTCTAAAATCCTTTGTAAAAGACTAAAAGATTGTAAAAGAGTAGCTGAATTTGAGATTCACAAGACAGTATTACTCATTTTGCAGTATTGAATAAAGTTTAAAGGCTCTTATTTTCTATAAAAGTTGATGTTTTTGCACTTTCGATAGTTACATAGGTTTGTGTATTTATATAGGCAATTCTGGACTTAAACTTACTCCAGGAGTCCTGTATAAAATAGTCATGTAATTTAAAGCAAAACCAGAACGTCCATATTGTTAAAATGTTCACAAAAGAGCGATGAATCTGTTAGACAGAACTATAAAAGGGAGTGACTGCATATATATGGTTATTTTTTGACAAAGAAAAAGATTTTTATTTGATTTTAAGAGAGGAACAGGGATAGTATGGGTATAGGAATACAGTCTCCTAATCCAACTCAACTGTAATTTCAAGAGTTTCTTGATCTTATTTGTCCTAGAAGAATTGTATTGTTCTAAAAAAGTCTTTAGCAAATCTTAATTGTAAAGCACCTACATATTTATCTTAGTAGGTGGGCTACCTTGCATGTGTCTGTATATAATGCACTCATATACTTACTATGAGAGGCAGATTTTTCTATTATTCAGATTGTCTTTGGTAGCTACGGGGTAAATATAAGTACTGTGATAATAAATCATAGAAAAATTAAATCAGCCAAGATGCAAATTAACTTTCATCAGATTTTTTTTTTTTTTTTTTAAAGGCTAGGTATAGGCATCTAAATTTGTACCTGATAATCAAAGCAAATGAACTAACTGCAAAAGTATTGAATTGCAATACAGAGTCAGATGGAGAAGGCATTTATCTGGGTCACTAAACAAATGTTCATGTGAAGCTGGAAACCTGTAGCTCTGCAGAACAAAAGCTTATATGAGTGAGAACTGAATATCGGACTCATTACATAAATGCAAGTTTACATGATGATGAACTAATTAAAAATGGGTGGATTTTGATTGTAATTATTTTAACATGTGACTGAAGATTATACTGCTGAAGAAATAAACAAATTTACTTTCATAATAGAGAGTATACAACTTTTTAAATTCAGTTTGATTCAAACTTAAAAAGAAAATAATTATAATTTAACAGTTTATAAGTCTGAAAAAGAACTTTCTAATTCGTCTCTATATTGTGACATCAGAATTCAGACTTGTAAAAGGAAGTCAAAGGAGACTGAGATTTGCCATACTGCTTCCAGATCTTGTGAAGAGGTTTTAGAAATCCTGAAGTAGGCTCTGCCTTTACTCATAGATATTGCATTTGAGGTAGTTGTTTGATGAATTTATCTACATTTGCAAAAAACCAGCAGAACATCTGATTTTTTTTATTACTAACATCAGATACAGAACTGTAAGTTGTATCTAGTATTATTACCTTGCTAGTTTTTTTTCCTGTTTTACTGCTGCATACTTAAAAGTATTCTCATTTGCAGGGTTAATAACTCTAGATCAATGTGATCTGACAATTTATATCCTTCAATATTCAAGAAAAAAATAATTTGAAATGTAATAATTAGACAAAACATAGATAATTTGTCTCCCATACTCCTTTTGGTTTTGTCTGGACTGCAAATACCCACGAGGAGTTAACTACAAAGGTCTGTGGGGAGAAAATCTTTACAAAGGTTTCTAAACATTAGCAAACTTTGGAGTAGTTTTCTGTATATTTTTCTGTATGCTGTCCTTACAGACACTCTAACCTCAGCAAATGAATTGGTAGTACACAGAAGCACAAATATTATTAATCAAAGTGACAGAGAAACTTCCTGTAAACTTATATACCTTTTCAATTTAGTTCTTAAATGAGGTCTGTAGTTTAGTCTGTTATGTCCCGGTTTTCCCATCATCTTGTTTTCTCTAATGCATAGCAATCTTCTAATGATTAGTGGAAATACATTTGTAGCAAAGAACTAAAATGAAAAGTTCATGTTTTACAGTGTCTTAGTAACAGCCACATATCCTCTTTCTTCATCCCCCTTTCAGTGAAAAGGTCAACATAAAATGCCTTAGGCATTGATGCCTTTGAGAGTAGGGGATGACTTTGGAAAATCAGACCTACTAGAGGTTCAGAGTAGCGGAAGCACAATCTGTCACTGGTTTCAGACCTTTGGGGCTACACTCTTTGTATTATTGCCTGCCTTCAAATATCAACATTCTGTCATATTACAGGTCCAGCATAGAGACACTACCCTATTCGCTGCTCCTGAAAGCTCTAAAGTTTGATTTCTCTGACTTGTGTTTCTAACCTGATCTCCGAGATATTCTTTACAAAAGACATGAAAAGCTTGAATGAAGATACTTCTGTGCAGAAAAATATCAAAGGAAATCAGATTTTGAGCAGCTGACTGCAACTCTTCTTCTTTATTTCCACTTGGGTAAAAGGAAGCACAGAATATTTTGCAAAATTTTTGTACACCAAAATTGATACTGTCTTTGAATTGACCCTTCCAAAGATGTACTGCGAAGAGCTCAGCTTCACAGTATTTCATAGTTACAGGAATCTATTCCTTATTTCTTACCCAGACATTTGTGTCAGGGGACTGCTGAGGCTTTCACATTTCCTAATCTGATGGGCAAATTACATCCACAGTAATTTATTAGTACTTACTAAATTCCAATCTCTTTATTTCCTCCTCTATTAAAATGAATTTTATAATAATGGGGTTTTTTTCTTCTCTACTTTCATTTCTTTTCAAGGGTTTATTAATGCATAGCTTCAGAAGGCTTATCTTCTCTGTACTCTCTTTGACATCTTCTTAGTGTATCTTTAAGCTAGTTTAATGTTCTGCCTGCTTGCTATTCTCAATACACTTATTATTGATGATAGGTGTAATAGAAACAGTGTTACTTTTGAAAAATGACTGGACATTTCTTTGCTGTCATTTTACTGAGACATAGGAGTTTGTGTAATGCAGATGAAAAATACCAGCAGAAATAAAAGATCAAAAGGGATAAAAAATCAAAGCAATTTTTCTTCCTTTCAGATGCCAATTGAGACTCCTCAGTGTACTTTAAACAATGATTTATTAGTCTTCTGAGATTAGAGAAGTTTGTGTCTTATTAAGCAGAGAGTTTTCTTATCCTAAAAAGAAAAGGGTAATAGCAGAATGTATTAATTATTCTTGAAGTTTATATGTTAATATATTTTATATGGAATTTCTGTCCCCTTTTCCATGTACCCTGATGTAATAGCTATCAGGAGAGAAAGCTGAATTATAAACCTAGAAAAAAAATCTCATCTGTTTATGAGAAGAAATATATTTTCAGCATATCCACCAAAATACTGTTTTGCCATACAGTTTTCCATTTCTTTTTTTTTTTTTTTCTTCTATAATCATCAGATTGTGTTTAGTTCCTGAGAAAATCTCCTGCAAGGGCAAGAAGACTTCTACTACATACTACAAACTGAAAAAAAAGTTGGTATTTTTGTGCACAGACTGTGCAGAGCTCAGCCACCTCAGTTCTGTCATACTGTTAACACTTAACTGATTCTTACATGTTTTTTGTTTTTGTATCTTTTCTTGATTATCTCTTTCACAGAATGCTAAATACAGAGAGAATATTTGAAACCGTTAAAATGGCAGAAATTGCTCATTAGTATCCAGCTGAATGACTAGCGAGACAGTAACCGTTATAGGTAAGGTAAAGACTGGTAGAGATAGAAAACTTATAATTTGGACTTATCACGAAAGACAAAAACAGAAGAAAAATGAAGATTGAGAAAATAGGCAGGAAAAATACCCCATATTCCAGTAGATTAAATTTCCCACATTTAGTTTTCCAAATATGCCTTCTACTTCACAAAAGCTCATATGTCCGTTTTTCCATTTATATCTGTTGGCCTAATAACATTTATGAGGAAATATCTTATTAAGGCATTTGTCATCATCTTTTCCTACATGTAGAGAACAGATTAATTAAACAAAAAAGTGATGCAAATTGAGACATTTGTTAGTAAATTTGTACCGATTCATTTCTTGATATTCATTGTGAAATAGGAGATGGTCACCAATTTTTAGTCGCTTTGTTTCTCTGTGGTTCCTGTGGCAAGAACACTCTGAAAGGACAAGAAGAAATTAAAATAAACTCTCAAAAAGCAGAACAAGATCTCTATTTCTACAGACGGAACATCTCAGTAATTAGTGGCAAAACCACAGGACTAGAACCGTAGCAGATGTAAACCAGTAAAACTTCACTGAGTCCAACACATCTACCTTAATTTACAGAAGCTATTACAATATAATTTTGGAAGGTTTTACTGCACTCTGCTTAACAGCAAGTGCAAAGTACTTTCTACAGTTTAAGCTCTTTGTGAAGAATGACACAGACTGACCAGGAGAAAAGGAGGGAGTGAACATGTGTGAAAATTGTGATGACTGATGTAAAATTCACTTAAAAAATGTGCACAGCATTTGAAAAGAATGAGTTTTAAATTGCTGGTTGTCTGAAGGGCAGCTCATTATGCATTAGAAACAAAAATTCATTTTGGATACATTTTTCAGTGGTTCTCCTGGTATAATGCTCAATCAGGAACTTTCATGCTTGTGCTCAATACAGCATTACCCACTTCAGATTCTGTGACAGATATGGAAAAGTTCCTACATGACTCAAGTGTACCACCATTGCAAGGATTTTGGAATCTCAGTGCATGAGCTGACAGTCTACCATGATACTTTGCTTGAATTTTCAGACGATTCAGACTTAGATCCACAAAATAGCTCTGTTGTGTTGCTTATCTGTAGGCAATCTCTAATGTAAACAGAACAAGGATGCCATGTCAAAATCACAGCCTCATATGAATACAAAAAGTGCCATTAAATAATATATGTTCATCATTAAGGAGGAATATCGTCTCATTTAATAGGAAAACATTTTGTTTAACATCAGTAAATGTAAAGAATGTATATTTTAAACTGGGCAGTGTTTTTGATAGTCCTTTAAAACAGTATGTTTTTAACCATCATCTTGTTTTAACAATTTGTTTCCCTGTTTATGGTACTATTACATCACTTTGGTTGATATTCTCTTATGTAGTACAAACAAGAAAAAAAAATAATATATAGGCCTGAATTTCAAGTTGGTTCTATAATAATATCTTAATTCTCCAGCATGTGAAACATTTTAAAAAAATAACCACATTTCCCTCCTATTCTGATCTGTCCCTCACACTTCTAGAGCAATGACTGTAACTTAAGGTTCACTGCAAAACCCCATAAGAGGCTTAAGTTGCCTCAGGCTCCCTTTAGTCACCTAAAACAATGAATATTCTTTTTTCTTCCTTGTAAGCAACTAGGACTTTTCTTCTTTTGTCTTGTGTTGTTTGTCTTCTCTATCTTTTAGCTTGATATTGATCTTTTTGTACAATTTTTTTGCAGTTTAAGTGAAGTCATTGACTACTACAGAGCTGTGCTGAGATTCCCTGAATTTGTCAAAATTTAATTCTTCATTCCTTTCATCAAGTAGAGAATTTTTAGGAAAAGACATATAGTAAGTATAGCATAGTACCTTTCCGAGAACATTTTTCAACTTCTTTCAATCATGTCACTAAATCTCTGATCTCCAGTTTTGAGTCTCTTCTACTCCACAATATCAGAGGAGCTGTACTTAAGATGCTAGATTTATCACATGAAAGAAAATGTAGCATAATTTTCTTCTAGCCTTGATTTATAATGAATGCCAAATTTTTTTCTTGGCTGTGCAATTGGGTACTTACCCATAACGAACAGTGAGTATTAGATATTTTGTGATGCTAGCATTGTGTACTTAAAAACCTTTATGATAGTTTTGTTGAGATTTCATAGAATATATGTCACACATAGCTTAAAGAAACCAATATTCTATTATAATAATACTATTTCACTTCTGTATTTGTCAAAATTGGATTTTGCTTTTTATGAATTGAAAACTATCTCTCAGAATACAATTTTAAATGACTTTTACTGCAGTGGATTTAGCTGTACAGCAACAGAATCTCCTCTATTAAATATTACGTGTTGTTCTTTCCTTTTTCTGTCTTTCTTCTTGTGAAAGGTCTTGTGTCCTTACCAGCAATTTGCCACGCCTCATTCTTTGGCTATGACTTATTTTTTTAATGAGCATTAGTGGCATAAAATGTCCACAGATGTATAAGTGCATTAAAAAAAAAATACAGTAAAATCAAAATGAACCATCCACTTTATATATCATGGAAGTGATTTAGATTAAAAAAAAGTATACATTTTCAAAACATTTCCCAGTTTTTAAAGGTTGACTCAGAATAACATTTTATATGCCAAATTTGGAATACAGAAAAAAAATCAAGTTTAGTTTTGTTTTTTTTTCCCCAACAAATTCCTTTTTGGGACAAAAAGACTCCACAACTTGTAGTTATTTAGGCATACCACAGTCCTTACTGAACTTTTTTTTTTTAATGCCTCCACAAAACAGAAAACCTTGATGAATGAGCTTCTAATGATTAAAAGTGGGCAGAAGAATCTATTCAAAGAAATAGAGACTCTAACTGAAAATACTCAATCTGTGTCTCTTTTCATTTTCATGCAGTGAGACAAGCCCACCTAAGTATCCTATTTTATGTCATCTCAAGTGTGGTAATACATGCTGGAAGAGTTGCATACACTGTCTGATCTCACACCACTTTGGTTTCACTATATGCATCAGAAAACAATTCTACCTAGGAGACAGTAATTAAGCAGAACACTTCTGGAAAACTATGTGTTTTAAATGTCTCTCACAATTCCTCCTAATGTAAATTCAAATTCAAAGGGAAGAATGAGGTGATAGGGGGCAAGGTATTTCAGCATAAAGTGATTCATCTATGAACAAAATAAGTCCTCTGAATCTCAAATCTTACTTATAAATGAGTGATTTGACTCAGCTAAGGATAGAGTAATGTTCCATCAAAGTTAATGAGATACACAAAAACCATGATTCAAATGCATATGTTTCAAAATTAATGCTCTTTATATATTCTATATTAAGAGCTTCACAGTTTTATTCAATACATGGTGAAATAAATGTTCATGAACTTCATACTGAGCACTCTAAGCCTTCTGTAATTTTACTTTGCTTTAGTAAAGAAATATGGTCAACTTACAAACTGATTTTAGGATGATTAGGAAAAATGAACAAACAAATAAACAGAAAAATCCTATGATGATTTTACCTCTGGTCATGTCTAAATTTTAGTGAACCTACCTGTTCATTGACTGATTAGGAATTAAATATACATTGTGAAAAAAATAATCCTATCACTTACGTATATTTCTAGCTGTGGATATTTCTATGATCCTGGTTCAGGATAATCCCTTAAGTGATAATCAGCATGAAGAACATAGGCTCACAGAAATCAGAGGTGAGGAAGAAATACTGTTTAGATCATTGAATTTATTCTCTTGCTGGTATAGCAAGATGGATTAGGAAGGCATCAGTAAATTAAATATGGAGAGTTTTCAGGCACACAAGATTTACCACATCTCATTAATACTTCAGTTTCCAGAGTGTTCCTGCTAGAGGGTTCAGTAAACATCCCATTTAGTTGAGAAAAGACTGTGTTCACTGATCCAAATTTGGCATTTCAGCCAACCTCAGAAAAATAGTAGTTTATTTACTTATTTATCTTTTGCAGTGCCTTTGGATATTTTTAAGACAAGTTGCTGGTTTTTTTTTTTTCATGAAAGTGCCTCAACTGGTCATCAGTCTTTCAGACAAATAGTGACCTAAAGGATTGAGCAAAGGTTACCTGAAGATAAACATTGTTTACAAACAATCTGTCTATCTCTTTCACATTTTCTTTTCTTTCCTATGGTTATATATATGTTCTGAACAAATAGTTGTTAATCACACATTATATTAAAAAAATAATAACCTAAAATATATTTTGAATGATTTAATTTTTTTACTTAGGTTTCTATATTTTTTCCAGCTGCACATGTTATCTGTACTTATGTCTATAAAAAATAGTTGCTATTTTTTTCTTAGGGTTTTTCTGACATAACACATATGAAAATACATTTCCTGTGTTTGCACAAAGCTTCTATGCAATTTATGCTCACTTAAACTTAATGGATCATGGATGAGCAAATGAAGTGGTTCTTTGTTTGCGACCCTTTGAATTTCTAAATAAACTAGTCAAGGGACCATTTTCTGCAAAGACAAGTGGGAAAGGGAGATATATCCTGGAAGCTCCCCTCAAGATGTTGGGAAATACTTGAAAAGAATGGAAGTTTTGTTTCCCTGAAATCACATTTCTGTCTGGTATTGTCTGTCTATTGCAAAGTAGTTGTAAGGAAAGATGAAGAATTAGATCAAACCAAGGGGAAAAAAAACCATCCATAAACCTTCATTTATCAAGTCTGGCTTGGATGTAAAAACCGTAAGATCTCTGGCATGATTGTTAATATCTTTTATTAGACTCTTCAGACACTTCAGACTCTTCAGATTTGACCTGAAACAGCAGAGCGTCAGAGATTTACAAGAAGATTGTGGCCCATGGTGTTACAGGTTTTTCTGTTTTTTCATTTTGCTTCACTTTTCAGGCTAAGGCCAGCCCTTGGGAAGCCCAGTCCAGCAAGGATAACAGGATGGCCAGGACAGCAGAGGACTTGCCCTGGGTGGAAGAGGAAGAGTTTAAAGACTTTTTGGCCAAGCTAAAGGCTCATAAGTCAATGGGTCCTGATGGGATGCATCCTAGAGTGCTGAGGGAGCTGGCTGATGTGATTGCAAAGCTGCTCTCCATCATTTTTGAACAATCATGGAGGACAGGTGAGGTGCCTGGGGACTGGAAAAAGGCCAGTGTCATGCCAGTCTTCAAAAAGGGCAGGAAGGACAACCCAGGAAACTACAGGCCGGTCAGCCTCACCTCCATCCCTGGAAAAGTGATGGAACAACTCATCCTGAATCTCATCACTGAACATATGAAGGACAAGATGGTTATCAGGGGGAGTCAACATGGATTCACCATGGTGAAACCTGTTTGACCAACCTGATAGCCTTCTAGCTAACTGGCTCTCTAGATGAGGGGAGAGTAGCAGATGTCATCTACCTTGACTTCAGCAAGGCTTTTGACACTGTCTCTGATTACATTCTCATCAGAAAGCTCAGGCGGTGTGGCTTGGATGAGTGGACAGTGAGGTGGATCGAGAGCTGGCTGAATGACAAGAGCCCAGAGGGTGGTGATCAATGGCACAGAGTCAAGTTGGAGGCCTGTGGCCAGTGGAGTTCCACAGGGATCGATTCTGGGGCCAGTCTGGCTCAACATCTTCATCAATGACCTGGATGAGGGGATAGAGGATACCCTCAGCAAATTGGCTGATGACACCAACCTGGGAGAACTGGCTGATTACCCAGAAGGCTGTGCTGCCATTCAGAGGGATCTCAATTGGCTTGAGAACTGGGCAGAGCAGAACCTCATGAGGTTCAACAAGGACAAGTGCAGAGTCCTGCATCTGGGAAGGAACAACCCCATGCACCAGTACAGAAAAAATTATTTTACAATGATGGTGACGGAGCACTCACACAGGCTGCCCAGGGAGGTTGTGGAGTCTCCTTCCTTGAAAGTCTTCAAGACCCGCCTGAACACGTTCCTGGGTGACCTGGTCTAGGTGGACCTGCTTCCGTAGGGTTGATGTACTGGATGATCTCTAGAGGTCCCTTCCAACCCTACCATTTTATGATTCTATGATTTTATAATTAATTTTTTCCTTTTTTCACTGGCAAGATACGTCATCCATTATACCATCAGAAATAGTAGAAGTGTTTGTGTTGAGATCAAATAAAAGTACTCTAAGATAAAGATAATATCTACCAAAAATATCAACTTTGCAAAGTTATAATTAAGTAAAAATGAAGTCTTGTAATGGAAAGCCTCAAGTGATCTTAACTGTATGCAGCAGTACTGTTTTTTTCTATCAGAATTCAGTGAACCCTCCTACAGTTTTTGCTAAAAATGTTTGATCAATTCATCTCAGTTTAAATTAGTGGCTTCAGACAGAAATAAATCTAAAATGCTCATAATCAATGGTCTTATACTCAAGTTTTCTTTTTATTTGTAGTAGTTCCTGACAGTGACAAACAACAAAAAATGACTAAGTGCCAAAGTTAAAGTGAACCATCCTGGCTCCTCCCAGTTCGTTTCAGAACTCTGTTGTGTGTTTGGGTTTGTGTTTTTCATCTAAATGTCTAATTTACTGTCATAAGGAATTACTTTATAACATTTTGTGTTGGATTTTGTGTGGTTATCAAATATCAATATTAGTATTTTATAGTGCTAAAGCATTTGATGAAAAATTGAGCTCTCAACTGTGTTGGCATCTGCTTCTGCTTTGTGTAGTTATGTATTGGCATGAAAAGAAAACGCATCTGTTGTGTAAAAAGTAACTTGTTGCTTAATTGTAAGCAAAGAAGCATGCAGACTGTTAGCTTTTTCAGGCTTTACTAGACAGAAAAGTGATCAGGCCAAATGAAGTCATACAACACTAAATTCTGTTCCAGACCAGGAAATCCTTTTTCATTCAATTTAGTCCCATGCTAGTAATAATCATCACATTTTACATGATACATTTCTAATTTCAATGCTCATGCTATATAATTATTCTATATAATCATACCTAACTGGTGGTTTGCTACACTAAGCTATTGAATGAGTATTCTGACAATGAAGTTAGTGCTTAATTATTTATTTGAGAAATGTGCAGAACCATAATTGTAGGAATTTGATAAATCTATAACATGTACACGTCTTTAACATTTATGAAAAATAACAAAAGGGAACCCTGAAAGTGAATGGCATGCTCTGATGAGTTACTGTTTGCAATTTCAACCGGAATCCCAAGTCTGGTCTATTTCCAGTGTGAGCATAAATAAGATTATAAATCCAGAGACACTTTCCATCCCTACAGAACCTTCTCTCTCTAGGCATTAATTCACTGTCACATTTGGTAATATTTTATTTTATTTTATTTTATTTTAGCAAATTAAGCAATAGCTAGAAATTCTCTACCTTAATAGTTTGACCTCCTGGACTGATTAGTATTATTTTGATATGGTTTCACATCATGACTTCTTTATTTTTTATTATCAGGATATTTTAACTCCATCTTTAATGTTATTTTGAAATTGCTGTAGAATATCACGTTATTATGCTTCAAGAACATTTTTAAGTACATATAGTAAAATATTTCTTGAATGTGCAAATTTTAAAATACAGAATATAATGTTATCATATGTATTACAATATTTCCAAGAGACAGAAAAAGTAATTCTAAACAAAGTAATAATAATCCTCCTTGCCAAATGTCAGGATAATGAGAATCTATTTTCCCTCACAAGTTATTTTCTAAAATAATAACAATAAAATGTGTCTGGTGTCATTTTCTAAATTGCTCCAGAATTCTTAGACTATATACCAATGTCTTCTGTCTTTGGAGACATTGCAAGGAAATGCAAAGAAGCTGACAGATGAGTCAGAGAGAGAAAGTTTTAAGAAATTCAGTGGACATACTTATTTGCTAAAGGAACATCTATTGACTTTATTAGAATCCATATGCAAAAAAATAAGAGAAAAATCTGATCAGAAAAAAGCTGTTAAAACCCAAAACAAAACCTGTTTTCTGTTACGTTAGTTTTGTAGAATAGCTTGGAACTTGACATATTCTTTTTATAAAATTAACATTTTCTAGAGGAAAATATTTTACTATCTTCCAGTTAAAAATTCACATGGTAGAAATGTTGTTAATTAACAGTCAGATATCTTGTTTTTTTAATCAATAAATTTAGTTCTAATCTTTTTTTTTCTAGGAGAGCTTAATTTAGAAAATTTGTCTTATTCTTTCTTTCAAGAGGAAAAAAAATAGTGTGTTAATCATTATAGTAACAGTATTTTGCTTTGGACAGAGATCTAGATTCATCTGGATTGATTCCTATAGATAGTTCCATTACTATTGCTATACAATTCTACTGGAAACCTTAACAGATTCTGGCTGTACATAGACAGGTAGCTACTTTCTTTCAATATCTTAAATATAGACATATTACAGAATGACTTCTATCCTATAGATAACCTGTTCCTTGCTAAGATATAACAGGATACTTATGCTGTTTCCTGGAGCAGAAGGAGTATAAAAAGATGGAGAATAAATCTGAGGGGTTAAATGACTATACTCTGTTAGGAAACAGAAGGCATCAGACACTGCATTGCTCCAGGTTCTGAAAAATTCCATGGGAGTCTTCATTCCAGTCTCCCAAGTACTTTCAATTAGCACCAGTGTGAAAGGAATATGGAACACCTATAGAACATTAACATTCTGACTTGTTCCTTACTTTTTCCCTATGGATAATACAAAATACAGTACAATATGGAAAAAGCATGTTTATATTCAATATAAACTTGAATTTGTGCTCTGTAAGAGAAACTTTATAATACATAATTTCACTTTATTAACAGCCTTGCCACAAAGCAGGAACTAAACTGCCAAATACTGAAGTACCTTTCCACAGTAGAACAGATGTATTTATGTTAAGCAGTGACTTTTCTTACATATATACAGCAATGTTTAATATTAGATCTTTTTAGGAGGCAATGGGAGTTATTATCAAGATATCAATTATTTATCAGTTAAAAGCATTAAAAGATTATCCTCTCTGTAAATAGCATAAGCATATTACTTTATCTAGCAACCTTACAAACCATTTATCTACCTTTTTTTTTTATTAGAACATAAGGTCAAAGTCATGCTAGAAGATAGCACGTGGGCTAATTCAGTCAACAAGGCAGAAAAGATAAGGTCTGATAGAGCAACCTGCTATATAACTTTGATGATGGACCTTTATGGATGTTTAAAATTGTTACTGCAAAAAATATCCAAGAATGAATTCACAGGAGCATCTTGGTTCAAGTTTATTATCTGTGTACATTAATATTGCAACATGTGAAATTGATGATAAATGTAACATAGAGAAATTTGTAGAAAAATTCTTCTGAGAATTCTTCTGAGTTGAGCAAAGATATCCCTCTGAAAACTATCAATGAGCCTACAGTTTTATTGAATATTCATTAATTTTTTTAACATCTAAGGGATTATTTTTCTATAGACTTCACTCAATTCTTTATCTTAAAAATGGCAATCATTGGACTCCTGTTGAACCATGTATTCTATGGTAATTTTTCTGCATTTCAAATATCATTACTAAAGCTCCTCTTAGGTTTACTGAGCCTCTCTGGTGTCAGGAAGAGCTTGAGGTGCATTCATATGGATATCTTTCTTATGAAAGAAAGTAGCCATTGGCTCACACTTTTGCTAAACTTTAGATCTCTTTGCCTGGCTTTGCAATAAGGAATTCCTCATATTTTCCTAAATGTGTATTACTGTTTAAAAATTCTTCCAGAATTGAATGGTACAAATTGGGAAAACTCATTATCTGCTTTATTTTTCGTTGGTTCAGGAGACCCAAGCCTGTGAGACAATCTCTGCTCCCATTTGCATGCAAATGAGCATGTATATCCTCCATAAGAAAGAACTAAACATACCCTAAAATGACAACATAGTAATTCAACGTTCTCTTTTATTCAGTAACAATTTCATAGGTTTTCTTAGTTTCTAGAAACTTGATGACCAAAATGCAAGGCATGATATTGACAGTTTTTGAGGAACATAATTTTGTGTTAGGTGACTGATATTTATAAGCTAGAAGCAACTAACTTTGGTTTTTAACTGTGTTACAGGAATTAGTGCTGTAAGTTAGATGTATCCTAGTTCTCTCAAAACAATTTTTGCATAGCAAGTTTAATGCCCATATAATTTTGAACAAGGAATTGTTTAGCTCATACTTAGCAACTCTAAAAGTTCATACTATTACAGTAAAAAGAAAAAAAAAAACCAAACATGCAGCTCATAAAAGTCCCTGTATTAATCCATTCATCAGAGAAAAAAAAAGCCAAGTTCTCTAAAATAAGTTGATAGAAAAAGAAGCATTAAGACCATTCTATAGTTCTATGATTTTATGTTCTTGCATTCATCAAAATAATATTTTGAATTCTGACAACATTTTCACAAGAGATATTTTACCTCAACAAACAAAAATAATAAAGTGTAAGATGTCTATTCTATCTGGAAATGTGCTAAAGTTTGGACTATCATTTTGAACTGGTTTAATCAGATGCTGTAATATGAGAATAGAAACAAAATGGGGCAAGTACAATCATGAAACTCAGGTGAAGACTGAAATATGTGTATTTGTTTTTTAAAACTTACATTTCAGGTGAATTTGAGAGATAAACTTTTTTTTTTTAATTCTTTTTAATTCTTTTTTAACACTGAATGTGAACTCTACTGTTTAAAATTTATATATTTGGAGTCCACAATCTTGGATCCTTCCCATCTCTGTGATTAGGATTGGTGGGATAATTGTCATTCAATATTAAATCTCTAACTGAGAAAGAGAACACCAGAGAACTTCATATGGCTAAAGTGAAAAAGAATCTGTACATCTAAGAGATAAACCTTGACCATACACCAGGCAGGTCCACAGTCCCAGATAGGATCATATCAAGAAGTTAATGAATAATAATCCACGGTAATTTAAAGCCAAGTTTGTTACAAACTCAATAAATCTTAAAGCCAGAAGCATCTTATCTGACATAATAAAAAAGAAAATGAAAATTGGTGGACTATTGGCAGGAAGTTGGAAGAACACACTAAGAATGAGTAAAACTCACAATAACTATTTGACAATATTTAGACTATAGGTCTGTAATAATTTAAAGTAGTTTTTTGGCAGTAGGAAATGCAGATAATATGAGAAGGCAAAAGCAGAGGATAATGTTACATGTATTGAAGTATTACTGTTGATATTTGAAGTCTTATAAAGTTTGTTGATTTGTCACAGGTATAACAGAACTGGATTCACAACACTAGAAGGACAGATCCAATATAAAACCTAAATCAAGAGTCAATGCAAATTCCTTTGAGTTTAGCATTATTTATTCCCTACAGTACTATGAAAGATATTTCTATATGTCACTTAAAAAAATCACAGGATGAATTGAGGTCGATTCATAGAATCACAGCATTTTTTAAGTTGGAAAAGACCTTTAAGATTATCAAGTCCGACCATTAACCTAATATTGCCACATATAGCACTCAACCATGCCCCTGAGTACTGTATCTAATTGTCTTTTGAACATCTCCAGGGATGATGATTCAGACACTTCCCCAGGGAGCCTGCTTTTCTAAATATCTAATCTAAACCTCCCTTGGCACAACTTGACAGATTCCTCCTGTCCTTTTAATTGTAACTTGGGAGAAGACACCAAGATCGACCTTGCCACAACCTCCTTTCATGTAGCTGTAGAGAACGCTAAGCTCTCGTCTCAGCCTCCTTCCCTCTAGACTAAGCAAATCCAGTTTCCTCAGCCTCTCCTCATAAGAAGAGAATTGGAATGCTAAATATCACAGCTGTAGGAACTGTGTTCTGACCACTAATTTATTCACTTTTTTTGAGAACTCACAGCATGAGCCTTTCTAAAGAAAGTATACCGTAAGGAAATTAAACCAACTAAATCACTTTTGACTGCAGTGAGGTTTGGTTTCTGAAAAGTATTGCAGCATTTAAAAATTATGGTTTTTTTAACTCTAAGTGCTGCTGTTTGCAATTTGACATGGAGATACAGAGAATTTTAGTACACATGTTGGATTTATTTTGTTTTATACCCACAGACCTATAAAATGAGGAAAAACATCATGTTTCACGACATCATGCATCTTCCACTTGTGTCATCTGCAATTGAACTTGAAAGTGCTCTCTAAGACAACAGTGCCAGTTTGGTTAAAGTAGATACCTAGTTTAATTACACTTTAACAAACTGTCGGGTTGTTAACTTTTACCTGAATCATGTATGGTATTGTAGTCAAATAAGAGTTTTATATGCAATATGATAAAATGTTCCAGATGTTATCCACAAATGTTACAATAACGGTTTAGACGTTATTGAAATACCTCTATGGAATTAAGGTGTTCTGACACGCATTATGGATGTCAAGTGAGAGAATGCAACTGAAAAATGATTCACGAATGACATATCAGCTATTGTTACTCTCCTTCCCTACTCTGCCCTGGTGAGGCCTCATCTGGAGTCTTGTGTCCAGTTCTGGGCTCCTCAGCTCAAGAGGGACAGAGAACTTCTGGAAAGAGTCCAGCACAGGGCCACCAAGATGATCAAGGGACTGAAACATCTTTCATACAAGGAAAGGCTGTGGGAACTGGGGCTGTTAGTCTAGAAAAGAGGACACTGAAGGGGAATCTCATTAATATTTAAAAATATCTAAATGGTGGGTGTCAGGAAGTTGGGGCATCACTCTTTTCTATTGCATTTAGCAACACGACAAGGAATAATGGGATGAACACTGTCATGGTTTTGCCCAGCTGGGAACAAAGAGCCACGAGGGTGCTCACTCACTCCTCTCCTCCCAGTGGAGCGGGGAGGGGAACCAGACAAAAAGGGGAAAAACCCGCGTAGGTTGAAATAAGAACGATTTAATAGAACAACAATAAGAAGAAACAGGTTTGGGGGGAAAAAAAGAACAGTTTTAACAGTAAATGAGGGGATGGATATACAAAAGGAACGGCGCCTGCTGCGGCTGCTCACCACCCGGGACCCGACGCGACCGCTCCGGCAGCCCAGCCCGTGCTCCCAAAGCCCCGTCCCCGACTAGCTCCCTGCCTATATGTACTGGGCATGATGTCAGTATGGTATCCAATACCTGTTGGCCAGCCCAGGTCAGCTGCCCATGTTGTGCCCCTTCCTACTTCCTCATCAAAGTTAACTCTATCCTAGCCCAAACCAGGATTTCCATTTAAAAAAATTCTATTTAAATATAAGAAAAATCTATTTCACTGTGAGGGTGAGGGAGGCCTGGCACAGGCTGCCCAGAGGGGTTGTGGAGTCTCTTTCCTTGGAGATCTTCAAGACCTGCCTGGACATGTTCCTATACAACCCTATCTAGATGGACCTGCTTCTGCAGGGGGGTTGAACTAGATGATATCTGAAGGTCCCTTCCAACCCTGCCATTCTATGATTCTATGAAATAACATGAAGTCGTCTTCATGTAAAGTGAGGTACAAGTTAGAGCTGCATAGAAAGAATCTCTTGCCTTCTTACCCAAAAAAACATTTGCTTCAAGTTAACACTCTAAGTACATCTATTGATAACCTAGTAACAAGTTTTTCTTGTAGAGATACAACTTGTAGAGGGTCTCACAAGGTAGACGTGAAGTTCATGCAGATTTTAGAGTAAGAGTAGCCTTCCATGGCACACTGGAGTGGTATCAAATAAAAACTGAAAACACCTGCATGTGGCATGCAGTTCCAAAAGATGCCCAGTGCATCTTTTGGTCTCTGAAGCTGATGGAAATCTTCCCACACCTAACAGCAAGCCACAAGCATCGTTCCAGTCTTAGAAGATAATATTTTTTATGGTTTGAGTACCCTTTTGTCCTCAGTTTTCTGCTTAGTGCTAAGTGTTAATCTTTCTCTGCTGCCACTGAAGGTTATGATGATCACTTGCTTCCATGTCAGACAACTGTCCTGACTAACAGACCAGCATATTTGAATGTTTCATAAATTTATGAAACTCTTTAAATTCTATTTGTGGGAGATATCTTTTCGCAGTCTTTACACTAAAACTCTTTCATCATAACTGAGATGTAGCCATGCTGCCCTGCCTTAAGACAGGAAATATTTTCCTTTTTTATAAAAACTAGTCAACACAACTGTTGTATGAGAATGCCCTGCAGCTGACCACAGGCTCTTCACAGCTGCTGAAGTAGCGTATTAGTTGTAATGTGAAGCTTTGCTATCTGTATCATTAGAATGGAAAAAAACCTATGCTCCATGTCGAATAGCTAAGCCACAGAGACTAGAAAGAAACAAAAAAGTTTCTAGACCAGCATTTTTCAAGACTCAAAGAAGATAAAAATCCTCTTGTCACGTGGACAACAAACTCCTAATTCTATTTTCAAAAATTTACTGTCACTAAACAGTATTTTTCAGTCAGCCACCTGAGAACATTCCCAGATACACAACTGTTTTTGGAAAAAAAAATGTTCTTTTTGGTAAAAAAGGGTTTTTTTCTTGCCAATACAGCAGAAAAATCGATATAAAAATTCTTACTGAAAACTAGGTTAAAATCAGTTTTCTAGAGAAATCCAGAAGCAGTTTACGTTAAACAAATATTCCACTTAAAAGGAACATGTTTGAGGTCACATTGGTCCCAGGTGTTAGAATAAAACAAGAGCTACATGAAATTTCTTTAAAATTAAATGTCTGGCTATCAGCTACTGACAAGAGTGTATTTTGAGGCAAAAAATCATCTCACTTTAGTACCATATTACTTTCTTAATCTGTACTCACCCTCCTTGTTAATAGAAGCAGCACAATTTCGCTAATTCTGTATATTTAACTACAATATCAGAACTATATGTTGTACCAATGAGTTACAGTGTAAGATGAGACTACAAGAAATGTACTGAGACATCTAAGCAATTGCTAGTGTCTGTAGGAGAGGAGAATGTTTAACATCTCACCTATAATGTTGAATCTTAGGGATCATACAAAAAGAAGTTTGAATTGTATAGAACCATGTATTTAATTGGTAAAAAAAAAAAGAGAAAATATTTATTCTGCTTTAAATATTTTCCCTTTTGACACTTTGTTTCTCTTTGAACTTGCTTTCAACATTTATTCTCTACCGAAGTGTATATTTTAATTTGTGTATGTAATATAGGGCATGGCATCCAATCCCACTGAAGTGTAGCTGTAACTTCCTGAAGTTCCAATTTATCTTGCACATGAAAAAAGAAATAAAAATATTATGGTGATATAATTTTTATACCACTACTTATAGAGATGGGAATTTAAATTCCTGAATTAAAATAGTGTGTAAGTTGTTCCTTATATGGATACAACTCTTTTCCCCTACACTCAGCAAAAATTAATTCAATCTGGAAGTCACACAGAAAAAGCTTGATTGAAAAGGTTTCTAATATTTAACTTAGTGATATGAAAACTGAGGTGGCAACTAAAATAATTGCTGTCAGTAAACTCAGTGAGGAAGAAAACACCAGGGAGGGACCTTAGGAAGATTGTTGACATAAAAACTAATGAGTATAGATGGCCATAAGGAAAATAAGTATTCAAATATAAAGCGTAACTGTTTTTAGTGTGAATATGATGATTAGGTCTGTATATGGTGTTTGGTGCACTTATTAAATGAATATCTACTTAGAATTTTAGGCAACTATGTTCAGTCATCCAGGTGACAGTTTTAGTTCTGTGATCATAGAATCATTATGGTTAGAAAAGATCTTTAAGATCATCAAGCCCAACCACTAACCTGACACTGCCAAACCTGTGACTAAACTAAACCATATCTCTCAGTACTTCATCTATACGTCTTCTGAATATCTCTTGGGATGATGATTCCACTGCTTCCCTGGGCATCCCATTCTGGTGCTTCATAACCCTCTCAGTGAAAAAGTTCTTCCTAATCTCCAATCTAAACCTCCCCTGGTGCAACTTGGACCCATTTCCTTGTGTTCTGTCATTCAATACTGGAGAGAAGAGATCAATCCCCACCTTTCAGGTAGTTGTAGAGAGTGATCGTATCTCCTCTCAGCCTCCTCTAGTCTAAACATCCCCAGCTCCCTCAGCTGCTCCTCATAAGACTTGCACTCTAGACCCTTCACCAGCTTTGTTGCCCATCTCTGAATGTGCTCCAACACCTCAATGTCCCTCTTGTAGTGAGGAGCCCAGAACTGGACACAGTATCTGAGGTGTGGCATCACCAGCAGCGAGTACACATGCTGTGGTCATTCTTGTCAGACTATTTCTGATGCAGGTCAGGATGTCATTGACTTTCTTGGCCACCTAGGCACACTGATGGCTCATGTTCAGACAACTGTCTATTAACACCTCCAGGTCCTTTTCCACAAGAAAGCTCTCAGGCCTGATGATCCAAATTACTGTTCAAAATAAGTTATGTTCTACGATTTTTTTATGCCTGCCTGGTGCTAGATAAATTATTCAATCCTGCAAATTTTTATATCTACTTGGTTCTAAGGTAATGAAGTGTTTGCTCCTAGAGCCCTAAATTCCTGACCAGTTCCCAATTTTCAATAGCTGAGGAATTAGTTGTAAAGTTTCGCTACATAATAGCTTTGTTTCAGTTTCTGTATCATAATAAAGTCCTTTATTATTGACTGTAGTATTGTCACTCATCAAAACCATTGGACAGATAAGTGCTTTGACAAGGTTATATACTCCTCCGAGTCCAATATTTTCTTTGATGGTGTAGTGGGTCTGGGATGGTAGTGATTTTCCACAGCAGCTCCTGCAGTGCTGTGCTTCCTGTTGATGTCAATATTATGACTACTCCTCGCACAGCATCAGGGCTGTCCCTCCAGCATTCCTTCCCCCACCTTCACCAATAGCTGTGGGTGAGCACAATCTTGGGGGGGACCACGGCCAGAACAGGTGACCCAGGCTGACCAAGGACATATTCCATACCATATGACGTCAGCTCAGTAATATAAACTGAGGGAGAGGAGCAGGAAGGGGAGGTGAGATTCATTTCTGGCCTTCCAAAAGCAACCACTACGCGTACTGAAGCCCTGCTTCTCGGGAGGTGGCCGGACATCGCTGCTGATGGGAAGTAGAGAGTAACAGCTTTATTTGCTTTTACTTCACTTCCCGTGCGCATGGCTTTGCTATTTCTTTATTAAACTGCTTTTACCTCAACACACGAGACTCCCATCTTATTTTTTCCCCTCCCTGGCTTGCTGAGGAGGTGGGGGATAGAGCGGTGTGGTGGGCACCTGGCATCCAGCCAGGCTCAAACTACCACAGATGGAAACAAAGCATTGCATGGTTCTCAGTTATTTGCAATCAAGTTTGAATTTAGTATTCAGTTCTCCTTTCTGTGTTGCACTGAAACACTGAACGATGCCTTAGCCAAAACCGGAATGCCAGAAAACAACCACATAAGCACAAAGAAATTCTACTGAGGACACACTTTAAGTTTTGAAAAGGAGAATAACAGGTTTATAGCTTGTGGAAATCTGTAGATTTTCTTGCCTGGTAACACAATTCTCCCACTCTCTTAAGAATGGCAATAAAAACTGCTTTGTCTAATTGTTTGGTTTCCATTATTTTTTTTTGTCAGCTATGACAATCTAGAGAGAGCCTTTTACTTTCTTTAACATGTATCTCCCAATTACACCAAAATCTTTATGATTTTCTGAAGATGTCATTTGCTCTGATTTGCTTTGTGAACAGGGTATCCATGTAGTGCAGTCTGTTATAAAACAGTAAGGTCTGTTTTCATTTGTACTTTGTGAGGTGAAAACCTTACCAGTGTGCTACTTTTAGTGCTGGTCTCTGCTCATGGACTGTGTACATGTGGATAATAAGACTTTTCATGCAGTTTGCAAGTCTGGTATATTCTTCAGCTTTACACTCCATCATCTCAGCTTCAGAAGCACTGTAAGTTCACATTTTTTGCTGGGATAATAATAGTCTATTTCGAAGACTAAATAAGAGTCCCTAATTTTTTAATAATGTTTGCACATGGAAAAATAATTATCTTACTGTACTGCAATAATACACAACTACTATTTCCTTTTACGTATTTCTTTTATTGATGCCTATGTTTGTAGAATTCTCCCCATTTTCAGTTATTTATTGTAAAGTTATCCTGGAAATACTTCTTAAACCTTCATTCATTAGAATGCCTCTGATCAATAGCATTTAAGTTAAGTGAGGTGACTTCAAGACTTTTCAGAAATGAGACTTGTTTAGTTGCTTCTTGTTGCTAGCTGCATAATTTAGGTGAGAAACTAGATTTGAATTGTGTAAATAGTCAGAATTTTTCAATTCAAATATTGTTCTTTTTTTATATGTATTTGAGCTGCTACAGGAACACAAATTTGTTTTAAGCTTTACGAGGTTTACAGAAATAATTGCAAATGTAGCAATGCTTCAGTTTAGCTTTTATTCAATATGTTCATTTCCCAGACTTTATTTTTTTTAATCATATATTAAATTTTGATTTTTAAAAAAGTTTTTTTTCCAAGAGCTATCTCTGTGATTAGACCTGAAAACAGTGAGGAAAAAAACCCTACATTGTATTACAAACATTTCTGAAAGAAGCAATGTCAGGTTTCAAGCACAGTGGGCTTTAGAGCTGAATTGTTTCCATTTTCTCCAGAAATCGCAGGGCCGTCAAGATGATCAAGGGTATAGAACATCTTTCATATGAGGAAAGACTGCGGGAACTGGGGCTGTGTAGTCTGGAGAAGAGGAGATTGAGGGGGGATCTTATTAACATTTACAAATATCTAAAGGGTGGGTGTTAGGAGGTTGGGACATCCCTTTTTTCTATAGTAGCTAGTAACAGGACAAGGGGTAATGGGATGAAGCTGGAACACAAAAAGTTCCACATGGACATAAGAAAAAACTATTTCGCAGTGAGAGTGACGGAGCCCTGGCACAGGCTGCCCAGGGGGGTTGTGGAGTCTCCTTCCTTGGAGGTCTTCAAGACCTGCCTGGACATGTTCCTATGTGACCTGATCTAGATGATCCTGCTTCTGCAGGGGGGTTGGACTAGATGATCTCTAAAGGTCCCTTCCAACCCCTACCTTTCTATGATTCTATCTATGATTATATTAATTCCATTTGTGTGTCTTTTCAGGTTGGTCTCTGTGAAGAAGGATGCAGTAAGATACTTCCATGACCTAAATGGAAGTGACATGCTGCACAGGAAACAGAAGACTGCAGAAAAATAATCACTCTGAGTATTCCCATGCACTACTAGGTTCTTAATCAGCTGTATCAGAGCAAGGTTTGAATGAAACAAAAAGTACAAGTAATGTTTGTGGTGTGTTTCCCTCTTTCCGAGAAAGAAAGGATCAGATTTCCCTATAGAACAAAAGCTAATTTGGCTACTTGAACTGTGAATTATAATAGTTTAAAAAGTTTACTTTTCTTGTAACTTTAAATTGAGAAAATTAATATTTTAAGCCAAAAAAAAAAAAAAGAAAGAGAAGGTTTTGCAGGGTAGTAATCATTTAAATCAAAGATCGCTCTCTCCATTCTTTCCCTAGATTTCATGTGATTATTCTTAAATATCTTGGGAAACCTGACAGTCTCTGCTAACCAGCACATTAACAAGTATTTTCTTTTTCATACTCTCAGGTTAAAAATTGGACATTAGCATTTTAATAAAAGGTTGTCCTGGCACATATGGAACTTTCTTCAATATTTTCTGTGTATATAGCTGGGAGAGAGTTGGGACCTGTGAGTATGTGTCAACAATTACTTCTCAATGACATATCAGTGCTTCTCATGGCTAAATCTTGTAAGAATAGGATGAGATAATGGAAAAATGTAAATTAGAAATATCAGGCACTTTACATGAAATTAATTGAACCCCTATATAAAGTATCTCTTGAGATATACTACTTGTGATTTCCTTTCTGTATTGGTGAGATAGAGATAAATGGTACAAATGATATCATTTTAGTCTTAGGTTTCATGCTAAACAATTAGAGTCAGTAAGAAAAAATTGTATCCAGTTAAAACTAAACAAAACTAAGATATCAGAAAATATCAATTTCTCTCACTCTTAGCAAATTCTTTCCCCTTGTCAAAACACATTGCTGAGGAGGGTGATTTTTTTACAGTGTAATAAAATGTATCCTTCTGACTGCTGTCCCTACTGGTATAAGGGTTACCCTTCATTTGAGGAAGGCGGGCATTGAGATTCAGAGCAGAACTTGTTTAAATAATGTGTTTTCAGTAGTTTAAATGACAGCTTCCTTTACCCACACAAGGTCTCTTTTGCTTCATTTTTGCTGCATGTTGGTTTAAGTCAGCACATGAGAAACAATGTGCAGGAAAAGGAATTAATATTGTGTCTGGAATTGTGATACAGAAAATCAATACGTGTGCTTCTGTAGTATGAAGTGTTTACAACAAAAATATTTCTCTGAGCTATCCTGGTTTACCTTCGGTCTGCGCAGCATCCTTTTGGGGCTTTGGAAGTATAAAAATTCATGATCAAATGACAAAAGAACAAGAAAATACCTGTGAAATTTGAGCAAACACTTCACATCTAAGTTCAACTTTTAAAACTAGTTGAACTGCGGCTGGAATTTTTATTGAGAAGTCAGTAGACACTTAAAGGGGTTTTCTAGTCTGCAGTAGACACAGCTGCTGGGCCTGCTAAATTGTTTATTGTTCATTGAGTACTCACACATCTTTGCGTGTACATTGTCAGGAAGCTTTTTTGAAGCATATTCAAGTTATGGGTTTGGGTTGCTGAGATAATTTGAAGAAGTTTCTTGGAACTTTTAAGTCCTAGCTTTATCACTCAAACTTGGAAAAGTAATGTAAATAGAAGAGTAAATATATATTGAAGATATTTACAATTACAGTTCTGATGTTGATTTGCATAGCCACCATGATGATTTCTTTTGGGTTCTGTATCCTGTTGTATCTGTCATTTGTCAGATTTTTTAGAATAACTCCTGGTAAAGATGATACTAAGCATAAAAATACTTAATTCTTGTAACTGATTTTTGAGATGTACCTAATTCATATTAGTCCTCAAATATATGCAAAGATAAAGTACTGTTTGATTGTTAGTGAAGACTTTTAACCAAATATCCATAGAAAGTAATTAGGAATTAAAACTGGAGGTTTAACACTTCATTGTGTAATTTAACTGAATCAGGAATTTCAAGATGATTTACAGTTCAAGGGTGTTTATTCAGTCTCATCATTATCATATTTGAATTGTGTCTGGAAATTAACAGGAATGGAAATAAAGCTAATTAATTGTACTGGTGTAGCACAATACATATGCAAAGGTCAGTGAATTTCCTTACTCATGCAGGTGCTCTTTGAAATGGTCCTTTAAATTGTTCATTTTCCAAATGATACTAACTTTATAGCTAGTTTTTAACACAATCAGAGACAATTAATATTCTAGTTTACTTCACGTGCAAATGTAGCAGCAGTGCAACATTTCATCTGAATATTCCCAGAATTTATATATGATCCTATTGTTTCATATACTTTTTCCTGGCTGAAAAAATACACTGCTTCTGACTGACCTGACACAGTCCTGCAGTGGTTTCGGTACCTCTACTTTCAGAAATACTATTTGTCCATTCTCAAAACAATAAACAGTCACAACACTCTGAAATTTCTATCTATAGTCTGCAATGCAAATATTTTTTTCATCAGATCAGATTTTTCATGAACTCAGACTTAAGGGAAGAATTGCATATGTCAAAAGTGATTTACTAACCAATCTTAATTTACTTACAGTCAGTACAGTAGATTTTGGGAATGAAAAGTTGTGAAAGTAAACAATTTTTTATCGTTCCAGATGAAACATTTGTTCCAGTATGATGTATAATGTCATAGGGATTGACTTGGATCCTTTTTATTTCAATCTCTCTACCCATAAATATGTGCTTTGAAAAAGATGAAGACTAATTAGAAATTTGTATCAAGAAATGAAATTCTTTCATTTCTACATTTGAGTCAAATGTAATTGTATCTTTCACTTGAAGAGAAATTGTTGGATACTTTAAATGGTCAACTGCTTAGATAAACAGTTTTAAATCAAATCGCTACCTGCCTTTCTTGGACTGCCTTACATGAATGATTACCTATGCCGAACAAACTAAACAATCATAAATAGATATAAATAGGTTACTCTTTGTAAATTATTGAGGAAAGTTTCCAGGAAAAAAGTTTTTCAATACAAGGAGTATACATGAGGTTAATTTTTGGAAGCATCTGACACAAGATTTCAGTGAAATAAAGGTGGTTGCTGGTGTCAAGCAGGAGCATATAAAATTGATATAAGAGAGTGTGAAGGGGACAATATATTCTCTAAAACTGTGTGCAACAGAAATATCAAAAGGAAGGTGATAAAAATGTTGTTGATGTCATATGTGGAAAAAACTTGATAAGTGTTTTGACTAGTGAATCAGAAAGTTTTCTTCTAAGGTTACAAACTGGGAGTTAAAGGAAGATAGGGACATGGTTTAGTGGTGGATATGGCCATGCTAGGTTAATGGTTAGACCCACAATTTTAAAGGTCTTTTCCAACAAAAACAATTCTATGATTCTATAAATGTGTATACTTTCATCATATAGGGTGAGAGAAACATTCGTGGCAAAGGAAAAATGTGGACAGCTACTTAGACAGCAAAGCTTACCCGGTACCACTAATACGGTGTCAACTGTTTAGTAATAGAGAATCAAAGCCAATATCAGGTAGGAATGGCTATCATCTGGTGATAGCTATGACAGGGGAGCCTGTTGTATGCTAGATCATTTGTTTTGCTATGGGTAGAGGAAAGAAAGAAAGAAAATGGACTGTTATCTTAAGCTGAGCAAGAAAAAAAGGGAAAAAACCCACTCCAATGATATCAAAGGAAACATAGGGTACTCCACTTGTTCTTTTATAATAAGAATCACTATTACTACCTTATTTTCTATGATTTGCATGAAATTAAAATATTATTAATGAGACTATCTTTGGCAATAAATACATGGATTTTGAAAATAAATTCACCAGATTTTCAAGAGAATATAAGAATATATAGACTGAGTTTTCTTGGCAGTAGAACTGAGGTATTTAGTCAAACCTATTTAAAGAACAGAAGACTTCTGTTTAAAGAACAAGTGATGATACTCAGCAAAATTCATCTTTTCACTAGTTCCAAATAAGGAAGCCTGAACTGCTGCTGCTTTGCCACAATACTAATAAAGGTTAATATTGCAAAAGTAGATTTTCACAATTTTCTTAGAAGAGCCTTAACACACTATAATAAAGCACCATAAAATAAAATTACTGATTCACTGTTATTTTTATATGATTTTAATGATTCATTGTACTTTTATATCAGAATTGTAGGTGTCAATATGTTTGGGTTATACAGATACTATTACTTATTCTCTCATGATATTTTGGGACAAATTCAGTTTGATAAGAAAGCCAACAAAATCCAAACCTTCAATTTCATTTTTCAGTACCTTGTTCAAAGATTTTGGAAAGAAAATAATCCTTTTGAAAAGCTGAATTGTCAACTGTAATCCATGCAGTAACTTTTTTTTTTTTTAAATTGCTGATTTCAGTTTTTCAAAGCAAAGCCTTATTTTATGCTCTTTATAGTTTTAAAACTGATTCGAGTAATTTTGATGACATTAATCTTCCCATTTTCTAAGGTTCAAGAAGGGAACTAAAATATTGTTCTACTAATCAGCATAGTCTTCCAGGAGACAGTCAGGGGAAGAGAGACACTGAATTCAGATTTCTCATGAAAAGGGTTGTCATTCCTAAGCAATTTAAAAGTACACACAATCTTCCTGGTTTTAATTTTAATCACCTACTGCTGTGATTGCCATCAGGTCAGTTTTACAGCTGCTAAATATTTAAAAAAAACCCACTCATTAAAAGCACCCGAGGTCTTCAGCAAAATCATGTCTCCTTCCAGAATCCAAATACAACTTTTGAAGGATAAATATGTATTCTTTCTCAAGTTGGGGGAATTTTCCACCTGCAATAAAGCAGGACTCAAAATACTTGCAACATTGCGTAAAAGAGGTAAAAGTAGTGTGAGAGCAGGCTGTGTACACAACCAAGTGGAAATAAATGAATATAGCCACTTGTGACATGCATGTTTGGCTAAGGTTTCAGTTTCAGGCTGTAACATTTCAGACTTTGGTTTTATTTAAGTTTAGGTTGAGTGCCTTAGCATGCTACAGGAATTAGCCATAATCACTAGAGTCCTACTTTGGATAATTTCCAAGTGCAAACACAGAGCTTTGAAGATTTTTGATCTAAGTACAGAAGAAGTCATTGTCTCCCTTTAAACAGGACAAGATGCTTACTTGATATAAAAAACACAAACAATATGGCTTAGACTGTAAAAGAGTGACAGCTGTGCAATTAGTACCGATATAACAATAAATGTCTATGAGAAGCTGGGGAACACACGTATGCAGCTGGTGCCAATCAACATATATCACAGTAATTTACAAGAGTCACTTGCTTGTGTAATAAATACAACAAAAGTTGAAGCCAGGAAAGTGAAAATTTACCAATTCTTGAATGGCATTTTCAACATGTTGGTCAGATATATTCAGATTTATAGTGCTCATTCTACTACAATTAAGCTTTTAGTACACGTGTAAAAAATACAGTATTTAATCTCATTGTGCACAAGTTGTCAAAAGAATCAGAAGTTCCCTTTTTGTTGTTTTTTATTCCCACTATACTGTCCAGTAGACTACCTAGTTTTTAATGTCATTGACACTACATCACAAAATTGCATAGGTATGTCATGACAAGATTTAGATTACTGAAGATGTATCAAATGCAGAAAGTTAAAATGTACTATGATAAATTTATATAGGCAAAAGAAATTTATAAGTGAGAAGAAAGTCTTTCAATGGTAGATTTTGTTGTTATAGTCAAGATTGATTCTGTGTTCCTCAGAATGTGATTGTTTGTGAAACATTGCTGTTTCATCTTTGACGCATAAATCCAGAAAGGAATTACATGAGGAACACCATATGGCCACTATTCAGACTTTTTTTTTTAAAATAAAATTTCGCCTTTTGTCTTCCTTAAAAGGTAACAATTGCTAAGTGAACTAACAGTTGGAATGCAGATCAGTCTTAACAAAATACATTCTCTAAAATAACAATCACCATTAAAATAAAAATTTCAAGTTACTGTAAGTCTAATGACGACTACCATTTACCATTGTAACATAGTGGTCACAACAAATGCTGGAGAAAAGATAAGCTGTGATTTTGGATATCATACCACAAGATGATAAAAGGACAGTGGGAAATTTTCAGAATTAAAGCACTGAAGATAAAGAATCTAATTTCCTGTATTTCTTTGTACCAAAAATGCCTTCCTCCACAACAATGCTTTGAATAGGTGTATTGTTCATGGAATTAACTGGAGGGAGCTAAAAGATTTCTTTATGTTTCTCTATATAGACAATCTTTGCTACCTTGGCCTGCATAATTTCATTTTAGAGTCTGTTAACACGGAAGTTCATATGTTCCTTTCATGAGCTTCTGTTCTTTTGCCTGGAAATTTTGTTTCCATCTATGATCTTTTAAAAACCCTCAAACTAGCATGGCATTTGTTAAATGAGCAGGTGCGTAACTGTGGGATTCCTGAGAGCAAATTAATTCAGTTTTTGCTTTGATATCACAGTCCTAGACAGAGATGATCTGAGTTTAGTTTAGGTAATTCCTAAAGCAAACTAAAATTGCACTGTCAGTGCTAGCATATTTTAAGCATCACTGCTGCTACTAGTAAGAAAATACAATCTATGTTATACTATAATTTGAGAATACATTTTGTTTAAATGGACAAAAATACCCTGGAAATTAGTGATGCTTTTATATAATTTTTAAACTTAGTTTCTCTTCCTATGTTTAACATCTATTTTACTTAGTGAGTTTTTAACATTTTTAATACAAATTTTAAGCTTCTACAGAAATTCAATCTAAATTCTCAGGTAGAGTTTTTAAGTGACACTTTGATCGGAACCACTTCTGTCAAGGACTGCATTCATTAACTACCAGCTTTCTGGAGAAATGTCTGCAGTACACTTCAGTATGCTTTTTCCATCTGACCACACACACAGATGTACTTCTAGGGAAATGTTTTCAAGACAAAATATTTGTAAGGGATATTTGTTTTTCTTTTTCTTCCTGCCCCTGAGCTAAATGCTCTCAGAAGCTATTAAAAAGTGAGCACTCTGAATTCATCCTAATCAACTTCAAATACAAATGACTGAGGCTGCAAACTTTCTGAAGCAGAAAGCACAGAAAATTGATACAAAAATCCACACTGCTCTTTCAGCAATGCCACTGAATTAAAAAGAATAAATTGCATGAATGTTAAATATACTTTGCAGAATACTTTGTTTATTTACACAGTTCAGTAGGCTCTATACAATTTAGAGTTTTTACTTGTATAATTAACCTATTGGCCTCACATAAAGAAGTATAGAAACAATACAAGTCTTTTACTAGTTAGCTATTTCAGCAAATGTGAATATTGATTTTGTTGTTTGAATTACTGCACAAAAATAGTTTTCAAATTAAAGGAAAAAAATATGACAAGCAGTCTGGAAATCCCTCTCTATGCTCTTCCCATTTACTGCTCATCTGCCTCAGTCTTTAAAGAAACTGATTTTTAACAGTTTTGATAATCAGAATTGTATATATTTCAGAGAAACAAAATTTGTTTAGTCTAAGTCTCAAAATCACATCTGAATAATCTTAAATATGAGAAGGCCTCAAGTCTTCATATCAACATCATGACTAAGAAGTTTTCAGGTTGGCTATCAGTGAATTAGCCTTCAAGATTATGCTGGTAGAGTTAAATATTTGGTTTTATATTGATTTACTAAGAAAGCAGTAAAATCTCAGAAACTCTGGCTAGTTAGTCCCTGTTCTTCCATGCATTTTTTTACAGCATGGATGGCATTTACAGAAGGCTGTTATTAAACATTTAGTTGTTGTATATTTCTGAAACAACCCTGTAGATGAACAGAAAAGCTAAGCTGTTGGCAGCTTTGGCTTCTTGCTAGCTATACTTCTGTCTCCTGTCTGTGTGTTGACTCCTTGCTAGCATGGACTTCTACTCTCCAGTGCTTACACAGTTTTATGGCTATTTCTTCTGGACAACAGCTGAGTTTTTACTATCAGACATTGTAAAAACAACATTTCTGCCTCTGTAAGGCTAGAAATCAACCATCTAAAACTGTAATGACATGTGAAGGTAAGAAAAGATATTTCATGCTTTTATTGTCCCTCTGTAAAGCCCTGTCCTATGAAATGGATTTACTATTTAAAAAATAACCGATTGTCTTGGACTGAGATAAACATAGCATTTTTTATATGTATTTATTCTCAGATAGGTCTAACACAAAAAGGTTAAGTAAATTGTGTGATGACGGATTCACCCCCAGAGTCAATCTTCTACAGAATTTGCAGCACTAAATTGTCATTTTTTTTCTGTGTGTTGCTGTCAGAACTACTAGCTCTTAACTATTAGTTAAGAAGAGCTTAGTAGCTTTCCCAGGGATTCCCTGTCCTCTTCTTAATGGCGTTGCTCTAAATTTCTTGCAGAACCTGCTTACATAGGAGAAAAGAGAGTTGAAAACAATTTTCTTTCCATTTCTTTTGCTTTCTGCTAAATCCCAGGTAGAAGCCAAAGACTAAGATCTGGAAGAAATTAACTTTTCAGTCCATCTTATCAGCAAAATTTTGCACCTAATGTGGTAAAAACCTGTTTTTTGTCTGGTCTTAGTAGATTGAAAATGGTAATATCAACATTATGGAGTTTTAAAGCATTGGACAATTTTATTCTTTCATAAATATTAAGATAATACCTTATCATTATTGGAAATTAAACACGAAATTATCACTACTAGTGGTTTTGTGTGACAAAGTGTCTTTGTTTTTTTCCCCATGTGTCAAAATCTTCATGATAAATCTGAGCAGCCCATTGAAACCCTTGCTCCTACATTTTAACTTTGGGGATGTAGTCAGCCTGTCAGTCATCCTGAGTGGGTTAAGACCTGCTTTGTACTCCCCTGAAACCTGAAACATGGTGCAGGGATGTTTGTAAGAGTGGTGTGTTCAAGGATCGGTGTATTGACATTCACTTTCTCGGAGGAGTGGGAATTACTATGGCTATAAAGGAAACAGCTATTCTTAGCCCTTCACAGTCTTTCATAAGCTGCAGGTGTATACTGACAAACGTGATGGGGGGAAGCAGGTGATCAAAGTGCCTCTGCTCCTTTACCATCACTCTTGGTTACAGGGATCAGATTGAATTGCAGTATACAGTATACCTGGCCTGTGCTGTAGCCCTGCTTAGTGTTGGGTTAGTTAGAAAGACCACGATGTCGTTCCACTACAAGAACTAAAACTTCACAGTCTGATTCTGAGCTCATCTATTGTCATAGTTTAAGCCCACATGGCAGCAAAGTACCATGTAGCTGCTCACTCACCCCCTTCATGCACACCCCACCTCCTTTAGAATGGTGGAGACCCCAGCAAGGTGGGAGAAGAAAAGACAACTAAGGGCCTTGTCAATTGAAACAATGGCACAGAGGGTTCATTTGCCAGTTCTGGTTTGAGGCAAAAAAAAAACCTGACCACTTGATTTAGGGAAGAAAACAACAACAGTTTAATCTCCTACTAACTAGAAACAGAACAGACAGAAAGCAGAAACAGAGGAGGAGATTATTTAAATAACTGAATGAAATGGCCAATGATTCCTAATGAAGGCTTTGACCCACCCTTTGGGGAAGACCATTTGCATTTTGCGTGTGTGATTTTACCTGCTAGTCATATGGATATAATTCAACAACTGATCCCCCTCCCCAGCTCCAAAGTCATGTGCTGATCTGAATTTGGTGCCTGGTCAAAGAAGAAATACAAAACTCAACCTACCTCTGAAAAAAGCTGGCTCTGTGAAGAGGAGGGAACAGCTAGAATGTAAGGGAGGACGGAAAGCTTGTACTTGAAAAGGCCACAACATATAAATGTTTCAAAAATTATAACAAAAACAGGAGAAAAAGCTATATGAAACAATCCAAGAACTATAAAATGACAGATCCCAACTCTCCTTGGCTTCTATTGAGTGATTAAACATGAAATATATATATTAGAAATATATTTCTATTTTATAGCTACATACTATTCAAAACTCTGTAACGTCCATCTGACTAAAGTTTTCTCAGATATAAAGCAGTGGAATTAAAGTCTAAGCAAAGCTAATACATTTAACTCAAAAGGTCAAAGAATTAATTTATAACATTAGCATATTTTTTGCTGGTTTTTCTTTTCAGGATTTGAACAAAGAACTTCTGTCTGAAGAGTCAGAATAGATTTTAAATAGTATTTTTGTATATATATATATATATATATATATTTCTGTTTGAAAGGTCAAGATAGCTTCCAGAGGGTTTGAAAGTGCAGCAATGTACCACTTTATACACTTTTGATATGTTTATTTGCCTCAGGCAATTAGTCAGCCCTAATATGTCAGGAATTAGAAAGGGATGAAACTGGACTAATATCTGTGTCACTTTGAAATAATAGCGAATAAAGCACTATTTTTCCACAGCTTTTTACTAGAATGCAGTCTAAATTTATCCCTAATCCGGCCTACCAGAAGAAAATTTTGCAAGACTAGGTCAGAACACCTTAAGACCTATTTTGACTTTGCTTTTATTTTATTGAACACTGTTGTGGCTTTGAATATTTAAAACCTGGTGAGGTTCATGGAACTAGGGTACTTCAGGACAAAGGAAGCCTCTCTATGTATATAGATTTGTCTAAACTCAACTGTCCTGAATGTTTAAGTAAAATTATGTATGCATGCAATGATCCTAATCCAAATGTGAAAACTACATGGAATGTGACAACTACATGGAATGTGACATACAAAACAGCTGGTTTTATTATGCACTGGATTGAGAAGCACTCTAGCCAAGCCAAGTAGGATGGTATGTCAGTGTCCTGATGTGCTGATACCACATTGATGTAAGATCTTTATCACTGTCAGCTCATGCACCTTCTTTATGTAGTGGAGATGTGTCCTCTTAGGCTGCAGATGGAAACTAAAGTTCAGATGCATTCTTAGATAGTTACAATAGAGTTCATCTATACATATTAAATTTCTCATAATTTTAAAATTTAAAGGACATGTGCTTCACCCTCTGTGGCATTGACTCATATCAGCTTTCTATAAACAAGTAAAATTATGCTAAGTTAATCAATATGGTAAAGCTGAAAGAAAGTAAAAGCAGAACAATGAAACTCAACATTTAAATAACAGAAGCATATGATATTAAAGTTCGGATATCAGAAATAAACTTAACATTTTTCTCTAATATCATAAAACTATAATAATAAATATCATTGAACTAAAACAGTTACCTAATACACAAACCCATACAACTGTTAAAAGCAGATATATCTTTTCATCATAAACTTCCTATGAGCTAAGCTTCTATATTAAGCTTCAGTAGTGTTTTACTTTTTTCAGAACTGAAGCCAGGCTTACATACAAACATGAACTTACAATGAGGTAGAATTGGATAAACTGACCCTGGCTTTTGGTCGTTTTCACTAGTATTATGTTTTTTGGTTTTGCAACAAAAAGCCTTTAACTAAATATGGCAAAACTGTGTAATTTTATAGCAGTTCATCTTTGGCAATTACTACTTTGTTTTGGGTTTAATATTTTCTAAGGTTATACTACTCTATTTTTTTCCTTTTTTTTTTTTCCCCTGAGAGAAATAAAGCATATTTTCACCATGTTACAACATGTAGAAAGAAACAAGTTGGAGAAAAAACAAATGTCCTAAATGCATAATTTCCAAACAATGAATATAGCTTGTATTTAAAGAAAACATCGTATTGAAAAGACTGTTTTAAGGGAATTAAATGTAACTGATTTTTTCTATGATCACATTAATACAGATGTTATGCTGGAGCATTAATGCTTTTACAAAACCTTGAATTCTTTTTTTCTTATCACAATGTATTTTTTCACACAAAGAAGTTTTTAAGGCTTCTGATTCTTGATAATTTCAGAATCTACTGGTGAAAATGTTTATCAAAATTACTCATCTCTGGGTCAGAGTTGAGGCCACGTCTTGTAAGTATTGCACTGATCCAGAGTTTGGATACCATACTTTAACTTGACTGAGCTTTAATTCTCAGGAAAGTACTCAAAAGACAACTAAAAACGGAATGGAGAAGACAAGGGACAACTGGGAGAGATTTGAACCCAGAACTTGCACCCAGGAGAGGTTTTAGCTCAACAAAAAAAGGACATTTTTTACAGCAAGAACAGTGATTTACTGGAACAGCCTTCCCAAGGACATGACGGTCTCCATCACTGAAGGCTCTCAAGATGTGATTGGAGGTGCTACATAGTCTCATCTAGTCTCTCTTTTACACAAAAAGCTGGACCAGATGGTCTTTTGAGGTCTCTTCCAACCTAGGTTATTCTATGATTGTATTACTACTTACAAGGTATTTTGTTTTCCATCTTGTGCCATTGATGTTGAAAGTCTTCCCAACTCTTTCCTTCTTGGAATGCTGTGTCCAATCTATCATCTCTATTCCACTCTGGTTATGACATTGAAGTATGTGATAGATAGAAATGAGACACCCTGAATCAGCCATAAGCCATTAGGCTTAAACTAGTAAATCCTTCTGGGCTACTGTTACACATGTATTTTTTATCAGCTCATATTTGACACAGCTCAGTCACATCAGTCTGCAAAAGACCACACAGACAACTCCTTGGAGCCCCTTCTGTATGCATGAGTGGAAGAGAACTGCATTTTTCCAGGTTATAGAAAACATGACACAAACTGAGATGTGAGATGAGACTCTCATTTCACAATCTAGTTGGTAATGGAAGGCAAACGTTACAGATATGCAAACTATTTCAGATAAGAACTGGATTGTCAGACTATACTTAGGATATAATTTGAGTTGTGGTTATTGATGGAAAGCATAAATTATAAGAAATCATGTATCAATTAGGAGTACATGTGTTTTTTCATTTGCAAAAAGGTAGCATGAGATTTAATATTTATGTCAGAAGAAGAAAACCAGTGAGATACCAATGCAACTGCAGCAAAGCTTTGAATGATGAATAAAAATATAGTTCAGAAGACATTCCAAAAGAAAGAGCATGGCTGTTCAAAAAGAATTAAGAGATGACAGCATCAGTGAGGGGATAAAAAAATGTCAGGAAGGGGACCAGTGCCAAAGCCACCTGATAGTGAGAAGTGTGGTTCTCAATTTTGGGTTACCAGAGGTTATTAGAGATGTGATCAAGAGTAGCCTAATAAAGTACAAGTGGTAAAACTAGCCTGGAAGTAGTCCAGGTGGATCTGAAATAGAGAAAAACTACTCAGTGCTACAGGATATTTGCTGAAATTAGAATTAAAAATGAAAAAAAAAAACATAATGTGTGCTTATTCTTTTTAAGATACGATATACTATACTTTATTTGTGCATAGATGGTGAAATAGTAGGAGCAAAGAAGCTAAAGAGAAGAGTAGCCAGCAGCATTCCTTCACATATCTTGTGGAACAGGCCCCAGCAGTATAAATTATCATATTACTATTGGCTTCAATGTTGTCTTGACTTTTGAAGTGTCCCAAGGGACTTCTAAACCCATAAAGGCTTATACCTGTATAGGAAAGCAGCTTTATTTTTCATTTCTATTTTGGTCTTAGGTGAATGCTGGAAATCTGATCAGAAAATCAACAGGAATGTTTGAAAACATCATCATTAGTATTTTGGCATATTGCATAACATCTTATTACACTCTGTGGGGTTGGGATTTTTTTCATTTCTAGCATGATTCATGATTTACTTCAGTGAATCAAGGAAAGTTCAAACAACTCACAAATCATACAAAATGTATAAATTCTTCAGAGAAACGTAATTCAGGAAAGCCAGGTGCACTGGATACAGATCCAATTTTCAGCACATACTGAGTACAACAAATGAGAGCACAAGACTTAATATGGTATATCTAGCAAAAGTTAAATAGCATAACACAATCAGAAAATAAGTTTATGGAGGATTCAGTAGCAAACTGGAATGTATCCATATGCTGACAATGATAACAAAAAACTAGTTTGAGATTGGTAAACTTCATGAGTAACCAGATTTAAAACTTTTAGTGAAACCTCATAATAAAGTGAATGCTTCATGAATATTTTCCTTTTGCGGTGGTTTAGGCACATCAGGGAACAAAAGACCACGATTAGCCTCAATTACCAAAGACCTGAGGATTGCCAAAGGGCAGGGAGAGTTTAATTGGCACTTAAGGTCCAGGACAAAACAGACCAGGCTACTCGGCTTGGGGAAGAAAACAGAAAATAATTTAATGCAATACCAACTAAACCATAACCATGAAATCCCAAAACATAACAAACATAAAACAATACAGAGTGGTACAATGATGAAGAGTCTGATCAGCCTTTCAAGAACACCTTCTCCCTACGCCTCCCCTCTTCCTGAGCTCAGAGTCCTGGTCCTGGTGTTTTTACCTCCTCCCCACCCTGAATGGCTGGGGGACAGGGAATGAGGGTTTCAGTCAGTCTATTCCTGATAGCTTCTGTTTGTCTCTCCTCAGGGCAGATGAGCTCCCCACCAGTCCTCCCTGCAAGTCCATGGGGTACCATACACATATGGCAGCCCTGCACGGGCTGCTCTGATGTGCATTTATCCCAAAAGCTGCAGCATCTTTCTGTCTCTCATGTGGGGCTGCTCTGCAGTGTGCAGGCTCTCCAGCACGGCCTGGGCCATGGCCATCTCCCCACACAGTCCCTCGCCCGTCCAGGCTCACTCACACGGAGCTGCTGGTGGCTCTCAGTCCTGCCATGGTCCTCCATGGGTTGCAGGGGTACAGCTGCATTCTCGCCACAGCTTGCAGAGGTATCTCTGGTCTGGTGCTCCTTCTTCCTTCCTCCTTCTCTGACTATGGAGTCCGCGTAGTCATCTCCATCTTGTATCACTCTTACACCTCCTGCCAGCACTTCAAATTCCCATCTCTAAATAGTGCTGGCAGAGGTGTCAGATTGGCCCAGCCGGGCCGGAGGTGGCGGAGAGTTCAAAAACTCTTTACCGGGTCATCACCGAGACCTGCTCCCCCTGTTACCAAGCAAAATCAGCTCCTTGCTAAACCATGACACCCTTCTCCTAAAAAGCCATTCTTGTCATTTCTAACATCCTTGTCTTTTCATCACTCGTTTCTCTACACAGAGATCCTTTTTCTATGGTTCTCTATTTCTATATTTGTTCTGAATAAAACTTTTCCATCTTTCTCTGTCACTTCATAAATATGATTAAAAACCTCTACAATAGCTTTGATGAAATTAAAGAGAAAAACAATAATCCTACTACCATGCACCAATGAAGAAGCTGACTCAGTCCTCTCAAGAGCCACCCTGTAGCTACCGGGAGGATGTTCTTATATTCCCTCTGAAGTCATCCCTCTTCTAGTACAAACAAACCCATACCCTACAGCCTCTTCTCACAGGGTAAGTGAGCCCCAATCAGCTTCATCCACTCAACTCACTCTCTTTTATTGATATCTTTCTGGTATTCATAGAATCATAGAATCATTTGGAGGCCCAAAGGTGAACATAGTATTTTATATGTGGCTTACCAAACATAACAGGGCTAGAAATTCAAATTTATGTAGGAAAAAAAGCTTTTTCAGAGAGAAATAGTGTGTTTCTTTGGTAAAATCTGTTAATGATTCCTTTTAATAACATTTATAAATACCCGGTGTTATAGAGGAATGCTACAGGATAATGCCTATGATTTACTCATATCTTGCTCATTAATATAAGTCCCAGTCATATCAAGAGTAAAAAGAACTTGATAAATGTACGTGTACATGTAAACTGAAGTTTTTTCTTGTTTGGAAATGACTTATTTCTACTTGATATATCCAGAAGAGAACTGTTGCAATATTTTTGTAAATAGTGTCAGTTACAGTTGTCTTTTTTGCTGAAATATAATTAATTTGAACTTCATAGAATGCAACTTGTGATTAATTACACTTTAATATGCTATATTAGTTCCTTTGTAAAATCCATACATTTAAAATAAGTTGTGATAGACTCTTGATTTTACTATGATGTACCTTTTATGAAAAAAGACTGGAAATACTTTATACGATAAATTCTTCCTAAAGATGTGTATATCCTGACTCCTCAATCTAAAAGGTGCTATTGCATACATGTAAGGTCAGATTTTGGTGTTAGAGTGGTATGATAAATTTTTGAAAACTAAGTAAATATATATGTATTTATTTATGTACATGTGTAAATATATATGTGTACTGTTTTGGACTTCTCGTACTCATCACAGATTAAATCAGTGTCTTGAAAGTTTGATTTCCGTGTTCAGCTTCCATAAATTCAGATCCTTTAGGCAGAGAATGACTACAATGCTCTGCATTAGATTGTTTGCTTATAAACAAAGACTCCAGGGACTTTCAGTCAGAGAACATAAAATGAAGCAAGTGAGCAAACAGAATACATTACAGCATTAATGCATTTGAGGATATACGGGTGTCAGTTCAGGCAGGACCTGCACTGATGATCAGTGCATCTGCATGGATGGCCATCCTTAAAGGTGAATCAACTGGATGTTCCCTTAGGTTGATACTGTTTAAAAAAAACCACCAGCTTCTAGGCAATGACACGGCCTACTTCACAGACCATGACATGAGGCGTTCATCTTCTCATATACCTGGTGTACAGCTGTATATGCTGACAAATGGAAATAAATTCCTTTTCTGAAAACAATTTCACACCATCATCTGTGCTAAGAAACACACAGTTTCTTGCAAGACTTTCATTGCAAGGGATGGTTATTCTAGATGTAATAGTCAGTATGACGGAAACAAGTCTTGTGTTAGGAAAGAAAGAGAAGTGGTGAAAGAAATTCAGAATGACTGTAAGGAGCAGAAAGAGATAAAAGGAGAGCTGTAGGTAGAGGTAATGATTGAAGCACCTGAAAGAATGAAAGAGATCTGAACTTATTTTAGAAAAATAAATAAATACAAATAGCACACAGAGAAAAAACATGAGAACTTGAACAGATGATTAACAAGGCAAATAAGAACTTCACAGATAAGTCATGAGAAAACAGTCATATTCTTCTCATAATCATGCATTAGGAGTATTTTTTGTTGTTGATTTTTTTCTTCATTTGTTAAATCAAATCTGGTAACACAAACTGTCATGTTTTTGTGAGGAGTTGCTTTTTGCTTGGTAACAGGGGGATGGGGCTGCAGTGCAGACCCTGGTACAGAGTTCTTGGACTTTCCCCAACTCTTGGGTTCAGACCCACGTCCAGCCTGGCTGGGCCAATCTGGAGCCTCTGCCATCACTATTTAAGGATGGGAATTTGAAGTGCTAAGGAGGAGGTGACCATGCAGACCCCACAGTCAGAGAAGGCTGAAGGAAAGAAGGAAGAGCACTGGACTGGAGACCCCTCTGCAACCCGTAGTGAGAACATAGACTGTGCAACTGCAACCCATGGAGGGCAATGGCAGGACTGAGAGCCATCAGCAGCTCTGTGTGAGTGCACCCGGACAGGCAGGAGACTGTGTGGGGACACGGACATGGCCCAGGTCATACTGGAAACCCTGCGTGCTGCAGACCCACATGAGAGGCAGAAAAGAGCTGCAGCCTTTGGGACAAACGCACATTGGAGCAGCCCGTGCAGGGCTGCCAGGTGTGTGAGGTACCCTTCAGAGGTGCAGGGAGGACCAGTGAGGAGCCCACCTGCCCTGAGGAGAGACAAATGGCTGAAGCCATCAGGAATAGACTGACTGGAACCCCCATTCCTTGCCCCCCTGAGACATTCAGTGGGGGAGGAGAAAAAGACATTGGGATCAAGGCTCTGAGCCCAGGAAGAGGTGGGGAGCGGGGAAGATTGGCTTGAAAGGGTTGGATGTGTTCTTCATCATTGTAACACTCTGTGTTGTTTTCCATCCAGTATGTTTTGGGGTTTTATGGTTATGTTTTAGTTGGTGTTGGATTAAATTATTTTCTGTTTTCTTCCCCAAGCTGAGTAACCCTGTCTATTTTGTCTGGGATCACAAGCGGCAATTAAGCCCTCCCTGCCCTTTAGGAATTCTCAAGTTTGTGGCACTCGAGTCTAATTGTGGTCTTTTTCCCTGGATGGACCTAAATCATCACACAAGCCTAAGGTGACTTTGCAATTTAGGAACATTTTTCACTTGAGCAAAGGGAATTTTAAAGCAAAATATCTCTGCTGCCTTTCCTCTGTAAAAACAAGTTTCTTTGCCCACAGAATGTGAAATCTGTGAAACATTTTGTCTGGACAATATTCTTTATAGATATGTGTTTTCCTTTATGTTGCCTATAGTTTGTTGTTCTAGAGGCTATATCACAAGTTATGAAAAAGTAATATTGGCATATATATAAATAAAACACTTTATTTAATGTAGTTAAGATGTATTGACCTGATCTTGGCTTCACATGTGTTTCACTTCACTGATAGGTGAAAATAAGAGCGATCAGGATGATATACTGCATACTGAAAGTTGCTTGATGATCCTTCTTACCTGATTGACAGTAAAAACTGGTGCCCCTTCAGTGTCATCAAAACATCTAGAGTCATGGTCCTCACTTAAGGCATGAAAGATTAAAGAGAACTTCCTTATCTTTCACTTGAAGAAACTTCACAAAGTTCACTCTTTCCACCTGGAAACTTATCTTTGGGAATGTAAAATGAGGCAAATTCATCACCAGGATTGAGAATTTGTTGCTGATTTTCCCCCTAAAGCTACCTAACAGATAGCAATCTGGAGCTGAATCATCTCAGCTGTTGAATAGATGGAGTGGTGTCTGGCTGGAAGCAGCAGCTTGATAGTGTGAGAGTGTGATTTAGAGACGTACAGGAAGAACTAATCCCCTCCCTAACACTGACTTTTACAGTGTAGCTTTTTTAGACTGTATATTGGAACTTAGATACATAAATCCAAGAAACCCCACTCTCCTTACCATTAAGATGGATAGCAGTGCAGTGGCAGGACTCCATTATAACAGCTATTTTTGTTAAACAGATGTACTAGCTTACTGTGGGCATCTGTGTGGGCTCTACTGTGAGGTTCTTATAGAAAGATATGTTTTGGGGCTTATTGTGTTGCATTCCATTCCTCTGTACTGTCTCCCTCACTTTTGCAATCAGTGTAGTTGTAGTTAGTTAGTATAAAAAATTAATACTTCTTGTCTTCGTGGCTTGTGGTCTCCTAAGACCCCTCTTTTGGACTATGACAGACATGTCTAGACCTTGAAGACGTGATAGTGGACAAATTGAATTTCAGAATTGAAAGGTCATTTCAAATAAATTTTATATTTCCCCTGTGATGATCTGTTGTAAATAAATCATGGTCTAATGGCTGCATTTGTGCTTGCCTTGGATATAAAAGATTAATAGATTTTTATAGAACTTAAAGCCAGAAGGGACCATTAGATCATATAGCCTGACTGTCTGATATCTCAGGTCATTACATTTCACCAAGTTGCCCTTATATTTGATGTCATAATTTCTGTTAAACAGAAGCATGTCTTCCAAATAGAAGGCCCAACTTGATTACAAGACATTTGGACTGGATGAATTAAAGTTAATAGTGTGTATCAAAAACTAGAGCTAGGTGTAATTTTTTTTTTTCCCATTGAATATTGCCAATTTGATATTATTGTAGTCATTTGCACTGAAGGTCTTATTTCAAGGATTTTTTTTTTTTTTTTAGAAAAAACAGGTATTATTGTTTCAAAGAGGAAAAGAACATTTTTGCCTTTTCACAGACACAAGATAAATAGAAGTATGAACTGAAATGAATCATGTTCAAAGAAAACCCCCAAGATTTTGATAAAGAGGAGAAATAACTCGAATGAAAACAAGTGATTGTTCAGTTTAGACTAGATTATAAGGAAAAAAGGTATATTTGGAAATATTTGTTGTGAAAGCTGTTTCCTACTAGGTCTTCTCAAAGATAAGAGGTTTTTCTTTCACATCTCTAATTTTAATTAATCTACTTTAAGTTTCCATTAAAGTTAGTAATGACTGTCATACCTTGCTTGTGTATCTGCATTTGCCTTACATTAAATTAATTTTATTTGAATGGGTCAGTATTACAAATGAGCCACATTACTGTGTGGCTAACTGCATTCATCATTTCTTACCATTTCACCAAGCTGTAATAATTTTCTAAACACTGATTTTACATCAACTTCCATGTCGTTAATGAAAATTTTGTTTTATATTGATTAAAATCTCTAAAGAACTTACTGAGTAACTTCAATTCTATGTTGATTTCTCATCAATAATTACTGTTAAAATTCTTAAACTTCTAATTGATTCATTAAAAAGACTCCTTTTCCTTAGCCTTATTCCAAGTATGTTTTCCCTTGATTCAGCATCTTTAACCAATTATACGTGACATGGAATTATACTGATTACATGCATTTTCAAAATATACTTATATTGGATAAATATATAATATTTTATAGTAGATAATATTATACATTCGTTTAAAAATATTATATATGCAACTGGTTTTATTTTCTCCAGATACCTGTCTTGAATTCACTTCTGAATTGGGATGGATGTTTAACTGAAGTGGTGACCTTTCTCATATGTGAAACTCTAAATTTCCTTTTGTGAATATAAAACTTACACTCCAAAATAAACACAATAGAAGTACATCTTACATTGTATTTAATTTCTCTTTACTGTATAGTAATAAATCAAGTGTAATAGGACAAGTTGCACCTTTCATTTTTGTTGCATTATAGAAAGCGCACATTCATTTTTACTTGATTTTTTCCAGTGCAATATTAACAGTCTATTAAATATTGTGGTACTCTAGAATAGCAAATCACAGAATCGTAAGAGTTGGAACGGATCTTGAAAGATCTAGTCTAACCTCCCCGCCAGGCAAGACCTCCTAGAAATTAATAACATATAAGTTTACATTTTCCTAATCAAAGGAGGACTGTACTTTTTTTTACTAGATATTAGAATGTACACTGCTAGGGCTTTATTGTTTAGAATTGTTTCCTTGCCTTGTCTTCTACTGAACAGTGTGTGTTAATCAGATAGCTCTCTTGGATCTCACTTACTGTAACAAATTTGTCGAATGTACACTCTATTTATGCATATATTTGCATATGAAACCCAAAGCAGATGTGTAATTAGAAAAAAAAAATCAGAAGCAACTTAAAAGTCTTTTTGGATATATTACTATTTTTGTGGTTTTTGAAAGTAGAGATATGTATTATATGGCAATAAGACATTTGCTAATTGTAATTAAAATATATTTCAGAAATTATATGAGTGAATTCTATTGGTCACCATGTTATGGCATAGCCGAGACATTTCCTATTCAAATGTGAAACTTTCCTTTTCCCATCCTTCTGTATGTACCTCCTTATGTTGCTGGTCAGCAGTGATTTCAGCTATCTGGAGATTGTTTCTTCAGGAACAGAGAAAATGAAAGACGCGTGTAGTGTTTTACAATGGCATAGTGGCAGTGCTAATCTAATAGAAAAGACAGTGAATGAGCACACAGTTTTGGTTGGCTAGATAATGTTCAGCTGTCTAGCCTCAGAGATGATATTTTTATTCAGAATATAAAAGCAACTTTGTGTTCTACTCTGATGCTCGGAATCAGTCATCTAGACACCCTCTGGGCAGTCTCTAAAGCAGTAAGCCTGGATGTGCATTTGCAAACGGATTCTCAGCTGTCAGCTGATGAACTGAGTTGAACCAGCCTGATGGATGTGAAATTATCAGTGGGCTAGAGTGCCCTGTAGACAGAGCTAGTTCTAGAAACTAAATGAACTGTCTAGTTTCTGCCCCAGTTCAGTGTGTTGGTGTCTAGTGCACCAGAACATGTAGTTACATTCAAAAAGAGCCTAAAATCAAATGGAAAAAAAACCAAAACAACCAAACCCAAGAGTGGAAGCAACAATTGCAGGTTGCCAGAATGTGAGGTATGCACCAACTAGCACAATATTTAAATACAATTGTAGATATGGTAAAGATCAGGTTTAAGGTGTTGTTCCTTTACAAAGAGTGACATGCAGTTCTGTGGAGGTCAATCTTCAATGTCGTATAAGTTCTCACGACAGATTATAGTCCTCTTTTTGTGAAAGAATAATTTTGTCCTGTCTTTTTTTCCTAAAAGACCTGCTCCACTTCTAGTTGTCCCTCAGACTAAATATCAAGAACATCCAGTTAAAGCTTTCAGCAAAAGCTGAATTTAAATTCCTTCAGGAATCAGTTAAATCTCTATAGTAACTATAGAGATTATATAGTACTATCTTTATAGTAACTACTACTTGTATAAAAATCATTGATGTTAGCTTTAATAACTGTTACATCATCTATTATATTAAAGGATAAGCAAATGAAGGAAACTGCATGTGGATAATGAATTTTTTGAAAGGTGTAAAAATACTAAATATTATAATTTTGGTCTCTCTATATATACACATATATATGTATATAACCCTAAATGTATGTATATTTTATATAAATTATTTTTAAAAAGATACATACAATTTAGCTTATACATTAAAAAGAGTGGGGTGCATAACTGTATCCCAGTTGACATAAGTTAGTTTACTAAAATAACCATTTTTTAGAGTAACTCCGTTATTACCCAGTGCCAAAAAGTTAACCTGATAACTAATGTGAGTTATTTTTCTAGGTGTTTTTACGATACAGATGTTTATAAAACTATGTTCATATTTCAGACAAGAATTTGTGATTCATTTAAGGATTAAAGTTAAAAGTGCATTTTTCATGTACTACTTTGAATCATATCTAATTTGGTTTAAGCTTGTTTCATTGGAATGTAAGTTTAATTTAAATCTAAAAATTTTGAAAAGTGTGAGGTTTTTCCACAAATACACTACTTACATAATATTTTTTTTCTAAAATGTTATGATCTAAACCAGAGAATATCAAAGGAAAACAATTCTTTAAGCACTACACATAACATAAGGGAATCTGTCAGCTCTATCTCATTATACTGTTGTAAAATATATGACTACTTATGGGGTTAATATACAGACTTCTTTGAGGGCCAGAGGCTTTATTTACAACAGTTTGTAGATTGTAGTAAGAGCTTTTTTTTTGACAAAGGAATACAAGTCTGCAAAAAAACTTTCATTACTACCTGAATTCATTGGTAATATTAGAGCTAATATCATCCCTGGTATGTGCTTATTAAGTTCATCACTTTGAGTGGCACCTTGACGTTTATAGCCTCTGAATGCCAGCTGCACGAGATTATAAGCCTAAAGCAGCCGTTTATACCAATGTTGTTTTCCTATATCTGAGAAGCAAGCCTCAAGCAGTCAAATAGAATGAAGTATTTTCTTCTCCCACGAACAAAACTGTTGAAGAAAATTAGTTTTGCCAGTATTTCAGTCTTCATGTGATAAAGTTAATGGAATGTTAAGAAGTTCAGTAAATAAATCATTTGGTGCTCCTCACAGGAAAAAAAAAAAGAAAGAAGACCTATAAAGATATTGGTTACATGATCATTTTAGTCATTTAAACACTGTAATCTGACAGCTAAATCTGCTTGCTACAGTAAGGAGTGAGTTGAAGAGTTACAAAAGACAGTCCATTAAATTATACAAAGCTATTCATAGTCACATACAGACCAGTTCTGATCTATTGCTGATGATCTCTATTTGCATGAATGTATCTAAGCAGTGAAGACCAAACAATTGAAAATATTTATTTATTCATTAAATAATTTATTAAAAATGATGGCCTGTTTAAATATGTCCTATATCTATAATCTGTGAGAACATTTATATTTATCATTGTCAAACAAACCAAGGAAAAAAAGTGGTCTTTTATAGATTTACTTGATTATATAATTTATTGTGAAGGTAATTACAAAGCCCTGGATATTATCTATAGTTTGTTAAATTAATCTGTCTTAATTTAGTTAGCTGTAGCTTAAACAAGATCTACTTAAGAGGCTGAATTAAAGTTACCGTGTTTCCCTGGTATTCCCTCCAATATAATGCAAAATAAGTAATTTTGACTTACAGAATCATAGAATCATTTCATCTGGAAGACACTTTTAAGACCACTGAGTCCAGCCTTTGTCTCAGCCCTGTCAACCACTAGACCATTTCCCTAAGTGCAAAATCCATCTGTCTCTTAAACACCTAGAGGGACAGTGACTCCACCACCTCCCTGGGCAAGCTGTTCCAATTCCTGACAACCCTTTCGGTAAAGAAGTTCCTCCTCATATCCAGCCAGAATCTCCCCTGGAACAACTTGAGGCTGTTTCCTCTTCTATTGCTTGTCACTAGGGAGAACAGACTGATCCCCACCTCACTACAACTTCCTTTCAGGTAGTTGTAGAGGGTGATAAGGTCTCCCTTGATCCTTCTTTTCTCCAGGCTAAACAGCCCCAGATCCCTCAGCTGTTCCTTGTATGAGACGTGCTCAAAATCCTTTACTAGCTTGGTAGCCCATCTCTCTATCCTCTCCAGCACCTCAATATCCTTGTAGAGAGGAGCCCAAAACTGGACACAATATTCAAGGTGTGGACTCACTAAAGCCAAGTACAACGGAATGATCACCTCCCTCCTCCAGGTGACAACACTGTCCCAGCGCTACTGGGGGTTGTTGTGGCCCAAGTGCAGGACCCAGCACTTGGCCTTATTGAAACTCATGGCACTGACCTTGGCCCAGCCATCCAGCCTATCTAGATCTCTCTGCAGAGCTTCCCTACACTCAAGTAGATCGACACTTCCACACAGCCTGGTGTCATCTGCAAACTTACTTAGGGGGCACTCTATCCCCTCATTCAGATAATTAATAAAGATGTTAAACAGGAGTGGCTCCAGTACTGAACCCTGGGTCACATCACTTGTGACCAGCCACAAACTGGATTTAACTCCATGATCACTATTCCACAAATTGTCTCCAACTGCCACTATTCCACAGATTGTCTCCACAAGACCTTCTCTGTTCACAAACAAGAGGTCCAGCAGGGTGCCTTCCCTGATAAGTTCACTTACCACCTTTGTGAGGAAGTTGTCCTCCACACATTCCAGGAACCTCCTGGTTTGTTCTCTGCTGTGTTGTATTTCCAGCAGATATCTGGGAAGTTGAAGTTCCCAACAAGAAAAATGGTAAGTGATCATGAGATTTCTCCTAAGTGCTTGTAGAATATTTTGTCTACCTCACTACTCTCGTTGGAAGGTCTATCATAGGATCATAGAATGGTAGGGGTTGGAAGGGACCTTTAGAGATCATCTAGTTCAACCCTCTTGCAGAAGCAGGTTCACCTAGATCAAGTCACATAGGAACATGTCCAGGCAGGTCTTGAAGACCTCAAAGGAAGGAGACTACACAACCCCTCTGGGCAGCCTATTCCAGTGCTTCAGTCTATAGCAGACTCCCACAGCAATTTCAGCTTTATTGGCCGTGCTCCTTAACCTAATCCAAAGACTCTCAATCCCATCATCACTATACTTAAATTCTGAACATTCAGAACAGTCCCTAACATACAATGCCACCTCACTGCTTCTCCTTCCCTGTCTATCCCTCCTGAAGAGCTTGTAGCCCTCGATTGTGGCACTCCAGTCATGTGAGGTATCCCACCATGTTTCTGTGAGGTATCCCACCATGTGTCTGTGATAGCCACTATGTCATAGTTTTCTTGTTGCATCACGGCTTCAAGCTCCCCGTTTGTTGCTCATACTCCATGCATTGGTATAAGTGCACTTCAGATGAGCTAATAATCTCAACACCTTTTTGTTAGTGTGGGTGCCACTTCCTACCAGATATTTCTCAGGTGTTTCTCTGACTTCTAAATCATCAACAGCCCTTGCCACTTCATTTCTCATTATATGTCTATCCCTTGTATCCACTGGGAAGGCACATCTTCACTAGGACATCTTCCTACAAGCCCTGACATGCTTGCCTTGAGCTTATTCATAGCAGGCCCAGTTACATCTCCTTCTCCCTTCAAAACTAGTTTAAAGGTCTATTGATGAGCCCTGCCAACTCCTGCCTCAGAATACTTTTTTTCATCTGAGGTGGGTGCATTCCATTTGCTGTCAGCAAGTCAGATGTCTTGTATATATACTCACGATAAAAAAAACCCAAATCCCTGCCAATCACATCAGTCCTGGAGCCATGAATTAATCTGACAGCTATTCCTGTTAATTCTTTCATTCATTCTGGCCAGTGGAAAGATGGAAGAGAACACAACCTGTGCTCCTGATCCCTAAAGCAGCTGCCCCAAGGTCCTAAAATTTCTCTTCAATGTTTTTGGGATTCTAATAGCCACTTCATCACTACCCACCTAAAATACCAAAAGTGTCTTAAGTGACTCAAGTAACTTAAGTGTTGTAAGAGTATCAACCTGTTCAAAGATCATACATGCCCCTTGTGATCACTTGATTCATCAGAGTTGCAATGGTTCCTCTGTAATGAAGAAAAACATATACATAAACCACCCATGATTGCTAGATAACAACCTGTGCACATCTATCTGCCACCAGGCCTTCACTTATTATTTTCTTCTGATTGAAAGTACTTTTATATCAAATATTAAGAACCATGGGCTATTGTGATGACATAAAAATACCCAAACCTAAAGCAGAGCAACAGACTAGATGCTGAATAAAAAGCCGATTTTTGTTTCCACTTTTTTCTCCTGACAAACATTTATTTGTTTATAGGAATAAAACAAAACTAATTATCCTTAACCTAGCCTTTCTTATATACCTAACCTTGAAGAATTTTTAGGAGATTATGCTTGAATGGAGCAATAAGTATAAGTCCTGAAAGCACTATTTATAATAACGAACAAATGCAAACCTAATTTTACTATCTATGCTTTGATAGTCCATATGTATTTGTTCCGAAGATTTTTGCTTCAGTATGAGTTTTTATTTCCATAGATCAGGAAAAAAAACTTAAAAGAGAGAGGAAATTCCTTTAACCTCAGTCAGAATATATTGTCATTTTTTGGACATATTTATTCATAAGCATGAAAATGTCTAAACTGGAATTGAATGACCTGCCATACAGCAAGTTTCTTAAAATGTGTCAATAAAATGGATAAAAACTCATTTTCCAGTAATCTGTTCAAAGGGCCGCCTCTGAAGTCTTTTTTCTCACATTTATCATTTCCCAGCATCTCATTGCTTGCATTGACACACTGTATTGTATTACAGCATTTTCCTTGTTAAGCAGTACAAGCCTATGGTCTTCAGAAATATTTCTTTCTTTGACATCTCTCCATTTACATTCCCGTTCCTATAGAGATCGGTAAACAGAAAAAGTAAATTGTCAGAAAAATAAAACCACAAAAAACCCCTAAAAGACAAAAATATTTGTGAAGACTATTAACAGCCTCTGCCTGGTTTATTTTGTACCCAATCTCTTCCTTTAAAGCTATTCACTTACAGAATTTTCTATGCTACTGCTGCTTGCTTAGAGGGCCTTTTGCTTTAAGACTTTCTCTGGAACCCATTTCTTTGATTTAGTTCATACTGGTGTAAACAAGAGAGTGCAAATCAGAAAAGTGTTAAATGAAAACCAGTACTACAGTTTTATTTAAATAACTATTTCTTCTGGCTAACCAGAAGTATTTCATTCCAAAGCATTCTTTTATGATTTGAAAAGTCACCAAGAGAAATAGACTACACACATACTCTATCTTCTGAGTAAGTTCTGTTTAATTTACTGAAAAAAGGAACATATTTTACTGTTTCTAGTCCTCAGAATCAATAACCTGATATTTTATTCCACCTCATTCATCTTGATGAAAAGAAAAAACTAGAAGATAAATTCTTGTTCAATGGTCAAATCCTCTTTGAAAGGATTACATATCAAATAGTGTCTTATTATTTAATTACTATTCTATAGTATCTGTTCTGAGTATTTGGAGAAAGTAGTTTCTTCACCTGATGTCAACTTCTACCTCAAAGAAAGTATGAAATTATTGGGTTTGATGACTCATGATGATTTTGAATTTGATGGTATATGTAGCAAAGTATTGTTTTTAATACATATTGTTTTTAAAACATATTGACCATGAAAAAATTTTTACCTGAAAAGTTTATTACATAGAAAAGAAATTTTGAAACTACTTATTTGTGAAAGGAATGAGGCTACTGTTTTGGGGTTTTTTTCCTTTTTCTCCTCACTACTTTTGATAGCTATTCCTTTTTTGGCTCTTGGAGTTTATTTCACACAAAGAGAAAAATGATACATACAAAAGACAATGTTCGGGACTGATATTTCCTCTGAGACAGATGTACTTTTTCAAATTCATCCCCAGTGAGACCTTTGAAATGAGTGAAATGGCATCAAAAATTTTTAGATGTGTTTAATGCACAAAGGGGGAAATAGATCTTTTTGTTCTTGCTGTTTGTTGATTTGTTTGTAAATAAAGGCAGCTATCTTAAGTGTCTCTTTTGCCGCCTTGGAAGTAATACAGCCATTCTGGTATAATGTCCTGGTCAAGTTCAACACAAACCCAATTATAGCTAACCCCCAAGCTTTTTGAAAATCCATAGGATTACTGAGAACCTCAATAAACTGCCTAACATGTAATCCTCTATTTATCCATAGTAACTGATAGGTGTATGGACGAAACAGACCAATCTTTTAGAAAGTTCTCAGAAACTGGAATCATGTCCTACACCAAATTAGGTACAGAAGTTACCAGGAAGATCCAAAAATGTTGTCTGTGTCACTGATATGATCTTAATTATTCCTAGGCTACAGTCCCTTCAGTGGGAATTAAGACTGGCTAACCTAGCTGACAAAAATTGCTGCAGGAACTTGCATTTAGGGAAAGAATGATGAAGTAGTACCCAATGGGAATTATTATTACTATTGTGATTGTATCTGTCATGATTTGACATCGAGATATTTCTGGTGATGGAGAAGGGGCTGTAAAGATGACTCCTTTAAGAAGCTGTTCAAAACTCTCTCGAGCTCTGAGTCAGACCCATTTCTGGGGCTGAGCCAATTAGGTGCCTCTATGATCACTTTTAGAGAAGCCGTAAGAGGAGGGTTCTTCCTGTTCCTTCTTGTTCTGTCTTCTCCTCTTTTCCAACTGGTGATGGTGCAAGGCGTTGGGAGAGAGAGAGAGAGAAGCAACCGTGTGGACTCCAAAGTCAGTGAGGGAAGAAAGGAGGAGCTGCGCTGGAGCAGAGACCCTCCTGCATCCTGTGGAGAGGACTGGTGAAACAGAGATTTGTTTGCACTTTGTAAAAGACCCCGTGCCAGAGGCAGTGACTATGCCCAGAGGAGGCTGTGTTCCATGTGAGGGAGTCTATATTGGCAAAAGCACAAGCTGCTGGGAAGAACCCACACCAGAGGAGTTCTTTAAGGACTGTGTCCTGGAGGAAGGACCCTGTATTGGAGCAGGGGAAGAATGCAAGGAGTCATCCTCCTCTGAGAAGAGAGAAGCAGCAGAGCCTGTCTGTGAGAGACTATTTGATGGACTGAAATGTTAAAAGTAATTACTTCATTAGGCTTTCATAGCCAGAGTACCGTGACCAGTCTTGTGTTCACAGTATGAGAGAGCAGTTGACAAACTGGACAAAGTCCAGTGTAGGGCACTGTAAGCAAAAAGCAGAGATATGTTGGAAGAAAGTGAGAAAATTTACTTTGTTGTATTTTTTTTCTTGGATAAGTCTGAGGGAACGTGGAACCTGATTTCAGTGTTTTGCTGTGTAAGACAGTCGATCAGAAAATCATGGAGTGGAAGAGGTAAAATTGTCCTTGAAGGGTATCACAAAATAAGAAGAGATGTTTTCCACAAAGTGATTATGTGCATAAGAACATTGCTTATGAGATGGATAGACACTGAAGCAATTTTCACAGAGATGTAGTGGGATTTCTATTCCTGAAGTTTTTCATAGTTTAACTGGACAGGAATTTGTGCACCCTTGTCTGAGGTTAGGTCTGCTCTGAGCAAGATGTTGTACTACGGTTCAGATGACAGGTCCCTTACAAAATAACCTCAATAGCTGTTTTCTTCTTGAAGTCTATGAAAACATAGGACTTTTGTAGTTACAGTGTAAGTTTAGATTTCTACATGCTTAAAGCCGCAACTCTTGATTTATCTGGCAAAGCCTTCTTGCTTTGCTCTACTCATGATTAATTTACTAGGCTTACTGCACAATTTTTTTAGGAATTTGTGTAAGTATTAATTCTATTCATCTAGCTCTCCTACATTTTTGAGTTACAGCTCATGTTTAAGCATCTATAAAAACACAATTTTTTTGAAAAGCTTCAAGGCTGGTCAAGATCTACAGACTGTCAAGTACTACTATTCCTGTGTCAGTCAGATGCTTTAAATAAAACACTGGTAAAACATGTATCATATAATCTATATGTAAAATGTTGTTAAATTATATCTTATAATGCATAGAAATATTTTATGGAGTTTTGGTAAGGGGTATTTATACTTAAAAATTCTGGTAAGTTTTCTTTGAAAGTTTCAATAAACATGAGTGACTGTTTTGGAGAGCATGACGTAACCTTTTACTTCACTGGAAACAGATATATAAAACAAAATGATTAAAGTAAAAATTATCACAATAAGGAGGCAAGAAGAAACTAAATGTACATAGTACTAAAGCAAGTCCAGAACACTGAAGCTCTTAACTTAGGCAATTTTAATTTTTCTCAACAAACTCCCCCATAGACATTTCAGACAGTTTGTGTGCGTAAAGTAACAGTGTAAGAATACTACAAGGGAGAAAGCTGTTTTATCCCAGTGAGAAGATCATGTGTTTCCAAAAGTAAATTAACCTTTCTTTTTTAAGGTGACTATGTTACCAAATGATCTGTTTGGAACTTGTGTGTTATGCAGGTGAATATCTTTCTAGTGCATAAAATTTACCCTATTTTTCTCATTCCAATTATAGATGAAATTATGGACTTTGGAAAATGCTTTCACACAGTACATCACACTGTATAAAAAGTAATGGCAACCCAATATCTTTGTGTCTGTAATAATAATCCCTATTTTAAGAGTTTAAGGAATGACTTAATAGCTTTTTATCAGCTGTCCACACAGAGGTGAATTTTAGTTTCATGGGAAAGTTGTATTACAGCCACACAAAAACAAGCCTCCCAAAAAAACCCAAAAAACCTCATCACTCGTGACAAGTATGCAGGTCTTAAACTTTTAAAAAGGCTGTGACAGCAGCTTTAAAGCACAAGTGCAAATATCTCTTACTCATACTGTGCTTCATACTCATTCTTGAAAAGTGAGCACTCCTTAGCTCTTGTTTTTTTTTTTCCCCTAGAAGATAGGATGCAGTGCAGTACAGCTTTCAACCTCCTTTAGTTTAAGTATTTTTATACATTTATAAACCAATCAGAGGCTCATCTTGATCTGGGTAAGTAGATTCTGTGTGCAGTATGGAAAAAAAAGAAATAAAAATAGGGGAAAATGTATATTTCTGCTTTGGGAAACCACACAAGCTTTTGTAAGAAGTCAACAAGGTTCATGCCAATGAAACAATTCAGAGCAGATGTTCTCTCATTCCTACAACAGATAATTTCAATTTACTCTTACCATTTTAACCGGAGAGTGTATATCTATTTGTGGAGTGTGCATAGGAGCTGTTTTTTTGGTGTACACTCTGTTACTAGATCCTATTTAATAATATTTTACAAGTATTGTTATATCTTCGTTTGTTTTGAGATTCATTTTGATTGTGTGTTTGTTGGGGTTTTATTTTAAAGTTCTGGATGTATATACTGTGTATAGCAAATTGCAAAACTATATAATATATACAAAGATGCAGGTAATGTGCTGTACATAACTTATGGTTCTAGTAAACCTGCAGCTCATGTACTAATGTTAAATGTGTTATCCAACATTAAGTATTACATATGTATATTCATGTCACAAAAACAGTTTCAAATATTTGTCTCATCTATGTGATATTCAATATTCATGAAATCTACAATAAAATAAGTTGAATAAGTGTTACCAGGGTTTGTATGTTTTGAAACAAGCTTACCTAGACACAAAAATTTCCGGGCATGAAAGTGACAGAAAATTAATGAATATGGCCTTTAAAACTGTACTGGCAGCATTACTTCTTGGAGTCTAGATATAAGAAAAAAACCTGTTAAATATTTTTGTACATGATCTGTATATTTTAGTTCATGATCTTCAGTCAAGGTTAGTTTTTGGTCCAGTGTCTACAATTTTATTATCTACAAAACATCTCAAATCATAGAACAGCTACCACTTCCACTAGAAGACTCTTCTCTACTTTAAGAAAAATTGTTTGACAGGATGTTTCCTTTAGAAGTGAGCACCTTTTTGCCTGCTTGCCTAAGGCAGTTGCAGGTTTGGAGCTTCTCAAAACTTAGATTATATTTTCCCAATATGATATAAAAAAAAGAATCTATGCATACCGATCATCAAACTATTTTTTTTGTTGCTTCTACTCTTTTTGTTCCTTCCTTTGTTTCTTTTCCATAATGTATGCATTCTGAACTATGCAGAATGTGACATTTCTTACCTGAGGCAAACAGTGAGGGCTGAAGGAATACTGTGTCACTGAAACATTACCAACTCTTCCATTCCGTTCATAATCAGATTAGAGATATTAATTTTAACTTACTCCCAGAGATATCAAGAGTGATCCAGGTGAAGAGAACTATTACTTACTTCTTTCTTTCCTCTTTTTTTGATGCATTGAGGAAGATCTGAGTCTATCCAAATCAAGACTTCATCTACACAGATGCTATGTTTACACTGGAGCATCATTCTTATGAGGAAAGGCTGTGGGAACTGGGGCTGTTTAGTCTAGGGAAGAGGAGACTATGGGGAGATCTCATTAATATTTACAAATATGTAAATAGTGGATGTCAGGAGGTTGGGACATCTCTTTTTTCTGTTGTATCTAGTGACAGGACAAGAGTTAAAGGAAAGAAGTTGGAACACAAAAGGTTCCATTCAAACATAAGGAAAAACTATTTTACTGTGGGGGTGAGGGAGCAGTGGCACAGGCTGCCCAGGGAGGATGTGGAGTCTCCTTCCTTGGAAGTCTTCAAGACCCGCCTGGACGCGTTCCTATGGGACCTGATCCAAGTGGACTTTCTTGAGCAGGGGAGTTGGACTAGATGATCTCTAAAAGTCCCTTCCAACCTCTACCATTCTATGATTCTATGATAAAATGGAGACGTATCATCTCCAGCAATATAAAATTCTATTTGAATTTCAAATGCTGAATATTTCCTTTATAAAAAAAGAAAATAAAGATATGTTGACAAAATTCTTGATTTCTGGAAACACAATCTAATGCTATGAATCAGAACTATTGCTTTAAATTGCCTCTTTTTCTAAGCAATTGGGTTTTTATGCCATTTTTCTTCCACCTACATTATTGATTACTGTATGTCACTGTCTGAAAGTTGCTTTGTACTTGGCACTGGGGAGACTTTGGCTTGTATTACTGTATCCAGTTTTGTTTAGAAAATGTTAAGAAAAAAGTAAACAAACAAACAATCAAATGTGGAAGGCATGTTTCCTACCCAGCTGAAACAGCCAGATGTTCCTAGATTACAAAAGCTCCCAAAGACATAATGATGTTCCACTACAAAAAAAAACAAAAACAAAAACAAAAAAATCATGATAATCTTTGATTTCTACTAGGAAAATATAAATTATTACATGGATAAATAAAGCATACATTTTAAAAAGTGAATATTTACCATGAAGAAAGCTTTCCTTCAAATCTGAAGAAAACTTTATAAAAAGTGTATATTTGTTTGGACCATGTTAAATTTTATAGATGTCCTTCTGTTTCAGTGATGTATTATTTTACTGCCTTTATTATAGTCCATTAAAAGCGGCCAAGGAAGTAAAATCTGAAAGACTTTTACTTATGTACATTTTTTGCTCTGCTGAGGATATTTTTGTATACAACTGATGGTGGTTGTGCACTGCATGTGCAAAGAAGTAGGAAAGGAAAATCAGATAGTTTTTAGAGCAGTAGAAATATGAACTGTTATAGAACTACTAGATCATATGTGAAAAGGACTTGCAGGCTAGTATAAGAGGAAATCAAACACAGATAGTTGACTCGATATGATATATTAAAGCTCACTGTTATATTAAATTAATCTAACTTGTTTTTTACTTTGGGGGGTATCTGTTGGGAGAATTAGAAGTGGGAAAAGCTATAATTTAGTATTTAGCAAAGGCTACAGAGTTGCACTGAGGCTTTTAGACAATATATCAATCTATTTGTCAGGTACCTACAGTTCCCATTTCAAGTAGAATGCACAAAACTAATAAACAGCAAGCACACAAAGTTGTTTTCTGATATTTTGTTAAACAAAGAGCTACAAACAAATCCAAAAATCTGTGCAAACATGACTGCTACTGCCAATTCTTTTGAGGAATGTTATTGTTTGTATTAACAATGGAGCTACATACATATTAAGTTAAATTATCTTTAACCATTTATTTAGAGTCACTCCATGCATATTTCTACACTTCTCTTCGATGAAGTATAATTTCAAAATAAAAGCATAATTCCCTTCTGCAAAATCGGAGTTATATGATAGAAACCCGATGAATTTGTATTATAGCTGTCAGCTTTAGAGTTCTTTTGAAAACTTCCTCTTTAAACCTTCATCAGTATCTACTCGCTGTCATGCTTTGCATTTATTTGTTGGATTGGCTTGTGAAGTGCTTTGAGATAAGATTGTGCAATGCATTACACAAAAGAAGCTGAAGAAGCATGGTATTCCTCAATAGATGCTGATCTGGTGTAGGAAATCAGCAAATCTCTAAAATTCCCCAAGGCACATGGTTCACAGTAAAATGTTTTATGACTCTGTATGCATCAATCAGAGATGTAGGAAGCAATTTTTTTCACCCCTCTTAATCCAGATTTTTGTAATTGAAAAGCTATTTGCCAAGGGCAAACACATTATTCTGTATCTCCTTCAGTTTTTCCACATTTTGATTTTTGTTTAAAAAAAGAGACTTGCTGGAATGGCACATTGTCTTTATTGCACACAAGATACACATTAGGGTAAAACTGTAGTAAAGCCAACATTAATACATGTCTTGTAACCATAAAGCTGGTTATGTCAATTTTGAAATTTATGCTTAAAAAGAAAGGAAATTCCCTAAGATTAGTATCAGATGATTAAGGTGATTAAAGAGGATTAAAAACACCAAACTTTTAAAGTAATTGGCAAGGTTCAGAATCAGCACGAGTTTCTTTGTATTCTTAAAAAAATATATATATATTTTGAATATACAGCCAAGTACTTGTTTTGTTTTAAACTTTTGTTTCTGAAACCCATGCTGATCTCAAAACAAATGACATGAGTTTAGTTTTCAACCAGATTGAAGTAAATCTACCCTTAGATGTTGTTTACATTTAGCACACAAGACCCAGAGGTTTCATTCTGCACAAGATGCATCTGAAGCATTATAAGTCAAATTTTTAATAGGATAGGATGTGTTCTAAATCAGTTTGTACCTCATTGCATTTACAATAATAGAAGCATAAGGTCTTAATGCAGGCAGAATTAATAGTTCACTCTATATTTAGATCTCTTCATACTTGAGTTATCTACTTATTTAGAGCACTGAATGGTTAAGATTTATGTCTCTCCTATCCTACTATATACATATAACATGTATGAAGACTTAAATTTTCCCATGTGCAGTGTGTATCTGTGTGAGCTCAGAGAAGCAGTTTCTCCCAAACAATCTTCCACTTACACCTTCCATCTTCCAATGAGGTAAAAAAATTACTGCTGCAATTGCTTCCCTCTCTGAGCAAACACAGCTGGCCACAAGGTAGATGTTGGGCAGGGTCTGATTCCAAGGCTGATCTGCCTGCCTGTGTGAACAGTAAGGTCATGGAGTAAAAAGAATTTGCCAGTAATTGATCCTCATCTGTTGGATGAGCTAGTTAGACTTAGTCATAACAGGGTTTTTACAGACTCTTAGTGCTAGCTTGAATTCTCAAACAGAAACACAAGATACAGCAAAATCTCCTTTAAAGAGCTGCTGTCTTCTGATTGAGAACTCCAATGAGTTCTCTAATTATAAATATATCTGTACTGCTGTTGTTTCTTGTTAACTAGTTTTTCTCAACTAATTAATTTATTCTCTGAGACTATTATTCTCATTTCTCTAAGGATTCTTTTCATCTTTATTTTCTCACCTAAAGAAGTGCATCTTCTTGCTTCAGGTCTTTAGTGCTTGCATTGTTGTAAAATCAACATTACAAATGAGAGATCATGCCTTCAGGATAGAAATAAAGGATAAGATTAATATAATATACTGCACATTTCTCGTTGAAAAGATGACAAAAAAGTTTTATGCATTTCAAGAAAAAAAAAAATTCTTTTACATATAATTTTTACATATGTCTGCATTCACATATATAATTATTATTTGTTTTTAAATATTTTTTTCTACCATTTAAATGTTATGACATTTTTAGGCATTCATTCTCTGAACTATTGATATTTCAGTGTAATTTACTTTAGGCCAATTTTTGCTGGAATATTCATTAATTTTTTTTTGATCTCAAGAAAACAAACAGTTTTGGTGTTTTTGGTTTTTTTTTAATAAGTGAAAACTACAGGTCTATATTCCTTTAAATTAATGTAAGATAAGCCATAGATATTACAGAGTTGAGAGAAAAAACAGCTGCTGCAACTGAGAGGAATACAAAGATTATGGAAGTTAACATACTTTAAGAAAGCAAGATGGAATTTAAAATAAGATCACTGTGAACTTTCAGTGGCACTGCTTGGAGCTGTGATGTAGTTCAGCTGTGATGCAAAATTATATTCTTTAGTATTGAGTATAACAGACCCTGGACCAGTGAAGCATATACATATGTTTAATCTATTAGTTCCTTTAAAATCAGTTTCTCTCCCTTATTTATTTATTTTTAGACTTTTAAAAATCTGATTACTTTGTTTTACTTCCTTTATTTTATGGAATACGAACATATGTTATCCTAGCAAATAGATCTTTTTTACAGTAGACAGTGTTTTAACTAAGGAAAGTATGTCTTGATGTGAGGTGTAGAGATTGCAAACAACACAGTGAGTATTCAGACTAAAAGTTTTTGTAAGCCTAACTTATTATTGACATAATGACTTTCCTTAAGGGAATATGTATGTATATAAGTTCTTGGTATGGTATAAAAAAATAGCACCTTCCATCAGTTCGCACTGATGAACACCATATGGTTGACTTTGGCAATCTCTTTCAAGACAAATATGTGCTTAATATATTGTAAATATTAACCTGAAGTGGAAAAAGCCTTTCATTAGATCTAAAAAATTAAAATATTGAAAGAAATGTAAATCACACAATTTTTTTTCTAAGACAAGAAAATAAAGGTGACATAAACAAGCAAACAAAAAAGTAGATGAATTTTCAATAAAAGAGAAGATAGAGAAAAAATTGAAAAATTTACCTGAATTTTAATTGTCTAAAGAGGACATGACTTGAAAAATGAAACATATATGATACCTGCAAAATCTTTTCAACAAAAACATCTAAAAGGGGTTTCATTTATTTATTTAAAGCTCAAGTATTAAAGGACTGTACAGTCTCCATTGCTTGCAAGATCGTTTGGGTATAGCCAAGCCAAATTTAGCTCAGGAAATTTCACATCCACTGAAACAGATGCTTTGAGATTTCCAAGTAGAGCCAATTTTAATGACAATGTTCCAGCTTTTTAGCAGAACAGTTCAATAAAATCTTAAGTTTTAATAACAACCGGGAAGAAAAGAACTCAATTTTTTTTTCCGGTAGTCTCTTATACTGTTGAAAGGTAATAGATAGAAAAATAGATCAGAAATATGGAGTAGATAATACAGAATGAGCTTCTTTTACTAAAATAATTTTTAATTAGAAAACACCCGCTTCTATGAAATTTTTTGTTAACTGTTCAAATTCTTGAATATATTGTGAAATGTGCCTCATTTTTGCTTTGAGAGATAGTGACATTTTGGGTATTTGTGCTCTTAGAAGGCACCAGAATTTAACATCACAGTGTTTCTTACAAACTTTCTCTTTTATACATCAAAGATCAATCAATCAATCACAGAAAACTCATATGTTTTCTGTAGAGAAATATCTTGTACTTATAAAATTATCTTTTATACACTAGCTTCTATGCCTTTCTTTTACAGCATTATCAGTTCATGGACTGAACAACAATTTGTTTGTGTGGGTACAGTGGGAGAAGCAAGGCTAGACAGATGTGGACAGTGAAACGTTATTCCATTGGAAATCAATAAAAAGAGAAAACTATATTATACTATTAGTTCAAGTTTATCATTGTGATTCATAACACATATTTAATTTTCATTTCAATACATACATCATATGTTATACATTTTCCAGAGAAACTACAGGAACTCTATGATGTACATAGCTTAGCTACCAGCTACTGAGCCTTATGTGATCAATTGACTTAACAGTAATTAATGGAGACAGCAATTGGCACTTTCAATATAACAGAAATTGTGAAAGTCTTTTCTTTTATGTCAGATACCCACCAAATGAGGTTGAAAATGTTAGTGATAATTCACTTGGATAGACAGGGATATTTTTCCATGTGTCAAGGAGAAATAGTGCTGTCATCAATGGGACATCAAAACTGTTTGATTTATAAAAGAAGTGTTTGGATCAATTTAATCAAAATAATGACATCTTTTCCAAAACTAATTTTAAGTCAAGTTTTAAAGTAATTTATTTGTGTTAAAAGTATGAAATACTCCTTCTCAATCAAAATAATCCAGGGCTTTCTTCAGTGTTCATTTTTTCGGATTTATTCCTTAAGATGAATGTCTTAGTATTTATCTCTTGTGATTTTTATTTGGACAAGAAAACAAATTTTATTCTCAAACTGTATTCTACTACATTCTAAATCTAGATGGAGATCCCAGTCTTAAATACCTTACTCTATTTTGTTATGATAAATTATTTTTGTTTGAATGTATCCAGCTTTGTTGCTGTTATTTTTAAAACACAGATCTGCTATCTTTGAGCATATTTTACTTTTTTTGGTTATTTCCAAGGTCTTGTTTTACAATGTTGTCTTATTATTGGATTAGTCACAAAAATTGCATGTTGCTAGAAATATATAGCTCTCCATGTAATATGGAGACTACGGCCTGCTGAAATGTTTTTTTTAATAAAGTGGAGGAATATTTCATCTCTCCACAGACATTACTTCTTTTTAATCAGGTCCAGAGTGAGAAGTATTGCAGAATATTTGACCTGCATCACTGTGTATTATTCTAATTTAAGAAGTATGAAAGTCAACAGTTTATATCATTAAAGCACTTTACATTGAATCTTTAGTTTTCAGTCAGTGGTAACTGTCTTTATGATGCCTTACTGGTGACTTCATAGCATATCTCTCTCACAGAAGACAGACCTTCTTAGAGACACAGGGGTTTTTTATCCTCTTTTATTGCATTTAAGTTCCTGTTTTGGTTTAGGGTTTTTTTTTTTTCTTTTTTTGTCATTTTGTGGTAAATGTCTAAATGTGGTAAAAGTTCAAGTGTCTAGCTGTTCAATCTTTTCCTGTTAAGCCATGTTCTTTCAGGTGCCTTAATACTTTCTGCTAGAAGAGTGACAGAGACGGTGAAAGAAAAGACTTAGAGCTAAGTTAGTATTTCTCATAGTCACTGCTATCTGAGAGTCTTATGTCTCATGTCTAGTGCCTAGACCAACAGTATTTGTTTGCATTGTGATCATTTATTTCTGAGATCACTCCAATGGATGGATGCTGTGTTACACGGTACTTCAGCAATGGGCTGTTACAGACACTGTGCTGAGTTCAAGGATCATATATTATCTGACTGATTGCACTGGTAAGCCTGAGCAAACTTGCCATTCTGACAGCAAAATTCTTAGTAAGCTTCTGTAATATCTTCCATGCACACTCGCTAGTTTTTGGAAAAATACTGTGAACAAAATCACACTGACAATGTAAACTAGGGTTAACTAGAGTTATCAAAAGAAAAAGGAAAAAAATAAAGAAATAAAATAGAGTTCAAGGTTTTGCTCCTTTTTTTTTTTTTCAGGTTTATTGAACCAGCATTGAATGGTGTATCTGAATTAATTTTAAGCTAGTGTAGCAGTGAAACACAAATAAAAAGAACTATACTGGTTTTTAGTATGAAACATAAAAATCTTTACCTGTGAATAGGCAAATCTGGGATCAGCAAGTCATACAAACTCATGTTCCAGATTGCTCTGGAAGATATTGCAATCATAAAATTTAATAAATGTTTGACAATAAGTATTGATCTAACTCCCCAAGACTATCAGATTAAACTGAGGCTGTTCAGTGTGGCTTAAAAGTTTTCAACAGCTTTTTGTGTTAGCAAGAGCTCAGACTGCACTTTATCAAAGAAGTAATAAAATAAAATTTTTCAGTAGTCTAACCTGGAGGTCAAAAAGGTATAGAATAAAGTTATAAGCATAAACTCACAAAAGCCCTGACTGAATTGTAGTTGGTGACTTGTATGAATTTCGAGCAATGGGCTCAAAGCAATACCTTGAGTGGCCTTGGAATAAAGTAGAAAGAACTTCAAAGGTAAAAAGATGAGTTTTAAACGGGGTTCTTCCTCCTTTTTTTAGTTTCTTTTTGTTTGGTTGGTTGGTTTTAGCCCATAAATCCAAGAACTTGAGGCTTAACCTTCCAGAAGAATATTTTTCCCAAAATTGGCTATAAAATCATGCTGAAATACATCAAAACATACAGTTGCTTCTTTGATTACAAAGCCTGAATGAAAGCAGAAAGAGACTTTCTTTTAAAACTAGATAGTATTGCAGATGATATCCTTTCAGATGATAATTACCAACCATGAACTGGTAAATACTTGCTTGTATTAAAATCATTTTTCAGATATACATCATACCACCTGTTACTTTAGTAGTTTTTAAGGTAGCTAACATTTTAAGGGATTTTGACCTGATATAGCAAACTTTATGAGCTTCCAATTTATCTTTAGCAAGCTTTATTTTATTTCTTTCGAGAAAATAGTAGATGCCATTGCACTCTAAGTTTTATTTATATATATGTGAATATTATTTAATTTATCAAAGAAAATGTGAAGATTTGAATCTGGATTAGGTAGTTTAATAATTGAAGTCTGAACTTCAGAAGTTTAGAGCTAAGGCTTTTGAAAATAGTCCTAATGACTACCACTACTGAAGGAGATAAGGGAACTCCTGCTGAAAATCTTCATTTATATTTGAAAAATTTGCCGTCAGATTTTTAGTTCAGATGTGCATTCATGTGCTTGAATATTCATTCTAAGTATATTAAAATCTTTCAAATGTCTTTTGTTTAAAAATGGAATATCAAACATAGATTTTCCTTTTAGGGTTTTTTTGTTTTGTTTTTTTTTTTAAATGTTCAACAGTAGCCTCATTTAGACTAAATATGCTGTCGACTCTTTAGGGGAGAGATGCTTTGTTTTCTCTTTGACAAGTGTTCAGGGATAAAATGACCCTTCTATTACTTTTATTCATTTTTGCCTGTGAAACACTTTAAGAAATCTCCCCAAAGTTTTAAGAATCCCTAGGTTTTATCACTAAAATATATAGAGGTAATGTATTCTATTTTATTTATTTTAAGGCCCTGCTGATAATTTAGTTGTCTTAGAAAGTACTAAAAAGAAGGTTGAATCCAAAGGCTTCCTTACCTGAGTTTTCTTTGTATTAATTTCGGTGTATTTTTTTTGTTTTAGTCTATTAATTAATTTTTTCTGAAGCTTGGAATCTGCAAATGTTATCATTAAAGCCTAACTATAGATAATAGCATAAAGTATTCTTTTTTCTCAGAGAGCAAAAAGTTTACCTCAAATGCAGCTTAAAGGATAAATTAATGGTATCAGTACACTTGTGGGGCTTTTTATTTTCATTTTTACATAAAAAAATTAGTTTTCACAGTGATTTACCACTCAAACATTGAAAAATGAATCAAGAAAGGTTCCAAAACCTGATACTTATTCCAGTTATTTGACATACAGGGCCATAAGATGGTTACAGCATTGTATGACTGCTTCAGTAATAACGTAATTGTCACAGATGCATACAAATACTTTTCTCTGTGTGTTTGTGAAAGAAAATCTAGTTTTATTCTAAGTGGTATTTTCAAGTTTGGAAAGGAAGTATCAATCCAAAATTTTATAGGTTTAAAAAATTAACACTATAATAAAAGCAAAGGTTTATTAACCTTATCATCTCCTCATTAGTGTCATTGCTGTGACTTCTGCAAGAGATGGGAGCACTATTAAAATGTCTCATTTGCATTTTGCATATCTGACAAAAGCAGATTACTTTGTTTAAATTATAGCTAATATCATTGTAGTGGTATTATGTATTAGAAATTTATTACCTTGTTTCTTCTTCTCTAATGGCCTCATTATATTTGATTTTTATGGCTCATTTTTTTCTTTTGAAATAATGAACACACAACAGTGAGATCATTAATATTTTACACGCATTTTTGTTTCCACCTAGTACCTCAGATGAAACACATTGACTGGTCTGCCAACAAGTAAAAACACTTTGACTATGATTATTACCTGTCTGTGAATGTAATCATGATGCTTATGACAACTAGGGTTAGCTATAAAGACAAAAAATGTAGTATCCTGTATATTTTTAAAGAATGGGATCAACTGTAAGTTGACTGTACAGAAAGAAGTCAGAGTAATGGACTGAGTATATGATTCGCAAAAACATTATGAATGAGTATAAGAAGAGAAAACTGGTGGAAGGAGACTCTGAGTGAAGGATTTAGTACATGCCACAAAATACAGACCCGGAACAGTGAAGTATAATGCTCTTCATTCTGAGAAGGCCATGTTTGGTCTTTTTATAGGGTTTGTTTTAGTTGTTGTATTTGATTTTTTTCAAATTATGTTAGATTATCACCAGATCTTTTTTCTATTCTACTGTCTAGTTTCCTGTATTTTTTTTTTCTATTCTGCAATGCAACAGAAATTAAAAATAATTCTTTTATGTGTGCAAAGACTGACTCTGCCTTCTCTGCTCGCTGAGGAGTGTTTTATCCTGAGAATAACATTTATCTGAGTGGAATGAGCAAAGACTACCTCTTTTGAACAATTATCATCTTTATTCCTGTGCAGCAGCCCTGCAAGATATGTGATTGTTCTGTAGTAGTAATAAGATATTAATACTACGATATTTACTGTGTATCTGTTTAAATATGCTGTTAATCATAAATCAAGTCTTCTAGCAATTTAAGATTTTCCTCCTATTTCTTTACAAATTTGTTGTGTTGAAGTAGGCAAAACTATGCATCATACTGTAAATATATAATCTAATGTTAAACAGAAAGAGATTTTTATCTCCATTTCCATGATGTAAAGCAGCAATATATTTCGCTGTCAATATTTCACTATCATTATTTCTATCATAGAATCATAGAAGTATTATGGTTGGAAATGACCTTTAAGATCAAGTCCAACCACTAATCTCAAACTGCTAAGACCATCACTAAACTAAACCATGTTCCTCAGTACTTCAGCCAAAATTGACCCTAAGTTTTCTACAGTTTTACATCTTTCATAATATTTCCTTGAGTGTAAGAAAACATTCAGAATTCACAAATATTGTTTCCTTCCTTTCCTCTGATGCTTTTTTTCATATTTCTCTGATGTCTGCAGCCTTTTCCATATAAAGTACTTCTTAATGTTTCCACCAATTCAGCTGTTCATAACTTTGCACAGATTTTTTCCAGTGAAACCCATAGAAATCTGAAAAAAAATCAGTTGAGATTTATGATGATCCTTTGAATTTATTGGATTGTATCCAAAAGTAGACTCTCCATTAGGTAAAACTAGGCCTACAATTGCCATTTATACAGCTTTCTCGACACTGATAAATAAAAAAGCCTTGGTCTTTGATAGACTTCAGTGACACATCATATACAAGCCGTCTGGAATTACTTTCGATGCCTCATTCTTATATGACGGTGTATCATTTATTACAATCGAAGAATCTCTTGCTGCCTCCTGAGAAATGTTTATTGTATCAAGGGAAGTATTGGATTGTCCATTGTATGACATTTTCACATTGAGACAAAAAAGCTATTCTGGAAGAGTTAATTTAGTTAGTGAGCTATACACAGTAGGAAAAAATAAAAATCTGTAGCTAGAGAAATACAGAAGATAAAACTATATGACCCTAAAGATTGTATTTGCCCCCACATTTCCTGGTGTTTCTGAACACAGGAAAATATAAAAGGTTCTCTCTTGAAGCTATAATTGGAGTAAGATTGGCACCAAATCTATAGCATTTTTTTTTCTATTTTAGGCAATTTATTTGGTAGTCCTTATTAAAAATTACTGTTAATCTATGTAAGAGAGCACTTTCAGGATTAGCATTTCAGCAAGTCTTCAGTGTTCGAGAAACTTATATGTTTTCAAAACAGAAATTATGATCAACAGTCTTTTGCATGTAGAACCATCTTTAGTTAGGTCCAAAGATGTCTTTAGAGCTGCTGACCAAAGTTTTCTGTCATTTTGCAAAACTGATTAAATCTTGAAGCTACCAAATATTTGGGCAACTACAGTGAAACAGTTCCAAGAGCTCTTTATAGCCATGATTCAAATTAGAAAATTGTCAGTATTGCCTTCCACTAAGAGTATATTCTCAGTCTTTCCTCCTTTTATCCTTCCACATTAATTCACAGTCTCACTGAAGCTGGGCTTAGACAGACCTGAGGCAGCAATCGTAATGTACAGATATATGGACTCATTGAAAGAATTGTAAATTATTTTTTTCACGAATACCTACAGAATATTTGTATTAGTAAGATTTATAATAGCAGATAGAAAGGAAGGTTTGGTAGTTGTTTTCTGATGGACTGGAAAGATTTGCACAGGAATCTATATTTTTGCAGATTTTCCCTCTATCATTGGAAAAGGTTTAGAGTTATATCAATTTATGCAGTAAAAGCTGAAATGAACAGAGTGATCAAGAGTGGTGGGCTTAGAGTTAAATGTTTGGGTTTTTTCCTTGTTCTTGTAACACAGATATTGGTCAGAGGAGTTAGGAAAATGTCCCTTTTACATATTATTGCAGAAATTCCAAAATAATCTACAGATAGGGCTTGTGAATAGGATTAACTGTTACAGGAAGTCCTGCAGAGAAGTTTTCTCACAGCTAATGAAACAGTAAGCCTTTAAGTAATACCTATTCTTTCATTGGCACATCTTCTTGACATTGAAATCTTTATTTTGGAATTATTTCTCAGGACTTTCATCCATAATAACATACTGAAAGGAATCACAATAATGATAATAAATACTCTCAGGGCTCATATTGTGTTTGATATTGCCTATAGTAGGAAACACAATGTCAATTTTAAGACATGACAGCTAGAAAAGAAGAAAACATCAAATGGACTTATATGCTCACAAGAGAATGGTGAAAGTATTTCAGGAGCTTTTTTTTTTTTACTTTTAAAGCAATTTTTTATTTAATATTAGGAAAATTCCTCCCTCCTCCTAGTTGAGATCACTGCAGGGTATCTCTCTGACTGAAACCTGCTGCTCTCAGGGTTGCAGGGGATCAACATTTATCTTTTTCACACAGACATCAAAAGCTCTTCAAATGCAGGCAGTAAGTAGAGACAGAGAAAGGTAAAGTTACTGCCGACTCAAGGCATATTTTCTGAGAAACTGAAAAAGACAGACACTATAAGGGAAGTGTACAGATATGAGAGTCAACAGACCAGAATAAAGTACACAAATGAAGCCTGAGTATCTGCAGTTATTGTTTGCTTATACTGCAGTAGTAGTCTGCAAAAATACACCTCTGACTTGAGACTTAGCTGGTGAGTCTAGTTCCAGGAAAGTTACATGTCCAGCTCCAGAGTAATGGGATTTTTCATTCTAAGCTGTTTGACGTGCAGTGTTTTGGACTGCTCAGTTTCTTTCCTCTTTGAGTGATTTAATGGAGTATTTTTCACTGACCCTCAATTCCAGAAAAAAAATTTTCTTCACCGTGCTTTGTATTGTAAATGTGGATTGTGTATCTGTTAGCTTTGCCCTTAAAATTATGTTGAATGCGGTCACTGAGGAATTCTAAGGACAGATTTGCCTTATTAGTGAGAGATGGCCAGAGCTTCATTGTGTGAAGAGTCTGAGGGAAAACTGCAGACATATTAAGATTTTTGACCTCTTACAAGAAAATATGGCATAAGTACAAGAACTATTTGTTGTTCAAAACATTCAACAGGTTCTTCGAGTCTGGGGTTTTAAAAATTTTTTTTTACATATTTCTTAGGCTTTTTCCCAGGGTATTCTTTTAAATTTAGGCATTAAAAACCTCAAAATATTCAGAATTTGTATTTAAACACTTTTAAAAGTATCTTTTTATTTCTTACATTCTTGTTATCGTCATCTGTTTTTGTTCTATTTTTTTTCTTAATCAAACAAAAGGAACACAGAAAGGAAGTAAAGGGAACAGAAAGTGAAAGGTTTAAACAGTCATTGGATTTTCCCGCATGCATATTTTGATAAAACAAAAAAGTAACATAGAGAAACTACTTCAAACTTCACAATTTCAAATGTAAATGAATTAACACATTCAAGTTACTTTTAGACTCCTCTTTATGCATGGAATAAATTTATGCAACTTGATCAAATATTAATCTTAAAGATTCTTCTTTTCCACACATTGTTTGGTTAGAATTTTATTTTGCTGAATAAACTGCACTTTTACAGAAGGAAATAGCATGTTCTATAGCTATGTGCAGTCTAACATTCAGTTTTATAACACAAGGATATTTCCCATGCATTACTGACAGCGATCTCTCTGTTGCTCATTGATGATCTTTAAAAAGCTGGAAACTCTTTAGTGACTACTTGTTATTTTCAGCTTTTTTGCAGGAGTCTAACCTTGTACCTACACTAATAGCACAGAAGAGATGCCAATCTAGATGTCAATGCTACATAGTGAGAGTCACTTTTGGCAACATAAATGAATAATAAACTATGTAATATTTGGGCAGGGTATTTATATAAAAATGTATATTATAATAAAAAATGCTGTAGATGTCTCAGAAATGCCTTGACTAACAATACAGAGAAATCTTGAATCTTTTATTTGATGAGTTTGACCTCAATTAACTCTAATAGGATCAATTTCATTCTGTGCCTTTAAAAGCTGTTGCTGCTATGAAAAATAAAGCAGCTTCCCCTTCTCCTGCCCACCCAGATATTCAAGTTAAATGGGTAGTATTAATGTTTTATAAGATATTTTACATGCTTCTGTAGAGACCAAAAGGACAAAAAATATTCCTATTGTTCCCTTGTTGATTAGGGCTTCTATTTTTTTCCCAAAAGTCCTGTTTTACTCACAGACTTGATGGTTGTTTTGTTTTAGCTAACAGTAAAGACTATTGCAAGTACTAGCTACAGGATTCAAATGGCAAACAGAAATTCTATTAACATGATTAAATTGTATACGGAATTGTCCCTGTGCCAGCATCCAGTGTAACATCAGTTTAGCTGTAGGGGGTTTGGAGATCCTTCCTTTTTCAATGTTAATTCCTGCCTCAGAAACACTCCTTAAAATATTCATGGATGCAGATTGGACTTTAGCTTTTCTCCCTGAAAGCTGGACTTTAACTCTCATACAGGAATAGATACATAAGATGCTGTTATATTTTATGTTATAAAAAAGTGTATTTCTTGTCTTGTGTCTAGCATCTCTGCTCAAGGATGCTGAAAGGGCAGATTTAGACCAGTTTTACCATCCTATGAAAATCTGTCTTGATTAATTAAAATATCAAGGAGTGAGATACTCACATCTACTTTTTCCATGGGTAGCAGAGATTGTAGCAATTTGCAATGGTTCCACAAAAGAAAATGTTATGTTCTAGTGATTCTAGTTTATAAGATTATTTTTTCCCCCACCTCCTGTTGTGCATTTCCAGAGAATATTTCTTTGAACAAAGGGACAAGGAAGGGTGCTGATTTTGACAGGGAATCGTTCTCTGACACAGTACATACACAAATCTGGATCTTTAAGTAGTTAATAGTAATTTATTTAAGTTCCAGAAAGAGGCTTGATCTATTTTCCTTTTTCTCTTTTCTTTCTGTAACTTTTTCTTAAAAGAAGGAAAACCAAGCAGACCCTTGCCTACAGATTGAACATCCAGGAAATCCACTAGCAGAATGAATGCAATTGATTGTCTGAAACTCACATGCATTCCTTCTTGGAAAGGTCCATAAGTAAGGTATGGATATCTTTGTCAGAGAGAAAAATCCACATGAACAAAAAGATGAAAACAGTGCATTTCCTGAGTATGAATTTGGCAGTCAGGCATGCACAGTAGATAACGTGAAATTTGTGGGAATGGGCCTATGAAAATCTCATGGAATTATACCATTAGAAGTAAGGAGAAATAACAAGATCTGCCAGAATTTAATTCATTATTTAGTATTATTTCTACCTTTATTCTAAGTGAAATAAAGGAACTACACAAAGCACAAAAATTAAAGTAAAAACAACAAGATTTTCCCAACTAGTTTAAGATAAAATGTGTTATGTATTCTGCCCCCTGTCAAGAAACCAAAATTATACATTGTTGTACACATCCCTGCTGTTGCATGTAGGATTCAGATGAGCAAAATCCATCAGTATCAGTGGACTGTGTAGGCAGGATGACAATGTGTCATTTTTTAAATTCTTCCCACTAAACAACTACATATGCTCACATCTGTTGTATACATGAAAACTAATCCCCATATCTACAGGGATAACTAAGCTATAGAGCAAGAGTTCTAGGGAAGAACAGGCTCATCACATAGCTACATAATTATTTTGAGAAAGTTAAATTGCTTTTTTGATTTACAAGATAGGGAGTAAAAAGGAATCTCACTAGCTGCTACTTTTTTAGAAGTTATAACTCAGAAATTGTCATGTGGAATGTTTTTTTAATTTGTGGTGATTCCACATTTAAACCCTGCACATCCAATTTTAGCTTAGAGCACATTTTTACAGCTGAATGTACAGCTGGAACCTCTGGAAATAAGAGCTTTTATTATGGAAATGCTGGCATAGTTTTAACTGGGATCGGTACACTCAACATACGGTAATGTGCTTTAAAAAACTGAGATGGAGACCAGAAGTCTGAGGCTCAACAGTAGCAACTCTCTATGTATGAAACACAAGCCTCCCAAAAAGTCATGCAAGTCTTCTGCTCTTGGCATAACACTTATTGATTTAGAAGTTGAAAATAGACCTCACTATGTTTGTTTAAAAAGAAGATGGTAACAAGAAATACATTGATTTGCATGTTTAAACAAAAATTCTCAGAGTAAAAATAATAAAAGATATGGAACAGCATAACAAACTACTCTGGTACATATGAAACTAAGTGATTGGTAAAAGAAAATTTAGTCGTGTTAAAATGAATAAATGCTAATATTTTGAAACATCTGTTTTGGTTACTGACAATCAGAAGCAGATTCCTCAGCCAAAAAATGAGTACTGGAATGTCAAAGCACTTTATCCATCTGTATAATTTTAAGCTAACAAGTGAGACAGAAGCAGTGTTATAACAGTCTGGTCAGGATGCAGCAATGGATTGATACTCCCTCAAATGATCTGAGAAAATGAGTTCTCTTTGCAAGGTTCATGAGGCAATAGTAAAACAGCATGATCATCTCATTAATATGGATTTAAAATGAGAGTTCAGGATTATGAGTATAAAAAGCGTTGATTATCAGATAAATGGAATCAGATGGACAATGACATCCCTTCTAATTTTTCCTATGTTCAATGGCAAGTGATTTTCCAAACATTTAATACATATGAATACAGTTCATTCTTTTTCTACCCTTTCTTATCTCTCACTTTATTCCTATTTTTCATTCACCTTCTCCTACACTTCTAAGCTCAATATAGCTATTAATTCCATCTCACTCTGCTGGTCATTTCACACAGGATAATTTCACACTCTAAGCTGTGTGTTAGCCTGCCTTCTTCAGATGCACAAATGGTTGCCTGGCTGGGGCTGTGTAAAACAGTAGGGACAGTAGGGACATGGACTAAATATAGGAGGATAATCCTTGATCACAGCTGTTACTGAAGGAGAGATGCATTTTCTTGTAATTCTGATGGTTGTTACAACTGATTGCTGCACAAAGCCATGGAGTGTCTGCTTCCCCACTCAGACATAAGAATACAGAAAAAATGAAGAGAAGAAATGAAAAACAATTTTCCTGAATGTGTACTAAGTGAGGTTTTCAGCCTGTGGAGACAGTCACTCATCTTAAATGTCCCCAAGGACACCATCTCAACCTCATTCATTAATCTTTACCTTTATTTTATCCAAGTTTCATTCTGTTCTTAAAGGTGTTTATGAATTCCATGTGGGATTTTGAAGTCCTTCGTTTTCTCAAAATGTTGCCCTTCTTCTGTCTTTCTCTTTATTCCTTCATCCATCATTTTTTCTTTTGTTTGCTCTTTCCTTCCTTTCTTGGCTATATAGGTAACAACTCGCTCAACTTTCATTCAAAAAATAAAAAGAAATGGCATTTAAACTGATTTCTTGCTAAGAATTAAATTAATATCCTTAATTAGAAGGGGAGAAAATGGAGTTGTCCAGTATATCAAAAGGGTTTAACAGTTCTTTATATGGTGCTGATGATTTTCTGTATTATGTCTGACATGTCTTCCTAGAAAGAATTTCTTATTGCTACTTTGTACAAAGTAAATGCTACGATGAGATCATCACCAAAATCAACAGTAGTGCCATTAATATTCAAGTAATTTGTTTAAACATTCAAGTAATTTTCAAGTAATTTGTTTATTCAAGTAATTTGTTTATTCAAGTAATTTGTTCAAGTGGACAAATAACTTCTAGATGTCTCCAACTTTCCTAGGTAGACTGAAGCTTACTGAAATTTCAATATCTGAAAAGATATTCTGAAAAGGACAGTACTTTTTACTGTTACGGAGGAGGGTTTAGAAATCGGTGGCCTAGACAAACATCCTTTTAAGGAAATTGTAGAGATACTTTTGATTTACATTTTCAATAAAAACTTCAGAGATGTAGCTATCTTTATGGTTTTAGGAAAATGTAATGAGGGGATTGTAAAATTCCTTACTGGTGGTGACTTGATCACAGCCACACTTGCTGTTATGACCTGAAATTGATTAATTCAACATTTTTTTTCCTGTCTTATGGGTTTTATAGCAGGCAACAGTACACCGATTAACAGAAAGTAGAGCAATATAGAAGTATCTTTTTCCTTTGATAGTCCCCAATAAAACAGAATGTTTTGGTTTGGTTTCTTTTTCAGAAAATAAATACATTTTAAATGAACCCACAACCTGTACAGTAGATAACCTTTATTTTCTACCATGGTAGAATCTGTGATACAGGATCTCTTTAGTTCTGCAGCCAATCTTATCTTTTTCCAAGTACTCCTTGTCAGAACCACAGTTTGGTCTCTGAATTGGTCAATTATTCTTTCAATAATAAAGATTTCCATGTTTGTTTAGAACTTTTTAGACCAACACATAGAAGCATATAAATATTCTTCGTTTCAGGCATGCTAACATGTATGAGCACACAAATGTATGTCATATTTCAGATATCAGTTATGTTCAAAACAATTTTTTAAAAGTTTCTTCATTTTTTTAATAAACTTTCTATCATAAACATTTTTTTTATATTTTAAAATGTATTTCATTATATGGTTAGTTTTGCTCATTTTTCCCCAGTTTTGAAGTATAGTACCTGTGGTAGGTACATTGTGGACCTGGAACAGATAGTGTTTGTAATGATTGTAGCAGATGAGCTTTTTACATTGATTTCTAAACTCCTTTTTTTCATCACTACATTCCAGAACCTCTCAGCAATTATAAAATGTATATTAAAATAAATACTGATTTAAAACTGAAGGTGATGATTATGTTGGAATTACTAATAATGAAATGATTAAGTGTACAGGTTAGATGTACTGATGTAAAACTGAAGGTGATGGTTGTGTAGCAATTACTAATAATGAAATGATTAAGTGTACAGATTAGATGTTGTAGCTGAACCCCTGTGAGCTCTGTAAGTAAAGTCATGTACTTTAAGGTATTTCCATCGTTATGAACAAAAAATGGAAGCTCACTCTGGTACACTGTAGAAAAATTTCTCACCAGGCAGTAGTTTAGCAGTGAAAAAATACTCTAATTCCTCGTATAATATTTGTTAGATAAGTGTATAAGATTAGTATTAGGTATACAGATTTGCAAATAATGAGTGTGGGATTTTAATCATGTCTATGTTACAGCTCAGGAAAGATGGAAAAGAATAAAGGTCATGTATAACATTCTGAGGGGAGAAATATTTTTAAATAGTGGAGTTTTATACAGACGGCATGAAAACATGGAAAAGAATATAAAGACTAACTTTATGTATCTTTTTATACAATAAGCCAGTAAAACCAATGGTATTTGGCAAATGTTTGTCAATGTGTGCATGTGGTTTGCTTAAATATAGGTTCAGGTATTTGGGTGAGAAGCTCCATTTGTGCTTGCCAAAAGCTACATAAATCTCAGCTCAGGTAGGTGATTAAGATGTGGGAGCCAGATTTTCTGGGACAGAGAAGTGGGTGCTTATTTTAGCCTGGCTAGATTTCAAAACTGACACTACATCAATGCAAAAAGAATGTTAAAGCTGGTCAGTCCAACATGTATGCAGGAAGGTGTTTGGGCCCTTCTTTAAAGATTGACCCAATTTCCAGACATTTGTTCATAGAACCAGTCCAAGGGTTACAAACTGTTCTCATGACTGCTTATATTCATTCCTCATCCTTTAAGTATGGTGAGCAAGATACTTAGTTGAATACATGTAGGTCTATAGATTTTGAGTGATTGTACTTCCTCATTGAATCAATAATGCATCAATAATAGTTTACCTTCTTCAAGAATTCAGGAAGTCAGATAGAATTTTAAACCCAATTCTTATTTATTGAGAATCTCATTTGTCAAGAGTCTCATTTATCATATGTGAACTTAATTCTTCCATATTCTTTCGTACTCATTAAGAAAAAAAGTATCCACATAAGAACTGAGGAAGTAAGATGAAAAACGTCCGCACATCTTAAATGTAGTCAACTTGATATTTTAAAATGTGAATATGTTTGCATAACATAATTACACAGATATGATTGACTTGACCATGTAGTTGAGAAGTATTTCTCATACATTTTTAATAGCCTTTATGAATTGTGTTGAGTAATCCAATAGAAATGCTTCTACAATTCTAAGCTTCTAGGTAACTTTTAGATCATTATAATTTATTTAAGCTATCATCTCAAAGTACTTCTTCCCTGACTGAAATCCCCTTGTAGTGGGTCTGGGATGGTAGTGATTTTCCACAGCAGCTCCTGCAGTGCTGTGCTTACTGCTGCTATCAATATTATGACTACTGCTAGCACAGCATCAGGGCTGTCCCTCCAGCATTCCTTCCCCCACCTTCACCAATAGCTGTGGGTGGGCATGATCTTGGGAGGGACTATGGCCAGGACAGCTGACCCAGGCTGACCAAGGAGATATTCCATACCATATGACGTCAGCTCAGTAATATAAACTGGGGGAGAGGAGCAGGAAGGGGAGGCGAGATTCATTTCTGGCCTTCCAAAAGCAACGGCTACACGTACTGAAGCCCTGCTTCTCGGGAGGTGGCCGGAGATCGCTGCTGATGGGAAGTAGAGAGTAACAGCTTTATCTGCTTTTGCTTTGCTTCCCACGCGCGGCTTTGCTGCTTATTTATTAAATTGTTTTTATCTCAACCCACGAGACTCCCATCTTATTTTCTCCCCTTCCCTGGCTTGCTGAGGAGGTGGGGGATACAGCGGTGTGGTGGCCACCTGGCATCCAGCCAGGCTCAAACTACCACACCCCTGGTCTCAGTTATGTTGGGCTAGGATGCAAGGGAAACTATCCAGTCATAGGTTAATAGTATGCTCGAGATCTGACATTTTGTCAACTACCAACATTAAAAAAATGTTTTGATGACACTGAGAAAGCAGTAGTTAATCTGGGCTTCAGAATAATTCAAATGCCAGGTCTTAATATAAGAGTATCACTAACTCTTTTAAGGTCTCTTGAGATGTTCTTAAAATTCATCTATGGTGTCCACACTATACATATTAAATTTTTATCTTGTTTTTCTTTTATTTTTAACTTCAGACCATTTGTAGTCTGGTTCCAAAGACTGAATGCCTGATTGCAACTGGAGTGCACTAAGTGATTCTTGGAGTCCATCTTCTACTCAACTTTAATTTTAAAAAAGTTTTAAAATCCCATTTATGCTTTCTGAGAAGGCTCCACAGCGCAGATCAAAGCACATTAAATGGCAAACTTGCTTAAATTGCATCGATACTTCCATCTTGAAGCATGTTTAGGTGCATACAATACATCTTTTTAGATGCATTTTCACCTTTGCAGAGCTAATCCATGTTAGTTTTAATCTGCTATGCATATTTTATATCAGTCTGATAATTATGTTTCTGTAGCGTCAAGGATAAGAAACTATTTACAGTTTTGTGGTTTTAAAAACAGTTGATTTTTTTTTTCTTAGCTTTCCACAGTTCTGTATATGTATGTGTTTACTATGGTGCTACATGTGATGCTGATATTAATGATATCTATGCAACTGGAAAGGAGACGTACAGGGTGAAGACTGAGTCCTAAAAGTTATTGAAAGGCATGGTATCACTTATAGAATAACCTCTTTACTAGCAACAATGTACCTTAATTTGTTACCTTTATTTCAGGCAGTGTGAGAATCGGATTTTTGAGTTGTACTTAAAAGGTACATAAATTTTTTGAATTAAATAATTATTTTGTTGATAGCATCCAATCTGATGTATACTTGAAAGAGTCATGTAGCAGAGAGAGTTTATCTACTATTCAAGAACGAAAGCCATTTCTTCATTAGTGTTAACCTAGATTTCATCATTTTTTCAATGGGATGGAGTTAGTTCAATGAGAGTTAAAGTTCTGCAGCAAATAGCCAGTATCCCAGATTATAGATCAAATCTGATTAGCTGAGAGTAATTATTATGAAATCCTTTTTGGATTTTATCCGTTTGGAACAGGCCTTTTATTTGATTTAGACTGGTTACTGTTCATAAACAGAAAAAAAAAAAAGATGGTTTTGCTTGAAATGGACTTTGTTTAAGACTATGATATAAACTGAAAGAAATGTGTAATTTGTCAGTAGTGCTCACTATAACACTTTTGTGAGTCTTATAGGATAATTAGCAACATCACTTTTCTTCTTTCTCCCTAATGCTATTATTTGAAAAATTAAAATCAGGATATATTGTGTGCATTCCTTTTATTTACAATGACATAAAAAAACAACTTAGAATTTGTTTTCAATTTCAGTATTTATCTTCAATTTTAAATGTTTCTCAGATGTGGATACTTGATTTTGTTGGCCATTCAGAAGCATCTCGTGCCATTGACATGCCACAGAAATTTCCACATCTTACACAGCTTCTGATTCAGAATACCTGAGTTTTCCACAGGTGAAATATACATTCCAGGTGAATTCTATACACAGATGAAATATACATTCGAGCTGTCTCACAATCACAATTCCTGGTCCTCATGGGGGACTTCAACCACCCTGATATTTGCTGGGATAGTCACACAGCCAAGCACACACAGTCCAAGAGGTTCCTACAGATTGTTGGTGACAACTTCCTGTCTCAGATGATCGAGGAACCAACAAGGAGGGGTGTGGTGCTGGACCTGGTAGTGACGAATAAAGAGGGCCTGGTTGAGGATGTGAAGGTTGGAGGAAACCTCGGCTGCAGTGAGCATGAGATGGTAGAGTTCAAGATCCTGTGTGGAAGAGGCAGAACACAAAGCAGGATCACAGCCCTGGATTTCAGGGGAGCCGACTTTGGCCTCTTCAAAGATCTACTTGGACGGATCTCATGGGATATGATTCTAGAAGGCAGAAGTGCCAATGAGAGCTGGTCAATCTTCAAGCACCACTTCCTCCAAGCCCAGGATCAGTGTGTCCCAATGCACAAGACCCAGGAAACTACAGGCCGGTCAGCCTCACCTCCATCCCTGGAAAGGTGATGGAACAACTCATCCTGAATGTTATCACTGAACATATGAAGGAAAATATGGTTATCAGGGGGAGTCAACATGGCTTCACCAAGGGGAAATCCCATTTGACCAACCTGATAGCCTTCTGTGAGTGCCTAACTGACTGACTAGATGAGAGGAGAGCAGCAGATGTCATCTACCTTGACTTCAACAAGGCTTTTGACACTGTCTCCTATAACATCCTCATCAGAAAGCTCAGGCAGTGTGGCTTGGATGAGTGGACAGTGAGGTGGATCAAGAGTTGGCTGAATGACAGAACCCAGACAGTGGTGATCAATGGCACAGAATTGAGTTGGAGGCCTATGGCCAGTGGAGTTCCACAGGGATCGGTTCTGGGGCCAGTCTTTTTCAACATCTTCATCAACGACCTGGATGAGGGGACAAAGTGTATCCTCAGCAAGTTGTCTGATGAAGTCAAACTGGGAGGACTGGCTGATTCCCCAGAAGGCTGTGTTTCCATTCAGCGGGATCTCGACGGCTTGAGAGTTGGGCAGAGAGGAACCTCATGAGGTTCAACAAGGACAAGTGCAGAGTCCTGCATCTGGGAAGGAACAACCCCATGCACCAGTACACACTGGGGGTTGAACTGCTGAAGAACAGCTCTGCAGAGAGAGACCTGCGAGTCCTGATTGATAAAAAACTAAATATGAGCCAACAATGTGCCCTCGTGACCAAGAAGGCCAATGGCATCCTGGGATGCATCAATAAGAGTGTGGCCAGCAGGTCGAGAGGGAGGTTCTTCTCCCTCCAGTTCTGGGCTCCTCAGCTCAAGAGGGACAGGGAAGTGTTGGAGAGAGTCCAGCAGAGGGCCACCAAGATGATCAGGGGATTGGAACATCTTTCATATGAGGAAAGGCTGCGGGAACTGGGGCTGTTTAGTCTGGAGAAAATGTGATTAAGGGGAGATCTTATTAACATTTATAAATATATGAAGGCTGGGTGTCAGGAGGTTGGGACGTCCCTTTTTTCTATAGTAGCTAGTAATAGGACAAGGGGTAATGGGATGAAGCTGGAATACAAAAGGTTCCACTTAAACATAAGAAAAAACTCTTTCACTGTGAGGGTGAGGGAGCCCTGGCACAGGCTGCCCAGAGGGGTTGTGGAGTCTCCTTCCTTGGAGGTCTTCAAGCCCCACCTGGACATGTTCCTATGTGACCTGATCTAGGTGAACCTGCTTCTGCAGGGGAGTTGGACTAGATGATCTCTAAAAGTCCCTTCCAACCCCTACCATTCTATGATTCTATGATTCTATGATTCCAGACCCATGATGTTGGTCTGATTCTATAAGATACCATCAAATACCAGTGACTGGCAGCTGAATGATATTCTTCAGTGGTCAATACAGACTTTGTGGCCAGCAACTGTATGTCCCCTCCAGGTAAAATAATAGATTTTTAAATGCATTTATTTTATTAAATCTGGGACAGTATGCAGAACTGTCCTGCCTAAGTTTGGAATTTGAATGTATGGCCTTTACTTGAATAAAATCCTCATTGAATTATCAATATAAATATTCTTCCCTCTTTTCTTTCTCATGTTGTATTGACATCAATGGATATACATGATTATACTTCTATTAATAGGAAGGATATCTGGAACTCTCCACAGTCTAATAGTACCCTGTTTGGGACTGAACTGCATAATTTATGCTTCACATTGCCAGGTATAGGCACCAGCTATTGAAATTAAATATATGTATCCTGTTGTTTTTCTTTGACAATTTCTCAGAATAATTTGACTTTCTCAAAATTAAATTAATAGTTGTGATAGTTTGATTCAATATGTAACAAGCAGCTGTACAAGGAAGGAGGGATCTAATTGCACTAAAAGTTAACAGAAAATGAGCAGTCTTTTTCCTTTGTATGCTAAGACCAAGTTTTTCAAATGTTTAGGAAAAATATACAGGTTTCTTGTTACTTCTGTGAAATTTAACAAAGACTGCAATGTTTTGAGTTAATTGGAATTCTGTATTTAGATCAAATTGGTGTAATAATAAACCAAAATAGTATAAATGATCTCAGGAAATGTAAAAAAAAAAAAAAAAAGAGTTTTACAAATTGTAAACAAAGTGTTTTAAAACAGTGTTTAAAACACTTTACAAAGTGTTTTAAGTGATTTCTATGCTGCTGACACAGCAGCTTTGAAATAAATAATTTTTTTTTTTTCATAAATAAAAGAAATTCAAACAACTTTTCCCATAAGACAGAGTTCCCTAGGGAACAATATCAATAAAATGTGTATATGTTTGTACTTCTTATTCTTGCATTTACATGAGATTTTGTATTCTTTGTATAAAAATACTGATACTAAAAGTAACATCTGCCTGGTGAAAACTATGAGATAAGGCAGAATATTTTTCTGTACTGCTAGTTTCTGACCTACTGTGATGCATGCTTCACACACAACTAGTTAAAAATAGTTTAAGCTATTGAAGAATTTGTGCAAGTTTTCATATGTCTGATGCTGCTGTTAGGATATCAGTATTTATCTGTTGAAAGTTTGTGTAGTATCCACCTACGTTTCAGAACCATGTGAGCAACTTGAGGGCTTTTAGAGAACTTTAGTGAGACTAAATAAAGTTCAGTCACAGGAGATTCACTTATTTGGAACAATAAGACGGGTCATAGTGCAATTATTCTATCTGAATTGTATTGTGCTGAGCATTTGTCTACTGAGTTTATCCCTTTGATATTCATAATTTTCATTGTGTTTATTTCTTGAAAAAAGTTAATTTATTTTAAAACCTTTTGGAAATGTGGCGTTAATTATAGTTCAAATGGTGCCACTAAAATTCAATAATGACTTGATTACTAGTTAAATCCATTTATTTTTAATTCCTTTCTTCTCGAATTATTAAAATCTTGTGTGCATAAACTTTGCATAAATGAAAGTTCAGCTGCCAGCATTGATTGTCATAATGTAGTTATAAATATCATCAGATGCATTCTTAGTTTATTTTTATAGATATTTATTTATATAAGTAACAGCCACTGTTTTCAAAGCAGAGTCCTTAACATCTAAGTGTAAGGAATTCAAATAAATGGGTGAACAAACCATATTTTGAAAATATATTTGACAATAAAGACTTGTAACAGTTTGGTTTTGTTTATATCCAACTTATATATTATTAAGGAAATTATAGAAGTTATTTGCTATCAAGGTGTTCTTTCAATAGTATTGTTATTGAAGATGCAAAGTTGTTCTATAAACTGTTTTCAGTTGGCTAGTTTTTCAGCCATAATAAATATGAGTTCAAATAAAGTTTCTTTGAAAGACATAATCTATACTAAATTATTAAGTAGGAATTCTAGGTCTTAGCACATTGTCTGGACTGTATTGAATACTTATAAATTGTGATGTAAAACCCCAGTAACAGATCCTCAGATACACTGGGAAAGTACTACTCATCTTTTCCATAACAAAACAAGACGTAAAATCAAACTAATCCGTCAAAGCAATGATGGTCTAGTGGATGTGATTTACATGGTTTACGTATGGTCAGATGTCCAATCACCTCAAAGTGAAGTCATGACAAGAGAACTCAAGTTACATTTGAACAGTTCTGGAATCTGTTCTGTTAAACACCTGAGAGATCAGTGACAGGGAAACACGGTATAAATATACACATACGCAAACAAATACGAACAGATACAAATACAGAGACAAATAAAGACGATACACAGATTGATTTCTACTGGAAGATCCACAGGGATATTGTAGAATTTAGACCAACAGTGATATAATATAATCCTGAGATAAAACCTGATTATGTTTTATGTCCTTGTTAATACTCTAATCACGCATAAGCTAGAACAAAATCCCAGCTAAAAACACTGTGAAAGCAGAAAGTTCATATACAATTCTATATTTGAACTTTTCTGTCCATGTAACAAAAAGTTTTTAAAATCTATCTTTATACCAATTCATATGAAGAAGTTGATAGGATTTTTTTATTCAAGTCAAGTTGGAAGCAATTTTGCTCTCAAAAATAGTTCCATTTAAGTAATCTGGATGAATAAAGGCTACAACATCAGACTCCTAAAATATGAACTTTTAGACTGCTAAGCTCAGTGGGAAAGTTATAATATTCCTTTGAACACAATATTAACTGTTTTCCTTTTTTCTTGATAATATAATGAAGCTCTTGTATCTGGCATAATGTACCCAGTCTTTTAAGCACTCTTTTTGAGGAAAGGGCAGTTCCACTAACTCACTAAAGAACAGTAATGCTTTACAGGATGTTTCCAGAGAGTGGGAAACTCCAGTGTCCCTAATGAGAATGCTATGTTAAAGAGAGAATCAAATAGATGTAAGAACAGACTTATTCTCTTCACATGATTCTCACTAGTATTTCGATGCAGGAGCTAAGATCCCTACGGTGAATATTTACTTATCTTTCTTTTCCATATGAAATATTTGTCTGCCCTTGGCCTTGACTTCATCTTGGGGCAGAATTTTGTTAAGCAAAATCAAAAAGATAAGATAATATTTCTCTCTGCTTCACAACAGCAGCAAAACTAGCAAAAAAACTCCCAAACCATTCATCTTTGTTCACATGGTGGTAATAAGAATATAGCATATTTATGGTTTTCCTATATATGATAATAAGTCTCAGTTTAAAAAAAAAAAAAAGATTCTTTATCCCTGAATCTACTAATGGCAAGGACAAAATTACACAGATCCCAGTGTTGTTTGCAGTAAGCAGCAATGAAGGAACTGTTTTCATTAATTTGGGAAAAAAAAACAAGAGTAAGAACTTTTTAAAAGTTTTTCTAGAAGAACACACAGTATTTTAAGTTTTTATTAATCATATCATACTGCTAACATCCAATACTAATTTCAGGCTTTAATATTCTATGAATTACTTTGAACTCAGTATGCAATCATGCCTCAAATTTTAAGAAACACTTGACTGTATGGAAAAAGACAAGGGTACTGTTCTATACTCTCTTCTTTCAATATGGCTTCTGATTGAGCTGCTGGATGATTGATTTGACCTACTATGACTGATGTAGCCTTTGGATTGTCTGAGTGCATTGTTTCATAATTATAATCACAGTGCTGTGAGCTGTTTAAATTGAGTGTACACAAAAAATGCAAATTTATGGGGACTTTCCCAGCTAACCTGATCATGTAGTTGAGAGAAAATTATAGGAAATTTTAACTTTTTCTAAATTATCACATTTTTTCTGGTAGTACATTTTATTGTAATTGTACTTGCAATCCTTCATCCATCAGTTATATGAAAATCATTATATAATATTTGTACTCCTTAACTTATTTGTAATATAATTGAATAACTTCAAAATAAAATCACCATTTACACAGTTATACATAGTAGATATAGGAGACCTGTAATGCTTTTAATTCAAATTAAGTGGAGACTAAATCAACTCCTATCGTAAAGGATTTTTGTTTTTCTGGGTTTATAAAGAAAAGATACATAATTTCTTGCAACAATCCTAAAGCATATGTTCTACAAGTCAAAACCACTCCAAGTAGTATTTAGTGGCTTAAGATGTTAGAGATGTTAGTCTCTCATATAACCGTCATGCCTCAAAAGTCACACCTCCTCTCAAGTTCCTCTGCACCAGTCTCTCCTAAGTAATCATCATTCTTCAGTGGAAAATTAATGTATTTAAAAAAATATATAAAACTTTACTCAATTACTAGGTCCTCCATAAAATCGTAACTGTGTAACTTGTTTTCCAGAAGTAATTTCTGGAGATTCACTTACTTCATGGCCAATCTCCCTGTAAAAATCTGAAAACACAGTAAGCGCATCTCTGACAGGATTGTGACTGTCTCTGTGCTCAAAATCTTCTTCATGGAAAGAAATAATTAATTAATTAATTAATTTGCCCGTAGAAACTAATACAGATCTTCACGAGACTTTAATGAGATAATCTCTGGAAAGGGTAAAAATTAACTGAGAGAAAACAAAATCTGGGCTAAATAGTACTTCCTATATAGGTTACAGATCATAGCAGGTCTTTGGGGCATGATTCTTACGTGTGATGTCTTCATAAATGATTTGGAAATGTGAAGAACTTGTATGTGAGTAGAATAAGGAACTTAGAAAATTTTGAAAAAGAACCATAGTAAAATTCAACATCAGCAATGTCAAGGCCTAATGAAAATATTTTTCTCATAATTAGGTTAGTCAATTTTGTCAGATAAAGTGATCCTACTGTTTTACCCAAAGTGCCTTGAGGTACCAAGATACCAGGATCTGAGCCTACAGAAAGTTAGACTGCCTATCTACAAACTCTGAGCTCTGAGTCAGCCAGATGTGTGCAAGACCCTTTTCAGAAACCACATAGTGCGAGTGAAATCAGGCTGTTTTTTCAAGAGATTAGAACCACTGAAAACGAAATTGTTAATCATCTGGATGACTCAAATTATATTCATGCCATCTGTAAGTCTCTTTCAAACAACATAGCACCACCTCCCATTGATAAAAATTAACACTTGGATAAGAACTGAAATGGGAAAACATGGGAAAATAATGATCTTCGAAAGTCAGAAACATTTGGCAATTACCTAATTTAGGACATTGGAGATTATTTTTCTTCCAGTTATAAAATGATTGGGAAGAAATTATTTGCTTGACAAACTGGAGAACTAGTTATTCTTCTCTCTTGTAGATACTCTAAAGATGTACCCTTCAAAGTCAGTCTGAAGAGCCTTATTTGCCAGATGGCAAGGGTGACTAAGGAAGTCGGTGTAGTCGATAAAAGACATCTATTTTATTCCATGATTCTTTAGAATGAAAAGTCTATGACAAGGAGCATGAAGCCTATTGCTCATGCACATTGAAGTTATTTTGTAGTTTGCACTATAATTCCGAGTTTCCTTGCGGCTGTTCAAAACACCTATACAGAGCATGCAGAGAAAATTTAGTGCCTTCAGGAAGTAATAGAGTGTACAAGTTCTATGCCATTGCTACAGCAATAATTCTGCTACTTCAGCGGAGCTCTAACAATATTGCCAGTATCCTGAAAATCACAGATTATTTTATATATTCCTGTAATTCCCCAGGACAAACTTTACAAACACAAATGCCACTGAAATTTTGATCCATGAAAGCCTGAAATGAAAGGCAGAATACAGTAAGTAGTAGTTGTCATAATCAGATCCTAAGTATGGCAGGTTTTATATATTTATTTTTCTTCAGATCAGTATGGATTCTATTAAATCTAGATGTTATGGAATCATAGAATCACAGAATGGTAGGGGTTGGAAGAGACTTTTAGAGATCATCTAGTCCAACTGCCCCTGCAGAAGCAGGGTCACCTAGATCAGGTCACACAGGAAAATGTCCAGGTGGGTCCTGAAGACCTCTAAGGTAGGAGACTACACAACTCCCTGGGCAACCTGTTCCACTGCTCCATCACCCTCACAGTGAAATAGTTTTTCTTATGTTTAAGTGGAACTTTTTTTGTGTTCCAGCTTCATCCCATTATCCCTTGTCCTGTTGCTAGCTGCTATAGAAAAAAGAGATGTCCCAACCTCCTGACACCCAGCCTTTAGATATTTATAAATGTTAATAAGATCTCCCCTCAATCTCCTCTTCTCCAGACTAAATTCATGTCATGTAGATGTAGTATCATGTTTCTGATAGACTTTTTTTATCTTCTTTTTTTTCTTTTCTTCCTTTTTCTTCTCAGATTGAGAATATTAAAGTCCTATATATGTGTGATAGGAATGACTCGGGACAGTCATAGTCCTGTGTTCACACTGGAGTGGGAGTACAAATATTCTCACTAGAAGGATATTGAAATATTAAACATATCCAGAAAGTGGAATTAGAATGAGAATTACTTTCTTTTCTGTTGTACCAAAAAAGATGGATGTTAAGATTCTGATTATGTCTTACCTTATAAATGTTTCAAGTTTATAAACACTTATTTCTTTCCTTGAGTTGGAAAAAGGAATCATGAGAACTGTGTACATTTCTTGATGAATGAACTAAAACCCTATCCAAACCCTAAAATATTATATATTCTAATATTGGAATATATGTTATAAATATGTTATACATATGTTTTATATCTATATTTATAGATGTTATCGGTTGATCTTATAGACTAATAGTTTGAAGCACCTCTGGGTAGTATTTTTCTGTTTGGATTTTGGTTTTTTGGCTAATAAATTTTGTTACCTAAAATCATATTATTGAAGGTTGATAAATGAAGGGAAAAAATATTATTACTCAATCTACTATTGAGATTTTTTGTTGTTGTTGTTATTTTGATTAAGGATAAAGACATTGGCGTGGTTGATTATTTTTGCCATATTGAGCCTTGAATATTACTAAAAATGAAAATGCTGACACAGGGGACTGGAACATCTTTCATGCAAGGAAAGGCTGCGGGAACTGAGGCTATTTAGTCTGGAGAAGAGGAGACTGAGGGGAGATCTTATTCATATTTACAAATATCTAAAAGATGGGTGTCAGGAGGTTGGAACATTCCTTTTTTCTATGGTATCTAGCAACAGGACAAGGGGTAATGGGATGAAGCTGGAACACAAAAAATTCCATTTAAACATAAGAAAAAAAGTATCTTACTGTAAGAGTGAGGGAGCCCTGGCACAGGCTGCCCAGGGAGGTTGTGTAGTCTCCTTCTTTGGAGGTCTTCAAGAACCACCTGGACATTTTCCTATGCGACTTGATCTAGGTGAACCTGCTTCTGCAGGGGGGTTGGACTCTAAAGGTCACTTCCAACCCCTACCATTCTATGATTCTATGATCAGTGACAAAACGAAGGAGATGTAAAAGTAGTTATAGAGTCTTCTAAAGCAATGTCACATTGAAATAAGAAACATAGTAAGATACAGAGGGTAACACTTTGAATCTCAGTAGATAAAGCTGCAGATTTTTTTTTTACTGCATTTGAATTCCCAAAGACAACATCTTTTCTGTTTTTCTTTATATGAAAACCAAATCAAATAAGCATTACTAGAAATTTAAGAGATAAATACTAACAATGGAATGTTGAAGACTACTTGCATTATTTTCAGTTGAGCAGAAATCTGAAACTGAAAATACTGTCAAGCTTCAAGTCTGAAACACCTTAGTTATTAACATCTTTTACATCTAAAGACTGTAAAATCAAATTGGGCAACTAAAATGATAAGTAGATTCTGAATACAAAAGATTTAATATCCTTGTTAATCAATAGGAGGTCGGTGCTCTGTGTCATAATGGCAAACAATTTGATTTTAAGACTCTTGGAATTTTAAGGGGACATTTTCAAAGATGAAGATGTGGAACCAAAGGTTATGACTCACTTTCTGAGCTTAGATATATGAATGAGAGTCTTATATTGAAACTGCTTGGAAATCTAAGGACTAATTTGTCCATCTCCATGTAACAAGAGATGACATATATTATACTTCTGTGCATCTTGAAGATTTTGGAGGATGATTTAACACTTTGAAGTTTCAGGTTTTCTTTCTGCTTTTTTCTCTATTTATTATCTGCATCTCCTAGCTGTATCCAGACAGTACAACAGTAAATTGGCTGATTGACAGCTCCTTCGAGAACAAATGAGAGCATCAAGATAAAACATTATCTAAAAAAATAGTATTAATAAGAAAATGCAATACCACTCTGAAAACTAAACCAGAAGTTACTGTGTTCAGCTTGCTACAGATGAGTGAATCACTAGCATAATAGGAAGTGAAAGGAAAATAAATTCAAGCAAGGTGATGAGAAACACTTTTTTCAGTTGCCAAATAATAAATTTGAGAAGTCCCCACAGGGCAAAGTTGTGAACACAGAAAACACAGGGGTCATTCAAGTAATGATTGTATATGTCTTGGGAAAATAATGTACAAGGAAAGGATGAACCTTAGTGGGCTGAATGGCCTTTTTCATTCTCAATATTCATATATCACAGCTGCAAGATACGTTAAAAAGAAGAAATTACATGCTGGTGGCTGTGAGATCTCTTCATCTGAAACTCAACTCCATATACGTCTACTTGATGAGCTTCTGTTATTTGACACCCACTGAGTCCATTTGCAATTTATCCCTACCAAGGGCTTTATTACTATGCTCATTATTTACTTTTATTAAAATAGAAACAGCAATACACTGCACAAATGATTCTGGGATAAGTACAGACCAAACGTCTTTAAGGCATAGCTGTAGCACTCTGTCACCAACATGGTTTGTTTGCCCGAACAAAGTGGTGAAAAGACTGGGCTAAAAAAACCTTCTGTGATTAGCACTTTGATGAGTGTACAAAGAACCTTCCACCTTATATCCAATGCTTGATAATTTACAAGATACCATCTTTCAGTTCTAAACCAGAATCTTGAACACAAGGTAGAAAAAGTATATACAATCCATACAAGAACTAGAAATCCTTGTGCACTTTAAGGGATGCTTCATTGAATCTGCTCTGACTAAGGTATGAGGAAGAATAATACAATCTGAAAATATATTTTTGTAAATGTCTTTCTGTTAGGATTTGTTACTTCACTGGAGTTGAAATGGTTTGAAAACAGGTCTGCTTTGTTCAAACTAACCTCAGAAATTCAAAACAAACCAAAAATGTCTCCTTTGCCAAAGCTCAAAAAAAAATTTAAAGACTTCCTGTTGATGTTTTCCAGTGATATTTCTTAAGTTTTCAATTTTGAAACTAATATCTACTTCAAATGTATTTCTTTTCCACTCTACTGTGTCATACTACCACATTAAAATTATAAACCTGATATGTGACAGTTCATTGAAATTAAGAGATTTCAAAAATTCATGGAGCTTTACCAAGTGGCCTATTTTCATCCCAAAAGATGATTTCTATTCTCCATCTTTAACTTTTGCTGGGGTTGGAAAGTATTTTATTCCTCTTCAAGAGCAGTTAAAGTGAAATTCTAAGTTTGATGCATTTATGTTCTTGATAAGAAGCAGTTGGTTTGGAAAATGTATAATTTGTGGGGAAAGGAAGAGAAATCACAGAATCACAGAATCTTAAGGGTTGGAAAGTACCTTGAAAGATCATCCAGTCCAACACCTCTGCCAGAGCAAGATCAAATCTAGATGAAATTTTGATTTACCATAAACATATGGACGCTACTTGTTTGTTTTTCATAACTGTGATATAGTTACAATAATAGTTACCTCATATTGTAAAAAAATCTTCTGAAAACTACTTTAGAGGTAAATATTGTGACCATTTGGCAATGTGAGATATATGGATGTAGGTAGCTGAATATCAGAATGTAGTATTTAGGAACACTTGTTCACAAATCTAATAGTTGCGCTGATCAGACGTCAGTCTATTTTCATTTTCTTTGAGAATACTCACAGGTTAATGTGTACTTAAATGTTTAGGAAATTGCCATTTTTTGTAGGTACATGCATATTCATGTATGCACACCAGTTGGGTATGCAGAAATGAGAGTATTTGCTTGTACGTATTAAGAGTTTGCCCATTTAGAAATGACTTACTGATTGGCACCATGAAATAGGTGAGAATCTTGATAACCAGTCAGAAGTAGCAACATAAGATTTTCAAATAATTGTGAATGGTGGATAAAGACTTTTCCAGACAGTTTATACATGGATACAGTTAGCATGCTAATTAAATACTGGAATAACAGGATTAGCTTTAATTGACTATGTTATTCAACAGCTGTATTCCTGGCAAAGGTGAAATCAAGATTTCTATAGAATGGTTGTTTGTCTTTTTGTCAGTTTTGGCCTCAGAGTAAGGTGAAATATGCTTTCATTTTTGGAGGGGAGTTGGGGGTAGTGGTGATGGTGTTTATTGTTTTTTGATTTTGACTAGAGAATATATTGGTAATAAAACCAAAGTGGCTATAATAAATGATTTCATATTTGCTTTAGATATAGGTCTGTTTTTTCAATACTGTGTCCCCATTAACAGAGCTCTTTGGAATACTAGTAAGCAGTAAGTTCTCTGAAATACATAATTTTTTTAGGAATTTTTCATTTGGAAGTTTCTCATATAAGAGACAAATCTCAGACAGACATGGTACATGAAATCTATTCAACAACCTAATCAATAGAATCATAGAATTGATGAAGCTGGAAGAGACCTTTAAGATCATCAAGTCCAGCCTTTGTCCCAGCACTATCAACCACGAGGTCATTTCCCTAAGTGCAACGTCCAACTGTCTCTTAAACACCTCCAAGGGATAGTGACTCCAGCACCTCCCTGGGCAGCCATTCCAATGTCTGACAACATTTTCAGTAAAGAAATTCCTCCTCATATCCATCCTGAACCTCCCCTGGTACAACCTGAGGCCATTTCCTCTTGTTCTATTGCTTGTTACTAGGGAGAACAGACTGACCTCCAACTCGCTACAATTTCCTGGTAGTAGTAGTTGTAGAGAGCAATAAGGTCTCACTTGAACCTTCTTTTCTCCAGGCTAAACAGCCCCAGATTCCTCAGCCATTCTTCATATAAGACGTGCTTCGAATCCTTTACTAGCTTAGTAGCCTGCCTCTATATCCTCTCCAGCACCTCAATGTCCTTCTTGTAGAGAGGGACCCAAAAGTGGACACATTTTTTGAGGTACGGCCTCATCAAAGCCGAGTACAGGGGAATGATCACAATGGCAGTAGCAATTTATGTGCAGGATAACAGTGTTACTCTGCAAGAAAAAAAAAATGCACTTGATTTGAAAATACCAGACCTTTATGATATATGTTTACAGGTTGAGAGGAAGATTTAGTTTACTTGTATTTAACTGTCCTTTCAATGTCCCAGTTGGTTGTGTGAATGCTTAGAAAGTTTTTATAAGATGAGCAAGAAAATAGTTCAAAAATGCTGACATTTCAGTCTTATCATATATATTTTATAGCACTTTGAAATATAATTGACTACCATAAGTTTTCCTTGCAAATGATATGAAAAGCTGTTTGCATGTGATTTAATCTATCTGAATTAGGCTAGCCAGAACAGATTTCCAGCATTTTTAAATCCCTACTTTAATTTAGATATGCAGACGGGGGCCTCTGAAGACTGTATAATGGCTTCTTGGGTATGATCTGTGTAATGGATGTTTCTGTATAACAGTCTTTTATTAAAATGCTTTTGTTTCAAGTTTTAGTAGGGTTATTTGTTTTGGTTTTTTTTTTTTACTTTTTTGAGTAGCTAGAATGCTTCCATGACTAATGATATATTTGGTCTTCTATTTGATTTTTACACTGGATTCAGGTTTTTAGCTTGTCTAAGTTGTCTAGACTCTAAACAATTTTCTCATTCAAGGCAAAATCAGTTAACTTTATGTGTCTTTTTGTGGTTTTAATGAAAGGCAAAAATATTTAATTCCTCTGCAAAAGATATTTGTTGAATATGTACTCAGTAATATGTGGTACCCTTTCATGTGTGTATTTTGGATAAATATTTATATCGCATCTTTATCCTTCTGAAAAATTGTTTATCTTATAGTCTGTGATTTGTACACATCAACTTTATACATATTTATAAGAAAGATTTTTAGAAGAGTAATTTTATTTGTTGGTTAGAAAAGAGTTAATATAGTTTGGCTTGATCTTGATTAGAGCTTCTTTGCTATATTTGCAGTAGGTGCTAGACCTAGACGACTCTTTCATGACCCCATAGTATCATTTATCGCATACGTTTATCTGTCAGGCTATCTATCTTCTTATGTTCACCATAGAGATTGATGATATAAAGTCCTCAGTACTCCTAAAATTACATCTTTCTTCCCTGTCAGTGCTGCACAGGCTTCCTTTCAGTTCCTAGTCCTGACATACTGTTTGGAAAATCTACAAACCCTCTTCACCTTTACCTACTCTTAGACCATAGTATTAAATCTCTAAGTCTTAATAAACTTTGTCCTTGTAATTTTGTAGGCATTTCAGAAAATTCAGGATATAATTGACCTAACAGAAAGGAGGGGAAAAAAGAAAAAAAAAGAACCCCAAACCCCTGCATTCTCATGAATTATGTTTGTTGCCTAATTTCCAGAACATCTTTTCACATTCAAAAGACATACATAGCCCAAGCAAACTCTGAAAAATATCACCCACAAGAACTGATGTTTAAACTAACTAGCTTAAGTAAATGTTTTATTTGATATGCAGCCAACTGTCATTGTTCCAGGGTTGAGATAGAGCATGTATTACCCCACCTTGGATTTGTGATGAAAGATGCTGGTGACTTAATCTCAGGTGAGATCATATAGCCCTAGTCAGGAGAACAGAAGTTTACTATCTGTGAAGAAGTTCAAAGTCAAAGCAGCTGTCTGCAAGATGTAGTTCAGAAAGTCAGACAAAAACAACTGAAAAAAGCAGCTTACAGAACATTTACTGAATATTCCTTATGCAGTCTGAAGTCCTTGAGGTTTACTAGATTTTGCCCATGTAAAATACCACTCCAGCAATAACCAATGTTACTTAAGTTATAAACGCATTAGTGGGCTTGTTAATAGTTGTAACCAGTTATATCTGTTGTATTGAAAAATAATAACCATTTTAAAGCTGTCATCAACTGGATTTTTAGCAAAGTAGTTGGATTACAGGTAATTGTCAGGTGTTTTGAGGAAATAAATGCACTTTTTAAAGTCCAGTTTTCTCACTGCTGCAATTTATGCTCCATGTATCCTGTAGGCACAACAGCTTCATTGTTCTGTAGGAAGCTGGCTTGCCATTCTCCCTTTTTGAATGAAAGTAATTGACCATATTTAATGTAGCTTTTGGCCACAAATGTTGCCATAAATGTCTTTCACTTTTGCACTACAAGACTGTAATGCACTTCAGGTACAAGGACTCACCGAAGAAAACAAATTTAGTTACTGCAAAAAGAATGTCAGTATTTGATGCAGTAGCTGTGAGGACTGGCTTGTTCTGTGGAGCACAGTTTCTTGTCAGAGTTTGTGGTAATTTATAATTGTTTCATTTATTAGTATTTTCCAGCTCTAGATTTCCCATGAATATTTTTCCTTTGAGAAATGGGTGGTATAATTTAAGAAAAGCCTTTGTTTTTAGAGATAATTAATAAAAATTTATTAAAACATCATTACTGAACCTTCCTGGACTTCAGCCATGTCAATTATGGGATGACTTTAATTATACTTCAGGGGCTTTTTAAAATTTTCTTATTTTTTAAAACAATGCTTACAGCTAACCATGTTTCAGGATCAAATTGCTCTACTCATCTTCCTAAAGGTCTCAGTTTTTGTGATTTGATTTATATGGTAACCTTGAAACAAAGAGAGATATTAATAGACCATTCTATTTAAATGAATGACTTGTCAGGTACAGGTTGACTACTTCAGTAGCCAGAAAGTCTCTTCCTCCAGGAAATGATTATAAGAGAAAGGCTTAAGGCTCTCAGTCATGTCTGTGTCTTTCCTCATTTAATATTCAACAGCTGTCAAGATTAGCATTGGTTTGAAGGACTCATTTGATTAGTAATGACTCTGATATTTCTACACCTCTCTTAAACTTTTTTTTTAAACTTTTTTTTAACTTTTTACATTCAAGTAGGAAGATCTGGTATGGCTTGGAAATACTGAAGTTGTCTGGATGCATGCTGCTTAAAAGCCTTCTGAGTCAGGAATTCCTGAGGAGCTCTATGCATTTAGGCTCAGTCCTTCAAAGGCAGATATCTCGTTATCTGCTGGATACCTCCTGAAATATGTATGCTTTCTTTTCCTCAACTTTTGCATTTATTATGCATCTTTACATTTATTACCACTTTCTCCTGATAGCTTTTCTCCCAGAAGAGAGGTGCAGGTTGTGACTTTTGTCTTCAGATAGAGTATTGCTTACACTATCTGCTGTTTGCTATGAACCACAAGATCCCATAAACTGTTTGGTCTAAAACACTGGCCTAAAAAGTACATTTCCATCATTTTCAAACATTCATGGAAGACAGGTGTGATGCCTGAGGGATGGAGAAAGGCCAATGTCACTCCAATTTTCAAATAGGGCAGGAAAGATGACCCAGGAAACTACAGGCTAGTAGGAGGTGACAGCCTCACCTCCATCCCTGGAAAGGTGATGGAACAACTCAGTTTGAATGTCATCACTAAACATATGAAAGAAAATATGGTTATCAGGGGGAGTCAACATGGCTTCACCAAGGGGAAATCCCATTTGACCAACCTGATAGCCTTCTGTGAGTGCCTAACTGACTGACTAGATGAGAGGAGAGCAGCAGATGTTATCTACCTTGACTTCAACAAGGCTTTTGACACTGTCTCCTATAACATCCTCATCAGAAAGCTCAGGCAGTGTGGCTTGGATGAGTGGACAGTGAGGTGGATCAAGAGTTGGCTGAATGACAGAACCCAGACAGTGGTGATCAGTGGCACAGAATCAAGTTCGAGGCCAGTGACCAGTGGAGTTCCACAGGATTGAATTCTGGGGTCAGTGTTGTTCAACATCTTCATCAACGACCTGGATGAGAGGACAAAGTGTATCCTCAGCAATTTGTCTGATGAAGTCAAACTGGGAGGACTGGCTGATTCCCCTGAAGGCTGTGCTGCCATTCAGCGGGATCTCGACGGCTTGAGAGTTGGGGAGAGAGGAACCTCATGAGGTTCAACAAGGACAAGTACAGAGTCCTGCATCTGGGAAGGAACAACCCCATGCACCAGTACACACTGGGGGTTGAACTGCTGGAGAGCAGCTCTGCAGAGAGAGACCTGGGAGTCCTGATTGATAACAAATTAACCATGACCTAGCAATGTGCCCTTGTGGCCAAGAAGGCCAGTGGCATCCTGGGATGCATCAATAAGAGTGTGGCCAGCAGGTCGAGAGAGGTTCTGCTTCCCATCTACTCTGCCCTGATGAGACCTCATCTGGAGTCCTGTGTCCAGTTCTGGGCTCCCCAGCTCAAGAGGCTGAGAACTTTTGGAGAGAGTCCAGTGCAGTGCCATTAAGATGATCAAGGAACTGAAGCTGTTTAATCTAGAGAAGAGGAGATTGATGGGAGACCTTATTAATATTTACAAATATCTAAAGGCTGGGTGTCAGGAGGTTGGGACATCCCTTTTTTCTATTGTAGCTAGCAACAGGACAAGGGGTAAAGGACAAGGGGTAAAGGGATGAAGCTGGAACACAAAACTGAAATAAACAAGAAATTTCACTTCTGTGTGACTCAACAGGTTTTCATAAGCTGCTGTTAGAATGTTACACAGTCAAGTGATCCTTGTATTTTATTTATTATTATTATAATTATCATTATTATTTTGTTGTGAGTCCACTCTAACAGATTTCATTTACCTGTACCTAGAGTTAGTATTATTTGGAGTTCTACTCTGTTTTAAAGCAGACATTAAATTCAGGTAAATATACATTGGATGATAGTCATGGCAGAGGAAGAAGTTTTCGAATGCACAGAAATGAATTCTGAAATAGAGGAACTGGATTTATTAAAATGATCATTGCTTGAGAAATGTTATTTATAAAGAGATTTTTCTGAGATGAAGCTTTTTGACAAATAGTCAACATATATTAGTAGACTTACCTTCAGTAAGAGTGTGTTCCTTTAGTACAGAGAAAAAAAAAAAAAGTTTAGATTTATGTAAGTCACAGATTTAAGACAAGGACCTCTTTGTTTGCAAAGATGACTTAAAAATTAATAAAACTGGTCTGCTGTCAAGTCCAGGATTATCACGACACTACATATCATCTGGTTTGACTCACTTTAGTGACAAGGAGTCCAAGATGTTATAATTAAGCAAAAAATTTAATGTTTATCCTACCAGTCCTTTTGCCATGAGTTTTGACATTGCCTTTTTACCAATATGGACTATGGTTTGGTATCAAATCAGTTTTAACATTTATAATTCTGCATAGTAGAGAATATATGCATGCAAAACAAAAAGCATTCTATCTTGATATTGAACTCTGTTAACTGACCTTATTAAAAGTGCCATCAAGTCTGGTGTAAAATCTAAGATGTTGGCTCTCTCTCCCTCTATATATATATATCATTCCAAATAAGTGAAATCAGAAGGACATGGTGATGAATTCATCCAGTCTGGAAGTAATAAGTGATCTGGGAGTAGAGAGGGATTGTTAAATATACTTTTAGAGATACTGTACTGAAGGAAAATAAGAATGGTTTAGAAAAGGGGAAGCTGGGGAGAGACTATTTTACAACCAAGCACTATGGAGCTGACAAATGAGTGATGGCCATCAGGTTGATAGTTCTGTGAGGTTTTTTGGAGACATATATATATATCTCTATATATAATGTTTGATTCTGTAAAGGAGCCTTTGAGCAAAACTGCAATGAAAGCTGTAAAACAGTGATAAAACAGTAAACTACCAACCCACAGGCTGAGCTCAACATTGTTATTCTGCTGCGAATTTCAATATCCTGCTGAGTGTTGTTGATTCTTAGCTAAGGATTGAAGTTTGCACATACTACCAAAATAACACAGAGATGAGTCAGTGAACATTTATATCGTATTTCCAACCAAGTATATCTTCATGACTGAGACTGGAGAGAAGGGTACTACAGATTGTCTCTCTTTTGGGATTACTGAATGTTTATCCAGACATATTAAAAAGCAATTTTTCTGAAGAAGAATATCCAGAGGCTCTATAGCAGAAGAAACTTAGTCTAGAGCCAGATTTGAACAGAAAGAAGGAAATGTAGGGTGTGAAACATGTACAGAAAGTGAAAAGAGCATTGATTTTTTTTTTTTTTTTTTTTGGTACTTTACCTCTCTGTAAGACCTGTGTTTTTCAGATGGGGGAGTCACTTATTTGGATGGATCAATGTGTCTCTCATAGATCACAGTCATCCAGGATGCAGTGAGTTTCTGCAAGGGTCAAGATGAGTAAGTCACTGAAGCATCTCTCAGAATTCAGAGACTACTTATCTTCTGAACATAGCCCTTTTGAAATGGGTGTTACTTTTTTGGACATCTGAATACTAAATGTTGTTGTTGAAAATCATAATTGTTCAAAAATAGATAAATCATCAAACAAATCAACTGATCAACTTTGTAGTTCATTCCATGCAATAGGAACCTTGCTACATACCATGATCTCTTCTGAATTAATGCTAACTGAATGCATCACCAGCAGTATATAGTTCAAAGAAAACGAGGTAAATAGAGGGTGTTAAGTTTTAGTTTTTCTTACAATGACACTGATGATAAGTCAGCTTATAGTTACTTAGACATTTTCTTGCCTTTCTAAGCAAAAATTCTCACCTCTTCTTGAATTTTGGTGAATTAGAGAAGCGGCAATCTAGGATACATGACTGTTCTTATTTGTATTAATATTACTTTAAAGGGACTTCCACATGTTGCGTACAGGCAACAAATTATCAATAACTAAATTTTCAGAGAAACATAGTACCTTTATTTTAGTCATTAGAGTAGCATTGATTTTCTCTGTTAAAACAGGCACAAAAAAAAATTACATATACATGTAACAAAGGTTTCATATGCATGATGAATTCTTAGGGTTAGAGTGAATTGGCTATATATTTGAAAAATCCAGACATTTGCATTTCCAGAACTCCAGTCACAAATATATCATGCTTGCAAACTAGAATTTTTTTGAACAAGTCCAATCCATTGGTGTTAATGGAAGGTATCATAAATAAACTATGTGAGGTACTGAAATCATATGTCCCAGTGGCTGCTGTTGCCAGTATCTGCAGAGGGCTCATATGCATATTGGATGATGTTTTCCATGTCTGCTCACACATTTGTAGAATCACCTCAACTGATCTGTCAGGTACCGAGCTATGTCTCTAAGGACACCTGCAATGTGTCTGATAGCAGTAAATATAGAAGGTTTTACTTGGGTAAATCACTTATCCTTCAGAAGAAGTTTTTAACTAAGTAAATTCTGAAGAATTTGTCTAAAAAAACCCACAGACATATACCAGATATATGACTGAGACATTGCAGGTAATTTTGTTGATACATAATGAATAAAAAAGGCAGAAAAAGAACAGTATAAATAAATTTAATCTTCCATTCATGGCTCTGAATTCCTGACTCAAATAATTTATTTGCAATTCCTTCTAGGTTGATGTGTTATTATTATATTATTTTTGTAAAAAATGTGTAGTTAATAATGCTGTTACTTGTATCTTCCTTTTTGCATTCAGCAAAAGGGATATGTTTGCTCAAAGCATCACTAGTATTGGGCACATTATGTTAGTCACTTGGGAAGTATTTAATGCACTTATAACACTTTATCAGCATGAAAGGAAGCAGAGAGAATCCAAACAAAAAGATTTCACACAGAGCAATAGAAAACAAGACTTGCACTGTAGAATATTCATAAAAGGCTTGCAGTAGAGCTGAGAGGTATCTGAAGATAGTAGATACTGTGTTAGCATACATATTTCTCAGTCTTTAAAATTGTATAAGCCCTCAGGTACATAGCCTCACACAGTCTCATTCAGTAGTCTTGAAGTATTAAACACTTGTTTATAAAAGACAGAATTCCCTAGATTTCATTGATTGTTCTTATGATGCCTTGAAGATATTGCTAACCATTTAGATTAGTAATACTTGGAACTCTGTACAAGACAGCTGCATATTTTCTGTGACAAACATTTATAAGAAACAAAATATCATTGATGAAAACAAGTTAGAAGAACAAAGAATTTATTGTAGCCCACATGAAGTTTTCAGCTTTGACTCATCAAGTCTGAGACATAAAAGAGCAATTTTAGGAACTTGAACAGAGCCAAAATGCAATGGTGCAAATTGGTGTGGGAGTTTTTATGTGTCTTATTTCATTGATATCGAAAGTAACTAAAAAAAGAGAGGAGAAAATTATAATAAAATGCACATGTTAATATACACTTCCTAAATTCTGCTTAAAGTCTTGTAATCTCCAAGCTATTTTAATCCATTTCCTTTTAGTTATAATGTCTTCTCCAACTTCCATATATAATGATTTTTTTAATATAACTTGCACTGTCCTGTATCCAAATTTGATCAAGTAATTTATTAATTTGATCAACAATTTGATCAAGTAATTTGATCAAGTAATTTATTCAATCAAAACCAATGTATTTTGTAATTAAGCTCACACCTGCACAATCTCTACATTAAAGTATTAATAAGTCTAGTTTAAGCCTAGAGGAAAGGAAATTTTTGCTAAGAGGATGCAATCCTAAACTGCAATTGTATTCAGTAGGGCACAGAACACATAGGCCATGCCTCTATCTTCCATTATTAAAGTATTCTATTATGTTGGGACAAAAATCAGGATTTTTTTGTTTCATGTGATGTTCTATTATTATAGAGAAAACTAAAGACTAAAAGTTGAGATTAAACTTGTGGAAAATTAATGTACATTAATTATTTAATAAATATGGAACAGTGACATTAAAAAATGGATGAGACTGAAGAACATATTATAAAATCATGAAATTAAACACAGCAGCAAATGTCACTTTCATTGCTGATTATTACATCAGCAACTTTAATATGCACATTCTAAACCCCAAATTTTTGCATAATTAATGAGATGATTTTTTTTTGTATTGGCACTGTCTATAGCAACAAAATGGAAGGAATTTGTGGCTACTGAGAGATTTGAGGATAAATGATGCAGTTTGGAGATCACAAAGAATCTGGTAGTATGTCAACATGGCAGCATTTGTGAAGCATTATGGTTAAAACCTTGAAAGGTAAGATGGTGATAAAATAGTGACTCCAACCATTAACCTAGCACTGTCACATCCACCACTAAACTATGTCACTAAGCATGACATCTACACATCTTTTAAAAACCTCCAGGAATGGTGACTCAATCTCTTCAGTGGGCAGTCTGTTCCAATGGTTGATTACCTTTTTGGTGAAGAAATTGTTCCCAATATCCAATCTAAAACTCTCCTAGTACAACTTAAACCGTTTGCTCTTGTTCCACTGTTTGCAGCCTGGGAGAAGAGAATAGCCACCTCACCATAACCTCCTTTCAGGTAGTTGTAGAGAGTAATAAGGTCTCCTTTCAGCCTCCTTTCCTTGAAGTCTTTTTCATTGAAGAATAGAGTTGACAGGGAATGTGAAGGTTTTCCAAGTCATCCCCATACTTCAGATCATTTGACAGATGTTCCATGGCATTTGTATAACGACAGAAAATCTGCAAATTTCCAACGCAATTTATTCATATTCGTTTAATATGTCTACCATCAAGACTTTTCTCCCATATAATTACATTGAATCTTGCTTGTATTTGGTCTGTAACTTCTTAGGTTGATTTTGGGCACAGAAAACAGACTATTCCTTTTACTTCTGAAAAAAAAATATATGTATTTGAGATATGTGGCATCACTTCATTCCTCCTCCACACTTTTTTCTTCAGGTCAAATAACTCCAATTACTTCAGTTATTCCTATAAAATCATGTTTTATCCTTGATCATTTCTTGTGTCTTCATTTTCTTTGTACTTTCATGAAACATGGTGATCAAATGCAGAGATTTGCATCAAATGAGTACCTACCAATGCTGAACAGAAACACGATTTTACATATTTTGAAGACTGTCTTTAAACATCTCTGTACTGTATTTAGGGTTTTGTTTTGCAAATACATTTCATTGTTGTCTTGTTTGGGTTTCAATCTGTATGTTCTTCATACCCTTCTCTGTCATCTCTGAAGAGATGTTATTTAGCCTCTTGTTCCTTAGTCCAAAGCATTTCTTCCTGGAATCACTCAAGACATTCTATACTCAGAGTGGATCTAGGCACTCCCCATAAATAAGCCAAAACCTCTTCTGTTCTTTTTTCACCTTTCCTTGGCAAATATATCCTTTTATGCTAATATTATAGTCAGATTAGGTGTCCTGCAAAATCTCTATTGGCACTTAAATAATGAATGTTGACACAAATGGTACAACACTCCCCTCCCCATTCAATAACTATTAATGACTAGCTTAATAAGGATTTGAATTTACAACCTGTATTTATATATGTAGTAGCTATAGATTTCAATCAGCAAAAAAACTATATCCTATGAAACTGATACAAAATAGGAATTTGTGCAATCCTTTATTTTGCATCTCTACATGCTGCTTTACACGTCAGGAATGGATTTTTTTTTTTTAAATAGCCAAATAATTCAAGCAAGAGTGTGGGAAATATTTGTAAATGCAGTCAACCAGTTAAATACAAAAACAACTGTACATGCACGTTGTCATATTCAAACAAAAATATTGTCAACATTTCTGTGTACTGTTCCCTCTGATCATTGTGCCATTTTTCCTTCATGATATCCACTTCCTGTTTGCTTCCTCGTTTTCTCTCTTTAGAGTTACACATAATTTTGCTTTTGAAATACAGCTTTGGAGTTAGAGAAGATATGAGAGAAGCAATTTGACAGGTCTGCAAGGACCTATGGAAAACCAGATTCTCACAATTTTTAAACTTGCTGCTAATGAGACAGAGGTTGGTCCTAACCATCATATGATTTGAGAATCAGAACAGAAATCACCTGATATATATGATCTTTGAAAACTACAGCATAAAAGTTTGCTTTTAGGTGGAATTAGGCTTTATTTAAAACTTGAAACTCTGTTGTATCTAAATGCAGGTGTGATAAAAGCCCCCTAGCAGAATTTGCTGTGTGGCTTATGTTGTAATCCAATATTTAATTAGGTCATTAAAAAAAAAGTTTATCTAGTTCTGCTCTGTGGCTGAGAAAGAAATTGTGTATGTATTGATGCTGAGATCCAATCACCACCCTTTAGCATTCATTCACTTCATTTTTGTCCTTTTCAGCAGAAAGAATTAGGAAACACATTTTAGAGAATTTAATGCACAAATAAGCATTGTAGTAATTCTATGGGGGGAGAAAAGTGGTCTTTAAAGGAGACAAAAGGAAACCAGAAAGTCAGGATGAGTCATAACATAAACTAGGACTAGAACTGTTTGTGGTGCAAATTTTATGGGGTGTGTCTCATAAAGATGAAGATTTGAGAATAAAAGAAAAGCAAGATGAAGGGTAAAAACACATAATACCAATATGAAGAGGGAGGGAAGAAATAAGTAATCCCAGGGAGTCAGATGGAGGTGTTACTAAATACAAGATGAAGAGGAATTGAAAATAAAATCTTCTCCACAAAGACAAATCGAGAACACTAATTCAAAACCCAAATCTTCTGACATAGTGTGTCCTAAGACGGTTGTCCAGCAGTTCTTTATGCTCCTGCCATCAGAAGTGGAAAGAAATCTGACTACCTTGGTGACTTCACATCAGAGATGTCTCTCTTACTCAGTATAAATTACTGGGAAGGTACATGAATAGAATTTGGTATCCCAGAAAAATGGCCATCCCATGCCAAATTTAAAGAAGTAAAAAGCAATTCAAATTTCCTCTTCTCCAGTCAGACTGTATATGTTTACCCCGTTTAAGTAGTTTATTTCTCAGAGAAAGAAACTGTCTTCACTTAAATGTGAAATTAGGAATAAATTTAAAAATTACTCAAGCAGACTGTGAAGTTATATTTGTTCATCTCTAAGACTCCTTTAACTTGCACAAGTCACGCTCATTTTGTCTTAAAATCTAGTATCAAAGAAAGAAAAACTCAGTCTGTGAACACCTTTGTAAGAGTTTAATAATATTCATTGGGATTCAACATAAAACATCTGAATAGTTTTTTCAATAATTTTCCTTAAACATGGATTCTCTAGGAGATAGAGCAAAAAGTGCAAAGGAGAGATTTATGACAAGTGTCACTGCACCTACAAATGCTTATTGATTATATATGGAGCTTGCAAACAAATGATTAATTGCTAGTTGCAGAAATAAAAATTCACAATTAACTTGTATGAGTTTCCCTATATCCAGTCTACTTATGTTATATTACTGTATCTTTCTCCATCACCTTGAAACATCACTTTTTTTATAATTGGAAAGTAAAGTAAAGCTAAGAACTGTTCATCATTGTTGCATCTATCATACAAGATTCTTTTTCAAAAGAAAAGGAAAAAGTATAATGCAAGACTCCTTGCTTGCTCTCAATATGAAAGCCTATCAACCTTTGCACAGGAAGAACTCTACATTTAGGTATTCATTGCTTTTAAGGACTTCACCTTAAAAGGAAAAGATGGCAGTAATAGAAAACAGGGGTCAAAGCAGTGTAGTAAAAAGCCCTAAAAGGCTTTTATTTTTGTTTTCCAATGTCATGTTTTGATTACAAATATTTAATGAGCTTAGATTTATCTTAGTACTAGAGACCATTAAATTTGTTAGCATTTGTGAATATTAAAATAACAGATAGTGTAGAATGGTTTTCCCAAGCAGTGATCATCAGCTCACTACCAGTGACCAACAGTTATGTCAAAACCTCAAGTCTCCCTTATAGTATTATGATTTAAAGTTTGAATGACAAGACTATATTTGGTTCTTGAAAAATGTCAATTGCAGCTAATGACTGAGAGGTTTATACAGTACTGTATAGGATGAACTAATCACTCTACAGGCTTCTAATGAGTGTCAAAATTGTAACAAACACCCTGCATTCAATTAATTTATGGATCTGGTCCTGAATTAACAAAAAAAAAAATTCTATGAGGAAAGGATATAAAGGGCTGAAATCTGAGAAGTACATGCTAGGAATATTCTAGCAAATTGGTATTGATTGACCTTCATCAAAATACACTGACATTTCATATTTTTATATGTCAAAGAATCTAGCTGTCTAATAAGATCTTGTGTGCCAATTTGTACAAGATACAGGTATAATAAAAATGAGGTTTAGGAATGAAAGGATTGCAAATACAATTTATAACATTGCTGCAGCCCAGTTTTCCAAGCTGCTAAAATATCATTAAATTGTAGACTAATAAAATGAGAATGATAAATAAGATCCCACAGATCGTAACTTTCAGAGATGAAAAAAAAAGAAAAAAACCAGTTGTAATGTATGTATATACTTCATAACTGTGTAGGTTACTCTACCTTCTTGAAACCATTTAGAAATCAATATACTAGCAATATTAACTTGTTTATTTAATTTTTCTTTATGATTTGATAGTCCTAGTTGTAACTGTTTACTAGGTTGAAGGATTTGAGGAGGTTTTATATTTTCATAAAATTATAGAATGGTAGGGTTGGAAGGGACCTTTAGAGTTCCTCTAGTCCAACCACCCTGAAGAAGCAGGTCCACTTAGATCAGGTCACATAGGAACATGTCCAGGTGTATCTTGAAGATCTCCAAGGAAGGAGACTCCACACCCTACCTTGGCAGCCTGTTCCACTTGTCCCTCACCCTCACAGTGAAATAGTTTTTTCTTATATTCAAAGACAACCTTTTGTGTTCCAGTTTCATCCCATTACCCCTTGTCCTGTTGCCAGATATAACAGAAAAAAGAGATGCCCCAACCTCCTGGCACCCATCATTTAGATATTTGTGAATATTACTGAGATCCCCTCTCAATCTCCTCTCTAGTTAAACAGTCCCAGTTCCCACAGTCTTTCCTCATAAGGAAGATGTTCCAGTCCCCTGATCATCTTGGTGGCCCTGTGCTGGACTCTCTCCAGCACTTCCCCGTCCCTCTTCAGCTGGGGAGCCCAGAACTGGGTACAGTACTCCAAATGAGGCCTCACCAGGGCAGATTTCATCAATTTTAATTGCTTTTCATAAATTAAAAGACAGTAGTTAGCAATGTATGTGTTTACAGTAACCATTGGATTTTTTTTTTTTTTTAAATACTCTGTGGTTTCACTAGTGTATGTCACTGATGAGTATATAACATAGCAAATGTAAAGAAATATGAGGTGGAAATCCACAATGTTAACAAAGTGAAGATTTGATTCTTGCACTGTTTTGGGGAGTTGAGAAAACAATAGAATACAAACAAGCTGTCTTATGTGTTTTCTTGAAATATTGTAGGATTATACTATAAGGCTATGAAAATACACAGGGAAATAAACCCTCAGATCAATGTCAAGCTTTATCACTTAATGGACCAAAGCAAAAAATCTCTTCAGAGACCAAACCTGATAGAGTTCAGATAGAGAAAAAGCCCCACTTTCCGAAAAATGTTTTCTCCATCAGCTTCTTAGAGATCTCAGTCACAAAAATCAATTTGATACCTTCAGGATGGACAAGAAATTAATTTTTCTGAAGACATTTATGAAGATGATGCATAGGCTCCATTTCAGAAACTGTGGCACATTCCTTCCTCCAGGACTTGAACTATGTAGATGGCCTATCACTGCATCTTGCTACTGTAGCTATTTAAACTACAGGTAAAGGGGGCATTACTTTCTGAAACAAAAATATGAGTTTAACCCTATCCATGTCAATTCAGATGAGATTTTCCCTCTGTAATATGCACTCTGTTTTTGTTTCCTTAAACTCTAAAGCTCAAGACATAATGTTTATATTCAAGAAAGAAGATGTGTTTTATCAATGGCTATGGAACAATTCCCAGGTGAAATGAGATCTTAAAGAAATACTGCAAAATTTTCCTCATTTTTTTAATCTCAGATATAATCACAATTTAAAAATGCCTATTGGTCTCAAACGCCAGAATTTATGCCCTATAGAAGCTCCTCCATGTGCATTTCTTTTGTTTCCTGCAAGGGACACTGTGTAGAAACAGCTATTGAAGTACAACCTTCTGATCTAGAAACAGACTGAAAAGGTGCAGCACACAAAATGGAGACTGGTAAGCACCATTTTAAGACTTTTAGTGTTGCACCTGTACTTTCACACTAGGACCTAGATCAAACAAAAAAAACTCTCACCAGTCACGCTTGGAAAGAATTTAAAAATGCATACGGGGCTTGTGCCGACCTGTAGAAATGAGTAACACAATCAGAACACTTTTCTGTGATTTTTGAATCTCACCAACTAAAGATGCTATTCAATCTGATGAGTAGGAGGAATTCTAGAGAACATCTGAAGGAAATTTGTGTCTTACTAGTTTTCCAATGAAAATGAATGAGAAACTTACAAGTTTTCACAAACTTCCCTTGAGCCTCTGCCAGTTTTCAGAAAACAGCACTATAGTAATTGAACTGAGTGATGAGATTGATGTCAGGATTAAAGGTTATAGGCTATGAGGACAGGCTGTGAATGTAGACCAATAAGGCCTGAAAATATAGGTTGTCAAAATGCTGTATGCTAACATGAAGGAAAACAAAAACTGTGTAAAACTGATACCATGCAGAACTAGATTGTTGCTTATTCATTAGTTATGGCTATGAGGCCAGTTGTTAGTCTAAGCCAAGTTGACTGTGTATTGCTTTAGCAGTTCTAAGCAGAATTAAACCTGTTCTGACTAACTGGGGATTTATCCCACATGGGAGAAATCTCTGAGGAATGTAAACCTGTCATTGCAGCAACCTGGCTAAGGAAATGTACTGGGGCAGGAAAGACTATACTTGGAGCATACTATGCTCCAGTCATCTCTGCCAATGTAATTGCCTCTAAGGGGTTCTACCATCTGGTGCAAGTTACAGAAAGCCTGAGGCTATTTTAACTTGTACTGGGATTTAGTCTAAGAGTAGGGAAGTGCTAAACTGGCTTTAAACCATTTTTACGTTCTTCTCTCTTACATCTACCAGAGTATTTCTCTAATTACAAAATCTACTAAAAATCCATTGAAGTTCAGTTAATTAACATGGAATTGATTCTGACTTCAGGTGAGAAATAGATCTTGGAACCAAATGAAATTCTGTGTTTTCTGTTTTTCATGCAAATACTTCTAATAATAAGAAAAACAGGCAAATGTCAAATGCATAAGGAAAATATTCTCAGAGCAGGTTTTTGGTTTGTTTTTGGTTTGTTTTTTCCAGAATGTTTCCATTAAGTCAATTAGAAATTCTAACTTGCTGAAATACATCCAAGAGTAATAACAAAAATACCTAAATAAATAAAAGGTGTACATATGCAATTTGATAGGAATGAGGTATGGATACAGACCTGTCATCACTCACTCCCTACATAATTTTACCTATTCCACACCTATGGCATGTGGTAGCAGTGAAAGAGATAGCCAGATTTTAATATTACAGATGTATATATGTGTGTCCTTTGGAACTCACTCTGGAATTTTGTTTATTATTCTTCAATCTCTTGCTAGTCTCTCATATTATCAGTTCATCACGACAGTATATTATAATTCTGTTCTACACAAAAAGAGTGTGGACATTCAAGCATATGTTATCAAAAGTCAGAGTGATCATCCAAAGATAACTATGGCTCACAGCTATAATAGTATTTATTTTCTTTCTTTTTTTTTTTTTTTTTGATGAAGAGATCAGTTGCTGGAGAATGAAGTTAGATTTCTTGTTGCACATTACTACTTCTGAGGTGGGTATTTTTGTTGTTTGAGTCACATTATGTTAGTGAGACACAATTTTCACAGTTTATGGGGTTTGGGTTTTTTGTTTGTTTGTGGTTTTTTTATTTGTTTGGTTTTTTTTCTGGGTATGTGTAAAATGGTTAGGCAAACCATTCTGGAGTAACTGTCAGCTTTATAATCTCTGGTGATTCTGGGGACTTGATTACTTCAGTGCTCCTTGATGTTACTATGAACTAACCAATGCAGCTGAGTTATACTACTTCATGAGAAATCGATGCATAGACACTGAATCAGGGCCTTCAGACTTCCTGGGTATCACCCTCCTCTCACTAGCTATGGTCTAAATTTCTACCATTAATGATTATTTGTATTATTGTGTTTCATGGTCAATAAGACTCATTGCTTAGAGACAATAGCTATGTGTATCATTGAACTTATATAAGTAAGCACCATTCCAGTCAGGATGGTTCAGGAACTTTTACCTTTACAGGAAACAGAGCTTTACAACTGCTTGCATGACTCATACCTATGGACATTTTGACAAAAGTAGTTTTCTTGTTTTATTTTCAAGTATTGCAATTTTTTCTTGTGTATTTACATACAGTTTTCTGCAAGAAGCAGTGACTATATACAAACATGAAATGAGTAAACTAACATTAATTATACTAAGAACAGGCTCCAGTTTAATCAATGAAGTTATTTCAGACATTATAACAAAATTAAAATGAGGCTTGCATAGTACAATACAATCCATATTTTTACACATTCATCTTTCCTCTTGTGCTACTTTGTTCATAATAGGAACATTTAAAGCTAAAATAAATAAGCACAAAACTACAGTTTATTTGGAAGACAAGTTCAAGACTTTTTGCAATATTTCATCATTCCATAAGCAATTTAAGGACACAGAAAATCCCTAAATTAAGCAAACGTGGCAATACAAAGGTTAGATTGTGCTACTGGGAACTTGAAAAATATCAATATTTAATTAAGGCTATACAGAATTGTTAAAGGCTGTTGACAAGTACATAATGAAAACTCAGAGCTGAGTACATATTTTATGAACCTGAACAGTATTTTTGGTTTCAGTATCAAATTTTAGTAAACAGCAGAAAAGTGTCAATGAAGGTCACAGGTATATTAGTTGACCTCCTCTTTTTATTGACTTACCGCTCATGAAGTTTGATAGGGCAATCTCTAGACTCATAAAAGCAGTACTGGGACTATGAAAGCTGAATTTCTTGTCTAGAAAACAGATAAGGCAGGCTAACAGTTTAGAATGGTGATCCAGCTTAAGATAGCTATAATAAGGATAGAAGAAAAGAAGAACATCAAAGAGAAAACTAGTATTTAGAACATTGTTGTCATAAATTGAGACCACAATGGATCATAAGCCAATTATAATTTTATTAATTGTAGCAAGTAGAATAAGAGCAAAGACAGCGCTGGACGACAGGGGAGTCTGCGCTCCGCCAACTGCCGTACTGATTAGTTTAAACAGTCCTTTTTATACATTTTACATCCGTGGCTGTGAAGTAGGAAAACTGCTCTGCGCATGCTTCAGTTGCTGTGAGGGGTCGGTTTTTTTTTTTTTTTTTTTTTCTGTTTTTCGGTGGTTACTGAGTAAGAAGTTTTCCTTCTTTGTTCTCACTTAGAGTTGTTTATTTTATCTTCGTCAGTCCCTTAGAACATCTTGTAGTCATCCTTGAGCAGTATCTCTCCTGTTTACACAAATGGTGTCTGGTATGTGAAGGCAATTGCAGCTATCTTATCTCACATGAGTGATGTCCTGCAGCTGTTCGCATAAGCACTTTCTTTTCTTTTGTCGCTTAACCTTTACATTGAACTTAACATAAATTTTAATAAACAATACCTTAATTCATAGTTTCTTACAATCCCCCCTTTTTCTTTTATCCCATTATTGTTTATTCACTGCAGGTAAACCTTTTTCCACAATTTCGACACTTATCATAACACTCACAATATAGTCCCTTACAGTTACAATCATAATTTTCACGTGGCATATCGCATTCACAATAATCCTCGTCATCTTCATCTTCATTAGTAGATACACTTTTATAATCTGTCTCAGGCCTTGTAGTTAGGATGAGTAATTTAGCTATGTCAAACCGCTCCTTAATAAGATGTAAAATATAACGTAATATACATGGTCCAAATACAAGTCCCAGAATCAACATAATAAGTGGTCCTGCTAAGGCAGACAACAAAGTGGTTAGCCAGGGTGAAACGTTAAACCAATTTTCGTACCATGATCTACCCGTCTCACGATCTTTTTTACGTTGCTCTAATCTTTTCCGAAGTTTAGACATGGTGTTATTCCGATGTCTGAACTAACCCATTTAGTTCCTGGTGTCGGGATAGCCCATTTGTCATATCTGTGTTGTGGTTTCTTACATCCAGGAGGTCCCCAAGTGATGTCTATATATCTATCTCCTGTTGTTTTCCAATCTGAAGCTATTGTCTCACAACCCCAATAACCACAATAATAATGTCCCGGGTAATTACAATAACTTTTTTCCAGGGTTTGAGGCTGGACATATGTACCATGCCTTGCATTGCGCTTGGGTGTAACCCAAATTTAAACAGTTTGTTGGATGACATCCCATTGCTTCAAAAGGTATTAGTGAAAATAAAGATACAGTAAAATTCCAATTTCCTTCCGAACTGCTTCGATTTTGTATAAGCTTACTTTCCTGTAAGTTATATAATTTCCAGAGCATTGGCTCATGGGGGTTCCCATTTGCTTGAGTTAGTATCAATAGTAAAGCCACCAGTATACCAGGAAAAACGGTATTTGTCAATTTTACCAATTTAAGTATAATTTTACCAGTCCTAGGGAAGTTCGACCATGGTTGCTTTTGCGTCCCATTGTTTTGGTTCTTTTCTCCACAGTTTGTTCCTCCTCTGCCTCGCCTGTCGACTCGGTTGCTTCGAGCCACGGGGTGTACCATCTTCTCGGCAGCAAGGGAATTCTTCAGGAGATAGCTTTTACCTATTTACATAGGCTTTAATGGGACAAAGCAAGATACAGTTAGCACTTTTCTTTATAGTTAGGATTTCAACTACAAAGAGGATTGGTTCGTTGGAGTGGTTTCCCAACACTGTGTGCAAACTCCTATTGGAGGGTATCCACATTCACCATTTATCCTGGCATACCTTGCACCTAAAACAAGCAAATGGATATCAATTGCAATTTAAATTATTACATCTAATTCGTATATCTAGAGTGTATACCTATTATTTACATCTGCATATTGTCTATATTCAACATTGTGTGGTTGTATGAGTTTAGCAATTCCCTTCAGCACACTTTGTACGCTTAGATAAACAAAGAAATAATGGATAAACAAGAAATAATTATTGCAAATATAAATGACAATACACTTTATACCAAAAGGTAATGCAGTAAAATAGTCAAATAAAGTCTCTATCATTACATTATCTTTTCAGGGTTATCTTGGTGTCACCTGGAGTACTGATTACTTTCCAGTGGGGTCTTGTTACTGGGCCTTTAATGCAACTGGCATGAGTCCATCCACGCTCAGCAGTCCGGACAGCTGTTTCTGTTGTGAGCAAAACAAGATAAGGTCCCTCCCAGCTGGGTCTTAGAGTTTCTTCCTTCCACACTTTAATCAATATCCAATCTCCAGGCTTGACATTATGAATTTTTTTTTAAGTCCAACAGGGGTCGTTGCACAATCAGTCCCTGCTCCCAAAGCTTGTTACGGTGTTCTGCTAATTGCGAAACATAGTCATTAATCACACAATCTCAAATTAAAACATTAATGTGTTAAATGATCCACCATTACTAATAAATATTTGTAAAGTCCAACCCTAGGTAGTTCAGTAAAATCCACTTGTATGTGTGAGAAGGGTCTGTATGCTGGGGAACGTCCCCCAAGGGGTTTTTGTCTCATGTTATTTCGATTAACCTTTTGACAGGTCTCGCAGGCTGCTGTGTGCATAGTCAAAATCGTATTATAATTGCCTGCCACTTGTTTTGCTTCTGTATCGGCGGCATTATTTCCCCTGACTTGATAACTTGTACCTCGCTGGTGTCCCTTTATATGTACAACTGCTATTTTATTCGGCATTTTTAATGCCCCCAGAACTCGCTGAATCAATTCCGGGTGTATCAATTCTTTTCCCTGCGAGTTAACAAATCCTCTTTCATCCCATATTTTTCCAAAAGTGTGTACTACTCCGAACGCATAGCGTCTGTATATATAGTTCCGTCTTTTTCCTCCTTTTCACATTTCCCAGCGCTCTGTGTTCCCCGCTGCAGTGCGGCTGGGACGGCATTGCTGGGGGGTGGGGGGGAGAGTGGGCAGCAGCAACAGTAAGTCCTATCCTCATGCCAGGGCGAGCAGGACCAGCTCGGGGGGGGGGGCGGGAAACCTTGCACAGCCCCAGGCTGGCAGCCAGGGGAGGCAGGCAGGGCTGTGCCTGGGCATCCCCACGGCAGCCAAAACAATCCTCAGGGCAGCACCCAGGGGCTCTGCACCGTGACCCGGCCGTACAGCTCCAGATACCGCCACTGCTGCCAACAGCTATGATCCAGCTGCCCCCTCCAAAAACACTTCTTCCAGGGGGAAGAGGAGCAGGGTAGGGGCACAAGCGGGGCCTGATTCTATTATCTTAAACTCTCCTTTTTCCAACTTAACGATGGCATATCCGGACAATCGTTTACCTTCCACTATTCGTGATGACCCATCTATAAATAATACTTCTCCATATTATAGTTCTTCTTCTAAGTCTGGCCTAATATGTGTCTGCTGTTCAATTGTTTGAAAACAATTGTGTAACAGTTCATTATCTTCTCCTGGGTACAAAAATTCAGTGGGATTAACTGCCCCAATAGTTTTTAAAGATAGTTTAGGGGATTCTATAAGTATTCCCTCATACTTTAATAATCGGCTATCTGTAAGCCATTTTTCTGCTTTTTATTGCAACACTCCTCTGATGTTATGTGGAGCATATAAGACAACTTCTCCATTAAAGGTAATACGATTTGTTTCTTCAAGTAATAAGGCAGCAGCAACAATGATTTGTAAGCAGCTCGGCCAACCCCTGCTCACAGCGTCTAACAGTTTTGATAGGTATGCCACCGGTTTCTTTTGTCCGGCCCATTCCTGAGTTAATACTCCGAATGCTGTTCTTTCATGTGTGTTAACAAATAAATGGAATGGCCGCTTTAAATCTGGTAGGCTTAAAACCGGTGTTTGGCTTAGTTCCCTTTTGTGCAAGAAAGTTTAGGAATCGAATGCTTTCTTTTCTTACATCTTCCTTATTATTCCCTGCTATAAGCAGATCATCTACATATTGTAACAGCAAATTTCCCGTTTGTACCTGGTATTCTTTTAAAAGCTCTTCCAGGGCCTGTCCAAACAAATTAGGGGACTCAGTGAACCCGTAAGGGAGCACGGTACATCTTAATTGCTGTTTACGGCCTGTTTCTATGTCTTCCCATTCAAAGGCAAAATAATCACAGCATTCTTCTGCCAGTGGACAGGCCCAAAAGGCATCCTTTAAATCAATCACACTATACCAGGAGTTATGGGGTCCTAACTTGCTTAGCAATGTATATGGATTTGCTACTACAGGGAACCGGGTGATAGCTCTTTTGTTTATTTCCCTTAAATCATGTACGAGCCGATATTTCCCATTCGGTTTCTTTACAGGAAGAATGGGGGTGTTAAAGGGTGACATACAAGGCTCTAAGATTCCTTGTGCTAATAACCGATCAATTTCTGGTTTTAATCCTCTCCGTCCTTCTAGAGATATGGGATATTGTTTTACCCTCACAGGTATGTGGGGTTCAGAAATTTGGACTTTAATCGGTGGAATTTCCAGTCTGCTAATTGTGTCCGGAGAGTACCAGACATCGGGGTTAATTTGTTTTTTATCCTCCACGGTCAAAGGATAAGCAGACACTAGCTCTTGATTCTTTACTTTAATTTCTGATTGCAATTCAACAATTAAATCTCATCCTAGCAGATTAAATTCTGCTTCAGGGACAAGCAAGAGTTCACCCATTCCGAATTTATTTTCAGTTTCAAATAATACATTTTTGATTTTGTTTACTTTAAATGGTTCTCCTTTTGCCCCAATCACTTGTACTTTTTCGGGGGAAATTTTACATCCCTCAGGTATTTGTTTAATAGTCGATTTTTCAGCTCCAGTGTCTACCAAAAAGGTGAACTCTTGTTTATGGGGACCTATTTTTAATTTTATCAAGGGCTCATGATGACTCCGGTCCCCTAAAATATAGAGCCCCTGACTCCCCTATTCCGCTTTCAAAATTTCCTCATCCCTGATCCTTTCTCTACAATTCTTCTTTACATGTCCCTTTTTTCCACAGTAAAAACAACATCTCTGTTCCTTCTTTACTACTACATTCCTTGTTTCGTTCCAGCAGCAGTTTGTCTTTTACGATCCTCTCTGACCGCTGCTACCATCATTTTCACTTGCCGCTTGCTGCTCTCCTCCTCTCGCCTTACATAGACTTTCCGGGCTTCCCTCAATAATTCATCCAACCCTCTCACTTGCCAGTCTTCTAACTTTTCAATCTTCTTTCTGATATCCCCCCATGATTTTGCTACAAACTGAGTTTTGAGGAGTGCTTGCCCTAAAGGGTCGTCTGGATTTACCCCAGAATACAGCTGAAGGGCTTTCCTCAGTCGTTCTAACCACTCAGTAGGGCTCTCATCTTTCTTTTGCATTTCATTTAATGCTTTATTAATATTCTGGCCACGGGGTACTGCTTTTCTAATTCCCTGAATTACTATAGTTTTCAGGTCCTGCATATGAGTTCTATGCACTGGATCATGATTATCCCAATTAGGTCTTTGGAGTGGCCATTTTAATATTTGCTTTAGGTCCCTGGGCATGTTGAGCATCCCACAATCTGCTCGTCTAATCATGTCTCTTTCCTCGGTAGTAAATAATTGACCAAGGATAGATTGCATTTCATCCCAAGTATAAAGGTTTGATCCCAAAAGGAGGAGGGGGAGACTTTTGTTCCAACTCCGGTGGGGGAGTGGGTGCTCTGGGGACCTCTGGAGAGGCTGTGGGAGCAGGAGGGGAAATGTAAGGGGGGGTTAGAAGGGTTTCGTCTAACTCTTCCTTCTTTTTCTTTTGTTTAGCTTTTATTTCACCCAGCGGGTAAAGTCTAGTTCCCGGTCTTTTTAGCCACACTTCCGCATACTGACTTTCTTCCGGGTTAAGGGGTTTTTTATTATTAACCCAGAAATTTAATTGTTGTCTTATCCAATCTTCTTCTGGCCCGCAGACTAGCCAAAAGACATTTTCAGAAATCTTCTTCCCTCCCCATATCTTAGTACAGTATTCTATCATTTTCTGCTTATCTTTCCCTAGGGTTTCAGGGAAATATCTCCAATTGTCTAAGATACATGCCAGAGGGGTATTCTTAGGTACAGCAGGTACCCTTCCCATGGGTGTCGAAGGCTTGCTGCCCTTCGCCCCCATCTTCTGGATTATCCACAAACACACACTCACTTGCTCCCCTTGTTCCTGGCCCAGTCCCTCGCGGGAGATGGGAAACGCAGTACTTAAGGGTCCACACTCGCTTGGTTCAGTATATCGAACCTCTCATTTGTTATAATCCAGGATACCCAATCCCGCCCGAACGGATAACCCGCGAACCAATTTTCGCAATATACTCACGCGTCCCTGCGTCTTCGTCCGGACTCCCGTGCACAGAATTTTTATGGGATTTTACCGGTTTCCCTTTGCTCAGTATTCTAGAATTTAGGTTCGTCGGTAAGGTTGAGGTAGGCTGTCAGTCGCGGGGCCGCGGATTGCCGCGGGGCGCCTCCCCGGAGGACTGAAGCTCACCGTTCCTTATCCGAGTCACGGCACCAAGATTGTCATAAATTGAGACCACAATGGATCATAAGCCAATTATAATTTTATTAATTGTAGCAAGTAGAATAAGAGCAAAGACAGCGCTGGACGACAGGGGAGTCTGCGCTCCGCCAACTGCCGTACTGATTAGTTTAAACAGTCCTTTTTATACATTTTACATCCGTGGCTGTGAAGTAGGAAAACTGCTCTGCGCATGCTTCAGTTGCTGTGAGGGGTCGGTTTTTTTTTTTTTTTTTTTTTCTGTTTTTCGGTGGTTACTGAGTAAGAAGTTTTCCTTCTTTGTTCTCACTTAGAGTTGTTTATTTTATCTTCGTCAGTCCCTTAGAACATCTTGTAGTCATCCTTGAGCAGTATCTCTCCTGTTTACACAAATGGTGTCTGGTATGTGAAGGCAATTGCAGCTATCTTATCTCACATGAGTGATGTCCTGCAGCTGTTCGCATAAGCACTTTCTTTTCTTTTGTCGCTTAACCTTTACATTGAACTTAACATAAATTTTAATAAACAATACCTTAATTCATAGTTTCTTACAATTGTTCTTTCATGTGATAGCTTACCACTTGACTGATGGTTGTAGGTTTGTCTAGTAAACAAACACTCATATGTTGTTATGTACAGGTGTTTTTCTCTCTTCACCCAATAGAAAAGAAAAGAAAAAAATGGTCATCATAAATTAGTATAATAGTGCACAAAGTGATATCTGTTTCCATGTCCAGGCAAGTTCATTAGCATTGTAGCGTTACTGGCATGACAAGTCGCAAAGCATTGCTGAAGTCAGCAAGTAGTATAATATGTGTCTGTCAAATGTTACATTATTATGCTCTCAGAAGTACTCAGGGTCTTATGAATTTGTTTGGTGTCATTGCTTATATATGATCCAGTAGCAGTTTGCTACATTCTATGTTGGTGTGATTGGTCTGGCTAATACCTTTAACACAATTACTGGTTCCCATAAGAAGCATTTTATCATGATTTGCAAACTTTAGAATTAAAATACCTCTCAATTATTTGGCAATCTAAACAAGACATAAAAGATCAACATGATTACCTTTATGAATGTTGAAAACTTAATTGTCTACTTCACATTATCATGTAGAATTCCATTTAGGTTACTCCCAGCTGACTCACAGGCCGTCATACCTTGCTACCATTGCCAGGCATTTGTTGACATCCACATTCTGGACAAGCTTGTGGAATTTAGAAGTAATATTCCTAATGTGCAGTTGCAAATCAAAACGATTAAATGATTTGCCCTCAGATCATAGAAATGAATCCTAAGTAGGGCTAAACAAATAATATGTTTCTTGGTGTTATCACACACAAACCATATTTAGGTGGAATGGAAAGTGGATTTTTGCTATATTTTCAATTAATCTATTTATAAAATAGTAATTTAATTTTGAGCTTTTTCTAAAGGGAAATTTCATAAAAATGATTTAAAATACACTTCTGGAATTGCTTCAATTGAATTAGCTTCTTTTTAATGTTGTGAGTTTTTTTCAGAAGGAAAGTCGCATAATGAAATCAAAATTAGTTTGTGAACATTTTCTTGTTATCAAACTTCTGTTTTTTTTCCACCAAAATCTCTCAAATTGCACTATATTTTTTAGCCTCATTTTATTGCTTTGCCTCCAATTCTTTTATTTTGCTGTCAATAGAAAAGTCTTTTTCTAGATATCTGTGATTTAATTCCCCTGCATCTTTCTGCAATTCATCTGTGTTTAACAAGATGAAAAGAGTGACATCAATATAAACTATGACAGTAGAAGTAGTGCAAAGTTATTTGGCCCACCATCCATGGAGTTGATGTTTTCCCACGCCTGTGTGCACTGCCATGCAGAGGTAGTGGTTTGAACAGGGAACACAAACTCCAGTTTGTAAAACTGGAGTAAGAAACATACTTTCAGAAAGGTTAGTCTACTTAGACATAAGACCACACAGAAATACTGCTTTTCTTCTACAGATGTCTTGATCCTGAACAATAACAAGGTCTCTGTCCAAGGTATTTCATCATGATGCCCAAAAGTAGTGAGTCAGGCTTTCTTTCCTACTTCCATATGGGTTTCTTTCCCATTCTCCATGCCCACACTTTTCATCTGCCTCTCAGTTCATTCATGATACTTTTTTAATCAATCCCAGTCTCATGTGTGAAAAAAATAGATTTTACAATGCAGCAAATCTTTCTGAAGGACAAGAAATACTGTATATATCAGAAAATAGAACCAACTTTAATTGTCACCTGAGATTCGTTTTTAGTATTCTTATATTTAGGGAGGGATTGTCCTGGTTTCAGCTCAGATAGAGTTAATTTTCTTTCTAGTAGCTGCAACGGGAGTCTGTTTTGGATTTATTATCAAAGAATGTTGATAAAGGGGAAGATGTTTTGATTATTGCTGAGCAGCACTTGCACAGCTTCTAGGCCTTTTCTGTTTCTCTCCCTGCCCTCCAAACCAAGTGAGCTGGGAGAGTCACAAGGAGCTGGGAGGGAGCATGCAAAGGATAGGTGAACCCAACCGACCAAAGGAATATTTCAGACCATAAAACATCATGCCCGATATATAAACAGGGGGAATTTGTCAGAGAAGGGCAGTTCACTGCTCAGACAGCAGCTGGTGAGCAATTGCACTATTCATCACTTCGTTCTGGTTTAGTTTTCTTTGTATTTTATTTCTGTCTCTGTTATATTTCTTTTCATTACTATAATTATAATTACAATATGGTATTATTGTTGTTATTACTATATTTTGTCTCATTTTAGTTATTAAATGGTTCTTATCTCAATCCACGAGCTTTAATTTTTTTTCTGTGATACTCTTCTCCATTCCTCCGTATAGGCGGAAGGGGTGAGAGAATGACTATGTGGTACTTAGTTTCTGGCTGAGATTAAACCATGACAGAGATTTTAGATGGCAAGAAAATAGATCCTTTATTTCACAGATTTTATAAAGGAAGAACTAAGGCTCTCATTAATGAGCCCAACATAAGTAATCTCACCTGTGATATTGCAGTTTTGCAATTCAAGTTGTTTGTGTCTAATTCTTTGATAGGAATGTGGTAATATTGCAAATTGGACCATCTATTCACAAAATAATTCAATAAAACTTCTTTATTTTACTAGACAACTGAAAAGCCATTTAACTTTGCACAATTCTTATAAGGCAGAAAACAGTACAGTAAGTATAATTTATTTCCACTCACATAATGATCCACTCATTATGGTCAACTAACCACAAACATCAAATTTTCCTAAAAAATCATCACAAGACATTTTTCAGGTTCCTTCTCTAATGTTTTATTTTTTCAACCAGGCAGCCTCCTATTTTTATCAGTATCCTTTGGAGAATTGTTATTTATTGTATTGCAAGGATTCTCCCTTATGGCATCAACTGTAATAACCACAGGTTAGAAGAGATTACAGAGCCCTTTTGCACCACTGTGCTTTCTTCTGAAGCTTGCGCGCTGACTTGTCCCAATAACAGTTTTACTCAATGCTTTTACAGATTTTCCTCAAACACAGAATGATTCACCATCTTTTCTTACCAAATCACACCTGCTGATATTATCTTGTCTCTTTTTAAAAATCCCTTATCTGTAAGTTAATAGCTATCTTATTTTATCTATAACATACTACTACAGTTGGCAATGATGTTTTTTCAGTTGTCTTTCTGTCACTTAGCAAATACCAGTTAAAGGGATCAGTAAAATGCTCCTATAATTCTATGATGCTGTTGAACATACTGTATTTAATACAGTGACAAATGGTCAGTATATTCATCCAAGTGAATGAAAACTTTACTTGCTTTAACCTAAATATTTATTGTTCTGGGATCTGCAAATATGGGGCTTAGTGCCAAGTTTAGAAATGTAACAACTCTGGATAAGAACTACTACAAAACCATGGAGAGCTCTGTATATAAAACGATGTCAGAATCAGTTGCAGTAATCAATAGATTTTTTTTCTTCTTTATGCTTCAATGCTCAGTCAGGTATCTGCTCTATCCCCTAACAAAGGATCTTCACAATTTGCAGAGAAAGATGACATAAAACTTCTTGAGCTTTGAGGTACTAATATTGACAGTATTACTACATTTTTGTGCAACATACACTCCTAATGTAACTTCTACCTTTAACCCTCTAACACTAGGGCTTAGGACATGAGTGATCTGGTCTAAAATTCTCCTTCCACAAGAAGCAGCAGGATTTTTAAGTGAATCTATGAGTAATACTGATGCAAATATTAGTTATCTAATTGGCTTCATGTTCTACATTATGGAATTAAAAAGTCTCCTTTTTTATTTCTAGGGACTGGTGAAAAACTGAGAAGTGGTGAAGAGAGAAGGGCACTGTGGAAAACAATGAGCCAAGTGAACTCTGACTGAGTCATTCTGGATTTTAGAATTTATCCACATGGTTATAAGCATGCACTATTTCTAGGGGTTAATCTTGTTTGTACTAAAGCAAATCCTGCCGTACTCCACAAAAATTTTGCACTGCTAGACCTTTTTGTGTTTCTGTTGCTGCTTTAGAAATATTTAAATTCTTTATATAATCTTATAATTATATGTAGAGAAAAAAATGAAAAAAAACCCTATTTAAAAAAAGTAAAAAATCTACATATCATGCAATAAAAATAGCTTTTTTGCTTTCTTATTTCTGAGATAAAACCCTGGACATTAGAAAAACTATTAAGGATAGTTTGTCAAGGGTATAAAAATCATTATGACTGTATTGTAGAAGACATGTGCAGAAAATACCTTTTCCCAGTATTTGCAGAATTTGTTTTAATAGTATTGAGAAAAGGAATATAGTTAGTACAATGACATCTCAATAGAAGCACAAATGTAATACTGATGATCCCTTTTAATTTTTAACAAATCTCTAGTCAAAAGTAAATATCAGACCATATTCTTTTAACAACTTAACTTTTTGCCTTTTTCTATTCCTTTTACAGTTGTTGTCATGGAAATTTAAAAAAAAAAAAAAAGCATCAGTGTCTCAGATGTTAGGTAAATTGCGGATAACAACATGCAATTCTGACCTGATTAGTGTTTTTGATTTTGGTCCAGTATGCCTGACGTTCGTCTGCAACTCCAGTGTCCAATTTCAGTGGAAAGGAGATGAGTACAAAATCAGTACTGGAAACAATAAGTGATCTGTGTGAGGTGTCTTTTTTGGTTGTCATGATTTAGGCCCATCAGGGAACAAAAGACCATGATCAGCCTCAAGTACCAAAGACCTGAGGATTGCCAAAGGGCAGGGAGGGCTTAATTGCCCCTTAAGGTCCAGGACAAAACAGACCAGGCTACTCAGCTTGGGGAAGAAAACAGAAAATAATTTAATGCAACACCAACTAAATCATAGCCATAAAACCCCAAAACATAACCAAAATAAAACAATACAGAGTGGTACAACTATGAAGAGTCTGACTAGCCCTTTAAGACCACCTTCTCCCTACTCATCCCCTCTTCCCAAGCTCAGAGTCCTGATCCTGGTGTTTTTACCTCCTCCCTCCATGAAGAGCCCAGGGGGCGGGGAATAGAGTTTCACTCAGTCTATTCCTGATGGCTTCTGCCATTTGTCCCTCCTCAGGGCAGGTGGGCTCCTCACCAGTCCTCCCTGCATGTCCATGGTGTACCTCATACAAAAGGCAGCCCTGCACAGGCTCCTCCCAGGTGCATTTATCCCAAAGGCTGCATTCTCCTCTCTGCCTTTCATGTGGGGCTGCTCTGCCACCCACAGGCTCTCCAGCACAGCCTGCGCCATGGACGCCTCTCCACACAATCTCTCGCCTGTCTGAGTGCACTCACACAGAGCTGCTGGTGACTCTCAGTCCTGCCATGGCCCTGCATGAGTTACAGAGATACAGTCTGCATTCTCATCACAGCTTGCAGAGGGGTCTCTGGTTTGGTGCTCCTTCTTCCTTCCTCTGTCTCTGACTGTGGGGTCCACGTAGTCGCCTCCATCTTGTATCACTCTTACACCTCCTGCAAAGCACTTCAAATTCCCTTCCCTAAATAGTCATGGTAGAGGTGCCAGATTGGCCCAGCTGAGCTGGAGACGGGTCTGAACCCAGGAACCAAGGGAGAGTCCAAAAACTCTTTACCGGATCTTCACTGCAACCCGCTCCCCCTGTTACCAAGCAAAAAAGAGTTCCTTGCTAAACCATGACTTTGGTACCATGTTCCACAAGACTGTATATGATTAAGCACATCTTCTGAATCCTACAGACCTCAGTTCAGTGTCTGTGTTTAGGAAAAGAGAAAATTGTTGAAGTAATTCCAGCTGTACATTAAGTACTCAGTAAAGTACAAAACTAGGAAGCTTATGAAGTGTAGTCCCTGATACCATAACTAAATACATTTTTTAAACTTCTACCTTTCAATGAAAGAAGTTTTCTTCTTCAATATGGCCATTGAAACACCGTTACAGAATCAATCCTTTGGTGATTAAAAACCTCCTTTGAATTTCCAAGTGTCACTTTACCTGTGGTCAATTGTGACAGAATTGAGTTCTCCTATACTTCTCTCTCCTTGATGAAATAAAAACCTCTGCAAGAAAGAGAAGTGGCATACACGCTTGATGAAAATACAGAATTCTGAATGGCATAATGTCATACCATTTCTGTTCTTTCCATAGTCAGTGTCACTGTCCTGAAATATCAGAATATCCTGTCTTTGATTTTCACAGAACTACTGTGATTTACAGTGAATAACTTATTATTTCTGTTCTTTTAGGTTTTTGTTTGCTTGGCTTAAAAGCCAAGTCCTTTTGTAAGGGAGGTGAAGAATTTTTTTTTTTTTAAATTCTTCTCTGGAACTACCAACTAGAAAGTCTTGAGGAACTCACAGTCTTCAGAATCTTGCTGCTTTGCTGTCTCATAATTAATCAGTGGTTAACAGATAGCAAATTCCTCCTATCCTACTCAGTGAACTTAATGCCAATAGTAGACTGGAGCTGCTAATAAAAAGTGGCTCATCTATTACTGTCAGCTCAGACCTTGACTTTGATACCATTACTTTAATTCTATTCCTACTTCTTTATTCCTCAGTCATCCTCATCTTCTTGTCCAATATTCCAACTCTTTGGTACTAATGATATCTTCCAACTTTATGTCAATGGTAAAATCAGTTAACAAAGTTTTCCTACTTTTACCAACTGTGATAATGAATCTGTTCAATAGCTATCATCCTACATCAGATCATTAAGATATGGTCTGCTAATTTCTCCTCATGCATTACTGAGCCTGCAATACAACTATGTGACTTCTGTCTCGTGTCTTCAAAGTCTCACTTGAATCTCATTATCTCCAGTTCAATTATCAAACTTACCAGTCTGCAATGCTTGAGATTCAGATAAAACACAGTTTTAGAGAAGTAAAATGTAACAAATTAGATATTTCCCTGAAGAAATAATCAGGATTGCTACTCTGCTATAAATTAGCCCCCACACATACTTTGCATTTTCATTCTTTGTCTTGTAAATCTTCCTAATAAGCTCATCACTTGTTTCATGATACTGCTATTGTTTGCATAATAGCATTTAAAATAATAACCAATGGAATCAATATTTTAGTTCTAGTTCATTTAGTATTTTGTCACAGAAAACACACAGATCCTCTGTCATTACTTTCAGACTCCTTGTCTCTCCATTTCAAGCAAAAGACATTATTTGATAACAAGGACTTATCTTAATGGCTCGTGGACAACCAAGCTAAAAGCGTGAATCACAGAATCTTAAGGGTTGGAAGGGACCTCGAAAGATCATCTCATCCAACCACTCCTGCCAGAGCAGGAGCACCTAGAACAGGTCACACAGGAACTCTTCCAGGTGGGTTTTGAACGTCTCCAGAGAAGGAGACTCCAACTGGACAGCCTGTTCAAGAGTTCCATCATGTTCACAGTGAAGAAGTTTTTCCTTATCTTTCTTTGGAACCTCTTCTGTTCCAGCTGGTACCCATTGCCCCTTGTTCTATCATTGGACGTCACTGAGAGGGCCTGTTCTCCTGACACACCCTTTATGTATTTGTAAACATTAATGAGATCACCTCTTATTCTCCTCCAAGCTAAAGAGCCTCAGCTCTCTCAGTCTTTCATCAGAAGGGAGATGCTCCATTCCCTTTATCATCTCGGTGGCCCTACATTGAATTGTCTCAAGCAGCTCCCTATCCTTGAACTGAGGGGCCCAGAACTGGACATTGTCTTTTAATCTGACCTTTTAGCACTTTTTCTTTCATCCATCCCTGGACATTGACTTTTAATACCTTCTTATTCTAATCTTCCCTTTACTGAATTTATTTTGCATCTTGTTCTTTCTGAATATTTTTTACCTTCTTATTAATCTACTCTTGGAGTAATAAACAGTCTGAAGTGATGACAGTGAGAAAGAAATCATGAAACTATCTAGACTCACAGAAAGAATCTTTCTGTGGAGTATATGTCAAGCACATGGTTTGGTGGACTCTGAAATATGGGGCTACATCATCTATGGTTTTGATTTGGTCAGGTTTATTAGAGAGTTGCTTCTCTTCCCGTTTCCAGATAGTCAAACTTCCTGAACACTTAGTACTGCAATTGCAATTCATAGTATAGGTCATAAGTGGCATTTTAGAAATGGTGCACAGGCTTGTCTTAGTTTACTCACCAGTGTAGACTTGATCAAAACTGACAGGAAGTGCAAAGGAAATCCACTAGATGTGAATCCTTTTCTGATTCACTGTAATTACATGCATTCTTCAAGGTGTGTCTATACAGAATGAATTATTATGCTACCTTAATATAAAGCATCTTTCTTACACTAACTTAAATAATTGTTAAACAGTGTGTAAAACAATATACTTAGAAATCCAAACCTTCCCCAGTTCATGTCAAAGCAATTAAATGTTGGCAAGACCTTTGCCATTTGTTTTGTACCTATGGAAAGTTTCTGCCTACTTGATAAAGAATTTTTCCTACCCTTCTCCTGATGAACTACAGACTTGTAATTTCCCAGATTTAAAAGTCACATTTTAATTTCAGTGTAGGAAGCATCATGACTGGTTGCCTGATTCTTGTCACATGATGTAGATTCTTTTGTTACATAATGAGGCAAATGGAATCACTGAAAGCAAAGTTTTCAAGTTTGCTTTAAAACAAAATTCTGTCAAAACATATTAGCATAAGTGAAAATTTCTAAGGGTAAGAAAGATGTTCCTGTTAAGATATAGCTTAAATTTTACTATCTAAATTAGACTCTTTCTTTACTATTTGGTTATTGATTATCTATGAAACTTTTTCATTAAAAAGAAAAATCTTTTCTACCTCTAAATGTTTTGTGATTTCTTCTCTTGTTTTTTTTTTCTCCCATCTATTCCACATACAGTTATTCATCCTAAAGATTCCAATCTGCAAGGCTTCCTATCCTAAACAATGAAGAATGCTTAAGATATGCAAATATTTGTTTTCCCAGATTCCTACTAGATAGATTTGTCACAGAAAACTTTGAACTAGAGGATCTTTCGAGGTCCCTTCCAGCCCTTGAGATTCTGTGATTCTGTGAAAGTATAACTCAAAAGATTGAGACTGTTTAATGCAGCTGAATGGATGAATGGAATAACACAAAATATGTGACAAGTCTGAAGGATACATTTTTCTCTGGATATAAGAGAATGCAATTTGCTGAGGAAAGATTATGGACAGTATCACCTTTAATTAGAGAATTAAAAAGAATTAATTTACCAAAGTATATTTAACAATTTCTCCAGAAAATTCAGAAAGGAATATTTAGCTAAAAATGAGTACACCGGAAGAGTGTTTCTAATCATTATATCCCCCTGATCTGGAGTTATTAAGACAGTATAATAATTTAGAATTACATATAAAAAGAATATGTATTGCACTAGACCAAATATAGTGAACAGGAACTAAATGATCTCCTATTCAGCTAGGGAGTTTCATGCAGTCCTACCTCATGTACCTCTGCACTACTGAATACATATTAATCTACTGATTTATCACTTCTATAATAATCTTCACATCATCCATTGAATTAATGAGGAGATGAATTAAATATTTTAATAGCATATGTCTAGTAAAGGTAGAATGATTTCCCCTCCTAATTATAATATTTGATTTTGCTCTTACTATTCTTCAACAGCTGTAGTCTTGGTGATGTTGGATTTTTTAAATTTAATTTTCTTTCTTACCTGTAACCTCTTCACCTTAAATTCATCTTTTATCTCTCGTGAAAACAGATGACAAGACTATTTTTCAGCGCAGAACTTTTTCATAATTACATTTTTGGCCTCAAGGGAAAAACTGTATACATTATCCAATCCCCTGGCTTTGCAACTGAGTAGCTTTAACACTCCTGCACACTGTTTGTAGCATTTATAATTTTGTTTGAATATCAGAAGATCATTGAACTGTAAATTCTAACAAAGTAGGGTCCTTTACAAATTGAAACTCCTTATATGCTGTTTAGTGCCTTGTAAAAAGTGAACACATAGATTCTTTACAAATGTTTATTTCTCTTCCAGTCCCTATAGTTCCCACTAAGCTTTTTTTCTAGGGTGGTTCTAGTGGTTTGTATTCATTCTTATAAAATCTACCAGCCATTTATCACTTGCACATACAGAAGCATTGCAGTGCAATCCAGCATTGCTCCTGAGCAGTGCAGCACTGATTGTGAACATGTGAGACACTTCCTGAAGCTAAGCTCAAACTCTGTAAAATAAAGTGCTTCTAAAGCAGAAACATATCAGTAGATTGAGAATTTTGGATTGGACTTGAACACCAAGAGAAATTACAAAACCTAATGAGTCCTTTATTGTATTGTCATCCATGCATTAAGAGTTTCAGGTCAACCAGAATACACTCCAGTACCATTCTAGGTGCTTGGATTGAGAGTTACTGTATATAAAAATAATGTATGAACTTTCCAGGCTATGTTAGCTCACAAGTTTTCTAATTTTTTTTTGTTTGTTTTGCTTCAATTTTAAATAAATCAAATAGGTTGCTATACTCTGAAAATATGCTTCAAAGAGTGAGTGAAACTGAGACCTTTGAGAATTCTGAGAGATCTTTTGAATTCAATGGCATCTGAGGAACTCTGGACCATCTTATCAGTTGCAGTTACACAAGGAGACAAGAAGATTGAGCACAGTGTTTATGTCTAATGTTTTCTAACTACATTTGTGTCATTACATTCATTCTGGTTATGCTTGCTGTATGCTATGTGGGGCAGACTTTCTCAGTAAAGTTCTTAAAAAATGCTGTGAAGAACCAAAATTAAACTGATAGGACAACAAAACAGCTAGAGGAAAAATCACTGTTTATTTTTCTTAGATGCTTTCAATTTTCTCTCCTCTTGTGGAAGTTCAGAAGGTATGTTAAAATAGATAAGGTAACATATTTTTGCATACATAAGAAAGGAAAAATGGAAATACAGGAATAGTTATTCACCCCATAATTTATTGACAACATGACTTTGCCCCAGTCCCAAATTACTGCCACTTCATGCAAAATAGCTTTCAGTGGTCTGTTTCATGCCTGATTGGTATTTCTTGCCATTTTAAGTACAAGAAAAATCACAATACAGCTGATTAAGTTTATTTGATGTTTTGTGTTGTCCTTGATTCGTAATTAACAAATAAATCATAAACGCAAGAAATGAGGTAGAATCCTACTTACTACTTAAAAAAAGTATTTATTTTGGTATAGTGTGGAGAGGTTCAGATTCTAAATGTGTATCATTCCCTTGGCAGCCCAAGGAAACCTCACTGTACACATTTCCATCAAGTATAGAAAATGAATCTACATTTTCCAGGCTCTAATCTGCCCTGAGGGCTTCTGTCATGCCATAAAATGACAAGACTAAAAATCTCCCTCCATTTTCTTTCATTCTTCAGTAATTCTTTGCTATGGATCTAAAACCAAACATAGTTTATGCTTCTTGTGCTGCTCAATATTTTGACTAAATATTTTGGTGATACTGGCCAGAAGAGAGTTTGAATGAAAAGCTCAGTGTATACATATCAATTAGTAATCTATATAGAATAAGACTGATTTACTGTAAATCCAGCATGCTACTGAATAACATTTCAAAAATAAATGAAGAATTTAAAAATAGTTAGATATGAAAGAAAGTCTCACAGCTGCAACATAAAACAAAGTTATACACCGTTGTTGTATAAAAATAAACTACTGTTGAAGCCATTTTATGTAATGGTAAGGTTTCTTTATGGTTTTCAAAGTAAAAGTAAGTAAGGAAAGTTTACATTTGCCTTCCGAAAAGCAAAACTTAATTATATAGCTATGGCACGGTAATGAGAGCTACAGGACATTATTTCTGTGGTTCCTCTTTCTGAGGAGAAATTCTGCATGAAAATAACTGCATTTAAATGAAAGTGCCAAGAAACCTTTAATTTTCCTTTGAAAGAAGCCAGTAAACTACCTGGTATTGAGCTGGAGTACAGAATTAATAGAGAGAAAGAAGTCTAAGAGAGTGAGTTTCCTTATTCTCTAGGGAATCAGAAAAAAAAAAAGAACAAATGAAAAGAAGGCACAGAGAATTGCTGGGTATACCAGTACACAAATGGGAAAAGATGTTACTCGGGAGGAAATTTCCCCATGCTGGTCTACAGATATGGAGGTATATGTTTTGAGGCTTTCAATACAAACACACATAAACTTAGGGAACGTATTTTTGCACACAGTCAGCTACTTTCAGTGAAATCAATATGATCTGAGTCATGTTTGTTGATACTGTAATGAGTTCACAGAAGTTAAGATTTTCTCTCTGCAGAATGACAAAATAACAACTAAATGTTTTATCAGGCTGATTTTAGTCCTGATTTGAGCCTCATTTCAAATCAGTTGATATTTATTTTTGCTTTCTCAGGTCTTCCAAGTAGATGTATTTCATCCTTCATCACTAACTGCAAACAAAACAAGGCTGATTTCACAGCTATCTTGGGATTTTACAAGGACAATATTTTCTTAAATGTTGGTTCTTTTAAGTTCTTGAACGTCTTGAAGAAATAAATAGATTTGTATGAAAAGTTTTTAAGGCACCACTAACAGCATGTAACTGTTTTCACATATTCAAAGAAGACTGAACACATTAACTGATCTAACTAAAGCTTATGTAAAGTGAAAGTGAATATGGCCCTTATTGTCTTTTAGAAGCAAAGATTTTCTAATCCATTTAGTTTTCAAAAAGTTATATTTTGTTCACAGTTGCTGTTTTTCAGTCTGCAGACTGTGCTACATAATGAGCTGCTCTTGCATATGTGAGCAGTATTGTAAGCTTTTTTCACCCTCATCAATATTCTTTCCTTCTTTTATTACCTATAACTTAAAAGAAACAGGTACTAACATTGTAGTCCTTTTAATATTCATTTTTTATTTGAGCAGAAAACATATAATTGTGTTTCTCTATCACAATAATACAACATACAATTTCACTGAAAATTAGTGTCATTATTTTTTTTCTAAATATGTTAAGAAAGTTCAACCGTGTCCTTCTTCCATCCTATAGAGCAATACTGCAACAACCTTAAACTACTGAAGGCTGCTATAGAAGAGTAGCAAAATAGCCTCTGCTTTCCAGAGGTTATATGTAATTATTTCAGTGGAGCTTATCTTCTAAAACAAGATTTAATTTCTTTGACCACTGTATTTACCTCTAAATGCATTTAAATTATCTAGTTTCATACAAACACACATTAGATAGTAAGTACTTATAGGGACCATGGGTTTGTGCAAAGCAATTTGACAAAAGTATCATAGAAGTACAGCAGGGCACTGAAAATCAAAAGGCAAGTCCAATTTCCTGTTCTGACTACCACTAGCCACCCTACTTTATACAGTAATGCTACTTCAGTCAGGAGATTCTACTTGCTGAGGGCAAAGTTTTCCAGAATAACCATAGTATTTATTTCAGAAATAATGATTACCTGTTGATTTCTGATTCCTTCAGAAACTTGATGTTGTGATTAGAGAAAGAATTTACCAGTGTTTTGTAAAATAGCAACTTTGGTCTGATTGTGTCTCTGAATCCCTGTGAAGGTAGCCAGGTTTAGCCTCATGAGCGTGAGAAAGAAGTAATCTGCAACAGGGTTTTAGAGTCAAATACAAAAAACAAGTTTTGAAATTACACCTACTGAATATTATCAGACTCACAGATGAATCAAACGGTGCAGTCATACATGAACACCACTGTGTGATCTCAGTTAACCTAAAGATTTTTTCCATTTCAGTTTTAAATTGTGAATTCATAATAATTTACACTTCTTTTTTTCATATCTATGTTGGAGTATTCTGCATTAGCTATCTTCTTTTCTGAAGTTCCTGGTTTTGGATTTACCTATAAAAGAATAGTAGATAGTATAAATGTAAATTTTAAATGTTATATTTTAAATGTTAAACATTTTCAATATCGTCCAATACAATTATGTCATCATTTAGCCTAAAATGTTCTTTCTAAAATTAACTGACACATTGCAGTACATTGTTCTCTTGGTAGGCAGAAATGAATTCTATTAAAGCTAATGAAAATTGCATACTGATGGCAGAAGACTCTATCTCCAGAAGAGAAGCAATATGTAGAAAAACCTCCTTTCAAACTTAAGCCATATCACTGAGCAATTTCTATTAGGGAGGCAAGCTTACCAGACTTGCAAGAACTTTGAAAAAGTTTGATACTCTGACAAATTTGAATCAGTAGCCCAGTTCAAACAGTGAACTCATCAACTTACTGATTTTATTAACATGGCTAGAGTTTAGACAAATCCTTTTTTTCTGTTTTCTTTTTTAATTTAAAATATTCTAAACAAGTTATATCCAGTCTTCATAAAGCAGAATCATATAACGATAGAGGTTGGAAGGGACCTTTAGAGATCATCTAGTCCAATTCCCCTGCTAAAGAAGGTTCACCTAGATCAGGTAGCACAGGAACGTGTCCAGGCAGTTACTGAAAACCTTCAGAGAAGGAGACTCCGTACCCTCCCTGGGCAGCCTGTGCCAGGGCTCCCTCACCTTCACAGTAAAATAGTATTTCCTTATGTTTATATGGAACTTCTTGTGTTCCAGCATATTTCCATTAATTCTTGTATTGTCATTAGATAAAACAGAAAAAAGGGATGCCCCATCCACCATATACATGTTTGTAAATATTCATGAAATCCCCCTGCAGTCTCCTCTACACTAAACAGCCCCAGTTACCTCAGTCTTTCCCCGTAAGAAAGATACCCCAGTCCACTGACGATGCTGGTGGAATGACATCCTTAAGCCAAATCTCTGGTTTCAACATGTTGAGAGGTCTTTTAGATATGTTACATGCACATAAGATAAGGATTTCTAATTTTAAAAGAAAAGAGTATCCTTTAGTAATATTAAGATCTATGCTTTCATTGAGGAGGTGTAGTCTTAATACAACAGAAGATGGATTCAGAGTGGAGCTGAGTCCAATAGCTGTGTTTCACTGTATAACAAGGTTTTTGTCTCCTTTCCCATAATGGAAAAACAGGAGCTAATGAAACTGGGTAGAGAACATCAAACTCCTACAGTCAAATATTGCTAGAGTTTTCCTTACTGTGATTTTTTTTTTCCTTGTCAAGGAAAAAAAGTTTCATGATGTCTTTAGTATAACCATTATTTTTGTGATGTTTTTGTTTAATACAAAAGATTCCTGTTATTCTGTGGGACCTTGTTCCTTGTGGGTATATTTATGTTGCAAAAATATTCTTCTCACCACCTCTCTTATGATATTATTACATACAATGCTCAATCCCTCTTCATTCTGTCTCATACACCAAAGTTAATCCAAAAGTCTCTGAAATGGCTGAAGCAAAGCTTTAGCCAGACAGATGGACTAATTTTGGTTCTATGGTTGGACCTTGAATTAATTTCTGGATATAGGAGGAATAAATTTACAATTGTTAGAGATTAATTTTTGTCCAAGTTTGCTTTTAAAATTAATAAAACCCAGTAGCTTTATTCACAATGAGATCAAAGTTACTTTGAGCATCAACAAATAGAGAGTTTATGATAAATAATACAAAAAATATTCTCCCCCACAGTGCCTAGAGAATATGGATTTTCTTTATTCCTAACTCTTCTTTATGTTCATGGTTATCTCCCACGTAACTTTCGTTATTTAGTGTCCTCTTAGGGAATAATCCCCTAATTTTGTCACAGGTCACAAGTGAGAGTCACCACTGAATATTCCTGTCACTAATATTCCCATAGTATTAATATTTTTGGCAAAAAATGCATAGCACCTTTCCTTGTCTTCTTGCACTATTCTACTCATTTGAACAGTGTTAAGATATACATAATTATACATATTTAACTACAATAAAGCACAAACAGTGTTTGAGGTCAATCTGCAGGTCACTTACTTTTTGTCTTTCAGCAATAACTTCTAGCATCCTAATAGAACTACCCAGCTGAAAAAAATGCAATCACCTATGTCTCTTCAAATCACAAGCTATCACTTCAGCATAGTTTACAGGAAAGTAGTATATATTTCTTAAAAGAAAAAAGAAGACTGGAATACAAGGAACAGAGAATAAATGCATAACATAAAAAATGCATATTATTTTTTCTATAGTGGCTTTTTCTTACCTTTCTGCTATGGCTTTTCTTTTCTGTTTATGTAATGAGACAAACTTGCAGAGACTATATTTGCATGCAGTGATTTTACAATTATTTTTCAGCTGTGGGAAAACAAGAATGAAACCAACCAGAAGTAGACTTTGATTGACATAGTACAGGGTTTTATTACTTGTGTCTTTCGTATTATTCAGTTCTTAGAAAATTGTTAAAACTTTGATAAGTAACCATGAAGTTTAAGATTCTAAACCTTGTTTAAAGTAAACAAGATTCAGACTTGTACATTTTTAAAAAAACTTTAGAAACTAGAGCTTAGGCTCCAAAGTCCTGTAAATGCTTTGTATATAGTTTCAATAAAATAATTCAATACATCAATTAGCAATGTAGTAAAAAATCTTACAGTCATTTAAAAACAAAACCCATTAAATATTCTTGTAACATTTAGCTTACATCATAATCATTGTTAAACAAGTATTTGGACTTCCTCATATCAGTTTAAGTTTGAATACCACTCATTTTAAGTGTTCAGGACAATTGGATGACTACTTTGTGTTCCATGCTTAAGATACATAAAAAATAAAGGAAAAAAGGTGTGCCTCCAAAGGAAACATACTCCAGAATTAAAATCCTGAAGGTTTCATGTGACAATAAATTAACTCTGCCTCTCATAGTGTCCTCAATAATATCACTGTTTACCTTTCAGTAATTTTCTGCTTTATTACATGAACTAAGGAACTTAGTGTCATGGTTTGACATGACAGCCTTTTCTGGTAAGGGGGAAGGGGTTGTAAAGATGGCTCCTGTACGAAGTTGCTCTCAACTCTCCCCAGCTCAGAGCCAGGTCCACTTCTGGGGCTGAGCCAATTAGACACTTCCACAATCACTTTTTAAGAAGAAGCCGGAAGGGGAGGTTTCTTCCACCATCTTCTTTCCTGCTTCTGCCCTTTCTTTTTTTTCTTCTGACTGGTGGTGGTGCAAGGAGTAGGAACAGTGAGAGAAACAACCATGCGGACTCCAAGGTCAGTGATGAAAGAGAGGAGGAGGTGTGGTGGAGCAGAGACTCCCCTGCATTCTATGGAGAGAACTGGTGAAGCTGAGATTTATTTTCATTTCTTTAAAGACCCCACATCAGCGGTAGAAACTCATTTTGATAATGAGCCCGTATCAGGGGCAGAGACTCATTTTGCTAAAGCTGACCCCGGACCAGGGGCAGCGATTCACTTCATTAAAGGCCCTGAGCTAGGGACCGTGACCATGGCCAGAGGAGGCTGTATTCCGAAGGAGGGGCCCTTTATCCACAGTTGTAACTGTGGGGAGGAACCCACGACAAAGCAGCTCATTAAACTTATGCCCAGAAGAGGCCTTGTCCTGAGAGAGGGACGCTGCAACTGCAGAAACTACAACCGCGGTGAAGAATCCACGTCAGAGATATTCACCAAGGACTGTGTCCCGTGTGAGGGACCCTGTATCAGCAGAAGCCGCAGCTGCTGGGAACAACCCACACCAGAGAAGTTGGTTAAGGACTGTGTTCCAGGGGAGGAACCCCGTGTTGGAGCAGGGGAAGAATGCCAGGAGTCATCCTCATCTGAGAAGAGAGAAGCGGCAGAGCCCATCTGTGAGAGACTGACCACATCCCCCATTCCCTGCCCCCCTGAGCCGTTGCGGGGGAAGGAGGTAGAGATATCGGGAGCAGTGAGCTGGGCCTGGGAAGAAAGGAGGGATGGGGGAGGGAAATCTTAAAGTGCTGGTTGTAATTTTCTCATCATCCTACTCCCTTTTTGCTTTTATTCTATTCTGTTTCTTGTACAATAAACTTTCCTACTTTCCTCTCTAAGTCGAGTACTAGAGTCTGTTTTGCCCAGAACCATAATTGTCAGTGAGCCCTCCCTGCCCTTGTATCAATCCACAACAACCTTGCTTATCTTTTTCCTCCCATTTTGCTGGGTCCTCCACCATCCTAACGAGGGTGGGGGTGAATGGGGGCACCAAGCAAGAGACTGTCGTGGTGCTGCTGTGCTAGCTGGGCCAAACCACTACACTTAGGAAAACCTACAGATGTACTTTATGATATAATGTATAAAATTTATAATGTATAACTAATAATAAAGTGGATGAAGTAGCATATAATTATAGCACATAATACACACTGTACAGTAGAGCTATAAAGTACGAAATTTGTATACCATAGAATATATATGGCATAACATAGGTGTGGCTTTTCTTTAAATATCTTTTAATAGATAAATTTAATGTATTTATATAGCTACATTTCCTATATAGGTTATAATGTGTGACAGTCAGACTCACCTGTAAAACCAGAAGCCATTTGATTTATACCTTCTGATCAGGCTCACAAAGTAAATGCATGAATTGCACATTTTGGTATTATACCAGGCAAGATAAACCTTAATTGATGGAGGAAATTTAGCTGTAATAGAGACTTCAGGAAGTATTGTTTCATTTTTTTTCTTTTTGTCAAAACTCCTGAAACATCAGTGTTAGAATTGGCTTTTGCTATAGAAAAGATGTTATCTGTTGAGAAAGAGTTACCTGATGCCATCAATTTTCTATTCCACTTTTTCTGCCCTGTGCTCTAGTGGAATAAAAAGTATTGCCTAGAGGACTTACAGCACAAAATATCTTTTAGATTTCTATAATGTACTGTGGCTGCTCTCCATCTCTCTGTCATGATCTCTGTCAGATCACAGAACTACCAATAAAGTTGGAATCTCAGAAAAAAAGATAAGTTGTTTCTAGTGATCTTTTCATGACCATAATTTGCTATGTTTTCACCACTGTAGTGTTTCAGAATAAAGACTTTTGAATGTGTTTCCTTACTGAAGGCTACATAGGAGAATTGTATAATTCTCACTAAGTACCTACAGGGAGGTAAGGATTCAAAGTCATGGTTTTGAATGGAATACAAAGTTAGAGGTTCAAATAAAAGAAAAAGGAACATACTAAAGCTCTCTTTCCAATGATACACAGTTTTTCATTAATTCTCATATGGATATCCAAATGAAAAGTCTGAGCATGCTGCAGGACAGTAGTGGTATTCTGTTTTGTTGCTTACACATTTGTATAAGTCTCTTGTCCTTGATCTTCATATTTGTCTCTCATAAAATATTGCTATGCAAGCCTTTGGAGGCTCTAGTTTTCTAAGTTCTTAATTATGACTTTAGATGAAAGGAAAAAACCTTAACTTATAATTTTCATTTTATAGCAGTTGGTTTATTTACTGCTGTGATAAACACCTTAACAATATTGAAAATATTTTTGAAAATATCATTGTATCATGAACTGTCATCTTATTTTATACGGATTTTTTAAACTCATGTCAAATATACAGACCTACTATTATTGTGGTTGCAATATTACACAATGCTAGTACTATTTTAACAGGTGTAAAGGAACAATTGTTCTTTTAGCAGTAATACACTGTTCTTTGGAACACTACTGAATTGAGAAAATTTTCTTTCATAGGTTTTTTGTAAAGCTATAATCAGTAATATTTTTTCAATCTGGAAAAAAAATATGTTACACAATTATTTTTTTAATGTCAACAATTTGTATTTTTCACTTGGGCAATCTTGCTATTTTGAAAAAAAAAGATGGTATCTTTTGAAATCAAAACAAATTTTGCTGTCACCTTCAAAAGGAGAAAGATAATAGCCTCATTGATCCAGTTTCAGTTCTTAACAGTGTTCATATAAGCCACAAGTAACTCAAAGTAAATTCAATGTAATTAGAAAACACATGTAGCCCTATGTGCTTAAATGTCTTTAATGTTTAAAATTCTCCTCAAGCTATCTTACTGAGTTACAATTTTGATGTTGGGGGTATGTGTCTAACTCTTTTTACCCCTGCTATGTCCAAATTTATTTGAAAAAGCTAAATATTTCTTAAATGGAGCTAAGTAGGCTGTGACACTCAAAAACTCCTAAATCTGATGCTAAGTTTATGCTTATGGTTTATTCTGCCTTTTTTTATGAAGCGTTTACTGATCCTCATCTGAAACTTGTCACTTGTAGGCATTTGTGTTTTTCATAGGGTACAGAAAAAAAACTAAGCAATTTAAACTCTTCACTGTTGGTAATCTCCTTCCCATCATCCCTGTAAGCTGAGTGAAGTGTAGGTGGGGAAGCAGATGAAGTTGGTATATGAAGAAGAAAAAAGGACTTCAGCAGAAGTCTGAAGCATTGAGAGAATCCTCCATTCAAAATATTTGAAGCTTTTAAGTAGGCACTGAAGAGGAATAGAAGTGACACTTTGGCAGCTCACCAGATGATAATGTTCACATGCCAGATAAATTCCATACGAAAATATTTTAGAATGTTTCTTCTTTACTCATACTTTTGCAGCAAAGATGTGTCACAGTTTAAAATACCACTGTTATCCTTTTATACCCTTTAGCTTCCATTTTATTGCCTTTTGTTTATTCTTAGACTTTCTAAAGTCTTTTTTTTTTTTTAGTGTTCTGACATCATTTAGTGAAAGAGAACATTATGCAGTGACTCGAATATAAGTAAAAGGCACTCAAAGTTACACAAGCCTAAGACTTGCAGTCAACACTCTTTGTAGTATTTTTTTTAAATTATTACATTCTTGGGGTGTTGCCTTGTAAGTCAAGTTAAAAAATTACCAATTTCTAAAAAGGATAAGCAAGGGTATGTGAGGAAGAGAAATAAGCTTTGCTGTCTTCAGTAATGAACATTACGTTACTTAAAAAGTAATGCTGATTTTCCCTGATGCACAACTCAAGGGTATGTATACTTGGTTCTAAACACTTTTTGCAAACTTCTTCCACTGTTTTTTTTACTCTCAAAGATAGGATTTTTTCTTTTGTTTCACTATATCTATTCCTGCTTTTAAACTTTATCTCTTTTCTCCATTTTCCCCATTTTCTTTCACTATTATCACATGCTAATGCCATCTCCAGCACAAAACACTGAGAGAAAAACTGCTCTTATAAACACTTGTATATTACTCTGAAATTTTACAACTTGTCAAGCATTTTAATTCATTTTCTGCTGATAATGTACGAATGTCTGCCAAAAACATTCTTTGTGTTTTGGATAATAATAAATTTGGATTTCAGTCTTTCAAACTCATGCTAAAAATAAGCAGAGTGAACATCTGTGACAAGCAGGTAACTTTTAATAATATCAGACAGTTCTTTTCTGTGGAGAATTACTACTCTCTCATCTCTAATCAACCTCTGCTGTAACAGCAGCTGTCAATTAAGGATGTTGTCTATTGGCAGAGTACTCAACCTACACTTAATTTATTTTAAATGTGTTATGTTTCTCTATGGAAGGTGAGGGGTGTTTTTTGGTATTTTATGCTGTTAGAAGCACATGTCATGTTATATGAAGTAGTGTGATATTCTCTGATCACAGCGGAGTATTTACAGATTCAAGCAGCATTTCTCAGGGGACGAGTCCTGTCATCTAAGCTCCTGACAATGAGAGGAAGATTTAGTTTTATTTTTTTCTTATATTAAAAAACTCATATTCCATTTGGTAGAAAGAAACTTACTAATTTGCATGAGAACTTTTTATCTGATATTACTAAACATATTAATCTAAAAGTTAGTTGCCAAGCCTAAGCTGGCTGTGTTAGCTCCCCAGTAAATAGGAAAAAGAAGAAAGAATCCTATGAAGATTCATTGTCATGTAAATACACTTTATTTTCTTTCTGTTAGATTTTAGCTGTATATTTTGGAGAAAATAAAAGCAATATTTAGACCACATGTTACTGAATCTTTTCCCTTTGCCTACAACCCTCTTTTGCCACAGAAAAATTAATCATAATAAATTTCAAGGAACCATTGAAGCTTTGGATATTTGATTCAAATTAAAATAAATATTGCTTGAGGGACTAACATTAGGCAATTTTAATACCTATCTTCCTCTTCGTCATTCTTCTTAATTCAATAACTCTTTACTACTAAAAAGGCATGAACAATGACTTGATAACCACACTAACATAGACTGACTGAAACAAAGACTTTTTTTTTTTTTGTAAGAAGTTCCTAGCTTCCTGTAGTCGATGGTTAAATAACAACTCTTGCTACTTTTAAAACAGATCACTAAAACTCATCTGTAAATAAGGCGGTATGTTCCTGATCTTCACAAAATATGAAGCTTGGAAAGACCATCAACCAATATTTAAAGAGACTGCACAGTTCTCATGCTATTTTGATTCTAGACTTTTGCTTGGCTTAGGAATCACATTCATGGTTGTAAGAATGTCTGGATAATTAAGAAACTTGGAAAAAAATCTCATCTCCCACGAATATAAATTGGTTTTAGCTTGTCTTATTTTGTTGATGAGTAACACTTTTTCTCAAAAGGACAAAAGAGAAAAACTCAAAACAAGAACAGTATAAAACTGAGGTGATTAAATAACACCAAAATTGGCCTATGGCTTACAATGAAATTTACAAAACCAGGAAATTTTAAAAAATAAACTTCAATATAACTAATTAAATTGCTAATTGATGGATTACTAGATTTTCCTCATGATCTGAGGAATCAGCAGCCTGACAAAACATATAATAAAACAATTATTTGTGAAGATAAATATATGTAAGCATGTGCAAATGCATACATAAAATGCAGCTGAATTTCCCCTTCACTAAAAAAAAAACCCCAAAAAACCAGCAAATGACTTACAGAGTTTTTGTTAAAGTTTTATAGCTTTGTTAAAGTTTTATAAGACACGTACAGTATCTCCATTTCAATTTGTATCAGACAATGTAATGTGTGTGGAGTTCATTAATTTGGTAATATCTACGCTCAATACAATCTGTTCCAAAGAGATAAAAACAGAAAACACAAAAGAGAAACAATGAGAAACAACTGAATGTGAAGAAATAAAACATAGAGGAAACACAGAAGAGGAAAACAATGAGAGGAAGAAAGGTGAAAATTTCACAAAAATTTTGGCTTTTAACAAAATGATGGATAAGTATTGCGATAGTTTCTCTTCAAGCTGTATCATTTCCTGGAAATGTCACAAGGCATAAGCATACTTATCAAGATGATACATCTTCTCTTCCCCTTAGGCTTGAAGAAGGAACATTTTGTTTCATATGACTCACTGAACTTTTCAAATTTCACTGTGCCTATAGATACTTTCCTCTTTTATTTAGTAAAGACTTGCATTGATTCAAGCAGTCTCATTCCTGGAAAATATCTTCCTCTATCAGTTCTTTAATTGTAGCAAGTGAGCTTCTTGCTTGATACTTTCAAGAACAATAAATATTGCATACTAGGTAATTCTAAAAAATTCAATAGCTCATTTTCAGACCCCCTTGACATTAAATCTCTGGGAAATCTTTGACTTCAAAATATAATATATCTTCATAATAACTTATCACTGGTTAACATTTCATTCTGTGCGTCAGCTTTTTCCTTCTTTTCATTTCTTTTGTCTTGAACATGGAGCTTACGTACTTTGTTTGGCATAGCTGGATTTTTACTCAGAAGATAATAATTGAAGTGTCTCTAATAAACTGTGATTGATAAATTAGCAAAAACAAGTGTATGTGAAATAATATATATTTTATTTTGGAACACTTTTAATGCTGTTTTTTAACCAAATTTACTCTTTGATTCTGACACATACATATAACGGTCTTTTGCCAGATTATCATTTTAATATCACTATAGTATTAAAGAAAGATGAGGAATTCATTATTTTCTCTCACTAAATAATTCTTATTTAAAACAGTAATGAAAGACAAATGTCCATCTGATGTGTAAGAGGGGATCAGAAGAGATCTTGGTCATGTATTCAAAATCATGTCAGATTTCTACATCAAGCTACTCTCAAAAGGATCCAGATCATCACTAGAGAGCATCTGAGACCACCCTCCTGCCCCTAAAGCATACTGTTTCCTCTGCTGTCGATTCTTCCTCTTCATCCTGATCCTTTCTTCCTTACTTTTTCTGCAGGGCTCTGTAATTGGGTACCTGCAGTGTTGTCATGGTCTTGTTGGAATCTGAGGAGAATAATATAGTATATATATATTGAGGTGGCTTAGCCCTGGCTGGGTGTCAGGTGCACACCAAGTCATAATATCACTCCCCCTCCTAAACTGAACAGGGGAGAGAAAACAACAAAAAAATTATGAGTGGTTTGTATCTCAAGATGAGGACATGGAGATCGCTCAGCAGTCAGCATCACGGGCAAAACAGATTCAACTTGGAGAGAAAAAGGTCTGATTTATCAATAAACTATAAGAACAGGGAGATGAGAAATAAAACCAAATTTTAAAACACCTCCCCCTACTTCTCCTTCTTCCCAAGACTCTCCTTCCCTTCTCCCCAGCGGCACAGGGGATGGGGGATGGAGGTTGCGCTCTCATTACAGATGGACTTTGCTACTGCTTCTTCTCAGGAGGCCTCCTCACACTCCCACTGCTACACTGTGGGTTCCCTCCCACAGGAGACAGTCCCTCACAAACTTCTCCAGCATAGGTCCTTCCTATGGGCTGCAGCTCCTCATGAACTGCTCCAGCATGAGGCCTCCCATGGGGGCAGCTCCTCACACCCTGCTCCAACGGGGGTCATCCACCAACAGAACAGTCCTTCAGGGACAGACTGTTCCAGCATGAGTCCCTCAGAGGATCACAAGTCCAGAAGCAAACCTGCTCTGATGTGGGCTTCTCTCTCCCCACAGGCTCACAGGTCCTGCCAGGAACTTACTCCAACACGGATCCCCCATGGAGTTACAGCCTCTTTCAGGTATCCACCTGCTCTGACGTGGGGTCCTCCATGGGCTGTGAGTGGGTCTCTGCTCCTTCGAGGTCCTCCACTGGTGGAGGGACCTGCCTGCAGAGGCACAGCTGCCTCACCATAGTCCTTACCACAGGTCCCCCAGGAGTCAGTCTTTCAGGGCCTAAGCACCCTCCTCCCCCTTCTTCTCCGCAGACATCAAGGTCAGTGGAGATGTTTTCACATTCTTACTCCCTATTGCTGCTGCAGTTTAGCAACTGCATTGCAACTTCTTACCCTTCTCAAATACATTATTCACAGAGGCATTACCTCAGTCACTAATCGGCCAGGCCAGGGTCAGCTGTGGGTCCAGCTTAGAATTGATTGGCATTGGGCCTATCAGCTACAGAGGAAGCTTCTGGCACCTTTTTGTTTAAAGAAACCCTCCCTGTAGCACCTCTGCTACCAAAAACCTGGCCCAGGTAAAACCACTACATTTGTGCACACACACACATACTCACACACAAATATGCATGTATACATAGTATTTGACCATCAATTGACTACTGACTTTTTGCTCCAATTCATGAAAAGAAAAAATATTTAAAATTTCAAATATATCCCTAGGATAAAACCAAATATTTCCTATTCAGTTCCAGACTTTCTTAGTTTCCTTTTTTCCTTTAGGAGTACCTTTTTGTGCATCAATCTCACAAAAATTGTAATGACCTATAGTTGCTGTGTACTTGACTTTCCCTTTGAACTGCTGAAGGGATGTTATCAAACAGAAACGTGGTTCAGTAACTAGTGATGTTTTTAGCAGATTCCTCCTTAAGTGTATTTGAGATTAAACTGGCCCTTTAAAAAAAAAAAGGAAATATTTTCCCAATGACCCTCATGTATTTACTGTGCTGAAACTGTGTAACTGAAATTTCCAAGTTGTCACCCAATCCAACAGGCTGACTAAGCTCTCAGAGAGGTTAGAACATGTCGTGGTTTAGGCCCATCAGGGAATAAAGACCACGATTAGCCTCGAGTACCGAAGTGGCTTAGAATTGCTCAAGGGCAGGGAGAGCTTAATTGCCGCTTAAGGTTCAGGACAAAACAGACCAGGCTACTCAGCTTGAGGAAGAAAACAGAAAAAAAAAAAAACCCAATTTAATGCAACATCAACTAAAACATACCCCCAAAAACCCAAAACATAACCAAAATGAAACAACACAGAGTAATACATCAATGAAGAGTCCAACCAGCCTTTTTAAGAACACCTTCTTGCCACACCTCCTTGCCACACCTCCCCTCTTCCCGGGCTCAGAGCCCTGATTCCGGGGTTTTTACCCTGTCCCCTCCTGAACGCTTCAGGGGAGCAGGCAGTGGGGGTTTCAGTTAGTCTGTTCCCGATAGCTTCTGCTGTTTGTCCCTCCTCAGGACGGGTGAACTCCATGCCAGTCCTCCCTGCAAGTCCGTGGGGTAACTCACACGCATGGCAGCCCTGCACGGGCTGCTCCGACGCGCACTTATCCCAAAGGCTGCAGCTCCTCTCTGCCTCTCGTGTGGGGCTGCTCTGCGGCACACAGGCTCTCCAGCACGGCCTGGGCCATGGCCGTCTCCCCACACAGTCCCTCACCCGTCCGGGCTCACTCACATGGAGCTGCTGGTAACTCTCGGTCCTGCCATGGATCTCCATAGGTTGCAGGGGCACAGCTTGTATTCTCGTCACGGCTTGCAGAGGAGTCTCTGGTCTATCGCTTCTCCTTCCTTCCTCCTTCTCTGGCTGAAGGGTCCGCGTGGTCGCCTCCATCTTGTATCCCTCTTACACCTCCTGACTTGCATTTCAAATTCCCGTCCCCTAAATAGTGATGGCAGAGGCGTCAGATTGGCCCAGCCGGGCCGGAGGTGGGTCTGAACCCAGGAGCCGGGGGAGAGTCCAAAAACTCTTTACCGGGTCTTCACTGCGACCCGCTCCCCCTGTTACTAAGCCAAAAGCTGCTCCTTGCTAAACCAGAACAGAACAGAAAGTGCATTACCAGTTGAAGCAGGATTGTTTTGTTTTGTTTTGTTTCTTTCTTATTAACATATCTACATTCTTCAATTTTAAAAATGTTGCACCTATCAGAATTTTTTTTCTTTTGTGGAAAAAAAAAAGTTGCAATTACGTTTTTGGAAGTAAATAAATGTTTTTATTTAACACTAGAGAAAGGTTGGGTTTTTTTTGGTTTTCTTTTGTTTTAAAATGAAATATACTAACTGTAAAATCTGTGACCACACAGTATCTGCAGACTTAAAGATAAACATTTGCTGTCTTCAGGAAGAATCCACAAACCAGATATGCTTGGGAGGAGTGGTGTCCCTAGGCATTTGAGCAGTATTATTCTGTATAATAGCTACAGCAACTGAGTTCAGCAAAATATCTGTCTCTGTCTTCATAACTTTTTATTTCCCTGTAGTTTGTCAGAATTTGGCTCCTAAAAATCACCAGATAATTAGTATAAACTAGGCATATTCAAGAGACATAGAGTAAAATTCTTGTCAAAAGGATGTAGCACAGATACAACAGCACCATTCATTCCACCTGATGACTAAAGACCAGGAAACATAGAAACAATGGATTGAGACATACAGGACCATCTCTACTTTCTCAATCCAAATTCTTATCAATATTTTTTCTCCCAAGTTCCATTTTTCTCTACTGAAAAAGAAAAATCTCATTTCATAGATGCTGGATTGCAGCAAACTGATTATTCTAAAAAAAAAATCCAGCACGAAACATTATTGATTTCAGTTTTTTCCCCCATCTCCAAATTCAATAAATAAACAAGAAGACATTCACTAAAGAAAAATATTTACCAAGATGAGATGTTTGTAACACTTTATTTCACACTTCAGTCACCAGGCAACTACTTACTTCAGACATTGAGATTAGAACTTGCACAGTTTGGCACAAAAGTATAGGCTGCTAACCAGAAGAGGAGATATCTATCTCCATAAGCTGGACTAATCAAGAAAACTTTTCTGAACGAGCTGGTCTGACATGGCACGCTAAAGTAAAGGGTAGCAATTCATGTTCATTCATCACACAAAAGTCAACCTTTATGAGATCAGTGCAATGGTTTAAAAAGGATCCCTTTTTAATGCCTTACAAAGTTTTAATTCAGGCTCTATAGCTTTTACTTCTCACATTGTCTCTATGAACTTATCATCTTTATCATAGCAGGAAATTCACTGAAGAATAATGGATGTGAAGTTGCCCACAGGAGCCCTGAATTTCATGACTTATATCTAGTGAAATACTGTATATATAATTAGATTTAAATATCTTCCTAATTATTTTTTTAAATTTGTTGTCACCTTTAAAAGTAACACATACTCTTTTCTGCTTCTGTGAGATGTGATATCTCTAAAATGAGGCTTTCAGAAGTAGATGCCATCTTCTCTTCTACCACAAAACTTAGAAAGGCAAGGTTTGATGACCCTGTAAAATAACTATTCTGAATAGAAGTATTACTTGAAGTCCTGCAAGTAGGAGTATATTACAAGTGGTCTCTGAATGAACAACTCACTCCAGTCAAAATATTATTCAGACTAATTAGATGGAACCTCTGCAAGACTGAAGATACTGAAAAGATGATGGAGCAACATAAAGATTGTAACAGTAGTACGATGTAATTCCACTTACCCTCTGTTGTTATGTGGGTACTACAGTCTTTCCCTACACAAATACATGGGCAAAGTAAGATTATTAGGTCAGAAGTTAGTACATAAGACAGTTCAGGTAAGGGTTTGTTCCTATGTTTCTCAGATGAGGAACTCCTGATCTGGGCAATTTTCACTTTGCTATCTAGAAAGAGACATCACAAAGCTCACTGTGAGAATAAGCGTTGGAAATGAAAATTAGGGACTAAAATAAAGAGCCATGTTGTGCTTTTTCAGTTTAAAAATACATTTCATAATTATAATACAGTGTAACTCTGCGCATGTACATTGTATTATCATTGAGCTAAGAATATCAAATCAGTTGGTGTGACCATTTAACTTTTTAGTACTTGATCTAAAATTATATGATACTATTGAATTATTCATATTTGTATGAAAAGTTTGTTAGATTTCTAAGGTTTTCAAAAAAGCAAAGCATGACCATCACTGTACTAATTTTTTTAAGGTAGAAGAATAAAGTTCTTGTTTCTGTTAGTGACTGTATCTCAACTTATGCATTTTTCAAAAAAAACATACACATTCTTTAAAAATAAAGAAAATAAAAAGCTCAGCTATAACTGAATTGAAATTGTTGAAGTAAATACTTTGTAATGTCTTGATGTAAAAAATGATAGATTTTGCAATTGTTTTCTCTTGAATTTATTCTTGGGAATGAAACAAGTGAAGAAACACTGATCCAACAAAAAAGTGTTCTAACTACCTACTTGTACTTGTTTACTTTCAGCAGCTAAAGTATTATTTAATCAAGAAGTTTTATTTTGCCCTTATTAAAATATCACTACTCTGTGACCACAGTTCAGAACCATGACAAGTAAGGCTCTTTATTTCCACAAAATAACAGTTTTTGATTAATTTCAAAAGTTATAGCTCTTATCCACAAGCCTGGAACATCTTTCATACGAGGAAAGGCTGTGGGAACTGGAGCTGTTTAGCCTAGAAAAGAGGAGACTGAGGGGATGATCTTCTTAATATTTACAAATGTCCAAATGATGGATGTCAGGAGGTTGGGACATCCCTTTTTTCTGTTGTAGCTAGCAACAGGACAAGGGGTAAAGCTGGAACACAAAACATTTGTAGGTCCCTTCAAACCCTACCATTCTATGATTCTATGAACAAAAAGAAAATACAGATTAAAAGAAAAGGATCTGAAAGCTTACTTTGCCTTACAAATGTTCTCAGGTTTATGACCGTTGATACCACTGTAAATTAGCAGATTAAATATCACAGATTTTATCTTTTTTGTTAAGCATGTCTGTGGTACGAGACAATATATTAGACAGATGTTCAAAAAGCATCTCCTATATCTGTGAGCTATGGGTTGTAATTATGAATTAATTGCTTACTTATGAAGCAAATAACATACACAAACATATTTTCATTTTCAAACTCCAGTTACAGCTTCACTTCAGGGAAATAATTCTCTATAGGAAGTATATAGTATATTGTACATGAATATTATAAATAATTCCTTTCTGCTGGACACAAAAATAGCTTCTTATCATGGCTGCCAGATCCTTATTTGTTCATGTTCAGTGTGGTCTGACTAGAGACTCTGAAGTTTAAAAAAAAGAGAAAAAAATGTCTCTTAGCCCTAGTGTTTTTTCTAACATCCATGAAACTGTAAATAGTCAAACATAAATCCCAACTTAGTTGAAGTGAAGCATGAAGTTCAATATTTTAGACTACTGAGATTGAAAATATTATTAGTCAGATTCAACTAGGTTATTTTTATCTGAATGAGATTTAATAAGTATGCAGCTTATGCATTATTTGAATCTGACCCTAAGCCTTTTCCTAAAACTTGGGCATTATGTAGAACCAATTTTCATCCATTTGTGTGTTGTTGCAAACCATTATTCACTTTGACTGAATGAACAAATTTGAAGACATATTAACAGTTTTCTTACACAAATTACTAGCCACATGAGGATCCACTGAATAGTCAAAACTCAAGCTATGTGAACATCTATCTAAGTCACCTTGTAGTATTCTGTTCCCTGAAAAATTCATCACATTTTTACAATGAAGAGGAAGTGCGTGTGAAGAAAAAAGATTACCAAATCCTTAAGGGAATAAAATAGAACGCTTAGAAGAGAGTTACGTAGTATAAGTGAGTATAAATATATATATATTTAGGACACTTACAATCTTTTCAATTTCTCCATACAATGTAGTTGCCTACACATTTAGGCCTTAGGGATAAATTCAGAGGTCTAATGCCTGAGTTTATTGACAAGATTGAAATTTTACCTTTTCTGTTTCTTCCATGTGATTTCTACTGGCAAACTATAGTTATTTACAACTGAATTTATGAGGGGAGCAGGTGATGCTTGTGAAATTCCAGCAGGAATTTACTTCTCCATCTCTACCACGTGAATACATACACTCTGCAATAGAAAAAGAGCAAAGTCGTCTCAAAAAATGTTTCTGTTAATATACATACTTTGAAGTTCAAAGGGAAATAAGGAGAATGAACATATGAAAACAATTTCATCAGCATTTTCCTATAATTTGTTTAGCATAAGACTAAATCCACAATTAGATAGTATGCAGTCACATAAGTCAAAAACTTCTTTAAACAGAGAAGTTTTGTCCTAAACACTGAAGGGGAATTTCAGATTCACAATCTCTCCAATAAAAACACTTCTTGAATGTAAAAATATGGGGATCTTTACCGCAAGTATCTTTATTGAATTAATTGTAAAGGGAGAAATAAGGAAGGATACATTTATGCAATACTTTACAGTTTACCATTTAAACACGTCCTTAACCCAAGGCAATCATATGGCAATTCTGTCATTGTGAAAATAGTCCTTTTATCCTCTTAAGATTCTTTTCACTCACGGTGTCCTCATGTAAATACTATCTATACTTTTAAATGGTAAAATCAGCACTGGTGTGTGATACATTTGTGATGTTGTAAGATGATATACAGTTTTACAGAAATGCTGGTATCATCTGAGCAAGTATTTCTCTGTGTGCAAGGAAGGTGCTACCTTAGCACAGAAACATAATCACGTCCTTTCTTTCCTACTCTGCATTTCAATAGCATTTGCTGGCGAGGGGTTGTTTTCCACTGTCGTGTCTTTCTTGAAAGTTATACCATTACACACTTTCAGATATTTGAAAAAAAAACACAGCATCAATTACATTTCAGTCAGGGGTGTTTCATGAACATGCCAAATCAGGCTCATAATGAGACTGCTCAATTCAAGTACTCTCTTCTCTGTTTCATCTCTGATTTTTACAACCAAGAAGTGAAGACTGACCTTTCAAATATCCTCCCTTTATGCATCCTATGAAACAACACTGACTAGATTTAGTAAAGTGCAGTCTGCTAAATTGCAGTGGATGACTGAAATTTTACTTCATTAGGTTTTTTATTTGATTTTTGTTTGGTTGGTTGTTTGGTTTTTTTTGGTTTTTTTTTTTTTTTTACAGAGCAGCTGTATTCTCCTGTGCTACCAACTCAGAAAGTTTTGATGTCATGAGGATGAATTCTTTAACATAGTCCCATCACTATCCCATTTCTTTCATTGGAGATAAGCTGACAGGGAAGGAGAAGCAAAAGACATAAGATAGCAACCAGGGACAGCAACCAGGGACACTATCCAGTGAGTCATTTTTTGTGGTAAAGAGTATTTTTTGGACACACAAATCACATTTATAGTAACAAGACCGCTTTCATTATTACAATCTACTTCTTGACTTTACTGTGTTACCCTCAATATTTTCTTCTTCTGATCATTTAAAAATTTTTTTCTCTGTTGAAATATTTTTGTGGTCTGACTCTAACTTTCCACAACATCATAAAGCTCCTGGTATCTGTCCATTTTAGTACAACTTCATGCTTTGTACAACTTCAAATGCATATTTTCACTATCTCTTCACTTCTGTTTTCTTTTCTAGAGCTAATTGGATACAGTGGCAAATAATATATTTGACTATCTAAAGACATTACCATAAGAATGAACTGAACATAGCTGATTTAATATAGTATGAAAAGTTATTGACTAAACATAAACGGAGATGGAAAAATGTTTAAATTGTTAACACAGTCTAAGACATCTGTATCGCTTGACTTCTTCAGCTCAGATGCTTACTTCAACACCCATCTGTTTTGTTTGGTTTTTATTTTTTTTTTTTTTTAACTTGAGAGGATTGTCTTCATACCCTACAATATTCTTAATGTGTGGAATAACTGTCAGCAGTGTGTTTGCTATCCTCTGCTTAAAGCTTACTTCTTTAAATAGCAATTACCAGCAACTCTGCAGGATAACCTTTGCAAGGTAAATTAACCTGCAGTGAACTTCCAGGCTACACTGTCACCTGTACAAAAGCAGAGTAATTTATCTTAGAGTAACTATGCAGTCATTAAGATGTTGTCACATGCCTGCTATTCTCAGGGGGACACACAAGTACCATCCCTTTTATTTTTTGCTGACTCTTAGGAACTGTCTGTCATAGCCCTTTTGTTTTGTTCTTGCACAAAGGGCCCTGGAAAAATGTCCCAGTTTCACAAAGCATTTCTCTGAAGATCATAATGCACATGTTATGCTGATGAATTACTAAAGCATAACTGATAACTTCTAGAATATCTGGAAGGATGATGCAGAGACATGACTGAAATTCAGGGAGGAACAGGTAGGCAGTATCCTTAAAGGATGTAGATCAGCATAGCTTGGCTGTTATCATAGAATCATAGAATGGTAGGGTTGGAAGCGACATTTAGAGATCATCTAGTCCAACCCCCCTGCAGAAGCAGGGTCACCTAGATCAGGTCATATAGGAATATGTGCAGGTGGGTCTTGAAGACCTCCAAGGAAGGAAACTCCACAATTCCTCTGGGCAACCTGTTCTACTGCTCCATCCTCACAGTGAAATAGTTTTTTCTTACATTTAAGTGGAACTTGTGTTCCAGCTTCATCCCATTGCCCCTTGTCTTTTTGCTAGCTAAAACAGAAAAAAGGAATGGCCCAACCTCCTGACACCCACTATTTAGATATTTGTAAATGTTAATAAGATCTCCCCTCAGTCTCCTCTTCTCCAGACTAAACAGCCCCAGTTCCCTCAGCCTTTCCTCGTATGAAAGATGTTCCATTCCCCTGATCATCTTGGTGGCCCTGTGCTGGACTCTCTCCAGCACTTTCCTGTCCTTTTTGAGCTGAGGAGCCGAGAACTGGACAGAGTACTCCAGATGAGGCCTCACCAGGACAGAGTAGAGGGGGAGAAGAACCTCCCTTGACTTGCTGGCCACACTCTTCTTGAAGCATCCCAGGACACCATTGGCCTTCTTGGCCATGAAGGCATATAGGTGGGTCATGTTTGCTTATTATCAATCAGGACTCCCAAGTCTCTCTCTGCAGAGCTGCTCTTCAGCAGTTCAATCCCCAGTCTGTACTGGTGCATGAGGTTGCTAAATTCAAGATGCAAGATTCTGCACTTGTCCTTGTTGAACCTCATGAGGTTCCTCTCTGCCCAACTCTCAAGCCGATCGAGATCCCACTGAATGGCAGCACAGCCTTCTGGGGAATCAGCCAGTCCTCCCAGTTTGGTGTCATCAGCCAACTTGCTGAGGGTACACTCTGTCCCCTCATCCAGGTTGCTGTTGAAGATGTTGAACAACACTGGCCCCAGAACTGATTCCACAGGCCTCTAACTCAATTCTATGCCATTGATTACCACCCTCTGGGCTCTGTCATTCAGTCAGCTCTCGATCCACCTCACTGTCCACTCATCCAAGCCACACTGTCTGAGCTTTCTGCTGAGGATGTTGTGGGAGAAAGTGTCAAAAGCCTTAATGAAGTCAAGGTAGATGAGATCCGCTGTTCTCCCCTCATCTAGCCAGCCAGTTATGCACTCATAGAAGGCTATCAGGTTGATCAAACAGGATTTCCCCTTGGTGAAGCCATGTTGACTCCCCCTGATAACCATCTTATCCTTCATATGTTCAGTGATAACATTCAGGATGAGTTATTCCATCACCTTTCCAGGGATGGAGGTGAGGCTGATTGGCCTGTAGTTTCCTGGGTCGTCGTTCCTGCCCTTCTTGAAGACTGGCCTTTCTCCAGTCCTCAGGCACCTCACCTGTCCTCCATGATTGTTCAAAAATGATGGAGAGAGGCTTAGCAATCACATCAGCCAGCTCCCTCAGCACTCTAGGATGCATCCCACCAGGACCCTTTCACTTAAGAGCCTTAATCTTGGCCAACAATTCTTTAACCTCTTCCAACCAGGACAAGTGCTCTGCTGTCCTGGCCACCCTATTATCCTTGCTGGACTGGGCTTCCTGAGGGCCAGCCTTGGCTGTAAAGACTGAAGCAAAGAAGACATTCAGTACTTTGGCCTTCTCTGCATCCTTAGTCACCAGGGCACCCTCAGCGTTTAGCAGCGGGCCCACATTACCACTCACCATCCTTCTGCTGCTGATATACTTCAAAAATGCCTTATTGCTGTCCTTAACACCCCTGGCTAAATTTAATTCTAGAAGGCCTCTAACCTTCCTAGTTGCACCCTGCATGCCCTGGCAATGTTCTTATACTCTTCCCAAGAAGCCAGCCCCTGTTTCCACCTCTCATAGGTGGATGCTTTCTACCTCAGTTCTGCCAGCAAATCCTTGCTCATCCATGGAGGCCTCCTACCTTTTTTTCCTCCTTTCTTGTGCACTGGGACACACTGATCCTGGGTTTGGAGGAAATGGTGCTTGAAGATTTACCAGCTCTCACTGGCACTTCTAGAATCACATCCCATGAGATCTGTCTAAGTAAATCTTTGAAGAGGCCAAAGTCAGGGTCACAATCCTGCTTTGTGTCCTACCTCTTCCACATAGGATTGAACTCTACCATCTCATGGTCACTGCAGCCAAGGTTGCCTCCAGCCTTCACATCCCCAACCAGGCCCTCTCTATTCATCAGTACCATGTCCAGCAGCACATCCCTCCTTGTTGGTTCCTTGATCATCTGTGACAGGAAGTTGTTGTCAACAATCTGTAGGAACCTCCTGGACTGCGTGTGCTTGGCTGTGTGGCTATCCCAGCAAATATCAGGGTGGTTGAAGTCCCCATGAGGACCAGGGATTGTGATTGTGAGGCAGCTCTCAACTGCTTGTAGAAGGCCTCATCCACTTCCTCCTCCTGATCAGGTGGCCTGTAGCAGACTTCTACAACAATATCACCTGCCTTACCCTGCCCATTAATTTTTACCCAAAAGCTCTCTACCTGCTCCTCATCCCCACCCAGACACCATTCAGTACACATTAATTGCTCTCTCACATAGAGAGCAACTCCACTTCCATGCCTTGACAGTCTGTCTGACGTAACCCTCCATGGCTGTGCTCCAGTCATGGCAGCTGTCCCACCACGTCTCTGTGACTGCAATGAGGTCGTAGCCCCGCATTCGCACCCACATCTCCAGTTCCTCCTGCTTATTCCCCAGGCTGCGTGCATTGGTGTAGAGGCAGCGCAGGGGCTTACTCAAACACACAGGTTCCCCTGTGCATGTGCAGGAGGTTCCTCCCTGGTTTGTCTCTTTCTCAGGGTGGTCAGCCTTCCGTATCTCAGCCCAGTGTGCAGATGAAGAGCACTTACCATTCCATTCCCTGTCCGTCTCTGTTTCCAAGCTAGGGGAGACAGCTTGTTCTATTTTGCCTCTCCCTCCACTCCCTAAATCCCTTAGTTTAAAGACCTCTTTATTAAGTTTGCTAGCCTACTTCCAAATATTCCGGTGCCCTTATGGGAGAAATGAAGCCCATCCCATCCTTTCAACCTCTAGTCCTCAAGGAAGGATCCGTTGTCAGAGAATCCAAAGCCTTCCTGCCAGCACCAGCCTCTGAGCCAGGATTTCACTTGGCTGATTCTTGCATTGCGTTCTTATCAACAGTTACTCTGGTAGCTGAGGTGATGGCTAGCTCTCTTTTAGCTCTATTGGCCTTTATACTATTCCACTGGGGTCCTTAACTTTTGTTTTAGTTTCATGGGTATCTTCATGTATTTATACTCTTCATACAATCTGCTGTTTAAGGAATAAGTCATTAATGAAATCTACATGCAAGAGCAGGAAATCTTTTCTCAGAAGCAGAAACACCATATTTTGCATGTGTCAAACCTCAGCAGAGCCCTCTACCATTGTGATAGGCTGTGCTAATGTACAAAACTACTGGCTGCCCCTCCCCCAGGCCCCACCATCTGCTGTGCTCTAGCACATGAACTGAATTGATTACTCTGGTGTTTACAGTACTCCAGAGTTATGATTTCTATTACAAGTCAGAAGGAGAGTGGTTATCTTAGTCTACTCCACAGAGTTCATGTGAAAATTGTGGCTTCTTTGCTGAATACGAACTTTCTGGTAATTTTATGAAGACGTATTTCTGATTACACAGTGCTATTTTTTTCAAATAAAACAAGGTCTTTAATTTCTATATTTTAACTTTAAAAGTTATTCATTAAAAAAAAAAGAATGTACTTGCTATGTTACAAATGAAACAAAGAGTTACATATAATAATAGAATATACTAAGTGGGATTTTGCCAGTAGCAAATGTTTGCTTGCAAGTAATAGACTCTCCACCAAGGAAATGTGTAATGAATTTTCTAGAAAAGTCCTTTTGTCCGTGGACATGTTTAAAATACTTTTGTGAAATAAGATCAATTGCTTCATAAATTAAGTTACAGAAAAGAAAGTCAAATGTACGGAAAAAACATGTTTGGCTCTCTGTCAAAATGAAATGTGTAAGAAAATGAGAAGCTATATTTAATATCATGTGATATATCTACACTGGTAATTATAAAAAATTATCACTGCATTGTTAATTTTAACCGTTTTTTGGCATGTGTGGTTCTCATATACCTTGCATTTACACTGGGCAGGAAGAGTAATTAGAAATCTATGCTGTCAGTAGTAATTAGAAAAGATTCCTACAAATCTTGAGATAAGCCTACAAATGACATCCCATCTACTTCATGTGCCAGTTGACATAGGCCAAATTGTGCCCTGTTCATAAAATATGGCTTAAAATATTACAAAGTGAGATTTAATCTTTTCTGAAGAAAGACTAAATGAGAATAACATAATGCTGAACAACAGAGCACAAAGATGAAGGAGGTTAAGAGAATTTTAGAACAAGAAAAGCAGCTTAAAAATAGTAGATGCCTATCCCAAAGTTTGAGAATGTTTAAATTATATTTATTTGTGAATTAATTTCCTCCTGAGAGATGTATACTCAGATGGTTAGTAGTTCAGTCAAAAAATGTGATGTTAAAACTGTCTAAACTCCAGATAAGTACAGTGAGTGTGTCTGTCATAATTTCTTTGATAGCATTATTAATTTTGAAAGTTAAACATGATTTAAGTAGGCATTAGATATTTACAAATGTTAACAAGATCTCCCCTCAATCTCCTCTTCTCCAGACTAAATAGCCCCAGTTCCCTCAGCCTTTCCTCGTATAAAAGATGTTCCATTCCCCTGGTCATCTTGGTGGCCCTGTGCTGGACTCTCTCCAGCACTTCCCTGTCCCTCTTGAGCTGAGGAGCCCAGAACTGGACACAGGACTCCAGATGAGGTCTCACCAGGGCAGAGGAGAGGGGTAGAAGAACCTCCCTTGACTTGCTGGCCACACTCTTCTTGAAGCATCCCAGGATGTCATTGGCCTTCTTGGCCACGAGGGCACATTGCTGGATCATATTTAGCTTATTATCAATCAGGACTCCCAAGTCTCTCTCTGCAGAGCTGCTCTTCAGCAGTTCGACCCCCAGACTGTACTGGTGCGTGGGGTTGTGCTTTCCCAGATGCAGGACTCTGCAGCAGCTAGCACAGCAGCACCACGACAACTTGTCCTTGTTGAACCTCATGAGGTTCCTCTTTGCCCAATTCTCAAGATGGTCGAGATCCTGCTGAACGGCATCACAGCCTTTTGGGGAATCAGCCAGTCCTCCCAGTTTGGGAGGTATTCAGTATTATTCACAGAATTTGTGAACCCCATATTATATGATCCTTGAAGATATAGTAATACGCAGATCACTGTGCAGTACTCCTGAGACATTTACTCATTTAGCATCAGATAGCAACTAAGCACCATGCAGATACTCTTCTCCCACTAAGATGAAGAAGAGAATCAGAAAAGCAAACAAAACTCATGGGTTGAGACAAAAATAGCGTAAAAACGAAACTGAAACATAATAACAAGAATAATAATAACATATAATAATATTTATTAAAATGTAAATTAATATCTCAAAAAGGGAAAGAAAATCCAAGAAACGACAAGTGTTGCATAATGCAATTGTTCACCATCTGCTGACTGATGCCCAGGCTCTCTGAATGGCAAGTAACACCTCCTGACCAACCACCCCTAGCAAGATGTGCTGTGGTATGGAATATCCTTTTTGTTAATCCAGGTCAGCTGTCCTCCCAGCTTCTTGTGTACAGGAAAGCAAAAAGTCCTTCACTTAGGATAAACTCTACTTAACAACAGCCAAAATATCAGTGTGTTATCCACGTTATTCTCACACAAATCCAAAACACAGTCCTGCACTAGCTACTGGGAGGAAAATTAACTGTATCCCAGTTGAAACCAGGACACCCATTTAGTTTTTCCATTGTAAATATAGATTTTGAAAAGGACAGATCCTAATTTATATTGGAAGGGCAATGTAATTTTGAAATAGTAGGTGATAATAAAATACTATTCTTCGGCAAGTATGAGATTTTTAAAAATCTGATTTTAAAAAGTTCGGTTCTTTTCGGATAAGGGACATGGGAGTAGTCACTATCATAACAGCTAACTCTTAAGTGCTATAGAACGTTAATTCCTTATGTATTGCAGTAATGTGCTCCATAGAGAAGAGTTCAGTCACATTTACTTTGGAGTCTAGAAACTCATCAGACTCTTGCCACGTCTAATTAAACTGAGTGGATGAATATTCTAAGACCAAAACAATTATTGATTTTGAGCAGTGACAAAACAACATGTTTGGATCAAATCATGATAGCTTTTGGTGGTATTGCAACGAGTACTGTGACATCTGTACTGATCACAAGTGACATGGCAGTATCCCTGTGGGTAGTTGTTCTCTCTGCTTCTCTCTGTATCTGTGGTCCTACCCTGTGGAAACTTCTGGGCAATGAAGTAGGAAGTATGTTCAAACCTGGGTCAAGAAGTAGCTTTGTGATGTATAAGTGGCTATCACATAGATTAACCTACAAAGTGGAGAAGATAATGACAACTCACAATTTTCCCTATCAAAAACTTCAAGGAGGAGAGATCACTAAAAGTCTTGACTCTATTTCTATGTCTGTAAAATTTCATCTTTAATGCAGGTGGAATGCAGGAGGAGAAAGGAAGGGGGTAGGCTCCACCTTCTAACAAATCTGCAGAACTTTGTACTTCACAGTACTGAAAAAACCTCTTTTTAAGTTTAATATGTTTGCAATTCATTCTGTAAGGAAATTTGGGTGTCTGTTTATACTACCAATGTATTTTCTCCTGTAAATGTTATTTCAGCTTGCTGTTATTGCCCATATTTCTTCCCCTTTCCTCTCAGATATTCAGTGATGTTGAGGCCTCAGGGGGATTAATAGCTAGATTTTTGTGGCTGTTACTGGTAATGAAGTTCAGTATAACAAGCTAAAACTCAGATCTCAGTGATTCAGTGTGTCACCTCTCCAGTTCCCTTGCCCACTGAGATCCCTGCAGCTCTAGCAAGGGCCAGTAATAGTAGATGAGGTGGTGTCCATCTTTCACAGATTCACCCAGAACAATTGAGGCTTTAGTTACATAATGAGAGAGCTGCAGAAAATTTCACTTTTGTTTCTTACCATAATTGAACTTGCTTGAATTAGTTTATAACCACATCTTCATGACAGAACAGCAGCAGTAGATTGGAAAGTGTATCTATTGCTGTGCTTCCTTCACTGTATCACAAAATCCTCAGCAAACAAAGCAGTGCCCATTTTTGCCATTCAATCACAGTAATACTCTGTGAAGCCAGTTGTACTTCTGTTCAGGAAAGTAAGAAGGGATTAGTGTTTAATCTAATAAATACTTAGATTAGAGACTGAAATATTTTTAATGATCCATGCTGCACTGGTGAGATGACATTAATACATCAGATAAGAAGAGTAATCCAAGAATAGATGACATTTTGGCTACGATTCATTGCTATGGTAAGAGAAATTGAAAGAGAAAACAAATAGTTGTTTTTTTCTCTTGAAAGAGAAAACAAATAGTTTTAGTCTCAGAGTCACATAACAGTCATGGCTATGATGGGTCTGAGACTAGTTGGTAAGTGTTGGTCAAGTTCATTCTAAGGGGAAAAAAAAGAAATAAGAAAAGGATAGACTTTTTATGAGACAGTTTTGCTCACATTTTACTTGTATTTAAACTTAGCCTTACTGTTTAGTGTGTTGAAAACTGCAATAAAATGCTAAATTACAATTGTTGTGAGGTAGCGATTAGAGGCAAATTTGCAAGCAGGGAATCTGTAGGTCTGTTCACTATGGCATATGTGAATTTATAACAAGTAACTTAGGTTTGTCAGAAAGTGCAAGTGTAACGAATGTTTGGACAAATGAATGGATACCTTCAATGTCATGTCAAAATGTATCACAAGTATAAATGTACGATATATCATGTTCAAAAGTGTTATTTGTCAGAGCAGAAATCATACAAAGAACTTTTAAACAGACAAGCAGCTGATCTCAGCATAAATTTGATACAATATATTTGTAAATCGGCCTCATTGTCTTTTTTTTTTTTTTCCTGTAGCTCTATTCAGGGATTTTGTTTGAGTCTGTAAAGTATAAATAGGGTCTTACGTGTTGGCATGCTAACAACATTGCCTGAAAAATTAAGCATTCTTGGGGAGAAGGTTTAAAATCACAAAGAATACATTGAGAGTTCCTAGAGATATCAGACAGAGGTAGTGAAATGGCAATAAATACATTGATTCGTTGGTGTCTGGTTTCCAGAGCAGGGTGACATGTCACAGCTTACCCTCAGGTAATGTCTAGAAATGCTGGAGGATAAAAACAATAGCTTTCTGAAAGTACATGCAATGTCTCTGTTAAGGACACACAACATACGTTGATCACTTTCTAGACCTATTTCTAGAGAATAGTACATATTCAAAAACCAAAATCATTCTCCCCTGCAAATACAAATTCCTCTATTGTTGTCAAACTACTGTCAAAATATTTCAGATGTTCAAAACAAGAAGATCTTTGGGGAAGAATCATTCACAAAACCATAAATGCTACCTAAAGATAATATTACACAAAAAACCAGGACCTATAATAGTACATGTTAACAAAAGGATGTGGTAAATTTGGAAGATGCAAGTTTTAAGTTAACCTGTAACATGAAAAGATCAAATACCTTAAAAAGGTTACAGAATCCCCTTACCAATTTTTATTCTTATGGTTCGATTTGGGTATTTTTTTTAGTTTTCCCTTTCTTTTTTAGAACTTACTATGTTTGGGCATCTCCAGTAACTTTCCTCTAAAAATTGACAGTAATAGCTACTTATATTAGAGACTGAAATATTTTGAATTATTCATTTCCTGCTATAGCATTTGGGCTCAGAAATTAGGCGAGAAAACAGCATACTAATAATAATTTTCTGTCATCATTAGGAGGACATTTCTCCATGAATTCCTTTCTTTTTCAGTCAATATGACCTTTTACATCTTCAAAATGCCCTGTGCCACTAAGTTTATAATTTAATCAAGGTTGTTAAAAACTTTGTGCTGAAATATTTTTCAACATATTCCTTACTTTTTGTCTTTTTGACAGATGAATATTAATCAGAGAACGATTTTACTAAGCTAATTGCTAATTGTTATTGTGTAAGTGAAGAGTAAGAGAGACCACCATTGTGGTGCATAGTGTTTTTAAGATCTGCAGAGCTAACTAGTTTGACTTTGGCTACTTTTAGAATAAAGCAACAGATCTGTCTGTTCTGCTCATTTTGAGGTTTAGATGACTGATGATCAAAGCAGCAGAGAGGACATACCGTTCTATTTATGCTTTCTAGTAAAGGTTTATGTCTCATAACTTGATGCACTCCTTTCCCTTTGCCCATCTATTTTTTTCTTGTGCTCCTGGTTTCTTTCCTCTGTTCTCTTATTTTCTACCCAATGTTTACCTGGTATTGCCTCTCTTCCTGATTTCTCTGTTTTATGAGCTAAAATACTAGCTAACAAACATGCAGCTCATCGTCAAAGGCTGTAATTGACAACAGACCATATAGTTACAAAACGTAGTAGGACACAGTAAAAAATAAGGCTTAGGATTGTATGGTGGCTTCAGTGATGCTGATTGCCACCTTCTATGGATTTCAACATTGTTCAATCACTGTTTAAGAATGCACAATGATTTACATAGTATCTAATAGGTAGTGTATCTTGAAAATGCTGAGTTAAGCACATTAGAATTTGACTAAGTAGTAACACAGGAACTAGCAGGATTTCTTTGGAACACAGGCCAAATTTGTGAGTGTTTCAACATAGGTAGTTAAAAAAGCTACCTATATATGTAGAGTAAAAACAGAAACTTGAGATCTAGCATGATTCCTAAATAGTGTCAAATTGGATGTGATTGCTCTATAATGCATAGACTCAAAGACACTCAAAAACATATAAAAGTAAAACTCAGTAAACCAGAAGTATGGAGAGTTAGGAAAAAATGTAGGTAATAAGATAATTTGTTAGAATGCCTCTGGTCTCCATTTAGTGTTTTATGTATTCTTCCTAGGTCATTTTAAGTAATAGGGGAAAATAGCAATAAGTGTTAACAATTTGATTTAGTTTTACTAGAGGAAAAATGAATGCAATAAAATGTCTTAAAATAATTTTAAGCTGACGCCTGTAAAAATGTCCCTATTAAAAAATGTTTCTATTTGAAAACTGATTGAGTGCCATGTGCTTCTCAAAGTGCTCAAAATTTTGGGTAAATTTTATGTAGGTAGCAACAATAACAAAATAAGTTCAAAATTTACACTAAACTATGACTATTAATGATCAGGATAGAGTTTAGATAGCTGTCCCAGCTTTGGACTACAAAGGAAGTTAAGCAGGAATTCTTCAAAGCCAAAACTCTGTTGCTTAAAGAGCTCCAGAATCTTAAGTAAGTAGTGAGTGGATGTAAGTAGCTTTCACTGCTAGGTAACTCTTGTCGCAGGAGATCTCTGTCTTTGTTCTTGCAGATAAGTAATTTCTGATTATATCCCACTTAACGTCCTGTTGTAAAGACACTGTAACAGTCCCTATACTCCAAGTTTCCTTTTCAATGGAATGGTGTGATTAGCTATTATTTCAAAACTCTCTAAGCTTGTCTCTTTACGTGTCCATGTATCTCTGTAGAGTCCTCTAAAATTTATTTCATCATTTTGCAAACATTTTAATGGAAGTGTCACAGAATAAGTTCTCATGGAAACTACAAGTTGTACAGCCACAAGTAGTGTAATCATAAACACTTTTGAAATATGGAAGCAGATGATAACTGCACCTACACTGCCTTTCCATTGGAAAAGGCCTCTTTATTTTTCCAGCCATTCAGATCACACCTGACCAAACTGAATAAATATATTGTTTCACTTGTGGTGTGCTTGTGTGATTTCCTGACCACATAAAGCTGAATGAAGGTGTGCTTCACACCTGGGTCTCTTCACAAGAAGTAGAATTGCTGTCTTGATGTACTCTTCAATGATGAAATCTAGGAATTTCCACATCAATCCAGCTATTCTTATTATTGAGAGTTGGATGACATTAGTTAATTTGCAAGACTATTGGGATCAGCTCTTCAAAAATATCTAGGGACTCTGTTCTTATTAAGTTTTGTACTGACATCTTAAAATATAATGTTCCTAAATATCTTTTTAAAACTAAAATTTAGAAACTTAATTATTTTTCTTTAATATTCCATACTGAAGCCTAAGAGTAGCAAAGATATCACTATAAAGGAAAATGTTAATCTTTGTTTCATTTAGTGATTCGTCATTTCTCCATTGCATTGATTAGCAATAGATTTTGCATTTAATTTGTTGGTTGGTTTTTGATACAAAACATACACTGTACAGGTATAGTCACTGTTTGTCTCAAAGTTCATTTTAAATTTATAATCTTGTTCTGAATTAAACTAGAAAGTAGCTCTAAAAATCAATACTTCATCTGTTCTTACTTCACTTTAACTGCTGTATGTTAAGGAAATAATACAACATTTTCCTTTCAATCTATCAAGACACCAACTTCATATGTAGGCAGATAATTAAAACATATGCACAGCCCACGAACCTCTGAATCACATCTCTTTTCTCAGCTAAACGTTCCTTTTTTTCTCACAGTGAACATTTCATCTGGATTTTATGCTAATAAGTTTATTATATAGCATTGATCAACAAGCCCCATTTTAAGTGTTGAAATAAGTCATATGAAGACGTCTTCAGAAATTTTAAATTCTGCTGTTCACATGCCTACTTCTAGAATGATGAAAATTCTGTAAATCATTATGATTAGTTTTTAATTTCCAGAAACAGGAATGTCAGTAAAATTAATACAAGAAAATTTTCCTGTCTTTTCCCTTTCTTCACCATTATGTTAAATTTTTCTGAGGTGTATTTCAAAAGTGTGCACTGTCCCAGAGCATATTGACTTAGATGATTAATGCTCAAAAGCATTTATGAATGTTTTGAATTTACTTTGTTTGTTCTCAGTGTTCTGGTTTTTCAAGCAGATTTTTTTTTTTTGTCCCAATGACTTCATTCTTATACTTTCCTCCCAAGGAAATTTTGATCAGACTAGAAAAGAAAATAGAAATGGAAAAAGATTCCTTCAACAAATAAAATCACAATCTCTTTGAAGAATTGCAGTTCTCATCAAATGTAAAACATTTTTTTTGTAAAACATCTTTTTGAAGAATTAGAAAATGCTCAAGGATGAGAATCTGCTCCAGGGGATAAAAGTCAGCCTTCAGTAAATCTGTCTTCTGCTACCTCATAATCCACAAAGACTTTTGACACTATTTGTGTCAAAAGTCTTTGATTGTCTGCTGAAACAACACAGTCAAATAGAGTGAAACTGTTTAAATCTTCAGTTCATTAACTAGAGTGAAATAATCAACCACATGCTATGCTGCCAGTGCCTCTGCAAGTTGTTATAGACAGAATTTTTCTGGTTTTGATAACTACATATTCCTTTTTTCTGATCCATCTTTGGCTTGTACTCATTCTTGCTGAGGTGTAAGGTCCTTTTAGACTAAGCTGACACTATTTCTCCTCGTTTTTCTCCTGCTTTGTCCATAGGTTTTAGCCCTCCTTGGTGTGGCTAAACAAGCTCTACTCCTCCTCAATTACCAGTCTCTGAAGAAGTTGTTTCAAATTAAAATCTTCTCCCTGGGAATCATTTCCTTTCAATGGAGATTCTTGGCTAGCTGTAAGATTTCACTCCATACATTTTGTTGTCTTTTATCTTTCTTCATTGTTTCCATCCACATCACAATACTTTTACCCAACAGATGAAATAGTGTGCATGGTGTAGACCAAAATCCTTCATCTCCTCCCTTTCCTTTCTGTTTTTCATTTTTTCCTCTGGATTGTTTGATGAATAAAACAGTTTTGTACCTAAACCAACCTGTTACACTGGTTTTAGTTTCCATTTCAATGCTGAACTATCTTTTTTTAGGTGCTTTCTATTGGATATCTTACTTGCTATGTTACAATTTATTGGAGAATATCCCAAAAGGAAATACAAGTTCTGTCTTTCTTTTCCATTTTTATTCTAACTCTATTTCCATTTCTCCTCTTTCTTGAAATTCAGTCCTTCTGAGTTTGAGAGAAATGTTTACATTAAGCCTCAGTGTTGACATAAGAGCCAGTACAGAAGTTTAACACTCAGGTTATGGAAAGCTATATTTTCTGACAACAGTCAGAAGATGTGCTTCTTTTAGCTTTCAGTGATCCAAAAAAGAAGTTTCTGAAAGATTCAGGAATGAGACTATTGGTAGTAAAAAAATCTTTAATTACTCTTTGCATCAGAAATCCTTTATTGGGTTTGAAATATGAAATTATGTGCTGGAAAATATTCTGTAGTTTTGATTAATTGCTAGTCTATCTAGACAAAGAAAGAATGTGACACTATCATGAATGTTGTGCTGTGCTGTAAAAATTATGTTCATAATATTTCACTGCAGTTATCAGTTTGTGCCACCTGACCCTGCCCCATATCTTAACATCTTAAGAAAGAAAACAATTTTCTTTCAGAAATGCAAGCCCCAAGGTACAGGCAAGAAATGTATTAAAATACCCACACAAGGGATGGGAAACAGTTATAACAGGTTGAACTGATCTTCTCCATTTTGATATTAGATGATTTCTTCCTTTCTGTCTTAGAGCTCAGACAAAAAACAAAACAAAACAAATTAAAAAACCCAAAATGAAACACATAAAACTCTTTATCAGAAATAAAAACATGTAGAAGACAAATGGTAAAATTTCTGCTAAAAAAAGAGAACTTACATTGCAGTATTTTCCTTAAAAATCTATTTTTTCCTTAGCCAACCAAGCAATTCTGACAGACTGGTGGTCTTTTTCACCAGTTAATCTAAACTGTTAAGAACTATTGTAGTGCTCTATTCAAAGCTAACAATGACCTACTTTAAGCTACAGATTTCTGTTCAGTAAAAAAACATAAAAAAAAAAAAAAATCCCTTGAAGCCATCTGTTGTTTATTTTTCCTATTAGCAGCAAACTATTCTCTTAGAGAACAAGGGTCAGTCCATTCCACAAGAAATAGGAACATTTTGCCCTTTCATTTGGTGCTTTGCAAATAGTAGCAGGTATTACTTTTCCCTCCTAATGTTTAAACAGGTAGAAATAAGGAATGTGGGTAATGTGATAATACAGTCATTGCAACTATTGCTATTTGAATTCACTATAGCATATCAACTGAATGTGGATTTATGAACTCCTACTCCATGACTTTTCTTTTGCAAATGGTGCAGTTCTGACTACTTTCCTGATTAAAATTTATCTTTTGTTGCATATTTTGTGTTTAAGTTTCTGGCAAGATAATGGCGTGACACATGCTATCATGCCAGTTTTTCTAATATTTGTATTTTTCCTTTAGTTTTGTTGCTTTTTTTTAACAAGAAACTTGTTTCCCTGTATAAAATAAAAAGATTGCTATCCAGTTTACTTCAAAATGAGCAACTATTAGTCATCACTGGAGAGATGAATTAGCCATGCATTTGCTGTAGAAGGAAGAAGAGGAGAATAAGTAAAAGCACCTAGAAAGTTTTTGTGATAATAATAACATGCATTGCAGGTATAAATGGTTTTATTTCTTAAGCAGCTGGTTTTAGAATAAATATATACACATTCAGCTATCTTTATAATCTTTTGAAACATTTAAAGTTACAGAAGACCAAAGCAAAGGGTGGTAGTTGAAAATAGCAGTAGGTAATCATATACTTGCAGTGAGTTAAACACTGAACTTTCAATGAAAAATACAAGTTTTTGTATAGTTTTGGCCTAGCCAGCAATGAAACACCATGCAGTCTCTTACCCATTGCCCCCATTTCACCCCCACCCTCCTTAGGATGGCAGAGGCCCCAGCAAGATGGGACGAAACAAGATAATCGAGGACCCTGTGGACAGGGAGGGCTCACTGCAAATTATGTTTCTGGACAAAACAGACTTGACAACTTAGACAGTAAAGGAAGAACAGTTTATTCTACTACCTACTAGAAACAGAACAGACAGGAACACTAAAAAGAGCAGGATGATGAGAAAATTACAACCAGCACTTTAAGATCTCCTTCCCCCACTCTTCCCTTCTTACTGGGCCCAGCTCACTGCTCCTCATATCTCTACCTCCTCCCTCCTTAATGGCTCAGGGGGGTAAGGAATGGGGGATGTGGTCAGTCTCTCACAGATGGGCTCTGTTGCTTCTTTCTTCTCAGAGAAGGATGACTCCTTGCATTTTTCCCCTGCTCCTATATGGGGTCCCTCTCACTGGATACAGTCCTTAACAAACCTCTCCAGCTTGAGAAACAGCTACAGCTTCTGGTCAAAAACTCCTTCAGTGTGGGACTCCTCTGAGGCCGGCAGAATCCTGGACACTTTCTACTGTAACTCTGACCTCCCGCATATTCATGACCTTGTCTGGACACAGTCACTACCCCTAGTCTGAAGTCCTCTACAAACTGCCAGCAAATCTCAGCTTCACCACTCTTCTCGGCAGAATGCAAAAGAGTCTCTGCTCCAGCACACCTCCTCCTCTTTTCCCTCACTGACCCTGGGATCTGCATGGTTGCTTCTCTCTCCAACTCCTTCCACCACCACCAGCAGGAAAAAGAAGCAAGAACAAGAAGAAAGAACGGCATGAAAGAACTCTTCCAGCTTCTTAAAAAGTGATCATGGAGGTGCCCAATTGGCTCAGCACCTGAAGTGCGTCTGACTCAGAACTGGGAAAAGTTTCAAGCAACTTCTTACAGAAGCCATCTTTACAACCCCTTTCCCATTACTAGAAGTGACTCCACACAAACTCATGACAATTTCTAAAAAAGATTCTTTAACAAGTTTTTTCATTTTCATTTTCAAAAATTAGAGATGTGTGATGAGCAACAAATTGTTATCTTTATTTGTTGTCATATCACAGAATCATAGAATGTTAAGTGTTGGAAGAGACACTTAGAGATCTAGTCCAATTTCCCTGCAGAAGTAGATTGATCTAGATCAGGAATGTGTTCAGGTGGGTCTTGAAGACCTTCAAGGAAAGAGACTCCACAATCTGCCTGGGCATCCTGTTCCATCACAGTCAAATAATTTTTCCTTATATTTAAATGGAACTTTTTGTGTCCCAGCTTCTTTCCATTACCCCTTGTCTTGTCATTAAATGTAACAGAAAAAAGTGATGCCACTACCTCCTGACATGCACCATTTAATTATTTGTAAATATCAACGAGATTCTCATATTGTCATGCTCAGTAGTAAATTATAACATTGCTCAGTGTATTTAGAAACTTAAGATCAGTAATAATTCTGGAGGCAAGGAAGAAATAAATACCAGGACTATGTTGTTTCTTTTAGTTGCCCTTCTCATAATAGTGTTGATCTTCTTGAAATTAACTTTATTAAAAAAACAAATTAGTTTCATTTCATACCATGTAATCCAAGCTCAAGATGAAAACTTTCCTTAGAAATAAAATATGAGACTCTGACAGCTGTCAGTTTTTAGTCTATTGATTTCTCTAAGTATTTTGTGAAAAATGTGCATATATATACATTTGGGGAGCTTTGAGGACTTTGATGTTTAACTGATTCTAGCAGTCAATCTGTGCTGGTACTGATTACGCAAAGCACTGTAACCTCTAAGGAATAGACTTTTGAAGGAATTATGGAATCACTCTTAGTCAAACTTCAGTGTTTTAGTATCTATTTTAGTACCAATCCTAACTGATGTGCTGTGTAAATGAAATATTAGAACAATCATTTCCATACACTGAATTACTGTTCCAGTCAGTATTTGCTTATTCTGACTATTTTTATCACATTTTTCTTCTGCAGGATGTTGGAATCATTAATGTGACATTTTCAGCTTATTATACTTCAATAATTGCTAGCAGAATTTATTTAAGCTACTAGTCTTGTGTCTTTTCCTTGATATATGCTTTAAAATACTCATCATATTGCAATATGGAATGCAAAAAGGTCATTGCTTTTGTTTTGGCTTTCTCAGCTTCCCCCCAAAATGTAAAGTCAAAGGATTCTATAGCATCATAAACATTTTTATAGTTTGACACAGAGGTATAACCAAGGTTACGATGAGCAGGTGTAAAGTAAAGGAACAGATACATAGGTCAAAGAGAGGAAACCCAGTATATAACAACACATACTACATCTGTCTGTCTGTCTGTCTATCTGTCTATCTATCTATCTATCTATCTATCTATCATTTTACATAACTGTATAGAATTTTAAGATCTTGAAAAGGTAGAGTAACACTGTGTAAAAATATCAGTCACCTCCCTATAGGTTTTCAGTCACCTTCCTCAAGTCTGACCAATATTCTACTCCAACATTTATCTACCACTGACAGGTCAGGGAGGAAAGGCTCTCTCCTGGTTGACACTCCAGTTCAGAGTTTGTTCTGAATAAAATCCTTCCGCTGTTGGAATCAGAAGATATATCTGCAGTATTTTCCCTTGGGTCAGGCTGAAAACAGTGCTGTGGGTGAAAGTTTATTTATAAAACAGTATGGTAGGGTTTTTTTTGTTATTATCATGAAATCATTCTCTACTCATGCTATAATTTTGTTTGCTTTGACTACTACTACATTTTAAGCATAGCTTTCAATGAAGTTTCCCTAATGGCACTCAGCTCTCTTTTCTTTTATGTTTTTTTTCCTTCCTTGATTTAATATATAGCCTACCAATGAGTATATCCAAATCAAATGGAATTATCAAAGTAAGAAAAAAAAGAGATTTTCTGAAGGGAAAATAGACAATGTAAGTAAGAAGAAAAGTATTTCCACTTTTTTCCTTAGCAATAATATTGGAAAGAACATGAAATAATAAACAGCTATTCTATTGATTCAAGTTAGATGTAAATGAGATCAATTCTCTCTTAGATGTTATTAAAGATAAGCTGAAGAACATTAACAGTTCATCTGTGACAGCACTGCAAATTATCCTTCTTTAAAAAAAAAAAGCTGTATTATTACTTTAAGTATGCTCTGTTTTATCAGAAAAGGTGAAAAGAAAGAGTTTAGACTCTTTTAAATTTTAGGATGATGTATATTTTGCATGAGAAAATGTGATAACTTTGAGTTTAATATTTTTTTCATAACTATACTAGAAAGCCTACTATTTCAGAAGAGGTCTGATGCTGGAGCAGTTCATAATGAACTGTAGCGCATGGGAAGGACCCACACTGGAAAAGTTCGTGAGGGACTCTGTCCTGTGGGGAGAGACCCCACAGTGTAACAGTGGGAAGTGTGAGAAGGCCTCTCCCTGAGGAGAAGCAGTAGCGAAGTCCCTCTGTAATGAACTGACCACAACCCCCATTCCTCATCCCTGTGCTGCTGGGGGGAAGGAAGGAGGGGGAGTGATTTTATAACTTGATGGGCATCTGGCACCCAGCCATGGCTAAACCACTACAAATATTCAAAGCAGATATTAGAAAACTAGACTGCAGCTCGATTTACCTAGATATATGATTGTTTTACCTTTTCCTTTCCTTTCTAGAGGTACATCTAGCATGTAGTTTATTTCATAACTTGAAAATCCGTAAATAATTGTGACTTTTGATTAAAACAGAAGACAATCTTTAATATCTCAATAGAGAATAGGTTTTGTGGGAAGAGAAAACTGTTTTAAATTTTTTAAAAGAGATAATGTAACAATATAGGTTTCCTTATAATCCATTAGGTAAAAATCAACAGTTTCAAGACTAGAAGGTCTTTTCTATTGGATGAAAATGATAATGTTAACTATGTTTCACTTTTTCAATTCATGACTGAAGAGTGTAACTTTGGTCTTTTGCTTTAGCTCAATGGGATATAAAATTAAACAGTGTATGATTTTAGAATTCAGGAAAATTTTAAATCATAGCTATAAGTATTAAGGAAAATTACAGTAAGAGAAAAACAGGAGTGAGAAGAGTATTGAAAATCCTTCTATAAATGTCCTTCCAGTACTACTATAAACAGAGCTTCAAAACTGACAAACGGCCACAGTTGCAGCACCTTTATGATTGCATTGGTATTCTGTACTCACTTAGGTTCAGCATAAAAGCCAAAAACTGTTCAATCAGTTCTATTCACATCTTTCATAGTAGGTAGTATATGAATGAATGTTTGTAACTTTTTTTGTTTGTTTTTTACTCTCAACTCTGAAAGGAATAAGGTAAGATGGAATAATGGATAATGTACAGTGTTGTTCAAATGTTTTCCACTGAGGAGTTGAGAAATTTTTATTTTAAACTTTTTATCTTTGGACTCCCTCACATTCTTGGTAGGTATCAGATAAACATTCAAACACAAGATCAAATTTGTATGAACAGTTACACTACTCCTAAAAGTAGCTTGAGACACCCTTTTCCGTGAATACTCACAGAACAGCTATCTACTGCTTTAAATTTAAGTATTTCCCCCTTGGAGAGTTTAAACAATATTCCATCCTTTGCACAAGTTGATGTTGTCAGTACTGATCTTCAAAGGCATTCAATTTCTTTCATAGTGAATAGAACAATTTCTGATACCACCCTAGCTCCTATGGTCAAAACTAGATTTAAGCAAATCCATACATGTGAATAACTGTATACTATTTCCATTTCAGATATTTGCTTTTTTGTGTGGGAAATATTAAATAATTATTGGTTCATTGAATGTTTCTCATTTCCAGAGTAGCTGGTATTTTACTTCAAGGAATGTGTTCTTCCCAACTCATTCTTTACCTTCCTTAGGACATTATAGGATTTTAAGTATTTTAAATTATAATTTTAGATATTTGTACAACAAATAATGATCTAGAAATGGAGCTAATTGCATTCAGTCTTCTTTCTTAATCTTTCTTTTCATAACACAATTATAATTGATAATATAATATTATCAAATAAAAAAATGCCAAAACTCTTCTGAAAAGAAACATTACAGTGATTCCTGTAGAAGGAGGGAGTTTTGTACTGGCTTCTCTCTTCATGAAAAAGAAATAGATGAAATCAGATAGGATTGTACCATAAAGACCTTCACAATGGCAAGGAGGCTAGACTTGCTGAACAATAAGGTTTTCACTTTTTGAATGTCAGGTCTCTTCTAGGACATCTTGTCCTTCAACTGAAGTGGCAAGAATTAATTGATTTCAGTCACAAAGAGCAATGTGATCGGTATTTGATCCAGGGATACAGAGGCAGGGAGTTTTAATTGCCTTTAGATCTGTATACACTGATATTATTACCACTTTTCAAAATGCAAAATGTAACATGATTTCTCAGTTCTTGTAATACTAATGTTTGTTTACATGGGAGGAAAATCCGTCAAAATGGAGACACAGTAGGACAGGAAAATAAAAATCTTATATGCAAAACAAGCAACAATTTACTTCCAAGCTCTGGTCAGAATTTGACTGGATGATAGAAGTGAATATGGAAGCCAGACAGCCACTAAGTCTTTCTCTCTCATTCAATTTCCTTAATGCCTCAAGTCAGGTTCTCAACAGCACTAGGCTAGGAACAAATCTGTGATGCATGATTTTTGTGCCAAATGCCTCAAATCCAGTCTTGTAGGTATTCTTAGGGGTTTTCTCCCCCTCATCCACTGGACTCCACCAGTGAGAGAGCTGGGAGTGCACAGGAAGTTAGGAGGGGACAGAGCCAGGACAGCTAACTGCAGTTGACTCAAGGGATACCCAAACCATGTGACATCATGCTCAGCACATCACACTGGGGGAAGAATATTTGGAGTGATGGTGTTTGTCTTCCCAAGCAATCATTACACATGATGAAGCTCTGTTTTCCTTGCGATGGCTGAACACCTGCTTGCTGATGGGAGGTGGTAAATGAATTCCCCCGTTTGCTTTGTTTGTGTGCTTTGACTATTAAACTGTCTGTATCTCAACCCATGAATTTTCTCACTTTTCCAATTCTCTCTCCCATCCCATTACAAGGGAGGATGAGTGAGCAGCTGTATGGTATTTAGTTGCCATCTGACAAGCCATTTGCAATTGGAGCATATGAATTGGAAAATACGAAGCACACATTCTTGTTTAGCTTCATTGCTAGTAACCCTGTTCACAAGACAGTTCCACAATGCGAATACATTGTAGTAATTGGGATAAGCAGGATCCGTTTCAAAAGTGCACTTTTTATCTGAAGTAAAAAACTAATGCAAGTAAATCCCAAGATTCTCTTGACCTGTGAATAACTTAGTTCTGCTTTATTTTAGATTTTTTTTTAAGGAAATAAATTACCCAATAATTGCAAATATGTATATCTTGCAGTCGGTTACTCACTACTGAACACTTGAAAAATAATTTTGGAAGTAGAAAATAGTTATCACAAGAAGACTTCTCCTTCACAAAAAGCTGTGCTATGCAATAATAGGTGATGGCTGTAAAGTATATGTCATTAAAGCAATCCTAAATAAAAATTACACACACTGACTTTTCACTCTTTTAACAGCACAACATTTTTTTTTAAAACCCATCAATTTACCGATTAAATGCTTTATTTGGTTACTTTTTTAAAACAAAGTGATTAGCAAAAATCTTACTTACACAATATAAACCACAAAAATTATCAGTGTCACCCAACTTTAGTAACAAATCCATCATCATTTTATCATTGTTTTGTATGAGCTATTCTTAAGGTCTTGCAATAATCTCTTCCTATCTAATAAATACTTAAAAGAACTTAGAGCTTGATATTTGAGAGGATCAACATACACTGAAGGTTCATTATCAGTAATCCAATTTCTAAATTTAATTCAGAAGCCATTGTTAGCTCAGTGGAGACATTGATTACCTTGCAGGGAGAGTCACATGGCTCCTGTAGATACTACTCACACCAAAGTAACATATCCATTTGCTAAACCCTGAGGAAATACTGTTACTCTCCAAAGCATTTGCAGATTTATCTCAGAGTAAATAATCTTTGGTTTGTGAATTTATCACTATAGAGCTATTGTCAGATCTGACTTGATATGATTGATGCCCCTGAACAACCTACTGAGCTACTAGCGATTGCTCCTGTGAACTTGAGTGAAAATCACATTCTGAGCCATAGCATCTTTCACCCGTGATGGATTTTAATGCTTACATGAGAGGAAGGTAACCCAAAAATGCAGATTTTGAGCAAAGTTGTTCTTTTTCATCCATATCTGATAGCTTAGATATATATATGATGTTTCCACTGTTTGATACAATCCCTATACTAGCATAGTAACTTAAGCATTAGACAGGCCTTGTCTCAACTAGACTGGGCCTCAGTTTGTTTTAGTTTGCTTCCATCTGTAACAACATTTTGCCTAGTGGTTAGATGCCTCTTGTCTAGCTTTTGCTGCATATAAGAGCAAAGTTGTCTAACACTCAGCTGAATAGCCTCTGACTTGTTTTTAGTTTCAGATATGTGCTATTGTGCAGTTATTATCCTACAAAACTTTGTGATCAATAAAGATAACTAATCATAAAATCATAGAATGGTAGGGGTTGGAAGGGACTTTTAGAGATCATCTAGTCCAATGTCCCTGCTGAAGTAGGTCCACCTAGATCAGGTGTCACAGGAACATGTCCAGGCAGGTTTTGAAGACCTCCAAGGAAGGAGACTCTACATCCTCCCTGGGCAGCCTGTGCCAGGGCTCCCTCATCCTCACAGTAAAATAATTTTTTCTCATGTTTATGGTTTTCTTATGTTTTCCTTATGTTTATGGGTTTTTTTCTTACGTTTAAATCATTGCTTCACTGAGGTTAACATCAGACTTCTTGGAAATGTCTGAAGATGTTGTTAATTAAATCAAAGTAGATGAGCAATTGTACACATGAATACACATCCCTTTGTCAGTCCCGATTCAGATGGCTTCCCCAACACCTGCCAGAGGAACAAAGCCTCTCAGCTTCAGTCTCTGTTTTTTATATGTGTATGAGACTCAGCAGAGAAGAGAGGAAGATGCTTTATTTTAAAAAGCATTTGTGCTTCAAGTGTAAAGAAAGTATAAGGTCTGGTATTGCAATTATTCTGATGTCAACAGACTAGATTAAATAATTGGACAGATATGGACTATGCACTTAAATACTCAGTTTTATACCTATAATGGTATTTCAGCTTGAAGGAAATGTATGTTGAATTCTCAAGTTTAGTCTGAATTTCAGTGATGAAATAAATGGAATTTATAAATAATTTCTGCCTAAAATGCTTTGGGGAGTATTACATTTTCTGTTTGTGGCTACTAATAATTAACTAGCTTAAAGATAGAACTCAAGATCTGATTTACTTATGTTAAATTTATAAAATGGAAAATGGTTCATAAAAATATCTGTAAAAAAATCCTAGGAATTATGTTCCTAGTAATAAAATATAAGATGTCATAGGCAGATTCAAAATCTCTTTTTGAGGTAGCTAGGAAGATATAGGAAATTAGTTACACATGAGTTATATTTGTTAAAATAATATTACTATAACTCTTAAAACCCTACCAATATTATGATCAAAATGAACTTATGTATATTTATGTATATTTATATACATGCATAACATGCATATATCTATATCTAAGAAAAAATATGAGTAAGACTTCAAAATTATCCTTTTCAAATCCTCAAGTGATTGTAGAAGCTAGGCGGAAGCTAACTAAACTGATGTTTTAAAAAAATCCATGATATTAAAAATATCGCCTATAGCTTTGCAACCGAAGGTCTGAAAGAATTATTAAAAAATTACAGCTAAATGGTAAGATAATTAGTGGGTAATTCCATGAAGATGCCAACAGTTTAGACTGCAATCTGTTTAGCATACGATATCTAGAGACTAACTGGAAAGATCTGATTCAACTCGGAAATAGGCAACATTTTTTTTTTCCTTGAGACTATTTATAAATGCTATGAAATTATAGATTAATTGCCTCAGATATTTCTGGTGGTAAAAGCTTTAATATTGTATAACTCTAATGAACTCTAATCCCTTTTTTCTATAGTAGTTAGCAACAGGACAAGGGGTAATGGGATGAAGCAGGAACACAAAAAATTCCACTTAAATATAAGAAAAAACTATTTTACTGTGAGAGTGATGGAGTACTGGAACAGGCTGACCAGAGGGATTGTGGAGTCTCCTTCCTTGGAAGTCTTCAAGACCAGCCTGGACATGTTCCTATGTGATCTGATCTAGGTGAACCTGCTTCTGCAGGGGGGTTGGACTAGATGATCTCTAGGGGTCCCTTCCAACCCTTCTACATTCTATGATTCTACAATTCTATGAATTAATTAAGTGGAAAAGAAAGAACCAAAGATCTTTCCTAGTCTTTCCATGAGCACCCACAATTTTTTGGGGAAAGAAATAACCTCATTAAATCTCGGTTTATTCTTTTGTACATTTGTGAACAATGAGAACCAGACGTTTTGATCTTGCTGTGCTGTTTAGATGAGGTGTAAAAAGCCAAACCTTTCAGTAAATTTCAATTTCCAAAAGCATATTTATTTTGTTAGAAGAAATATATGTGAATAAGCATGCTAGCTTATTTACTTGCTCTCCTATTTCCCTTTCCTGGCACAGCAACTTGTGAAGAACAGGCAGAGGAAAAGTGGAAATGTGTTAGAAGAGCACTTAGTAATTGCAATTCTCTCTTGTAAGGAATCCAAAGAAATTGTACATCTTTAAACTGCCCTTTAAACTCTTCGAAAGTCAGTGACCTCTTCAAGAACCTCAGGGTTGGAACTGAATCTGGTTTTGCTCCTTTGAATCTTGCCCATTAATGTTTACACATATAGAAGAGAAACCGTGATTAATTTCCAAGTGTTTAAGGCCAAATGAGATCAGTTTTTCTAGTCCTAAGCTGAGAAATAGGAGTGCACTAAGTCTTCCTAAGGGTTATAGGTAGACGAAAACATCTGTCTTCAGGATATTAAAGTCTGTGACTACAGAGAGAAAAGAGCAAAATCTAAGTCCTTCCAGTAACTCAGGATTGCTAGAGTCTTAGCAAATTAATTTTTGAGATGAAGTTCAAGTGGTCCTATTCTGGCAATTGAAAAAATTGAAGAAAAAATTCTGTAGAGTCCCTACTAGTGCAAGAAAGGAAAAAAATCGAATGAACAACCTGTGAGTATTTTGACCCTGTTGTAAGAAAATTAAGAATTATTTAAGACTATTTTATGATTTATATTAAAGCTTTTTCTGCTCCCACAAAAGTTTGGGGAAAGTCCAAGAGGAGAAGAAAAAATAAGATAGCATACTTTCAGACAGCTTTGATCCACAGGTAAAAACAAAAACATAGTTGTTGAAAACTTTAGGAAAGATGTCTAATGTTCATGCAGGTTGAACTAAAGACAAGTTAATGTAGTACTTTCTCCATACTGAGAGCAATGTAAGGAATTCTCCTTTTGACCTGGCTGAGAGGAAAGGGTGAATTTGGGCTTTGTCTGAATGGACCTAGAATTCACAACTTGAAAAGATTTTCACAGAACATATGGTCACTCCCTAACAATAGTAATGGTCACTCTTTTTTCAGTTTTTGTTTCTTGAATCTGGGAAATGGCATGCCTGTAAAATATGCAAATACGTGTTATGAAATGTCATAGTGAGAAGAAGCGAGTATCGTATCAGTTCACGTTTTTTAACTACTTTCATCAATGTCTTATTTCTAGGCTGCACCAAAATGAGTATAACAATGAAATATTGCATTTTACATTACCTTTGTAAATTTGAAAATCTTTACCTGACTGGATAACTTTGTAAATATCCATACAGTAAGTTATAAAAGTATAATTTTTCAAATTCTACTTTCATAAACTGATTAATTTGAAATATGTAAGTGCTTATTTTTCCTTTCTTTTAATTGCCTTGTGTCATCCCTTTGGGGTTTTTCCAGTATACACATATCTTTTGTGACATGTGATCCCCAAGCCTGGAATAATATTTTCATAACAATGCTCTGAATGCTACCTGTAGACACAAGATGGCTTTCCTATTTCTAATGGCTATTCCCCCTTTTGTTCATCTAAGAAAAGTGCCAGACCTTTTTACTGGAGCACTGCATGCAAAGGTTATGTAGTGATGATTATTTAAGATGACTTCCTAACTTTTTCTGAGTCACTGCTCTAATATCTAGTAGATATTTCAGTGCTTAACTCTAGTTATTTTGGATTAATAATTATTTAATTTGGTGAATATTTGGAATATGTTAAAATTCTTGGAGAAAAAACATTATATGTGTGCTACAGATTACTCTAAAGGATAGTGCACTATTAAGACTACCTGATATTGTCAAATATTTAGACTTCATAAATTGTATAATTTAATGTATTTTTTTAATGTATTCTGCAACAGGTGGAAACAACTCATTGTCATATTATCAATAAATTCATGGCTTTCAAAGTAATGAGCCTGTGAATATCAGAGATAATTCTATTGATGTCAGTAAAATTAATCGAAGTCAAATGAAAGTAATATTATGTTAATTCTTTCTTGTGTTATTGAATTTTTAGCACCCTGATTTTCTAGTTTCCCTTAATGATTTTATGTACCAATATAATTCAGATCTCTGTAGACATCACCAGAATGATTATATAGAAATAAATTTATATAAAAATATTTTCCAGACTAGGAACAAGTTAGAAATTATTCTGAGACAGAGCTTTTCAATCTGGATCTCAAACATAATTTTTGAGATTGACAGACTTTTTAATTTGGTCTGTCTTTAAGGATGGGCAGTTGGACATTAAGTTCAACACTGGATCAGGGAAATAGGCTGCCTCCCTAAGATATAGGAGTGTTCTTCAATGGAAATTGGAAGTCAGAGTTGACATAGGTCTTCCTTTCCCTTTTATATAATCACTGAGTAATAAAATAACCCTGGAGATCTTGAAAGGAATATAACTGTACATCACTTCAAACGTGCAGACTGCTTTCAGTAAATTCAAGGAAAAGCAAAACTTAATGCTCTCTTCATCTTCCTTCTCTTGACATTTCACTTCTTTGGAGGGAAACTGTAAATAAAGTATGTTAACTGTGCCTAACTCCTGTCCTTGAGTAATCTTTATCTTCATACCCTTTTTCATCATTTAGACAACAAAATAAATGTCATGTGGGGACTTTGGCATTTCTAATAGATGGAGAAATAGCTATACATTTTTAGTACTATAGTATATAAAAACTATATATAGGCAGTACTATATTTGTGCACCTGTTATATAAATTATATGTTGGCACAGGGTGGTGGACGGGGAAAATAAAAACATTTTCAAATATTTTCTTCAGGCTTTCCCAAAGCTCCTCAAAAACTTTATTCTCTCTGCTGTAACTATTTCTTTGAACTCTGATATTTTCAAGCACATCAGCCATTTCAATGAAAAACTTTATCACATACTGTTTTCCCATTTACTTTTCTGTTGTCAAACACTAAAGAAATAGTTGGTAGTCCAATTAGGTTAATTTTGTTTTCTTCTTTTTCCTCTGCCTATATAGTGGGATGAGCATATGTCAACAAGAAGAACAACAACAACAAAAAAAGCCCAAAAAACCCCACAAAAAGAAGAAAATTAGTTGTTTAGAGATGGAAAAATGTACCATTAATACATTTAATACTGTATTTTTTTTCAGTTAAGTATCTTCACTACAACTGTTTTTTTTTTTTTTTTAATCTAGACAATTGAAATTACTTGTCACACTTCAGTATATGTTGTTTGATCTGAAGAATTTGCTTTTAACCAACATGGACAGCAGTACATATACTTTGTAAGGAAAAGTAATGTGGTTTTGTTATGACAAACTATTTGGGACTATGCATTGTGATTTGGCATGGACTTTATATCAAGTGAAAAGTTCACTGTATTACAAAGTTCTTCTTCTTTATTCTTCCCTGCTTTTCTTTTTTTGCCTTCTTCCCAGCAATATAAGACATCCATTAAAACAGCAAATCTGTGTTCACGGAGAGAAAGCTGTGATTGAACTTGTTCTAAATCATTCGGTGAGACTTATGTCTAAGGAACTTCTCCAGCACCTTCCTAAAGACCTTGCTAAAAATTTTTATAAGTTATTAGTATGGTGAAGTTACAGGGATAGTCATTTGCTTAGTATTAGGTATATGCTTTCAGACTTTGCTCTAGAGGCACATTTTAACTGCTGTATCTTTATTTGTCCAGCAAGTAGTCATTCCTTTGGACTCATAAATTGAATCATGTGTCTTCAATCATACTAGTTGGTTAATTATCTATCTACAGCTTATGATTTTATGTATTTTGTCAGCGAAAAATAATTATGTGCAACTCATAAATCACTGTTTTTCAACAATAGAACTGCATTTCAATTAGCTTTCCATGGAAGTGCTGAACTGCAAATCCTTTTCAAATTAAAGAGAGTGTTTTATCATTTCAGCTCCTTCTACAGTGATAATTTTGATTGGACTTAATACACATGTAAGCCCAAGTGTATTTACATATAAAATGCCACAAGGTCTAAAGGCCCTAATAAAAACAATCAGTTTACAGTTTTTATCTCTTGGAAGCATAGGGATTCTACATAACAAGCTATTTGGGCGATCTTATAGCACAGTATGTGTTGTAAAAAGTAGAAGATTGCATTTCCTTTGTGGTTAAGTACTGAAAAAAGGATTTTTGGATTTTATCCATGCACTCAGAATTGCTGCACAGTTGTTGATACTGCACATCCTGGGACAATCAACAGCAGCATGTCATTGACATTATAGATGGCTTCCATTTAAATCCCTTCATTTGGATTTTATTAGAATGGTGTTGAAAATGGGAGAGTGATTTAATTTTAGCAGTATTAATGCCTGGATTTTTAGCCACAGAATTGATATCAACTCTAATGGGAATGGTAAATCCTTTGCATTTTGTTATAAATACTCTTTAGTGATTTCCAGTGACTACTATTACATTTAATATCCATTCACTCTGTTTATTTTCAGATTAGTGTGGTTTGGGGTCTGACATTGATATACAGACAGTGAACACACTCTACAAATAGTGAACATGCTCTGCTTCATCAGAGCTTTGGGGTGAATGCCAGCCCTGCTCCCAGAGAGTGTTCAGTTCAGTCAGATGTACAGGGCTGTTCAGTGCTTCCCTCATCTGATGACACATGAGAGAAAGACTTTGACAGATTTTTGAAATGGATCATATGATTGGTGCCATAAAGAAGTCATGAGGTCACAAAGGAAAAGGGAAAGCTTGGACTGAAAATGTGAGCAAGGGATACTAAACACTTAACTAGTGTTATACTGTCAGGAGCAGTGTGAACAGAAATGCTTCTGCTGATTATATTCAGCTGACATCTGGATTCTGGTTTTAGCACAGAGATGCATTTCTTGTGTGACCTTGGAAAATAAATCTCAGATAAAATTGTTGCCATATTGAGGATAACTGTAAAACATCCATTCATTTCAATGCATTACCCTATGAGTATGGGATGATGCAGCCTGCCTTGGTTAGGCCATATGCAGTACAGATATAAGTCGGGTGGGCAAGACTGTTAGTATGACAATAATGTAATATTATAAATGTTGACAAATCAAATAACTTTAGCTGGTGAACAGAAGCTCAGAGTCACTGTAATGTTTTTGTTTCTTTCATAATAGCTGACATTTCTCCAATATTCTGTCCTCAACAGACCCTTTATGAATCCATTGTTACATTATTAAAATAATTGTCCATAACCAAATAATTTTGGCATGTGGAATAATGATATCTATGTAAAATGCAGAATCATTAAGAGTCATTTTGTACCTGTAAGGTTTGAGTCACATTTCCGTGATGGAGTTCTCCATGTTGTTGGAATCACAAATTATTATCTCTACAAGTCCAGAGAGAGAACCAGCTGGCTAAGAAAGCACAAAGAGCTTCTTGACAAAAAGCCCTTACTTGCCAAACTGCATAAAATCCTCAGTAGAGAGGAGAGAGGAAAAATAAAAACAGATTGAAGATTTAAAGGGATGGATAATATTATTATTATTTTTTTTTAATTTAAAATAGCTTGGTGGTGTCAGTGAGAACATCAGCTATGCCTTTACATATAACTGTGAAGAAAAGGAGTTGCTGCCTTTACCATATCTCTACAAGAGGGGTCAGGTGAGGTTTCTCTGGATTCGCAATTCCTAGTCTCCTTGTTCAGGGAGTCCACAAAAGAAGTTGTTCCTTGGTGTATTAGAATAGGAAGATATAGACAAAGTACAATGTTGAATAGAGCCTTTTAGAAGACTTAAAAATAATGTAATGTTTTACTTACTTTTCTTTGGAAAGAAGTCAAAGGAGTGAATACAGTACAGTGTATCAGATTTCCCTATTGAAATCATCCCTGTAGTCTGCTTGTCTGCTTTTCTGCATTAAGCTCATACCATCTTTCTCTTCCTCACTGCTTTGAAAAATTCATTCTGTAAAAACTGCTGGAGAAAGCAGGCTTTTGAACAATCAGAGCTGCTCGTCCAGATTGTGATTTCTACTGGATACAACAGTGTTATCTCAAGAATAAAAGACCAGAATTTCTCAATTTGTGCAAGATATTCACAGAAATATATGACGGCACAGCTGTCAATCAAAGTTTTGAATCTCTGAAAATTAAACCATGAGATAATTTGTATCTCAAACTTAATCTATAGTTGGGGTTTTGACTTAATTTCTGTTTCCAAAATACCATTTCTGAACTTTTTAACAATACTAGTAAGCTTAGCCTCTGCTGCTTCTGCAAAGCCTGCTGCTTTTTTCAGTGAGCAATTTCAATTTCTTCTTCCTTAAACGTGAAATTAGAATTTTAGGATGATACACTGTGATAACTTAACAGCTTTTTTTCAGCTATTCCTACAAATAACTGTATAATATGTTCTTCTGAAAAAATAAGTAAGCAGCAAAGTTTAAACAAAAAAATGGGAATATTATCCTACACACTGGACAAAACATCTGTGCACAATTTCTCTGGAAAGTCAAATGTTGAGTTAAATACTGTAAAAGACTGCTTACATTAAGCTAGATAGTCACAAATGTATCTAAGTAAGTAAAAATAATCAAATCTCATACTTTAACAAGCAGATTGCATATTAAGGTTGGGGCAAAATTTTGTAGGGGAAATATTTTAATTTCCTATAGTAGGATCCAAATGAAACCAGCACAGGAAAATATTGTGAAATTTGGTATATTTCCTCACTAAACCTGTTTTCAGCTTTATCCATTGGTACTCAATAGATTGGTCAGTCTTAATATTTGTTTAAAATCACTAGCTACACATTGCGACTTCTACATGTAAAGAAGTAAGACTCTTTGCTTTAATTTAAAGATTAAATATTTTTTCCATTCTCTCAATAATCCTCTGCTCAACATCAAACCAGAGAGTGGAACGGGTATGTAGGTATGTAGGCAACAAGGGTGTGTTCACTGCTGTACTTGCTGATTTTTCTTGAGATGGTGAATTAAAGGCATTTGAGCATATCTGCTGAACTACTGTGAGATGTATCCCAGTTTCACCTGGAATTTTCTTCCTAGTAGCTGGTAGAACTCTATATTTTAGATTTAGTGTGAGAATGATGTTGATAACTTGACGGTATTTTAGTTGTTGCTCAGTAGTGCTTATTCTAAGTCAAAGACTCATCAGTTTCCCATGCTCTGCCAGTGAGGAGGTACACAAGAAGCTGGATGGCAGCATGTCCAAGACAGCAGACCCAAACTAGCCAAAGGCATATTGCATTCAAAAGATCATCATTCCCAGTAGATAAATGGGAGAGTTGGCAGGGAGAGGCAGATAGGTGCTTGGGGATGAGACAGGTGGTACGTGCATTGTGCATCATTTGGGGTTTTTTGCTTGTGTTTTATTTCCCTCTCTTTTTTTTCTTTTTAATTCATTTTCATTGAAATTATTACATATTTTATAATTTATATTATTACTGTTATTGTTTGTAATAATAATAAACCCAATAATTTTAGATAGTAAACTGTTCTTATCTCAGCCCAGAAGTTGGGGTTTTTTTCCCTGATTCTCCTCCCCATCCCAGAGGGAGAAGGGACAGTAAGCAAGCAAATGTGTGGTGCTCAGTTTCTGGCTGGGTTTAAACCACAAGAAAGTGCTATGAGTCAGTGCTAACTTCAGCCTACCAAGTAGGGGTCTGGCAGTGTCACAGGGTGGAGATCCCGATGCTTTGCAGGGACCATCTAGGCTGGATGGAGCACTCTGTTTGCTTTTTCTATCTTGGGAAGAAATGACTATTCACTGCAAGGAAATCCTTTGCAGAACTGCAGTTAAAATATACACTTTGCCTTCACAGTTTGCAAGAGCAGGCTCAGCTATAATACAGATTTTTTTTTTTATGGATCTTTTTGTTGTTTTTTTGGGGGGATTGTTTTTGTTTTTTTTTACTCCTAAGAGGTTTTCAATCTATCAGTAGCTGTACATGTTTCATAGAATCTTAGAATCATAGAATGGTAGGGGCTGGAAGGGACCTTTAGAGATCATCCAGTCCAAACCTCCCTGCCAAAGCAGGTCCGCCTGAACAGGACGCACAAGAACATGTCTCCCTGGGCAGCCTGTGCCAGGGTTCCCTCACCCTCACAGTGAAATAGTTTTTTCTTATATTTAAATGGAACTTTTGGTGTTCCAGCTTCATCTTGTTGCTAGATATAACAGAAAAAAGTGATGTCCCAACCCCCTGACATCCACCATTTATATACTTATAAATATTAATAAGATTTCTCCCTCAGTCTCCTCTTCTCAAGACTAAACAACCCCAATTCCCTCAGTCTTCCCTCATAAAGAAGATGCTCCAGTCCCCTGATCATCTTGGTGGCCCAGTGCTGGACTCTCTCCAGAAGTGTCCTGTCCCTCTTGAGCTGGAGAGCCCAGAACTGGACAGAGTACTCCAGATGAAGCTTCACCAGGGCAGAGTTTACTAGAACTTTTGGGGGAAAGTTGCTTTAGTTTTTCTTAAAACAACATGAAACTGGAAGAAAACTCGTTTCTTACTTGTTCCCAGTCATGATGATTTTCAACTAATCTTGATGTTTTATTATCACAGAGCAATTGAAAACTTTGTTTACTGTATCTTTAAAAAGAAAAGAGGCTTAAATGCATGAAATGCTTCCTGCTTCTTATGGTGATACTCACTGATTTTAAGAAACACCTATTCTATATTCTAGTCTATATAGGATAGAAGATTTTCATTGCTCTGAGATCTGTGTAGAGTTTAATAAATGAAACACTATTCATGTATTTTTATTTAAAACATAATCTAATTACATTGTGTATACTAGTTGGTAATATGTAATTTATGAAAGTGTGTTTAAAGTCATCATTAATGAAATACATATGTGTGTCTGGATATATCCATACATAGATCTATGTAATTTCACTTACCACAAAAGTATGTGATTGGTGTAACTAGCATTTGCTGCTGTTGCTGCACTTAAAGCCACTGATTTGCTTACTTATCTGCCCATGACGCCTCCATCTACTGCTCATCTAACAGCATATTTCAAGGCTGTTTGAATATCTTGCTAATTTTAGTTTTATTTGCTCGCCTTTGGTTACTTGTTCCAAAGTATTTTATTTTCAATTACAGTTAAGTGACTCATCTCTTAAGATGCAGTGTAAAATGCAGGATGATGATTTGTCAGTTAAGTAATACACTGGAATAAGTAATAGTCTTGCTGAAAGCTTTTGTCGGATTTGTATTATGGGGTGAAGACTACTCTAGTTACACATCCAAAAGCCATGGAAAACACAATGTTAATGTTTAGATGTAGGGTTTGGAGTTTGAGAGTTTTCAGCTTTATTTTTTCCCAAAGGAATAAATATCAATTTCAGTTTTTCCGTGTTTGCTTGTTTTGGGATGTTTTTTGAGGTTTGTGGGGGTTTTTGGTTTTTTTTGTTTTTTTAATTATTTTACTCCTGTAAAGTATAGTTGAATCTTACTCTAGGGAAAATAAGATGTAGTAGTGCATACTGGCTTTTAAAGATGTGTTAATTTATATGATGATTAACGCATGAAATTAAATTTACAAATAATAGTTTATCAAGTGTCACACTGTTCAGCTTAAGTACAACACTCTTAAATCTTCCCAAAACTCTCTTTAAAGGTTTGCATTTCATTTCAATCCATTTTGTGCACAGACCTGCTTCTTCAAAATGTCCCATGCTCCTAAATCAAACACCGGGTATTTTGTATTAAGAGCTGCAGAACTTTAATATTTCTTAATTGGATCAGAATCTTTCTTAATCCAATAAACAGCTTCCAGAGACTAATAGGTAGCCTGTGTCCCATTATTGGTATTTAAAGACTAATTGAAATGAACATCATCATTACTGTCATTAAAATATCAACTATAAAAATTTCAGAATGACAATTGTGAATTTTGTTTCTATTTTACATTTACATTTTTTTAAAATGTATTTAACATTACTTTCCTTTCTAACTTCCTGATTGCTATGTTAACCTCATTGCTTATTGTGATTTCTGTCATTCAAACATAGGTGTTAATTTCCTTTATAGTTTATTATTTTTTTTTTCCTTATGCAAATTATACAGTAGAAATTAAAGTATTAATTTTCAAATATAGCCTCTTTGATAGTAAGGCCAATAAGTTGCTTTCTTTTTAAGGCTAACAGATAGTAAAAAACTAATTAGATTTAACAATTAAGCAATTGTTGGGTAAATAATTTCAATTCTTTGGCACATCAGTTATTTACTAAAAGACTATCAGTTTTCATAATTGCACACCAAACAGTGGAGAATCATATCTGTGAACAAGTGAACTTTTTGCTATCATCTTGTCAAATAGTCACCAGTATTTTAGTATACCATCAATTGCAATTTTTCTTTTTCAGTTTAATTTTACTAACTTTACCATGAATCTCATGGGCTTAAACTGATACACATTACAGTTAAACAGACTAGTCCTTTGCTACTCATTAATGCAAACTATTGTATTTCTAAGATGACAAGGGACATTCTGGGAAATGAAGTGTGTAAACACAGAATTAAAGCTGTCATTAATGTCCAATAAAATTACAAGTAGTGTCTTAGGAGCACTCACAATAAAGAGACAACAAAAAATATATATTCACATAAAACAGGTCAAAGAAACATTTGACATAGATCTGAGGTAGAAATTTTGATAGAGGAAGACAGTGATTAAACTCTACCATTTAGAAAAATGGGATTACCAATCAATTTGCAATCGATTGGCTCAGAGATGCTTCCTTGCAGCTTTGGAGTTCTGGGGCAAGACAGAACAATGCCAGAACAGGAATGTAAAAGATAAACAAGGTAATGTGTTGGAAAATCCAAATTATGACTGTGATGTTAAATTATCTGGTCCAGAAATGGTTGTATGGGTTGAGAAATCAGCTTCTACTCTGATTTCAGCTACATTGTTGAGAATATAGTGTCAATGCTTTTCTTTTTCTGATAGTTTTATTTAAGTAATCCTCTATCTGTTCAAGTATTTGAAATGGATAGTTGTTCAGTTTCCATTTCCTTCAAATATAGCTGTTCTACCTTTTACTTCTTGATCCTAGCTCTAATTCTGTATAAAGGCTCAGCTCTTAAGACTGTCTGGCTGTACTCTGCCAGGCACAAACACCAGTGCGGGATGGTCTATCCCTGATAGCTTTGTAATCTGTTGAGCTGAACCATAACAGAGAGGTAGCATATATTAGTTTTTACATACTAAAGCTAAGCCATAAAATGGTTAGACAAAACAAAACAGAGGATTTACTTACATCAGTAACACCATCTGTAATCTTGCCACTGCCAGTTTAGGGAAACATTATTATAATTTGCGTAATAACAGCAACATAGGATACAATTAAAGCAGTACATCTGCAAGGCCATTATTTTATTTGTTATGCCATTAATTTTAAAATGTTGTATAGCTTGCACAGGTGGGAAGGTAAATGGGGAATAATTTTTACTGAAGACTATCACTAAGCAGTAAGTATGTTGGTATATTTAAATGGTACAATGATCATAGCTAATGCATTAACTGCAGCTTTACTCTGTATGGTGTAATTGCACTACTGTTTTAGTGTGTCATGATTACTGCGCTGTGTTTTTAAGAAGTTTAGAAGAACTAGAGTCGAAGAAAGACACTAAGCACAGTAAGTGTAGTTTAGTCAGTGAGGACTCCCAAGTAAATGCATCCCAAAAATTTACTGAGATGAGAATGTCATGTTTTCTGTCTGCTGTACAAGGCATTCAAATACTGCTCTGAGTGTGAGCATCTCTAGAGCAACACAAGGACTTTCATGTTGCTAAGTAAATGGTAATGTTTTCCAGTTGAAAATCAGGTTTGGCATTTAGACATAATTGCTTCCAACAAAGTTATAAATATTAATGAGATTCCCCCTCAGTCTCCTCTTCTCTAGACTAAATAGTCCCAGTTCTCTCAGCCTTTCCTTATAAGGAAGATGCTCCAGTCCCCTGATCATCTTGGTGGCCCTGCGCTGGACTCTCTCCGGAAGTTCTCCGTCCTTCTTGAGCTGAGGAGCCCAGCACTGGAGACAGGACTCCAGATGAGGCCTCACCAGGGCAGAGTAGAGGGGGAGAAGAACCTCCCTCGACCTACTAGCCACACTCTTCTTGATGCATCCCAGGGTGCCATTGACCTTCTTGGCCATGAGGTCACATTGCTGGCTCAGGTTCAGTTTATTATCAATCAGGACTCCCAGGTCTCTCTCTGCAGAGCTGCTCTCAAGTAGCTTAATCCACACCTTGTATTGGTGCATTGGGTTGTTCCTCCCCAGATGCAGGACAATTTGTCCTTGTTGAACCTCATGAGGTTTCTCTCTGCCCAACTCTCAAGCTGGTCAAATTCCTGCTGGATGGCAGCACAGCCTTCTGGGGAATCAGACAGCCCTCCCCGTTTGTCCCCTCATTCAGGTCGTTGATGAAGATGTTGAACAAGACTGGCCCCAGAATTGATCCCCGAGGATTTCCACTGGTCACAGGCCTCCAACTCGATTCCGTGTCATTGACCACCCTGTGGACTCTGTCATTCAGCCAGCTCTTGGTCCATGTCATCATCCACTCATTCACCCACACTGCCTGAGCTCTCTGATGACGATGTCATGGGAGATGGTGTTAAAAGACTTGCTAAAGTTAAAATAGGTTACATCCACTGCTCTCCCCTCATCTAGCCAGATAGTTATGCCCTTGTGAAATGCTATTAGGTTGGTCAAGCAGGTTTTTATCTTGTTGAATCCATGTTGACTCCCACTGATAATGGTATTTTCCTGTTTAGTAACAACATTCAGGATGAGTTGTACCATCACCTTTCCAGAAATGGAGGTGAGGCTGACTGATTTGCAGTTTCCCAGGTCATCCTTCTTGCTCTTTTTGAAGACTGAAGTGACACTGGCCTTTTTTTAGTCTTCAGGCACCTCACATGACCTTCATGGATGTTCAAAAATGATCGGAAGTGGCTTAGCAATCACATCAGCCAGCTCTCTCAGCACTCTTGGATGCATCCTGTCAGACCTTCTTGACTTATGAGTGTTAAGTTTGCCCAATAAGTCTTTAACCTCTTCCTCATGCACCCAGGGCAAGTCCTCTGTTATCCATCCTACTATCGTTGCTGGACTGGGCTTCCTGAAGGCCGACCTTGGCTGTGAAAACCAACGCAAAGAAGGTATTTGGTAGTTTGGCCTTCTCTGCATCCTCTGTCACCACAGCACTCTCTGCGTTCAACAATGAGCCTACGTTCTCATTAATCTTCCTTTTGCTGCTAATGTACCTGAAAAACCCCTTCTTGTTTTCCTTTACTTTCTTGACCAGGTTTAATTCTAAAAGCCTTTCTGGTTGTATTGCTGCATGGTCTGCAGTAATGTTCCTGTACTCTTCCCAAGAAGTCAGCCTCTGTTTCCACCTCTGATAGATGGCTGCTTTCTCCCTGAGTTGTCCCAGCAGATCTTTGCTCATCTATGGAGGCTTCCTGCCTCCTTTTCCCACTTTTCTACATGTAGGGACACACTGATCCTGGACTTGGAGGAAGTGGTGCTTGAATACTGACCAGCTTTCTCAGGCACTTCTACCTTCTAGGATCTTATCCCATGAGATCCTTCTAAGCAGATCTTTGAAGAGGCCAAAGTCAGCTTGCCTGAAATCCAGGATCACAACCCTGCTTGGTGTCCTGCTTCTTCCATAGAAGATCTTGAACTCTACCATCTCAAGGTCAATGTAGCCAAAGCTGTCTCCAATCTTCACTTCCCCAGCCAGGCCTTCCTTATTTGTTAACACAAGGTAAGCAGAGGTATGTCATCAAATTGATTATGATTATGGTAGTCTTTTTTATTTAGGTAATATTCATTTTAACATGTATTTTCAGCTGTTAAGTTCACACAGCCTTTCACCAATATTTAGTTTTGATGTAGCTATATTTAAGCACATCTGAGTGATTATAAGTTTTAGTAAAGCCCTAATCTTTAGAGGCATGCTTTAGAATGAGAAAATAACTTTATTAAGTCCCTTATGACCAGAAATTTAGAAAATAACATTTGAATTACAAAAATTCTTTTCAAACCTTGCAGTTTTGCAGCATGTTATGCAATGTGCTTTAACTGATGAAAAACTTTTTAAAATGAATGATGAAAGTGCAATCAATCCAACTTTGAACAATTTAGCAATTCCTGTATATGTAAATATTACCAGAGGACAGAGGATTTCCTATCTTATGTTTACTTTGTTGATAAATCCAGCTGCTAAAGTACAACTGGAAAGAATGGGGAAGAGTATATTAGAATGACATCCCTACTACTTAATGTTGCATTTTTTTGAGAATCACATTTACATGCACACAAATTACATGGGTTTGTTATCAGTAACTTTGCTACTAAATAGAACTATGAAAGAAGAATTCTTTATTGTTTGTGTTTCTTAATTCTTTCTGGCCTTTAGAGCTTGTAAAGTGAAAGATAAATTGCTCTGCTCTTATAAACAGTATTCATAGTGAGTATAATTTACACTTTTTTCTATATGTTATCTCAGTGTTATGTGTCTAAGTTACACATATTTGTGAATAGGTAAAGTTTATTACTAAAATGTAGAACAATTAAGACACTGTTGTCATTTTTTTCTAAAACTTGAATTTTGAACCCTCTCATATCTCACAAAACTGAATGGTTTAAAACTACCTACAGGCTATCTTTTGCCCAGAGCATTTATTTATCAGCCAGTTTTTTGTAGTATTCAGTATTTGAAATCCTAAGAGACATCTGACAGCATACTGAGCCATATACAGGGTGCAAAATCAGTTTTCTGCAAAAATAATCTATATTTACACACTAACATGATTTGATGACTCAGATTAATCACTTCATATGCAAAGAAGTGTTCATGCAGTAGCCTGTTAAGACAAGCACTATCTAGACCTTAAAATTAAATAAAAAGGAAAAAAGGAAAAGAGTAGAAGATGAGTTAAAACTTTTGTAACAGCATAGTAGAGAACATGTTTGTATACTAAAGTAATGCAAGCTTGTAAGGAACTGAATAATGCACAGTATGCGCATTCCAGTGACTTAGCATTGTACAAGGTACTTTAGTCAGGGGGATTAGAGTAAGTAAATGAAAGTACTTTAAAATATTTTACAGTTAGTATATCTAAATCACACCATCAAAAACCTCTCTGGGAAAGCTGAAGGGCTCCCTGAATCCTCTCATCCAACCCGCTTTGTGCACAGACAGGAAATTGGAGCTACACTAAACACTGAGGTGAAAAGCTTTCAAAAAAGGAGCTTCTGGATTTAATACTGGATCATGTCCTCTTCATTTCTCATGCTATGCTTATAAGAATGGTCAAGTGTATCTCTTGTGGTTTGACCCCAGTTGGCAATTAAAAATCATACCCTCATTTTCTTACTCTGGTCCCCCAATGGGATGAGAGAATCATAGAATCACAGAATGGTAGGGACCTTTAGAGATCATCTAGTCCAATCCCCCTGCCAAAGCAGGTCCACCTAGATCAGGTCACACATGGATGCGTCCAGACAGGTCTTGAAGACCTCCAAGGAAGAAGACTCCACATCCTCCCTGGGCAGCCTGTGCCAGGGCTCCCTCACTCTCAGAGTAAACTAATTTTTTCTTCTATTTAAATTTAACTTTTTGTGTTCTAGTTTCTTTCCATTACCTCTTGTCCTGTTGCTAGATACACCGAGTCAAATATCTGAAACAAAAATCAAAAAATGAAAAATCAAGAATCTGAAACAAATAAACAAACAAAAAAACCCTACAACCTGTGGGTTGAGATAAAGACAACTTAATATGACAGAAAAAGAAGGGGAAATGATGATTATAATAGTACCGCCGTCACCACCATCATCACTAGTACTACTACTAAAACTACTACTACTAAAACAAATACAATAATAGAACATCGAAAACAGGTGGTAAACAATATAACTGCTCACCACCCTCTAACCAATGCCCAGTCAATCCTTAAGCTATGGTGAACACCAGCCAACTGTCTTCAGTTTACATGCTAAGCATAATGTCATATGCTATGGAATGTTGGTCATATACTACGATTGAGCTAATTTGGGGCAACTGTCTTCATTGTGTCCCCTCCCAGCTTATTTAGCAATCCCAGCCTCCACTGACAGGGAAGTATGAGGAGCTGAAAAGTCCTTAACTTAGTATAAACATTGTTTAGCAACAACTAAAACATCAGGCTGTTATCAACATTATCCTCATATTAAATCCAAACCACAGCATTATACCAGCTTCTAGGAAGAAAATAAACTTTTTTCTAGTAAAAAACAGATTTCCCATTTAGCATCCCTGTCTGCCCTTACATCTCCCTCGGTGAGGATTTCCATGAAGTAAATAGAGAAGTACAAAAGGCTGACCCAGCTTGACAGGAAAGCAGGGAATTGCAAAGAGCCACACAGCAAATTACTCAGAGCAAAGGCCAAAAGGATAGAGACCACTAAGGCTACTGCAGGCAAGTTAAGTCCTTTCCATAACATCAGCTTGTCTATAAAATGTAGACACATTAAGTAGTGATACCTGGGAAGCAAAAATAAAAATTCAGGAAGTGAAGATACTTTCTAAGTTACTAAGTTACAGATTCAGAAGATACCACACTGCCCACTGAATTAATGTTTCATAATCTTGGACAAAGATTTATTTTAAATACATCTGTGCTTAAGTAAGAAGTTATGTTTTCAAAAAATAATGAAATCTCTATTTCCAAGACACTTGTGATAGAAAACTCTACACTACAGCTCAATAGTCTGTATTGAGATCAAGGTTGAATCCTTTCTGTTTTTCCAAGAAAAGCAATGGTATACAAGGAGTCACTTTGAAAATCCAGTAATGTGGCAAAGCTTTTACCTGGACTATGGAAACTATCAATAGCATTCTGTAAGGCAGGAAGAAACTTGCAAAGTCTTCGTGCTTATGTAATTTGTTGGAATTGTTAAGGATTTATAATTTTTTAGTGCCAATGTCTAGAATTTTCTAATTTCCTTGATTAATTCCCTTTCTAAGTATTGCAGGTATCCAGAAATGCTGATGGATGCAAGGATGAATGCAAAATGTTACATATGTATGGCAAAGAAAGTTAATCTGTTAGAAAAATTATAATGTTCTGGTAATTAGCCATTCACAAATCTTCACTGCTGAGGAGATATTTTTTTCTTTTCTGATTAATGGGTTGTATAAATATTTAAATATATCCTTTTTTTAGCAAGAATTTTTCCTAACCTATTAAGATAATGTCATCCTGTATGAATAAAATATGTAGTTCTTCTTTTGAAAAATTTTGTAATATTTCTGATCTGTGTGGTTATTCTGGATTTTAGTACGTAAAATATTCTATATTGCACAGTTGCAATTGTAAAAATGCTTTTTTTTTAAAAAAAGGCTGGTATTTCATGATTGTTTTCTTGTTGCACCTGACCAACATAGCATAATTCAATCACTCAGATGTCAGAACTTTTCCAGTTTTCAAATGACATTTTCATTTTCATTGAATGGCAAACATCATCAACATTTCAGCCAGAATAGCCTTCTGACCCAAATGTGAGTCATATGTTTAACACTTTAGACCTAGAGCCTGAGAGATATTAATCCCAGTGATGAGAGTCACCCAATACTTTACACCTCACTTGACACCTACTTTTCAGAGCCTCTTGGGAAAACCAGAAGTCTGTTTTACCAGCCTATAGCAAGGTTATTTTACAAGGAGACAGTTTTGATGTTGTGAGGATTCAACCATGCTAAGCCATATATTACTGATTTTGACCCCACAGCACTGGTGGCCAGTTGGAAGGGGTCAGCAGCAAAGCCTACCATGGGAAAAGCTGCTCTGCATCAGGTACCAACCAACTGGAATATCTGTTACAGTTGTTACAACAAAGTAACAGGTCACTGGCTGTATTTTTCTGTTCATGTATGTTTTCTAGGTTGCCTCAAGCTCTCTTCTTAATTCATCAGAATATATAATTATTTGATACCATCATTATGTGGTAAGTCTCATCCTGAAAGGACTGGGAACCTGTCCTGCCTGTGCAGAGATTTTTCTTCTGTGTCAGACTGGAAAGCACAGAGTTGAGGAAGATGGCTCAGAAAAACATACCTGTTTTGTTGTGTATGTAAAGGGCTTTCAATGTTTCAGTTTCCTTTCCTTGAGTAATAATGATGAAATCCACTTTAAAAATGGACTGAAAACTATATTGAAATTTTAAATGAGCCTCTATTTAACTGTCAAATCATGATCTTTGTGAATTTATGGCTGAGTAGGTTAATTAGTTCACTCTAAACTGTTTGCCCTTCATGTTATAGTATATACATATTTTTTAAAGCAGGTAGAATAGCCTGTAATTGTCATGTTACTTCTGTAAAGCTAAAGAGATTTTTTTTTTTTTTTTACAATGCAAAAGCTGTTTGTGACATTAAATTGTTTCTTACACCATTATATTATAACTGCAGTGAGATAATTTGGCACTGTCAAAGAATGATTTGACTCAGGAAAAAGGATGAGGAATTTTGAAAGTAGACTCTTCTCTCTAATATAGTTAGTATAGTAAAAATCAAACTTTATTTGAACATGTATTTTAAACTGCTAAGAAGACCACCAACCCTTACAGGAATTAGTCAATTTAAAACTTCTTGTTAATATGCTTCTGAATTTCACGTAGTGTATGAAGAATAAATAGATTTGATTTTTTTATATATATATATAAAACATGACTTTCTGTGATGCACATGAGCCTAAGAGACTTGTGTTTGTTTGTATAAGCTATGCTAAAATCACAGCTCTTGGCAAAGCTATGCACATTCTACTGTCAGCTTAAGAATGAGGGGAAGAATAAATGATGAGACAAGGTGTGGATTCTCCTCTGCCATTGTATTCATGCAGAATTGAAGTGGTACAAGTTTCTTTTTGATCAATGCAAAAAATCATCTACAGGGAGAAAATGCAGCAGTCATAAACAAATTAAGAGTGTACCCATCATATCTTTTTCCATTTCCATCTAACTACACCTCTCTATTGGTCTGCTTTTAATATAAGATCTCTATCTCTATCCCAGACTCATAGTTTGCTACCATCTGAAGCACTGAAATATACAATCTTTGAAAATATGAAGCTAAGAATAAATAATGGAGTCTAGACATGAAAGGTGAAAAGAATATGAGAGTCAACATTTTCTGCTTTGAATTAGAGAACAATTAGTGGGTATTCAACTAATCTTTCTGAATTGCTGCCTCTGGTGGCTCATGTGCCTTTAGGAAACAGAGCTCCATGCCTTAGGGAAAACAGACACAGCAATGAATGTGGTTTCTACATTTGAAACAGTTTAATCTCTGAGGATTGTAAATTACAACCTTCTATCGATTCACGTTGTTTCTTTTGAAAATGTTTATGTATCTTGCCTGCCCTGGCCCCTACAACTGCTGAGCTGACTCACAGGGGTGTGAGTAGGAGCTCAGTCTGCTCCTCCTCCTCACATATATCCCAGCAGATCAGCCCAGTTGTGACCCTACTTTAATTCTCCCCTCACAGAAGACATCTAGAAGGGAGTGTGGTGCCTCAGTCAGAGGCCCCAAGGAACATCTTTGCAGTAGCAGATAGTTGTATGTGCTCATCTTAGTTCTGGAAAGCACAATGGTGATGTGAACCTAAATTTGTCTTACTGTATCACAAGGTCTTTACTTTCAACATTATTCTCTCTAGAGCTAAGAGTTGAGTCACAGTGCTCTATTATGTTCTGCAAAACTATTTTATCGCTGTTTAAGTGCCAGATTTCCAGAGCAACAAAATGTCTCTGCAGCAAACACTTCAGCACAACCAACAAAAACAGCTTCTATATTACTCACATGTAAATATTTGCACAATATTCAAATATAACATACATGTATGCTGTTCCAAAAATCTGGTCCTCAAAACATCCATATTTTAAGGAAACTTCTCCCAAATGTTCTAATGTAATTTCCAGGCATAACTATATTAGGCAACTTTCCCAGCACTGGAGAAGAAAGAAGCGTTTCTTCAGGGAGTCTTCATGACTACTTGATTCCATTTTCTCTCAAAGTCCAGAGTTCTCCTCATGAGTTCATCCCATCTATCTCAGCTGTGGAAGGGGAAACAGTTCCAAGAGGAGGTATGTATTTCAGAAGTGACAGCATTTTCTTTTAATAGACTGGATTAGATATGTCAATCCCTGACTTCAGAAACTCCTTAAAGTTATAAACTTATAATCTTTATTGCTTTGTCCTTCTTAGGACAGCTGTGAGAAAAGACCTCAAATGACAAGGGAAGATGGGAGGGAGAAGGTAAAGATGAATAGCAACAGGACAAAGGGTAATGGGATGAAGCTGGAACACAAAAAGTTCCATTTAAATATAAGAAAAAACCCTATTTTACTGTGAGGGTGACGGAGCCCTGGCACAGGCTGCCCAGGGAAGTTGTGGAGTCTCCTTCCTTGAGATCTTCAAGACCCACCTGGACGTGTTCCTATGGGACCTGATCTAGGTTGACCCGCTTCTTCAGGTGGATTGGACTAGATGATCTTTAAGAGTCCCTTCCAACCCTATCGTTCTATGATTCTATGAATAGTAGTGGAGGATTTGGACCAAAATTCTATGTTTGAATGCACATGATTTAAATACTAGCTGCAGCATTGCAACTTTTCTCTGTCGAAGATTCTCTAACTGAAAAACCTCTTCAGTTTTCCGAGAATAATTTATAAATTTAGTGGACATTTACATGACATCATGAGCATTTTAATTCTTATTTTTGCTCATGTCTTATCTGCTGCTGAGTTCAACACAGGTATTTGGGGTAGCACAGTGAAGTCTGCTTTGCAGTAAAAATTGTTAAGTATCAGAAAGCACATATAAACACAATCTACTGCTATTGTTATTGTTTGAACTCAAGTAGTGCCTAATGGCTGTTGCGTTTTTACTGTCCTTGTTGTATTCTTAACTGCACAAACATCCTGAAAAGGTTTATATTATATGTAAGGATCACAGATTGCTGCATAGGAATAAAAGATAGAATAAGCACATAAAGAAAAGCAAACACAAGGTTGCAAATGTTATCAAATATAATATTCTGACAGTAACATAAGGTTGTCTTTCTGTCGGTTTCTTCCATTGTCAAAACCAAGTAACCAAAAAGTTGTTCTGAATTGGTAATAAGACTTTTTTCATTAATGCAGAATTCAGTTATGCAGTGGTGGGTAGCAGCTTAGAGGAGAAAGAAAACTATGCACTACTGCTGAGTCAAAAGGATTGAGGAAGGGAACTAAGTCTTAATTAGGAGTCTTGTAAAGGAAGCCAGGTTCTTGTATTAGCAGTTTAATTAATGCAAGAGTGTGCATTCCCATGTGCCTTATCAGTAAAGCAAAATAGGTTTCAAGATATGAGATTGTTATTTACCTTTAAATAGATTTTGCCATTGTTGATTTCTTTCTTGTCCTAGCTGAATGTGAGATTCATCAAAATACGCTAGAGGGAATATCAGAACTGCTGTTTACTGCCCAAAATTCCAGACATATATCTACTTTTTTCTATGTTTATGCCTCAGAAGAATCTGAACAGATCTTGTAATTAAGTAGCAATATTAATCCAAAACTGTTTTCCTGAGCTTCACTTTTAGAAATCTCAGTCTTGTTTAAATTTTTTCAGGACACTGGCTTGATGTGAGAAACCATCATTATTCTTCTGCAATAACCTCACTAACACTGAAAACAAGAGTTTGTGGTATTTTTAAAACAGCTTCACACGCCTATGGTTATTCAGGCTTTAGGATGGTTTTCAAGGTCAGCTTCTTAAAATAGCAGACTGGACTACTCTTGCATTGGCATAACTGTGCTTGGTTCTCTAAAGCACTTTCCAAACTTCAAAAATCTTATTCTCTATTAAAGACATTGTGTTTCCATATCTGTATGTAAACCAGTACTGATTTATAATCTAAAGGTAACGTAAAGCCATTAATTAAGTGAAATCTAAAGCAATATGATGAGACAATAGAATGTTCATGGGCTGCTTTTATTGGTACTTGCTATCACTAAGAATCAAATTTACATTTTTCAAACCTGAGATGCCCAAAGAAAACAGACTGACCTATAGCCTCTACCCTGTAGTGTTTTGGACTTGGTCATTTTTCAAACTATGCTCTTTCTGCTCCACGTATCATCCAAATAGATGTTCTGCTGAAGTTTAAATGACAGCCAGCTAGCTCAAAGAGCTGGTAAGTAGAGGTGAAGGGAATCAGGGGACAGAAGCAGGAATGTGGATAGAAGTAAATGAAGAACAGAAAGGAATATGTTTCAGTAAAGTAGACATGGTTGAATAAGTATAAGCAAAGCTTAGGAAAAGACAAGGTACAAAATACGACAAAGAAGATAAAAAAGAGACAGAAAGGGGAGAAATATATAAAAAATAATAATAAAAATGAAGGGAATTAATTAATAAAAAGGACAGGAAGAGTCCCTTCCAACCCCTACCATTCCACCCTTCCATGAAAAATAAAAAAAAACCTGCAAATGTGAGTCTAGGACTTTTACCTTCAAATAAAACTAACAAAAGCATAACTTTAATCACCTATTTAGTGTTGTACCTCACAGAGAGAGATTTTTTTGGGTCTGAAGTACATTCACTAGTTGTAAATATGTATTGCAACTGTGAATTTATGAAGATTAATTAATATAATCCCATTTTAAGCCAATATAAGATTCAGAAGTATATATCACACTTTCTATGTAAACAATTACATCTGCCTGTATATTCAGAAGAAAAACTGTACGTTGAAACAAGTGAAAAGACAGATGAAGACACTTAGGGAGCTTGAACAAAAGCTTGAACAGCGATAATATAATCACTAACATGAAGAAGAAATTAAGAAACTTTAAAAAAAATTAAAATGTATTGTGATGATATTTCTACAAATCTAATGGCAGGATTATTGTGAAATAAATGCATATTCTTTACATGTAAACTGGATCAACATAAAGTAAGTAAATATGGTGCTTTTTAGTAATTCCAAAGAAAAATGAACAAAAACAAGTTGATAATCAAAGTTTAAGTCTAGGGAAAGGACTGATTAAGATAACTGAAATTATTTCAAAACATAAGACTTTGTCTGAATTATAGTTAGTTCCAAATTAGTCTGGAAACGTTTATGAATTGCATCATAAAACACAGGGTGCATGTATTCATGGAACTGGATCTCAAATTCAGTAAAACAATGCAGTTCTGATTGGAAGGAAACACATTTCCTCTTGTAAAACTTATTTATATCTTTTCTGTTCCAAAATATAAAATAATGAAATAGCTTCCACAAAATGAAGGAAACACAGGAAAGTATTGGTCTCTGCCAGGAATTCACAGTGTCTGGATCTCACCTCTCATGTAATAGGAGAATACTTACCTTAGAGAAGCTGATTTTCCCTTTTAAAATTGGACTATAATTGTGAAAGCCAAAAAACGTAAAGTAAGTGAGGCAGTTCCCACTAGCTGAGGTAATTACCAAAAATTACATTGCCAAGATCAGATAGACAAGGAGGCTACAAGATTTCTCACCCCTCACCCCTCTTCTTCTTTTTCAGAGTGAGTAATAACTAAAATAGCACCATGATTCAGTGATCTGAAGTAACGTTTGGTTTTGAAATGGATTCTGCTAATCTGAACCAGCAATGTGCCCTCATGGCCAAGAAGGCCAAGGGCATGCATTAAGGAGAGTGTAGTCAGTAGGTCAAGGGAGGTTCTTCTCTCCCTCTGCTCTGCCCTGATGAGGCCTCATCTGGAGTGCTGTGTCCAGTGCTGGTCTCCTCAGCTCAAGAGGGACAGAGAATTTCTGGAGACAGTCCAGCACAGGGTCATCAAGATGATCAGGGGACTGGAACATCTTTCATACGAGGAAAGGCTGTGGGAACTGGGGCTGTTTAGTCTAGAAAATAGGAGACTGAGGGGGGATCTCAATATTTACAAATATCTAAATGGTGGATGTCAGGAGGTTGGTGCATCTGTTTTTTCTATGGCTTCTAGCAACAGAACAAGGGGTAATGGGATGAAGCTGGAACACAAAAAGTTCCACTTAAATATAAGAAAAAAACCTATTTTACTGTGAGAATGACAGAGCACTGGCACAGACTGCCCAGGGAAGTTGTGGAATCTCCTTCATTGGAGGTCTTTACGACTCGCTTGAACATGTTCCTATGGGACCTGATCTAGGTGGACCTGCAGGGAGATTGGACTAAATGATCTCTAAAGGTCTCTTCCAACCACTGCAATTCTATGATTCTAATCTGTAATTAACATCTTTATAATGTCTGTTAAACTCTGTGTATAGAAGAGACACTAGGTGACCTGCCTTAAACACACTACTGATAAAAAACTACAGTTCTTTCATTCTCTTTTAGCAAAGGGCTTGTTCTGTTATTGCTAGTCTTCTGTAGGTTTCTCCAGCTCATAGTCTATTTTACACAAATTTTTGAGCTCTTCATTACAAGGCCCATAGACAGAGAGATTAAGCAGATAGGCTAGCAATTTATGATATTCTCCTTAAAAAAATAATTAGAGCGTGATGGATAGACTTTATTACAAGATCTTTTAGGATGACATTGAACATTACATTATCATATATTGTGATTCGCATATATTAATCAAAATCAGATTAGCCATAAAAATAAAGACTGCTTTACTTTTTTTTGAAAACTGGCCACCACTATATATCTTAAAAAAGTGACTGATGAATAAAATAATTAAAATGTGATACTGACAGTGACTGAAGATGGACAGAACATGAATATATACACATGAACACCTAGTTGAAGGGGAAATTTGTGAAGCATCTTTTTTCTTAAGAAGCAAATGGATTATGTGATCACAGTAATTTTGCCAACTTGCTATTTGCCTCGGGAAAGCTAAGACTACAAATATTAATTCTTTGAGAAAGACAGAATCCTCAAGAGGACTTGAGTCTGGAGCAGGCAGGAATCCAGTAGTAAATTCAGGTACCTCTCTCAAAAGAAATTTTGTGACTTATAAATGATGCTACTAATAAACAGATTAGGTTTTTCAAAAGATGTAAAATCAAACAGTCCTACTACTGTTCTAAGATAGTATTTGAATACACATCACATATTCTTGTATGACAAGTATAATTTAAAACAAATTAAAGAATTCTTCTTGTAAGACATTACCTTATGCTAGCAAAGCAGACTCAAACTAATTAAGTCTTAACTTAGGAGAAAATTGCTAAAACCTGTAAAAATATAAACTCCAGTCCTGCTATTTATGCAGATCTCAGAATTGAAAATTACTATCTTCCCATTTAATTACTTTGGTTATTACTTTGTTGCACTTTCTGCACATTTCTAAAATATCAATATTACATCTAGACAACATACATTGTAAGCCATAATTGTCACATTTGTTAGTCATCTCATCCATTCACCTTTCCTTTGTCATTAAACTAATCCTGAGACTACCTTGGAGAAATATAGACTAGTATTTCTAGTGACTTTTTAAAGGAATCTTGTATATGTTTTTCATTAATGTGAAAAAATATGAGGAAAAATATTTGAATATTTTAATGTTTTCTTTGAGTCATAAGTTGTTAGCAATCAAGAATGAAATTTAATGATAAATATTCTTGAATTACAAAGTTCTGTGCAGTTAAAATAATTCAGTTAAAAGTCTTTGGACTAGTTATTCAGCTAGATATTGTAGCTTTTGATTTAAAGAGAGGAAATATTAAAATAGGAAAGCTTGGGGGCTGTTTTTGACTTTATTTTTTGTCTTATTAGACAATGTCTGAAAAGTAAGCTTGGTCACTAATAAGGTTTCTTTATTATGGCTTTTTTCAGACTTACTTAAAATCAAAGGATCAGCTACTACTGGAATTTCTAACAGTAAAAAACTGCTCTTCTATGCAAATGCCTGTTAGCAATTCAGGTCAAAATATTGTTTCAAATGTCCAAAATTGGTGACAAAATTTTGCATCCTGTCACTTCTTCTTAACAAGCTAATCCAGAGAGCAGGTGATAATCTAAAAATTAAGAATTCCCCTTAAGAATTTCCTCTTTACTGTAGACATCAGACAGTCCTGTATTTTCTTAAAATGTAACAAGATTAAATAAATAAGAGATTTAAACTAATATGTTTCAGGCAAATATAGAGACTGAAAAATTGTTCTAGACCGAATGTTTAAACTATTTTGAAGTGTTTCTGCAAAATCTCTTTTCAAGTCTGATGTCAGGATGAGATAAATAGACAAAAGCCGTATTAGTTCCAAACTTTTCAATTTCTTTCTGGTGGAAGCTGGAACTACAGAAATAGTTTACCTACCTGATTTAAGTGATTAAACATTCTTTATCAAGTATTGAATGCTTTTATGATTTCATGGCATTTTATGAAATCTCAGTAAAATATTTCTGAGAGTTATGCTTTCAGAAGCTAGTGCTTAACTGGACTTTAGTTTAAAATTAGCTGGAGGCCTTTAGGCACGACACTAACTATTTTAATGATCTTTTAGAAAATCAAGACCAACATGAATTTCTCTCCCCACTAGTGGCCAGAATTAACTTTATGGATTAAAAAGGGTGTTATAACTCCATTTATTATACTTACAGTTTTTCTTGCTCTCTCACAAATAGCATTAAACACAAGGCTTATAAGAAAGGAATTGATCCAAAGGAGATGTTTTTTGCTACTAATGGGAACCATAGACAACAATTAAGTCTAGGAAATCTTTAAGCAGGAATAAAAAAGTGGTTTTTGCCAGTCTATTTCATTGTAATATCATAATTCTCGTGTCTTCTTCATAATATTTTCATTAAAATTCAGACTTATATTCTTCATTTGTGCAGTGTAGAAGTGTTTTACATTGACCTTGTCACTTTTCTGGAATTTGACTGGTTGGCTCAGCTACCTTTCCTTTCCACCACCCTGACAAAATTTTAAAAGGAATAAAACTGCCTGTCTACTAAAATACAGAGGATCTCAAAGGTTAATGCAATACAGCAAGTGCATAATATATTGTACATGAAAAGTTTAATATCTTATTCACAGAGTAAGAATTGTAACAGGGACAGAAATGACACAAAATTAATCAGTCTTTATGACACTGCTCATTATAAGAATGGAAAGTATTACTGAAAAAATTATACGTTTTAAGTGTTAGGTTGAAATTACAATCCAGAACTCCTCTTTGAATTGTGAAAGAGTAGATGATGGTCATTATCAAATGAAAACCAGCAGATGCAAGAGAAACCAATACCAAGGAATAAATCAGAACTTTGGTAAATATTTATTATGTTATGAAATGTTCTAAGAATTTAGCTTGTGTGGCTGAAATGTGTTTTTTAGAGAAATTTATCCTTTAGGTAGGTTTCATTACATCTAATCATTAACAGAATCTATATGTATTACCCTGAAGAGGCAGACAATAACTATTTTCAAGCAGGAAAGTAGAATAAATTTTAGAATTTTCTGTCATTGCTAAATTTGCAGATATTGGTATGAAGCCTAGATATAAAAACAGTGAAAGTATGATGTTTTATGATATGAAGAGAATGTTAGAATTGCTTCAAAAAGATCTTTTACACCTTGTCAAAGTATTTAGTAGTAGTCCTTTCTCAAACAGTCATTGTTCTCTCTAGCCTCAAGACAGAATAAACTATACAAACTCATTCTCTTTTCTTCAGTCTTAGTTCCTAAGCTGTCAATTCTAAAATTGAAAACCCCTAACAATATTAAGAGAATTGTATCTTTTCCAACTTGTTAATTGAACTGAACTTTCTGTAAATGGGAGTAACTTATCTGTGCCGGAATTCAGAGGAAAACCACAGTGCATATGAATAATTTAGTCACTGTTTGGTTCAGTCATTAAAAAACTTTGTTAAATACTTCCATGGTAACTTCTTATGACACTCTATACCCAGTGGAGAAGTAAAGCAATATCTCATTCAGAAGTGAATATTCAGTTCAGCTTATGGTTTCTGAATATTACTATGCCACAATCAGTTTAACTGTGGGCTCTCAGGATTTCGTGCTAACTGACAGCAGTGAGAATAGTGTAGTTGCTACTTGGCCATAAAAGAAAAGAAAAAGATGATGTTATCGAATTATTTGTCTACATCTACTCTAGTGAACAATGCAGTCGGTGGTAAAGTTTTAATGTAAAGAGTAACTATTTAATTCCTTATTTCCCTCCCTCAACTTCAGATGAATACTAGTTGAACTGAAGAACCACTTTCAATTGAAAATGGGCATCAGCCAGACACTACAAAAACATCTAGATTGATTTCATCAAAAAAGAATACAGTTCATAAACTCTAAGGCCATTCTAATATGTTAATATTGTTCAGTTTTATTGCACAATGCAAACAGCAGTAGAACTAACTGGAAAGATCATCTTATTACTCACCAGATAACAGAGGTTCTTTAAAATTCCATTTCCATCTATCAATTAATTTGATAGTGAATACACTTGCTCTGTATCTATTAAAAATGCTGACAATCTTGAGGAGTTGGGTGCTGAAATAAATGTAGTGATTTTGATTTTTGCATGTTAACATCTTAACAAATAAAAGACAATTTTGAAATTAAGATAATTCATTCAAAAATAGAAAAAAATCAGATAGTTTCATATATGAAGTCATAAACATTTCAGTAGTCATTGAGTAGACATTTTTCTGTTGAAGATTATGTGAAATGAGCATAAAAATAATTCCACAATAATTTGCGTATAAAAAATAGTTGTTTAAATTCTACATATTTTTTATTATTATTTAAATAATAGAACATGAACTACAAAGAGTTTATCTAGCTTCTGAAAAAAAAATATTGGTTTTATCCAATTCTTGCCTATACACATTTAAGAAAGAATCAAAATAATAAAGATTGACCAGAGTTTTGATTCAAGTTTTTTCAACCTGTTAGTCAGAGAGTTAAAGAATATCCTTAAGTAAGAAATAAAGAAGAATGATCACTTTTTCACAGCTCTGGTCTGGAGTGGGAAAAGGATAGAATTATCAAAGTGGAAATAAGAAAATGGAACAAATGTAATTTCCCTCTTTTACTTCTCAATTCCCACTGCAAAACTGCTTTAGCTTCCTTGAAGCAAGTGAGAAGATCTAAGCAATTAACTGTCCCTGTAAGACAGGGGAAGGCAGAACATCTTGTTGAGTAACTGAAGAAATACGTTTGTCTAAATTTACAGTTTTAAGCCACTATATTTTAGAGCTGCAGACAATGTTGAATATTTCCCTTATGATATATGCTTATCAGTATTTAGCAAAGGCAAAAATGATCTCTGGATTGAAGAGCATTAAGGCTCTGCTGAAGATAACTAAATCAGAGATTCTCTAGTCGAGAGAGAGAAGGCAAGGAAGGCAAGGAGGACAAGGTAGGCAAGGAAGGCAGGAAAGCAAGAAGACAGGCAGGCAGAAAGGTCAAAAGGCACAAAGAAAGGCAGAAAGTCAGTCAGTAAGAAAAAAAGTAAAGGAAGGAAGGAAGGAAGGAGGGAAGGAAGGAGGGAAGGAAGGAAATAACCTAGCAGAAGGCATATGAGAAGTTATGTGCATGCATAAATGTTTATCAGTCATAACTTCAATTAGTCAGAGCAAAGTGAGCACATTACAAGTAGTAGAGTTAATGAAAGAAAAATGTGAATACAGAACAATCTATAACTTTCTGTCCAGTCACCTAAAACTTCTTCTTTCACTTTCTTTAAGCACTTTTATTTTTCACTGTTATTTTATGTTACTATTTCAGCTGGACACTGCTCCATTTTCAAGGAGAACTTCTATTTAGAACATGAAAGTAGGAAACAAATGAAACATTTTATGGTTCACAGATTGTTGACATTCCGTGGAAATTCATTTTGAATTTCTAATAACCAGTCAAAGGCTGGCAAACATTAGAAAAGGAAATATAGCTTAAGGAGATAGATATGAAAATAGAAATAACTGATCCTAATGAGCTTTGAGGATAACAGTTGATTTCTACCTTAGAAATGCACGTTTTGAAAGAATAAAAGAAGTATAAATTTTAAATTGTACTTAGAAAAATGATTAATATATAAATAAATGTTCTGCCTTTAAACAGCAGAATTATGCTGAAATTATTTGATCTCCTTTTAAACTGTTAAGGTTTTTTATTCTCTATTTGTCCTATACCATACATAAAACTATAACAAAAACCTTGTTACCACAGTCAAGATTTTATGAGCTTTAATGTGATCAGAGAAACAGAGTTTTGAATTTCCATCATGAATTTAGTTTAAATAGCAAAACATAACTTCCAGGAACCAATGGATTACATAAGTTTAGCATCATCATTGTGACCTATTGAAGTCATCAGGTCTAACATCTTGCTTGTCAAGAACTAATTGCAAAGTTTGACCGGGTTGCTCAGAGTCTTAGTCTGTTTGGTACTGAATATTTGCAAGAAGGAGCAAGGCACAACCTCTTTCGGCTTGACTCTCTTCATGGAGCAGCCAATCTGACAGGCACAGATTCTTCTTACAGATGTAGAACCTGAGAATAAGAGGTGACAGTCTTAAGTTGCAATAGGGAGAAGTCTGACTAGATATGAAAAAATAAGTATATAAATGTACAAGTCAATCTCATAGAACATGTATAGCATTTCAGTGTTAAGCAGAAGCAGAATTCATCAGGGACAAAAGGAATATGCTGAGCTCCGACTCAGCAAACTCTGACTTAGAAAATATCTCTTCAGTTCTCTGCTGCACTTGATCCAAGGGACTGAGTCTGAACAAGTTTAACATTAGACAACAAATAGTGTCTGTAGTGTCTTATGCAACATTCTTCAGTGGATCTCTGAACTTTCACAAATTTGTGAAAATCCAAGTATTTTATTTCAGTTTGAATGTAAGAAAAAAAAATTGAAAGAACAAAGAAAGAGAAACTGTCACTTGTCCTGACAAGAAATTTTTTTAAACTGCAATTTTATTTTATTAAATGATTATATTTGTTATAGTATTATGTATAGCAATTTAATCATTGCTAGTTTATCAATATTACCAAAAAAACACATTAACTTTCTATACGGCTCAGGTTTTAGGTTGTGAAACAAAAAGGAAGTACTGAGGATCTGTTTAATGGAATTACACATTTCTTTTGTGTGTGACATAAATTGCATTGACCAATAGAAGACTCCTAGTTTCTCTTTTGTGTTTAAATGTGATGTAATCCACATTTTTAAAAGAATACAAGCAATAGTATTGAAGCACTTTTTCTTCACACTAGAATGAAATGATGCTAATACCAAACCTGAAGTGACTTTTTTGTGAGTTTTTTTCTCCCATTTTTTTCTGTCTATACTCTGCATTCTACATGTTTTTACTGCAGCTGTTTTCACTTCCCACTAGTGTCAGTCTTTTTCCATTCTTCATCATTCTTCTTGTTAAATGATCAATACTTTAGTAATCACTATTGGTATTGGAATGTTATATTTGATATTTCAACCTGAGATACCACTGAGATTGAGGGATAAAGGTGAGCTTGATGTTTATGGTTGTCTTTCATTCAAGCACGACATGAATGAAACTGTTCTGGGCAATCTGAACAGATTCTACGTTCAATAGAACTATATCATTGGATTATAGTTTCGCCACTTGCCTTAAGGTTTGTGTATCTGATGGCTCACAGAATCATAAACTAATAAACAACATCTGTAGAACAACAAAAATCTCAATGATTGACCAATTCTTTCTTAGCAACAACATTAACTTTATATGTTAGAACCACCAAACAACAATTACATTCTGACAAGCTAGTACTCATATTTAAGGTTCCCGTTCATGCTCTTATTTTTTCATCTTTTTTCTCCAAAAATAAATTTAGGACTACAATTTTCAGGTAAATAATCCAGTTGACTAGCTATGAGAAGACTCTCATATGCTGCTGGGAAGGCAGATGGTTTTCAACTCTCAGTTCCCTGGATCTGCTAGACTTCTTGCCCTAAAGATTAAATATTACTCCAGACATTTGCTTTCTGAAGTGTTCTTTCAAATAGCCCACTTATCCACTCCCTTTGTACTCTTATATCCATAAGGACTATGCATCTATAATTCCTTCCAAAAGCTATAGTATTAAATACATTTTTCATCCTGAATTTTGCACAATTATGTGTTGTGCTATTTATGACCAACAATGTTGTTAGTTTCCAGGAAAATTGGCCCTGGTGTGACAAGCTCCATTTTCACAAAATATGTTTCCCAAAGTAACTCTAAATTCCTCTGAATTCTATGGTAGACCTTGGGGAACAAAGTAACAGGGGCATGTTGTTCATTGAAATAAAACTTTTTGCTATATATCATTTAAGTTCATTGTCATTTAAGATTCCCAGAAAGAACTGACTCAATTTTAGCCATGTTTCTCCTGTTGACACTACTGGCAACTGTGCAAATACTAGAGTTTACAACCCATTAAATACCCAGAGAAAAATGTAAAACACTTCTCCTTCCTACTGCTGTACCTTAGTTCAGTAAAATTTGCTGAACTTTTGCTGTGCTGATATTGGTGAGACTTTTGCCACTGATGTCAAAGGGGGCTGAATTTTACTCAGTATACCAATTACCTTTATAGAAATAGTTTCTGTGTTTTTGGTAAGCTGTTTAGTTCCTTAGAAATAAATGAAGTGGACACGCAGACTGTAGGGCCAGGTGGACGATGAGCTAACCCAGCTGTATGGAGGCAAACTCAGCCTTACATCTTTGGCCAGAAAAGTTTCAATGTCAGCATGTACTTACCTGTCTGAAGGTGCAGTGAAGCCACTGCATGACATGGGTGAAAACGAAGGTGTCCATGATCTCACTGGACCAAAATACCTATCTCTTCCAGTAAACTATGCTATGGCTTCCAGTTAAAACTCCTTAGAAGAAGTTACTGGGCATATCCTGTTAGATGAAATGTCCTGTTTTATTGTCCTTTCTTTGTGAAGTGGTTACACTCCATAAATTGGCACAATCTTGTTCTCATCCTAAATGCTTGACAGTGCTTACTGATCCAAAGGAGATGCTCTTCTATATTTTTAAAGACTTATATTTTCATTTCCCTTTTTGGTATGTTCTTTCCTGTTTCCTATTGCAAGACACCTGTGTTTGGTTGGACAGTAGGGGCAATGTGTTCTCATGCATGCATGAGATTTTCTCTCTTTGCCAGTATTAGCTATAAAATCCTACCAAGTTGAAAGAACTATTTTTCCATCTCGATTTACATGAAGCCAGTCAAGTAGACAGCAATTAAAGGAAGAGAGTAATGGTTTATTCACTGGAATGATATAAGCTGTTTTTGTTGTCATAAGCATGTTATTATTTAACATTTACCATTTTACAGTAAGAAAGTATACATTTGTAAATAAAAATTACTGTCAGATAAGATACATTTAAAAATACACTTAGTGTCATACCTTTGAACACAAAATATGTCTTTTATCACCTTTTTTCATTTCAAAATACAAGACTATATAATATATACCATATAATATATAATATTTAATATTTATAATGAGTTACACTGACAGAACCAAATAAATTTTATATTTCTGTAAGGAAAATATTACATTACAAATAGTATCCTCAGATATCAGCATCAAATATTTCTTTCTTTGACCGATTGTAACAATTGCTCCTATATAATTCTCTGTTTCTCTTTTTATAAACATGAATAATAGGCAACCAGTGAAATTGAAAGGCTAGGGATTAGATGAATCCCAATCAGTGAAACTGAAATAGTAAAATATAATAAAAATATAGTTGTGAATTTCACTTAGTACTATTTTGATTACCTTGTAACATATTTAATGTTGGTTGTTTTTGTAGCAAGTAGAAACAGCAAAAACTGTAAGTTCTGGAATAACCCAAGAACTTTCTCACTTTGTACATCAGTATCGCAGATAATTTATTAACTGGCTTAGGCAGTGATTGTTTGATTAATTATTTTGATTATTTTACTGTTTTTCTCTAAGTTTTTAACTTTAGACAGAATTAATTCTGTAAAATCCGTGATATTTCATGTTTATGGTAAAGATTTTTCTTTTATAATCTCAAGTTACATTTTGAAAGGTTTGTTCCTGGAGGAATTCCAATATTGCATTGATTGTGTGGTAGGTCACAGTACTTGGGTACACTCTCTGTCCATAACAGTGCCAGAAGAATGAGAGAAAAAAATCTAAAAAGAAAACTTTTATTGCAGGGAAGTTTATTGATTTTGGTTTTAAATAGGCCTGGTGATCCATGAAAAATATATATATTTTAACATTCACATCCTCCATCTCTGCTATGGTGAAATGTCAGCTGGAGAAAACTTTACAATATATCACATCTCTGAAGCAAAGCTGTTTCATTTTTACTTTCAGCATTTGCTCCAAAGGAGAGAAAGTGTCTGAGTCATTGGCCATTGCAGGGCTCAGGCAGGTTAACAATTAGCATTGATAACTCCATAGTTTGCACGGTCCTCTGGCAGTTCAAGGTCATGAGCACAGAGAGACCAAGATAAAGTCATGTGCATTTTCTGCCTCTGTCCCACACCAAAAGGTGAAGAAATGGTTGGGATATCTAACACCTGGAATCTCATTACTGAAATCAGACATGGGACCTGTAAGAAGATAGCCCAAAGAGGGCAATTTCTTCTGGTTTCTTGGGTTGTGGGGTTTTTTTTGATTTTTTTTTTTTTCTCTGTCCCTGGGAAAAGAAATGAAGGTGCAGCAAAGCTTATGTGTGCTTAACATAAGTTATGGACTGCCCTTCCCTACATATGTGCTTTCTGACACAGGAATACGATACTCTACATTGTGGTACCAGTGAAAAATTAAATCGAGACAGGTTTTTGAAATATCATTCTGCTCTTTATGAAAGACACACTGCAAGATCGTAGAGTGCAGAAAAGTATAAATCTTCGAATGTATCTAAGTCTTTGTACCAGTGTAGACATTGGCATTCTGTGTAGCACCTTTAACCATCATGCAGTCACCAGCCAAGGCTGAGGATAATATTAATTGTTGCCCTTTGAAAGATTCTTATTCTTTAAGGCAGTGTATATTGTAATATAGAGAACATATTTAAAATTCATTCATTTTTCATAACAAACAGATGATAATAGATCAAATGTGATTTTCATTTACTCCAAGTGAATTCAGTGTAGTTAGAAAAATTCAGTATCTAAATCGTAATACCTTCTGAAATATAGGGTAAATTTGAATTTTTCAAGCATACTTAGTCAATTTAAAAGTGTCTTCAAATATTTGTGTTCTTGCAGTCTTTCTAAAAGTAAATATGCCACATATATCCATTAATTCTATGTTTTCCAATAATTTCTTACAAAAAACTGTATATGCAGTTAAATCATGTATATACAATTACGGGTACACTTAGAGCACATATATACACAAAAATACAATATATGCTATCTACCTGTTTATATGTTTCTATAATCCATATTTTTATCTTGTAGATGTATGAACATGCAAAACTACATCCATACACATTCAGAAATAATTTAATAATCTATAAGTAATAAAACAGTCTAACACTAGAAAGATCTTTGTAATAATAATAATAAAAGAAACCTGTCTAATTGCATTTTAGACTGCTTCTCTTGCACTTTGAAATGGAGCAATGAAGTGTCAGGTTGGGATTTCTATTTAGGGTCTGGAGCAAAGAGTAAGATTGGACTTTGCTTTTCACTTGCAATACTCTTCTGAATCTCTCAAATTATTCTAAAACAGATTTTGTCAGTACATGTTGTTTTAAGAGATGAAACAAAAATAATGAAAAGTTATATATTTGCCTTTTTCTAGGGGTTTTTTTTGCTTGTTGGAGAATGGTCCTTTACACATTGACATATATACTACATCTGTTTACTTTTTTTTTTTGCATTCTCCCTGTTTGTGGTTGAGAATTTGCTTGTGTGCAGAACAAGAGAGAGCTCAGCTGAGGAAGTAAGTTTCATTCTGCAAATAATGAGAGCTATAATCACTTCTTCCACACATAGGAGCAAATTCAGTAATTTTGACTAAAACCCAGTGACAATTCTGGTCATGCAGCATTTCACAGAGAAACCACAGTTCTTGAAGAAGTAGCTCCCTTGTCACTAAGTTGGTTTTGCTGTCAGGAGCAACATTAGAAACTAAAGTCTTTCCTGAAAATGCCTGTGCTTAGCAACTAAGTCTATTAAACTCTATCTGGCCTGCATTTTCCACATACCTTTCATATTTTTCCCTTTTAATATGTTCTACAGCTCAGAAAAGACTCGTTTCCTCAGCCCACAGCTACAAGCTACTAGTCTGGAACCAAGATTAAATCTAAAAAATGTCAAATATAATGAAAAAAGCAGAGGAGGAGACTGGATGGCTTAGTGGAATGGAAATGGTTTATGAAGTCTTTCACCTCTAACTCACTGCTTCGAATCTTCTGCAGTCAGTAGTCACTGGAATTTTTCAGCATTTGATAGTTGTTCAGTGACCGATACTAAATAAGTTGTTAGTCTCAGCTGAATACCTTGTGACTGGTTTCACCGCCGCAGAAAAACATAACATCTGACATGGACAGATGTTAGTAAAGAACTAAGAGACCAGAGAATGATGTACACTTGTCCAAAAAGGAATTTATACATCCATTTCACTAGGATGTTCACTAGGATACTGAATATTACTGATATTATTTTGACATGTTTTTCTGCTCTTAACAATTACCATAAAAAAGCATCAATGGACATTTTGCATTTACTAAGAATTCAACAGCTATAGAAGATGTTGACAACTATTTATTTGTTTCCCTCCAACTGTCTACGTACTCTCAAACAATCTAAAATTCAATCTGTAAAATTATTTGTAACATGAAAACTAAAAATATTTATCATCATTTACCATTTATCAACCATTAAAATATCTATTCCAGTTTCATCCTTTACAACCTAATAGAGATTATTGTTGAATGGGAGAATAGATTCTTCAGCTTAAAAAAATAGCACAATCTAAAGATTGCTTAAACAGGAGTTTAAAGGTTTTTCCATTTTAAGAAGATGTGGAAAGATGCAGTTAAATAAAAAAGAAAGTATTTTCAACCCAAATTGAACAATAAATTACTGAAAATATCCACTGATTCTATAAAATTTCCCACTGCATTTAGTTACATTAGGGAATAGGATAGAAGACTGATATAGGCATGATATTTCTTTTACCACTTTCAGAAACTTTTTAAATATCAAAGGCATGAAAATATTACACATTTTTTCTTTTCATCTAGATTAATGCTATTATTTCTGCCTCTACTCTTTCAGTCTTTGGTAGTTCTCTTAAAATACCAAATTTAAGCCATTTAAGATTTACAAGAAATTTCTGCTAGCTGTCTGCCATATGTCCAGATAAATCTATTCATTCACTCTCTAATTTTCAGAGGAAATGTTTAGCAAGTCCAAAGCATACAAACAGGAAACATTTTATCAGGCAGACAGGAGTGCACTTTCAACAAAAGGAAAATGAAAAGAAATTTTCCACTGATGTTGCAACAAGGAGCAAATATATTGTGTGCATTCATCCATTTTAAAGATTATTTTTGGAGTAATTAAAATAGATCTCTGGATGTTATAAAAAGTCCAGAGGCCCTTTTAAGGAAATGAACCTTTAAATTACAGTTCTGCCATGTTTTGCTGTCATATCTGATGTGTCAAAGTAAGCACGAAAATAAAACTAAATCCTTATTGGTTGATGGTTTCATTTTCATTTAGTTTCTAAAGTGTCTGAAAGTCAAGAAGTCAAAAGTACTGCAAAAAGAATTTCATGGATTAATTTAAATTAAATTAAATATACATGTTAAAGATTTATATTTGTATACATTTTACTGGGATGTGTCATAATGTAAAAGCCTGCAACATTAGCAAAGAAGTAAAGCATCAAACTATGCTAATATCTCTAATAGATCTGAATAGGCTTTTGTACTTTCTAGGGGAAAATAACTTCCTGAACATTGAATATTAATTACCCTCATAGAGATTACACTTTTAAAAAAATGTTATGTCCCAAATCTGAAACTAGATTCACAAACACTAAAAAAATACATCACATTTATATCACACAAAATAGCTCAGGTTCTTGTCATTTCAGAGTTTTCTAAAGCAATGCTGGTATCTGTTATGTACAATCCTAAAGTGGCCTCTAAAACAATACAAGTAAGTAACATCCATTTTCCCAGGTAACATGCTACTTCAGAATTTAAAATTCAATTTATTTTTTTTAATTCTCATTCCTCCTTTTCCCTTTCTCTTTCCCTTCCTGACTTAGTCTGTTTTCCTCCTTCCCTTCTCTTTACACATTCCATTCCTTGCTACACCAGAGGTTGAAAAAGGAGAACATCTCCATGTCTTGCAACTCTTTGTTAAGATTAACACCTGCTACTGGCTTCTGGTTAATCTTTCAGCAACATTAAGTGTTAATTTTTTTTTCTTTGATTTTGTTGCTTTGCTTTTATCTTTTTTTTTTTTTTTGTCTGTAAAAGAACATCAGTGTTGTACCTGCACCACTACCAATTCTATTATTTCTCTCATGTATTTCATGTTATTTTCTGGTCTATTGTTAAAAAGAAAAAAGATTTGTCTCTTGAAGAAGTAGAAAAATAGAAAACATTCATCAAAGAATTAGCTCTGGTGAACCTAGCACAGTAGAAGTAGGAAGCACGTTGCATAACAATGATGAAGTATTGAAAGACAGCCAGTACTTTTTTTCTGACTGTGAAGACTATTGTGTAGGCAAGACCCAAACTTTGAGACAGCAAAGACAAGCCCTTGTCTTGTAGCGTTGGTGTTTGTTGTGGTTTAAACACAACCAGCAATGAAACATCATGCTCATTCACACATTTCAAACACCCCTACCCCCCATAATGGGATGGTGGAGCAGTAGGATGGGAGAAAAAAAAAATAACCAAGGGCCTTATGGATAGAGACAAGGGCAAGGAGAGCTCACTCCCAAATATCGCTCCAGGAAAAACAGACTTGACCATTCAACTAGAAAAAAGAAAATAAGAAAATTTATTCCACTGCCATCTAGAAACAGAAAAGACAGCAAAACCAGAGCAGGATGATGAGGAAATTGAGCCAGCCCTTTAAGATCTCCTTCCCTCACAGCTGCCTTCTTCCTGTGCTCAGCTCCCTGCTCCTGATAATCTGTACCTCCTCCCCCTCAGCAGTGCAAGGGAGCAGGGAATGGGAGTTTCTGTCAGTCCCTCACAAATGGTCTACGCTGCTTCTTTTTGTTCAGATAAGGAGTGAGTCTCATACTCTTCCGCTGCTCCAGCACATGATTCTTCCCACAGGATACAGTCCTTAATGAACCTCTCTGTGAATCCTTTCAAAGAGCTGCAGCTCCTCACAGACTCCTCCAACCTGGGTCTCCTCTGTGGCAATAAAACTCCAGCCACATTCCACTTCAACATCATCTCCCTAGAGCCACAGCCCCTCTGGGGATTTGGGTCCTCCATGATCTGCCATTACATTTCAGCTTCACTATTGTCCTTCATGGATGGCAGGGTGACAGTCTCATCACAAGATGCAAGGGAATGTCTGCTCCAGCACACCTCCCCTCCTTCCTCGCTGACCTTGATGTTTGCATGGTCGCTTGTCTCTCACCCAACTCCTTCCACCACCTCCATCTCCTCTTCTTCCAGCTTCTTCTCAAAAAGTAGTCACAGAGATGACTATTTGGCTCAGTCATATAGATGGTCTCACTTAGAACCAAGGAAACTTTTGAGCACCCATGCCATCATTGGAGCCCCTCCCTAGTTACTAGAAATAGCTCCACACAAACCCAGCACAGTGTTGATGTGCTTTTTCTTTTCTTGATCTGCAGTTTTGTGTTTATGCAGATTGTATTTTGTTTTCTATTATAGGTCATATGTATAATTATATGATATAGAATATTTGTACACTAAGTTCTTAAAAATATGAATCACCTGATTCATAAAGAGCTCTGTTTAAAAAGTGGAATAAACAAGGTGAAGCATCATCAATAATAAGTCCAGTTCATTCCCATATTAAAACAGAGGCAGGGAAAAATAGTGACTATGCAAACTAAGTTAAAGGGTCAGATTATAATACCAAGGCTTGCATAGAACACAGAGTGGAATATGAAAATTTAAGTCAGATATTTGCGTCTATATTACTACTTTGCCTACTGATTACTCCACATTCTCCAAAAATCAAAATAATCAAGTATAAGAGAAATCATTTGCCCAGAAGTCCATATGTTCACATTTGTGTGTGTGACATTTTTCAGTCTAGTAAACGATCTTTTTAAAATGTATTATATCATTCTCTTGTATGTTTTTTCACTCAAATTTAGCATTTGTAGGAAATGTTTGACAAAGCTGCATTAAGTAGAATATTCAAGAATCAATTAACATTGCAGGTTCAAAAATAATTTGTGAAATGGAGCAGAAGCTTTTGTTTTGAAAAAAAAAATCGCACCAACAGTCAATTCACACTATTTCTTATTTTCTGTGCTTTGCACTACCTCATCTCTCCTTCTATTCCCTTTGCATCATCAAAGGGTTCAGAGATTATCTCAAGATTGTGATCTGGAACATCCAAAGCAAGTATACTGGCGCTTTGCATGCAGGAAACGGACCAGGAGTATGCATGCAACCTTGCACTAGGGCTAGCATTCAGCATCCAGCTATGAAGAAAATAAACCAGAAAACCAGAGAATTCTTATTACAGTGGTTTAACACTGTAGTGTCTTCTCATTATGTGGAAACAGACGGCTTCGTGTTTAGATTGTTGTGCATGCATTTAGTGCTGGATCTTCTGGTGGGTTTCATACTCCATTGCCTAACAGAAGGAAAAAATTGAAATTCTAGGTCAGCTCTGGGTAAACATTTCTCTGTGGCCTGACTCCAACATAAGCACTTTATTTTAATGATAACGGTAGCTCTGGTGTTCATTCTAAAATCCTTAAACGTACTTAACAACCTGTTTATGCTCAGAGTGTAGTGAGTTTATGGGGACAGCCAAATGAAACAGATAAGTGTATTATGTAAAAGCATGTTCTGAAATGTTTATTCTAGCAGTTAGTATGCATCTGGAGCAAATTCATTAACTGTTTTCCTCAGGTTTCATGGATTTTAAATACAGCATATTTATTTTAATTTAGATGAAGACAATTATGTGGGAAATTGAAAGGTTTTGACAGTACAAGTGTAAATTGAGCATGTTTGAAAAGGTTTGGGCATCTTGAAATCGTCATTAATATTTCACACAACTGAATTTCCCACACATACAGGCTGTATGCTGTTCCAGCCATGCAAAAGCAGGTGCAGCTATTAAAAATCTATATTCGTTCATGTATTAAAACTTCATTTAACACAATGGCAACATTTATCCCTTTATCTAACAAATCACTTTCTGTAATGAAATTAGGGAATTGGAGTCAAGTTTATCCTGAATGTGCATGTGTGTAGCAAGACATTTATTTATCTTTTTGTACCTGTTAGCACTTCCAAAATATCTATCACCATTTCACATGCAAATGCTATTTTTAAATGGCTAGTCACTATTAAAGGCATTATAAGTCTGATTTTTCTATCTGTGAAATCATTTTTGCACAATTTCTAATTATCTTTTGTAACCTCATGAAGGAAATTACTTCTCTGTGAAATGCTTTCTCTATATCAGACACTGATTATACATGTATTTCTATAGTAGATATGGCAACTCTTAATATCAGTTAAAGCAGTAAAAAAAATAGCTAGACTTCTACCAAAATAATTTTGCTATGACAGATACTAGTAATATTTGTAATATTCTTTTCCTGTATTGAATTAGTCTATATGAGGAAAAGGAATTAAGTTTAATTACATCAGATTTTTGAGACGTGGATTCAAGGTGATTTCAGACTATATTTATTACTAAGTCCAGAGTCAAGTTGGAGTTGTGCCTTTCACCATGAGCAGCCGATTGGTTAAAATAACAACAGAAAAATTCACAGATACAAAGAAACAAGTCTCTTTTCATCACATTCTGTCCACATCTTACCACTTCTATCATTTATATATGTGTCCAGATAGAATAAGGTGAAGTTAACAGTATTTTAAAGCTGTTAGAGTATTATGCTCTTTAAACACTGTTATAGAATAAAACCACTAACCTTTTGTCAGTGTATCCTGCCCTGAAGCAAGCACAAGGAATTTTATTGACTAGAGTTTTTTGGTTTTTTGTTTTTTTTTTTTTTTTTCTAAAGGAAACAGATTTATGACCTTCAATAAGGGCTCTGGGAAATCTAAAGAAATTATGGATGCAGGTATGTTACCTGGGGCATATACATTTCCTTGGTAAATATCAGCAAGAAAAGCAACCGTTAGAACAAGACAAGCAGTAAGTAAAGAGAAGCATGAGAACACAACTTTTGCTTCACAGCTTTTGTTTCCCTGTCACAAGAAAACTATTTCAAGACAGAACTAAAAGTCTCTCCAACACTTTCTCCCACTCTCTCTGAAGACTGCAGCTTGATTTTATGGTACAGAAGCTGTGACTTTTACCCCTAAGGCACAAAACCACTTTGATATACAAGAGAAAATATGAATGCATAAGGGACAGAACAACAAATTCCCTTTCATTAAGAAACTGGCATGCAAATAATGTGGGTTTGGACATATCTTATTCTCAATGGGGAAAAAATTTCCAAGCTTTTCATTGAGGAAGAAAAATGTAAAGTAATATTTGAGGGCAATAGGTAGTAGACTTGTCTCAGCAGCAGCTTTGTATGTGACTAGACAGATCTAGGAATTTGTATCAGCCTGACTTTTCCTTGAACTGTCAGCATAGGATTAATGCTATTAATTCCTCAGTTATACAATACTAAATAAAAGAAAAAAGAAAAAAAAATACAGTCCTACATATATAACTATATCCTTTATTTAAAAATAAACCATATATTTCAGTAAGATTAAGAAGTTAAGATCACTCCTTGTGAGACTAACATAGGTTGTATCAAAGCTAAAAGTAAAAAACAAGTCCTCTCAAAGTACTTGATTTTTATTTCAGTTTCAGGTGTAGAAAATAATTTCAGTGGACAAATTTAGAAATTAGACTAAAAATCAGCATCTAACCTTAAGGAAAATAATTCAGTGGAATTTATGAGACCAAATCAACAAATATTCACATTTTTTTCTTTAAAGCCAGGAATTTCTATTTTGATAGTCTGATCTGCTTAAATAATTTAAACTTGTGACTTCTTTTTAAATAACAGCAAAAATAACTCAAAACCCCTATGCTGTTAAGGAGAGTTGGTTAAGCATAAAAGTTTCAAAAAGGTCTATGAACCAAAGCTCTAATGTTCAATCTTTTCCAAATGTCACAGATTTTATAAAATGTTTTTTGAACATGAGTTCTAATTTAGTGAATCCTTTCCTCAGTGAATAATTCCCTTATTGCTTTCCAGGGACCTTGGATTACAAAACATGCTTGTCTACCTGGGGTAGTACATGTTATTCAAATAATGAAGAAAGGCCATATAGAAAACTTTGTATGCTGTTGTTCTTTCCAGAAACATAAATAATCCAACACTATTCACAAGTTACCTTAGAGATGAACTAGACAGTAAACTATCAGGGAAATTAAGTATCCTCTTGCAGGGAAAAGCACTGGGGAAAAATGTACTGCTTTATCTGCAGTGGTGAGACAAATCTCCTACCTGCTACACTGAAACAAAATAGAACTATTTTCCAGGTATTACTGCATGTAATGGATCTGCATGGCCAGGTTTTGGTAGTGGGAGGCTACAGGGGTGATCACTTAAAAAAAAAAAAAAAAAAGGAAAAAAAAAAAAAACTGATAGAAACTTTCCTTGTATCTGATGGGACCAGTGTCAATCAGCTCTGAGATGGACCAGCCGCTGACCAAGGCCAAACCAATTAGTGATGGAAGCAATATCTCTGTGAATAACGTATTTAGTATTTGAGAAGGGGAAGAAGTTGCTGGGCAGATGCTAAACTGCAGTAGCAGCAGAGGGGAGTGAGAATGTGAGAACATCTCAGTAGACATCAATGTCAGCAGAGAAGGAGGAGGAGGAGGTGCCCAAGCACTGAAAGAAAGATTCTCCTGTGACCTGTGGTGAAGACCATGGTGAAGAAGGCCCTGCCCATTCAACTATAGAGGCCCACAGTAAAGTAGAGATCCAACTGCAGCCTTGAGAGGACCCCCCAACCCGAAGCAGGTGGATGCCTGAAGGAGGCTGTGATCCTATGGGAAGTCTGCATTGGAGAAGGTTTCTGGCAGGACTTGGGAACCCATGGAGAGAGGAGCCCACATGCTGCACCAGATTTGCTGTCAGGCCTTGTGATCCCTTGGCAGACCTCCACTTGAGCACTCTGTTCCTGAAGGACTGATTACCCCATGGACGAGACCAAAGTTGGGGCACTTTGTGAAGAACAACACTCTGTGGATGAGATACACACTGGAACTGAACTGCAGCCCATAGGAAGGACCATTCTGGAAAAGTTCATGGAGGATTGTCTCCTGTGGGAGAGATACCACACTGTAGCATAGAAAGTATGGAGCCACCCCTCTGAGAGGAAACAGCAGCAAAGACTTGCTGAGATAAACTGACCATAACCCTGATTCCCTGTCCCCATGCACTGCTGGCAGACAGTAGATGGAAACTCAGGCAGAACTGAGGGGGCATGGGGGGGGAAATGTTTTAAGATTCAGTTTTTATTTCTCATATCCCTACTCTATTTCAGTTTATTATTAAAAAATCAAATCAATTCTCATCAAGTTGAGTCTGGTTTGCCTGTGACAGTAATTGTAGTGTGATCTCCCTGTGAACCCTTCATAATGTTTCTTTCTCTCCTGTCCAGTTTGAGAAGGGAAGTGATAGAATAGCCTTGGTGGGCACCTGGCACCCAGCCAGGGTTCAGACACCATACTACATTAGTACTGGATGGGATATTTTCTTCACGCCAGGGAACAAGTTCTGGATTTACACTGGAGGCAGAATATAGTGGGATTATACCTATGACTTAATCATGGTTTCCCATGTAAACTGTAAAGTAGAGTTCCAAAGAACAGGCAACATCATGCTGGTCCAGGATATGTCTGCCTGTCTTGAGAGAAAGTAGCTTGAGTCACATAAGGAAAAAAATGAATTAATAATTTGCCAGTAACAAAGAAAGCAAACCACTTGAATCAGACTAGTCCAAAGTTATTTCTCCTGCCTTCTTCTTCATGGAACTAGCTTTGTGTTCTTGAAGGTAGAGCCCACCTGAGGCACAGAAGGCCTTAATTCAAAATTCTAGATAGGTGTACTTATGGACCAATACAACATTTTAAAAATTATCTTAATCTAGATTGTAGTATCATTAGAATAAATTAGTTTAAGATTAAACTGCAATGAAACAACTAGAATTCTATGATTTTTACTATTTCTACAGACTACTATGGTTCTTGAGAGTTTTTCCTGCCATCCTTACTCTCAATTTTGAATTACTGAGGAAAAATCTAGTTATTTAAATTAAGAAACCAAGAAGCCACCAGACTGACCTTTTCCTTTCACTATAAAATGAATACACCCTTAAAAATCTCATGTTGTTCACTGAGACAGGAGAGACTTTGAAGAGTGCTTAAGCCCTTGACTGCATTTGTAATTTCTTGCACAAGCTTTTCAACCTTTCTAAATTGTCAGGAATAGAGGTGCACATGCACACTGACCCTCCACATCATTCCCTGCCCCCTCCTATTTTTTTTATGCAAGCAGATATGAAGATATGAAAAGTAGGTAATTTGAAAACAGCTATAGGTAGTGGAGATACAGAAGGGATGTATTAACAAACAGTTCCTTTAGAGCCTTGCTTTTCCTTGACAGCAGCAATCACTGTTATTCCCTTCATCTTCCCCTATCACAGCAGAGGCACAGTCTGATTCCCTAACCAATATTCCAACTTGGTATTTAGGCCAAATTTTCTTTTCTTTCTCTAAGGTGGAAATCTGGGTTCAGGGATAAGAGAAAGCAGGGTAATATTCTGTGTAGTATTGAGAGAATGTGTGGACTCAGGAGAGGGAACTTGCACCTGAGATCAGACAGCTTAGCAAGGGGAATGTAAGGAGATTTTTATGCCATCGTTCCCTGAAAATACAGATCTCTCTCAGCTCCTGTCTCAGTGTTTTAAACATCAGCCCTTCTTTTCCCCCTAATCAATCTTCAAGGTCTAATTGACTCCTCCCTCTCTCGTGTCCCCAAACTACCTGACGTCTCTGAGTCTGCCTAGAGACACTATCCCATCTCAGGTCTATTCTCCATCTCAGATCACCTGCTTTCACTAAACTAATTTTTGCCATTCCATCGACACATAATTTTATTTTATTTCTGAGATAATAGGACTCAAATTGGTTATTGCAGGAAAGCTTGAGGCCTTCTCTAGTTAGAAAGTGCTAAATGCCATACAGCATTTGTCAGCGAAATGAGAGACTTATCAAAGCACTTTGATAATACTAAAAATGGATAGGGATGCTACATGAGTAAAACTGGAATTCATTACACAGTGAAGATAATCTCTCTCCTTTGGCAATATTGAAGCACTTGAACTTAGCAAGGAAGAGTTTATGAAAGTGAGCTGAAAGGCTCTGAGATGCTTCTTTGCCAACTAAGCCAACTTTGTGTACGGTGGTATTAGATCTTAGTGACCATGGATCATACCATAAGTATTTATTTTAAATGTGTTAGTTACTTCTAAATATAACAATATATACTTCTTTGGATACGCATTTCAAAACTCTTAAAAATAAACCAAAGGCATGATGAGCTTAATGAGTTCTTGATATTCTAGTATTTTTACTATTATTAATGACTCTGGCGACACTAAATAGTAGTAGTAGCCATACACAAACTCTTCTTAAAACATCTCCCTAAGCTTTACAAAACAGTCACAATTTCTATTTCATAACAGAAGAAATTGAGGTGCAAAACCTGAATCTCAGAGGATTTGTGTCAGGGAAATGGTCTGTCAAGTTCAGAGTTTTAAGTTCAAAACATTGAACTAGTAGGCAAGAAACATGTCTACACACAGCTATGTTCGACGAGCTGAGACAAGATACAGCAAATAAGAACTGACAGTCTGATGGAAAGCTAGCGCCATCCCTATCTAGATAATTTTCTCTGAAGTTCTTTAGGTGAACTCTCTTGGGTTTTCTTATTTTTCTTATTTACTGAATACCTGTTGTAAATGTTCTGAATACATTTTACATAAACATACTGTGTGTTCTGGAAATTAATCTCACTTTTGTCTTAGACCACTATGAAAAGTCAAGGAAAAGGTCTTGAACTTAAGGGATGATTTTGCCTATTCAATATGAATATGAACCATGCCAATTTGTTTGTTGGTTTAGGTTTTTAAAAAATATAATAAGAATTCTGCATTCCAAATAAAACACTGCAAAATGAATTTTAATCTCTGAGTCATTGGAAAACATTGTTTACAGTTCAGAACACAGAGAACATCCTGAAGTGACCATCCATCATTGCTCTGAATTGTTGGAGGAAATAAAACTAAAACCAAGAAATCAGTATGTAATTTTATTTTAATTGTAATTCCAAGATGGTCTTACCATAATCAAAATAAGTCCAGTCTGATGGAATTTATAGATAGGTAGTATTGAAAACATGTTTCCAGCCTCAATTTATGTTGAGGTACAAAAATCAGACTTCAGATCAATGGTATAATAAAATAGTACAAAGTAGCTGATGAAAGTTAACTTGATTCCAACACAGGAATTCACCATGATAAATATATCTCCGATTTCCACATCTGATATCCATTTTTAAAACTAATAAATCATTTAAATATGGATGCAATGGTTCCTACAAGCTGTTGCAACATTACAAGGACAACGTTAACAATAATGCACTTTTTCTGAATTCAGAATTATAAAAAATAGATTTGAAAGTTAAATTATGCGCATGTAAGTATTGTGCGCAAACACAACTGACAACAACCCAACTAGTCTTTTTCTGGCTGGCATTTCTATCTTCTAGAGGTTTGAATTCACCTAATAGACCCTGTGTTTTTGTCTCAATGGGGAATGATTCAGATTAAAATCTGTCTAGGTAAGCAAAATGCTGGACTCTGAGGCCAAAGCATAGATATCTATGAGCTGGATTGGACTACAATTCAAATGTTGAGGGTAAAGCTGAGACTTGTTGCATCCTAAGCACAGTTTGAGTCCTGCAAGGCATGGTAGGAATTTCAGTTGCAAGGCCATTAATGAGACCCAAAAAAAACCCCCAGTGGATCGTGTTTAAAGACCTTGCCAAATCCCCCATGTGAAAACACTCCACGACTGTTGGACTGATTTTTTTCTTCTCCTTATGATAAAGGACTCTGGAGGAAAAGAAAAAGAGAGAGACAGGGAGATGATGTTAAAAGATTCATATAATTTGCATCCTTGATCATAACTGAAAAAAAGCCAGGTAAAGTCAGAAGGATCACAAATCTCAGTCAACATAATCATATTCTGATTTCATTACTCTACTGTGCACAGCCTTGATAAGAGAGATTATTAGAGTCAGTGGTAAACTCAGTTTGTGGATCTTTATTTCAGAATTTTAATTCATTTACTCTAGCAAACATTAACCTTTTGTTTCATTATATGTATCTCTAAGAGTAGCTCCTTAGAAATTCTCCAGGTCTTCATTAAAAAATACCATGACAGTGAGTATGAAAGTGAAAACAATTTTCAGTGCTTTAATATAAATATTTAATCATTTGGCAATATGCTAGCTGTATTTAATTTATTTTTAATTTTGCAGTTACTATATTTTTAGCTGTTTAAAATGCTATTCTTACACTGGAATCATGAAGTCAGCCCAAGCATTATAAACAACCCTGTAGACAGTATTTATCATTGTAAGAGCTAGTGGAAAAAATCCTACAATCTCTCTAGTTGTTATAATAATGATGTTGGTTTCCTGTTCTCTTCAAGGGTAATTAATGAAGAATTTGGCTGAACTGCACATACCAGGCAGCTAAGGTAATATTCTATGTACACATTTCACTACAGCATAATACACAATACAAGCCTTGTTTTCTTATTTCTTACTTTGAAAATCAATCAAGTAACTAGGCAACCAAAATACTGAGCTATAACTAATAGTACTTTGCTGAAGTCATTTGTAATTTCATTAATTCTTCTACTAGTGTTGTCCATCTGAGATCAGGAAAATTTCATTACTGTCTTCGAATATATTTAATGTATAACAAATTAACAATCAATTAAACATGATTTTTTCTTAGTTCTTTTTATCCCATTTGTCCCTAAACTATATTAGTGTTCTACATGATGTTCTCTCTTTCCTTCAGATTTTAAGTAATCACTGATCTTTTAATAAAATTCAACTTTTTCTAGTCTCGAACAAGCTGACAAACTAAAAAGAAAATATTCCCATCGTATTCTGCATGACTTCAAGCTTTATGATATGTTTAGAGATTTACAAATGTAGGAATTGCGATTTTTTTTTGTTTCTTGTTTCTGGTTGGACACTTATCAAAAACATCTATTTAAAACACCACGACTGACTATGATAGATACAAATCTTCAAAAGGGAAACTAGCAAAAACTTTGACTCTGATCAAGAGTTAAAATGAATGATTGGATCTTTTTTTTTTCATATGAGTTCATATCTGATTTTCACCTCATGTAATACATTTCCATTTCCATTGTGCAACAGCAAGGTTCCTTCTTACCCCCACTCACCTACTGTTCCTGGCAAGAGACTTCAGCTGTAAAGGAGGGCATCAGGAAGTATATTCTTTCCTTACACACCTGCAGATTGCTTGATATTATCAACAAATACTTCACACTTCAACCTTCTGTAGTGAAATGCCAGTGAAGGTAAAATACTGAGACTGACTAATCAGAAAATTGAGACTCTTCACTTCAACAGCCTGCTAGTCACTGTAATATCATTCATATATTTGTAAGGAGACTGTAAAACATGGAGTGGAATACAGAGATAGGAAGTTTCCTGCTCATTATTTTAAGCATCTTTGTGTATTTTCTTTAAAAGTACACTATTAATAAGCAAAGCTGCCAATTATTTTCAGTATCTGCCACAAGTACAGACTTGTGACAAACAATCTCCAAAAGTATTCATGCACAACATCTAATCAACCAACTTCTCAGAGACAGTAGAAAAAAACACAAATGTACTAAATAAAGCAAGGTCTGCATACAATGGACTTATAAACTACTTAGAAAGACTTATCAATTATTTCAAAATACATCTGCTGCATGAAACAAGCCAAATCCATGCAATGCAGATGAGTTTGAACTCTACCAGAAGAATTCACACAAAGTATTGAAATAATAATTAAGGTTGCATAATGTTTTAGTTCAATCATGCATACACTTTTGCAGTATATCAATATAAAATATGTACATCTAGAAGAGAAAGAAAGATATAAGCAAATCTTCCCAGTGTAAAACATAATTAAAGTCTTTCCATGTGACTTTGTAGCTTTGATGTGTATTCTGGTGCAAGTTACTAGTCAAGCTAGACACCCACAAAACCATGAGTCCTGATGAGATGGGCCAATGAGTGCACAGAGAGCTGACTGATGTTATTGCTAAGCCACTCTTCATCATTTTTGAAAGATCATGGATCACAGATGAGATATCTGAAGACTGGAGGAAGGCCAATGTCACCCCAGTGCTAGAAGGAAAACCTGGGAAACTACGGGCCAATCAGCCTCAACTCTTCCTGAAAGGTGATGGAACAGCTCATCCTGAATGTTACCACTAAATATATGAAGGAAAATGGTTATCAGAGGAAGTCAACATGGATTCACCAAGGGGAAATCCAGTTTGACCAAAACTGATAGCCTTCTATGAGGGCATATCTGGCTGCCTAAATGAAGTGAGAGGAGTGGATGTCATTTACCTTGACTTCAGCAAGGCTTTTGACATTGTCTCCCATAGCATCCTCGTCAGAAAGCTCAATCTGTGTGGCTTGGATGAGTGGACAGTGAGGTGGATCGAGAGCTGGCTGAATGACAGAGCCCAGAGAGTGTTGATCAATGGCACAGAATCAATTTGGAGGCCTGTGGCCTATAGAATTCCACAGGGATTGATTCTAGGGCCAATATTTGTTCAACATCTTCATCAGTAACGTGCATAAGGGGACAGAGTGTACCCTCAGCAAGTTCACTGATGACACCAAACTGGGAGGACTGGCTGATTCCCCAGAAGGCTGTGCTGCCATTCCGCGGGGTCTTGAATGGCTTGAAAGTTGGGCAGAGAGGAATCTCATGAGGTTCAACAAGGACAAGTGCAGAGTCCTGCATCTGGGAAAGCACAACCCCATGCACCAGTACATGGAAAGCTGAGGGTGACCTGCTGCAGACCAGCTCTGTGGAGAGGGAACTGGGAGTTCTGGTGAACAGCAAACTAAATATGAGTCAGCAATGTGCCCTTGTAGCCAAGAAGGCCAATGGCATCTTGGGGTACATCAAGTAGACTATGTCCAGCAGGTTGAGGGAAGTTATCCTCCCACTCTGCCCTGGTGAGGCCTCATCTGGAATCCTGTGTCCAATTCTGGGCTCCTCAGCTTAGGAAGTATAGGGAACTTCTGGAGACAATCCAGCAGAGGGCCACCTAGATGATCAGGGGACTGGAACATGTCTTTTATGAGGAAAGGCTGAGAAACCAGAGGCTGTTTAGCCTGGAGGAGAGAAGACTGAGGAGGGACCTTATAAATGCTTATAAATACCTAAAGGGCTGATGTCAAGAGGTTGGGGCAAGTCTTTTTTTCTTTAACACCCAGTGTCAGGATAGAGGGTAATAGGCACAAACTTGAACCCATGAAATTTCTCTTGAACATCAGAAAAAACTTCTTTACTGTAAGGATGAGGGAGTACTGCAACAGGCTGCCCTGAGAGGTTGTGGAGTCTCCTTCTCTGCAGGTTTTCAAAACCAACCTGGACACACTCCTGTATCTCCCTCCCTCATCTGTCCTTTCATCCTGGGCTCAGCTCACTGCTCTCAATATCTCTACCTCCTCCCTACTCAATGGCTCATGGGGGAGCTAGGGAATGGGGGATGTGATCAGTCTCATAGATGGGCTCTGCTACTTCTTTCCTCTCAGGGGAGGACAACTTCTTGCATTCTTTTCCTGCTCTGATATGGGATCACTTCCATGGGACACAGTCCTTAATGATCTTCTCTGGTGTGGGCTCTTCCCCAGAGTTAAAGTTTCTGCAGATACAGGGTCCCTCACATGGGACATGACTTCTTCTGGGAAAAAGTATAATGAGTTTCTTTGGTGTGGGTTACTCCCCACAGTTACAGCTTCTGTGAATATGGGGTCCCTCACATGGGGGACAGCCTCCTCTCAACATAGTCATTGCCCCTGGCATGAGGTCTTTAATGAAGAGAATCACTGCCCATGATGCACGGTCTTTATCAAAATGTAAACAAATCTCACCTTCACCAGTCCTCTCCATAGGATGAAGGGAAGTCTCTGCTCCAGCACACTTCCTCCTCTCTTCCCTCACTGACCTTGGAGTCCACATGGTTGCTTTTCTCTCTCTTCCCACTCCTTGCACCATCTCCAGTCAGAAAAGAGGAAAAGGGATAGAAGAAAGAAGGAACAGGAAGAACCCTCCTCTTCCAGCTTCTTCTTAAAAAGTGATCGTGGAGGTGTCTAATTGGCTCAGCCCCAGAAGTGGATCTGGCTCTGAGCTGGGGAGAGTTTCAAGCAACTTCTTACAGAATTAATTTTTACAGCCCCTTCCCCTATACCAGAAACAACTTTATGTCAAACCATGATACCTCTAAATGCACACATTTACAAGCATATCTTGGTGGTCTGTGAACTATGTGTTCCACCTCAAGCAACTCACTTCACAGAAAATTATTCCCTTTATTTGTAATAAAGTACACATCTTGCTCAGCCAAGATGCAAGTCCCTCTTTCCTTTTATTTCCTTTTCCAAACTCTCACCTTTCCAACATCTAAGAGGACGGTTTTGCCCTTCCTGGAGCAGCTGCTGCACAGAAAAGTAGGAAAGTTGAGACAATGTTTGTGAAAAGAACTCTGCTTCTCTCTGCTATGCAGAGAAGATAGTAGAGGATTCTTTGCTAGGCAGAAAGCATTCATTATGTAGAAAGCCTTCTTATTCTGGGTGAAAATGTGAGGTAAGTAGTATTTCAAGAGGTTTTCAATAGTCTGAAGTGTTTTAGAGGGAGTAGAGAAGATACTTTTGGATTTTTAGTGTATTTACTTCAAGTCTCCATTTGCTCAGATTCTTCTTTTCCCCCACAAAATAGGTGAAGGATGTGTTTCTATACCTCTAGATCAAAATTGTTATTATATTGTCTATCAAACCTACAAATAAGGAGATTCATCTTCAGTTTTCAGACCAAATATTTCATGAGGGCTATAGTGTCCCATGACTGTGATTTTCAAAAGGGTATGAATAATACAGGAATTGCTTCACTTCCAAGTACTTTGTCTTAATGAAGGTAACCTAACTTTAGTTTATAATTTTCTTTGAGAAATTAATGAAAGTCCTTTGTTAGCCACATCTAAGTGCAGCTTCTACCACCAATGTCACTTCCATTATTTCCTAAACAGTTGTTTGAGTCACTGTTTAAAGAAAGAAAAGATAACATGTTTTCATCCTATTCTGGTCTAATTAAAGATAACCTGAAACACTTTCTTGTTCTAGTAGTTTACTATTTAAGGAAAAGAGGAGGGAATAGCTTGTTTACTATATTTTACTTTTCTGACAGAGCAAAAATATGAAGAAAACTCTATCTGTGTGAATACATTCCAGATTTGAAGAAGAGAATTTCTTTATCTCGGCCAAGCAAAATGGTACAATTGGCATACTGTAATAGGAAAAGCCTGACAACAAACAGGCCTGCACTCCTGTCTCTGTTCTATATCAGTTGAAACATACCACTGGTAGATTGTATCGGGGAAACGGAAGATTTACCATGTGGGTGATATAAAGGGTAACAATGTCCCATGTCAAATAAATTAAGAGAACTAAGGAAATTTTATTTTTCATATCTATGAGTGTGGGAATAGGGAAGTGTGGGACTTTAAATCAGAAAGCTTAATGAAGATAAAGAATTCAGCTATTACTTACATGTTCAAAATTCCCCCTGACTTCTATAGGATCTTCACATGAGTAAGAGATGCAAGCTAAGACATGAATTTCGATGCTTAGGGTAAACAAAAGAGAGTGGGAAAGCTCCTGCTTTTCCTTGCAACACAGAGCAGTCAATGAGTCACAGTTCCCCTTTTTTACTGTGAGCCTCCTCCCTATCATTAAGAATCAACATATTCCAAGAGTCTGTATGTTGTTGCATTTTACTGTTTCAGACCATCAGCAGTCTGATCCAGTGAGCAAGTACAACACCACATCTATATCTGGTCCAATCCATTTGTAATATGTGGTAAAACAAGTGGAATGTGTGATAAGTAATGACTTTGCATGACTTCTTTTGCAGATTTGCTATAGGAATACAAAATTAAAGCTATGCACACTATGTGCAATTTTCATCAGTTGTTAATCTCTTAAAAGATATGTGGTTAGCAAGGCTTTAACTGTATTGAATTTGTTTGCCAAGGTTTTGTTAGTGGCAGAGCTGTAGGACTGGCTTTGGTAAGAAGGTGATAGAAGCTTCTCATATGTCTGATAGAGCCAATTCCATCGTATCCAGGACAGATCCACTGCTTGTCAAGGCCAAGCCAATCAGTGGCAGTGGTGGTGACTCTGGGATAAAATATTTAATAAGGACTTATGGACCAGTGGAGAGAGTAGCCCACGATGGAACAGGTTTGCTGTCAGGATTTATGACCCTCTAGGGGACACGAGCTGATGCAGTCTTCCTGAAGGATCACTTTCCCTGGAGAAGTGATACACACTAGAGCAGTTCATGAGAAATTGCAGTCTGGAGAAAGGATTCATATTGGAGAAGTTCTTCGAGGATTCTCTCCTCTGGGAGGAACCCGATGCTGGAACAGAGGAATCTTCCCCCTGAAGAGGAAGGAGAAGCAGAAACAGTATATGATGCACAACTTCCATTCCCCGTCCTCCTGCAACTTATAGAATCATAGAATGGTAGGGGTTGGAAGGGACCTTTAGAGATCATCTAGTCCAACCCCCCTGCAGAAGCAGGTTCACCTAGATCAGGTCGCATAGGAACGTATCAAGGTGGGTCTTGAAGACCTCCAAGGAAGGAGACTCCACAACCCTTCTGGGCAGCCTGTGCCAGGGCTCCCTCACCCTCACGGTAAAATAGTTTTTTCTTATGTTTAAATGGAACTTTTTGTGTTCCAGCTTTATCCCATTACCCCTTGTCCTGTTGCTAGGTACCACTGAAATAAGGGATGTTCCAACCTCCTGACACTCACCCTTTAGATATTTATAAATGTTAATAAGATCTCCACTCAATCTCCTTTTCTCCAGACTGAACAGCCCCAGTTCCTGCAGCCTTTCCTCGTATGAAAGATGTTGCAGTCCCCTGATCATCTTGGTGGCCCTGCCCTGGACTCTCTCCAGCAGTTCCCTGTCCCTCTTGAGCTGAGGAGCCCAGAACTGGACACAGGACTCCAGATGAGACCTCACCAGGGCAGAGTAGAGGGGGAGAAGAATCTCCCTTGACCTGCTGGCCACACTTTTCTTGAATCAACCCAGGATGCCATTGGCCTTCTTGGCCACGAGGGCACATTGCTGGCTCATCTTTAGTCAGGGCTCCCAGGTCCCTCTCCACAGAGCTGCACTCCAGCAGTTCAACCCCCAGCCTGTACTGGTGTGTGAGGTTGTTCCTGCCCAGATGAAGGACTCTACACTTGTCCTTGTTGAGCCTCATGAGGTTCCTCTCTGCCCAACTCTCAAGCCGGTTGAGATCATACTGAATGGCAGCACAGCCTTCTGGGGAATCAGCCAGTCCTCCCAGGTTGGTGTCATCAGTCAACTTGCTGAGGGTACACTCTGTCCCCTTATGCACGTTACTGATGAAGATGTTGAACAAGACCGGCCCCAGAACCTATCCCTGTGGAATTCCACTGGCCACAGGCCTCCAACTGGACTCTGTGCCATTGATCACCACTCTCTGGGCTTTGTCATTCAGCCAGTTCTCGATCCACCTGACTGTCCACTCATCCAAGCCACACTGCCTGAGCTTTCTGATGAGGATGTTATGGGAGACAATGTCAAAAGCCTTGCTGAAGTCAAGTTAGATGACATCTACTCCTCTCACTTCATTTAGGCAGCCAGATATGCCCTCATAGAACGCTATCAGTTTTGTCAAACAGGATTTCCCCTTGTTGAAGTCATGTTGACTCCCCTTGAGAACCATCTTATCCTTCATATATTCAGTGGTAACAATCAGGATGAGTTGTTCCATCACTGTTCCAGGGATGGAGGTGAGGCTGATTGGCCTGTAGTTTCCATGATTGTTCAAAAATGATGGAGAGAGGCTTAGCAATCACATCAGCAAGCTCCCTCAGCACTCTAGGATGCATCCCATCAGGACCCATTGACATATGAGCCTTAATCTTGGCCAACAAGACTTTAACCTCTTCCTCTTCCACCCAGGGCAAGTCCTCTGCTGTCCTGGCCATCCTATTATCCTTGCCGGACTGGGCTTCCCAAGCGTTGGCCTTGGCTGTAAAGACTGAAGCAAAGAAGGCATTCAGTACTTTAGCTTTCTCTGCATCCTCAGACACCAGGGCACCCTCAGCGTCTTCCTGGAGGGGAAGAGGAATAGAAAATTGTGGGTAAAGTTGTGCCCTGGAAGAAGGAAGGAGCAGGGAGAAGATGATTGAAGATTTAGTTTTAGCTAAAACATGACTTTACCATGTTTCAACTCCAGTTGACTTAGTCTCAGCAGTATTTTTCCACACAGCTCTTCTATTTGATTAATCCAACTGACAATATCTACCAGTTAGGCTTGTGGTCAATTTGCTAAATTATCTACTAAATCTCTTTCAAAAGGTTATCCTAAATTTGTTTTAACCCAGAAAATTATTGTGGATGTGTTAAGTAACACCATTGCTTCATTAGTAGTATTCTGTTAATGTATTAAATTTTCTTAAGGAGAAACAAACCCTCTCTTCATCTTTCAAAATAAATTCTGTGCAGAGAAAGATTGAAGCTTAAATGCAAAGAGGACATCTGGATAACAGAGGTACTGAGTGATAACATGTATCTATGAAGAAAGCAAGTTGTATTTTATGAACAAGATAAGGTGCTATAAAAAAGGTGTAAACAAATTATTTTTGAAAAATTATGACTGTAGACCTGTTGGCTGGAGCCTGATTTGTTGCAATTCTAGTCCAGAGAAGCTTGAAGTGTGAATATTCTGCATGAGCCTCTTCAGGATTCCCACAAGTAGTATGAGAGGCAGTCAAAATTCAAATAGCAATGGCTGCAGCTTGGGCAGTAGCGTTTCAGCTGTGAAAGCTAAAGCCTCTGTAGAACTGCCTGCTTAAGCCAGGGACTTTATGCTACTTGGCTAATGCTGAATAAACTGATGAAGGCAAAAAATATGCTTATTAATGTTTTCTAACACTTTCCATTATAAAATGCTGATTTTAGTACTTTTCAATTTGTCAATTGGTAGACATTTGGGCTCAATGATCCATAATGTCTTCTCAAAGGTGGTTAAAACTTGTTAGAATGTATTTTTTTCCAAAATAATACAGTCATTTCTGAGAATGAGTCAAGAAGTATGTTGTTTCATGCATGATAATATATAAAAAAAAAAAAAGCAGGGAGGGAGGAAGGTGACAAGGGAAGAAGTTATTTAAATATTCAATATAATTTGAAGCTACAGACTGATATTTGGCACCTAGGGATAACAATGTGGAATGAAAAAAGAAATTTGGCTTTTGTTGCTACTCTAAATGATGAAATTTTGGAGAAAGAAATATTCAGACTCAGTAGAGATTTCTTGACAAGTTCAGAGTATCAGTCAAGGAAGGAGTGGAGTAAACTCACTTATGGCTACATAACATTTATATATATGCAACTGTAATATTTTAAAGCAAAAGGCACAAGAAGAGAAAGTAACAGTCTGTTCAGCCTAGTAGCATCAACACTTATTTCAACCATGCAAGAGGCAAAAGACAGAGCTGCAGGGAATGGGTGTGAAATGGCATAAAAGGGATGAGGCACTGGAAGACTTGATCTCTATAGTGTAAAAAGAGGGGAAACACTGGGATTTATATTGGAGAATACGTCAGAGAAATTTAAGGAGTAAAGATTGTCATTGATTGTCAGTGAGAAAAGAGGGCTTAGATGAAAAGTGAAGGCTTTGGAAGACAGTAAGATCAACAAGTCTTTGAGGCAGAATAATCTATGACAATAAAAACATTATCTCCTTGAAACATATTGTTTCCTTGAACTTGGAAAGGATCCCAGCACTCCTGAACTATTCAGTTACTATATTAGCTCAAGTTATTTGTAGTCTGTATAATGATTTCCATTCATGAGCACCAGTATTAATAAATATGTGGGAGAATTTTACAGTGGCATATCATAATTAGTCATAATATAAATCTAAGTTTGGTAATACTTGAGTGAAAATTGCTTAAGCAACCTTCATTGTGCAATCCCTAAAAAAAAATGGTTATGTAATAGCATGCTGCTTCCCCTTCAAGAAGCATGCTTCATCCAGTACTGAAGATGGGGTACTTCTTGGACTGAAATAAGGTTGCAATAAAATGATTACTGGAGTCGGGATCCCCCATTTGCATCAGAAATTGAAATATGTACAGCAGTTGAATCAAAGACTGTAGGGGGGACAGGGAAAAGAGTATTTTAATGATGAAATTAGTCACTGCTACCTTGGAGAACAGAGTAACCTCTGCTAGCTTTACATGGGTAGCCTCAAGTTATGTGTTTGCCAGTTTCCCATGGCTTAACTTGAGACTGGCCTGCTTTGCAGAAGTACTTTTGAACTCCCTGAATGGCAGCTAAATGTAATAGGAGAAGATATTTGAGTATAGCAGGAACTGTATGCTAGTTTCTGTAAAAGAAATGCTTCTTTCTGTCTTAAACAAGGACAATTTAAACCTCAGTCTTTAAAGGAAACTCCATCAGTCTTTTTCCCATTTGTGCTGGACCAAGACAGGTTATTGGAGTAACAGAATTTACAACTATGAAGAACTCAGGTGTCAATTTTATAGTCTATATGTTTTCTATAGCATGATTATTACAAATAACATCAAATAAAGTGGCTAAGATATGTCCAATTTTCTTCCCATCTTCTTCCTAGAAGGAGAAATATCTGAGGTGTTGCATTTTGAATTTTTAAACATGACAGTATGTACATATATGACGTTATTTGCTTTATAAGAGACAAGATCAAAGAGCAGAAAGTGATTTTTCATTCTTCAGGTTGTACACAGCCTTACACTAAGCTCAGGACATGTCTTTCCTATTCCAAATAAGTTTTCATTCTCTGCAGTGAACAAGTGGAAGCAGAAGTATTTCACATTTTTTCAATATCTTCACCTAGAACTTCATGGTGTATTTAATATATACAGTGTGTTGTCATTGTGTGCATGGAGTCAGGACCTCCCTTCTCCTCCTTCTCCTCTGACCAGACTGTCCTAGGTCAACCACCACCCCTGGTCGTGTTTCTTTCCTGTGTAAATTTGAGCACTGCAGAGGGAAGTGGATTTAACTTGATGCTGAAAAAAATTAGGACTCAATTTAGCAATCTGTTCTCCTGAAATGATGCACTGCAAGGAGCAATAAATTTAAAAGTCTCAGAAACCACAGACTCTGAAGTCACATACAAGGCATTACTAGAGTAGAGCTGCAACAGATACTAGACAATTGTTCCAGGACAGGAAAACTACTAAACTATGTGGTGTTGAGCTAGACTTCAAACAAAAAGTTAAAAATAAAAATTGAGACAAAGTAACAAAGATCAATGGGTAAGTCTTCCTGCTAGCAGGAAGGTTTGGATAGGTTTGTCATTTGCAAAATATTCTCTTGGTGGATTGGCTTACCTGTTGATACAAACTTTCTTCTGTGATGATCAACATAAACGATAAAAGGATCATGAGACTAAAAAATATTACAAATCCTGGACTAATTGATTTTAATTTGTTTTAATAAAGTAGAGTTTTATTAATGGTATGAGACCAAAAAAAATGTATAGGGTAAATGAGAAGGTGAACAATGAATAAAGGAACACTGGAGATTAAACAAAATTCAGAAGAGAAAAATACTATTCACTTCTAAAAAAATCCCAACAAAACGGTTGCCAATTAATTGATTGTGATCACTAGAAATGAAAGCAGTTGTCAATTACTTGAGTTAAAATCTTTTGGAATTAATATGTTGTGTATTACTACAAATGAGTGAAATATTTTAATTCTATCATAAGAAATGCAGATAACGTGAGGAAACTCCCAATACTGACATAGAATGTCAAGCTAGATAGCAAAGGATAAAGATAATACAGAGAAGAAAACACAACAGGCATATAAGCTCTCAGTCAGGCTTTTTTTTTTTAATGTAAAAATAAAGATTAAGGTTGTGAGACTAATACTGTACCTTTAGTATGTGATAACTAAAGATGTAAGCAGGAGCAGAACAGATGAATTGTTACTTTGATCTTTTAAAGAGATTAACAAAAATACTACACATTTTGGGAGGGAACAAGGGGAACAGTGAATGGGGTCTACTATGTAAAAGCAAGCTCGTATTTGCATACAGAAAGACATCAGGAAATACTACCAGAAACCCAGTCACTATGAGTGGTTCTAGCATCCCAGATATGTACTAAAGAACAAATGCTAAAAATAAATTCAGGTTTATGTGGTCTTGGACTCAGTAACCAACAAATCTACACATCAGATATAATCATATTTTGTTATTGCAGACTATCTGACACAAGCTCTAGAAAATAACCTTTTAAAAAAGTATCATGAGAAATTTTATTTTAAATTAAAGTAAAACAAGAAACTAGTGTATAAAGTTTCCGATTCAAAGTGAGAACTTAAATATAATAATGTCTTAATACTTAGTCAAGTTAAGCAGCATGGAAACATCATTTCTCATTCACAGTTCACTTTAGAAAGGATCTGAATATTTTTCAAAAGACTCCAATGAAACACAAAGGTGCAGAAAGCATGTAGAACATAAGAATAACAAAAAAAATAATGGAAATCCTAAAGAAATTGGAAATTAAATTGATTAGAAAATTATGGTTTAAAGTTTAGTTGTTTTAGAATAAGCAAGAATTATTCAAAGTTAAAGTGATATGAATTTTAAAAAATATATTTTTTAAATGAACATATTTTTATGTCTATAAATAAAAGAGAACTGGAATGAAATGAAAATAGTGTGTAGTGAAGGTGGGATAAGGATTAAGAATGATCTATGTGTGGCCTTATGCTAAAGTTCAGTTTTGAGTGAGATTACGGGGAACATAAAAGACAGATTGTACCAGACCAACCTGATATCCTTCACTGAGAAAATAATTGCTTTTTCTAGACAAGGGAAATAGGTCTAATCTAGATCTAATCTACTTGTAAGCCAGGAAAATAGTTGAAGTTTAATAGGAAATTATTAGTTAAACGAGAGAAGATGGTGATTAGGATAAGAACTGAGAAGTGGATAAATAAGAAGATGGAGGATCACAGACAACAGTTTGTCACAGAGGAGCTACAGTGAAATGCATGATCAGTCCTAAGGTTAATACTAGTATTTTCCAATGTGATCTTGGTTTAAAAATGAGAAAACACTGATGAAACTTGTTAATGGTATGACTCTGAGAAGCTTCATGGATCCTAAAGGAAAAAGGATATCAAGTGCAAGAAGATTAGAAATAGCATGTTCTGTTTCCAGAGGAATTTCAGAAAAAAGAGCTAAACAATTATCATCATTGAACCTACAAGAATTTTGATGTTGGACCAACAGAAATATGAACATTTTACATTTGACACCCTCATTACCTCTGATAAAATTGCACCTAGAGAAAACTAGCTACACTATAGCAAAAGTGTATGTTTGTTGGTAAATAATGTCATAAAATAGCTCAGTAAAGATGTTAACAATTGCACTTCAGTCCAATTCAGCGTAATTAGATGGTTTCTGCTTTTTGTACTGCTATTTTTACTCTATGTCGTGTTCTGCCTTCCTTTGGGCTTTTTGCACTGCAACAAAATAAATTCCCTTTCTTTTTTTAATGTATTTGAAATCATAATTAAATGATTACCCTCTTTCTTTAACCACAAAAGCAAGCCAACAGCTGCCTCAAAAACAGAATAGTAAGTGACCTGTACAAAATGAAATGTGATACTAATAAAAAACTGCAATGTCTAGTCTTCTCTCTGGAATCTGAATTTATCACCATCCATTTGGCAACATGCAAAGCTTCCCTCCTACTAGGAGAGAAGCAGGCGGTGACTGTTTGAAACGCAAACATAATTCCACTTCATGAAACTTTCACAGTTCCAAGAGCCAGCTGGCTAGTTTCAAGTGTCCAGCTATTTATGTAGTCTATTTATTTGATCACTTTAAATAATTTACCTGCTTGCATCTGACCACTTTATATGTTTTCTTATTAGTAGCAACAGCATTCTGTATACACTTCCTTTGAGTGCAGATTTCATGATTTCATAGCAACAACATTGCCATTATGAAATCATAATATATAATAAAGGATCTTTGGGAATACTGTTAGGATTCATAAGTAGTTTAAATAAAATTAAGTTCACTATTGAACTGCATATCACATGCACATAAATATTTTATCTAAGTAACTGTTGCATTTGTTTTGATACATCTCATAATTTACAACACCTAATAAAATTTACATTATTATCCTTTTATTCCCAAATTGTTTTAAAATTGCATATCTCTAGCTTCCACATTTTTTTAACATTTCTAATCTTTTAAGATTATTTATATTTAACACTGAATTGTTCAACTATTAAGTGTCTGAGTGAAACTACCATGAGTTTAAAATCAAAAGTGAGTTTGAGCATATTACTGCTGAACCACATGCTATGCTGACAAGCAATATTTAGAACTAATCAATTGAATTAACAAACTAATCAACAGAGTTCACAAATTTGATTTGTTATTGTACAATGTTTATAATCAACTGTAGCTCAGGTAATTTATCTTCTACACGTTGGTTTAATGTAGTGCAGCATCCATAGGAAATGCTGGAGTCAACATTTGTCAGCCACAGTTTAAGCAAGTTTTTAAAATGAAGGGCTACTTGACGAATACTTTTTGGATGTTTAAACAGTATATAGATAGATTTAGATAAAGATGTTGATGTATTTATAGATTGTTCATGTAGGTATAGATGACATATAGTCGAGGATATCACAGACTGCTGCAGGTAGAAAAATGATAACATGACAGGTAATATAGTGATTGAAATATTTGTTCAGTATTTTCCATTAGAAAAAAAAATCCAAATATTTAAGAATATTTCTTAAAAAACAACAAAAAAACCCCATTAAACTACCAAAAAGTCATTGTGTAAATCAGTTTAGGTCAATTCTATGACATCTTTCTTAAAATTGGGTAATACTTTTCTGCAGCAAAATGGCCATTATCATGTAATACAGTCTGAAGCACAATTCTTTGATACAGAAGATAAGACACATACTTATAGATTCCCTGGAGCTCTAATGTAACTAACTAAGCCTCATAAACAGGTCACTCTTTTATATAAACTATAGTAGTGTGTTCCAAAGCACCCTAGTAAAGCTAGATGCCCAGTTAATTCTAATGAGTATTAGGCTTCCAGCTCCCTTAGGCAGCTTTCATAATGTCAGCCTATAATTACAAACAACTTGGACCAAAGCCCATCGAATTTAATGGAAAGGCTCCCATTGATTTCACTGAGCTTTTGGATCATTGACTTTACTCTTTGCACAAATATTCCTAAAGATTTGGATAGTGAATACCACATATTTTGGAAACACTCCATAATAAAGAATTTCCTCACTTTTCAGTATATTGGACTATTTACAAAGTACAGGGGGAAAAATGTCTATTGGAAATGATATAATTGTAGAAATGCTATAAACTTTGGTGGGAAATATAACACAAAACCAAATTAAAGCAAAACAATTTCACTACAGAGCTGGCTAGGACAGTTTTACAGAATTGTTTCAGGTGAAAAAAGCAAATGAATCAAATCAGAAACTTTTGCAAGGAATGGCTGACTTAGAGGACTGTAACTGTTGGTAAGGAATGATTTTTAAGGTTTTGAAATTGTCAGGATAATCCCTGCCAACTTTTACTAAGTAACACATATTGGCTTTGGTTTATTCTACATGCAATTTTATTCTAATTATAGAAATATGTGTAATTTGAAAGGATTTTTTTAAATTATTGAAAGAAAACGTGAAAGAAAGATTTTTCTGATTTTTTTAGTTGACTACAATGAGTGAAGTTTTAACTTTGCCTAGTAGAGGAAACGTTTCCCTGCATAACACTCTTCAAAAGTTTAGATATATCTATCACTAAACTATATTTTAACAACTTACAATTCTACGTTTTCATCCCTAAAAGCCTTAGGCATGAATTGTTGGCAAAGTCACAGACAATATAAACAAAGGTGATTAGACTGTGAAGCTCCTCTTGAGACAGCAATCCAGGCAGGTGGCTCAGCCCCAGGAACACAAAATGAGAGCATGACACCTGGTTTATCACCATGCTATAATAAATACTGGTAGCTAATGCAGAGTCCTGAACAGGGAGTTTGAATTCAGAAGCAGAGAGGGTTTCACATACTTTTAGAAAAGAGATTAAAAAAGAAGATAGAGTAAAAACACCGTGAGCAATATTTAAATACAACTAATATAGAAGTAAATTGTAGAAGTTGAGTCATGACTCTCTTATAGTCATTATGAAAAAAAACTCAGTTGGAAATTAGCTGATATTAGGATGAGTAGTACGGAGCAGTGGAAGGGAGGAGAGGTTGTCTTCTGTCTCTCTTCCCTTGAAACTGGTAATTCTGAGAGTAGATGATTAAGAAAAACGTAGCATGGAGAAATGTTAACATCTATTCTAAAGTTAGCTCTGATTTATAATTAGCTTAGGCAGCCATGCACACACATCCACAGATGAGAGTCCATGAAAACAAAGTTATTTCTATAAAGTAAGTTATATTGTCAAACCTGGAAGATTTAACCAGAAACTGTCACTTTAGACAGCGCTAAAAGACTCTAAAACCTATACTTCTACCCTACACAAAATGGAATCAGATCTGCTAAGAAACCAAAACTCTGGTCTGGAATCACATTGGGAAGAGAGGATAGACATCAGATATTTAAAAATACAATAAAATAAAATGAAGATATGCATTTAATACAATATAAAATTGCTCTTAAGGTGTTACTATATCTCAACATGATCTTGACTGCTCAGAATGAGTGTGACTAAGGGAAGCCCAGCGTGCCTTTAACTCAAAGGACAAGGGGACACTACAGTCTTGCCATAGAAGTTTTTTTTTCATTGTAGTGTGTATATGTGGCCAGGTTTTGGTAATATGGGGCACAGGAGTGGCTTCTTAAAAAAAAAAAAAAAAAAAAAAACCTGCTAGAACCTTCCCCTGTATCTGATAGAGGCAGTGCCAATCAGCTCCGAGATGGACCCTCTGCTGACCATGGCTGACCCAATTAGTGATGAAGGTAACACCTCTGTGATTAACATATTTGAAAAAGGGAGGAAGGTGCTGTGTAGACGTAAAACTGAAGCAGTAAAGAAGAGTGAGAATGTGACTAAAACATCTCTGCAGACACCAAAGTCAGTGGAGAAGGAGAGGGAGAGGGAGAGGGAGAGGGAGAGGGAGAGGGAGAGGGAGGAGGTGCCCAGGCACTGAAAGAAAAATTCCACTGTGACCTGTGGTGAAGATAATGGTGAGGAAGGCTCTATCCCTTCAGCCCGTGGAGATTCATGATGGACCAGAGATTCACTCATAACCTAGGGAGGATCCCACACTGGAGAAAGTAAATGCCCAAAGAAGGCTGTGACCCCATGGGAAGTCCACTCTTGAGCAAGTTCACGGCAGGACCTGGGAACCTGTCAAGAGAGGAGCACACGCTCCAAATCAGGTTTTTTGGAGCATGTGACTCCTTGGAGGAGGTACGTTGGAGTAATTTGTTCCTGAAGGATTGTTTCCCCTGTGGATGAGACCCATATTGGAGCAGTCTGTGAAGAACTTCACCCTGTGGGATGATCATATATTAGAGAAGTCCATGGAGGACTGTCTCCTGTGGGAAAAGCAGCGGTGATGAACTGACTGTAACTCCCATTCCCTGTCACCCTACATCATTGGTGGGGAGGAGATAGGAAGAAGAGAGAGGTGGGGGAGGTGTTTTAAGATCTGAGTGGCTTTTTTTTCTCATTTCCCTATTCTGTTTTGATTGTTTGTTAATAGATTAAAACTGATTCATCCCAAGTTGAGTCTGTTTTGCCTATGACTGAATTGCTGAATTATGTCCCCATACTTGACTTGCAAGCCCTTTCATTGTATTTCTTTCTCCCCTGTCTAGTTGAGGAGAGTGGGTGACAGAATGACTTGGTGGACACCTAGCACCCAGCAAAGGTTAAATTATCTTATTCATACATGATTAAACTCTTAAAAAAGATCAGATGAAGTATTTCTTTCAGCCTATGCCTAAAATGATATCCCTTTTTTGTTGGTTTTATAAATAAAGATTCCTTACTGAAATACCTGTGATTGGTTACTGTGGAGCAGCTTTTATTTGGTAAGAGGAAGAGAGGACTGCAGTGCTAGTCCCTGTAAGTAGTTCTCAGAACTTCCCCTGGCTAGATCTGGACCCTCCTTTGGCCTAGCCAGGCCAATCTGGTGACTCTGCCATCACTTTAAGAATGGAAATTCGTAGTGCACAGGAGGAGGTCTAAGAAGTGGAATAAGATGAAGACAAACATACAGACCCCACAGTCACTGAGGAGAGAAAGGAGGAATGTTGAACTGAAGGCCTCCTGCCGCCCACAGTGAGAGATTAGCTGTTCCTCTGTGACCCAAAGAGGGCAATGGCAGGACTAATAGTTGCCAGTAGCTCCAGGAGGACCCCATGCCTGAAGGGGTGACTGATGCAGACCCTGTGCCTGAGGGGATGTTTGTTGTGGACATTGACCCAGAGAAAGTGGATGTTGCAGAGAGGAGCTGGAGCCCTCAGGATGAACACACATTGTAGTGACCCATGAAGGGTTGCCCAGCATGTGAGGAACCCTGCATTGGAACAGGGAGGACCAGTAAGGAGTCCTCCTGTCCTGAGGTGAGACAAGAAACAGGAGCCATTGGGAAAGGACTGACTGAAATTCTTATTCCCTGACCCCTGCACTGTTCAGGGAGGAGGAGAAGATAAAGACATCAGGTACAGGTGCCTGAGCCCAGGAAGAGACGAGACGTGAAGGGAAGTAGATCTTAAAGTATTGGTCATACCTTTCATCATTGCCCAACTTTGTCTTGTTTTCAGTTGAGTATTTTTGTTTGTTACATTTTCAGTTGGTGGTGGATTAGATGAATTTTCATTTTCTTCCAAAATCAAGCAGTCCTGTTGGTTTTGCCCAGGATTGTAAGTGGTGTGTGAGCCCTCCCTGTCCTTAGGGAATTCCAAAGGTGCTTGGTACTTCTCTTTTTGCAGTCTCAGCAGGAGGAGGCGGAGTGGGTGAGAGGCTGACTGTGGTTCTTTGTTCCTGGCTGGGCCTAAACTGCAAAAATACCCAATAACTGTCCTAAATTATGTTAAATGTGAGACCAAAAGCTAGTGAAGGTATACCCCAAGATTTTGATAGTCATCTTCAGGATTTGGCTTTTCATCATTCCTGAGAAACAGAACCAAAACTAAGGTAATTATATTTTTTAGCCTATTTACTATCAGAGTAATTTGCATGTGATTCATAGTATAAATAAATGTTTCTTTCAGAAAATGTAGAAGTCATCTTTTTGAAAGAGCCGTTGCAAACCAAATGGATGAATGTATAAGAAACTCTCTCTCAAACCAAAATAAATAACCCCCTCCCCCACATACTTCATATTAGGAAAGCATGAAACAAACTAAACAAGAAAGGCTGTAACTCACACTATTGATAATTTTTAACAGTTCAGAGCAATGATCATATTTTCTGCTATGCAGTCAAACAATCATGGTTTTCACCATTTGGGGCTTCTTGAATTTACCTCTGTACAAATGCATATTAACAAAGAGTTCAAAGCTACTGTTGAGCTAAAGGATGATTTGATGAAGGGTAACAGTTGGAAGATTTCATGGTCACTTAGTAATATATAATCTCATTGCAATCTTGGCACTCCCATAGGAATAGCATTAGCATTTTAATCTGGATCAGGCTTGTGCTTTTGAAGTGAAGCTCCTTAATTCTCCCTACATATGGCACTTTACTGTGTATTGTGGAGCAGACTAGGAATGCAGGAATGGATAAAGCTGAATTAGAAGTTTTTTCCCCAGATGTACAATGAGTTTGTACTGCAAGTGGGTGTTCAGTCCTTCTGACCAGGAGACATCCTGCTCAAAACCCATCAAAACACAAGAAACTGGATGACTATTTCTCCACACCAGATATTTCAGTCTCCAGTGTACCTCAGATTGCTAGTGCAACTTCAGTTGCTAGCATAGCTACGACTCTAAAAATCCATTGGTACAACTGGTAACCTGATTGGCAGAGCACATATATGTTATCGCACTGTTTTGTGTAAACTTCACTGAAACACCTTTCTCTGTTTGATAGACATGTTGCAATCTATTTCACTTTAAGGTTTTCACAATGTGTTCATAATGACTTCACAGCAACAAAAATAGCAAGCAAAAAATAATTACCTAATCTTGTATTGTTGTATTTTACTTTTCACTTGAAACAAATCAATAGATTATTTTAAATTCTTCAGGCAAATACAGGAGAAACACCAAATGTGATCTCGGATTTATTTCATAGTATTTTCATTTCTACTATTCAGTCAAGATTATTTTCCCGAAATATAGCAGACTTTTACGTAATAAAAACTGGTTAGGGAAAACAAAATAAAATCAGTGATGATTCCAAAACTTTCCACCTATTCACAATAAATCACAAGTAGAGAAATTATGAGTTTATTATAGACTATTTTTTTCCAGATAGAAAGTTTCATGTTTCTCATAATTATTTCTTTGTAGTAGTCTGTCAATTTTGACATATTTTTGTTAAGAAAATCAAACCAGTCTAAAATCAGATGTTCATCATATCCTGAACATCATATCCTGCAAATAAAAAACACAGACTAGAGAATAAATTTTCACCTCTGCAGTCCCTGAAAAAAACTCACAGTGTAATCAACTGATTTAACATCACATCTTCACTGGCTCTTGACACAGGTACATAAAATCCAATGGAATCACCATTACTCACATATAATTTTTAATCTTCTAATCTTAGGAAATATTAGTTGTATTGATATTGTCTTTCAGTTTACCCAGCTTCCTCTTTCCGCTCTGATTTATAGAGAAGTGTATTTATTTGGTCCTGACTTGCTCCTTATTTCACATATCCTCAAATGTGATTCTGTTTTGACTGTTCTTAGCTGACTTTTACTGATGTTTTAATGCCTAATCCAATCTTTATTTGTGTAAAGACATCTAGAATCACTTCAAAATTGCAGCATGAATAACTTTAGGAACTTATATCTTCTCAATTCCTTATTCAAGGTTTAAGCACTGGCTCTACTTTGTATCATACAGCTGTCCCTCCTCACCATGCAGAATTTAATTTACTTAAAAAGTCTCCCTCTAATGGAAAAAAAGTTTAAATTCCTACTTTCTTACAAAGATTTTCTTTTCTTTTGTTATTTGGAATATGAAGAAAACATCATGACCGTTCAACTTTCTCATGTCCTATCAAAAGGTTTATTTTATCACCTCCCTAACCTACTCACTCTTAGGTTATTAGTAACTATGTGTGTATAATCACTATTATTTTCTGTTCTCCCTGGAGACTATCTAAGTGCCATAATAATTCTATCTTTTGCTCCTAAACAAGCACATTAGTATGTACATAACCCCTATGCTGCCCTCCTGATATGTTAAACACAGTTATTCATATACCTATTAGTCACCCCTCTGGGTTACCCTTTTGTCTCATCACAGACATCAAGATCTTCACACATCTATCAGATACTATTGCTTGCAATACTTGTTATATATTATGCATCAAGAGCCCAGAACTCCTTACGTATTGCAAAATGTGTGCAGGGGATTAGTAACAGATAGCTGCAACTTTTTTGAGCAATATCCTGTTCCAGAAGGGCTCTTGATATGCACTTCAGTACTTTGCTGGAGTTTACTTTAACTTTTTGATTTTTTTTTTCCCTTTGACCCTCTTCCATTATAAACTAATCACCTTACTCCAATGTGAGCAGTTTTCATTCTTTAGAATTTAGATTATTTTGGACTTCTTCTTCAGGTTGATTGTTTCTGGAAAATCTGTTCCTAATGTAATACAAAATAATAAAACTATGTCTGAAGATCTTACATAAGAGAAATATTTGCTTTTTTTGCTGTATTTACAAGTAACAGAGTGTAATTGATGCATTACTACAATTTTTTCTTTCTTATTTACTAGGCTATTATCTCAGTAATTCTGTATGTTTATTTAGCTATTAATGTGTATGAAAAGCTTTCTTCTTGTTTAACAGTTCACAAATGAGGATATAGTTATGTTCAACTTCTAGAGGGTAAAACACTACAATGTATCTATCGGTTACTTTAGTGTTCATGGTCACAAAAAAAAAATTCTACGTACGAGTTAAATTAAATATCTTTAACAGGGGAAAGAATAATCTTTCTTATTCACTGCCATTTCATGGGTAGAAACATTACATCTGCTCTTAAATTTACAAGAGGGAATTTAGACAGACCAGTGGAATATAAAACAAAACTACTGTCATAGTACAACTGAATATATCAATGAAACACTTCCATTTCATGATTGAATAAGTTAGTGAACTACTGTTCAAATACAATATTTTACTTACATTTTTTTACTCTAATTTTGTACACTAGATACACCTTAGATGATTTCTTTGATAACAATCCTGTCATCATTTTTCAGAATATAGCCTTCTGTAAATATTTTCAGTACGAGATAGCACAAATTTTCCACATACTTGTGAAAAAAAACCCCTGCTTCAGTAACTAAGTTTCTAGTCCAAAATAATTGAAAAGCAATTACAATCAAGCTTCAAGGCATGACATCTGTTGACAACCTGGATTCTGCACCATTTTGAAATGGTATAATGACCATGATGGCAACAGATATAAGCTACATTTCAATTCTCTGTGCAGACATAGTTTAATAGTCCTACTAAATCAGGTGTTTTGTGTAGTGAAAATAAGGAAATTTCACAGTGTAGTTTACAATTCTTCATATATCATGTGATCTAAACATTAATGAGGATTTACAGTTTCCATTTCACAAAAGATACTGGGAAAACTGACCATTCTGTCCTGCCCATTTTCACAAGAGAAAAATGTTAATCTAGGAATTAGGAGGACACATGGATGTCATTGTATTCCCACCTTCCAGTCATACAATAGTGATGTGATACATTTTTTAAGGTAGTAATCTACATAGATTTAATAATTCATAGATTTAGATTAAGTAAATCCAAATGGTTTGGAATATACGTAACTCTGCAGCGATGAGGAAAAGGGGAAGTTAGGCATGACATTGATTTTCCATCAAAGGAATCTGCTACATTGCTTATTAAAATAGAATTCTGCCTCAAGGCTTGCATAAATGCATCTACTGAACATATATAATTTAATAAAGCTGACTAATCTAGCTGTGGCAATTTAAGAAATTCTACTTCTAGTAACATAGTCTTTCAAACAGAATTTAGTGTCCTGAGAACAGAGTAAAGGAACTTAACATGTCCTTTTTCTCATCTGCTTTAGACACACTTATGTCTCATCTCAAGGGGGCAGGGAAGGCAGGTTTTTAATTAGGATATAAGCCTTTGTATTTAAATTGTTTTGAGATTGTATTGAGATGCATGAGACACATGTTCCAGTCTGATAATTCTTTTGAGCCTGACTGGTGTTTGGCAGTGGCAAAATTTGACATGGCAACTGCCTGACCTCTGGGTCAGCTTAAGTTTCACAGAATCTGTCTATCAAACCTTTAGGTTCAGCAATTCAACAATTAAATGTCCTACACTTGACTGGAGGCAAAACATGAAGTCTCTATACAAGTTGCTGAGGAATAAAGGGAACTGTATTCAGTTCAGCAGAGAGGAAGATATAAGGCAGTTTTCACTCCATAGGCTTCTGGAGAGTCCAGCATGTGCTACAGCCAGATTCCTCAACTTGCTTCAGGCAGACAACATGAGACCCCCAAGACAATTAGTTTAGCAGCACGATACCATCAAAGACCATTAGTGCTCATGACCCAAAAGAAAAATGTAAATGCACTGGAAACTTTAGCCTCCAGTGAATCTAAGACGCCTTGGACCCTGGTAACACAAAAAAGGACAAAGACTCATCTTCAAAGCCCTCCTTCCAGAGTGCCCATTACAAATAAGTATGAGGCAGTGGAGACGAGGGACGTGGACGAGCAAGCTCCAAAAGGGGAGAATACATCAAACAATTCATCATCAGCTGCTCCACCTGCAACAAGTAATGTACACTATAGAAGGAAGTAGCAGGTGCTTGTTGTGGGTGACTCATTGCTAAGAGGCATTCAGAGACCCATCTGGGGAGTGGATAGGTAGTCACAAGAGGTGTGCTGCCTGCCAGGAGCCAAGGTCAGCAATGTGACTGAGAAAGTGTCACGGCTCAACAGGGATGCAGGCTACTACCCCTTACTTGTATTTCATATAGGTATGAATGATGTCATGAGGTATGACATCTCCAGGATCCAGAAGGATTTTAAAACCTTGGGGGAGCAAGTAAAAGACAGAGAGGCTCAGGTTATTTTCTCCTCCATCCTGTTCATAAGAGATAAAGAGGGAGTCTGCAAAGGAAAAATCAGCCAAGTGAACTCCTGGTTGAGAGGCTGGTGCCGGCAGGAAGATTTTGGATTCTATGACAATGAATCCTTCCTTGGGGACTACAGCTTGACAGGATGGGATGGGACTCATCTCTCCCATAAGGACACTGGAATATTTGGAAGTAGGCTAGCAAACTTAATAAAGAGGTCTTTAAACTAAGGGACTTGGGAGGTGGGAGGAGAAACAAAATAGAACAAGCTGTCCCCTCTAGCTGGGAAACAGGGCAGGACAGGGAACACAACGATAACTGTTCTTCATCTGCACACTGGGCTGAGATGCTGAAGACCGTTCACCCTGAGAGACAGTCAAACCACAGAGGATCCTCCTGCATCTGTCCAGGGAAATCTGCATATTTGAGTAAGCCCCTGCGCTGCCTCTACACCAATGCACGCAGCCCAGGGAATAAGCAGGAGGAACTGGAGATGTGGGTGTTGATGAGGGGCTACAACCTCATTGCAGTCACAGAGACGTGGTGGGACAGCTGCCATGACTGGAGCACAGCCATGGAGGGCTATGTATTGTTTAGGAAGGACAGACTGACAAGGCATGGAAGTGGAGTTGCTCTCTATGTGAGAGGGCAATTAATGTGTACTGAACTGTGCCTGGGTGGGGATGAGGAGCAGGTAGAGTGCTTTTGGGTAAAAATTAAGGGGCAGGGCAAGGCAGATGATATTGCTGTAGGAGTTTGCTACAGGCCACTTGATCAAGAGGCAGACGTAGATGAAGCCTTCTACGAAAAGCTGAGAGCTGCCTCACGATCAAAATCCCTGGTCCACATGGGGGACTCCAACCACCCTGATATTTGCTGGGATAGTCACACAGCCAAGCACACACAGTCCAGGAGGTTCCTACAGATTGTTGACAACTTCCTGTCGCAGATGGTCAAGGAACCAATGAGGAGGAGCGTGCTGGACCTGGTACTGACGAATAAGGAGGAATAGGTTGGGGATGTGAAGGTTGAGGGAACCTCAGTTGCAGCAACCACGAGATGGTAGAGTTCAAGATCCTGTCTGGAAGAGGCAGGACACAAAGCAGGATCATGACCCTGGATTTCAGACAAACCGACTTTGGCCTCTTCAAAGATCTCCTTGGACGGATCTCATGGGATATGATTCTAGAAGATAGAAGTGCCCATGAGAGCTGGTCAGTCTTCAAGCACCACTTCCACCAAGCCTTATCTGGAGTCCAGTGTCCAGTTCTTCGTTTTTCAGTTCAAGTGGGACAGAGAACTTCTGGAGGGGTCCAGCACAGGGCCACCTAGATGATCAGGGGACTGGAGCATTTTTTCATATGATGAAAGACTGCAGGAACTGGGGCTCTTTAGTTTGGAGAAGAGGAGACTCAGGGGAGATCCTATTAATATTTACAAATATCTAAATGGTGGATGTCAGGAGGTTGGGGCATCGCTTTTTTCAATGGTAGCTAGCAACAGGACAAGGGGTAATGGGATGAAGCTGGAACACAAAACATTCCATTTAAACATAAGAAAAAACTATTCTACTGTGAGGGTGATGGAGCCCTGGCACAGGCTGCCCAGAGGGATTGTGGAGTCTCCTTCCTTGGAGGTCTTCAAGACCTGCCTGGACATGTTCCTGTGCCACCTGATCTAGGTGAACCTGCTTCTGCAGGGGGATCTGACTAGATGATCTCTAAAGGTCCCTTGCAACCCTACCATTCTATGATTCTATGATTCTATCACGTTGCCCTAACTTCCAGTATTGTGCATGATGTTCTGAAAATTTATGATTTGAGGACAGAAGACTTTACAATATTTATCTTTAGTGCTTTTCATTGACTGGTGTCACTGATAAAAATTCAAAAATATAAATCCCTACTTTTAGTTGATGGACTATATCAACATTAGTGCTAAATTTCTCATCATTCTCCAAACAATCGCAATTGCCCTTACTTTGTCGTTTCAAAGCCTTCAGTGTGCTGGGACCAGATTTTCATCCACAATTTGTCTTTACCAGTATTCATAGGCCTAATATAAAGTGTGATATAGAAGTTCATCTGGAAATATACTTTTAGATCAAATAATCCAGTTCTGATGTTCCCTTCTAACAAGTTAAGACAATTCCTTGAAAAAAAACCCCACTCTTCCCTAACATTAAGACAGGGACTAATACTATAAAAATGTATGTCAGGAAGACAGAGTGCAGTAAACCTTAAAATGCATTTGAAATCTGGTTATAATGACCTTCTCCACTGGGAGGTATTAGGAGCTGGATTTCTAGAACAGTATAATCAAGTTATTATTTGAAATTAATTGAGAGCTGTAGCTTATTGTGGTTTCTTTGAAAATCTCAACTACATAAATTAGTCATTATTAAAGCCTGTTCTACATTTCTATACTCTGTTTCTTGTATTTTCTTCATATTATCAAATACATCTTGAGGATAAAAGTTATAAAAAGTTTTAAAAATTGGACAAAACTGAGTGTGCTTTCTCAGTTTAAGAAATCAACTACTTAAAATGTCAAACTGAAGTACAAAATAGTTTGAAAATTAATGAAAACATTGACAGCTCTTAATCGTCTGTCATAGATGCAATCAGGTTGTACAAGGATTGTGCACATGCTTTGGATGTAGAAAGAAAGGAGTGAGCTGTAGGCCATGTCAAGTGTAGAGCTAGCCAGACCTTTCTAAGTCACATGCTACTCTACATAAACATACTCAAACTATTTTTACTGTCAGCTTGACACTTTTCCAAAGTCTCAGCACCTGATAACTCCAGGTTCCTGTAATTTCTATCCAGTTTCTCTACATCTAGATTTTAGGTGCACCATATGAGCAGCAGTTCTAGAGTAGAATTAGATCTTACATGGAAGATTATTGTGAGTTGTCCTGATTGCAAGCTCCTTCTCTGAAAAGTTACCTGGAAATTTCTGCCAGTACTCTTCTCACATCTTGCAGTAGTCTTATTGTCTGATGTATCCGTTATCTGATTCATCCCTGTTTCCCATTATCTTCAATAAGCAGCAACCTGTACACATCCACATTTTCCTCAGAAAAATACCTATTTGAATTTCAATTAAAATATTTTTTTTAAAAAGTTAAAATTCACATTATTTACTTGTAGTGGGTCTGGGATGGTAGTGATTTTCCACAGCAGCTCCTGCAGTGCTGTGCTTACTGTTGATATCAATATTATGACTACCGCTTGCATAGCATCAGGGCTGTCCCTCCAGCATTCCTTCCCCCACCTTCACCAATAGCTGTGGGTGGGCATGATCTTGGGAGGGATTATGGCCAGGACAGCTGACCCAGGCTGATCAAGGAGATATTCCATACCATATGACGTCAGCTCAGTAATATAAACTGGGGGAGAGGAGCAGGAAGGGGAGGTGAGATTCATTTCTGGCCTTCCCAAAGCAACCGCTACGCGTACTGAAGCCCTGCTTCTCGGGAGGTGGCCGGACATCGCTGCTGATGGGAAGCTGATGGGAGTAACAGCTTTATCTGCTTTTGCTTTGCTTCCCGCACGTGGCTTTGCTGCTTATTTATTAAACTGCTTTTATCTCAACCCACGAGACTCCCATCTTATTTTCTCCCCTTCCCTGGCTTGCTGAGGAGGTGGGGGATAAAGCGGTGTGGTGGGCACCTGGCATCCAGCCAGGCTCAAACTACCACATTACTTTAACATCCTTTTTCATGATCACACTTCTTTTACAACATCTGGAAAGTAATGCTAGGTTTTTGGTGGAGGCCACTAAAACAGAGAACAGAGAAACAGAGAACAGAGAAAACTCAGCTTAGGAACAAAAATACTGAAATTACATACTATTTTTTGAACTGGGCCCAGATAGTTTGCAATCAATCTAATATGCAGCTTGTGCTCAAAGGGGCCAAGTGATTAAAAATCCTTGAGAGTGAATTAAGGGTTAAAGTTGAAATTGCTTCTCATATTGTCACTGAAAATAAATCTGGTATCATCTGTAAATCAAATTCCTGTAGATAAACAGACTAATCTACTGATTTCAAAGAAAGTAGGGTAAGCCCCAGGAATCTGAACAATCCAAATATGTATAACAGAAAGTTAATAAATAATGTAAGCTTCAATGTCTCCTCTGTTAATTGCAGCTATATGTCAGGCCCAGCGTTAAAGTGCGACAAAAATCTCAGAATATCCCATAATCCAGAGCTTCCAGCTGATTATTGTTCCTGAAAGGCTGGAAATCCAGGGTCTAATATGTGTTGCAGTATGGTAAATCCACAGCATGTTGATTTAAAATAGTTATCTTATTTGGCACTCTCTTAGAGATAATTTAAGATAAAAGGCCAGCTCTGCTCTCAATTATATAACTGTAAATCAGAGGAGTCCCACAGCCTCGAGGTAGTCTTAGAACATGAGCCAACTAAAGTCAAAATCCTTGGATTTATTTTCTGATTTCTCCTAGGAGCATCTTTAAGGACTATAAGAAATCAGATTTCACAATAATGTAGCAGATATTTTGTGAAATGTAGTAAAATACCATGACTTCAGTTTTATTTTCAATTCAGCTTTCACAGGAATAAGCCCATGAATGAGGTATGTGCTTAATTGCTTTTGTGCTTCCTGGGGTTCAATTTTGGCCAAAGCTCACTAAATGCAACTGTAATATTTTAACTGAGGTAAAACAGATTTTGAACCAAGATTCACTTAGCATAACAAACAGTGTCTTCATTAAGCAAAAGGTTCATTAAACAAAAGTACTAAAAGTTGAATCTTCAAGTCACCTGGCCAGTTGCATTTTGAAATGGCTATTAGGAAGTAGTTCTTCAATAAGAAAGTGGTCAAGCACTGGAAAAAGCTTCATACAGAAGTGGTCATGGCCTCAAGACTGTCAGTAATCAAGAAACATTTGGACAATGCTCTTAGATACATGTTTTAACTTTTAGGTCATCCTGTGTGAAGTCAGGAGTTGGACTAAACTTTTCTCCTGGGTCACTTCCAGCTCAGGATATGATTCTATTAACTGATTTCCAAAATAGGTAAAGTAATAGCAAGTTTTACAAAGTTTGTCAGCTTATTTGCAGATAATAATTACTTGTTTATTTAATAATCTAGCCACTTATTCATCCATTTATTTATGGTAGATTTGACAATGCAGGGGCAGAAGGTACAGAATAACTGCTTAACAAGATGGAATAACATTTCATCATTTCTTCCTCATAGAAAAAGTCAGAGACAAAATAAAAACCTGTCACAGAAAAAACTGTATTTGTATGTTGACAGCACGGTACCTATTTCTATAAATAACATCACAGGGGCTACATTTAAATATCTATCTTATTTATTTCCATTTCAGAGTGAGAGAAAAACTGGACTAGTTTTTGAGACTGAGCAAAGTAACAAATGTAACAGTCTTTGAAGTCCACAGTCCTGGAATGCAGTTACAGTGTTTGTTTTTGTGAATGAATCATTTTGTTATCAAAGATCCAGTAGCCTGTTATCTACTGGATCAAATATAATTGATATTTATTGTAGACTTCTTCCTCCCCAACTTACTGGACATGACTTTGTTCTTCTCACAAATCTACTATTATGTGGCATCTACTCCATTGCTGAAGAAATTAGAGGTACTGCCCTGTTTCCATCTGCTTTCTCATAAACACCGATTTTTGAAAAATGAACTACAGATTCCTAAATATGCAATGCACTGGGAATTCTCAGATGTCTGTAAATGTACTCTATTCATTTTGTCAGAACCAGTAAACCAATTAAAATCACCTTGAAATAAAAATCATACAAGAACAGATGGGCACCATTCATACTGTTTTCATACTTATGAAGAAGTGTGGGAAAGCACTTAGCATGCAATGAATACTACTATGTTAAAAGGGATTTGAATAATGGTTATGAAATAGGTTTCCATATTTTCATGAGCTGGAATTCACACACTTGACAATTCACATTCAAAATACAAGCCATTTCCAGGATGTATATGGCTTGTGGAGAATAAACACAAACACACAGTAATCTGGAACTGATATGATTTACAGTCACAGCTTCTCATAGAAAATATCATCTGTCCATTGGGACTTCTGCCATTTTATTGCTCAGATTAATCTCATATAACTTCTGCAAAAAAAAAAGAAAAGATATTTCCTGGGGACAAATATGCTAAGATGTTCAGTTATTTAATTTTATTGTCAATGTATGTGTACAGTTTGTCAATAGGAAATTGTAAGGCCTTTTTTTTTTTAGGATGGTATTAAACTAGGTAGCATGTGTCATCTGCTGACAACTTCTGTCTGCTACTTCCTTTAGGCTGATTATTTACACCTAAGCCATTTTTTACCTGGTTGAACATTTTTCCTAGATATTTTTGTGTCATGATTTTCACTAGCATAATCCTAGAATTTTCCATGTAGCATCTAAATAGCAACACACGCACACAAAAAAAGGAAATTGCAATTATTATTTGAAAAAGTGGTGAATTTCAATATCCACATTGCATTTAATGGAGAATTATTGAATTTATAAAATTCACAGAATTCTTTTAATGTATGATTGGGTAATGATAACATGATACTACAGGCATTTGTGATTCCTATTTCATAACCACAGAATATTAAAGACTAGAAAATATTGATCTAATCTGTCTGCCTGAATATACTTAAATAATTGCACGGCATACATTTGTTATTTACTTTCCTTTTGATTGTTACATATTTAATGGAATCATGTACCTAATATTAGTTCTAAGTAATTTTTATCCTTAGACACTTGCAACTCTGGATTGTGTTACAGATATTTTTAATATCCATGAATCTTAAAATCCTGACTTCCCTTCATCTTCATTCACTTCTGTTTGATCTGTGGATTTATAGTGTAACATTGCAATGATAAGTCTGCAGATTAACCCTCATGCCTGTGATGTTATTAACCTTAATGGTTCCATCCATCTGCATAGGAATTTACCTACTGGGACATAATTATGAAACTAGTGCTGTAAACTGTCTGATCAGATGTTGCTAACTAATTATTAACTAGTCATTAATGACATTAATAGATATGATTAACTAGTTCTATTAGCAGCCTGAATGATTCTATGAGTCATATTTTACTAATAATTTCTGGTACCTATGATAACCTATGGGACCTCTAAATTATAACTACTTTATAGGTATCCATAAAGAAATTATGGCACTGATCAAAGTGACGGTCAATATTAGAGTCATGAAAATGACCCAAGATAATCACTGGTAAGGATCTCTACTCCTTTCCCAGAAACCTTGTACCTGTACTCAACAAAATTCACCAGTGAATAGAGACATAGAAACTTGGTAGTGTTGCAAGATATATTAATAAGGACAGTGTATGTCAATAACATAGAACTGTAGTGTTTCAGAGCCTGGACAAACCTCAGATAAGAAAGGCATGAGGTAAAATAAATTCACAAGCCCGGACCAGAATAAAACCAGAAATCATTCATACTATTTCTTTAAAGTTTTGATAAAAATAAACAATGCTTAGTGACAAGAGTTACTGAAGGATTAAAGATACTTATGATTTCTGTACTTTGCTCATTCCATTGGTATAATGAGAATAAATAGGTGGCACCTTTTTATAGTGTTACTTTTACATATGATGAATTGAGAGATGTAAGAGGCAAGAGACATTTAGTAATGAAATAGGAAACATTTAAAAGAGCAAATACCTGGTTGACAGAAACTGCAATGCAGATTAAATGACAAAAAATGCAATCAGAAATCAAAACATTTCTTAATTGTTGATTTATGATACAAAAGTTAATTGCCTTACACCTTACATAGACTGTACAATAGCACAGGTTAATTGAGCTGAGAAATGACTCTCTGAAGGTGCAAGCTTAGAATAATTAAAACTCCTGCATCATGTTAACAGAACTCTCCTGTTGTTTAGGCTACAAGGATATTGCTTCACTTTTTCTTTCTCTTTCTGTTAAATAATATGTGATTTCCACTATTAATGAAGAAATCCAAGGACAGAGCTTTGGCTGACTATAGATATCATGTGAGACAGATTTTCATGTGGATTTGAACACATTGTGGTAAATGAAAGGACTACATTGGTCTGAATGACTTATAATGATCCTTTCAAAGCCTTATTTGCATCTGCCAGTTCTAAATCAGACAGCAGGAGCCCTTAGTACTGCCAGGAAATAAAGTGGCCTCTAATTGCTTGCTTGTTGATTGCAAGCTTTTCAGAAACAAATCTATCATATAAAATATCTCCTAGGTCGCTGAGCAGTGCAATGGTCACATGTCTTTTAAGAAGGGCAGCCAAAGAGAAAGATGAGGGCTTACAGGGGTGACTAGGCAGGAAAAAAAAATAATTTTAAAGTAGAATCTAATTCTCACTGATCTTTATTCACACCAAGGTGGTTTTACAGCACACCAGCAGCATAAAAATGGAAGAAGTAGGTGTAAATTACAGTGATAACTACAGTAAGGCAATACAGCAGTGTCAAAGCAGCATAAAAGACCTTTACTGAAGTCAAGTGTTTGATGACTACTGTTCTTATAGTTGTACCTGAGCAAATCCCAAACTATACTCAGAGAAAAAGAGCTCAAGAATTCTAACATTGGTCACTTAATAGGCAGCACTTTACTAGCACTGTTTGTAATAACTCACCACCTGCTTGGTCTATCAAGTTTGCTCTAAGCCAAATCAATCTGCACCACATAAGCTCTAGATTTTTTTTTTTTTTCCACAAAAGCAGGATTGTCGTTACTATGTATATGGACCAGGTACATTAGGCAGCAAAAAAACATTTGAGCTGGAGAGGTATGAAGGACAAGCTTGAAGAGAAGAAAATATTTGAGAGGGGGAAAAAAAAAAAAAAAGTTTTGACAAAGAGCTGTGGATCAGTTAAATGATTCAGATACAACTCCGTTCTGGATAGGATAGCTTCACATTGATTACTATGAGTGTTTCTTTAGTTTTCTAGAAGTTTCATTCCCTCAAAGATGACAACATCTTAGAGACATAAGCAGGCATAAAGAGTTTAATTTTGAGATTTAAAATCTTTCCTGTCCAATTTTTTTCCACAAGACAGAGCATTTTATTCTGGTTGAATATATATATATATATATATATTTTTAAGATCTTCATTCTGGAAAGGACAGAGAGAAAAGCCAGATTTATTTGTGTCTGAGAAAACTACATTTTCTCTTGACACATTAAGACTAAGAAACTCATATGTTTTTGGTCCTTTCTGCTACCGAAGGACACAGTTGCACAGCATAGTTAACTCACTGTTTTCCATTTTTTTTTCCCAAAAAAAGGGAAACAACATGAGGAATCACTGTGTCCAGTGTGCATTTTTGTACATGACAATATCCCATACACAAAACTATGAACTATGCATTTACTGATTTGATGTCTTGGCTGTATTCAGAATAATCCCTTTCTCAGTTATTTTTTCATGTGTGTTACTGGGCTTAGAAATGGAAACAATGTTCATGTATTTTCATTTGCAACTTTTGGTTAAATGAGTTTTCTGATAGATATATGGATTTATTTCTAGACCATGTTCTTCACAGCATTAATCATATGGTTAATCATCTGATGGCCATTCAAAGCAAATATTTTATGCAAATAGTGTCAAGAATATGACCAAGAGAGAGTAACCCACAGACTTCCCCTCAGTTCCAGACTTAATACAAATGAGGGATATTACACATCTTCATCACTTCCATAGAATCATAGAATAGTAGGGGTTTGGAAGGGACATTTAGAGATCATTTAGTCCAACCCCACTGCAGAAGCAGGTTCACCTAGATCAGATTGCATAGGAACATGTCCAGACAGGTCTTGAAGACCTCCAAGGAAGGAGACTCCACAACCCCTCTGGGCAGCCTGTGCCAGGGCTCTGTCACCCTCACAGTGAAATAGTTCTTCTTATGTTTAAATGGAACTTTTTTGTGTTCCAGCTTCATCCCATTACCGCTCGTCCTGTCACTACATACCATAGAAAAAAAAGTATGTCTCAGCCTCTTGACATTCACCATTTATATACTTATAAATATTAATTTGATCTCCCCTCAGTCTCCTCTTCTCCAGACTAAACAGCCCCAGTTCCTGCAGTCTTTCCTCATAAGGGAGATGCCCCAGTCCCCTGATCATCTTGGCGGCCCTCTCCTGGATTCTCTCCAGAAGTTTTTTGTCCCTCTTCAGCTGAGGAGCCCAGAACTGGGCACAGGACTCCAGATGAGGCCTCACCAGGGCAGAGTAGAGGTGGAGAGAACTTCCCTTGACCTGCTGGACACATTCTGCTTGATGCATCCCAGGATGCCATTGGCCTTTTTGGCCACAAGGGCACATTGCTGGCTCATGATCAGTTTATTGTCAATCAGGACTCCCAGATCTCTCTCTGCAGAGCTACTCTCTAGCAGGTCAATCCCCAGCCTGTACTGGTGCATGGGGTTGTTCATTCCCAGATGCAGGACTCTGCACTTGTCTTTGTTGAAGCTCATGAGGAGTCCTTTATTCATGAAAATCAAAACATGAGATTAAGGATGCTGTTTGACTAAATTTTTCCTACATAGCGTTGTGATCAGGCTAGTGTTTTTGCTGTTTGAAACAGAAATGCTCTCAAGTTGGATCCTAAAAATAGACTCAGATAATACTGGCAAACATAAGCATGCAATACAACATTGAAGCTAAGGGACTTGTAAGTGGCTTCCATTCTGCTCAAGTTTCTAAGTCATTTAGAAGTAAAACTTTTTTCCTTCACATACTTGTAGTCACTGGGAGTGTCCAGTAGAAAGACAGGTATTTTATATACATTTTCAGGGTAGCAGCTAATTCCTTTGTGATTATACTAGTCATTAGACAAAGACTCTATTTACTATTTGGCATAGCAGTAGTTATGCACAATTTTCTCCATGTCTGGGATGTGTGAGCTACTCATTTTTCACAGAAACCTCTGACAGTCTTTTAGAGAAGTAGTCTAGATGTTGACTTCAAATTACAATGCACACACAAATATTCCAGAAAGTGTTTTCTGTATATATATATATATGTCTAATTCCAGATGAAAATAATTCCTTCCATAAGAAAAGGTTGGCTTAAAGTCTCATTTATGCTTATGAAGCAGATACCATCCTGATAAAAAGAAAATTACCTTGACTTTTTTTTTTAATATTATTACTGTTTTCATGTTGTTATCATTCTTCCGTCAGAAAACCTCCTTGACTCTTGGTTACATTTTTTTCCATGCACTTGGATGTCTGTGAGGTACAACAACGTTTCACTTCTCAGACACTTCCAAACCATATTTCTTAGCATAGAGACAGTAGCCTAGAGCTAGAAATGTCTTTCTTACCCACTTGTAGGTATAAGAAAGGAGAAGAAAGAGGTAGTCTCAAGGGAAAGTCCTCAAGAACAGAATTTCAATGAAAGATGAAGCTTTTTTTGTCACTTTTCAAACAATAGTAATGATTTTTTCCTGCTTATTCCATACCAATATTCCATTGCACACACATTTCTGAAATGAAACGTGAAGTTGGTTAGACATATATCTACATATATAGGTTAATTACTGCATATCTTTAAAATATTGAGATGAGAAATAATGAATTGGAAATCTAACATCATTTCAGATACAAATCCTGGCTTTTAAAGTAATAACTAGACCTCATTCTCGTTGTATACTGTTTCAGGGACAAGCTAACATTGTAGAGTTTAGAGAATTAGATAGAAAGAATTTGATAGCAAGAAGGTACTACTCCTTAAGCAGATGTGCTATTTTACCACAGAAATTCACACTGTGCTTTGACTTAAAGATACCTGTCTGAGATTTCATTGAATTTACTACCTATGTTAATGCAGTAAACTATGAAAATGAATTACACATTTGCATCAAGAAACATATTGTTAAATACTTTGTTCCACTGAATTTGAGTGAAAAATCTGCATGGAAGACCCCAATTTCTGCTGTCATATCTGTTCTGTGTTTTTTTCGCATTGTGGAGCAGAGAGAAGAGCAGAAAGAAATTCTGTGGCTTCTCAGAGCTGGTTATATTAACTACACTTCACTGTGTGAACTACAATGTACTCCCACACATGCTCTGGTTTCCCATCATTTCCATTATCTAACATTCATTTAGGCTTCACAACATAACATACAAACATTACAATGTTAATTTTTAAATGAAACCCAAAGGCAAGTTTAATTTTAAACAGCATTAATTTTCATGGTGTAAGACTTCAGTGGCTTGTCTTATGCAAGGATATTGATATTAAATTTGCTATTTAATGAAGACTGATTAACAAATAGAGGGAGGTTTGTCAATGAGGGTTTGTCAGTTTTGCTTCCTCTCCTCACAAGTTAATGACATTTGCTTCATAGACCGTACCTAATGATGCAAAGGAGATCTCACATTGCACAAGTTGCTGCTGCTGTGTTAGTTCAGCAGTATTAGGCAATCATACAAGTGTGTCACATTAGAAAGAGATGAGAAAGACTGACTTAACTTCAATACTAAGTTGGTAATTTGTTAAGTAAAATGAAAGGATCTCTATGTGTATTTTTTTTCCCTTTTTTGGAGATGAGTCACACTTAAGGAAAAGTTCCACCTTTCAGAGTCAGCACAAAAAACCCCAATGTGTTTTGCTGGGCAAAAAAAAACACCTCAAACCAACTATATTAGGTCTTATATCCAAAAAAAAAATGTTTTTCTTATTTGTTCCTATTCTGTACATCTCCAAATTTACAAGCAGTAGAGCAAAGAAAAAAAAAACCACCAACAAAAAAACCCTATTCCTATGTAAACTTAATCCTAGATGGTCAAAACCTCATATAAATGTATTTCATTGACTGTGCGTAATTTTGGCTGTAACTCCATAAAGATCTATGTTATCTCTGATGCTCTTAAATATGGACTAAAACTATATCTCTAATGTCTCTTGGGACAGATTGAGAACTTTTTTTGAAGTGTATTTGATTGATCTTCAATGAAGCTAATATTCTGCCTGTGTGTACTATACATACTTTGATTGCCATTACTTTCCTCTGGGTAGTAAGATAAGAAGATATCATAGTAAGCCTTTGAATCCAGTCTGTATCACAAAGTAAATCTTTCAGGAGCAATTGTATTAGTTCAGCTGTTCTTTCAGGAGGGCCTACTAAACACCAAGTCTAGTGCTAGGCTCATAAAAATAGGTGGTAAGTTATTGCAAACACTCCAAGTGGCATTATAAGACTATATTTTAGTCCTTAAAATACAATTTTCTCAAAGACACATGATTGCAGTTTCACTAATGACAGTGAAAATTACTCACTGATATCAATGCCTGGCATGGATCTCACTGCTAACATATTTCACATTGCTTCCAAAAATGAATGCGATATTGTAGCTTTTTCTATCAGGTTGTACCGTATGATGTCTGTTTATTTTTATTTAAATTAATTAGTTACTCTAATTATATAAACTGCTCCTATAATGCCTATTTTTTGTAATTTCTTTACAGAGATAATCACATAGGTTTCTCCCAAGTAAGCTCAGAGGCCATGTAAATAAGCTGCAATATGATATTTTCCTTCTGTAAGTGTTTATGACCAAATCATTAAATCAGAATAAACTGAACTTCTCATTTGAAATGATTGAATGTTGATGCTTGTTTTCCACCCTTAATTATTTTATACACAGTCAACTCAATCACTGTGTTATACTCTGCTTTCTGACCTTTAAAGAATAAAGATGTTTAAATAATTGTAAAGAAAATAGACTAATGTACCTCTGTTTAGATTGTTCTCCTCGCACTAGAATCTCATACATTTTATGAATGTGAGATAGATAGTGCACATGAGCCTCAGATGGTGGCTTTATACTAGAAGTGTGGAAAGAGAGCAACACTTGGGTGGCAGAGATAATAACCAGAGAGGTCTCATACAATATACTACTATGGAAATGTCACAGGACTGTTGTACAACCTTTGAATAATATGATATCACAGTAGGCAGATATGTTGCAAAAATTTTAAAAAAAAAAAAAAAAGAAAAGGAGGGTAAGATGGGAGGAAGAGTTAAAAAAGTAGGAAATCTGACATTTTTCCCTCCTGTAAGAAAGGAAAGCGCCTTGAAGCTGAGGTTATTCATTACACCAGGACAGAAGCAATTTGTTCAGCTATAGCTCTGGTAGTGTCAGCAATTTCATTATAAATCCATTTCTAAAAGGTCTAAAGCCTAACTGTAACAATTTTTTCAGGATTGAAGCATTTTCTTAAAGGTCTCTCCCTGAGCATCAAAAAATATCATAGACTTATGTTTAACTATTTCTCTTATTTTCTGGTTAAAAAATAATAATACTGACTTAAATGAAAGCACTTTGCAACATATAGAGGGTTTCCTTAACTCATTCTTTTAAATTTATTTCAGCAGACACAAGGTTTTCCTTAATGGGCTGCTCAAAAGCTTTCAATTTTTCAAATATATTTAGAAGCATTACAGGGTAGTCGAACTATCCAATCTTTACTTTCTTCTCTCCCTGCAATTTCAGACTTTTGTGAGCAGGTAGCACTTTTTTTCCTCTATGAGTGCAGCTACTCAGATTCTGCTTCTCAAAGTTCATTAGTAGATGAGTTTGTTATGGTAACAGCCTGTAGTTTCCTGAGGGTAATATTTAAAGTTATGCTTACAAAACTCTCAATATATTTTGCTCTCTCTGCCATGCTACTGATTCTAAAAGATAATAGAGGTTGGTAGTAATAAAGTGAAATTTTATCTTCCTGCTGGTTAAAGTTTAAAGCCCTTAACAATGATTTTTTTTTTTTTACTTTGACTATCTTTTAGGTTCTTCACATCTGAAAAGTTTACAGATATCACTCCTAAATTTCCTACATCCTTCTTCCTTTATTACACAGTTTGTATTTAAAATCTTCTCCAGACAAGTTTGTCATTTGAGTTTGAAGAAATATCCATACAGTTTTAACATCCTCTTAGGTAACTGTGTAGTCCTTGGGTATCAGCAGGTAATTTGCTGATTTTCAGCTGATGGAGACTTATTTATATATTCTATTTTCCATTTTTTTGCCGAAAAAGCATCCATAATACAGTATGCAACTTCACAGAAAAGTACCAAAAAGAATGCATCAGTATAAAGGCTAGGTCTTAAAAGGCTCTGTCAGTATAGTGGCCATGTGGACTATTGCTTTATCTCCTTGTAAGTCCTGTGACAACTGAGTCCTACATTATACTACTGTCAATTAAAATTTTCTATAGTACATTTTCCAATTTTTGTGAGTTCTTCCTCTCTTTTTTAGCTCTACATAGTTCCTTTCTATTTTCATACTTTTGTCAGCTAATGGAAACCAAGATTATGTGCATTAATAGGACACACATTTTGGTGATGTTAAAAGTGTAGATATTGCTTTCTGGAACTTTAAATTAAAATTTTTCCACTGCAATTACTTTCAACAGATTATTACTTTAACTTGTATAACAGTTAAACAGATTTAAAACTAATTAGTTCCCAAGCAGCTCAGAAATTAGTGTGGGAATTTTCAGTCAATGATGTAAAATGGCATAGAAACATGATCTATTTAAGCAGAGACATTATAGTTAAAGTTATTTAAATTATAGAACCACTCAGTATTGCTTTATGATATACTAGAGCAGAACACTTTGTGCACTCTTTTATAGAAATATTACATTAAAATAAATTTCATCTCTACAAACAGCCCTGTTGTGGTTCAAGCCCATCTGGCAACGAAGTTCCATGCAGCCACTCAGTCACTCGCCCTCCCCACATCTCCTATAGGATGGGGCTAGGAATTGGAAAAGAAAATCAAAACTCATGTGTTTGGATAAGAACAACTATGATTAAACTAAACTAAAATAAATTATAATAACAATAAGAAGAATAAGGTATAATATTAGTAATTAAGACAAATCCCAAGAAAAAGACAGATGATGTACAATGCAATTGCTCACCACCCAGTGACAGACAGATGCCCAGCCAACCCCTGAGCAGCGATCGTCTCCTCCTGGCCAACTGCCTCCAGTTTTTATACAGGACGTGACATCCTGTGTCATAGAATATCCCTTTGTCTAGTTGGGGACAACTGTCCTGGTCATGCTTTCTCCCAGCTTCTTGTGCACATATGATCCTCTCAATACACCATATCCTCCCAGTCTCCTTGCTGGCAGGGCAGAATAAGCAGAAACAGCCATGATACTTGCATGTACTGCTCAGCAATAAAGAAAACATCCCTATGTTATCAATATTCTCTTTAGCTCAAAATATAGCCCTGTAGCAGCTACTAGGAAAAAAACTATCCCAGCTGAAACTAGGACAAGCCCATGCAGAAATAATTGGTTGTTAGCATCATTTCATAACAGAAGACAAAAACTTCAGATTATTCACCACAGATCTTATAGTTGAAATTAGTATAAGATGCAATTTATCTCTTCCTCTAATATCCACAAAAGAGCAGCAAGTTGTGCTATAACACCAGACATATTGAGAAATAATGTGTACAGCAGTGTTTTTTGAATATGCTGACCCCAAATTAGCTTTCCAATGAATTAGACTTCACTTCTTTTTGTTGCAACTCCATGAGGCCCACATATCTTTCAAAAATTCATTTGTTTCCATGCTTTGCAAATGTTTTCTTCTAAAAGGTCACTTAAAAAAATGCTTTGTCTCTTGTAGTTCATAAAAATCTTATTCTGTGTCTCAGAAGCCTAGCAGAACTTCCTAGTAATTAAGTCCCCCCCTCTCTGTTTTTAATTGATAACATTTTAAAACTAAACTCCAGAGGTATGAACTGTGTCAGTTACTGATGCATCGAACAGTTTGGCTGATGTTCTGATTACCTCCACTACATTAAACTCCCTTAGCACTGCCAAGTATAGCATTAGAAAATTCCTGTGTGGGAGCAGATTGGGATTCCTGACTAGTCCTGTCTGGAAGCTGAAGGCCAGGGGCCCTTTGCTTGCTTTCATAAAAGACAGCTCTTACGGATTGTTCCAAAATCATGACTGATATATTTCTGTGATTTTTAAGGTGCTTTTAAACAGCTACCTGGTTAATAGTAGAAAAAAATGGTGTGGTTACTTGGCAAAGTGAGTGCAAGTGCTTATGTGCACTTCAGTTAAGATAAATTCTGCAGATGTCACTGACTTTCACTTCCCTGATGGATCATGAACCCGTTCCACAGTCTGCATCCATGGAGGTTCTTTCCCTTGGAGATGGCTGCTTTGATTAACAACCCTGACATGAGATACAAGTGACTGTCACTCACTTGCTTTGTATATTAAAAGCTGCTAAACTACGAATGCCAGGTGATTTTGAACAGTTATCTCAGACTCAGGTTAACTGAACATAATCTGGTATTCAGGCTTATCAGAGAGTGCAAAGGAGCCTGACTGCTTCTACTCTGCATACAAATATTGCTCTATGTGTAGACATTAGACTATATCAGTTATTTTTGTCAGTAAGTCCCAGTATAGCCGAGTGCCATGTTCCTTTAGGTCACTTCATACTTCCTCTCAGAAAAACTTTAACTCCTTTAACTGCTTGTTCCAGTTCAGAAGCAGTTCTACTTGCCTTAACACATTCTCATGAAGTAAATTGCAAATATTTCTTTACTTCTTGGGGTGTTGGCTTTTTTTTTTTTTCCAAGAACAAGGCAGAAAAGAGACTAGTGATTGCTGATCATTATGCTTAGAGGAAGGGAGGCTGCAAGTGCTGCCAAATTTTTAACACATTAGAACATTTTATAATGCTGGACTGTTTTATCATCTCACACATGACCGACTTTCCATTGCCATACAAGTGCAATCCTGGTCTACTGATTATATGAGAGCAACAATGGTTTGCTGAAATAATCTTCAGATTACTCTTTCTCTTTTCTGTGACAGTTGTTGTCTGATTTCATTACAGGAAAGAATATTTGTGTCTCTATGAAATAGTGGCATTTATTTTAACAGCTTAAATATTTATTTTAACAGCTTAAATATTTATTTTACTGACTGATTTTTATTTTAATGTGTTAAAATTCAACATGTGCGTAAGCTGCAGAAGAAGAGAAAAATTTGAGTCACCACCTGTTAAGATAAAAGAGACTTCTGCAATTATAGTCCAATATACTTTGACAAATAATAATCCAGACAATGGAAATCCAGACAATGCACAAAGACTCTTCAATGGCAACTGTATCATGAATATTTGTGCAAGTATTAATATTATGTGAAAAGAACCCAACAAAAACAGAGAAGAAAAGGACCAGGGACAGCCAGCATAAGATACTAAACCTACTAATTAAGCCTAACCTCTTGTAACTGTGTCCGACTGTAAATGAATGACAATTTTGGCATTCCTTTAGTTATTTTTCATTCTTGTTGCCATTGTTTCATTCTTAGCCTCTCCTCTGCCTGTCTTTGGTGGAGAGAAGAACCAATAGCCTCAAACCAATACTTAGGGACAGCCTTTGGAGATCTTATTTGCAGAAAGATGAAGAAAGCTCTTGTCTTTGTTGTGTGGGAGAACTGTAGTCAGTATTACTGAGTATGAAAGAATCTTTCAGAAGTTAAGACAGGACTCTGTCAGAAAACAGAGGAAAGCAGTTGCTCACCAAACGCAGATGAACTGAACAACCTCTTGCTTTCCTTCCAGCCTACTGCTCTCTGCCAACACTGTTGTTCTGTTCTGCTTTGGTCATTATAAATGCATGTTTAAAATCCTGCTTAATGTATAAACTGCTTCAGGGTCTTCACTAGCTTTTCAGCATGTGCAAACAAGCATTTGGTTTCTCTTGCCTCACGGCTGAGAAATCCTCTGGAGTTCCTAGGTAGACGCTGGTGAGAGGTGCTCCTCTTGGTGACTCAGTACTTCCTGCCTACAGTAAAGTCATCCCCTTCTTTCTTACTATGACCTGTCTGGAAAGAATTCTTCTCCTATGAACGGCAATATGATATAATTATGTGGGGATTTGTATGCCTCAGCAAAACCATCCTTTCAGCTTTAAACTGAGGTTGCTATTTCTTGGTACTGCTCACATGTAAACATGTAAGAAATGTTGACTCCTTTGAGTATACCATTTTTGTCACATATTAGTAGCATTAAAATAATTAACGCTAGTTCATTCTCAATAGCAATGAAGTCTGAGTATAATCAAATCTAAATGAAACTATCCAACTGATAAATCAGAAATATAGTTTGGATGTCATTTTTTTCATACTAGATTTAAGGAACCCTCTGAGATACCAGGCAGAGAGAGGTTGCCATATATATACCATACACTGTCATCTACGTACATAGATTTTTCTGAATCTCAGCCTATGCGATATTCTACCTGTCTTATTTTCTCTTCTGCAACAAATTATAACAGTTTTGCTATACTTGTGTGGTAATAGTATTGAGAACTACAAACCACTGAAGATTTGACTAATCGTATTTTATGATGAGTTTAATATTTCCTTTCTCTTTAAAGATGAGATAAATAGTTTAAAGTGGATTTTCAGTTTCCAAAGAACGAAATAAACTATTCTTAACACTAACATCCTTTAGTTTATCCAATGGCTATGGGAAAAATGGAAATAAAGTTGTGGGACTTCACTGCTAGTTTCACAATTGAAATGCTTTGTCTTGAGTGTCGTTCTGAGATCTTTATTTCTTTCTATTTTTCTATTTCCCACCCCCACCCAAAAAAAAATCAAGATGTATTCAAATATAGCTGACATAATTTCTTTTTCTTAGGAACCTCCACAACTTTGAATAGTTAGTTATTTTTAAAATATAGATTAATTTTTATCCCTTTTCAACTTTTTCTTATCTGTCACACTATTTTATAGATGCATAGATTGTATGGATGTCTTAAGTATCATATCTTCTTTATTGTTTTTCCCTTTTCCATAGCGACTGAAAAACATGCATGCCATACTAATTAGTGACAAACTTGAAATTCAGGATGCATTTTCTAATTATACATACTTTCATTTTCTTTCTTTCTTTTTTGTTTTATTCTATTTCTGATTCTATAGTGGAATACTTAATAACTCTTAGTTTAAACTTACTGATGGTATCCAAAATATTTTAAGATACTAAGATGAAAGGGTTTATAATTAGCACATACTTTCTATTCATTTCAGTTTAAACTGACGGAAGTTATTGCGTTCAGTCCTAGAAAATTAGATTTAATTACAGTTTTATCTCTTCTGAAGTTAATATTTTTGGTTTACCTAAGCACTTTAAATGGTACTTTCCATTTAATTTATAAATGTGTAAGGGCTGAGAAAACAATGAAACTCATCCCTTTTCTGGTTTTTGCAGGGGGATTTAGAGCCCATGACACTGGGATGACTCCAGAGCTGCTTTCTCAAAGAGAGATGACAAATTGTGTTAATTATAACAAATGTCAGTTGTTGAAATGATTTATTGCAAGAACAATGATTGGTTGGTTACACACTGTAGAGTGGAGGCCATGCAAGACTGTTTCATATGTATGCAAGCACACTCTATTCACAACCTAAGAAACAAAGTTAGCTGTAATAGCCTTGTAGACAAATTGATATGGTAGTACAGACAGCTAATTAACATACTGCTGTTGTAAGCATCATGTCTATTTAGGCAAACTAAATGGGAATCAGAGTGACATGTGACTGTGACCATAAATTTTAAGGCAGTTTTCAGGTCTTAAATATGTGTGTTTACTATGCTTCATTCCAATGCAATCCAATGACATTTAATAAGCTGTGCCTGTTTTTAAAATTACATAAATATATATATGTAAAAAAGTCCTTTAAAAAACCCAAAAAGCACATATTTCATTCCTTTATTGTCCTTTTTCTTAAGCTAAGTAATTTTTTTGAAGGGAAAACAACTTGTTTGACAACCTTTTAGATGATGTTAATAAAGTATTAACTGCTTTTTGTTTGGAAAAGTGGAAAAGCTATTTGAAATGTACTTGAAGCTATTGTCTTTACTGTTGTTTGAGGTTAATCTTATTTCCTTGAAGATAAAACATGGTAAAATTACATGCAGAAAGGCAAAAGAAAGAATGACATTCCAGAGAAGATAAGAAATCTTTTAATCAGTCTATTCAGAGTACTTTGCAGAAAGTGGATGAAAAATACCCAGTTACAGACAGGTGGACATTAGTGACCTTCACCTTTAAGAGCACGACAACTGCTAGAAACATTGATTCAGTTCATTTGAACTTCCTGTACCAATATCACATTACAAACCTCAGCCTCTGAGACTTCTATTATTTTACCTGTCACTCAAATGTAATTTGCTGCACCTAGTGCCCATCTGAGCATCAGGATCCAGGACATAGGTAGTGTCATAACATACTCAGGAACTTCTCAAGAAAGGCATGGATTTTCTGCAGGTCTTGTATCAAATCACACAACATGGAAGTATCAGATAACTCTAAAATGACACTAGATTCCTCTATTTTGATACCTGAATGTGTCCCATAACTTGCATTCATTTGTGGGTATAAGGGTCATACAATCAGCTGGATTAGTCATAGTCTTGCTTCAACAGAGTCAAATTTTCTATCTTTATGCTGACTATTATGAGCAACATTTTGCAAGAAAGTCACTTGGACCTTCATTAGAGTGAAAGCTACTTAGAGTAAGCCTGTATATGACTTTCACCTGCAGGGTATATTACTCTGGATATAAGTTTCATTCTTGGAACTAGTGACACAGGATTGGGATTTTTGTGAATAAGAAACATTGTGAATAAACTAAGGATTTTATTCACAGAGTTTAAAAAACTGAAGCTGATTAATCTCTCAGCTCATACAAATGAAAAGGTACAATTTGGATGGCTTTGGCTGACATTAAACTTGATTTCTCTCCTTTTCTTAATCTTATAGAAATCTCTTCAAACATTATTTTGGGAGAGAAATTTAAGAAGGAAGAAAAGAACAAAGAGAAATCAATCTCATCTGCAGCCTGAAATGCAGAAAATTTATTTTAGTCTTATCAGTTTTGCCCACTTTTCCTTGTTAATATTTGCAGCAGACAAATAGGGGAGGACAGGAGCTTTTGGGTTACTAGATCTATTGCTTACAGGTAATATTCGTACTGTGATGAAAATAGCTTATGCAAAGTAAGTTTTGACTTTAAAATTTCATCTATTAAATACTTAATGAATTTAAATAGTCCTCATTTTTATAGGGTTCATGATAAGCTAGGGATATGATCTAGTTTTCAGTATTTTCCACAGTGCCAGGAATAGTTAGAATGAAAAAGTACGAACAAATTTCTCTCCAATACCCATCTCCCAGCTGACCATTATTTTCCAAAAAGGCTTAGGATAGTCCCTAACACTTCACAAAACTCACCTTCTGTGCTGTGAGATAATTTATTTCTTGTTAAGACAGTAACTCATACTAATTAAGGTAAACTGTTCCTAATTAATTGAAGCCTGGCATTTGTAGACTGAATTCTAAATGTCTGCAAAGAACATAGGAATCAGACAGCAAATGTTATTGAATTTGCAAGTGTCTGATTTAAATGCCAGGTATACATTACTTTTATAAATATATACGTCAAAAGGTCCCAGAAATACAGTAGTAAGTGAAAAAATCACTTACTAACCCTTAGTGTGGTTGAAAACTAGGGATTAGTGAGACTATATATGTTAAAACGGACCATCAGTTATGTAAATATCCTTCAGTAAGGTTCATTTTGAGTTGACATTAGTTATTTAACTGTTTAAGAAAGAGGGGACATCTACTGCTACATACAGAAAAGAGTCACAATAAATGATGAAGTAAATGTTGGAATATTTTCTTACCATCTCCCCTTTGACCATCTGAACCTTAGTGTGCTATCTCAAGCTTAAGAACTTATTTCATGGTCTGACAGAAAAGTAGATTTTAACCCTATTTGATCCAAATAGTATCTCATTAGAGTTCTCTTTCAAGGAATCAAGATTCATAAAACCTAACCCCTAAAATAAACACAAGGCCTGGAGATTGAACTTTTTGTTCAGAAAACAATGGCTAATCATTATTTACCATACACAAATCATTGTGACAACAAAAGGATGTGCATGCTTTCAAATCCTACAGCTCCTTGGTTTTTTTTTTTTCAAACCATGAGACAGCATAGTAAGGAAGGAAAGTGTCTTCCTCAGGGCTACTCACATGGCAAAGTACAGACAGGAATTACTCAGTAGCATGCTTGTTAACTTACTCACTTTCAAAAGCAGGAAAATAAACAAGAAGCGCTTAGCAACCAAAGTCATGCACAGTGAGATTCTGGCTCATAAAAATATATATTACAACTATAACCCTTACTGTTTTACTCCCAGTATTAGTATTTAATCTCAAGAGTTTTTAGGAATGCCATCAGCAAGCCAATAGTGCTATCACTGATGAGTCTAAGAAATATGTTTTATGTGATTAGTGTCCTAGATGAAAAACTGCAAGTTTAGACACTCAGCACATCTTTATTTTAATTTCTTACTATCTTTACTCCTAGATGATCTAGTGAGTTGAAAGCATCAAACTGGGTCAACCTTCCAGTACTTCAGATTGATAGAGTTAAGCAAACACAAAGGACAAGTCACCTTGACTTCAAAAGGGCAGCCTGAATTTCCCTTTATGAAGCAAAGAGTTAAAGAAAAGCATTTGCCTGCCTGTGACACAGTTCCCTTTTTGGGTCTCTCCCAAGGCACGCACAAGCAGCTAAATCCGTGAAGATATTTAAGGTACTCTTTGAACTCAGACTCAAGTCTGTAAATGCCATTTCTCTGTTGCAGTGACTACATTTATAACCTGTCATCAGTCTACACCATCGGTAGAGTACTCGGGCTGTCAGACTGACCCTGTACTCAGTGACTTCCAAAGTATGTTGTATGCTCAGGCTTGCATGCCTCAAGCACAGTCAGTTGCTTTGTGGCACTTCCCAAGGCCACAGGCTCTCCTTTGCCTTCTTCCTTGCTACTCCTGCATTTAGGTAGAGAGGGAGAGGATGTTTAACAAAATCCCAAGAAAGGCCCTTGTGGTTAGCTTTTGAGTGGGTTTCCAGTGGCAGTGTAGGCAGGGGAAGGGTTGTTGATGAGTACAGTGATGATCTCAGGATCAACCCTGGAACGAAAAAATTGCATTCAGTCTATTTCCCAAGAAAATGGTGGGTTTGTTGCTACAGTTCATGAATTAGTAGGAACACATTTGGGTTTTTTTAAGAATAGCAGGACTGCCATTGTGGGTCTGTCATTGTGGGTCTGAAGAAGCCACTGAGCCCTGATGTTACAAGAGGCATTTTCTCCCAGTTTCTTTTGTTACAGAGATTTAAGGAAAGGATATAACCACAATCTACCTCATCTGCTCCAAGTAACTCAGGCAAGCAACAAAGTTGTTGAACTGAGTACATAGCATACAGGTTTCTTCATTTTACTCTTCTCTAAAGTGCTTCCTTTTCCAAGAATGTACTGTAGAGTCACTTGTTTGGCCTAGGTCAACTCAACTCTTTCACGCTGTAGAATAATTTATTTTCTTAAAGTGCTACAAAGAATTAGTTATTTTACAAGTTAGATAAGCATGAATGAAGAAGAGCTGCTAAATAAATCCTTGATTAAATAGAAGAGTATATACAGTGTTCTAAGCTGTTGATACAAATAGATTTGAGCTCAAACATCCTGGTATGTTTGGGACATTCAAATGCCCATTAGGATGACTTTCAGAAATAACTATAATTCATGGTGACATCTAGTATTTCTTCCATGAAAATAGCCCTGCCCACCTTGCCAAAAGTAACGGAAAATTGTCTTAATTATTCCACTAGCACATAAGTCCTGATTTTAAATAGCAAAATCAAGTAAAACACTATAAAGATGTACAGTACTTCTCTAATCATGTACCAGATAAATAAACAATTTAAAGTATAACTGGAGGATTCTTACACTCATCTAGGTTTACAATTCTACCATATGTTATTTATTACAACATTGAACTAAAATATATTTATTTCAGGCACCGTTTTACAAGAGAGATAAATATAGACAGAACAAAATTTTATTATGTCAGGATACAATTAATCATGGAGTGAGGTCTTTCATAACACAAAAATAAAACTAATGCCCCAAATCAAGTTCCACTGGAGAATTAAGAGAAGGTCATATGTCAGCCTGAATTTACTTACATCACAAAAGTGTTCCTCTTTCTGGTAATTTAGTCCTTAGAAACATTAAAAAAAAAAAAAAAAATCTACTTCCACTCCTCTTTTTTTACTTTTGGAAAAAATGTAATATTTCTTCTGTAGTTTATTTGTTTGTTTGGCTTTGTTTTTTAACTCAAGAGCAAAAACGATGGACTCAAAGTGAAATGAAAGCCCATCAAAGCAGATTTATCCATTTAGGTATCAGTACAGACTTTCTGGAGTCAATTGTCATCATGGCAAAGCATGTATCCTGCTGAAAAGACATTTATGTGAAGAACAGTGGAAAAATGGGAATCTAAAGTATATTTTTTTGGCATCGGTCACTAATGAACTATCAGATGACCTCATGTAGGGATGTGAGAGGTAGTATGCTTTCCATTGCACCCTTCAGACTTTTTCCAATGATGAGTAACTCATTTTTGCAGATAGCAAAATAATTGCTCCTTTTTTTGATGTCCAGGGTTTGATTTGAAAAAATGCTACAAAAATAACAAATCAAAAGAGCAGTTTTCAGAACCACAGTTAGACATTTTAAACTCTTAAACACTTGGAGTAAGAGTATGCCTTTAGCTTAATAGTTCAAGAAACTGGAGTGCATTGAGTCAGTCCCAAGTACAACTGCAAGTTCTGCTCTTACAGGATACAGCCAGAGAGCTCCCTTGGGGTCATTTGCTATTAGTACCTCAGAGAATGCAGTGACAGTACAGGAAATCTGTGATCCTTTAACCCTTGTATCTTAGTCAGACAAATATCTGTCTGAAGACTGAAGAGATTTCTCTGTGGAGGTGGCTTAAGAGCATGAGCCCTGAGAGGATCTAGGGAGTTTTGTAACATTTGTGAGAGGCCCTAGTCTGATAGATTATCAGTAGTTTAAAGCATCAGCAGTCAAATCCTCAGCGTATTGAATTATTCTGTAATTTTGTTGTAATTTTGAAATATTTTTATTAGTGAGTTTGTAAGTGTAACATATAGTCACTGACATGTAGCAGAAGTTGTAGTATCTAGCAAGCTAAATGTGGCAAAATCAATCTGCCAGTGTTTGAAATATAATAATGTGTTTTAGTTTTGTGGTTTTTTTTTTTAAAGGATTTAAAAGTACTATAATATTTTTCACCTTTATCAGACTTTCAAAGATAAGAACTCTAATGGTAAATCCATATTTTAAGCCATTGTGTAGTGTATAACTTTTTAAAATAAATATATAAAAATAGTAAAATTATAAAACTAATGAATATATAAATAACAGATAAATAGATAAGTATAAAATATAAAATATAGTTTTATAAAAATAAATATTTTATATGTTAAATAAGTGATACTTTACATGTACATAGCAAATGTGAGGAAAGATATATACTCCTACTCTTTTCTCTGGCTTAAAATGATGTTTTCCTGTAAATGCATTATCAGTGAAATAAGTAATTGCTGAGAAAGGGAATATGGAAGGACTGCAGAATTTCAGTTAGTTTGAGAAATTATTACTGTGAAAAGGTACTTCCCTTCTTAAATAATATCTAAATTATTTCTGCTAACAATGTTTTAATCTCCTCAATATAAAGAGTAAATTGGTAAAAGGCAGAACTAAAATTATATTCCCAAGCCTAAAGGGAACAAAACAATTACTGAAGAACTTAATTTCTTATTTCCTTAGGTATTATCGAATTTTAATTTTAAAAATGTCATAACTTCTAAACAGCAATTTTATTTTCACTCTTTTTTGTTATTCAAATAGTATGCAAATGTGGATTTTACACAATATTTTACTACAGAGTAAAATATGCATAACACATCTCAGTTCTAAAATACTTGTCAGTACCTGCCCCACATCTGTAGAGCATATGACATAAAACTCCATAAGCAGTCATGTTATAAATACCTTTCTACCTCACAAGAGTACAAACTGTTTAAGAGGTTGCAGTGCATCCAACTATCACTCTTCCACAGAAGATTGCATTGATTTCTGACATTTCCATAAGCATTTGTTAATAAAAACATGTACTAGCCATATAATAACCCTGATGCTGTCTAATTATGAGGACTCTGAATAAAACGTTGTTATTATCAGGGCTGATTCCTTTTTAATAGATCCATGTGGAGAGATTGTGGTGTTCAGAGACCTGAAAATGACACAGGGTTCTCAAATTAGCTATGGTCATTTGGCATGTCTTTAGAGGTGACTTGCTATTTTCAGTACTCAGGTGCCTGGCAGCAAACGATGAACAAAAGCAAGCAGTGTCTAGAACATTTATCATTATAAAATGATCTTGAGACAGCTTTTACAAAGGTATACTTTTATTAATGGAGAGTTAAAGCAATAAAAAATAATAAGTAAAATGAGGAGATGCTGAAGTAGAAGCAGAATTTTGCAGACACATGCATATTATTTATTTTAAAAATTATTTTTAAGGTCATTTGGTGAAAAATAGAGTAAAAGTTATTTCAAGAAGGTATCCATTCAGTAATATTTGCTTTCTCTAATAATCAGATGTGAAGTAGTATTGCTGTTTTTCAAAAATGACTGCTTTGTCTGATTTTCATAAATAAAGTTGATAGTTTTGTTCTAAGGAAGTCTTTTAGCCCCTGGTCTAAATAGTAAATAAGATTATCCATCTATACTTATAGAGTCATGAGGATTTGAGGTATTCTTGTGAAGTGTTCTTATATTAATAGTCATGGTTTTTGTCTCATTACTCTACTGGGAATATTTCAGAGGGAAAATACTTGCAGGCTTCACATTATCAATTTGCATTATAAAAGTAACAGACATCAGCAGTAGGGATGAATTAATTAAACAATTCCATTTCCATTCCTAGTGTAGGAATGCCAGAAAATCTGTCACTATTTGTGGGATGGTGCTTTAGAGGATAACAAGGGATAGTTTTACCTTTTACATACTTTAGATATATTGCAGCAGAAGCTGGACCCATAAAATAAAAGATATGTAAGTTGTACATGTCTGTATACAAAATTTCTTTGTTTTAATTGTAGGCACAGCATGAGAAACTAAGGGAAACTTGGTCCAATTCTCAAGTGAAATTTTGAAGTACTATCTCTAGGTCTTCAAGTGTTTTGAAATGTCATTATCCTGCTCTTGCACTAGAGTCACCAAGGATATTTTTCTATTTTAATCCAAGTAAAATTTAATGTCCTATCTGTACATACAAAGAAATTATACATATATATTTATATTAAACCCATTGGTAGACTGTAAAATATACATTAATCCTTGCTTTGTCTGTAATTGTGTAAGTACTGTATTTTTTCAAAAAATAAAGTATTTCCTTTGCATATGTGTTAAATGGCAAAGTCAATATTCTTTCCTCAAAGAAGACTGTTGTATGTTGTTAAAACAATTTTTTTGCCTGAGTTGACCTCCTTCTGCATACACTTTCAATTGGAAACAAAGAACATAGAATCTAAATTATGTAATATACCTTTAAATCCTTTATTATTAATCTATTTTTCAATTGAGAAGAAAATTATATTTTCATGATTGTTCTTATATAATTGCTTTTTTTAATTTGTAATATACATGGCATGACAGTAGAAAAAAAAAACAAAACAAAACTGTGAGAGACTATTAGTAGCTCTCATTCTTTTGGGGTAGATAAAGCCACACTGGTCTTTTGCCTAGTCATAATAAATTCAAAATTGAAGTAATTCAGCAGAACAACACAGATTTTTATCTTTTTTTTTTTACTTAGTTCATCAGATTTTTGCTGTAAAAACAAAAAAACCCAAATGCAATTATCCTATATATTGTGCCCTGAAATTGAGCAACTGTTTTCTAGAATACTAATAAGAGTCATCTCTTCAGATCTTTTTTTCAGTCATGTAGTGGTAAAACTAGAAAGATTTACATAAACAGGGCTTGTAAGCAGCAAATATTACAAATAACATATGATGCTTAGATTCCCCTTCATCAAATACCCTTTGACCAAAAAGAAAAGCAAATGAAAATTATAAAAATTTCTTATATTAGAATTTGTCAGATTGCTAACAAATAGCTGGAGATATTTGCAAATGTTGTACATATATATAAAATGGCAAGTACTTAAGCTTTTGTTCTGTTTATGAGTAAATAAAGAAAAATAATTAAAATCAATAGCATTATGTTACATTACTTTCATTTCAGGATTATGCTATTCTGTCTGAAATTAAAAAATATAAGGCAAACTGGTACATTTTTCAACCATATTAATTTGAAAGTGAGTTAAAGAAAAAAGGGTTGATATATATCCATCAAATTGCCCTTGGTCTTTTCACCAATGTTCTTTTCCAAAATATCTCTATTTACTATCAAATAATTTCAAATTATAGTTTCAAATAATCTAGTAGAAAACACAATATAACATTAAGAATTAAAATTCATTCTACTGACAGATTAATTCAAATTGTAAAACCAAGGTCAGCAAACATCCTAGGTTTTCTTATGATGTCTGAGGTATTGTATAAAAATAAAGGGTGAAAACTCGATTCCAGAAGAAACAGACAAAAGGATTTGATAATCAGCACTAGTACCAAAAAAATAGTTTATATACCAACTTTCCCAAAATAACCCAGAGTTCTTACAAGCATCAAAGGTCTTCTGTCTGTCAAACTTGAGAAATGTATGCCTGAAGATATGTTGTGTTGTGATGTTTTCTTTGTATACATATTGATCCCTAAAGATGTTGGTGGTTGATGTTTACATTGCACATGCTGAGAGAACACAGTTCATACAGAACAAAGAAATTGGTTTGATACATGCTGAATTGAAATAAACATGATTTACAGAAATTCTAAAAATATTTAATGTTTTGAGAATTCAAAATCTGGATCACTTATACTAAATTACTTTTTGTTCAAACTGGAACTAAAATTTCTAAAAATAAAATTCAGTTTGCTAGTTGTTTGCAAGCTTGGAAGTTATAATGAAAACAGTAGAAATAGTTTGACCAAGTAAACAAAACCCATGTTTGTTACACCTGTAAGCATAGTCAGTGTGAAAGAGAAAGTGTTAGAAAATAGGGCCTAATTGGACACTCAGTACATTTTACAAAACTCTGCTAATATTTCACTTGGAAATTCACTTGTTTTTGCACTCATACCATAACTTATTTTTGTAGTTTCCATTTGTTCATGAAACATGTGTCAAGCTCATGATTTGATAATAATACTTCAATACAATCTGTTTCTCCACTGTAATTTCTTGACAGAGATGATTGCAGGGGTTGGAAATAGTCAGCTTGAGTTTGGAGTATGCCCAAAGCTTGTTGTCAGTGGGATTTAAAACTGAAGTAAATCCTTCAAACTGACTTCAATCATGTATCCACAAAATGATAACAATACTGTAAACAGATTTAAATATATACTGAAATTATTTTAAATATAGACTGTTTGAAAAAGGCCTAAAAAGTACCAAAGACATGGTCACTTACTTTCTGTGACTCTCATGTGTCTATTTTTTGGGGAAAGAATCTCTTAAACTCTTTTGTCTCAGAACTTAAACTGGTGCTCACCTGGCCTGTGCAAACCAAGTACTGAAACCACCCTGAGCAGGAATGGTGCCTGCAGGCACTTTCTGTGTATGCTCCCCATGAGCAACAAATTCTTATGAATACCCACACATTTCTTTTCCTGAAACACAGCATTGGCTCTCTGTTAAACTAATGTTAAACCCTCTCTGTTAAACTTAGAAGCCAGAAATTTGCATCTAAATTTTTATACTATCTTAACACAGTTTGAAATTGGCTAGTGAAGTTCTACTTGAGTATATCTGTTGAGTATTTTCACATTTCCATTTATGATGATAAATGACAATATTTTGTCTAGTTATTTCAGATATTACATACATATTCAGTTGCTATTACTTTTCACTTCTGGACCTTTATATGTCTGTCTTTGCTCCGTGTATGTATGTAAATCAGCTCGTGATCACTCTAAGGAATTTCTATGCAAATAACATACACACTACCTTCATTTTACTGCAACTATTTTGACTTCATGAAATTTTGACAAGACTGCAAGAGTTAACATATAGTATCTTCTTAAACTTGTGGCAAGCTTTGAGAGAAGTCCTCAATTAGTATATTGTTAACGTTTACAAAAAACCTACAAGCCCAATTGTTGGGTATTAAAAATAATTTTGAAAGTGATATTCAAACAAAAAATGGCACTCAATCAATGCTGGCAAAATGTTTTCATACTGTCAAAATTGGTTAAAGAAAAATATAGAAGTTGTGCATGCTAATAAAATTTTTTTACTCCCTCAGTATTTGTATGACAAGTCATATTGATAAGTGTCACGGTACACTCATGCATACAAAGAGAATTTAATAAATAAATTCCTCTCATTTTTGAAGCCTAGATCTTCTAGTCAGGACTTCTTGTATCTGTTATTGTTATTATTTCTGTGGCGTACAGTCTGTGTTCAGCTCTGAAGAGAATAGATATTTAGGCACATATTGACTAACAGTTGGGGCACTAAATTACCCTACTCTGTGTATGTAAATTTCTTTGACTGAATATTAACTTATACAATGTGAAAAATTGACTTTAAAAAAAACTTTAAAAAAAAGAAAGAATAATATTTGAGAAATTAGAACAAGACCAAGGTAAAGAATTCATGACAGCTCCAGACAAAACTTCATTTGTATTATTTTTAGTCCAAATTGACATGCTTAAAGTAAAGAACTTATATGAATCCCAAGTTATATTAACAAGAACCAGTGGGCAGAATTCAGTAACTGTAGCTTTACTAAGTTTTGTCATTGTATGCTTAGTACGGGGTTTGCCTGTACCACAAACTGCTAACATTTCCTAAAGTGAAAAACTCCTGTTACTATGGGTTTCTACAGTCATATAAGCCACAGTTCAGTGTCAGTCAGAAAAGAAATACAAACTAAGATTGTTGATGTGCTAAACAAGACCTTTAAAAAGTTGCCCATTGTTGGCTGTACTGGTGAATCCAATGTTCTTTACAGCCAGAAACTGAGATATTCCCTCAGCAAAGGCTTCCTTAAAACCCTCTATATGATTTTGGACAACTGTTATTCCTTAAGATGCTTCTCATTCCATCTTTCAAAAAATTGATACAACTCAACAATGAAAATAATGACAGAAAAAAAAAAATCTGACTTTGACTATGATATACTAGCTCCAGGTTATAATGATTCTATTAGCATGACAAGCAAATAAACCCTATTTTTAGTGTAGTTTGCGCTGGCTCATATATTTTAACATATAAAGTAAACCTAACAAATAACTTAACAAGTCAACTTCACATTTCAGTTATAATACATTTCCACTTGGATCTTTTTTTTGATAAACTTATTCTAAAGTCTTGATATCAGGAGTCTGTACTTGCCAAAACACGCTCCCAATAACATATATATATTTATATATGCATATATCTGTTATATTATGAAGAGTATTCGCTACAATGATGATTACATAGAATCCCCAATTCACTCACTAATTCAAGTATATTGAACTAATTCAAACATATTGAACATGGTTATGCCCCTGTACTCAGCACCAGTGAGGCCACATCCTGAATATTGTGTTCAGTTTTGGTCCCTTCACTACAAGACACTGAGGTGTCGGAGTGTCCAGAGATGGGAAATAAAGCTGGTGAAGGGTCAGGAGAATAAGTCTTATGCGGAGTAACTGAAGGAATTGAGTTTGTTTTATCTGGAGAAAAGGAGACTGAGCAAATGAACAAACTTTTTAAATAACAAAAAAAATCTTTTATTGTAGCTGTGTGGTATGGTTGAAAAACTGGAAGGAAGGAATGTTGTTCAGTGCCTTTAAGAGGCTTGAAAATGGGACCCATGTAAACTCCATGAAATTCAAAAGGTCCTGCACAAGTACTGGGGCAATCTCAAGCACAAATACAGGCTGGGCAGAGAATGGATTGAGAGTAGCCCTGAGAAGAAAGATTTACGGATGTCAACTGATGAGAACTTCAGCATGACCTGGCAATGTGTGGTTGCAGCCCACAAACCAAACCATATCCTGGGCTACATCAAAAGAAGTGTGGGCAACAGGCTGAGGGAGGTGATTCTCCCCATCTACTTGACTCTTGAGATCCCTTCTGAAGTACTGTGTCCTGCTCTGAGGACACAAGGTAAGAAATACATGGATGTATTGGAGCAAAGCTAGAGGAAGCCGTGAAGATGATCAGAAGAGACCTGGAATACCTTCAGAGACAAGGTGAGACAGCTGAGGTTGTTCAATTGGAACAGAGAAGGCTTCAGAGATACCTTAAAGCAGTGATAGGACAAAGTATAATGGCTTCAAATTGAAAGAAGGTAGAAATAGATTAGATAGTGGGAAGAAATTCTTCACTGTGAGGTTAGTGAGGCACTGGAACAGACTGTCCAAAGAGACATCAATGCCCCATTGCTAGAAGTGCTTAAGACTAAGGTTGCATAGTCCTTTGAGCAACCCAATCTTAGAAGAAGCTGTCCCTGCCCATGGCATGGGTTTTGGAACTACATGATCTTTAACGTCCCATCCAATACAAACTATTCTATGATTCTCTGACTGTGGGCAATTATAAAATGTCTCCCAAAAAATTATGAAACCATAGGGAAAAAAAGTAAAATGACATGCAGTTTAAAAAAATTACAAATAATATGTCATGCATAAATTTTTGTATTTAAGTTCAAGGTTTCTAGGCAATTAAGAAATGAAATTTAAAAATAACTTTCAACTTCAGAGGCAGAAAGCTGAATTTATGGGCTAACAAGGTTTAAAAAGTTTTTGTTAGCTTAAAATCAGCAACCTTCAGTATTGGGAGACTGGATGTGATTACCTAGGAGTTTCTTTTCTGTTCGAGACTCCCATGTATGATACCTGTAACATTCACCTATGTGACACCAGTGAATCTCATATGCTATTTACATACTCCCACATATTCCCTATCCCTTTCTCTCTTATTTTAATTAGATAGTCCAGTTAAAGTATTCTAAAGGGCATTTTTTTTACAGCATTCACAGTTTTAAACATTTGTCAATTTAAAAGGAAGAAAACATCTCCTGAAGAGCATCATATCTTTTGATCATCATTATATTCAATAGTAAAGTTGCTGTTTTCTCCCGAAAGATCACTCCCAGCCTGATTTCTACAGTCATACACATTCATTTACCCATGATAAAATTTGATTTGACATATTACCCTCAGAGTGGCAGTTCCTCAAACTACAGTTTATATAGCTGTGCAGGACGTAGAGAATACACTGTCCATTTTTATATCCATGAACATTTTTACTTCATTATTTCTTTTATTTTTCTATATACTGTTGTACAAATGTAGTGCATTCTTCCATATGAATTATCTTTCTGAGAAGAGTTTTTGTTACTTTTATTTGAAGTATTTTCTTAGTCTGTTGGGATTAGTTTCATTTTTCTGCAACATTCTGTGTTTTCTTTTGCTGTTGCTAATGAAAAGTTATTTTTTAACCTAAATCAGACTAATGTGACCAATCTCTTGACATTTGTGAATATTTTCATAAATGTATTTTCATAACAGTATGGTACTTTATAGAATAAATCATTCATTGCTATATTTGTTTTTAAAAACAATGGGATGACAGATATTATTTTTCCAGATACAGAATTAGTAACATGAAATCTAGTTGAGAGTCAGTTATTAGCAATGTACCTCAGAGGTCAATACTGAGTTCAGTTCTGTTCACCATCAGCATTAATGAGTTGCATAATGGGACAAGAGTGTAATCTTAGCAAGTTTCCTGATGATACTAAATTGGGAGAAGTGGTTGATATGCCAGAGGGTAATCCCAGCATCTAGAGGGACCTTGATATGCTGGAGAATTGGGCTGACAGAGACCTCAAGAAGTTCAACAAGGAGAAGTGCAAAGTCCTGCATTTCAGGAGGAACAACCTCCTACACCAGTATATATTGGGGTCTCCACAGCTGGAATGCAGCTTGTCAGAAAAGGACTTAGGAGTCCTGGCTCCGAGTAGTCCAAATGGAAGACGAGCCAGCCAAATATCCTTGTAGCAAAGGTGTCAAATATTATCCAGTGCTGTGTATAGTAGTACTGTGTCCAGTTCTGGTCTCCCCAGTACAAGTAATGTGAACATACTAGAGAGAGTCCAACAAGGAGTCATGAAGGTGATTATGGGACCCAAGCATCTTTCTCATAAGGAAAAGCTGAGAGCTAGGGCTGTTAAGACTAGAGGAAAGAAAGCTCAGGGGCAATCTCATCAATACCCGAAAGAAGGATATAAAGAAGACTGGCATTTACCTATGTGCTTTCTAACAAAATTAACATCTTAATGCTGTTCAGGGATCAAAAATGAGATGTATCATCGTCATCAGTGCCTCAGATAATAGAATGTATCCCTCAGTAAACTTGTAGGTGATACCCCATGGTGGGGAGAAATCATGTGTCACAGTTTGGCCCAGCTATCACAGAAGCACCACGACAGTCACTCAGTATCCCCATTCATCTCCATCCTCGTTAGGATGGCAGAGGCCTCAGCAAAATGGGAGTAAAAAGATAACCAAGGTTGTGGATTAAGACAAGAGCAGGGAGAGCTCACTGCCAATTACAGTTCCAGGCAAAACAGACTCCAGTACTCGACTTACAGAGGAAAGTAGGAAAGTTTATTCTACAAGAAACAGAACGGAATAAAAGCAAAAAAGGGAGTAGGATGATGAGAAAATTACAACCAGCACTTTGAGATGTTGGAATGGAGGATGTGATCAGTCTCTCACAGATAGGCTCTGCTGTTTCCCTCTTCTCAGATAAGGACAACTCCTGGCATTCTTCCCCTACTCCAACACGGGGTTCCTTCCCCTGGGACACAGTCCTTAATGAACTTCTCTGATGTGGATTGTTCCCAGTAGCTGTGGCTTATGTCAATACAGGGTCCCTCACATGGGACACAGTCCTTGGTGAATATCTCTGATGTGGATTCTTTGCCACGGTTACAGTTTCTGCAGTTATAGGGTCCCTCTCTCAGGACAAGGCCTCTTCTGGGCATAATTTTAAAGAAGAAAATCACTGCTTCTGGCTCAGGGTCTGTAGTGAAGTGATTGAGTCCCTCCCAGGGGACACGGCCACCTCTGGCCATAGTCATTGTCCCTGACTTGGGGCCTTTAATGAGGTGAATCGCTGCCCCTGGTCTGGGGCCAGCTTTAGCAAAATGAGTCTCTGCCCCTGATGTGGGCTCATTATCAAAATGAGTCTCTACCGCCAATGCGGGGTCTTTAAAGAAATGCAAACAAATCTCAGCTTCACCAGTTCTCTCCATAGAATGCAGGGGAGTCTCTGCTCCAGCACACCTCCTCCTCTCTTTCATCACTGACCTTGGAGTATGCATGGTTGTTTCTCTCACTGTTCCTACTCCTTGTACCACCACCAGCCAGAGAAGAAGGAAGAAACAGGAAGAAGAAGGAAGAGTCCTCCTCTTCTGGCTTCTCCTTAAAAAATGATCATGGAGACATCTAATTGGCTCAGCTGCAGAAGTGGGTCTGGCTCAGGGCTGGGGAGAGTTGTGAGCAACTACTTACAGAAGCCATCTTTACAGTCCCTTCCCCCTTACCAGAAAAGGCTGTCATGTCAAACCATGACATCATGTCACTGCAGGATAGGGTTGTCATTCAGAAGGGCCTCAAAAAGTTAGAGGAATGAGTTGTGTGAAACTTCATAAAACTCATATAAGAGAAATGGGAAATGGAAAAACCTCACGAAGCAGACTGGATTGGTAACTAACTGTCCTTGGAAAACCTTTGCAGAAAATGGTGTTGAGCAGTAGGAGGTAAACAAGCCGACCTTAGGAAAAATTGTGTTTATATTGATATCCTTCAATAATAACATAATCTTTCTAGTAGATGAAGAGAAGGCAGTAGTCTGTCCCAATTTTATTAAGGCTTTTGATACTGTCTCTCACGTCATCCTTCTGGACAAGTTCTTCAACTGTTAGATGAGCATGTTCACGGTGTGCTAAGTGAAGAACTAGAAGAAGAGCATAGCTCAAAGTGTTGTGATGAATGGGGCTATCTGTCTGGCAACTGGCCCCCAGCAGTGTTTCTCAGGGTTCAGTTTTAGGGACAGTTGTCTTCAATACTGCTATCACTGATTTGGATGCAGATCATTAACAAGTTTGCTAATGTTACAAAACTGAGAGGTGCTGTTGACTCTCTTGGAGGACAAGAGACATTGCAGAGGGATCTAAATAGATTGAAGCATTGGGCTATAATTAATGGGATGAAATGTAATACATTGAAATGACAGATTCTGCACCTAGGATGGAATAATGCTAGACATAAGTATAAATTGGGAGAACATGGACTGCAGAGTAGCCCTAAAGAAGACAATGTAGAGGTGCTGGTTGACAGCAGGCTCAACATGATTTAGAAGTGTGTCCTGGGAGCCAAGAGGGTAACTACAACTTGGGATGTAATAAACATGGCATAATCATTTGGTCAAAAATATGGCTATCCCACTGTATTCAGTGTCAGTGTGGCTTTGTCTTGAGTACTGTGTGCAGTCCTGTGCCTCACAGTTTAAGAAGGGTAATGAATTATAAGAAAAGAGGAAATAGACTCAAGTTGCACCAGGGGAGGTTTAGATCAGAGATTAGGAAGAACTTTTTCACCAAGAGGGTTATTAAACATTGGAACAGGCTGCCCAGGGATGTGATGGATTCACCACCCCTAGAGATATTTAAAGGATGCTTAGTTAGTGGTGATCTTTAAGATCTTTTCCAACCAAAATGATTCTACGATTCTATGAATGCATCCAGAGGAGGGCAATAAAGCTGGTTAAAGGGTTGGAAGGAATGTCCTATAAAGTGTGGCTAGAGACATTAGAATTTTTGTCTAGTTTGGAAAAAAGGAGATTGAGGGGCAATCTCATTGCTTTCTAGAGTTTATTGAGAAGGGGGAATGGAAAGTTAGATGCTCATCTATTCTTCCTGATTCTGAGTGGTAAGATGCTTGAGAATGGTTCAAAGGTGCACCAGGGGAGGTTTAGACTAAAAATTAAAAAGAGTTTCTTTACTGAAAGAATACATTTGTTAGATAGATGGTTGATGGCCCAAGCCTATCAGTAAGATGCATTTGAACAAAGTCCTTAACATGTTTATGCTTTTGGTCAGCCCTAAAGCTATCAGGCAGTTGGACTAGATGATCATTGTAGGTCACTTCTAATTGATATCTTCTCTTCTCTTCTCTTCTCTTCTCTTCTCTTCTCTTCTCTTCTCTTCTCTTCTCTTCTCTTCTCTTCTCTTCTCTTCTCTTCTCTTCTCTTCTCTTCTCTTCTCTTCTCTTCTCTTCCCTTCCCTTCCCTTCCCTTCCCTTCCCTTCCCTTCCCTTCTCATCATTTTACTACTGTATTTTGGGGTTGTGTGTTCACATGTTTCACAGGGTCATATGCTGCAACAAGCAGCAGATCTTGTGAAATGACTACTTTACTGAAATAACCTGGAACAGCAAGTTTTATTCTATTTCTGGAATTTTGTTTTGAAAATTCACTGCCTTGCCAGTCCATCTCTTTTCTTTAGCATACATTTTGCTTCAACTTACCAATTTTGTATTAGCAGTATACTAGCTAGTGTTAGTCCAGGAGAAAGGAGCTCTTTGTTATGATTCCACTGACTATAAGGTCTAGGTTTATTTCTTGATATCTCACATATTCAGGTAAAGGTAGTTGAAGTAATGTGAGTAGCATCCAACATCTCCTCAGGCTCTTTTAAAACATCAGGACTTTTAGAAAAGTGTTTGCATGTTAATTCCTATTCCTTGGTTTACACTTACTATCCTGTTTATTTGTCAGTTGTTTTTCCATAGTTTAGTTTCTACCTGCCACGCAGTACTTGGAAGAGGAAAATATTTCATTTTGTGTGGTCAAATCAACACTGTAGTAATATTAAATAGGTCAATCTCATGCTCAGTTTGAATTAAATGTAACTTAGCAAAATGAAGTAAAATTCTAATTGCCTAGAAGCAGGAGAAAAATCTGATAATAAATTAGCCTTTACAAGCTTAACTATCCTAACTCTGCTAAACAGAAACAGTTTTTGAAGGTTAACACAACTGACAAAAGTGATTAAGAAAACTATTTGACCTTATTGAAAAGGGAGCACAGAGCTTTTGAAGTCCAATGCAGTCATTACTTTATGTTTCAATGTGTTATAACCCTGAAAAACTACAGTATATGTTAATATATATAGCTAGTAATTAGGGGAAATATATTTTTACCTGCAGAGAGTCTTATAAGATGGCAGAGCTATCACAGATTCATGTGAGCTTTTAGGTTCATCAGACATAGGAATGAATGTAAAGCATCTGCTGGAAATTATTTTAAAAATAATTGGGTTGAAAAAGTTATCTTTGCTGCTGTTCTTGGGAAGAAATCACATGGTGCTTCGTAAACATAGGATTTGGATTTTCGATTAGGATTGAAAATATTTTTTAAACATATATATCCAGTCAAACTAAACAGATTTCTTCATACTAGAAGAAAGAATTTTTCTTTTCTGCAGATTTCCAATGGAAAAGACAAATGTATTTTAATAGTGATGGTAATGTAATGATAGTATTCATTAGGAAATAAGACTTTAATAACAAAACCAAAATATTGATACTTTTTGCTTGCAAACATAATATATTAGTATTCCTCTATTTGGATAAGTTTCTGGAAGAGAGATACTCTATTCCTTTATCTGTATGATTTGTGATAACACTGGTAGCAAAAGCATTACCTAAAAGTACCTCAGATACTTATTTCTGAGATGTAATATCTTTGACCTTTGTAATATTTTAAGATACACATAGTAATTATATGATAACTGTGATCTTTCCTTTCCAAATCACTTTCTTCAGACAGTTTTTGTCATTCTGAAGGACATTTCATAAACAGAATATACACAACAGTATAAAGATATTTATTGTCCAACACAGACATTAAATCACAAGGACTAGAAAACTCCTAAGCTAAGCATTAATATATTCACTATTTCTGCAGGCCAGACAGCCAGAGTCAGCTGAGAAAGTCAGGGTCTCTGACCTCTGGTCTCCTGACTCTGACTTTTCACTTGGGATTTTCCCAGGCTTTCACATCAGTCTTTCTCCTTGTGAATCCTTGAGTTGCTACTACTTTCTCTGCAATTATACTTTTTTTTCCTTGTTCTGTGTATCTTACTTTTACAGACTTTCTCACAAGTTAATGTCTATTAGTAAAACTAAGTCAAGGTCCCAGAACCATGTGGTAGTAAACTAGGGCATAGATTACAGACATCAGAGCCCTAGGGAGAAGAGTTAGTGAAAAATAGGACATCTCTGTACTAGTTTTCTGAAAGGAAGTTTATTTTGGAGATCACTGTGCAAAATGTGGATAATCATGAATAGTATATTATCTTATTAAAAAATCAAAGATGTAGTGGCAGAATTCCATACAAAATTTTAAAATGTATTTATGATGTTCTTACTAGATTACTATAGCTTGTTAGAGGGAAAGGTTGAGTATATATTTAAAATAGCTTCAGAAAATTTAAGATGTAAGGATTCTAAACTAAAATTCTAGAAAACTAAAAATATTCATTTAAGTTTCCCCCAAACTCACCAACTAAATATTTAGACACCTTGACACGGAAAATATAAAACTGAAAATTATAGTGTTTCTAAGATCTATCCACTCAGCTAATGAAATCAAGAGATTGACACAAATCTCCAAATGCAAGCAAATGGGAAGCTTGATTATTGAAGGGATGGAAAAAGACAACCTTGATAAGTAGTCCTGGGTGGTTCTGGCTGATGATAAATTTTTACTTATTGACTCTTAATGACTGATTTAAATTCCTTAAAACCTACTGAGGAATTTTGTTTAAAGAAAAATGAGTCTCTACAACAACTATCCAATTCTTTGACCAACTTAATACCTTATTTGAGAGCAGAAAAGTAAGCATTCTTACCTCTGCTCTGGACACTGTTTTCCTTCGTCTTTGAAGGATGCTAACACTGTTCATCATTACTAGTCTGGACAGTTTCCTTTGCTTACTTGTCACTCAGTTCCAAATAAGTTGTTTTACATCATTAGAAGATTTTGAGAGTTCTGAGGGGTTTTTGTACAAACTCTGCTGATAAGTTGGGGTTTTTTTTCAATATTGACTTCTAACCTCATAAAATTTATCCTTGAAATTTTCATTTTTTAATCTTTTGGATCCTATCTTAACTGTTCCTTATTCCTTAGAATTGGTATATTTATAGGCAATACATTTTTAGACCAAAAAGTCAGTGCCTTCTCCTTATGGGTTTTTTTCATACATATAGCCTAAAAATTATTAAAACTCTGCCACAGATCAACAAAAGTTTTTGGCAGCATTCTGGAAAAAAAAGATCTTCACCTAGCTTAATTTCTGAAGACAGAATCATCTTCTTCCATGTTTCCTGCTCTTCTGCAGTACTTTTCTCCCCAAACCAGTATTTAAATAATGTTAGACTTGTACATTACCATTGTATTGAAAAAGAAATATAAAAGAGAAAAATGGAACTTATTTTTCACAGAAACACAAACATAGATTAGGTGTTCTGGTCTCTGTTTCTCCAGTATATGCCTTTTTGTCTTTCTCAATCCCACTGAAATCTAACTAAATATGTCTACTTTACAGAAACCTACCTAAGAACTGAGGTCCCATTGTAGTTAAGATCATATTATAGGCAATTCATCTGATATATCTTAAATATTTATTTTAAGATGGGATGAATCTTGTCTAAGTTTTACATAATTTTTTCCATTGCCTATGCAGTGAGACCCACATGTCTAAGATATAAAATACAAAAATTGAGGTAATAAATGTTTAGATAAACTGAGGTAATACACTTTTGTATGTCAATATAATGTAACTTTCAGATTCCTTCAGTATATCTCATATCTTGTCATGTGTCCCTTTTTTAACTTGTGTTACAAATAGTAGTCTGATATACCTGTACTAGGTATATCACAATGTAAGGTATAATTTCTCTTCTCTTCCTAGTTTACAGAGATAGGAAAACATATACTCAGTAAGTTCCTAGTTCAGCAATGCTTTTTAAACTTATTACTCAACACATGCTTAAATGTAATTGAACTTCATGCAGGTAACAACAATCTTGAATAAAAAGATTTAGTATACTATTATGCTTCATATTAACACTTGAGACTATATCATAATAATTATCTATTGATGTGATATCATATATCAATTTTAAGAATTTATATTTCAGTAGTAAGTTTCTGTCTTTATTTTAAACTACTTATCTCATTTTATCTATGCTTACATATAAAACGTGAAATAAAAACAACGAAAATAAATCTGTCACACAAGCAAAAAAAAATCATGACTACAACAAAAATAGCTAAACATTTCTCATTATAGATCTGATTTTCCCAAAGTGTACAGAATCACATCTTAAGCTGATGCCAGTATGTATCAGAAGATAAACATATTGTGGAGAAGGAGAACATAATTAAAAAGTGATTGTATCTTGCAGAGAATAAAAATCGAACTGCTGGTTCAGACTGCACTAGAAGTTTAGAAATATAATTTCATGTTCTCACACTTCTGCAAAACATGCTTTTATTATAGCTCAGGAGGTTTTGATAATAACACCAGGGAAAACTTGATAACTACAGGATGGATTGAGAGATGGATTATGTTTACAGCTGTTTTCTGTCTGCTGGCATGTACTTTTGTGAGTGTGTAATCAAATTAATATATCAAGAATTCTATAGCCATATAAGACATTAATGAATGTGAGATGATGATAAATGGGGTTTCATTGTCTAAACTCCTTGTTCTAAAAGGCTATGCTATCAGAAGTATCTGTCTCATGAAACTATTTTTGTTCATAAAACAAGTTCTTGAAAAAATGCATCAACCAAACCAAAATGATTATGATAAGCACTCATGATTGTGTAAGACATAAAGAAGCATTATTAATTGTGTTAAAGAATATATTAACTAAGAGTTTGCTTGTTATAAAAAGCATTTGAAAGACTACGAAATCCTTAGTGTTCCTTCTTCATCTATCACTAATTTCTGTCCTATCAACAGGTGCTTTTATACACATTAGAATTTGCACGTTTCCAATTTATAAGCAAGTGGTTTAGCCCCTGATGAGGTGGGAATTGATGATGCTGCACTCTGGATGACAAAGTTACCATGACAAAGTTACTGAATACCTTTCACAGTGGAAAGCAGAAGGGTTATTTGATTTGATCTAAGGACCTTACAGTGTGCTTATTCCCATAGTGTCATACAACAATGAAGTGGCACCTAGAATATTGGCTGATCACTGTTTCAGTGCACTTTCTCTCCTTAATTGCTTTTCCTCTTGTCCTTGTCTTTCTTTTCAGGATTATTCCCATTACCAATACAGAGCCACAAAACAAACAAACAAACAAAAAGTGTGAATGCATGTTTAGTAGCTCATGTCTGTCTTTAAACTGGTGGAAGAATATTGTGGTGGACACTTAGTTCTTATTCCGTAGGAAACGTAATTTAACAAACTCTTGTTGGGAAAAAAGATACATAAAATTCTGTAGCTTTCTTGTCTGTCCCCATTGTATCCAGATTCTGAGATAAATTCATGTATCTGTGAGTACACTCTAGTGCAGAGCAAAGACATCTTGTGTCCACATAATCAGTGTTCTGTTGGCTACTTTGCTGTATACATAAAATATGTATACATAAAAAAGATACATGGGAAATTTCTTCCAAATAAAATATAATTTTATCAAAAAAAAAATAGTTTCCAAATATTTTCAACACCGTTACACTGTGGTTTGGTTTTGTAAGGTTTTATACTTATATACATCCATAGGCTGTATCAGGATCACTTTTTATCTCATTATCACTTAGTTACTTACTATATATATCAAGAGGAGTCACACATATCAAAGCAGCTATTTTAAGATACCAAATCATATGTGTATATGCACATACACACACATTCACACACAGATCAAATAGACTATCTTTTTCCCAAAAAATATCCCAAAAGAGAAAGATATTTTTTTCTCAAAGGTGAAAAATCTGATAAGTCATATTTTATATGAACATTCTGTTTAACATTCATTTCTGTGTGTTAAGTATTAAAAGTAAGATTTTGTAGATGATGTTGGTCATTGAGTGAGTTCTCTAAGTCTATTATCTAATGCTGAGCTTGAGATTGCCCAAATTAACTAGTGCCTCTGTTTGTAAGTAATTACTTCTTCTAGCTAAATATAAATAGTTTCCTGCATGCAAGTGCCATAGCTGTCTAAATACAAGTATATGCACATGCACTCCATCTAAGTACCTAGACAGTTCTTGCATAAGCTCCATCACAACTCATAATTCAAATGGAAAAGGACTAAATGATACCTAAATGGTAGTTACAATCTAGTAGTCATGTTCCTATTGTAAATAAGCTTTGACTTTTCTTTGAGTCGCAGCAGTTATTTTCAGTTATTTTCAAAATTATTCAAAAACTTCCTGGGGAAAAAAAAGATTCTTTACTCTTCTTAGTACCAGAGCGTTCAAAAGCATAAAAGAATATAATATAAGCTACAGACCAACCTGAAAAAGGGATATGCTTCACCTAGCTAGGAAATACTTAAAAGAAGATACTTTATGTGATCTGAAATCACATGGTTTTCTTTGTGCTGGTTGATGCTGTTACAGAGGAAAGATGCTGTGTACTTAGGAAAAGAAGGCAAAAGGTTGTTACATGTCAAAATCTTCTATAAAGCAAAAGCAAATACATGTCATATGCAGAGGTAAGCATTTGTTAGTCCAATAATGTTTTAACATTAATAATCCTGACTATTTAATGCAGAAAGGCCTCATTAACAATGCAACAAAAAATATTATTCACAAAATCACTTAGATATTCCTAGTAGCTACTTCTGTTCTCAGTTACTGTGCTCACATCTAAGAAATGTCCCTTGGGATCTGGAAGTCAACATTTACTCATTCCTTGAGAAGAAAAAATGGTAAAGGAGGTTGTGATAAGCAGTCAGTGCCTTGTCCTCTTTGCTGAGAGGAGTTTTAATGATGGAGGCTTCTTCTTCCTCTTACTAGGGGAAACATGATGATAGTGTGAATATTTTCTCTTTAATCTTGGAGATTGTGATTATTTTTCTGTTTTCATGACACATTTCATTTCTTTCAACTGAGCATTGGGCTCAAGAATGAGGAAAAAGTGTTCAGACATACACCTATTGATAAATATCCATTCCCATATATAAGCAACTAAATGCTTTACAGAAACCAGTGATTTTGCTCTTACTATCTGATAGACAGACAGGAGATGTCAAAGCATTCACTAACTCCATTTTATCAATCATTTGGGGATATTTGAAAATGAAAATCTAATTCCAACACAGAAAGTGAAGGTCAAGGTTCCACCAAGGTCCAAGTTTTCAGATGCTAGCAACTTGAGGCTTAGCTCTTTATTCAGGGTGTAGATTAGTGCAGAATAGACTTAAAACTGATTTCTGGAAAAGTAACTTTTTAAATATGTGTAGAAAAAAAATATATTTTAAACTCACCAGGTTTTTTAAAACTTTTAATTCAAGGGCTTGAACAGAAAAAAGCAGTTACAGGCAAAGTGTATACGTTCAGGATAACATGCTGTTTGCTGTATTTAGATAGTACTTAAATACAGTTCCATTATGCTGCCTTTTTGTGACAATCCAGAATAGTTCACAACATAGTTATATTTACATTGAATTTATATTGTAGGCATTGGTTCAGTTCTAGAAAGTTTGAGAGATGGTGATATTTGCAATGTTCAAGAGCTCTTCAAGTCACAAAGTAATAATTCTCTCTTACCCGTATGGGAACTAGTATAATTTTACGAAGATTCTGATTTAGTTTGGTTTTTTAAGACATCAAATTAAAGCTTTATTTTTTTATTCTAATTCTACCAAAGTAGAAGCAATAAAAGATAACTGTAGATCTCACTAAAATGAGAGTCTTTTGGTAAACAGTATAATTCTCTATACCTCCTTGCTTTTTTATCAGTCAGTTATTTAGAACTGGAATCCTTCCAAAACTGAGAGTCATAGACGCATTATGATAAAGTCAGTTGCAGTATACATTTCATCTTACTTTTCCCTATATCCTAGGCTATCATTTAAGGAAGAACAAGAAGTTTGATTAAATATGTATTGAGGGTCTCCTCCACATTGTCAGTCCAGGACGATGATAAATGTGAGAGGCTTGCCAGCAGTATGGCTGCTCCTTTGATCTCTGTCTGTTTTTCAGCTCCCAAGAAAAAAAGTCTCTTGATCTAATGTTTATACACACTGTATTCAGTGTATATAGACATTTTGTGTTTGAAAGGATTAAAATGGTAAACTAGATGATGAAAAAAATGTACCAAAAAAAAAATTGACATGAAATCATAAATTATGTTACTCTGCTCTACAAATGAAAAATTATAAAGATATGAGATACAGATCAAACAGGTCGTTCCCATAAATATATATTCCTATATTGTCTTAATAAAATGTCCTCACCAAAAGTGGCGTTGAAATAAACAGGAACATCATCTTATACCAAGTGGCAGGTAAGACAGTACTTTCTCTATGTTTATGAATTTTGGTTTGGTTTTGAGGTGCTTTGTGCATGTTTTTAATTTTACATTTATATATATTTACGCCAATGAACCAAGCTTAGAGACTCTTCACTACTTTTTTACAATGGTAAAATTTCTTAGTATTTTAACTAAAATGATTCTCATATATCAAATCAGAAGTTGGATTTCAATGGAGAAGCTAATCTACATATACTCTGTACATCCATATTACATGACTTGCTTGACTTGAAAACCAAGATCTTATTTTCTAGATTGTCTTTTCTAACACCATGTGTGTTACTGTGGGAATCCTAAGTCTTTACCTCAAATAGTTTATAGTTAGATACATCAGTCCAACATAATCAACTTAAATATGTGAGTAGACTGGCTGAATCAATGACACATACACAGGTGTTTATTTATAATGTGTAATAGTTGCTGGGGAAATAAGTAATATGAGCCAAAACACAGTAACTACACAGTGACAAATAAAGGGAAAAAGAGACATTTTGAACAAAACTTTAATAACCCAGTATTACCAGTATACCACCTGTTCATAGATAAAAGCCTGTTACAGTTATTGCATTTGGATCTGTTACTCTGATATAGTTTAATATAGTTGTAATCACAAAAACTTTGAGGAATGGACACTGTTACTGACAATGCAATGAAGATAAGATTGTTCTTGTCCCCAATCCTTGAAGGTTTGTGTGCTCTAAGCACAGGACTACGTGATGTCAAAGGAAACAATTTTGCATGACCAAATACAAAGACATCATAATTTGAAGATACAGTCTAAAGGGAACCTTTCAACAACATTCAGCAACAAAATTTATTTATTAATTCAATTTTATATGAATTTAAAATATAAAAGTTATTAAACCTCTGCAGACTTGCAAGCTTACATACAAATATACTAAATACTTGTGCAGAACCATGTCTGGGAAGTCCAGGACAAACGCATGTTCTGCCTCACGTTCATGTCATCCGTATCTGCTGATACCACATTAAAAGTCGACCTGACACTAATTTTTGGAAACTTGGCCTATTTATTTACCTAGTCATACAGTAGAGTAAACAAAAAAAGAAAAAAATTTGCTTTCTACGCAAAAACTCTGTGCAAAAATTGAACACTAGCAGTAAGTCAGCAACTGTGTAAAACTAAATCCCTTTGCAACATTTTCTGCATCATTAAAATCACATATAATTATACACATAATTATTCATTTATATCTGTATGTGCATATTAAAATATAAATCCATATATATTTATATGTAAACAGAAATAAGAAAATAAAATAACAGAAATAACCTCTAAAGGTCCCTTCCAACCTTTACCATTCAATGATTCTATGATTCTATGATTACAGAAATTTCTTCACCTTAAAAACAATAAAACCTCCTTGTAACAGCCTTGAATACAGTGAAATGTCTTTCCTGTATCAGGGAAACTGACAATTAACTATTGTTTCAGTAAAGGAAACCTCAGTTACAGTCCAGTCACTGGGGGAGAGAGGTTGTGTGTATAAAAGGAATAAAGAATACATATTATGGAAAATATACATTTTATATACATTTTCCATAATATGCTTTAACGTCTTTACCTTCCTGTCATTTAAAAATGCAAGAAACAATACTTCTGCCATTAGACCAACTGTTGTTTCAAACGTAGGTTTCATCTTGGAAGACAAGAAGGGAAACTTCAGGTTGGAGGATAGTTTCTTTCCATGCCACTGTCTCTCCCTTCTCACTTCTTCTACTCTCAAAGAAGGGATGAATCAGTCTTCAGAACAGATGAACTACTCACTTGCTGCTCTTTTGACTGAAAGAAACTTAAATAGCCAGTACAAACTAAATGTCCACTTTTTCAGATAATACAATCAAGAACTAACTGATCTGCTTTGTAACATAAATGGGTGTTATGTCACTCCATTTAATTATTTCAGGCAAAACCTGGACCTTTCATTAATCTCCATTTTGAATAAACAGGATATAGGAATGTTTTCATAATAAAATGTTTATTATTCTGTAAAATTATATTATTAATGTGTTATTAATGTATTATTACGTAATGTATTAATGTATGAATGCATTATTAATTATTTAACACCACTTTTAAACAAACAACAGTGTTTACTTCCTTCACTTGGTAAATACACACATCCTCAAAATACTAAAGAAAGCAATTCAATTGTTATACTTTGCGTTCCTTTGTTTAATAATCTTCACAATAGTGTTATAAAAAACAGTATTGCGATCAATTTTATGTATATTATAGCTGTACAGGGGCACTGTTGCAAGACTGCACTGTTGATACAGAACCATGGATGTCTTAAAATTATATACACTCATTTTTCCTCACATTATATACACTCATGTTTCCTAACATAACATTTTAATTATAGTCTATACACAAGAACTGTATATCTCAACATTTATATTAATTTTCTGCAGACCAAAATTGAAATTCAGATTTATTAAGGAAAAGTATGTTTTAAAAAAAAATTACAGAAAACTGAAAAAAGTGGAAAGAGTTTAGTAATACAGTGTGAGGCTTTAATCAATGATATCATAGCTTATCTGTGAGATGTAGGAAAAAAAATATGACTCTCTAGTTTTCCTCAGGGTTCAACCATTCTGGAGCTGTCAATTTTTTTAAACCTAAGCCTTCACTGAAATACAATCAAGATTAATTCAAAATTAATTATTTGATATCACAGACTGCAAGAACCTAGGATACAAAGAAAGGAAGATTCTTTCAAAATCACTGAAAAATACCTGTATTATTAAACTTTGAAAAAATTACCATGAGAGTGTTGCTAAAAAGATAAGATTTTATATGTTTTGCTTCAGTCAAAAATTCTAGTTTTAGCCTCACCAGCATTCAACTGTGCAACGCATTAGAGAATCACAGAATAATTGAAAGTGAAAGAGACCTCAGGAGGTCGCCTGGTCCAGCTCCACTTCTCAATCAGAGCTTGCACCTCTCCTTATCGAACTTCATGAAGTTCCTGTCAGCTCATTTCTTCAGCCTGTTGAGGTCCTTCTGGATGTCACAATCACCCTCTGGCATATCAGACATTCCTCCATTTCCTTTCACTTGAGAGTGAGAAGCTCATTAAGGAGGATGTTGAATTCAAGACTGGACTCAGTACTGATCCCTGGATTACACTGCTAGTTGCTTGCCTCCAGATAAACTCCTTATCTCTGATCACAACCCTCTGGCCTCACCCATTCAGTCTGTTTTCAGTCCACTTCATTGTCTGCTATAAAGCTCATACTTCATCAGCTTCTCTATGGGCATGTTCTGAGAGACATTGTTGAAAGTCTAGGTAGACAATATCCTCTGCTCTCTCCTCATCTATTAAGCCAGTCATTTCATTGTATTTCATTGTTAAGTTGGTCAAGCATTACTTTGCCTTAGTGAATCCATGCTGACTTACGAGTTTGTTGTTCTTCATGTGCCTGGAAATCATTTCCAAGATCAGTTGTTCATTCACCTTCTTAAGGATTGAGGTTAGTATGTCCAACTTGTAGTTTTCTGGATCTTCCTCTTGACCTTTTTTAATACAGGAGTGACATTTGCTTTACTCCAGTCCTCATTCCATCATTCCAATTGCCATGACTGTTCAGAGATTATAAAACTGGCCTCACAATATCTGCCATCTCACTTGACACTCACAAATGCACCCCATCAGACCCCAAGGACTTATACATCTCCAATTTTTAAGTATTCTTGGACCTAACTCTGTCCCACCAAGTGCAAGTCTTCCTTTCTCTAGACTTGTCTTGGTTTGCAGAGCCTTGAAGACTTTAGTACCTCAGTCTTTTCCATGATCTGTGTCACCAGAGTGCCTGACCCATTCATCAGTAAGCCCACATTTTCCCTAGTCTTGCTACTTATGTACTTATGGAAGCCCTTCTTGTTGCCATTCATATCTACTAACAGATTCAATTCCAAATGGTCTTTGGCTTTTCTAACTGTATCACTGCACACTTGAACAATGTCTCTGTATTTTTACCAGGTTATCTGTCCCTGCTTTCACACTCCCTTTTATGTTTTTCACTAGGCACTCCTTGTTCATCTGTGCAGACTTCCTGGCATTTTTGCCTTACTTCATGATTGCTTGGATGGTCAGTTCTTGGGCTTGGTGGATGTGACCTTTGAATATTAACCAGCTTTCTTGGACTCTTCTGGTCTCTAGGGCTTTATCCTGTCAGACTCAAGTGGATTCCTCAGTAGGCCAATCTGCTATTCTGAAGTCTAGCCTTGCAATCTTGCTTTTTACCCAGCTCTCTTTTCTTAGGCTCCTGAACCCCACCAGCTTGTGGACAGCATAGGCAAGTCTACCTTCAACCTTCACATCCCCAATGAGTTTTTCTTTGCTTGTATGTGTGAGGTACAGCAGATCACCGTTCCTTGTTGATTCCTCTGTCATTTTTGTCAGGAATTTTTTATCAATGTCCTCCAAGAACCTGGATTGCTTTTCTGCTGGCTTTATTGTTCCTCTGGCAGATATTGGGGTGGTTAAACTCCTCATGAGGACCATAGCCTGTGAATGTGAGGTTACTTCTAACTGCCTGTAGAAGGTCTCATCTACTTGCTCCTCTTGGTCAGGTGTCCTATAGTAGTTACTCACTGCAATGTCACCTATACTGATCTTCTCTTTAATCCCTACCCAAGAGCTCCAGGTATTTCAAATGTTTTTTCACATATACAGTAGCTCCATCTCTTTTTTTGCCCAGCCTGTCCTTCCTACTGAGCCTGTATCCTTCAGCTGTAGCACTCCAGTTATGCAAGTTGTTCTGCCATGTCTCATGATCCCAACCAGATCGTAGTCATGCAACTGCACACAGATCTCTGACTACTCCTGTTTACTCCCCATGCTGCATGTGTTAATGTACAGATACTTTAGACAGGTACTCCAACATACTGATTTCCTAGCAAGGATCTGAGAGTTTCTCCATAATGGTATCTTCTAGGCACTTTCTTGCTTACATGTAAGTGTTTGAGGTGACCTTAGTTAAGATCTCTTTCCATGATTTTGTATTACCTAGTGTTCACAGCAACCTAGTCCCTTTTCTTGTCAACCCTGTCCTCACAGGGCTATCAATAACTCTCTCCCACATTCCTATTCCTAGTTTAAAGTCCTTCTTTTCTGATCAGTCATCCTACTAGGAAAGACACTTTTGCCCTATGTAGTGAGGTAGAACCCACCTCTTCCCAAAAAGACACAGAGTCTTGAACTGGGAACTGTAATCATAGAAACCAAAAATAGGGGTTGCCAACAATTGTGCACATGCAGTCTCAGTCCTCTGCTTCTCACATTCTTTTTACCCAGTGACAGAATCGAGTTGAAAATCATCTGAGCCTCCATGCCCCAAAGATCTATAGTCAAGACTGATACTCTCCAGGTTGCCTCTGAGACCATCATTGGTGCATATATGGAAGAATATCAGGGAGTAACAGAGAGTTAGTCAAGCTTCATTCATCACTCCACAATAACCTGGACCTGAGCCCTCAGGAAGCAGTAGACCTCTATGCAACAGGTCAAGTTGGGTGCCTCTGTCCCCTGTGGAAGAAGTTATCCACTGTCAGTTGCCACTTCCTCCTGATGTTCCTTATGGCTTAGGATTAGTTGCCCTAGATGCTCTACTTGAAAGCAGCTTTGAGGACAGTGAACCTGTTCAGTAGCTGCAAACTTTCAGGTGTAGTTGGAGCTTTCCTCTTAGTGTCAGAAGGCACCAGCTTCCAGCTTCTGCCTTCCTCAGTTTCCATTTGTCATTTCTCTAGAGACAGGCTCCATAGCTGAGTTCCAAAGAAGGAACATTGTGTAATACCAGCCCACACAACTTTTTTGATACATAAGTCACTTCACACTATGTATAGTGACACTGCCTGCCTTTACTGGCTAATGAGAGTCACTGTGCACAGATAACTTATATCAGGCAATAGGATAGTCGACCCCATTGTTCTCACTATATTCTCAGTTTGTCATTGAAATGTATGCTAAACACTATTGAGAGGAAAAAAGCAACTTGTTTTAAACTTATCCATTTTATAGGTAGTTCCATTTTCATGCAAGTAGATCTAAAAAAACACACCTGAAGATTCAGATCAAAAATAGTAGGTAAAGAGCTAATGAAAGTAAAAATTCTTTTAATGTTTCCAAATCAATAATGTACCCACCTGTAAAACTACAGAAAAGGAGTAGGTACTAAAGATCTTAAGTAGTATATTTATTTTCAGACTTATTTAACAAATGTACACTGAATGATTCATTGACAGATATATCCTATATTATGCATTTGAACTGAACCAAGTTCAAAACTATCAGCTTCAGTCTACCCCTGGAGCTGAACTGAAGCATGTTTCCCTGCTATGCTAAATACTTTCCAAACAGAATAGATTAGTTTCCCACTTTCCATAGTTAAAAAGTCACTGTATTTATACCAAGTGGAATATGAATGAAGAAACAAAAAAAGAATAATTCAAACATCAATGTATTTATTATTCCAGTTCTGTTGACATCCACTTTGCTGGTCTTCCAGGCCACAGTGCCTCTTTCAATTCTAAATATACAGACAAATTCTCCTGGGCACAATTGTGTTCAAGTTTCGAAAAGAATAAGGATCCCACATATCAATGCTTTCTGTATGGAAATATTTCTTGTCACACAAAATGGATCTTTTTACTGTCTGACTGTCAACCCCTTCCTGATCAAACCAGACAACACCAGCTTCTGCTGCTTTTCCAGACTCTTGGCAGGGTCACCTCACATCTGCACTTCTTACATTTACAAGTACACAGATTCCAAAGCTGTCAGTGGATGGAAATAGATTTTAAATCCAGAGTGAATACGAATGGATTCTCCATAAAAGGCTTGTATTTCTACGTCAAGTGATAGGGCTGCTAGTACAGAAGCTTCCATTTCACACTTCCTTGTTTCCAACAACATCACTGAAGACTATAAATCATAGAATGATAGGGGTTGGAAGGGACCTTTAGCGATCATCTAGTCCAATTCCCCTGCAGAAGCAGGGTCACCTAGATCAGGTCACATAGGAACATGTCCAGGCAGGTCTTGAAGACCTCCAAGGAAGGAAACTCCACAACCCCTCTGTGCAGCCTGTTCCACTGCTCCATCACTTTCACAGTGAAATAGTTTTTTCTTATATTTAAGTGGAACTTTTTGTGTTCCAGCTTCATCCCATTACCCCTTGTCCTGTTGCTAGCTACTATAGAAAAAAGGGATGGCCCAACCTCCTGACACCCACTCTTTAGATATATTTATATATTTTTTATTATTTATTTTTTATTATTTTTATTTACAAATGTTAATAAGATCACCCCTCAATCTCCTCTTCTCCAGACTAAACAGCCCCAGTTCCTGCAGCCTTTCCTGGTATGAAAGATGTTCCATTCCCCTGATCATCTTGGTGGCCCTGCGCTGGACTCTCTCTAGCACTTCCCCGTCATTCTTGAGCTGAGGAGCCCAGAACTGGACACAGGACTCCAGATGAGGCCTCACCAGGGCAGAGTAAAGCGGGGAGAAGAACCTCCCTTGACCTGCTGGCCACACTCTTCTTGATGCATCCCAGGATGCATCCATGTATGGTCCTCATGTCCCCATGGTAAATAGATGTAAAATTTCTTTATCAAATAAGTAAGTGAAAAAGAATAAACAATATTTTATTTTCCTTAGGATACTTTTCTACATAAAAAAAAAAAAAAAAAGAAGAAGCAGGGGCTGGAACCTCCTGTACTGCTTTTTCTTTCCTCTTTGTCAAAGGAAAATTTCAAGCAAAAAACTGTTTCTGGGTTATTGTTTCTGGTTATACACTGTCATATGGCAGTGCTTTCAGTAGCTTTGGATTACAGTATACAGTATTGGCAATGTAATACAATCCATCCATTCTTTATTATATCTCACTATTCCAAAAAAAGTTACAACATTAAAGTTCAGTATTAGTTTGGTTTGGAACTCATTAGTCTTAACTACTTGTTTACTCTGGATGCTGCAAAACTATGATCTTACATTTGTGATGTGAGATTGACACCCTGACAACTGAACAGAATTTCATAGCATTTCAAGCACAATTGAACTTTTAAAATAAAACCAGATTGTCATTAAAATAAATTTATTTGAGTCAAAATTTAACAGTTTCCAAATTTTTCTATGGAAGAATTCCCAAAATTGCCAGACTTTTAACTGCTGCCTTTAAAAAAAATACACAAGGACAATTAAAAAATGAAGTCTGAATAGTTAGAAGGAAATAAATGTTTTCTTATTTTACCAAATCAGGAAACAAACAATATTGTGCAAAATTTTTTTTAAGTAACTGGACAAAAAGCATTCTTAGAGAAGAAAAAGCCACTGTCGTTAGATCCTCTGGAGTCCAGCGCTGCTAACAACTCAAGACATGACTAGAGGTCTCCTAAATCTGTGCTTGGTCAAAAGCAGCCATCCAGGGAGTCAGATACAATAGAGTCCTTTAAATGATCAGCAAGCAGAATGATGGTACATTGACTGTGACCTCAGTAACAGAACTTGAACAATTTGTTTATCTGTGAGGCAGCCTGGAATGAAATGACAAACCATTATGTACCTGAAGCACGCAAATCCCTTGGAACATTATCAAAGATATAACTATGGATACATCAGGAATATAATTTGGATAAAGAGAGTATTTCTAGATTATACATTTTGCTACAGGAAGAATCAGTGCACTCATTAATGAGAAGGCACTACAGGACTGTGAGAAAAACAGTGTCAACAAAATTCAATTGGCTTTTGTTTAAAGCCTTGAGAAAGACAAGTGGCAGCCAAACCCTCACCTCAGACTGAACTACTGAATGCCGCCTGCATGAAAAAAAGGCTACTTGACCTACTTTTATCTTCTGGATAAAAAACAGAGATTTCTGTCTGCTGATGACTATTGCATTTCCAAATCAAGTGACCTTTATTTCTTCTAAAAATAGCTGTTTCAAATCTGTCCTGGGTGATGAAGTCTGAATTACAATATGGCCTGAGGGAATTATGAGTTCTCCCCTGACAGCTGATTAGAAAAATGTAGAAGTTATTTAGCCATCATGTGGCATAAAGTGAGTCCAAACAATAAGAACAGATATGTTCACCAGGACACCCATATCTGTGGATGATTTTTCCCGTATAACTCCATTCAAGCATCAGTAGAATAGTATGAAAGTTTCAAGACTATTTAGCAATCTCTGACATGTCATGGTATTCATTGATGGAGATGGCAGTGGGTCAAAACTCAGAATTTCACTGAGATTCTCTGTGAGGGGTATAAGTTGACATTCTGTTAGACTGAAGATGAGCTCCTACAAGCACTGAAAGAAAAACTGCAAAGTCACATTTTATCTTCCATTCCAAAACAGAAATAGTTCATCTTCTCATCATATTATAACTTAAATTATTTATTATACTAGGTTATTTGATAATTTCTGCAGTACTGTTCCTTGAAGAGTCCAATAATGAGCTGGTAAAGCTTTACAGAAAAGGATAGTTTCTTCCTCTGAATCACAGAATCACAGAATGGTAGGGGTTGTAAGGGACCTTTAGAAATCATCTAGTCCAATCACCCCACTAAAGTAGGTCCACCTCAATCAGCTCACACGGAAATGCATATATATGGGTTTTGAAAATCTCCAGAGAAGGAGACTCCACAGCCTCCCTGAGCAGCCTCAGAGTGAAGAAATTTCTCCTTGTGTTCAAGTGGAACTTCCTGTGTTCCATCTTGTGCCTGCTACCCCTTGTCCTTTCACTGGCCACTACAGGAAAAAAATAGATTTTCCTTGTCCTTTGACATCCAGTCCTTAGGTACTTAAAAATATTGATAAGGTTCCCCCTCAGTGTTCACTTCTTCAGGCTCAGGTCTCACAGCCTTTCTTTGAAAGAGAGATGTTCCAGTCCCCTCATCATCTTGGTAGCCCTCCTTTGGACTCTCTCCAGAAGTTCTCTATCTCTCTTGAATTGGGAAGCCCAGAAGTGGACACAGATGTACTCCAGATGTGGTCTTAATAGGGTAGAGCAGATGGGGATAATAATCCTTCTCAACCTGCTGGCCATACTCTGCTCTATGACTCATAGAACTCCATTGGCCTTCTAGGCCACAAGGCCAGATTGCTAGCTCATTTTTAGTTTGCTATCCATCATAACTCCCAAGCCTCTCTCTGCAGAGCTGCTCTCCAGTGTGTCACCCCCAGCCTGTATGGGTGCATGGAGTTGTTCCTCCCGAGCTGCAGGGCTCTGCACTCCTTCTTGAACCTCATGAGGTTCCTCTCTGCCTAACTCTCAAGCCAGTCGAGATCCCGGTGAATGGCAGCACAGCCTTCTGGAGAATCAGCCAGTCCTCCCAGGTTGGTGTCATCAGCCAATTTGCTGAGGGTACCCTCTATCCTCTCATGCAGGTCGTTGACAAAGATGTTGAACAAGACTGGCCCCAGAACCAATCCCTGTGGAGCTCCACTGGCCACAGGTCTCCAATTCAATTCTGTGCTATTGATCACCACCCTCTGGGCTCTGTCATTCAGCCAGCTCTCGATCCACCTCACTGTCCACTCATCCAAGCCACACTGCTTGAGCTTTCTGATGAGGATATTATGGGAGACAATGTCAAAAGCCTTGCTGAAGTCAAGGTAGATGCCATCCGCTGCTCTCCCCTCATCTAGCTAGCCAATTATGCCCTCATAGAAGGCTATCAGGTTGGTCAAACAAGATTTCCCCTTGGTGAATCCATGTTGACTCCCTCTGATAACCATCTTTTCCTTCATATGTTCAGTGATAACATTCAGGATGAGTTGTTCCATCACCTTTCCAGGGATGGAGGTGAGGCTGATTGGCCTGTAGTTTCCTGGGTTGTCCTTCTTGCCCTTTTTGAAGACTAGAATGACATTGGCCTTTCTCCAGGCACCTCGCCTGTCTTCCATGATTGTTCAAAAATGATGGAGAGAGGCTTAGCAATCACATCAGCCAGCTCTCTCAGCACTCTAGGATGCATCCCATCAGGACACATTGATTTATGAGCCTTAAGCTTGGCCAGTAAGTCTTTAACCTCTTCCTCTTCCACCCAGGGCAAGCGCTCTGTTGTCCTTGCCATCCTATTATCCTTGCTGGACTGGGCTTCCTGAGGGTTGGCCTTGGCTGTATAGACTGAAACAAAGAAGGCATTCAGTACTTCGACCTTCTCTGCATCCTCAGTCACCAGGACACCCTCAGCGTTTAGCAGTGGGCCCACATGTCCCCTCGTCATCCTTCTGCTGCTGATGTACTTGAAAAATGCCTTATTACTCTCTTTAATATGCCTGGCTAAATTTAATTCTAGAAGGGCTCTAGTCTTCCTAGTTGCACCCCTGCATGCCCTGGCGATGTTCCTATACTCTTCCCAAGAAGCCAGCCCCTGTTTCCACCTCTCATAGATGGCTGCTTTCTGCCTGAGTTGTCCCAGCAGATCCTTGCTCATCCATGGAGGCCTCCTACCTCCTTTTCCTCCTTTCTTGTGCATTGGGACACACTGATCCTGGGCTTGGAGGAAGTGGTGCTTGAAGATTGATCAGCTCTCATTGGCACTTCTGTCTTTTGGAATCATATCCCATGAGATCCATCCAAGTAGATCTTTGAAGAGGACAAAGCAGGCCCACCTGAAATCCAGGGTCACGGTCCTGCTTTGTGTTCTGCCTCTTCCACACAGGATCTTGAACTCTGCCATCTGCAGCCAAGGTTGTCTCTAACCTTCTCATCCCCAAGCAGGCCCTCCTTATTCGTCAGTACCAGATCCAGCAGCACACTCCTCGCTGGTTCCTCAATCATCTGCAACAGGATGCTGAATCAGACTGACCTCAGAACTGTTCCCTGTGGAACCACACTGGCCACAGGCCTCCAACTTGATTTGTTTCCATTGATCACCACCCTCTGGGCTCTGTCATTCTCAGTTCACTGTCATTTTCTGTCAGTTCTCAATCCACCTCATAGTCTGCTCATCTAATCCACACTTTCTGAGTTTTCGTCAGAATAAGATGAGTCATAATGTGAAACAAAATTAAAAAATAGAAGAATGAATAATCTAGAAAAAAGAAAGAAGAATACGGCAAAAATAACAGCATCATTTTATCCAGAGCATATTTTCTTATCACATGTCCAGCTTTGGATGAAAAATATTTTCCATTAGGGAAAAAAAACCCAAAAAAACCAGAACGGCAACAGAAATAAAACAGCAGAATCCCAGACATTCTGATAAATTTTAACCTACTCTTTCAGATTGTGAATCATTGTATCTGAAGCCTCCTGGCACAGCAGGAGAGGTGCAGAGTCTGTTAGATTCATCTGTTATCTAGGCTAAACACCAAATCTTTTTGGTGCTTAACTAAAAAAAATCTATAAAATAAATGTAAAATATTTCAGTGTGTATCATGCTTCATTACCTTTATTAACATGACAAAGTGAGCCCATGACATGGAAGTGGTTTGAGGAAAATTGCGAACAACTGCAGATCTCTATCCACTGAGAGAGATCCAAGAATACTTTTGTTGAAGTTAATCAACATTGCAAGATAAAATAATGAGTATATAATTAATTCAGTGCAATCTCTGGATTTGAGTCTATTCCTTCAGTCATAGAGAGGGACTTTGATTACTTTAGAAATTTGAGGTTTCATCTGTCTTTTAGTTATAGTCCTTTTGTATGGTGTCTCCTAACTTTAAAAGTACAGTGTGGAAAATCAGAAAAGCATATCTGAGCTATCTGCATTAATTATAAAATATACTGCAAAAGGTGTCTATTCCTACAGCTCTTTGTATATGAGAACTATTTCTAATTCACAACTAAAAAGACTCTTTCCCTTTAATATACACTTAAGGGATTGTTGTATATAAAAATAAAACTTTAGTTGTAGAGTCTCCAAATTGAGAAGACAAAAGAGAAGTCTGTATGGAAATGTTGACCTCAGATCCTTCGATATCATGTTACTGGACCAAATAGGTCCAATTTTTACCTTGGAGCATAAACTTTCTTTCCTCATAGACTTTCCTCCTCAAAAAACTGCATTACAAAACTATATTATAGCTCCTCTTTGCCAAGGGAATTGGCCCATTTTTTCACAATTAAAAAATATAATAAAACCATGAAGCAATAAAAATGCCAAAGAAGTTTCTATGAACTAAGTCAACAAGCAGTAAAGCAAATAGAGTTTAAGTGTAAGAAAGGCATTTTGCTGCCAATCGAGGAAGAATTTTATTGGAAAGTATACGTAGTCATCTGAATGTTATACTACCGAAATAGTGAATGTTCTTTAAAGGGAAATACTGCTGTTTAATTCAGTATTTGAGATCAGCACATAAATTGGAAGGATTTTTGAACTGCAGGTAACTAATACAGTTGTCCTTAGGCAGCAAAAATATTTCCAGGTAAGTGAAATGATTTGATTAGAAGCTGAATTGATTCTTTTCGTTAACACATCAGGAAGCCAGCATAGTAGAGAATGGAGCTAGGATTACATAAGCAAATATCTTAGAAATCCCTTTTCAAAAGGAAAGCAAGGACACACAAAAAAAACACGATTCAATGATCCTTTAAACCTTAAAAATATCCTCCCATTTGGAGCATTTATAGCAATGTTAATGTTTCTGCTTTTCATTCTTTCTCTTTGACTTATGACACAGGGAGATACACGTAGGTTCCCTTGTGTGATGCTCACATTTCATGGTTAAGGGTAAACTGAAGCCAATGTCAGGATTTAGAAATGCTTGTCATCACCTTGAGGGTGGCATTGGGCTGGGCCAGGCTGGCAGAGCCTCTGAGCTCAAATCCACTTCCTGATGTGCTTCCAGTTCTCCAAATGCAAGCAGACTGACAGCACAAACAACAACCAACCTTAGGTGCTACAAATTGACACATTTGGCTGAAAATAAGCTAGTGTGGACAAAGGGATGGAGAGGGACATCAAATTTATTTTTTATTATTGGTTGATACTGTCCTTTCAGCCAAGGTAAAGATTTATGTAACTGCATAACACATTGCTTTGGGATAGGGTAGAAATAGTGCGCAATCTCCTCCTCAGTTCTTTCTCTTGGACTTTCTTCTCTATTAAAGGATAATAGTTACTTAAGCTTCACTGTTAATAGACTAGCAATTAGATTTCTTAAAGTGAATATCTAAAAAATATTGTAATCAATGATGTTGAGTAAGGCCTGAAAACATGTAGCATTACATTAAGAATAGGCAAAAAAAAACTTACTCTGGAGAATATCTAGGTGTTTGAGAATATCTCTTCTGTCAGGTTTGTTTGAAAAAATACCAAATTAATGTAGGCTGTTGTGCACTTCTATTTAAAGTCATAAAAATACATCTGATCATGTGGTTAAGCTTCTGAGTTTATTAGTTATTTTATTAACTTTATGTTATGGTTATGCAATTAATGCTCCCTTTATCCTTTTTGAGCAAAGACGACACTAAAATAGATTTGATAATCCCAGATTAATTGGGTCGATACCCAGTTCCTCAATGCAGGCAGTGAATACTGTTTCTGCTGTTAATTCTTTACATCTGGAATACCTCTGCACAGTTCACTTTGCCTCCACAGACACAAATCATCCTTGCATGGTAGGAATTGACTACACCAGAGGAAGAAACACTGTTACTTTCAGGAGCTGAAAACATCTGCATATAAATTTGACTAACTCTCATTTAATAAAAAAGAGAACTGTTTTTTCTTTTTCCTTTTCTTCTGTTTTCTTTTCTGAAAATGTTCTGAATGCATTGAAAATGTGTTTTACCAAAAATGCTGTAAGCATTCCTGCTTGGGCAAGGGTCTGGACAAGGGCTATAGGTAGTCAGCTCTCCTGACTGTCGTTAAGTGCCAAAGCAATGTGAAAACTAAGCTTTGAGAAAATAATCTCCACAGTAGCAGAGACAGCTCTGAGATGTTTTGAATTTTATTCCAATTTATGCCAGAGAGAAGGTCTTCTACGTATCCATCACTATGCTGTCGAGCAAAACCAGCCTGGATCCAAACAGCAAAGGCCCTATGCTGTTATTTGTTTCTGTGACTCGGCATGTGTGTTTGGCCATGTATTCACAGCCATATCTATGTACATAATGTTACCTTACCACCAATTCATGACTCACGAACATCTACAGCTACCAACTTGAGATGAGTTCATCTAGCTACACTAGTAGATGCTGACATGTAAAGAATTACCTTATCATTATGGGAATCCTGCATCTTAAATCACAGAGCTGGGTTGTATGTGGCAGCTACCTTTCTCAAATAGAGTTACAAAAGTACTAAGGAAAAGAGTAAGATGTCAAATCTGAGGAGTCTTGATGAAAAGGAGCAACTACCTTTTCTGTTTTTTAAAATGCTGTGTTCTCAGCAGTTTGGTATGTCATGCTAAAGCATAAAACTAGGAAGAATATTTAAAGATAGCCTTGATTCAGTGTCTTCAGTAACTCAAGTACATTTTTCTGATATGATTTAGGAATAGGTAGACTAACAAGTTACCCTCAGGTATAGTAGTGTGAACATTAACTCATGCCAGCTGCTGCCATTTCTGTCCACATGCTTCTACCCAATGGTAAATGGGGAATGCTCCCAGGCAGCTAAGGTCCAGGTAATAAAAGAGAGCTAAGAAGCCTCAAATTTATCACATAGGTTAGGTGAAAGAAGCTCACACTGATGCTTGTCTTTGAGAGGCTTATTCATTAGCTGTGCCTCTTTGATGCTTTTCAAGTGTTACAGTTATTTAAAGATCTGTCCATGCCTTCTATCTAGTGACTAAATTTGTAAAAGGTAAAATTCAGATTTCTAAAGACAATCTGAATTTAAAATCAGGACACTGAAATTGATTAGAGCAGAGATTAATTGCTGTTGATTTTCTCTAGTTTTTCAAAACTTCTAACTAAAGAACACTTTAAAATTGAGTCAAATATCAAAAGTTACATCCAGAAATTCATAAAATCTTCATAACATCCTGAGTGGGGCCATGTTTATGGACTCCAAATTGGTTTTATGGCATGGTTTTGTTCTACTTGTAATGTGTGTCTTTTAATTTAGCTTAACCAATTGGAAGAAGCTTGCTAAAATTATAAATGAATGTGCCCTGAAGGCCTTGAGAAAGAACATTGCAGAATACCCTTCTCATTGAATAGCAAAAGGAATAAAACAACTTTTCATATTCATGAACTTGCATTTCAAACAACTTTGCAGCTTCAAGTGATTATATCTAGATAGTTGGATGGAAAGAGTATCAGATTTTCTACTTTCCCTTTTCTTGATCCCCTTCTAAGGACTCTTCACTTATTTAACTAGTAATAGTATGTCAATTGAGCTTTGTGGTGACAATATAATAGCATTAATATATGGGTGAGAATTTGTTAGAATAATTTTAATTTGACACACTTATGTATTTACATTACTGAGTGCCAAAATAGACTAAAAAATAAGAGAATATTTTATTCCCAAAGCATTCTGCCCCCATTTCCCCCCCAAAAAAGCAAAAAATATCTCTAACCAAACACCAAACCATTTGATTTTGAACAGTGTTTCACCAGTGCTGCAGCTTTTCTGTAAAAGGCCACAACTTATCAAGTCTAAAAGGTTAAAGTTTTTTGGATTTGGGATAGTATCACAGAAAATAATGCTATATATTTGAACTGTCCTCTGTTCAACACTAATTTAATTGGATATTTATCATCACCTAGTACAGCTATTCTTTTATTCTGGAGAATGACAGACAGAACAAAAAATAGGAGATAGTCCAAAAAAAATTAAAAAATGTGAGTCATCTATATTTTCTTGTGGGGCATCTAAATTTTATTGCCTACTTAGCAGATTTGTTTGCAAATAGATATTTAATCAGTATTCCACATAAAGGTGCTCTACTATGTTGCTTCTATTTTACTTTAAATTCACTCAAGATGTTTTAATGAACATGACCTCCAAGAGAGTTTCATAATCTCATTCTTTGCAGATAACAAAATCAGTACCAAAAATCACTGAAAGTATCGCATAATCATTTAAAATAATCTCTCAAGTGCAGGTAGGTAACTAAAATGCAGATATATCATTGGTCTTATCTGTCTAATTAGATATTTGAAATATAGAACCAAGTATTTATCTTTTGATTAAAAAGGAGTTTACAATATCAGTCCTAAGACTAAAGACTTGTTATATATTCCAATTTTTCTAATTGCTTATATTTCTATGTGTGTTGTGATTTACTGCCGTACAGAACTACAGAAGCTATAAGAGTCACTCATCATGCTTACTGTTGCATCCTTCATATCTTAATTTTATCAAGGCACTTTGGACTTGAATGATATTTCAGCTTGTCACAGAATTCCCTTGACTCCTGTCTGACGTGTTTCAGCACATTGTGTTAATTATAGTGAAAGACTTACTGGGTCTTTTGGGCATTTGAGTATAAAGCATGGACAATGTGTTGAAAAGCTTGAATATTCCTTATATGCCTGTATAACATAAACAGTTCAGTTAATTTTTCAAATATTGCTTTGTCCTGGCTTTGTCTGTGACAGAGTTCATTTTCTTCCTAGTAGGTGGTACAGTACTATGTTTTGTATTTAGTGTGAGTGAGAATAACGATGCTAACACATTCAGGATTTACTTGTAGCACTTATCTTGCGTTAAGGATTTTTCACTTTTCCAGAATGCTGGTAAGCAGATGCACAAGAAGCTGGGAGAGAGCATGGCCAGGACAGCTGAACTGAACTAGCCAAAGGGATACTCCATACCACGGGATGTTGTGCCCAGTATATAAACTGATGAAAGTTGACAAGGAGTTGCTGCTCAGGTTAACAACTGGTGAACAACTGCACTGTGCATCACTTGGATTTTGTTTTCATTTTTTTGCTTGGTCTTGATTTTTCTCCTTTTGTTATATTCCTTTTCATTTTCATTGTCATTGATATTGTTGTTTTTCTTATTGTTGCTGTTACTATTGCTATTATTATTATTATGTTTTGTTACATTTTAGTTGTAAACCCATTCTTATATTAACCCATGGGTTTTACTTCTTCTCCTACTCTCATCATCCCATAGGGAGAAGGGATGCAAATATATTAACTTTCAACATTAGGATGACAAAAATGCCTTTCTCACACATAGTGCTTAATATCATGCACTCATCAGAGTATTGTCATCTTCCTAGGTCTGATGTATTAATCAGTTCCTAAGGTTATATGGAATCAGATGGCTATGATATAACATAGTCCCTCTGGCCCATGCTGATACTCCCCATAAATGAGAGGGCTTTTACAGGAAGCTGCTGCAAAGAGTATATTTAAAACTTATTACTTTGATCATTTTATTAAGTGTGAACATTTCTTTGCTAGTTCCTGCTCCTTTATCATGTTGAGCTTAAAACTACTCAATTTCACTCTCAGTGATTCTCATGGCCATCTTAACCACTTCCTCTCATTCAAATCAGAAAGACTGAATTGTTTCAGGCTGACTCAAGACTTCAACCACTCTCAGTTTACAAATTTTCAAATTTTGTTATTTCTTATGCTGATCATCATGCAGAGGTGCGGTAAATAAATATGTGTAATCCTTTATTTCCTTCCCTTCTTTCAAATCCCTAAAAGCATGATATATTTAACAAATTTGACAGCTGTGCCTCATCTACTAATCATGTTATGCAAGATTCTTAATGTTTTCCCTTGTTCTTGGCAGTCTGTCTTTAAAAATACATACTCATTCAGGCAGGAATTGTTATATTTCCCTGTATTTGCACATATTTGAACTCATAAATGCTTGTGTAAATTCAAATGAAGAATAAAGCATTTAAAATAATCAAGCAATCATTTGGATGGAAGTTTACAATGAAAACCAGAAGCATTGTGAATTGCTAAGATTATTGGAATTATTTTTTGAATTTTATTTCTAAGTGAATATAAATTTATGTACACTGCTTTAGATTACAGACTATTTCAAGGCTTACTGGCATTAACACACATTTTATAACTACGAGAGTTTGAAATTATCTATTAGACCTTTTCATACAATTTAGGAAGGGTACCAAATATATTTGTCTCATCTAGCCCATTTTTCTCCTTCCTTTCTTTCCATCTGACTACATCCTGTCAGACTTTGCATCCTTGCACATCTATATAGAATCTATCTGCAAAGAATTGACTTATTTTACCAGAATTTTCTACTAAAATTGCTTAGATACTGAGTAGTATCTCATGCAAAGGCGTAAGGTTAAGTTTCTATTCTTTATTTTTGTCTCCTTTTTTGATTTGTCTCTGACTGAAAAGTGAAAACAAACAGATATAGAAATATTAGCAGAAATATATGTTTTGTCAAAATAACACATTTTTTTTGGTACAAGAGATTACCAGGATAGGCAATGACAGTTGCTCAGACTTCCTTTCAATATTAATTTATCACTCTTGTTTCTTTGACAAATAGAAGGTATGGCCACTGATTCATTTGATTTGACAAAGCATGAAGCTTTTGATTCAGTAACCAATTAAGGTTTCAGAGGCAAGTTAGGAAGTGAAAGACTGAAGTCTGTAGGATCTTTGCAGTACCTGCTCTAAATCACTCCCAGTTAAGTACAACACATTTCAGCTTAAATATATATTTAGTGTATTTATATTTAAGATTGTGTTTAGATGCTTACCGATTACAGGTGTGCTTCAGCACTCCTTAAGTGTTTCTCTGAAATTGAGTCCAAATAAACCATGTGCTGTGGAAAACCCCTTTTGCAATAGACAATTCAGATTTGCAAACTCACCTGAAACACTAGATGAAAAACATTACCTTATTACAGCAAACTTCTTTTCTGAGTTATTTTCCTGGAGACAGAATTAATTCAGTTTCATGTAGGATTTCTTGAAGATTTATTTCAAGGAGAGATGGCTGATAGTTTACCATTCTCCTCATATTGACATTCCAATACCAAAAGGAGAGAAAGTAAAGTTGCTAGGTGACAGCAGCATTTTTACTAGAACTCTGCAAAACTGGCAACACTCTGCACAACATTTTCCATTTCCTTTTACTTCTAACTGGAGTTTGCAGAAACAGAAAAGCTGAAAATGTAGAAAGTTCCATGGGATGTACAATTTTAATGAATTTTTTTTTCAGGTGTGTAAAATGATTGGTGCCACAAGCTGATGTCAAAAAGTTACCACCAGTAACAGAGTCAGTGAAAAGATAACATATTGCAAGGGGTAAATGATCAGCTTAGATGTTTATTTGCTTATGAAACAAGGCAGCTTAAGAGCCTGTTAGATGGAGAGACAGTAAGATGACCCTTCCAAGTTATCAAGAAATTTGTGATGCCAGAGAACTGAATGGTTTCTTGTGAGATAACTTGCTCTGGAACTTAAAGGGACTCCTAGGGAAAGCTAATTATACTTACCACATTGCCTGCAGAAAGCAAGCATTTATACTGCCTGGTTATTTTCAGTACTTTTCCTTTAAAAAGAATACATATTGTTAGTTTTCAGTCAGTCTACTTTTTGTGGCTGAAAGTTCATTAAAATTGGAAGTGGTTCATAACTTAGATGTTAATTTGTAAGATGGGTTAAGTTATCATCTAAAGAGAAGATCAATAGCCCTAATATTTGTTTCTGTGAGTAATTAAGGAAAGGTACATTACTACTCTTATCAAAGTCAGAGTAAGATTTGGGTTAGGTTTTTCTTGACTCAGAGAGAGTTTAATGTTTTCCTGATAGGAAAAGCATCAAGTGTGAATGGAAAGGAAAATATCTAAAGCATGCTTTCCTTAGCACTAGTCCTGTGCCTTTATGGAAATTTCTGCCACTTTATTTGCCTGCAAATGTAACAATTATCAAATTGAAAAGCAGCAGAATGAAAGTAGTTACATATTCCTTTTAAGCAAATATACAGAGGGCTGGACAGGAATACTTTACAGAAAAGAACACTGTTTGTCTTTTTTATTGCTTCCAAAATGCCAGAAGAGTTTCAAAGTAATAGCATTTACTAAAAAAAAAAAAAAAAAAAGGGAATAGGAAATAAAATAAATGTATAGCCTCAGAAAAGGCCCAATTTAAAAAGTCTTCACCTTTTCATCCTGATACATGAGCCTTCTGTATGTCTTAGCAATACAAAACTTGATTTATATATTTATTGACAAGAACTGAGATGTTTTTGAGCTTTTAGAAGTTGTATGGCAAGGTTTTTAGTTTTCTTTTATTTTTAAAATTCCTTAGAGTTTTTACATCCAACAAAGATGTGCTTTGTCATGTATACATTTGAGATTATGTTTCATTGAAATTCCTGAAATACTTAAATATTTTTCCATGGTTCAGTGTTCACTTTGTTACTTCTGTGACCAAAAACTCATTTCTTTTTAAAATGCTCACAATATTTTATGAAGGGGTATAAAGAGAGTTTCTACATGTCAACAGCCTGAAGAGGAAAAAATAGAGGAAAAAAATTCCATTCAAGTAATATTTTTTGATAGAAAAAAAAATTAATTACACTTTTTAAAAGTTTCAATACTTTCATTATTGTGCTTTGCAAGCTGTAGGTTTTGCAGAAAGTGGAGGGTCAATAGATTGCAAAATCCATTTCTTATGATGTTTCCAGCAAATATCGAACATTCTTACCTAATAAATGATATTTTTTTCTGAGGTTTACCTCAGTTTTAATGGAAGAGTGGTTTATGTTTACTAAAAGCAAAGGCTAAGTAAAATAATGTGATACATGCTGGCAAGGAAATAGCAATAATGTACTCATGTTTCACTTAGGACCATAAAACATCATTCAAGTAGCAACTAGGCCTTTGGCTCCGATTTCTAACCCTATTTGGAACATTTCCCATCTGTAAGTGTCTATACTGGTGGGATGTCCTAATCCAGTGAGATTCATGTCTCTGTGTTACTTCCTATCCCACCATGCAAGGAGAGATGCAGGGGAGCAGTTCCTGAGTTCTTCCTCTGACAGACACCATCCACCTCCCCTGTCCACGACTCATGTCCTTCAGTTGCCTTCTTTTCCTATTCTCAGCCCTTTACTGCTGGTGTGTACAAGATCCTGAGTACAGAGGCATTGGAGTCTCCGATTTCCCCCAAACCACACACCTATGTTCTGCTTAGCCCAGATTGCCTCATGGTAGCACACAGCTGCAGCCAGCAAGGCTCAGAGCCAGGAGCTGCTGCCACACCTCATGTCCTTTGATCTCCAAGGCTTTCCATTGTCTCCTCTACCAGATGCAGCTTGTTGGTAAGACTTGCAATCTGCCTACCAGCTGCACCTGGCTCATCAAGGCAGTGTGTGGAGGAGACACCGCTACATTGTAGATGGGGAAGGGGATCTGCCAGCCAGAGCCCCCCCATTGAGGAGCCTGGATGAGTCTGTTTCACGGACTGCTGCTTTGAACTCCCACCACATTGCCGCCTCCCACATCTGGTGCCTGAGGTGAAGGAAGATGAAAGCAGGCTGGGGAGTGCAAAGACTTGTGAGGCACGCTGGGAATGCTCACAGCCTGCAAGGAGGGCTCACAACTTGGCCATTCCCCAACCCAAGTTGTTACAGCTCATGGTTAGAGGATCTATTCCTTGATCCTATGTATTGCATACTACCAAAGCTGAATTTGATGTAAGCTGGAGTGTTTGTATATAAATCAAAGGTTGTTAATAGGTGCTTGCATTAATCATTACAAACAGCAGCTCTGATAATATCCAAGGATGATGACTGCATCAATTTGAGTAGTTTTCAGAGGTGGTGATGATGCCCAAATGTTGTAACAGTCATTTAACATTTTCAAAACTTGTTTGATAACTAACTCACTCTAGGTACCTATTGACTTCAACAAGTTTTGAATCATAATTTTAAAACATCAAAAGAAAGAAAAAAATGATAAGAATTTCCAACAAATGCTATTTTCCAATTCTGCCAGGCTTTGTAGTAAATCTATTAACAGCAAGGGCAAGTCAATGTGCAGTGCACCACCTGGTCTGTTATGCTGAAGACTCGATTGTTGTCACCAGCTCAGATAAGTCTATAAACATGAACATTAGCCTCATTGTTTTGAGCAAAACTTAAGCACTTGCTGGACTGACTCTTCTAAATGAGGATGGTTTTCTGAAGAGAAATCTTCAGGTGCATATTGTACTATTGTATTGTATTAAAGTGTAAGTTATAAAGTGCATTATTTTCTGACCTCTGAATTTTATTTTATATGGTTTGTGACATTGTAATGTTTCCTAATTGTTAGTGTCAGAGGAGACAGAGAAAACAGCTTTTGCAAATATATTATCATGTAAATCTTAGTCTCCCTGGTCTTTTTAGAATAACAAACAACTATACATAATTAATTGTAATTTACTGGAAGAAGTGACATTATCACCAAACTCATAAATACCCACAAGACAGGGAGTGTCCCAGAGGGAGACAAGTTTCTTTCAATGCTGTGATAAAGCACACTCATCACAGACAGTATTTATTGCCTGTGTCTCTTGAGAGATGATTAAAACAGGAGAAGAGCAAACAAGTAGAAGCAAAGCAATCCCACTATGCTTGTTTCACGGGCTTGTTTCCATTATTTTAAAACACAGTGAATTAAAAGGGGATCTGAGTATTATTATTTTTCTCTTTTTCTGCTTTGTTACTGGTTTGGGCATTTTTTTGTTCTTTTGGAGCTAAATCACTAAAGAACTAACCTTAATTTCTTTTAGAAACTTCTACACTAAGCTACAATCCATCACAACAAACTGCGTACAACCTCATCAATTATCACTTAGTTTCCTTTAGCCAGCTTTCATATTCCCTTTTTTTGTGAGCACCTACTGAAAAACGGTTACTAATATTCCCTTCTCTTACAGTCTAATCCAATAGAAATAAAAAATAAAATAATTATAGTTAGATATTTCATACTTTATTCACTTTGCTTGTTAAATAAAAAATAATGCCCGTGGTACAGTATTTTTTATATGAATGAAAGGCCTTTTTAAATTTATTGTTAGTTTTTCCTTTTTTATTAATTTTTAGGTGACATTTGCTGCAACAATGACTTCAGCTTATAATTGCCTTTTGGTAAGATAAGGACAATTACAGTTTGAATGATATTCAGTTAGGCACTCTGCTAGAATGAGACACTGAATATGTTAACTTCAGCCAAACTGGTGAAAGCCCCTCATTTTTTCCTTTGTTTTTGAAGTTGGTCTCTCAGAATTGATTTGATTCATACCACCTAAAAATAAATCTGGTTTTTGCAAAGCAGAAAACTTGCCTGTGTTGTCATGGTATCAGTATTTCCATTTTTATATTCAGAGATAGCTCAAGAACCTAAAATAAGCTTCAGTTTCTTGTTTCATTATTAGAAGGCCTTGTGTTTTGTCTTTTTTTAAAAAAACAAGTAGACATAATTTTTGCATTCATGATGTAAGAAATTGTTTGCTATCTCTATTTTTTATATTATTTAAAATTTCCACGAGTAGTATCAGCTACTTGTTCAGAAGCTATGATGCAAAGGTGTATGGAAAGGTCAAAATGCCTCTAACCATATAAGTCTGACAGTTCACTCAAGATTCATTAAGGTTCAGTTCCAGCATGAATTAAATAGACCATTAAATCAAGGTAATGATAAGCTATAACATCCCTTACATTGTTACAGTATTTTAGAAACTGTAATATTTAGTGATAAGATGCTGAAATTAGGAATTAGAAATTTTAATTTTAATTTGTTGAAGTTGGAACTGCATTCTTTTTTGACTATACCACTTACTATCTTTTCTTTACCTAATTTCTGGCTAAACAGGGAATCATTAGGAAACCTTTTCATATTGGTGAACTATACGAACTGGAAAACAAAAAATTGATGAAAAAAAAATATTTTTCAGCAAACTTTTGTATTGGAGTTAAAAACTTTTGAATATCAAAAATGTTCACTTCAGATTGTTTTCCAAGGTTCAGGAGACTGTTTGGGGCTGCAAATATGATCACATAAGAATCCTTATCAGCCAGTGATGCCAAGATTAAAATACCATTAAAAAAAAGAAGATATCAAATGTGTACTTCAGAACTGCCAGATGAATTTTTGTTTGGTTTAAAATTTTGCTTACATTGAAGGTCTCTCTTCACCATAAAACATGCACCATAAAACATTTTCAGAGTTAATGTAGTGATCATTTTTTATTCCCTGGTTCTTTTCATCGTTTCAAAAGGGTGAACAAGTAACATCTCCATAGAAGTCAATTTAATGAAATTTCTTTTCAATAGTAAATGTCTTAAGTCCTGTAGTCTTTAAAATTCATGGTAAATAAGTTATTTTCCTCCAGGTTTCACACAACTACAGCTTGCTGTTTCTCTACACCATAAATATATTGCTATACACACGATGTGACAGTGATTAGACACATTGTGACTCATCACAGTATTGAATTTAAACTTTAAATCAAGAAAAAAAAATAAAATTAAGCCTTCGAGGAACCCATCAACAAAAGATAGTTGTGGTTCATGTAGTGCTGTCATTTGAAAAAAGAATTTCATTTCCTGTGAGTAATTTGGGGAATATGAATAGTCCTGTAAATACTTAATAGTAGCTTAACTCCAGAATGAGGTAACATCTGCTCCATTTTTTAGGTGAAAGAAAGTAATGTAGATGATTTACGTTCTTTTTCTTTGTTGTTACTTTTTTTTTTCTCTAAATAATAGGAATTTTTCCTAATAAAGTTCAATATTTTCACTACTCACCCTCTAAATATTTGATAGGAAATATATTTTCAATTTAGAAACAGATTCTAATTTTTCATCAGTATTTAATATCAAGTTATAATTTACATTAATTTATTATATCAGTGCCATTTTATTATTAAATCACTCATCTGGGTGCCTTGAGATGAAAAATAATTTATCGTATTTTATTAAAAAATAATAACAAATTTTATTCAATATCAGAAGAACACCTCTCTTCAAACTTCACGAGTCCTTTATTCAAAATAAATCCTTCCATTAGGCTTCTAGTTGTTTTGCTTTTAGTGTTCCTAAATATGAAAGATGTGTGTGATAAAGTTCAATTTAGAAAAATCCTGACTCATGATGTACATAGATTATTATGGTTCACTACAAGGTCATCATCAAATGACCTGTTGTCAGTGACTGGAGAAGGCAAGTCTATAAGCATAGCTGGACTCAAAATAAGTCAGATTTGGCTTCTGAGGGAAGACTTCCACTTATGAAGACACAATGGCCATAAAATGAAAAAGCCACAAAAAAAGCAAAAATCATAATCCTTATTATTAGAATAATTAGAAATTTATCTAGCCTATGAAATGTAATTCTTGTTTAAGCTAGAGCTTTTAACCTAATATTCAAGCTTCCAGGATCTTGGATTCTAGATTTTGATTCAGTCTTTTAATTTTTAATTAATGTTCAGATGAACAAGTTTTTCATATTTCTTTGCAATAAAAAATAAACCATAACGAATTGTATCACACTATATTTGAAGCTGCTTGTCAGATGTGATTATATCCCAGATAATTTAGATATTGGTATACAACTTCAGTAGTCTCTATTTTACAAGTAACAGTCTTGTATGCAGGCAATTGACCCCTATTCTCTATCTCCCATCAGCTAGGTAGCGGTGACACAAATCAATCTCACTTGTATGGGCAGGTGACATATTCTATTTGCTACTCTTTAATTGCTTCTGGCTGTCTTGTGGAAAATGTTCACAGGATTTTGGTTTTATTTGTGAGAAACAAGATAGTTTCTGAAATCACATAACTACATACAAGCCGTGGAAAACATTGTCTGTCCAATGATATCCTAAATAGCCTTTCATCAACCTACTTTCACACCAGACTCTTCCTTGTTCTTAATTTGATTATCAATCAAAATTCATTCCTAAAGGGAGAATATAAGAATAATCAAAGACAGACTAAAAATTTTGAAGCAAGTTTTTTAGAAAGAGAAAGATAATGAAGTCCTATGGGAAAAAAAAGACTAAACAACTGCAAGTTTTGAGGTGAGATTGACAGGACATTGAATCAAATTTTTTTTTTCTTATAACTTTTTTCCAAAATACTCTTTCACCTTTTATGTAAAATATATATCTCTGATGTTTAGACATTTTTATGACCACTCTTTCATATGAAAAAGCTACAGGTGTCTGAATACAATAGAACATGCTATGTGATAGGAGTTCACATACAAAGTGGCCACAGCACCCAAGACTTAATGGGGACCAAGACCTAATGGCGAGACTGGAAAAGACTCCTCAACATACAATAGACACGAGAGTCATCACTGACAGGATATATTCACAGTCATGTGAAGATATAAGTTGTTCCAGCTTGTGGTATGACCACGTCAAAGCAAGCAAGACGATACCATTTAAAAAGGACTAAGTAGCTCTTTGAACAAAAGGCTCAAAGAACCTTTCCAAAGAGAGATGTTTTATTTCTATCTTCCCTTCTTTTAATTATCAGTCCCCTCTCCCCAGTTTCACACTTCTAACAGCTGCTTTACTTTAGAGTGCATGTTAGACAATGCTTTCAAGTTACAAGACATCAAGATGGCACATGAAAAATTTTGCTTCCTCTTGTACTGTCACAAACTTTGTGCACAAATGGAAGGTTTTGAGCTGTCATATGTCCCCTCCTGTAAACACTGGTTTTAGTTTTCAAATATTTTTCCACTGTTGGGCGGGTTTTTTCACTGTTAAACTGATCTTGAGTTAACTTTACAAAAAAGAAGTCTCGGAATCCTTTTAGTACTTTGCAAGTTCACTTTGAAGTACATTCCTTACATAAGTATATTAAAAATACAATACTTGATTTAGAGAACTTTCATGCCAAGTTCCAGTCTGGGGTGAATTTTACAGCTGAGTAAAAAACTCCAGAAAATTTATAAGTTTATAATGGAACTGCTGGGAGACTTCTAATTTCCCACTGAACTGCTGCTGCAATGATATTCTACACTGTATTATGGCCACTAAAGTTTTCTATTTTTCTCCTGTAAAGATCACAGGACTAATTTGTGAAGGTGGAACTTTTGAATAAAAATAGGGTCATTCTTATAGTATCCTACTATGAAATTAAATTCAGTTTATTCAGCCATTAATTTCCAACTCATAATTATTAAATCCTTCTTTCTGAGTGTCCTGGTTTTCACTGGTATAGAGTTAACTTTCTTCCTAGTAGTTGGTACAGTGCTGTATTTCAGATTTAGTGTGAGAATAATGCTGATTACACACTGATTAGTTGTTGCTAAGTACTGCTTCTACTAAGTCAAGGACTTTTCAGTTTCCCATGCTCTGCCAGTTAGAAGATGCACAAGAAGTAGGCAGGGAGCATGGCCAGGACAGCTGACCACACCAGCTATTCCATAACACAAAAAGTCATGCATAGTGTATAATCTGGGGGCAGTTGGCTGGAAGGTGTAGATTGCTGTTGAGAGACTGGCTAGGCATTAGTCAGTGGGTGATGAGCAATTGCATTGTACATCACTTGTCTTTCTTAGGTTTTATATTTATCTTTGTTATCTTCCTTTTTACTATTATTATTAGTATTGTTAATAATAAATATATTTTAATTTAATTAAATTATTAAACTGTTCTTATCTCAACCCATGAGGGGTTTTTTTCCAGTTCTCCCCATACCACCAACATGGGGGAGGGGTGAGTAAGCAGCTGTGTGGTGCTTAGTGGCTAGCTGGGATTAAACCACAACACTAAGTAGTACATCTTGCTTGTTGAAACTAGCAACAGGCAGAGAAAGACATTGTGTAATGTGACAGAATACCATGGATAATCAGGAGTATCAATGCATTTCCTAACACATAAACTTACTATGTGATCTGAAAGACAAATCGGTGTTCCTTTTAGAAATATTCTGATAAAACCATCTTGCAGCATTTTTCACTTTATTTGATTGAGCACAGAGGGAAACAGTTTTGTATCAGAGTTCATGATGTGTTTTACCCTTTTTCTTAGAGAGAGGATAACGCGTACACAGCTGCAGAATCTACAATAGCAAAAGCAATGATACTTCAGTAGTAATAATTTTAACTCATTTTAAGGATATTAATGACATTCCTATTGATTTGAGTTTTTTAAGGTTTCTTTAGCACATAAAGTATATCTGAAAAGCACACAGGTTTAATGCACAATGTGTGTAAATTTTTGGTTTCAGACTATTTCTGTTAATCTAAGAATCTTTTTAACACCTGAACTCCACAGCTGGTTCATGACTAAAATTTTTATCGATTTTAATCTGCTGGAGCATTGTGTGTGTTACATAAACCATTGTTATAGATAATAAATCAAAATAAAAAAACCTAGAATGCAATTTTCCAAAACACTTATTAAAATCTGCTTTATGAAATATATAGGAGATAGAATTTCTGTAGAATCAGACTGAAATTGTAGTAATTCTAGCCTCTTGTGTTTATTCACAGATTAATCTTTATATTTTTCCATATGATGGTTACAAATATTTCAGATCTTATAGAGTAGATACACACTCTATCGATCTTTTTGATCAGTGTGAGTCTAGGAAAGGTGTTCATCATCAGTCATACATCCACAAATATAATCATCTTACATGCATATACCTTGTTTATAAATATAAAAGATAATAAAGAATTGGAATTTTAATCTACTGTTTGATAAAAAAAGTTTTAACCTATATGACAAAAAAGTTTCCACACAAATATTTTATCACCCACCATGTTTAGAAACTTGCAACCTTTTAAGGTTCATTCATGGTGAATGAATATACCTGCAATATGTCACTAGATGTGGAAGTAGTGATGAAAACGTGATGTTTTAAGAAGAATCCATCACTAGTCTACTGTTACAATTAAGATCAATGTGTTTTATCCATGAGATTAATAGTATTTTTTAACATTAATTTGATAAATGAATAGATAGACAGATAGATGTTACATTTTCATTGTTTTCAGGTTGCTTTGCTTACCGTTATACAGAACAGTCATTTTAATTAAATGTGATTGATAATATATTTCGGTTTATGTCCATTTATTTTCTATCTGACAAAAAAATTGTCTTCCAATTGGTAACAGCAGCTTCAATACTTCAATGATGATCTCAGAAGAAGCACTCTTGAACAGAATGACTGACACACTATATCTTCTATGAAACTAAAGCTCCATTTTTTTTAATGGTACCAGCTTATCATCATCTTTTAGACTTTTGACTATGACCAAGGATTAGTGTTCCTTTTAGTCCTCCTTGCATTTTTCATCTGACATAAAAACTTTAGCATTGATTATATTGGTGTTCACTATGCAGAAATTAACCATCTTTGAGAACTTCTGTTGAACTCACCCTTACAATCAAGCCAAAGACATATTAGGAGAAAGCACAGAATTGCATTAAAATCCTCATTTGCACTGCCATCATCACAACACTGTGCCTGAAAGTCTTCCATATTGCATAGTGTTCAAACAGCTTGAGGTCTCTTCTAAATTGCTCTTGCTTATGGTAGTTTGGAAATTCTTGAAATTTAGCCTTACTGCCATGAACTTCTTCAACATCCTTCCCTTATAAAAATTATAGTTTTTATTTAGGCTATATTAGTCTTCTCTTTCAGTTTTGCTACTCAAAGATTCGATGATCTGTCAAGTATAAAGTATGAGGAACATGTGACCTCTGAGCACTTGAAATCTAAATATTATTTTTTTCACATGTAAACACCAATGATTTCAGTACAAGGCTTTTAATTTATATCCTTTATTTTAAATCTTCCCTTAAGAACAGGATTTGTTACCCTTAGCTAAGCTTCCTATTTATTGAATGTCCCGTGATACCAGCCGAGCAATTCAACTATCAGTTGATTTTTTTTATATTCTCTCCTTATCCAAAGTCATCAAACAATTGTGAAAAATTTATCCATACCATTATTATTTCTCTGACCATGGCTAAATCATTACATTAGTTTCAGTCATTTCTTTACATGCCATGCTAAACAGTTCCTCTTCATCTTTGATAACATTGTATGTTATATCTGTATTTTGAATGTTCACTGCTTTTCAATTACAGATTTCAATAATGCTGAACATGATCGGATAGCTCACTTTAGCCTGATTTTCAGGCCCTTTAAAGAGTCTTTACAGTTTTTCATGTATAGCCTAAAGTTTCTTTGTTGACAAGAATCAAGTAAAGCTTGTAACCATGCAGCTATAGATAGGTAGCAAAAATCACCTTTAAGGAAGAGGAAAAATCCCTAAAATTTATGACAGAAGTTTTTCACATTTTCAACTTCCATGAAGTCAGGCTAACAGCAAGATACACTAGAAATTCTAAAATCTGTAATGTGGTAAATGGAGAAAGTAACTACTTTGGGATTCATAATCCACCCCATTACTTTTATAAGTTCCATCCATGAAATAAGATATCGGAAAATTTTGGGAGGTTTAAATTACTGAGTTGAAGAGCATGCTTCATAATTCTTAATTTTGTAGTCACCAAGAGGAAATATTATAGTGTTTTAACATGACAGGTAGACAAATGGTACAGAGACTTTAATAAAATGTTTCTTAATTCATTGTCAAAAGACTACATTAGAAATCATTGTTCTTATTCTCAAATTTTCCATACGTAAAGGACTGAACACTAAACTTCACTAAGAGAAACGGGGACAGAATATTTTATTTTAAGCCTAGACAAGTACAGCTAAAAGAGCAAAGAATGTGAGAAATTCTCATTAATATAAAATTTAATGCTGTTCTGAGATTTTATGTAGATATTAGAACAAACCTAAACTGTATTTATGCAATCATCAACACATATATACTATTTACACTATACACTTTAATCAAATTATGTTTCACAGGAACACAAAAGTATCTCATATACAATTATCTCCACCCTTAATCAAACAGTGGAATAAAAAGTATTATTCTTAGACTACAACATAAGGAATTTATGTTCTCTAATTGTCTGCTGTTTGAATTTCAACATTCTGAAATTAGCCACATGTGCAAAGTGAACCAGAGAAGGGTGCTAGAGCATTTATATACTTTGTTCAGCACACTAGAATGCCAGTAAGGCTTTCCACCAGATCTTTCTGCTATTCATCACTAATTATTAAGTTGTGTTTAGATGAAAATTAGCCTCTCTCTTAAAAAAACACAGTAAGCCACTATGAAGCAAACAAAGAAATTAAAAAAAAAAACAAAAAACCAAAAAACCAAAAAAACGACCAAAACCTAAACACTAATAGATAGTTGTAGTTCTGTGGAATGAAAGTCACAGCTCAGTTTACAGTGGTTAGACAGGAGGCAACATTGAAAATACAATAGAAAATCTTTTGGACCTTTTAGTCTGGAGTCTAGTGTTAACGCTGTAATGAAATAAAGCATTTAAACACATAGTAAAAACTTTTGTGTTTGAAGTTATGAGTTGAACACTTTATGGCCAATAAAACTTTTTTTTAATTTAAATGAATGTACATATTTCTTGTCTTGCTGATTGAAGTCGGAAAAATATGACTAATATGTATGAAAGAATTTGGCTTCTTGGATTCTCTGTTTTTCTGTTGAAAAATATGTTCTTTTTTAACATTCATTTTGAAAACAGTAATAGTATTTCCTTATCAGTAAACTCTTGAGCATTATAGCTACATGCATCACAATCAAAAAAGTTGAAGACTGACAATCCTCATCAAATGACCATGTACTTACACCATTTGCAAATGCTGAATCTAAACATTTAATTGGGATTGTAGATTAGATAACACCATTCTGATATGAACTACTAGTGTTTTAACAGCTCATAAGTGTTTGTAAAGTGTTCCTAAACAATGAATACAGTCAAACAAGATAAGCTAAGATGCCCAATTTACCAACACAAGTGGATTCTCACAGAACTAATTGTATGCCTGTAAACAGTAACACATAATTTTCAGTTTGTTTTTCAGAACATATAATTTTTGATTATTTCTTTTTTTTTTCAATGATTTGTGAGTAAAACTTGGCCATTCTGTGATTCTGCAAGGGAAAATTGTTATTTTTTGCATTTTGTGGCAAAACTATACCAAGCTATCTTGAGACGGTTTGGACTGATATTTGTCTGAGTGATTCTATTTGAAGATGAGAAAATGTGGAGACTAGAACAATTAAGAAGCAAGCTAAAGAGAAGATATTGTTTCTGCATATCTTCAAAGATCAAAATAAACCAGTGTTGCAGATAGATGTTATGAGGTAGATTTTTTTCTTAGAGCATATATGGACTTAATAGAAATATACAAAAAAATATACACTGTCATTTCTGAACACCAGACAAAACATTTAAAAAACATTTTAAAAACCAGATATTAAAAATAATTAGAGTTACTATTCTTAAAAAGTGAAAATCACAAATATTATTTAGCCTCTTATAGTTGGGTTTGCTTTATAATCTACACAAAGTCAGAGAAAAAAGTACAAAATACTTAAGGGAAATTATGAGCTGAATATAAGGTGACATTAATATCCTCTAAAGATTTCTATTGTTTTTCTAAATATTTCAGAACACACATAAAAGCAATACATTCACCCCAAGACACAAAAAGAAAGTATTTTTAAACATTTTGTTTTGACAGGAAAAACATTGCAGGCTGTTTGGCAGGGACTGAAAATCTGTACTGAGACATATGTGGCAACTTATTGAAAGCAATAAAAGTACCTATTACAATGTTTTAGAGTATTTAATACTTTCAAGAAAGTCAATACAGAAATATTTATGCTGCTCACACAATTTCTGTCTCTTCTAAACTGCCTTCCTTGATGTCCTAACAAGGAGTCACAGAGTGTTTCTCTTTGAAGAACCATTATTTTCAGTTACTTGTTTGCAAGAAAAATACTTAAAATAGACAGAATCCAGAAAATGTACCTTCAGAATGGTTATTCTGCTTCTGTTGTGTATTTCATTTGTTGAGAATGATTTATTTCTATTAACTTTTTTTTATTGATATTCTTCTGATAATATATTCTTTGTGACATACTCCTTTTCTCCTTTGCTACCTTCTCAACTAACCCATGCATGAAGGAGTGCATGCATGTTCACATGTACACACACACATACATTGTTGCCTACACCTTCATTCTTCATTACTTTTAATTTGTAAAAGCTTGAGAATATAAGTGATTTTCCAGATTCTTCTTTTCTGGTCATACAGATAGTTATACTCATATATATTATATACTATTAGGAATTAATCAAATGTGTTACTATTATTTCTATATCTGTACATTTTTACATTACATAATATTCTAATTTAAAAAAACATCTAAACCAACCTTCTACACATATATATTCTAACTATGTTTCTTGATTGAGAATTTTATATACACATTTCATCTCTCATGCCTATATATTTGGCTGATATGTCAGGCTGTGTTAACACAATACTAATCCATGAGAAAGGTAGTAAGGTAGTTAAAAAAAAAAAAAAGACCAGCTGAATCCCTAATGTCATGTGTTGAGCAGCAATGCAGTAAGCACACAAGTGTAGAACAAGGAATCTGAATAATTAATAATAATATGAGATGCAAGATATAAGCTCAGCATTTAAAAAGGAAATAGAAAATAATACTTTCACATTTTCCTGATTATTTTATATTTGACCATACACACGCTTGTATTTGATCAAACTATAAATTACTTGTGTCTTTGTAAAAGCACATCCTGAATTTTTTTTTGATGTTCCATCTTTTCTGAAGCACTCAACAGTAGCATGAATTAGGTATTTTAAAACCTGTTCAACATAGTAACTGTTTTGTTTTCATAAAAAAAAAGAAAAAAATAATTTGAAATCCTGATTTTCAACTAATCCTGAGAGAGAAGAGGCAGATTTAGCCAGTGAGTCACTTGTAATACACTTAAAAATGCAAGACATTCATTAACTCATATTAGACTAAATGTCTGAGTGACAAATACTATGGAAATGAGAAAATATCTGTGAATTTGGGAAAAGAACAAAAATACATTAATATCTTGGGTGGAATTTCTCTGATGGACTCCTGTAGTAATGCTACACAACTCCACATACAGTGGTAAACAAAAATAACTTTTCAGATTGAAACTCACAGGAAGTTTTTTTCTTGTAATTGTTATGTGAACTTGGAAAGTTAAGAGCTAGATGAAAAAAGGGATTAGATCATCTGTTTCCTAGCCCTGAATTAAAAACCTGAGTTAAGTATTTAGAAATGCAATGTGCTAGACCGTGAGAATGGGAATCCACAAAACCAGATAGACTTCTTAGATAGGCATTAACTTGATTATCCAATAAGCAAAAAACAGCAACATTTCTTAACGTCTGTCTTAAGACTGCAAACATCTTACTAAGAAAATACTTTCATACATTATCAAGAATAGAAGGTCATGATCTTATTATTAAAGTAGGTGTGTATATCTACTTTAAAAAAAATATTATGTGGTTTCCACTTTTTTCCTCATAACTTTAAGAAAAAAAAATGCATTTGAAGAAAAATTTCTTTTGAGATGGTAGCAACTCATTTACTGCAAGCCCCTGCTCAGGCCATGACAGCTTAAGCTTAATTCCTTCCTCTACTTCATAGAATCATAGAATCATTACAGCTGGAAAAGACCTTTACGATCATGGAGTCCAACCGCTAACCTAACACTGCCAAGCCCATCACTAAACTAATCCATATCCTTCAACACCTCATAGAATCATAGAATCATAGAATGGTAGAGGTTGGAAGGGACCTTTAGAGATCATCTAGTCCAACCTTCCTGCAGAAGTAGGTTTGCCTAGATCATCTATGTGTCTTTTAAATATATCTAGGGATGGTGACTCCACCACCTCCCTGGGCCACCCGTTCCAATGCTTAACAACTCTTGGTGAAAAAGTTCTTCATCATGTCCAGTCTAAACCTCCCCTGGCTCAACTGTAGCCCATTTCCTCTTGTCTTATCATTTATTATTGGAGAGAAGAGATAACTTATTTCAGATTTTTTTTTTTAACTCCTCTACATGTGTCTAATAGAGTAGGAGAAATCACATTTGAATGGCATCTGGGTACTTTGACTGAAAAATGTCTTTTTGACACGTAAAGTATGTAACAGGATTTGTCACTTAAACTATTGAGTTTTATATACTGGAGAAAGAAGCCAGGGGAAAAAAATACTTTATGGTCCTTATGTTATTTCTTGGTTTTGTCTTAAACAAAAAGGTTAAAGTCAAGTGTCCTTACCTGAAGAGTTACTTTTTGGTTTAGCATTTAACAACATGATTTAAAATGTGCATATGCTGAACATTATTCGATAGCAAAAATGACATTTGCAAAAACAGTTCAACAAAGTATAAAGGATAAGGCTCAGTAGGGGTTTGTGTCTGCCTTGTGAGCAGCAGATAAAATATTCTTTTCTTGCAAGTGTTCTCATCCTTTCTGCTCTCCAAGCCCTTCAGGTACAAAAGCTGCAGTTTGATTTAATAGCTTTTCTTGCAAGTGAAATAAGTAGTTTAAGTCTTTAATATGCGTCTCAGAACTGCTATTTTGTTTCTGTCATTTAGTTGTGTCAAGTTCTTCACATCCTGACAGCAAGACCAAACAGGCAATCACTTGCCAACTTTTCTTTTCATGAGAAGAAAAAAAAAAGGTAATTCTATTCTTTCCACCAAAGAAAGAAAGTAGGGAAAAAACCTCAAATCTGTCATTGTAGAGAAATACAAAATGGAAAAATGATCAGTGCAGATAGTGTCCCCATTGCAAGCTGACAAAGAAAGGTTGTATTTATCAGCTACTCTGGTGTAAAATAACTAAACAAAAATTCTGGAAAGAATTAGGAAAGAGTTACTATTTCTTTTTCAGGACTAGCTTTCCATTGTCTTTTATTAACACTCTTCCTGCAAATCATGCTACTTAAGGTGCAGAGAAAGATGTTCATTCTTTCTGCTGGAGAAGCAGAACATTTCACTTCACTTTAAATGCCAATAGCTGAAATTGTTGTCAGGGCCAGAGTATTCTGCTGTGTATCTCCTTGGTCCTCAATAGCACTGTCCATTTGTAAAACATCTGCATCACATCTTGCTCCTGGTCTTGCCAGAGCTAATAGTCACATATATACAAAAGTAATTTTTTTTTTCTTTCTATAATTTTTGTAAAAAAAAAATTTCACAAATCAAATACTGCATATGAAGAATTCTTATCATAGAACATAAATATTTGCAACATTTGAAGCTAGCTCTTTTTCTGAAAGTCAGTATTTATTTGAACCTTTCTATCTTGGTCTTTCTTACCTTCTCCTTTGGAGGAAGTGCTTTGGAGACAGAGGGGCTGTGGAACTGCTATTAACAAAGATTAAGATGGGATACTTCATTAGCAGTCCATAGAATCATAGAATCGTTTCAGCTGGAAGGGACCTTTAAGATCATTTAGTCCAGCCTTTGTCCCAGCCCTATCAACCACTAGACCATTTCCCAAAGTGCAACATCCAACTGTCTCTTAAACATCTCCAGGGACAGTGACTCCACCACCTCCCTGGGCAGCCTGTTCCAATGCCTGACAAGCCTTTCAGTAAAGAAATTCCTTTGAATATCCAGGTTGAACCTCCCTGGCACAACTTGAGGCCATTTCCTCTTGTTCTATTGCTTGTTCTATTGCTTTTCAGGTAGTTGTAGAGAGCAATAAGGTCTCCCCTGAACCTTTTTTTCTCCAGGCTAAACAGCCCTAGATCCCTCAGCTGTTCCTCATAGGAGACATGCTCCAAATCCTTTACTAGCTAGGCAGCCTGCCTCTTGATCCTCTCCAGCACCTCAATATCCTTCTCGTAGAGAGAGGCTTAAAACTGGACACAGTATTTGAGGTGCAGCCTCACCAAAGCCAAGTACAGGAGAATGATCACCTCCCTATTCCCCCGACAACACTGTTCCTGAACCAGGTCAGGATGTCATTGGCCTTCTTGCCCACCTGGGCACACTGCTGGCTCATGTGAAGCCGCTGTCAACCAACACTCCCAGGTCCCTCTGTGCCTGGCAGCTTTCCAGCCACTCCTCCCCAAGCCTGTAGCACTGCTGGGGGTTGTTGTGGCCCAAGTGCAGGACCTGGTACTTGGCCTTATTGAAACTCATGACATTTTCCTTGGCCCAGCCATCCAGCCTATCTAGATTTCTATCTAGATATCTAGAGCTTCTTTACCCTCAAACACTTATTAAGGGTGCACTCAGTGTTAGCATATTCAGTGACAATCTAGAACCTAACTTCCTCATATTCGTTCATGTAATAGCTAAATACACAGTGTATGTACAGAACTACGTGATACAATTTTTTTAAGTAGAAGCAAATTACAGAAGTATGTGCATATGTATTTATAGCTAATTATTCTCCCTTGGAACTATTAATATGATTTCGACTACTGAGTTTCAGTGATATAGATTTATAAGATACAGAAAAAAAAAAATTCCTCTGTGATTTAGTAAAGACGTAAATTAATGGTGACAATACTAAGTTCATACACTTGTAGCATACTTTTCAGTTTAGAGCACAGTAAAGTAAAGCAATTTTTCAACTTCTTGGATATTTTGATTGATGAATGATGATGAACAAGGAATATGTATAACAAGGATATTTAAATATATTAGACCATTACAAAAATTTGTAACAATAAATGAAGCAATTACAAACAAAATTGAAAAGGGAACAAGTTTCAGAAGAATACATCTTTTGAAAAGATTAATTTTTAGAATGAAATTGGAATTTTAAATTTTGTACTTCACTGCAATTGGTCTCTTAGTGACATCTATTGTAATTCTTATGACACTAGTACACAGAAAATGATGTATATCCATATACAGCTTGAAATTGTACATCACAGGTCCAGATTCAACCAATAGCAAGAGTTAATGTGGCGTATTCTTCAGGAATACAAATCCAAATAATTGTGTTTTCTTTCTTATGTGGCTTTCTAATTTGTCTAATTAAATTGTTGCAAGAGTTGTCTGGTAATGGAATTCTTATGAAATATCATGGATCTAGTCTTACCTGCAGCCACTAATCTTTAAACATAGACTACTTTGCCTTATGGTCCTTTCAGGATCTGCAACAACATGGAAGGAAAATCTAGTCTTGATAATCATAGAATTATATTAGAATCTTAATTTTCTTCTCTGAGAGACCGAAATTACGAAGTTCAGTTTATGGAGGAACTTGATCCTATGAGTTTTAAGAGAATCAAAACTGAATGGAAAAAAAAAAAAAACTTGTATAATATTTATTAAAATGTATACTTAAAATGTAGTCTTTAATTGCGGGGTTATTTTCTTTTTTTTAACTAATATTTCATTGATGTAGTTATTTTTTATTCAATTGATCCATACAAATATCTTCAGTGCAGCAGAGTGACATTACTATGATCACAATTTGAGATACAAATAAATTTGTATAGTAAAAATTTATCTACTATTAATAAAAACTGAATAGGAAAGTGGTACAGAATAGATTGATATATAGCAATATTGATAATGAGTTATTGTAGGGTCAAAAGTCTGAGAGGAGTCTTACAGAGTCTCTCTATAGATCACAAAAAAATAGTCCTCTAGTCACTTTTTCTCTGTCCTTTATTCTCTACTAACCTGGACAATTGAGGAATCTCAATGATATGGCTTCTGAGCACTCCAAAAGTAGAAATGCTGATAGAAGGTGTTCACTGAAGCAGTATCATTAGCATATGAAAATGTCTGCTGTGTTTGGGTTTAAATATCTTCAAGTTTTGAAAGAGAATAAAGGCTGAAAATGTGGTTCCATGAAATAATTCATTTTATTAGCTCTGTTGCTGAATGGTTATGTGTTAGTTGACAAGTATCTTTATCTTCTTTTACACAATTTCCTCCAATGTTGAGGCACTATATTTTTAGAAATGAAACCATCTCTTAGGAAGTTCTTGCTCATACTTCGACATTTTCAACCAGAGAGACTTTCAACTTTTCCCAGTCTTTAGAAGTCTAGTGCAATATGAGTTAAATTCAACTCATCTCATGTAGATATAAGCAAGAATAATGTGGTAGACTACACATGAAGAAGATATTGTTGGTATCAATTGATTTATTTAATCCACTGCTTATTTTTTTCTGTGAGATGTGGTTGAAAGAATGATTTGAAAGAAATTCCATTTAAATTAGAATAGCAGTTGACTGTCATAGTTGAGTTGGCCCTTGTATTCATAAATTCATCAAAAAAAGTGTCTACTGTTATCCTCTAGTTTGAAATCATAGATAACAAATGTCTGGAGTCTTTTCTGAAATAAATCCCCTCAGACCTAAAACATAACTTTGGGAAGAAAATACCTTGCCTTGAGGGTGTATATTTTCCAAAAACATTCTCCTTTTTCTAAAACAAAACAAAAAAAAATAAAAAGGAAGAAAGAAAAAAGTCTAAAAACAGACAGTGATTTCTGTTCTCTATGCCAGTATTCCAAATTACCCAACCCTCTTTTTTTTCCTTTTCCTCTGAGAAGCCTGGATTGTTCACCAAAGGCATGTTTAATTAATCATAATTTGCAATCCTTTGATCATTTCCATGGGTCTTCTTTGAATTCCAAAATTATTTCTATATCCTTCTTAACTCCAGTAATCTGAGCTGAATGCCAAGATCCAGCAATAAATAATAGTGCCAAATGCATACCATCTGCTATATGATATTATCATATGAATTCATCCAGCAATTAATTTATCAGCATATCAAAGCAAAAAATCATGAACACAGTTCAGTCTCTAAGTTTATTCCAAAGTCACTGCTTTCCAGTACACGGGATCAACCCCTGCACAAGGTATCATAGTTACCTTTAAAGAGATGCAGACCTAACTGCTTGTATCCCTAAAAATTCTAAAAACTCTTTATTAGTAGCTATCTTCTTTATTTTCTACTTTCTCTGTCATCTGCCAATGCATTCAGTAATAACTTTGTGATTTTGTTTGTTACTTCAGACTACTTTTTGATGGAAATGAAAAGCTCACACTGATGATCTGATCTCACAGATGTATCAGAAGCACACTAATTTCATTAGATGAAAATTTCACATTTATGTTCTCAGATCTCTCAATTTTTATGCTATTTAATATGCACTTAATTAAAATAGCATGCGATCCGAAGCTGTACACAAATCCAAGTGCATTAAAACACTATTATCTTTATCAACCAGACCTGTAATTTCAAGTTGATTTTAACAATTTCCATTTTCCTTAAACTCATTCCAATTGGCTTTGATTCTGCGGCCTCAAGCCTATTCTCACTGATCTGTTACATTGTGTAGAATGGATATCAGACAAGCAGATGTATGATCTTAATGCTCAACTCCCAGAATTCCTCAGGAAACCAGAAGTTTCTCAGTATAAAGATATACTTAGGATCTAAGAGGTGAGAATTGTCTATGTATTACCCTCTCTCACATTTACATTTATAAAACAAACATAAAAAGAATAAACTCAAGAAATTCTTCAAGTAAAGCAAGATTTTCAAAACTGCTTGCCTTGCTACATAATTTGTGCTTTGATAAATAATTTTCCTGAGAGTTCAATGTACAGCTGTGCACAGTAAAAACATAAACTTTAGTATAAACTTTTAACTAGAATCATTACTACTGAGACATGTTTGTTTCTCAAAGCGCTGTTGTTGCAAGTAAAATATAACACACAATGAAGAAAAAAATGTCACAGAAGGGAGAGCACACAAACAGAAGATACTACTGTTACTGAATGCTGTAAGACATTATTTTTTTCTTTAAAGAATTAATGACTTGCTTTTAACAAACATGGTTCCTCATTTGGGGAACAGAGAAAAAAAAATTACAAGTGCAGAGGGACCTGGTTGAACTAAGATTATATTTTTACGTACTCATTTGATTTTAAATCTGTTGCTGCTTCTTTTTTTACCTAATTTCCAGCCTGATTAGAACAAAGACAGTCTTTGATCTCAAAAACCAGAACATCAGACAGATATTATGAAATGATGGGGGTTTCTGTGTTGTTTACGGATTTTTTTGTGTGGGAAGAACTGTAACAACATGAAAGTTTGCTTCCTTATGGTGGTTATACTGTCAGACTAGCATTTAGTGTAATCTACAGCTTCCGTCATGGAGTAATTTAGATGTCAAATCACTACCAACCCTAAGTCTTTTAGGTTAAGGTGGAGTGTAACTGTCAGTGGGTGCAAAATTATTGCAAAGTTATTGCATGGTGCTGGTAGAAAGGTAGAAGTGGTAATAGTTTCACAGAACAAAATATAAAGTCAAGCCCTTACACTCTACTGGTGGTGAGACTGTGTCATTTAACTGGTCATAGAATCATAGAATCATAGAATGATAGGGATTGGAAGGGACCTTTAGAGATCATCTAGTCCAACCCCCCTGCAGAAGAAGGTTCGTCTAGATCAGGTCACATAGGAACATGTCCAGGCGGGTCTTGTCACAGATTTTTCTTACAGACTTTAAGATTTTGTATATAGAGCTATTACTGAGGAACTACTTCCATTTCAGTTAAGTAACTAAGGCCAGCAGCAGTGGGAGTGTTATCTTTCAATTCAATACATCAGAAACCCAAGGAGTAGGTATGTCTTTCTGTCTTTTGAGACTTATGATAGTTTTCTGTTATGATATTTTAACAAAAATTCTTTCATCCTTTTTTTGCTGTTTGAATATATCATAACAAAAGATTCCTACACCTGTAATTATGTAAATCATATGCACTACCTTTGGAGTAATATGATCATTTGTTTCAATATACCAATTTAACATGCATTCAAATCACCATAATGATTAATTGTTAATCCTACACCTGCTGTGGTTAAAAGCAAGGGAAGAAAAGGACAATATTTCTGACCTTAATATTGATAATATCCTATGAGTATCAGAATTTCATTTACTCTCATACTGCTGCATGACCAGGGATCAAGGTAACACCTTGTACTGTTTGACATCATGGCAACACGAACAGTGGGATGAGTGAACTCCCAGCAAGTTTGCCAACAACAAGAAGCTGTGTGGTGTAATTGAAATACTGGAGGGAAGGGGTGCCATTCAGAGAGACTTTGACAAGCTTGAGAGGTGGGCCATGTAAATTCCATGACGTTCAACATGACCAAGAGCAAGGTCCTGCACATAGATTAGGGAAATCCCAAGCACAAATACAAACTGGGCAGAGAATGGATTGAGAACTGCCCTGAGGAGACAGGCTCAGAGATATTGGTTGATGAGAGCTTCAGCATGACCTGATAATGTGTGCTTGCAGCCCACAAAGCCAACCATATCCTGGGCTGCATCAAAAGAAGCATGAGCAGCAGGTCGAGGTAGGTGATTCTCCCCGTCTACTTGACTCTCATGAGACCCCACCTGGAATACTGCTTTCAGCTCTGGGTCCCCAACATGAGAAGGATGTGGACCTATTGGAGTGGGTCCAGAGGAGGCTACAAAGACTAGGAGGGCCGAGCACCACTCCCATGGGAACAGGCTGAAAGAGTTGGGGTTGTTCAGCCTCAAGAAGAGAAGGCTTCAGTGACATCATATAGCAGCCTTCCAGTACCTTATGGGGCCTACAAGACTCAGAGAGGGACTTTTTACAAGGGCATGCAGTGATAGGACAAGCAGTAATTGATTCAAATTGAAAGATGGAAGATTTAGATATTAGGAAGTTCTTCTCTGTAAGGGTCATGAGGCACTGCAACAGGCTGTCCAGATGCTTCATTCCTGGAATTATTCAAGCCAATTTGGAAGCAAATTTGAGTAAACCAGTCTAGTGGAAGATGTCCCTACCCATGGCAGGGGAGTTGGAACTAGATAATCTTTAAGGTCCCTTCCAATGCAAATAATTCTATGATTCTATCATTCTGTGATCTACCTGATTATTACCATCAACTGCTTTTCTCACATTCTGTTTTTCTGCATGGCCTATAGCTGAAGGATTTCCCATAGCAAAAAGCAGGTTAAGAGATTGTTTTATATATTACCTCATTGGTGCTGGTGCTACAGACTCACAGACAAAAAGTAACAGTGGGGTTTGCCAAGGCCATACCAAATTGCAGCTTCACTCATTATAGTGCTTTTGTCTGGGCCAGGATTTTGTAGCAGGGGGCTACAGAGGTGGCTTCTTTAAAAAAAAAAAAACCAAAAAAACAGACCTGATAGAAGCTTTCCCTGTAGCTGATAGGGCCATTGCCACTCAATTTTGGGATGGACCCACCACTGACAAAGGCCTGGTCAATTAGTGATTGAGGTAACGCCTCTGTGAATAACATATATGAGAAAGGTAAAAAGTTGCTGTGCAGTTGCAAAACTGCAGCAGAAGGGAATGAGAATGTGAGAACAACACCTCTGAGTACTAAGGCAGAGGAGAAGGCACTAAGGTCAGAGCAGAAGAGGGGGAAGAAGTGCCCAGCACCAGAAAAGAGATCTCCCTGTGACCTCTGGTGCAGGCAGTTGTTTCCCTGCAGCCAATGGAGAACCCCATGCTGGAGCAGGTGGATACCTGAAGAAGGCTGTGACTCCATGGGAAGACTACTCTAGAGCAAGTTCCTGGCAGGACCTGGGAGTCCATGGAGAGAGGAACCCACATCAGAGCAGGTTTGCTGTCAGGACTTATGATCCTGTGGGGGGAGCCATATTGCAGCAGTCTCTTCCTGAAGGGCTGTACTCCCAGTGGATGACCCACTTTGGGGCAGGGTGTGAGGAGATGCCCACGTGGGAGGCCCCATGCTGGAGCAGTTCATGAAAAACTGTAGCCCATGGGAAGGACACACATTGGAGAAGTTTATGAAGGAATGTGTCCCATGAGAGGGACCCCACAATGTGGCAGTGGGAAGTGTGAGGAGGCCTCCCCCTGAGAGGCAGCATCAGCAAAGTCCATCTGTAATGAACAGATCGTAACCCAAATCCCTCATCCCCTGCACCACTGGTGGGGGAGGAAGGAGAGTCCAGGGAGTTGAACTAGATGATCCTTAGAGGTCCCTTCTGGCCCTTAAAATACTGTGATTCTGTGAGGAGGGAGAGGTGGGGGGAGATGTTTTAAGATTTGGTTTTATTTCTCATTTCCCTACTCTGCTCTGTTTGTTCATTAATAAAACATTTCTTTCCAATGTATATCTGTTTTGCCCGTAATGCTAATTGCTGAGGGATGTCCCTGTCCTTATCTCGACTCATGAACCTCTCTTCCCTGTCCGGTTTGAGAGGAAGGAGTGATACAACAACTTGGTTGGTACCTGGCACTGAGCCGGGGCTAAAATCACCACACAGACACAGCTAAGGACGCAAAATATTTTGCAGTAAGTTAATTTTCCAGCATCCTCTTAGGTATATGTTAGAGCCCCAAGATTTCCCTTCCCACCCAACCCCCAGGGTTTGGGATCTTCTTGTTTTTGTTAAATAAAAAATAAACTATAATTTTTCATTCTGAGATGTAACTGGTTCCCAGTTTTTAACCACTCAAAGTAAAATGTCTTTTCACAAATTACTGCATTACATTCAAGTTAGGAGTTTGGAAGCACATCTTTTTAGGAAGAATGCAGGGTTTTCCATTTTTGCAGCATGACAAAGAAGAATAAATGTGAATTATTTCAAATTTTTATTTTTAATTTTAATTCAGTTATTTGCAAGTGAATCTTGAATTGTTCTTGTTATACAGATATGTTCTTCTTTAATAATTATAATCTTCAAGCAATTTTTGAAGGAGCTGAATATCTGTACATTTTCAAGCAGTCCACATAAGCCTTGGGGTAGATAGCTACTTATTTCTTTATATGTATTTCATAGAAACATGACTTTTCATTATATTATTTACAATTACAGAACTTAGGTGACTCAAGGCATCTAGACCTTTGTGAAAGAATACAAACAAAAAGCCTAATACATGAGAAAAGGATCAAAAATAAATATTTTTTTGCTGCTAAGTAATAGCTTGACTCCGCCAATATTGTAACTCCAAATTGCTGGAGTTCAGAGTTAAACAGGTTTTATCTAAATCATTGGTTTATTTTCCTTGCTGCTGTTTTGTAATACCCTTTTAATAAAAAATTTATGAGATTGTATGGGATTCTAGGGATTTCAGGGAATATATTTTCTCTCCCATAGTTCACATTTCTATATTCCTCTTTAAACTCATTGTTCTCCATTCCTGCAGCATAATTAGGCCAATTGTTTTGTTTGCAATAACTGAAACCACTGAACTGAAGAGAAAAAGGAGATTAACTAATTTAATATCATGTGTATTAAAGGAGAATTCTCATTCATAAGGCTACTGCTTGGATGAATAAAAACCCCTCCTATGATTGAATACTTTACCTCATGCTTATTTTCCTTTATTCTTAAGTTTTCACATTTTCCATGTGTTATTAGTGTCTAATATTATATTTCTACTTACCATTGAATTACCAGAAGTTGCTTACATAAATTAAATCATTAACTGTATGTTATTGGTGTCTGTTAATTGTTACTTTTAGTATGTTGGGCATCTTCATATTGAACAAGTGGATGAACAGAAACTCTAACTCATAACTAGATTTCGTAAACAAGCTGTAAAATTTGTAAATGGCAATGTAGTATGATACCAGTCCAATGGAGCATGCATGCTGCAACAGGTCATGTAGGTCTGTGCAGAATTAGAGTCCAACTTTTTACCTTCTGTGACTTCATGTTTGTCTTTCTCTAACATACACTAAAGGATAGATCCTATTCAAGGACGAGGCTAAGAGTAACAGTATGTTTAGAAGGAGCATACCTGGGATTGAAGTCTCCCTTGTGAGCACTCCTACTCACCAAACAAAGGAAAATGTCCCTTCAAGATGACTGAGAACTGTTCACAGGAATTCACTGAGCACACCACTGAGCAGAAGTTGACTGATATGATGCAGCTCTAGTATCCAACCTGACTTCAAGGAAGTAACAGTCTTGAAAGTATCCTAAACTCAGGCTAAGGTTTAGTTTGATTTAACAAGGTATCAAGATTCTCATTCCAAGAGCTGTCTGGGTAATGAGATTGCGATTTGAAAAATAACAGCCGAAGTTTCCAAATTTGCTTTTGATTATTACTGAAAGAAAGGTTCTTTGTACTTACCCCACTCCTTCCAAGAATAATGAATTCCATGAACTGAATTAATTTTCTACATTAATCTGGACAATGAAGCTCATATACCCCTTCAGTGAAAGCTTCATGATCTATTTCAAACCAAGCAGTATCACAAGATGATGAAATATTATAACCCAAAATGTCCTAGTATAGGGACTAAAAAATCATCTTAGTAGGTGAAGACACTTGAATCCCTTCAAGCAGGGTTTGAACTGGAAATGAGTGTAGACATATTTTGTGACAGCCTTAATTTTTAGGTAACAGTAAAGACGACTGTGGATCCTGTTTTTTTGGTTTGTTTTTTTTTCCACAAGTGCCCCAAAATATTAGACAGAACTTCTTGCTTCAGCATATACTTTGTTTCTTTTTCAGTGAAAAGGTGTGGGCTTTTTTGGTTGTTTGGTGGTTGAGCTTTTTTTTAATTAAACATCCACGAAAATCTTGCTCATTCAGTATGATGACAGGAAAGAAAGCTAGCACTTTTTTACTGTGAAGCTGAAAACCAAGTTTTTGTAAACTTTGGCTTTTATAATAGGAGTAACTACAAAATTGTTAAGTAATCCGATGCAAGTCATTTGACTCCTCACTTTCCACTTTTGCTACTGTGAAACAGGAATAAAATACTCTTCTGCCTCCCAAAAGAGTCATGAAGAGCTGTGAGATTTTCTCATGAAGGACACAATGTAAAAGCTGACTGTTTTACTGTGATTATTCTCATGGAAGAAAATCTATTACTGCGATGTTGGCAGAAAGCAATCATAAATGGGACAAAGACATGGAGAAAAATATTTTATTTAAAACTAAGCTAATAATTGGCAGATACACAGTTTGTTATTCACTTCAACAAATTTCTGGTTTTAAAATGTATTCTATGCAGATTTATTAATATCAGTGGAATATGTTTGTGCCAGATTAGTCCTTGTGTAAAGATCTGTTTCCCTGGATTACAACCTTTTTCCATGATCATCAGAATTTTATTAACTGGAAATGCTTTTTTGCTCATGTGAAATGTTTCTTTTCCTATTCTTTATAATGCTTAGCTTAGTTCTAGTTTTTGTTGCTAAGTTTATTAACTTACCTGAAGTATTATGTTTTCATGTGTGTATTCTATATCCACTAAAACTGTCTGATTGTTAAAAACTGCTCTTATAAAAAACAGACAATACTTTTGCAGTAAGTAATTATAATCTCTTCCTTATTTTCTATACCAGAGCCTGCATGGCTCTTTTAAAAAATAAATAAATTCTAAAATACTAATAGAGTTGCATAAATCAATTCATAACATATCTAGGACTGAATTAAGTATCAGCTGAGTGTGACTCTGTTGAGGATGTGTATATTAATTTGAAAACCATAAAAATGACGTACTGTGCATAAGTACTTCTTTTAACAATTATTTAATGAGGAAGAATCAATAGTGTTTAAATGGCTTTTCCTGTATTTTTTTTTAAACCTTCAATTATATATATATATGTAAAAAAACAGGCAATATCTGTATAAATCAGGTATTAGTCACCTGACTCCACCCTACTTTAGAAGCTTTTCTACCAGTGGAATGGGAGGAGGGAGAATCAGGAAAAAAAAAAGAAAATCTTCTGGGTTGAGATAAGAACAGTTTAATAATTGAAATGAAATATCATATAATTCTAACAATAATAACAATGAAAAATAATAATAATTCTATAAAAAGTAATGTAACGAAAAAGATAGAACTAAAACCCAAGAAAAAAAAATGTTGCTGACCAATACTTGAGCAGTGATCAGCTCCTTCCCCCCCCATTTTATATACTGGGCATGATGTTCTTTGGCTAGTTTGGGTCAACTGTTCTGGCCATACTCCCTACTCGCTTCTTATATACCTCCTCACTGGCAAATCATGAGAAAATGAAAAGTATAAGTGCTGCTTGACAACAACTAAAACATCAGCATTATTCTCATAGTAAATCCAAAACACAGCCCTGTACCAGCTACTAGGAAGTAAATTAGCTCTATCCTAGATGAAACCAGGACATAAGGGAAATTCATTCTAAATAAGAAATTAGTATTTTTTCCTAAAGTGAATATTTCTTTTTCCATGAATAAATTGGCAGGTTTTGTTAATGACAAAGCATTTCAAGCAAACTTAACGCTTATTTTTGTAGTCTCATATTTGAGATGATTACTACAGTTCAGGATGCTTGAAAATTTTACCTTCTTAGATGCTAACAGCCTGAAATTAATTTATTCCTTAGATGAGAAAGCTTACTTCTAAATGGAATACAGTTTGTTTCCTCCAAACATAATGTAAGTTCTAATGTGATAAATAGTCTTTCAGTATTCAAACTGATTACTCAATTTAGCAGAAAACTACAAGTTTAATGAGACATTGAACAATGTTCAGGAAAAACTTCAGATTTACTTCTACTATATGACAAATGTTCTCCAAACACAACACAAGCAACAAGTTCTCCTTCAGATTTGCAGTGTTGATCAATTTTTTCTACTATTGTCCTGGTTTAGGCCCATCAAGGGACAAAAGACCATGACCAAAGTGGTCCTCAGTACCAAAGACTTGAGAATTCCTAAAGGGCAGGGAGGGCTTAATTGCCACTTATGGTCCCAGACAAAACAGAAAAGGGGAAGAAAACAGAAATCCAACACCAACTAAAACATAACCATAAAACCCCAAAACATAACAAACAGAAAACAACACAGAGTGGTATAATGATGAAAAGCACAACCAGCCCTTTAAGACCTATGCTTCTCACGCCTCCCCTCTTCTTGGGCTCATATCCTGGTGTCTTTTTATCCTCCCCCACTGAACGGCTCAGGGGGGCAGGGTATGGGGGTTTCAGTCAGTCTATTCCTGATGGCTTCTGTCATTTGTCTCTCCTCAGGGCAGGCGGGCTGTGCATTGATCCCCCCTGCTTCTCTGTGGGGCGCCTCACACACCCACAGCCCTACACTGGCCACTCAATCATGTGTTCACCCCAAAGGCTGCAGCTCCTCTCTGCTTCTCATGTGGATCTGCTGTGCAGCCCGCAGGCCAGCACGGCCTGAGCCATGGCCGCCTCCCCACACAGTCTCTCGCCTGTCTGGATGCACTCACATGGAGCTGCTGGTGGCTCTCAGTCCTGCCATTGCTCTCCATGGGTTACAGGGGTATAGCCTCCGTTCTTGACATGGGTTGCAGAGGGGCCTCCGGTCTGTCACTCCTTCTTCCTTCCTTCTCCTCTGACTGTGGGGTCTGCATGGTTGCCTCCAGCTTGTACCGCTCTTATACCTCCTCCCAAGCACTTCAAATTTCCATCCTTAAATAGTGATGGCAGAGGTGCCAGATTGACTCAACTGGGCCAGAGGTGGATCTGAACCCAAGAGCCAGGGTAGAGTCTGAGAACTCTTTACCAGGTCTGCAATGCAGCACCTTCCTCGTGTTACCAAGCAAAAGCGTCTCCTCACTAAACCATGACAACTATGTGTGTACTATCTGTGCTATGAATGCATTTAGCAATTTCACACTTACTGGACACGTGGAACTATATCCCTGATGGTAATTTAGCTCTAAGTCCTAATGAAAAGGGATGACAAAGAATGAAAAACTAACCTTTTTTTAGTTATTATTCATCATTTATTTCAAAGAGCTAAATAAATATTTTCTTTCTAAAGAAATAATTTTGGCCAGATTTTCTCTGAGGGCTAAACTTCCTTAGATAGGCATGAGGCAAGTCATCCTAGTTTAATACTAGCTGAAGTGGTCAAAAACCCCCACAGCCTAGCCACTCTAGAGGCTCTGCTCCACAGAGCTCAGGTGGTACAGTAGAAAATATCTTTTTCTTGGTCATGTTTTCATGAAAAGTCTATCACTTTAGCGTATACTGCTGGTTTAAGGTAATTGGGTTGCCTTAGTGCCAAAACAAATCAGAAACATTCACCTGTTTTGCTCCAAGGGCAGTGAACTTACCAAATGGAGGAATTGCAAGAGAGAGAAGCACGCCAATTTTTTTACCACTAAACACAGACCAAAAAGGAGACTCTATACCCAAGAACTATCAGTTCTCTTAACTGGATATAAAGAGTAGTTGGTGATAAACACAATTTGGTTTCTGGAGATGATGTTTATTCCCTGATCCTTGTCATTCTTCTTTTTTTAAATCTGAACCTTTTTAAAAATTGAATCTTGTGCCTGCTGGAAAAAACGTTTCCTTCTTACATTGCATAAAAATTTCTTAAGAGGAATTCTGATCTTTTCTATATTCACTACTCAGTAATTAGTCAAAATAACAAATACACTTTTTTTAACAAAAAGAACAGTTCATGAAACAGAGGGAAAATGCCAAACTCATAGTAAATATTTTTTGCAATTACTGATTTACCGCTTTTCTCCACCTGATACACTCCTGCAACTATTCAGGGCTCTGCAGTTATCGGCGTGATTAAATCTAGGTAGAACTCCTCAAGAGTTTTACCCCTCTTTATACTTCATAGCCTGCCAGCAATGGTGGTGCATAGCAAAAAACTAAGATTAATTGCCTACCTCACATACTGGGAATATCTATCATCTTTTCCTCCCCAAGAACAAATACATCTCTCTTGTTTTTGTGCTTTGTTTGAGGGATTTTTTTGGAAATGACCTCTTCACAAGCCATTTACTTTTTAAGTTGCTCTTTATTCTTATCTGAACACATTTTCTGTGAAAATACTATTTTAACATCTCACTTGCAGCATCATTTATTTTCCTGTTGCTTTATAACTCTTTCTGAAGTTTCTCCTCAGCCTTCATCAACTTAGCACAGGCCAGGTGTCAGCCTTGCCAGCCATCAGAACTACCTCATTATCCTCTCAGAGAGCTCAAGGTTAAGCATCTTGACCTCAGAGTTCAGAGTTCTAAATTGCACCATATCTCACCTCTAAGTCAAAGATAAGACTTAGAACCCTCTTGTAGAAGATGAAGATCTTTGTTTAAACTCTGAAAGATCTGTGTCTTGCGCAAATCAATTTGGTCTCTAGCTGCTGCAATTTCTATCAGCCTTTGTAACGGCTTGTCTCTTCTTTCTCTTCAGCAGTTATCCAGCATAGTTTCTGAGTTGAGTCCTGTGAAAGCAAATAGATTTCAACACACAGGCCAGAAGAAAGCAGTGATGATAACAAGTAGGAGACACAAAATTTATTATGTATTTGACTTTCATTTTAGAAGAATTTATATGAAAGTAGTTTCATAGGATTCAACCAGCTCTAAATGAAAACCAGCTCTAAAAGAAAACAACATATTAAACCAACCAACATTATGAAAACATATTCACAATAACAGGTAATAGGAAGGAGAAGGGTGTTATGGCTAATTTCTAAATCCCCAATTTAAGGGAAATATATTTTTAATCTTACCTATGACTTTTTACTGTGACCAGTTTTGGTGCAGTCGTGCATGAAGAACTTAAGCCATATTAGGAAGACATTTTGTGAAAGTCTATAGTTTAGTTTGATTTCATGGTTTAAGTCTATAAATAATCAATGTTCATATTGAAAATGAGATGTTAGGTGTCTGAGGAACTCTGTGTATATAACTGTTGCAAGGCAAAATATTTAGGTGAAACTAACATTTGTCAATGTTTTTGCTCCGAGCGTGATCATCTCTGTAAATATGAAAAGAAAGCTCCATAGGTAAGAATTCTATAAAACTTGTTTTCCTTTAAAATTCCATTTTTTTTAAGCCTGCCATTTTATAAATTATGATTTTTTTCTTATTTTTGCCAACATAATTTCAAAAAATTAAATATATTAATATATAAACTTTTAAATTACATTATTTCCAAAAGGAACTGATAATTTAGAGGATAAAATGTGAATTTCAGATATAAAGATACTATTGTTTTTTAGATTTTTTTCATCCTGTAGAAGCTACGTGCTTCATTATATATGGGTGAATATCACAAAACATTTTCTATGGCTATTTTTTTGGAACATATGTATGACTTTCTATTTGCTATTTTTTTATACCAATTTTTTTTTATATCTAATCTGAGGAATTAAAAAAAATTAGTCCTAACTAAAGATTAATTGCAATGTAACATGCTTGGACCACTGTAGAAAGCACATTCAATATAACCTTTTCAAACACTTGAAGAATCAACTTTTGAAAGTGCATTTGGACAAAAATGGAACTGAAACATCATCACATGGCACATATTTTCAAGAGAGCATATGGGAACAAGAAAAAAAAAAGGTCTTTTTTTCCTCAGCATCATAATGTTTCTTTAATAGATTTTCTTAAGATATCATCATAATTAAAACTTATCTTCTTAGTTAAAAGCATTAAAATCTATCATTTGAAATTATAAAGTTTAGTGCTTTAAACTGTGTCCACCAGTCTTTCATTCATCTCTCTAATGCATCTCTTTTTCCATTCTTTTTGGTTTACTTTAGAAACTTTTCAAGGTGTAGTGCTTTATTTTAGTAGTGTAATGCATGTTACTTCAATATAGTGGTGAGTACCTTGAATGGTGTGAAGTCTTTATTTCAAGCGTTACAGCAATACTTGTACTACTGCAATACTGCACTAAAAGAAATAGCAACAGTTTCAACAAAGAACTAACAGTCTTAGGACTTGATTATGCAAAACAAACTTTCGTATTGGATGTGTTTCAAGTTTCTCTCCCTAAAGTCTCTTACAGATCCTTAACATTAAGCGTTTTATGTTATGTGCTCTATGTACAAATCTTTCAGAACTAGATTTTACAGAACAAAGCTATTCAGCAATACAATGCTGTATTAAACTGTGTAGAAAAATGTGTTTTCCTTTAAAAGATCAGAATTGGTTTTCAAAGGAAGGTCTACATTTGCTTTACATCATTCTTCAGCTCATACTGGAAACAGTGCAATGTAGCCAAGTCTTTGACTTCTTTTCAGCTGTTTCCAAAGTGAGCCAATATTTGATGTTAAATAGCTCATTTGGCCACTACATGATTTCTGTCTTCTTGGGAACCTTCCAAACAGCTTCTCTGAGTTACTTCAGAGCAGTGACTATCACTTGTCCTGGTAATTCTTGAAGGGACAAATGTTAAAGTTTCAGATGGAAAAAATATCTACATCGAAAAGTAGTATAATGTTCTATACTTTTTAATAATAGAAAAATGGAAATGTTTTCCATAGATTTTGTTTGTATTTAGAAAGAGAAAAAATATATATGCTTAAGGACAGATAGACAATATCACAGATAGATTAATCAAGTAAATTCTTGTGATAATATGATATAATAAACATTGCATGTGTACACATATTACTATACTAATAATGGAAATTTATTTACTTTGCATTGATAATATTGAAAACATGCTTTCAAATATTTATAAGTATATCCTGTGTATATTTATAAACATAAACTATAAATTTTATGTCATTTATCAAAACAAAAACATATACTAGACTAACTGACAATGCCTCTTTGCCTCTTACCAAGTCTCACAACTGTCCTCTGAAAGTTGAGATCTTAAGATCACTTTCCCAGACCAGTTTTCAGCAGACTAAGGGTAACTTTTCAGACAGTAAAGAAAAATATAGATTTTAGATAAGAAAGGCTAGTTCCAAGTTGCTGTCATTGTCAATACAATGATCATTACAGAAAGAGATGATATTAATTTGTCTCTTTGCTTTGAGATATAATCATTATTTGCCTAATATCTTATTTTTTCTTGTCTAATTTCTCTACATCTTGGTTACATCTACTCTGTGTCCAAGAGTTATAAATAAAACCCATGGAAAAATATTCTTGTATATGTGATAAGCCAAAACTAAGCAAGGAATAAAACTACTGTAGATAATTAAACAAGAAAACACAAATTAAGTTACTGCAGCTTTCCTGCAATGTTGCAAAAATAAGTATGAATAACTTCTTATTTTAGGCATCAAAATTTTTGACAACTGGCAATTTCAATTCCCCATTGAATTTGTTGTTGATAGTTTGGGATTTTTTCTTATTTATACTTAAATTTTCTTTCCATTGTTTAGAATAAGAAAATGAGCTGAATTAAGAGCTCCAGTACTCTGGATTTTTTGGAAACCACCTATGTTTTAACTAATGAAACTTATAACTTCATTGTCTCAGGCCCTAGGCAAGAGAGTCTCTTCCAGTGGTCTCATTTCTCCATGTAGGATCCAACAGGTCTGAAGAGCTATGTCTACAGTGGATATAAGTTTTGTTTAACTTTCTTGATCATATTTGAAAGTATCAACATGGAATGTTTATAAGCCCCAGGCTTGTAAAGATTAGATGAATATGATTTTTTTTTTTGCTTTCTTGTCTGCTTCAAAAGCAGTTATATATTATGCATGCCATTTTCACAAAGTACCTCATTCAGACCTAGGTTTAGGTGTTTAAGTCCAAGAGAAAAGGAAAATTTTCTAAGAATCTCTCTTCAGTTTTCTGTTGCCTGTTTAGCCTGAGATGCTGTAAACATCAGAGCAAGATCTGTTCATGGAGTGTACCTGTCTTCCAGAGACATCTATTTTATTAATTACAATTTTACAAATAGACACTATGCTGTAATTCTCAAATTTCTACCTTGAGGATTTTACTCATGATCCCTACTACAACAAAATGCAATACTACTACTGCAGTAGAAGCAGGCATCTCAAATGACACAAAGTTGCTGTTTTGCTTAACTTAGGCCTATGTGTGTTATATGTGTGTCATCCAGAACCTAGATTCCTTAGAAATTAGTTTTGAAACCTCATCCTGACATTTCTTCATCTGGAAGTAATTGGCTTAGATTAATTTAGGGAAATTGATTCAGTTTAAAATCAGGTGACACTTGACTCAACACAATATAATCTGTAAAACATTACAAATATTTAAGATGTCTTAAATAACAAGGAAAAAATTTACGTTTTAACTTATTTAGACTCTTATAATTCATCAATTGCTTTCCAATGATTTTACTAAAGCATATTCATTACTGAATGGAAAAAAACAACACTGAAAACTGTCATTGACATGTTTTCTAGAGATGAGTAAAATAAAAATAAAATTACACATTGGTGATATCATTGCTTCTAACCAGTCACTGTGAGATACCATTTCAAAGTGTCTTTTTGAAAAATTTTCTTAACTCTGTTATAAAATAAAGTTTTAATTATGTAGGTTCAAAATCATCACTACAAAGTGAAGCATGAATCAAAAGTATAGGCTCTTATAAAACACATTCTCAGGGAAAATATATTTATGACTTCATCCATTCTTTCTGCTAAAATGTAAATGTAATGTCCAGAATATTCACATTACATTTCTAATTCAAAACCATGCAAAATACATTTTAGATTATTAAGTAATTTTAATTACTTACTGTTTTCTAGAAGTCACCTGTCAGTTCTTCATCAAAATAACTTTTCCTGTTAAAATCCAGCTGCTTTTTTTTAGAATTATTTTTTAAATTCCCATTCAATAACATGAAATTAGTTGTGGAACATTTGAAATGTTCTACTAAAACTAGGAATTACTTAGAAATTTATCTGGGCTTTAAATAATATGTTACTTGGTACTACTGACACCGCTTTCTCACATGAGAATTTCACACTTTTCACATGAAAAGCTTCTATCACATTTGTGCAGCAGTTATTTTGATTTCATTTTAACTTTTCATTTGTGTGCTTGCAATGTTCATGTTCTTCCTAAGAGGGAATACAGAGCATAGAAAAGCAAGACTGCCATCAAACTTCTGCACAGCATTTTTTAGCCTGATTGCAGATTGTTCCTAGCCTCCTATATGCAAATCAAATAATTACAAAATAAATAGATTAAACATGTAATGTAACAAATGTAATTAAATGTAAATACAAACAATATGAAAACCTCTTTGACAACAATCTCTTCAGTGTTAAAAATTAGCTAATGAACTAACAAAAGTCTTTTACTGTCACAAGTGCACTGACGCTTTTTTTCTGCAAAAAGAAGTACATATAAAACAAAAATCTATAGAAATGTTTGAGAGTGTTCTGAAGAATAAGGGTGAAAAGAGTCTCACGGAGCACTTTTAGGAACATTGCACACTCTCATGAAGGAGGTGCTCGGTAATATATTTCTTGATCTAGTCTGTGTTCCTTTCTGCCATATTTTCCTGAGATGAAACTATTACTTGACAAAAACTCCCGATGGTAAAGAGACAGGGGGAAATAATATTATTTAAACAACTGGAGGGGCTAGAGAAGATTGGTAGTGAAGTTCAAGCCTCATGGAAGAACACAAGAGAAGAATGAGCTTAGGAATGTAACTTAATGTTATCAGAGATAACAGTTGATATTCATCAAACAAAACTGTCTTGGATGAAAATGGTCCTTGCAATATAAATTTGTGACATTGATACCCCACAGATTTACCATCTGTCTAGACAAACTCCACAAGAACTTCAACTCTCTTTCTCACGTCTCCTACTATCTTTTCCAGTAAAAAACTGAATGTCGAAAGACACAAAAGAGACTTACTATATTGCATCTGCATCCATTGCTGTGTCTAGACTTCCCAGATTAGTGTCTCTACATTGGGTAGTTAGATTGTGACACTTGATCAAAGTTTTTTCAGCTGTATGTTTGGTGTTTCTTAGGAAATCCACTTCAGCATCCTCTATAGCTTTTGAAATTAATACAAGGTCTTCTGTTTATTCATATTCCGTTAATTATTGACTTTACTCATCACAAGCACCTCCAACTGATATAGGCTATTTCACTAGAAGCAATGGAAATTATATAATCATAAGTTACAATTGCAGTTTTTGAATTGTCATGCAGCATTCAAACTATTCAAAATCATTATTATAAAGGAAAAACTATATGAATTTATGTTATACTGACATTTCTTTAGTTACTTAGCTCTTAATCATTGAATATTTTTTGTTACCATAGGCTAAAAATAATAATGCAGAGGTTTGACTTAGAAAAAAAAAAAAGACAAGATTTATTACAGATTTGGTCTGAAGGTTCTGTATTGGCCAAATATTTTTCATACTGCCATTCTCAATGAATTGCTCTGACAGACAAGGTCACAATGTTTTATGCTAGAACATAAAAAAAATAGAACAAGAGAAATATAATTGTTTTGGTTGAAAAGTTCAGTGAGGTCTAGACACATTGGACAGTTGGACACTGATTTTATTTTACTATAGCTTCATACACTGCAATGACAGCAAAGTCAATTCAGTACTGCAGCAGATTCAATTTCCTGTGCCTTGGATGAGGAGCAAAGTATCTTTCTAAAAACAGAGTATATTTTCAATAATATTTCAAATAATTTGTCTGTAACAACTGCTTAGTAGGCTGGTATTAAAATCCATTTGCTTATCAAAATGTTTTCTTCTTCACAGTGTGTAAAGCATCATGCTGGTTATTGTAAACTTGCCATTGATTTTCCAAACAGTTGCAGAGAGCTGGGGTAAAAGGAAGGTCACAATTTGAAGAAAAATGGATAGCTGAAAGGTCTAATAAATAAAATAGATGACATAGATTGCAAGCTTTTCATTTTCAAGGCATGTTGAACAGTATTCATTTCACTTCATCACAGTCCACAATGATACCAAAAAAGGTCTTTAATTCAAAATAAAGGAGAAATACAATATTTGTCAGTCTTGGAAAGCTGGACAGTCATTTCAGCTACTGCAGCAAAAGACTTTTTTTTTTCTCCTTGAAAGTGCTTTCACTGCTATTTTGGAAAAGAAATTTAAAAAAACTAAACTATGATGATGCTTACTTCAGAGTACTTTTCAGAGTACTAAGGAGAGTACTTTTTTCTTATATGCTTATATGTTCATTCCAAATAGATGAGAGAAATATCCTCCTATGGAAATTCAGCATGATTAACTTTGGAAATGAGAGCTAGGTAACTATGTTCTGCAAATGTCTTCAATATATTTTAAAAAATAGCATTCTTGAAAATATCATACACTTTCAACAGCCTTCAGAGTTGAATTAAAGAGGTAAAGCTTCAATTCTAGACTAAACAATTTATTCTAGAGGAGTAACTTTATACTGAAATCATCAGTTTTCTTAATATATTTTATCTGTGAGCAATGCAACATTCCTCACTGAAGCTTACATCTTCTATGTCTGAATTGTGTTCCTTTGATTAATTTGCATAGAAGATTGCTTGCTGTTCCTGCAGAAAAAACAGGCAATTTGGAACTGCTAATGCATGCAGTTGAAATGACAGTTAATTCATCAAAGACCTTACACACCTATTTTCATGGATTCAGTTATGCCTAATACTATTTAAAAAATATATGTATATAATCTAAAAAAGGCAGCATTACCTATTCTTAGATCAATTAATCTTTTTTTTTTGTTTTAATTGACAGGAAGGAAAGATGCAAAGTAGTCATACACATTGAGGACAACATTCATTATAATTGTGAAAAGAAAGGAAGTGATTTCCTTCCATAAAAAAAGGGAATGAAAATATTTTTTCCAATCATGTCAGTAAGAGGTTTTTTGTTCATATTTCTGGAACTGTAGTTCTAAGTAAATCAAGCTATTCCTAATGTTTACTTCACGTAGTATAAAAGTTTCTCATTATTGCAATATTTTGATCAAGTTTCAATGATTCTTGCATACAGAGTCACAAATCGAAATAGTACTTTAAGATACAGTTTTGAAACATAGTAAATAGAAAGGACTGGATACATAGGCAATAAATGTCTGGAACTATTAATCCTAATTCATCAAGGAAATTAGGACAATTTATTTACATGACAAAATTTATACTAATTCATACACATTTTAAAGAGTGAAGTCTAACGCGGATGAAAAAAGGCCAAATTTATCAATACCTAAGTGGAAAGTGACATATACTAGAACATCTTCTTTCTTCATAAATAAAACCAAGACCATTTAACAAATACAGAAAATTGTTCTGATGAGGAAATGTCACCAGAAACAGATATTTGAGTTTTCAGTTTGAAGCTAATGTCCAAAAATAAAAAATGCAAAACTAACAAAGCAAGTTGCTCACTATGGTTAGGCTGTGTGTCGGATAAAATGTCATTGAAGGGACTAAGAACTTTGTTTTCATAACAAGCTTTCCAGACTTTATGTTTGGGCATGCCAAAACTGAAGAGACAATTTGTGAGGCAATTCACTAACTAATTCATCTGACAAAAAAGGGAAAAAATCAGGCCTTTCAAACTTCAAAGAAAATATGTGAAATGTGATCTCAGATTATGTCATCAACAATATATAAATGTGACTAGACATCTCACCAGGGAATATATCTTGTGCCAGAGCCAGAAAAACAGAGAACAAATGCTGATGTTCTTGGGACAGCATGGCCTTCCTGACCATGCATCTCATTGGGCTCTGCAAACTGTTGCATTGATACCCCATTCCAAGTATTGAAAAAAACATCCCTTCCTACCAAAAGTTTCTGCTGAGGATTTGAGAAAACAATGAAAACTAGTCAGCCTCAAAACACTCTCCTCATCACTATAACACTTTTCCCAGTAGTTGAGCAGTTCATTGCCTGCACTGCCTCTCTTAGCACAAGGGGTCAGAGAGCAGGAGATATCAGATGGAAGAGTATGCCAGCAGTAGAGACATGGTTTTCCTGCTGACAGAAAGGAACTTGCCTGACCTCATCACCTGAAGACTAGTGTCTGGAAAAGGTGTTCTGCCATTTAAGTAAACCAACAGAAGCTGTGCACAGAGCATGGGCTGCTGTTGTGAATGATGGAGGATTTTTCTTTTCCACTCACATTAAGCCATGATTTTAGTATTCTCATCAGTGTGACACCCTAGAGAACCTACTTTGTGCCTGAAGTCAGCTCTGCTATTTGGACACAAATGTGTAAGGAGTATGTAACTTTGTCAGTACCGGAATAACCACACTGTTTTTACCTTTAAATTCTAGAGGTTGTACCAAATGTTTGAAGTGGTGCACTTCTATTAAAAATACATTAAACATACAAGGATATGGAGAAAGATTGATAACTTAGTGGTTTAGTAAATTGGATTAACCTAGGGTCTCAAATCCAGGTGCCAATCACTTTGATTAACAGTGTAGGGAAGGCTATTGAGTATGAAGTTACTCCATGGAAGCTCATTTTCTGATGCTTTTACCATAAAGAAGATTATTTAACTTCCAGTCTGGACATTGTCTGGTTATAACACTGGGAGTTGATTAGGCTGCAAAACTGAAGTCATGCTTAGTAGATGATTTGAATCACTGACTGAGAAAGTCCCTTTCAGTCATCTGGTACAAAAGTTTGTCCACATTCTTCTTTTCAGGGATTCCCCTTTCTCACATTACCCAGAAGAATATGTGCCTCTTGCTTTTTCTACTTTTTTGCCTTGTACACAGGATGATATAATTCTACTAGCTGTTCAATTCCTCAAAATGATAGAACTATATTGATGATAACATGCAGCTGTAAAGTGTTGTGGATGTTTGTCACCATGACATTTTCTCCATAGCTGCACAGAGTAAATTAATGGATGGTGAAAAATAGCTAAAGACTGGAGTGAAATTCTTTAACTAGTTTGGTCAGGAAACAAGGTACCAGGTACCAGATTGAGCAAACTTGATTGCTTTGAAAATCCAAGCTTTTTTGTATTCAGTAAGAGATACACCGCATTCATAAGACTAAATAAATCATTGAACCCTGAAGAAATTAATCCACATATCCAAAAAGTAAAATTCTTATATGAGATGACAGTTTCATCGTGCAATTGAATTGAAATCTTTCAAAGGGATGTTGCTTTTTCCTCTCTTCTTTTATCCATATGGTGGTTGCAACGGTCATCATCAACTAGTGTAAATTTCTGTTTGGAGATTTTTTCATTATTTGAAAACTAATTCAAAGGCTAAAAATATGCATTAAAATGTTAACATTTTTAATACACTATATTACTTTACTCGTTTTAGGTATTATTATTAAGTATTTTTAAGCTCCTGTTGAAACTCAAAATGAAATCATGACTTTTAGTACCAAAGTTCCTAGAACTAACCTGTTTGGATTTTTTTAAGCTTGTGATCAAGAGATTTCAGAATGCAATGTAATTTGACAGATTTTATATGTTGCTACACTGCCTTTAACAGCCAAACTATTTCATTTTGAGCAATAACAAAAAAATCCTTGCCACAGTCTCCTTAAATTGGTCTTGATTTAAGATAGTTATTGCCATCCTGCCATTCAATATTGCTTTTTCAAGATAAGACCACTATATGTAGAAACAGAAAAGTGGAACAGACAAAAGTAACTGAAATAACTATTCAATCAAATTTTTAAATCTAGTTTATACTTACAATAGGAAGGAAATATCTTTTTGTTGTTGTTATTCTATACATACTTATCTAGAGGACTAGGTGGCTTTGTGAATTAATACACTATTTTCCTCTTTCTCATTTGCTTTCTGCCATATCTCAAGATTGAACAGTTTTCCAAACAGAAAATGGTTTCTAAAAAAAATTAGTCTGATATTTTCATATAAGTTCCCCCTGAACATTTTTTGGTATTTCTAGTCACCCAGATTGAGCACACACAGTTCTACAAAACTACAAAGCCAAAGTAATATTTTTTTTTCATATATATGTATATGGTCCTCATATATACACACATACACATACACATACACATACACATACCTATGTCTATATATGTTTGATTAGTCATTTTCATTCTTAAAATATTTAAATTTACATTTTCATTTAAACAGCAAACACTGGGGAAATAAATATCAGAGCCATTCAATATCTGGACCTAGAATAGGCAGTATCTGCTTCATTAAGATCTAATATCTTTTAGTTTTCATCTATAGTTTTCAGATTTTTTTATACTCTTTATATGCTTCCTACTTGAAAATTCCATGACCAGTAGCATGAACTATTTTATTTTGAATATCCTAATTCAACCTACAATGAGAGTGTATAACTCCTATACATTTACATAAAGTTCAGAAACTGTGCATAAAGTTTTAATGTAAGTTAAACAAAGAAAATACAAGATGTGTTCACAGAATATTTTTAGTTTTTAAACTGGCATACATATGGAACACAGATCTATGTTGACTCAAAGACTTTGGCTCAGACTGAACATGACTGAGTCTATTGCTTATTTCCAGCTGCTTAACTATAGTGGCCAAATGCTAACTTTAGCTAGATACTTTGAATTCATTCCTGCTATTATTTTTCCATGTAAGCAATATTAACTTTTGCTGCAGGGATACAAGGCAGCCATAAAGTAAGGGACACTGCAATGAAAAATGAGAGAATTAATAGTCTGTGCAAAGTACAAAGAGATGTATCAAACAGCTTTCTGATCTGAATGAAGAAATTATGATAAGATCTATTCGGTACATTGAAATATGTTATAAAATAAGCAAACAAGCTGATTACAATGAAATGATATACAACCATTTTGTGATTCACTGCTTTGAAAACTCAGATTGATTTTGCTGAGTGAAACCAAGTAGTCGTTTGGAAGACTATTTATAAAGTTTCTACATTTTGCAGGGCTCTGAAGCACAAATATATGGTAATTCATTAGATAATGTAGTGTATTTATCCATGCATGTACTTTAAGCCTGAGCAAAATGGAGTTTGACTTAATGTAGTAAAAGTTCCTTTCATACTGGTATTACCTCACATTCACTGTCTGTCAAGTCACTCATGCATCCTACTCAGTACCTGTGCATGCCAGGAAAGAGTATGTATGTTTATGAACAACAGTTATGGCTAAACCTTTCTTCTTTCATTTGTGTTTATATAGAACATTAATGTATGTGATGTTTGCAATGGCTGAGCAGATCGTCTTAATTGTTTCAAGAAGTCAGAGCACATCCATAAGGCGAAGTCAAAGAATAACTACTGCTGGATAACTAGGGTGAGGATTTTAAACACAGAAATTCTTCTGTGTTGTATAACAGTGTTACAGTATTGTTAGTGTGGTCATCGTTGAGTAAATTAAGGGAGCTCTAATTGGCAAGAAAGGTGGTATCGGTTATGAGACAGATTTTTATAAAAAAAAATCTAAAAGGGACTCTAAAATGGATTTATGTGAAGGGATGAGGATCAAAAGTCCTGCACGTTTTCCTTGATTTTTGTTTCAAATTGCACCACTTGTTCTGATTAATTATTACCTTTCTCTGCAGTGCATGCACTTCTGAATTTATGTTGACCACACATATGAGTATCCCAATGATAATGCCTCTGTGCATGTCAGGTTAATCAAAGCAGATTAACCTAAGAGCACAAAAATGATGGATACAGGTGGCATGGGAGATGCAACAAGGCCAGACATTGCAAAAAATGGAATTGTTACAAACAAGTTGTTCAACAATATCTATACAGCTAATTTTCTATTAAGACAGCAAGTCTATTAAGACATATACCTGCTCTGGTCACAGGGGAATAACAGAAAGCATGGCCTAAACTTAAATCAGTGGATTCACAGTTCAGAGGGACTTGCTTAATTTCTTGGTTTGTAAGCCACAGTACTATTTGCAGAATAGGTTAGTAAATAGCTACAGTGCTGGTCACATACTGTGATCTGAATTTCAATAAAGAAGAATAATGAATTCTTACATAGAATCTTATAAACTGGTGCTCATAAATACAGATTTCATACTACATAATGTGGTGATTGGCATGTTAAAAACAAAACTGCTTGCACATTATACTGAACCGAGAAAAACATGTTATCTTAAATACGAAGATAAAACTTCTCTCTTGTACTGCTCATTTTAAGCTTCTACCAAAACTTTCTCTTCTGACTAGCTTTCTACTACAAAGTTAAAGAAATTAAACAATGCTCATCTTTGCAGTTAAGGAAAATTACTTTGCTAAAGTCTGCCAACAGACACAGGTGTGATTGAAAAGTCTTTGCCTCCAAGATAGAAAAAATTGCAGTAAAGTTATTTTTAAAATGTTACAGCTGAAATGTTGAACAAAAGAAAAACTCATTTGTTAGCTATTTGATCATTACAAGTCTTTAAGTGTGCTCTCAAGATGATACAGCTTCTATCTCAGTATTCCTCTTGGACAAAATAACTTTTGAGCCAAATTGAACTATATCACTTTTGGAATTGTAGTATAAAAAGTAAAGCTAGGGAAACATTTTTCTTTAAAATCTAATCAGTGTGATCTGAAGCACAGGCACTCGTGCTTTTCTTCTAACTGGAGCAATATTCTTATTGCATATCACTGAGGTGTAATGATGCAATTGTTTGCTTGCTCCAATTTTGAATTTCCACAATTTAAGATATATGAGATCATAATAGCATAATGTCAGCTCCAAGGGTCACGAGATTGTACATAAATACGAACAGTAACTGCCATTACCGATATTCTTACTTTAAACCATTGCACTTCTTTTGTTGTAGATTTTTGTCTGGAAAGTGTATGAAAACCAAGAATATATATTTTCTTCATTGTTTACATGGTAAGGAATTGTTAATTTTTGTTAGTCAGAGGTAAGTCATAGTAATTTATTACTCAGAATTTTTATAACAGATCAGACTCATGATCCACTCAGTAGGACTACTATAATAATTTCAGTATGTAAGTAAAATCAAACATGTGTACAATGGCTTTATCAAAGGCATTTTAATGTGTATTGACTCCTTGGCACTTATGTCACTTGATACAAGTGGGACTCAGAGAAGGAAAGTTAACTTTGTTGATTTTGGTTTCCCTGTCACTCCCTCATATAAAGAGTGGAATAACAATTACAAGTGTTCAGTTTTTCCATTAAAAGAAAATATTTTCTAATCCAAAAGAGACATATGAATATATGATAATTTTACATCCATATGGAGTTTGAACTTCATATTTTGGCAGCTACCTGCATGGAATTTCTACTGATGGTTTTCTTCTGTTGGAAATACTTTTTTCTTTCAAAATTTATTTTACTCCTTTTGGAAAGAATTAAATTACTGAAAAAAGAAATTATTTGGAAGCAATGAAGCCATAAAAAAAGTTAGAAATACACAAATGATGATAAGGAGAAACATTTAAAAGGAAAATTGACATAAAATTGTACAGTACATTTAAAACTAATGAAAAATTTATTTTTATCACAAATTTCAATGAGAAAGAATATTTCCTCAGTTCAACTTTGTTCATGCTGATGCTCTGAATGTCTCTTGGGAAAAACTCTTGCTAAATTTTTTTTAGTTACATTTGCAAAGGGCTTAATATATGAAATTTTGTTGTGTCTATTTTAATTAAATATTTAAAATACAAGTGTAATTTCTTACTATTCATGCCATCTACTATTTTGCATTGAAAAAGATCGGCAAATGCTAATTTTTGTTTTCTGAAGATGCAGCCAAACAACTTCCCTAAGAAAGAACCTCAAACTGCAAGACATTTAGTCCTGTGTTTAGTTTTGCTTCTGATACAGACAGTGAAATATTAAATGACTTATTCTTCACAGTTCCATCTCTGCAAAGTAGGAAATCAAGCTAGTTTCTTCTTCCTTTTTTTTTCCTTAAAAAAGTGCATGTTTGTGTCTCTGTTTGTTTTCCCCTGCAATTCACAGTGCTTTTCAAGCATGGCTACTTCTTTCATAAGCTTGTAGCACACTGACAAGAATACTGAGGGTATTTTGAAAAAGCTGACAGATTCCTTTTCTTTGTGTCTGCTCCACTCACCTCTTAATTGCAATAATGGGAGGAAGGTCAGGCTGCTATCTCTTCCAGTGAGTATTTCCAATGAAGAAAATTGGAATGCAGGGAAGAAAGCAGATGTCGCCTGCTGCAAAAGGTCCCGTTTTATAGCCTTTGATGACTGAGATGTCAAAGTACTCTGCATGACACTGTCATTCAAACATTTAAACACAGCTGAGTTTCTCCTGCTGCTATTATCAGTGGTATTAAAGCAGAAAATGTGAAGGTACGTAGAGAAAGTTCAGCTGTTACATTTTAAATACACTGGGCATTTCACTGATAAGAATGTTGAAAGTGTGTGTTGGACACACATCAAATTTGTTTGGGCTTTTGCTTTTAAGGTTATGCTAATGGTACGATCAACCTTGGTGAGTAATATTTATTTTTTCTTTTCCTTTAGGAGGTTCAAGATAGAATTTTAATACCTGTTGCTGGATGGGCAATATAGTGGAGTGTAAGCAGATTTCTGGAATGCAGTGAGGGTAATTTTTTTTGGCACAGATACTGGACAGAACAAGTAGGGGAGATATTCTGCTGCTACACGTAAATAAGGAAGACGTAATCAAGGACGTGAGCGTCATTGTCAACCCTCACTGATCTCACTGTGAAGCAGTACTTTTTAAGGTCTTGAGACAAGTAAGAAAAAACATAGCACAATAAAGTCCCTAAGCACTAGAAGAATGCATTTTGGCTTGTTCAGAGAAATCATAGGCAGTGGAAAAGAAGTGAAGCAAAGAGTGAGGAACTTTATGCTTCCTATGCCTTGGTCTGACAAGGTCTTTCCTTGGGTATCCCAGCTCTCTGCATCTAGCGGTAGGTTCTGGGGAAGTGCAACTTTCTGCAGAAGACAGTTAAGTGTACTTAAGTAAGGTGAACATAAGTCAATGTGAGCAACTGGAAAGCCTCAGAGGATCCTGAATGATCTGGGTGATGTTGAGAGGCTGCTCAGTAATATTTTAAAGATTCATGCAATGAAAATTTGTTAGCAAATACTAGCTATACCCATCTTAAAAAAAATAGATAAAATCTCAATGAGTACAAATTGGTAAGCCTAACATCAGTACTCAGGAAAAAGTGAAAAATAAAATCTCCTGAACATCATTTCTGGACACATACAGGAAAGGAAGGTGACTGGGAACAGTCAACTTGGTCTTATTGTGGTGAGATGGTGCTTGACTCCTCTCATTGTCTTCTATGATTAAATGAATAGCTCTGGCAACAAGAGAAGAGCAGTGGATGTTGTTCCTCTTTACAATAGTAAGCCTTTCAGAATGATGTCCCATAGCATACTTTAGCTAATGTCTAACTGGAGAGGAACTGTGAATTATGTGCCTCATTATTCATAATGGACCTGATGCTGTTGAAAATTTTCATCAATGGCTTGGATGTGAGATGGTCTACTCTCATCCTGCCAGTGAGGTCTCAGAGAGACCTCATCATGCTCAAGCAACTGGCTACAAGGAACTTCAAAAATGTCAGCAAAGTCGAATGCAAAACCTGAGCTCAAACAGCCCAATGCAACAGTCAGGCCAGGGAATCAACTAGGTTGGGAGCAGCTCTACTGAAAGAAATTGATTGGGTGATTTCAAGAGATTTTCTCCAGCTTAACTTGGTTAGCATGGGATGGTAGCCAAACTCCTTGTGTGATATCAGAGAACTAGAATTTGTAGAAGTGTGATTATTTTTTTTTTGTTTTGGTAAAAATCAGAATGATGATTTGCTCTTTATACAATTCTTTTCATATACTCTTTTTGCCTACACAAAGAGAAAGTTAAAAGGACCATTTAAAATATATGTACAAAAAGTCAAAGCTTTCATATCCTTTCTGTTCAAAGAAACAGATTGCTAGAAAGGTTTAAGAAGCTGTGCAAGTAGGAATACTCTTCTTTTTCCTGTAAGATGGGATAGAAGCAAAAGTTAAATGAGCTTTCTCTTCCCTCCTCCCCCTGATGAATTTACATTTTTTGTTCAGCTTCAATAATACTTAAATTTTAAAATGTGAAATTGAACTCTAAAAATAATCAACCCTCCCCCAAGAAAATAAAGAACTGAGTAAAAGGCTTGGGCAAAATGTCAGTAGTTTAATCAGCAGACAAGTTTTAATTCAGTGATTGGTTTTCTAGCATAACATAGCTGAATAAATAAGGCTTAAGCTTAGTTTAATGAGTGAAACTCCGTACTACTCCAGGCAGTATCACTGCAAGTCAACTTAAGTTCTTATGGAAAGAATGAGCTCAATTTCCTGCTGTTTCTGCATATTAATATTGCACGAATAGAAATTGACTTTGTGGATGCTGGGAAAGCTGGAAAGCTGGAAGAAACCTGGGGAGAGTAGTATCAATAACTATCCAGTTATGAAAAATTTCACTGATAATGATTTTTTCAAAAAATCAGTCCATGGAGTGAGATCTTTGCCTAATTACCCATAATGATAATGAGCAAAGAGAGATACATGCTAAACATGTATGTCTAGGTTCCTCAACTCTCCACACAAATCATGTTAAATGTCACCCTGGGGAGAAGGCAGAGAAGTTTGGAGGATAAAAGTCACCAGAGGAAGGGAGATAGAGACTTTCAGTCTTTTAATCTTTTGAGCATTTTTGCTGCACTTCTTCTTGACTTAGAGAGAAAGACGCAGCAGAGAGAAAGAGACTAAAGGCCCAGATGAGATAGCCAACAGGTTTTATTCCTCTTCCTGCAGCAAGACAGGGACTCCTTCTTGGTAAGAATTGCACTTTTTCACTCTGTGGCAAGGAATCCCTAGGTATAAGTATTGCTGGCATTTTTGGCATGTATTAGCGCCATTTCAGAAAGTGTATTTATCAATGGCAATCTTGAATCTGTTATATCTATCACCTTAATAAATTACATATTTTCAGCCTTCTGGAATTGTGGCTTCTAGACCAAATTCTTACCCTTGACTTTGTGAAACTATTTTCAGTGACATTTTCCAGGGGAGACTCTGAAAATGGCAAACATCAAGCTCATGCCCTTCATGTGACAAAACCTTCCTAGCTTTGCCTTTATAAACTGGACTTTATGAAAGATTAGAAAACACATATTAAAGAAAGATGTACACCAATGTACACAATCCATAAACTGGATTGAATGGACAGTCAGAACTTTCTCATCTCTTGCTCCAGCTCAGAGGTTCTGCCACTTTGGGAATGCCCTGGCATCATGCTGCTGTTACTAAGCTCCTGAACAGAGATCATGTGTGATCTTGACAGAAGCAGCACAATATCAGTTCAATTTCCTTCTTCTTCTAAAGACTGGAGTATTCATATATACAGAACAACATTTCCCCATCCAACTGAAAGTTAATTCTTTTACTATATGGGAAGAAGAGAAAACGATTTGTGGCATATGAGCTTATATATAATATGGCTTGATGTGAACTTTGTACATTGGAATAATTACAAAGAATTACTTAGACTGCTTCACAGTCATTGGTAACTGTCTGTGATTACTTTGGCTAACTTAAAGTTACAAATTAGGAAACTAGGAAACGTTTTAAACTATATGGGTAAATCTTTTCTTTCGTATACATTTTGGAAACGAACACCTTAGTTTTTAAACAAGCCTAATAGTGTGTAATTTCTGTTTTGTATTTTTAGAAGTCTTTGAAGGTTTGACACACCTTATGAAATATCATGTGGGCCTGTAGCAGTTGTAATGTTATGAGTTATCTGCTTCATCAAAAGGCTTTTCACTTCAAAAATACTCCTACAATGAAGAAATAGATAGACTGTGATATACAAAGCAAATGACCTTATGTTATTCCTTTATAGTTTTTTAAACATTTTCCAGACCTTCTGATGAAAATAAGGTTATCTTTTCAATATAATTGAGCTTTTCTGTTTTCTTACAATATAGTCTTTTATCTTGGTTATCAGGGGGAGTCAACGTGGCTTCACCAAGGGCAAATCCTGTTTGACTAACCTGATGTCCTTCTATGAGTGTATAAGCGGCTGGCTAGATGAGGGGACAGCAGCGGATGTCAGCTACCTTGACTTCAGCAAGGCTTTTGACACTGTCTCCCACAACATCCTCATCAGAAAGCTCAGGCAGTGTGGCTTGGATGAGTGGACAGTGAGGTGGATCAAGAGCTGGCTGAATGACAGAGCCCAGAGGGTGGTGATCAGTGGCACAGAATCAAGTTGGAGGCCTGTGGCCAATGGAGTTCCAGAGGGATTGGTTCTGGGGTCAGTCTTGTTCAACATCTTCATCAACAACCTGGATGAGGGGACAGAGTGTACCCTCAGCAAGTTCACTGATGACACCAAACTGGGAGGACTGGCTGATTCCCCAGAAGGCTGTGCTGCCATTCAGCAGGATCTCGACCAGCTTGAGAGCTGGGCAGAGAGGAACCTCATGAGGTTCAACAAGGACAAGTGCAGAGTCCTGTATCTGGGAAGGAACAACCCCATGCACCAGTACAGGCTGGGGGTCGAACTGCTGAAGAGCAGCTCTGCAGAGACAGACCTGGGAGTCCTGATTGATAATAAACTAACCATGAGCCAGCAATGTGCCCTCGTGGCCAAGAAGGCCAATGGCATCCTGGGATGCATCAAGAAGAGTGTGGCCAGCAAATCAAGGGAGGTTCTTCTCACCCTCTACTCTGCCCTGGTGAGGCCTCATCTGGAGTCCTGTGTCCAGTTCTGGGCTCCTCAGCTCAAGAGAGACAGGGAAGTGCTGGAGAGAGTCCAGTGCAGGGTCACCAAGATGATCAAGGGTGTAGAACGTCTTTCATAGGAGGAAAGGCTGCGGGAACTGGGGCTGTTTAGTCTGGAGAAGAGGAGATTGAGGGATGATCTTATTAACATTTATAAAGGGTGGATGTCAGGAGGTTGGGACATCCCTCTTTTCTATAGTAGCTAGCAAGAGGACAAGGGGTAATGGGATGAAGCTGGAATACAAAATGTTCCACTTAAACATAAGAAAAAACTATTTCACCGCGAGAGTGAAGGAGCAGTGGCACAGGCTGCCCAGAGGGGTTGTGGAGTCTCCTTCCTTGGAGGTCTTCAAGACCCACCTGGACATGTTCCTATGCGACCTGATCTAGGTGAACTTGCTTCTATAGGGAGGTTGGACTAGATGATCTCTAAAAGTCCCTTCCAACCCCTACCATTCTATGATTCTATGATCTTATTGTGTATTATGTCTCTAATTTAAAAATGTAAAATACATTAAAAATTAACCCTTACCATATATAATATTGGTCATAATTTCTTTCATTTATTTTAACTGAGAGTCTTAACATAAAGCTATTTAAGCTTCAGAGCAGAAGACATCATATTTTTTTAAACACACTTTTAAACTCTGTGATAGAAACAATTTTCCAGTTACTAGTGTAAGAAAGAGGAATGAACTCCTATATGAAGTAATGAACAGACATTTGACTCCAAGGGCAAGACACAGCTGTAATCTTCTCTATTATAAATCTTTACCAGATTACTATAAAATATGAATAAGTAATAAAATATTACCAAACAATTTTCAGACTTCCCTGATTCAGGAAATGAATCAAAAACTTTTGACATATAATGTTTGTGTTGCCTACTGCACTCTGGAAATTGTTCAGATATTTTAACAGTAGGGTCACCATATAAATTTATGTATTATTGACCTTTACTGACCAATTTCTTCACAGATAATAGGAATTATCTTTGTAAATTATTCCAGTTTAACACTTACACTTACACTTGAAGTGTTCCATCCAGTGACTTTAACGGAAGTTTGTACAATACATGCTCTTACCTTGTTTTTAAAAACTCCATCTTTGAACTTTAATTATAAGCCAGGCATTGTATATTATTTCATCAAAAAAGAGTGCTTTTTCCAGATATAGTTAACTACAATATTTTTAAACAATTATTTATTAAAAATATTTTAAGGCAATGATAAAGTATATTTACAAATACACTTTATATGTCCAAGCTTTCAGATGTGTAAGCACAGAATGATAGATTTATATAATCTGTATTGACACAAAACTCCTAACAGCATGAACTTTGTAAATGTGGCGGTTTTGTGTGGGTCACAATTTCATGTGGTAGTGGGGCCACTACAGGGATGGCTTCTTTAAACAAAGAGCTGCCAGAAGCTTCCCCTATATCTGACAGTGACAGTGCCAGACAATTTTGGAATGGACCCACCACTGATCAAGGCCATGCCAAATAGTGACTTAGGTAATATCACTGTGATTGACATATTTAAGAAGGGGAAGAAGTTGCTCCTCAGCTGTTAAACTGCAGCAGCCAAAGGGAGTGAGAATGTGAATACATCTCTGCAGACACCAAAGTCAGCAGAGAAGAAGGAGAAGGAGGAAGTGCCCAGGCACTGGGAGAGAGATTCCCCTGTGACCTGTGGTGAGGACCATGGTAAGGCAGCTGTGCCCCTGCAGCCCATGGAGGATCACCAAGATGCAGAGATCCACTCACAGCCCGTGGAAGACCCCACACCGGAGCAGATGGATGCCTGAAGGAGGCTCTGACTCCATGGGAAGCCCACCCTGGAACAAGTTCCTGGAAGGACCTGGTTTGCTGTCAGGACTTGTGATCCTGTGGCAGACCCATGCTAGAGCAAACTCTTCCTGAAGGACTGTTCTTGCCATAGATGACCCATGCTGGAGCAGTTTGTAAAGAACTGTAGTCCATGGGAAGGACTCACATTGGAGAAGTTGGTGGAGAATCTTCTCCCATGGGAGGGAACCCACAGTGTAGCAGTGGGAATTGTGAGGAGGCCTCCCTCTGAGAAGAAGCAATGGCAAAGCTTGTCTGTAACGAACTGACTGCAACCCCCATCTCCAATCCTCTGTGCTGCTGAGTAAGGAATCAGGGAGAGCCTCTGGACGGTGGAGGGGTGGAGGGAGCTGTTTTAAGATTTGAATTTATTTCTCATTTTCCCTAATCTGTTCTGATTGTTCCTTAATAAATCAAAACCTTTTTCCCCAAATTGATTCTTTTTTCCCCATGATGATAATTGCAGGGAGTGATCTCTCTGTCCTTATCTAGACTCATGAACCTCTCATGATATTTCTCTCTCTGCTATCCAGTTCAGGAGGGAAGAGACAGAGTGATTTTGTAGGCATCTGGCATCCAGCCAGAGCCAAACTACCACAGTAGATTTCAAAATATTGTCATATTTTGTTGAGTGGTTTTTGTGATGATAATAGAGGATGTATAAACTAGAGCTGAATGAAACCTTAAAATTTGTGACCATGATAAAAACACATTTTTATTGCAGCATGTAATTTTGGTATGATCTATCTGATACCCCTCATACAGTCAAACTAGTTTCAGTATCTTGTTAAAACTATTTGATAAAAGTGATGAATTCAAAATTAATGCACAACTACTATAAAACTATGCAGATTAAGATAGTTTCTGAAAAGAACAGGTAATATACTTTAGGCACAGATAATTGTTTTTAAAACATTCAGATAAGTGTAAATGGATTTTGAGTTTTTAAATTACAAATTCAGCATATTCTTAAATATAGGACTTTAAACCCATATATAAACTAAAAGCAAAAAAAAGACTAAAAAATGAACTCAATAAATTTCATTTTAATGATTGCATTCACTTATCTATAAACAAAAAACCTGACAAAACCTTTATGTATAAAATTCCACTTTGATAATTTGACTAAAATATGACATTTTTTTTTCTCTAGAAGCTTTAACCAACTAATTTTTACAAGGTATAATACTTCAGATACTTTTCTTTGTAAGTTGAAATATTCTGAGGTTTCTTGGAAGTTCATAAGCAGTCATGAAAAGACCAGAAAACAAGGTGAACTCTTTATGCATGCATACATTTTAGAGTATGCATCTGCCAGTTAATCTACCGACATCAGTGAGAGGGAGAAAAAAAAAAAGGACATCTTGATGAACTGGATAAAATAATCAATCATTACCTGTTACAAGACAAAAAAAGGCTAGTTAAAATCCAGTATGTACTTTGATAATAAGTATTTCTTCCATTAAAAGATATAAGCATTAATATTTCCATCCATAGACAACATAAATAAAAGGATTTGAGTATGTGACAGCTGTGCCTGCCAGATAAGAGAAGCATTGTGAAACAGTGGAGAAGTAATTTTCCTGCAACTTATTTATATTCATCACTGCTACAAAAATGGAGTGGTGAGAGAAAAAAATCAATCCCAGTATTTTGGAGAAAAAGCTCAATAATTATGTTGTGAACATTGTGAAATGGTACAGTGATACGTTTACTCTGGTTCATTTCCCACACTTCTAAGATACTAATCAACACAGTGAAGAACTCTTAGGTGGCTCTGAAATGTATTTCTTTCTTAGATTTCAAATGTTGTAGGGCAACTGTACAATTACTAAAAATTGTTCTGTATCTGTTATGTCTGATGACATACAGAGGCCAAGCAGTTTTTGTGACATATAACTTGATTGAACTTCACAAAGACCTAATAATCTCATGGCCTGTCAAGAGGGTATCATTAGTTCTCTTTAAGAAATGAATTAGGCTTATTTCTAGGGATACAGCATGATGCACTGTCTCCCACTTCTGAAGATTACTCTGAGTTGTACGTAAGGAAATAACTTTGCTAAAAAATATTTCAAATATTAATCCATGAAGTTGTGTCTTCACTGGAAGTCAGAATTTGACACAATCTTTTCCCCTTTCCAAATCCTAAAATTATTACTCTCAGAATCAAACTTTGCAAATTGTCTGTAAGTTATCACTTTCTCTGTGTATACATACACTTTGGTGATCTTTACAAGATTGTTTTATATCCTGATAAATCCATGAGCATGTTCTGGGTGAGGAAAAAGGATTATATGTTCTAAAAAGAGCAGATGGTTAAAAATTCATTATCGAGAAAAGAAAGTTCTACTGCTATCAGTGGAAGTAAGCTTTACTATCTGAACAGTTAATGTAACCTAAAGACTTCTTTTTACCTGTACAAAATCCATCTTAAAAATGAATATAAAGTCCAAGGTCTGGGTCAGAAAATGGGATCAGCATGCTTAAAATTTCACTTTACTTTCCTGAAGGAGCCTAACAATTTTTGTTTTCATGAAAATCCAAATGATCATAGAACATTGGTTTCTAGTGCCCAGGGGAGCAATTCATTACTCTTTCAACTGAGGAGGTGCAAGGGGCTGTCTGAGGCTCTCAATAGAAAAAACAGGAAATTAAAATAAAAGGAAAATATTAAGAAAAAGGAAAAAAAAAAAGTAAATGAGGCAGATTTTTTTTTTGTAACCAGACTTTAAATAACACTGTAGGAAAACACTGCTCAAATAGATTATCCTCTGTATATCCAAATAGAACTGTTAATTTCCAAATAATTTCCTTGAAGGCAAAAGCTCTCTTTAAGTCACTATATACTCTGACACAATTATTTGCAAAAATTTATATGCAGTATAATTAGCAGCTATGGATAACCACATACTTTAAATCATATGCCAAGTGTGTGTTTTGTAATTGTCACCTGTCTATACCATAATACAGATTATTTCCTTCCATGCACTCTCCTCCCACTGGCTGGTATTCAGATCTTCCTGTTCCGTGGTTATGACAGAGTATCCTCTCATGAAGTCCACGTGCTCAACTTAGATACCTAATCCTAGATCTGGCACTCTTCATTTAATAATACCCAAACAAACACCTTTATCATTACTGCTATTCTAAGAGTGACAGTCCTGTCTCTCAACAGTGCTTATGGTACAAGTCCTATGGCTCATCTAATCTGGTATCTATATGCTATTCTATAGTCTGGAAAGGCAGCCTCTGAAGAGCTCTGCTCCCCACTGTTTCAAATACATCTATGTGGGTTTGCATACACCTGCAGGCATATGTGAGTGCACACACACACACACACATACACACACAAAGAGGGAACAGAAGTTCTGTATTAGCACTTTCTTTTGAAATAAACAATTCTCCAAAACAATAAGTGCTGGATTCTTTCTACTCCCACAAGTTTCCACTCCTGATAAGCCTAAGAGTAGCACTGACGAAACAACCCATCATTGCATACATAATTTCCTGTTATTGATGGCAGTCTTTGAAAGTGGCATATGTTGACAGATGTGTGCACAGAACAAAACAAGATGTGCCATATAGCTTTAGTCCACCAAAGTTCAGTGTTTTTTTTCTTTTTTTCTCTGGCGTTGAGAAATGCTATTTGAAGATGCAAAAGAGAAACCATATGTTTATGGGTGTTTTGTTTAGAAAATCTGACATGCCATGAGAATCTGTTTGTCAATTCTATCACGGTTTTCTCCCACATGCTAATTGTTGGTGGCTGTAGCTGAAGCAAATTGTCAATCATTGTTTCTAAAACTGATATTCTGAGGATATATAGAGACGGTGGAAAAGTCAGTATATCCATTTTGGTGAGGATTTCTCCAACAGCAGGTTTGTTAAAGTTTTCGCCAGTTTATTTAAAGTAAGTGGGTTTTGTTGTCACTCCATAGCACTCTTTTAGTGAAGGTCAGTTACTCTTAAATGTATATGTAAAGCCTCTTTTGAAAATAATGTGTTTGCAAGCAGCCAGGCTGAGGTAAGAGAAGTAAATAAACAGAATCTCAGATATCTTCACTGTAAAATACTGAGAGCAGAATAATCTTAGAGAAAATTGTCTAGATGACATTAGAGTTATTCCAGATTTCCACAAATCTGAAAACATTTTGCGGTACAGCTCTGTATGTTGTGCCTATGATAAGGCCAGTAGGAACAAGGCACCAATACATGGATTCTGAAACTCTTTTACTGAAATATGCTTACTTCCTAGTTTTTCCAGAAGGCAGAGCTTTCAGACATGACATAACAGTACTGACTCACCAGTGTTTCCATATGCTGAAGTATTTTAAGGAAGAAAATAATTTAGATATGAAAAGCAATTGCAAATGTATGTATATATGTAAGTACATATGCAATGGAAATTCTGGGAAAGATGTGGCATTGCATCAGATAGATTTGTCACATGAATTGGCAGTAAAATTTACCTCACCATGAAACAAAATAAAGAAGCGATACTTTCTCTAAGTTTCTTTTTCAGCTGCATAAGGAACATGTGATTCAGGTTAGGATGCATGTAAAAGAACAAGAACTCCAAGAAAAATATTGAAATGTCTTGGACCTCAGGACGAATAAGAACCAAAATAAGTAGGGAAATAAATTTCAAAAATCTGACTTTTCTACATAACATCAATATTAAACTGTGCTTTTAACCCTTTGTGTGAAGTTGAGTTCTAGTTAATAAAAGTTCTATTAACAAAATTGCTCAATTTTACCTTCACAATGGTCATCTTGTTGTAACATAAATTGCTTGTGTCAAACTGAGGAATATTATTTCATAAGTATTTGAGAAATAACTACCAGAAGAAATCAAAACAAATAATATATCCTTCTATGAGTACAACAGGAGCAAGAAGCCTACCCAACAGTCTCTAGACAAACAAACGATCATAGCTCCTTTGAAAAAACATATCTGCAAGCAAGAATAGAAAAAAAATCCATTAAAATGTGTTTTGGAGAAGGGAAATCCATTGTTGATTATTAAATACATAAAAATCACACATGGTTCAAGCCATACCTCAGCTGAAAGCTCTGGGACTTGTGAGGAGATGTGTGCATTTCCAGATTTTTTATTTTTATCTTACTGATTATTTTAAAGATACAAGAGGGTATTTAACTCAAATTTTAACAAAGTGATTCAAAGTGATTTTTAAATACTTTCAGATTCACATCATATCAAAAGTAATAATATTCTTTCAGTTCGCTTTTTTATTAGTTTCAGAAATGACACTGAGAACACCTCTTCATTAGTGAGTAAAAAAATGTCAGATAAACCCAAGAACATATCACCTTATGTTTAATGCTAACACTAGACTAAAGGTATATCAAGGCCTACAAGAAAGATCTGTTCAACAACTATTTTTGTATTATTATTGGTCCCATTAAACTAAAATAAATGATACATTCTACTTTGATATAAATGTTTGGTTAATGATTTGACAATATAAAACAAGTAGTAGAAAACTATTAGGCAATCATCAAAGCATTTTGGGTTTTTTTTTTCTTTCAAATTAAAAGGCATGAGACAATATATGGTTAAAAATTACAAATAGGCAAATATTCTAACTTCCAGTCACCTTGTTTGAGCATCAAGCTAATTCAATAGGAGTTAATGAAAGCTAAATTTCCAGAAATTTAAGTCTTCTTCTGCTGTTAAACACTAATTAAAAGTTGACAAGATAAAACTGCATGATGATAGAGTAGGGACTCTTTAAATGAACTGGGATTGTTGCTTTGCATAATAGCTTTTAAAATATGTTGACATTATGACTACTTTGCTTCATCATATGACTACCTAAACTCATCTGAGTTTAATTAAATCATATCATATTATGAAGAAACTGGACAACTAATAATCTGTCATTTAATGTATTATACACTGGACAGAACAGATAGAGAAGTAAATCCCATTTAAAATTATACTGGATGCCAGTCACTGTATCATGTGAAGCTATACCATAGTTCAGAGAATATTTTGTTAAATAAGGAATGTCAGTGTATCTATAAATTCATTATAGCTGAAATCTGCAGTCAGATACACTATTGTCTCAAGTCATTCTTACCCAAAATGCCATGAAAACCAAATTTTTATTGTCTTATCTCAGTTGAGCAATGAAGACACATTAATCATGAAAGGCATGACTGTCACAGCCATAGATACAGCTAGAGAGAGCTGTATGCCTAAGTTAATTACAAACCGCTGGCCAGAAAAAATAAATTATTGTATAAGGATATTGGGATAAAATATATTAAGGCAATTCCTCATAGTTCTGGTATTTATGTGCAGTTATATACATTTATGTACATTACTTGGTTCTACTTCTGGTTACTGTGGTACTGTTTTCCTGAAATATAAAAGTCCCATGCCAACTTGTATACTAAAACAAAAAAAAAAGTAATGGTCCTGCACTTGGGTCACAACAACTCCCAACAGCACTGCAGGCTTGGGGAGGAGTGGCTGGAAAGCTGCCAGGCACAGTGGGACCTGTGAGTGTTGGCTGACAGTGGCTGAACATGAGCCAGCAGTGTGCCCAGGTGGCCAAGAAAGGCCAATGGCAACTTGGCCTGTATCATGAACAGTGTTGTCAGCAGGAGTAGGGAGGTGATCACTCCCCCATACTTGGCTTTGGTGAGGCCACACCTTGAATACTGTGTCCAGTTTTGGGCCCCTCTCTACAAGAAGGACACTGAAGTGTTGAAAAGGATCTAGAGGTGGGCTACCAAGCTAGTAAAGGATTTGGAGCACATCTCTTATGAGGAGCAGCTGAGAGATCTGGGCCTGTTTAGCCTGGAGAAAAGAAGGCTCAGGGGAGACTTATTGCTCTCTAAAACTACCTGAAAGGAAGTTGTAGTGAAGTGGGGGTCGGTCTGTTCTCCCTAGTAACAAGCAATAGAACAAGAGGAAACAACCTCAAGTTGTGCCAGGGGAGGTTCAGGCTGGATAAGAGGAATTATTTTGCTGAAAAGGTTGTCAGGCATTGGAACAGGCTGCCCAGGGAGGTGGCGGAGTCACCATCCCTGGAGGTGTTTAAGAGGTGGTTGGATGTTGTACTTCGGGAAATGGTCTAGTGGTTGACAGGGCTGGGACAAAGGCTGGACTCGATGACCTTAAAGATCTCTTCCACCTGATACTATTCTATGATTCTATGATTTTATGAAATACAATTTTCTTTTTTGCGCATAGTGTGAAAAGATAGATATCAATCTGTATTTGTTGTCCCTTAGATTACACCGAAGAAAACAAAAGAAAAAAAACCCAAACAATGTAAGGAATTTTCTCCTGCCTTTGCAAGTGTGAAGATTTGCATGCATGAATGCTGATAGATGTGTATAAAACTGAGTAGTGGTAAGTAAAACAAAGAATTTGACCTCCTGCACTTCACTGTGATCTATGTTTAATTTTCAATATGAGAGAAGATGAGCTTTTTGGGGAAAATATCTCTGTATTTTAGTGACATATATCTTGCAAAACTCTATTGGCAAAGCATGAATTAAAAAAAAAAAAAAAAAACCTGTAACTTTTGTTTTATGTTGAGCTCTAAGCTGTAGCTGAATTCAGATTGCTCATTATCTTGCCACATTAAAAAGCTAAGTAATAATATGTTCTTTTGTGTATCCATCTGATGATTTTACTTTCATGACTTTTTCCAATAAACCAGCAAAATCTCCATGAAGAAAGATAAAGTCACATGTAAATCTCATTGTACTCTTAAAAAAGGCATATACATCACCACCTCCACTCACTGTGTAGCTGCTAAGATTCAGCTCCCATTCAATTACAGAATTCACTTTCTGTTGACTTCTGTTGACTTCCCTAAGAGCATGAGGCATATAAAACCCTTAAACTCTCTTATAATTCTATTTCAACTGTTATTCTGATTTTCAATCTTACCTTGAAACATTTTTTCTATCTCGGCTGAGATTCACCCAACTTCCTTTCTGCTACTCAAGCTTGGGTTTGGAATTATATTAAAAGTATAAGCTTTGAAAAATGAACTGAAATCAACTAGTTCTACAGATATTTAACAAATGTTCTTTCTGTGTCATAAAATATTGTGGTTTTTTTCAAGCTGTCAGACAGAGAGACATTTATTACTGTGAATAATAGATAGACTTTTGAGATAATTTACATATATATATATAAATCCTATATCTGTAAGACATCTTTCTTGCAGATAAAAATGTCAAAGAGAAATTAACTTTATAGCATTCTGCATCTGACAATTAGAGCTGTTTGAAGAGCATTTGTTGAATTATTTACTCAATACATTGTGTAACTTTTTTCACTGGTAAAATGCTTGAAAAAAAATGCAGTATTTTTATCTTTGACTAGATTCTCAAAACAGTAAAGTTCTTTTGGACATGGAAGTCAGTATTAATCACTTGAGGTGAAATTAGATTTTATGAAGAATCTTAAGGATCTTTTTTTAAGGAAAGATTTTTTTTTTAAGAAATTATTCCTCAGGAAAAAATCTTTCCAGGCAAAGAGAATAATGACAAATATTTGAAGAGTATTTTGTGGAAAATAGAAGTAAGATCTGCATAAACTTATACATGAGAAATGTAAAACCTCATGAACCTATTATACCACGTATGACAAGCTATGAATTGTTACAAAAGCATTTAATGACTGAAGAGGTAAAATGGGAAAGAATAGGAGACTCCAAGTGTGCAAAGGAAAGAAAATAAAACGTATCTCCTTTGTGGCTAAATATCTGGAATAAAGACAATTGTTGAAGAGATGGAACATAGCCTGGAAAGAAACAAACACAGGATAACATTGAGAAGACTTGAAAACCAGAAAAGACTGGGAAACCAACGGCTGAGAATACAAAATACTTCATAAGAGATATACACAGAATTGAGTATAATCATACAATCAATTTTCAATACCTTGATATGGAAGGTTTCAACAAATTGGCAGTCATTTATAAGACTGACCAAGTAAAGCTTCTTTATAACATAAATTTTGACATATCTTCAAGTCAAAACCACTTTATTTGACTTCAAACTTTGTGTAGTAAAGTGGAAAGAAGCTACTTGCTATATGAGGTCAAAGGGCTGCAGAAGTCTTTATAGAATTGAGGCCAATCCAGAGAGACAAAAATATGTTGGAAATCTGTATAATAATCTGCATAAGGCTGTGCCAGAGGTTTCATCAGCTGACTTCTCAAAATAATACTGAGTAGTAAGGAATGGGATTTCATCAGCAAAAAATAAGTAAATAAATAAGATGTATATCTTGTGTATATTTTTACATTAGGACTTTTAAATTAGTAATATATGCAGAACTGGTAGTACAAAACGTATCTATTTATGCATTTATATGTAAGTGTGTATATATATATATACATATGCGCACACAAACACATCTACATAGCCGTGAGTTTCTTTTCTTTGGGTTCTAGATTAAGAATCTTTTAAAAAATAAAATAAATACAATTACTTTAATCAAACATTTTCTCTCTAGTCAATGACTTCAATATAATTATGTGTATGACTAATTTCTACTTCTGAATGGCAAGATGACAATAAAATACTATTCTATAAATATAAGCCTGTTGTGATGGTACATTTGATGTCTCACGAAAGGTGAAAAATGCAGTAAGTATATATATTTTAACTGAATGTTACAATATCTTGGGGGCAACATGATGTCTGAAAACTTCTTGCCAAAGGATCGCTTCCAGAACTCAAGAATTAACAAATGGATCCATTTATGGACACACAAAAGTAATTACTAAAAGCATTGCATAACATGCTCTTAAGTTTTCAGGTTTTATATCAAGTCAAAAGAACAAGGTTAGATGGAATTCTTTTTTCAATATGTACAATGGGTATTTTATACTCACATCACTAGACAGAAGCAAGAGAACTCTCAAGATATTACAGAGTGATTTTAAAATAAAATTATTTGTATTAGATCTTTTTCTCTTTCTTCACTAAGTAGTGTTAATTCTTATAGGAATGGTTGGTTTTCAGGTTTTTTTTTTCCATAAAATTAATGCAGATAGCAAATTTTGAATAGTTAAAATATAGTCATCCCATCTCAAAAAACATCCATTGCTGAAAATCAAACTTGGTTTTTTTGCTGAAGCATAAGTTACATCAATAAGCTAAAGGACCTTCAAGATGTCTTAATTTAAACATGATTTCCCATCTTCTTCATTATTTCTCAGAATCTCAGCTCTCATTATAAATAGCACTGTAGTTTTGCAAAGTCCTTATGTGCAGCTGTTAGTCACAGTGGTTGGAAGACAATTAAGAAACAGTGAAAAAAAAAAAATACATGAAGGGAAATGAGATTAAATCTGTAACAAAACTATCACTATCAGTAAACTCTCCCTTCTCCAGTAGACAGACTTGTTAAAACTACATGGAACACATTACCACCAAGATAGTCAATTAAGCTGAAAAAGTTATAGCATGAAATGAAAACAAGCTAAGAAATTCAGATTTGTATTTAATACCTCATCACTCCATTTTTACACAAACCATAGTATGTACCATCTTTACTTAAACAGCATTTAAATCTGTGAACCTTTTGACTTGTTTATTGAAAAACTCTCACAAAATCATAGCACCTGCAGTTAATCTAAATTCTTCAACAGACGTGTAATAGTCTTTATTTTTGTTTGGCACAACTGCTTGACACAGAAAGTTACTTTTTAAACATATTATTTACCAAAGATATAAAAACGGTTGTTTCAAACAAAATTGTTTCAAACAATTCCCTCATAATCAAACAAGGAAAACTGAATAGAACACTAGGGATGTAATCAAGTCAAAGCTGGCAACAGAACAGATCTTACAAATACTGTAAGACTGTTTAGAGAAATTAATATTCAAGTATACAAGGGTTCTTTTGGGAAAAAAAAAATCTATAAATAAAAATACTAATTACATCAGTAAAAATCCCATCAAAAACAGATGTTCAATGACATTTTTATATAAAAAAGTTTCTTCTTTTTAAAAAACTTTGGAAGATTAAGTATGGTGTAAGCAGAAGAAATTACAAATTTTTGTCTTAAACATATTTTCTCCTTTGAATCTGCATAGAGCTGAGGAAAATAAGAAAAATTAAGTCTTGAATTAATACTCATTCCTATATTCTGGGAGTTTAACAAATTAGGATTACAAAATGCAGCATGTTGTTCCATTGGTGGAAACAACTACATCTCACCAAAATGTTAAGAGGGTGTCCATAACAAGAAGACTCAGACAGACTTTATATCTTTTTTGAGATTTAACTGAAACAAATCACCTCCTGCAAAGCAACCCTGAGCTAGTTAGGTAATTCCCTCACTGGCAACTGACACCCCCCATGCTGATAATATAGGAAGCTTCTCAAGCATAATATTTGTGTATGTAAAGAATAGTCCCAACGAAGTGCAAGACTGTTTAGAAATATAGGGAAATAAGTCTCCTGTGATGGAGTGAATTCTCCAAAGATATTTAACATATACTGACAAGTTTGGAAATGTAGAAAACATAATTCAAAATTACTTTCAGATACAGAACCCAGGATGCTTCTCTCCCTACTAAGAATATCCACCTGGATGGATACAGAAAATTGTTTCTTCAATAAACATATACTATCCAAATAACTGTTTTGTTTAACCACATCTTTGCAATGCTGTTTACATGCTAATAAAATGAGGATATGCTTCTTCCTTTCTATATGGTAGTTTAGCTGTCAAGACAGTGATTCCTAGCTTTTATTAGTGACGAGCTAGACTGGGATGGATCCCCAAGATAATTTTGTATTGTCAGAGTTTTTTTCATTTTGTGAGCAAAGTAGTGTGAAATTTTAAGTTACCTGTTCTTGCTTATGCCAGTTTCATTTGCCTGCTTATTTAGGAACATATGCCTTTTATTTCTCTATTCAAGACTTTATTTATACTTTTACAGTGATTTTGCATTCCTGTGACTGATATATTACAGCACACTAATTATATTTTACCAGAAATTACAAAAAATACATAGATTAGATACTTTGGAGTATGAAATCTACTTTCCTTGTCTTCTTTTTGAACAGATTCAAGTTCATGTCCTAAAGAACACATCATATGAGATGAACAACTCTAGAGACTGTTTATATATTTTACATTTGAATAAAAATTTGTTAAAGGAATTCTAAAAGCACACTTCAAAGTTGAGCTGTTCAAAGTTTATATATTCAATACAGTCTAGTTAGATGGTTGCGAAGTTGTTCTTCTCTACATAGCATGCTGGTGTACTGCTGATCTCAACCTCAATATTGTATGTCTTACTTGGGGTTTTTGTTTGTTTATTTGAGATCATACTCCTATTCATAGTCCTAAGAAAACTCATGTAAATGGACATACTTATTTTCAATTTCATGTCATGTTAACCAGGTTTTCAGCAAAATATCAGCGCTTAAGTATTTCTTATTTTCCCTGCATGATTTGTTTGTCATATATTATTATTTTCATTTATCTGTCTATAACACATTTAATGTTAACATGAATGGATTGTATGGTATATAATGCCACTTCTCAATTATTATTTTGAAGTGTAACATCTCTTTCTACAACTCTTTCTGGATTCAATCTATGAACTAAATAGCAAACAGCACGATCACTGAAATCCATGGTAAAATAAGGAAATGTTGGCAGGAAATGTGAAAGTTAATTTCAGCATAGTTGATTATTCTTCAATGAATTTGAACACTGTTCTATTAGTGATAGGCTGACTACTAGTATGAAGAAATGAATTGAGTAAACTAATTGATTAACACTTTTCAACCACATTGTGGAATTGCTTGTAAAATGGCAAAGATTATTTGAGATATAATACAATTGTCAACAAACTGTATACTCAAATGAGCTGTTAAATGAAATTATGAAGATTCTATAGAAATCAGTGGATCTTCTTCAAATGAATATTATTCTCCATTTTGAAGGTAGATGGAAAACAATGCACGAATTAAGTAAAATTAATATTATTTTTAGCTGGTTGAATCTTCAGAGGAAATGTCTGTCTAAAATCACTGCTTCTCACTGTTCAACCAATGCATTGTCACAGCTTGTCATAAGCAAGTGAAATGGTCAGGCACCCATATTTATTACTCTCTTAAAGACAGTGTAAGAATTTCTGAAGTGCTGCAGGAGTCAGCAGTAAACATCAGGGGAGGTTAACAGTGCCAGGACTATCATACAAAACCAGCCAGCCAGACTCTGATCTCAGTTTCTTTGGAAGAAATCCAGCAGAAGACAATAGAGTTACAATGGATGTGTAGTGCTTTAACTGCTATAACTGAGATTTGAATCTCTCGCACAGAATTTAAGCATGTCTTTTTAAATTAAGTTTGAGACCGTTCTGTAGGACTGACTGCACAACAGCAAACACAAAACGGTATTTAGTACTCAAGCTGTTCATATTTACTTCATAATCTGATAGATGATTGAAACTTTGGCACACATTTATGCAATGACAGCCTATATATTTTCCATGGTACTGTAATTAGTTATGGACGTGTATAATCTGTACTTGACCATCTGATGTAATGATGTTATCAAATAAAACCACTGTTGGAACACTCTTCACTGTTAGTCTGGCAGAACAGATTTCTGTCCTGGAAAATTTTCTATAAATAAATTAAAGGGTAGAATGAATTAAAAGTCATGTTTTGTGAAATAAAATGATTAAATGTGCATAGAAATGGAAAATTAGAACCTGATATTCAAAATAGTTTTTCAATCATGCTTATTTTTACTTTGATAATATCCGGTAGGAGTAACTCTATTTATGTACTTTCTGTTCCACAAAGCCTCTACTCTTTTTAAACAATGCCATATATGGGTTGGAGGCAGATCCATTTGTAACATGTATAAAACAGAATATATCCGTACTCTTTGCTGAAATATGTCATTACACAGAGTTACTGAAACATAATAGTGAATAGCTTGAGGTTCATGTACATCTTTTAAAAGCAATTTGAAAATTAAGTCTGTTTTGTTTTACAGCAATGTTATTCACACTTTTGAAATTAATTAGATAACAGTGAACAAATTCCAGCAGTTTGAATCAGTTGAATATACAAATGTGTAAAATATTCTTATTAATTCAACGTATTATGGCAAACCTGTGCTTTTTATGCTTGCTCTAGATGAAATTGGAAGTTGCAATTAGCAGCCATTACAGAACCTTTTGTATTTCAGGACTAAAAAATCCTCAGTAATTTAGAATATCACAGAATCACAGAATGGTAGGAGTTGGAACTGACCTCTAAAGATCATCAAGTCCAACCCCTGTTAAAGCAGGTCACATAGAAATACGTCCAGGGGGATTTTGAAAGTCTCCAGAGCAAGAGACTCCACAACCTCCCTGGGCAGCCTGTGCCAGTACTCTGTCACCCTCACAGTAAAGAAGCTTTTCCTTAAGTTGAAGTGGAACTTTTTGTGTTCCAGCTTTTGTCCATTACCCCTTGTCCTATCACTGGACACTAAAATAGAAAAATGTGTTGCCCCATTCTCTTAATATACACCTTTTAAATACTTGTAAGTATTAATGATGTCCCACCTTAGTCTCATTTTCTTTAGACTGAACAGTCCCAATTCCTTCACCCTTTCCTCATATGAAAGATGTTACAGTCCCCTGACTATCTTGGTGGTCCTCTGCTGCACTCCTCCAGTTCTCAGTGCCTCTTGAGCTGGTGAACCCAGAACTGGACACAGGACTCCAGATGAGGCCTCACCAGGGCAGAGTAAAGCGGAGAGAAGAACCTCCCTTGACCTGCTGGCCACACCCTTCTTGATGCATCCCAGGATGCCATTGGCCTTCTTGACCATGAGGGCACATTGCCGGGTCATGTTTTGTTTATTATCAAACAGGACTCTGAGGTCTCTCTGCAGAGCTGCTCTTCAACAAATCAACCCCTAGTCTGTCCTAGTTAATGGGATTGTTCCTCCTCAGGTGCAGGACTCTACATTTGCCCTTGTTGAACCTCATGAGGTTCCTCTCTGCCCAACTCTCTGCCCAAGTTCTCAAGATTCAGCTGAATGACAGCACAGTCTTCTGGTGAATCAGTCAGTCCTCCCAGTTTGGTGTCATCAGCGAACTTGCTGAGGGTACACTCTTTCCCTTCATCCAGTCCCTTGATGATGTTGAATAAAACTGACTCCAGAACCTACCCCTGTGGAACTCTACTGGCCACAGTCCTCCAACTCAATTCTGTGCCATTGATCACCACCTTCTGGGCTCTGTCATTCAGCCAGTTCTTGATCCACCTTACGGTCCATTCACGCAATCCAAACCACCTGAGCTTTTCCATGAAGATTTAATGGGAGATAGTGTAAAAGCCTTGCTGAAGTCAAGGTAGATTACATCTGTTCTTCGTGTAGCCAGTCACTCATTGCCCCTTGGTGAATCCTTGTTGACTACCCCCATAACTATCTTTTCCTTCATGTGTTTTGAGGTGGCATCCAGGATGAGTTGTTCCATCACCTTTCCAGGGATGGAGGTGAGGCTGACTGGCCTGTAGTTTCCCAGGTTGTCCTTCCTGCCCTTTATGAAGACTGGAGTGACATTGGCCTTTTTCTAGTCCTCAGGCACCCCAACCAACCTCCTTATCAGTAACATCAGCCAGTTCCCTCAGCACTCTTGGATGCATTTTGTCAGATCCCTAGATTTGCGGGTGTCCAGCTTGCTCAACAGGCCTCTAACCTCATCCTCGTCCACCAAGGGAAAGTTTTCCACTCTCCAGACTATCCTACTATCCTCCAGAGACTGGGCTTCCCAAGGGCTGGCCCTGGCAGTGAAGACTGAAGCAAAGTAGGCATTCAGCTGTTCAGCAGTCTCTGCATCCTGTGTCACCAGGGCACCCTCTGTTCAGCAGCAGGCCTACATTTCCCTTAACCTTCCTTTTGCTGTTGATGTATTTGAAAAAGCCCTTCTTATTTTCCTTTGTTTTCTTTGTCAGGTTTAATTCCAAAAAGGCTTTAGCCTTCTCAGTTTTGCCCCTGCATACTCTGGTGATATTCTTATACCAAGCCCTTTTACCACTGTAGATAGATTTCTTTTTTCTCCTTGAGTAGTTCCAGTAGTCCTTTTTTCATCCATGTTTTTCATCCATGTGGATGAGTTCCTGTGTGACCTACTCTAGGAGGTCCTGTTCTTGCAGGATAATCTTTCAAGGTCCCTTCCAACCCTAAAGATTCTTTGATTCTGTGGAGACTAGAATCACAAAGGAAATAAATCTTAACTATTAACCAAGTTAAACTATCCTTAAACTCCATTGCAAACCATCTGAAAAATAAATCTCCCTCTCAGTTACATATACACCTAAGAAAAGTCTTAAAAGGTTCACTACCCAAGTGTATGTACATTGAATAAACAGATGGAGAACACTGTTAGGCCACAAAAATACGTTATACACTGTAAAAAGTTTATCCTTTGAAAGCCTGTCAACGTAATTAACTTCCTATATACACTTCCCTATCCCTTACTTCCCATCCAGAAATTAGGCTTTCTGTTAGACTTTCTGCTTTCATACTCTTCAGATTGGGAAAGCTATTGTAAAACACTGTCAAAACCTTGACCTTGCTAAAGACTAATGAAGCAACATGCTAGCCTCATTTTAAATAATAATATTTAAATAATAATAATAATAATAAAATGCAGTAATTACAGACACTTTTAATCAGTCTGTAAGCAATACTACTAAAATTATTCAGAACAAATAACTGTGGGATATTTTATAGCCTTCTCCTCGACCTACTCTTTCACTTTTTATCCTTTCATGTAACACAGATAAGAAACAGATAACCTACACAAACGATCATTTAATCTGGAAATTTAAATCATATCCCTAGTCTCTCCAGTAATAAAATAAATCAAGATATTTTTATCTAGCTTTCTCAGAGAGACCATTACCTCTTTAGATTTCACTTGGATATTCCATTTCCCATATATTGTCTTACTTGGTCCCAGTCCTTTAGTTCTGCTGATCTTTTGCATTTTGGTCAACAGAAACATGAATCTAATTTCTACTTAACTCAAAATCATGTAGTGTTTAATCATAATATTTCCATATCAGTCATGTAACTGAATTTTATACTTTTTGAATGTTTAAGAAACAATTAGCATATTTTCACTTTTGCTATATTTATAAATTAATAGTTTTTAATAATTCTATGCAGAATAATCTATCTCAACTCAAATTCCCATTTCAGCAAGTAGTAATAATAACAATGCAATTTTGCTGCTGTGTATTGATCAAGATTTGAGCTCTTTGAGCCCTGTTGATTTTTCAATTGTTGATTTTCTTGATTTTTCTTTTTGGCTTTAATTGATTAACACAGAAATGACATTCCAGATGGGCATTTGGTGGTCAATAAGATCCTTTATTTTATTTTGTTAATATTTGAACTGTCTGAAATATTAAATTTGTGTTCACCATACTCGGACAATGAGTTGTGGATCCTGAGTTAAAACCAAGAGTATTTTAGCAACTACCTCATAGGTTTCTCTCACTTCCTGTAGATTAAAAAAATATCTTGGAACATATATGAAACAAAAGTGAACTATGAAATGTTATTATCAGTCTGGGATTGCTGCAAAGCAAATTCCATCACCTTGGGAAAAATCAAACATTCACAGATATAAATGTGAAATTATCCAAACTTTCACATTCATGTACTTTCTCTACTGACATATTAAACAAGCTGTCTCTTAAAAGCTTTCATTTCTCTTGTTTCATACTCTAACCAGTAAAAGTTCTGTAAGATAAGTGTTTCCTAAAAGGAACAATATTAATTTCCTTCCTGTCTTACTGATATGTTACCACAACTTTGTGTATGTTGCCATGCCAGGGGTTTAAATGAGTGATATGGCATTGTTATTACTCATTTATCATTTTATTAAACTTTCTGTTGCCCTGTGTTTTAGCAAAATAAAACTTAGAAATATATTAAAATAAACTAAAACTTTCCATATTTGACTTTTTCACACTGCACCAGAGCTTCTTGGACAATTGTTATTCTGAAAACTATCCAAGTCAGGCAGACATCTGACAGAGAATATGTTGTATTCTAATTACCACAGAAATTCTTGCAATTTAAATATAAGAAATAGCTTATTATAGTGAGGACGTCAAATGTACTGATGTTCAAAATAAAATCCATATTCGGAGTCAGTTTGTCTGGTACAAATATGATTTTAACTTTCTAACAATGATGGCTTCCATATGATGCCGGAGATGATCAAAATAAGAGGGACTGGGAAAAAATTGGCTGGAGCAGACCTTTTCCTTTCTTCTTGATAGAAAGTGTTTCAGCAGATGCTTATTCAAAAGGAACTCTTCCAGTACTTTGGAAATGAAGCACATGAAGCTCACAACTTCAACTGCCAGCAATAAACATAAGAGAAAATGGTTTTATTCTTTCTGAAGCCAAAAGAAGGTCTAACCTTCTCTTGAGTAAGATAGGGGGATGAATTGTGTAGACAATCTAAATTTAAGACTGGGTGAGTATCTGTCATGTCTTGGAAGGCAAGAAGAAGGAATGACTGCTAAAGAAACTATTGTTAATGTAATTGAACCATGGATTGAGAGTTACTTTCACACCAGAGAAGTACACCCTTTAACTTCTGCTTTAGAAAATAAAGAATTGTAAGTGAGATGTGAAAGTAATGTGGACACAAACAGAAACAAACTTCAGATTTCACAGAAAAGTTCTGGGATTCCAACTATGTGTTTTAAATATTCAGCATCTTAGTTGTGTAGCTGCTAGGCAACTGCAACAATAGCACCAATATTGAGTCTGATGAAAATAAATGAAATGACTAGTTGGGTAAAATACTAAAATCAATAATCTATTTAGATGATGAACTTGGGAGAGTTGCAGTTGTTGTCAGTGGTATTCTCTAGCAAATCTGCTCTCCTCACATTCTGCTCCAAGTTCTTTTCCTGCTGCCTAAAGGAATAATCAGCTGTAACCGCAGAATTCTATATGTATAGTTATTGAAGTCATTCTATATGCAAGGGATTTTTTTCTCCTGGTCTTGGAAACAGAAAACTTTGGCCTCTGTTGGGTGTAACTTTGCCTGGAATATCAACCATCTTCCATTACTGATATCTCTTCTAACACAACAAATAATGGTCTTTGATACATTTTCATAGATGATACTCTTAAAAATCAGTGAGTCAAAAAATGAGAAATCAAGTCAGGGGATGAACAAGAGATTGGAAGGAAAGGAACATAATAAAATAATCAATTAATTTCTCTAAATGCAAACATTTCACAAAAATTCTTCATCCACTAAATTTTTAATGGTTCATAGAATCACAGAGTTTCATAGAATCACAGAGTTTCATAGAATCATAGAATGGTAGGGGTTGGAAAGGACTTTTAGAGATTGTCTAGTCCAACTGCCCTGCAGAAGTAGGTTCACCTAGATCAGGTCACATAGGAACATGTCCAGCCGGATCTCGAAGACCTCCAAGGAAGGAGACTCCACAATCCCTCTTGGCAGCCTGTTCCACTGCTCCCTCACCCTCACAGTAAAATAGTTTTTTCTTATATTTAAAGTAGATTAAATAGACCCAGTTCACTCAGTCTTTCCTCATATGAAAGATGTTCCAGTCCCCTGATCATTTTGGTGGCCCTGCACTGGAATCACTCCAGCAGCGCGTCCCTGTCCCTCTTGATCTGAGGAGCCCAGAATTGGACACAGGACTCCAGATGAGGTCTCACCAGGGCAGAGTAAAGCGGGGAGAAGAACCTCCCTTGACCTGCTGGCCACACTCTTCTTGATGCATCCCAGGAGGCCACGAGGACACATTGCTGGCTCATATTTAGCTTATTATCAATCAGGACTTCCAGGTCTTTCTCTGCAGAGCTGATCTTCAGCAGTTCGACCCCCAGCCTGTACGGATGCATGGGGTTGTTCCTTCCTAGATTCAGGACTCTGCACTTGTTCTTGTTGAACCAGTCCTCCCAGGTTGCTGTCATCAGCGAACTTGTTGAGGGTACACTCTGTCCCTTCGACTGGCCCTAGAACCGATCCCTGTGGAACTCCACTGGCCACAGGCCTCCAACTCAATTCTGTGCCATTGATCACCACCCTCTGGGCTCTGTCATTCAGCCAGCTCTTGATCCACCTCACTGTCCACTCATCTAAGCCACACTGCCTGAGCTTTCTGATGAGGATGTTGTGGGAGACAGTGTCAAAAGCCTTGCTGAAGTCAAGGCAGATGACATCCACTGCTCTCCCCTCATCTAGCCATCCAATTATGCCCTCATAGAAGGCTATCAGGTTGGTCAAACAAGATTTCCCCTTGGTGAATCCATGTTGACTCCCCCTGATAACCATCTTATCCTTCACATGTCCAGTGATAACAATCAGGATGAGTTGTTCCATCACTTTTCCAGGGATGGAGGTGAAGCTGATTAGCCTGTAGTTTCCTGGGTCGTCCTTCTTGCCCTTTTTGAAGACTAGAATGACATTGGCCTTTCTCCAGTTCTCAGGCACCTCGTCTGTCTTTCATGATTATTCAAAAATGATGGAGAGACGCTTAGCAGTCACATCAGCCAGCTCCCTCAGCACTCTAGGATACATCCTAGAGTTGAGTATGTAACTAATGACTTATTTCCAGTATGCTTTATAAATACATGATTAGTAGCTCTTTAACTTAATTTTGCTACAACTTCATTTATGGCAAGGATTTAACATTAAAAATGGTGAAGTTTAATCTTGATTTGTTTGATTCAATACCCTGGGAACTCTTACATTTAACTCTATCATAGACTAATCTACTTTATTACTATCCTCTTTGGCCACAATTCTCCTCTCCCTCCATGGTTCATCCCTCCTCTACTCTGCCCTTGTGAGACCACATCTGGAATATTGTGTCCAGTTCTGGCCCTCTCAATTCAAGCTGCTGGCGAGAGTTCAATGCAGGGCCACCAAGATGATGAAGGGAGTGGAGCATCCTCCCTAATGATGAAAGGCTGAGGAAGCTGGGGCTCTTTAGCTTGGAGAAGAGGAGACTGAGGGGTGACCTCATTAATGTTTACAAATATGTAAAAATCATGTGTCAGGAGAATAAAGTCAGGCTCTTCTCAATGCTGGCCAATGATAGGACAAGGGGCAATAAGTATAAGTTGGAACACAAGAGGTTCCATAGAAATACAAGGAAGAATCTCTTTTCTGTGAGAGTGATGGAGCACGGGAAGAGGCTGCCCAGATGAGTTGTTGAGTCTCCTTCTCTGGGGATATTCAAAACCCAGCTGGACGAGTTCCTGTGTGACCTACTCTAGGTGGTCCTGCTCTGGCAGGGGGGTTGGACTAGATGATCTTTTGAGGTCCTTTCCAACCCTTAAGATTCTGTGATTCTGTGATTGAAAACTTACCAAGACTGATAAAATACATGTTTTTGTGTGAAATTTGTTATCTAGACAAATGGGAGGAAAAACACAACATTTGTTTCATTAAAATCTTGGCAATTAATGTATATTGCTAAAAGTAAAAAGAAAAAAAAACAAAGCAAAAAATATCAACGTCTAACCCCTAACTCATTGAAAACTATGTTTTATTTAACAGTTTTGTATTTAGGAGGACACCGGAATCCACTCAAATAGGCCTCCTAAAGAAGAAAAAAATTGCAAAGGCACATTAGTTCACTGTTATTTCCTCATTATAGCACAATATAACTAAAACAAAAATACCAATGGGAAGGTAGCTGTCTTTAAGCATTTCTCAACAGAAGATTGAACTAAATTTCAAAATAAGTCAGAGATAAAGTCACTAGTTATACCCATGAAAGATATTTGAGGATTTCTAAAAAATAATTTATTCATCAATACATCAAATACAGTAAATTACTATATTTCAATCAATAGAATGTCTTGAAATTTTATTATGAAATCATAGGTACTAAATTACAATACTTAAATTCCTAGAACGGGTAAGACAACTCTTTAGAAAAAAATTACAATTTTAACTCATGTAGCACTGATGACTGGCATCTGACATTGCTCTGAGAACTATAGCTTCAGATTTTCTAATGGCACTCCACTAGCACCTTCCAGATTGGTGCAGTCTTAATATCTATTCTGAATGGTGTTCTTTTTGGTCAGTTGGGACAGCGATGATTAATTCCTCTTCATATTTTCCTTTTATATTCTTTTTATCTTCTAAACTTTATCTTCTTCCTGATCTCTATAACTAAATCAGTATAATCAAATGGGTTAAGGAAAAATTATACAAAAAGACTTAAGATTTTTGTCAGATTTTGAAAGGTTTACATTTCATGAAACTTTCATAGTTTGAAAGAATTTCATTGTTTAAAATAGGTGTATGCCTACAGATATTAGTTGACAATATCCAGTGTATTTGTACTTCCAAAAAATTATAGATGATGAAAAAAACTTGAAATATTACTCCTTAAATTTTCAGGAAAATAACCAAATAGAACCCAACAACTAATTGAAGTACAAGGAATTGGAGTACAGTTCCAGGACAAGGAATGTGATCTCAAGAAAGGGAAAAGTAATTTAGGTGATCTCAAAATCAAGTAAATTGAGTGTAGAATTTCCCTATAGAATTTAACAAACTGGCCAAAGCAATTTTGAAAGCATTAGTGTTATCTTTGAGAACTCAATGACATGAAAAATGCTAATAGACCAGGAAAAGAGAATGTGCTTTACCTCTCTTTTAAAAAAAAGTAATAATCTGGGGAACTATAGACGAGTCAACATGACTATAAAATATTCTTTAAAAAAGAAGAAGAATTAGATTGGATATGAGGTGATAAATAGGTCATATAAATTCAACCAAAATCATAGAATCTCACTTCCACCTTTCAGAGAATTGAGGAAATAGTAAGGAATAAAGGAAAGGGAAAAAGACATCAACATTTTATCATCACATTTGTCAGATATTAGGTGCTACCTCATATGGAATATCTAAAAAACAAACAAACTACAACTCTATGAAAAAAACATTCAAGCTAAAAAATAGTGGCTTACAACCCCAGATAAATAAGTTCTCGGTAGTGAGACTATTTTATGTCTCGGTAGCAACTTTAAGGATAAAGTGGTGAGCTTCCTTATAAAATTTTTAGGTTACAGCAAGTGAGAAAGGTGCAGTAATTCAAAAGAATGGGATCAAAATGCCAGATGTTCTCAATAAATTTGAAAGCTGGTCTGGAATCAACATGGTAAATTTCAGTATATCTAAAGGAAATATATTACTCTTCGTGATCAAATTAAGAAAGTCAAATACTTGCTAGCCAGCTAATGTGCAACAGATTATAATTACTAATAAATTACAGCATAGAATTTAATAAATTCTGCAAATATGTCTACTTTTATTATTAATAATTTCCACTTTATTTCTCCCTTTACATTATGTCCTGCCTACATTATGGAAACAAGCTTAGAGAGGCAGGAACACTACATCTGTGAACTTTGCTTTATATAATTGTGGCCTTATTTTGTTCAGAGAAAATTCAGTAAAAATTACCACATTATTTAGTGCAGGAACAAGTAGGAACTTGTACTGAAAGATCACAGAGTAATGCATATTGTTAAGAAATTCCATCAATATTTTTGGAAGAGTTTGGTAACAAAGAACAGAAGCTAGTTTAAGTATGAAGAATATATAAATAATAATAAAATTATTTCCTCAACTTTTTCGCATGTTTTCCATGTTACAGCTATTGCAGAGATTCAGCAAAATGGTTATTACATTTGCTTTAATTCCAAAGAAGTGCAGCCTGGTGTAACTAGAGCATGAAAACCAGTAAACACAACAGATTTCAATACAGTTTGAATACTAACCAGTCACACAGATTTTCTTCCTCTCGGGAGAGACAATATTTAAATTAATGCAGTAAGCACAACAAGTAGGAAGTATAAACAAACTTTATTTTCATCAACCTATAGATTAGGGATTATAGAGTCAGGACAAGGAAACTAAAGGAAGGTTTCCATAAAATTCAAGAAAAAGAGAACAAAAACATTATGGAGAGGAAGATCTGAAAGTTACATTAGAAATCTCATGACAGTTGAAGGAAAACAGACAATTTTGATGTTATTTTATGAGCCTTTTGAGTCTCTCCTTGCTGTAAACAGCTCCAATTATTCTGTCATTCCCCATCAGCTTTACAGGTGAAGTGGAAAGGAAGGAAGACAACTTTTTCAACCTGCTACTGATACACTTAGTTTCAAATTCATGTTGAAAATAACTTTGCTCAAAACTAAACATGGGAAAATTTGAAGATTTTTGTTGTGAATTCCTTACAGTAGAGGATGATAACACCATAAGAGATGTGAGTCAAAGTTTGTGGGCACACTCTTGACTGTAGACATCTATGCACTCAACTCATTCAGAGCAATTCACAATGTTACTCTGATCATGAGTCATTTTTCTGTCGGTCTTACAGATTTTGTACTTTAAAAGGCCTTTGTGTTCCTTCCTCTTGGTCCTTAAGAGAGACCTACTTGTGAATAAGACTTCAGGTAATAATGATTAGCAAATTGTGCTAAGTATACTTCTCTGGCACCTTTGAAGTGCAGATATATGAAAACAGGGCTTTTTCACAATCCATTTCTTTGGCTAGGCTTTGAGAAATCTTCCATCTTCTTCTGATGCTGTGAAATCCACAGTATTCTTAGGCCTTTTTTTTTTTTTTTAACCAAATGGCAAACTGAAAGATGGTAAAGGGAATATGTATTCCCTGTCAATTCACCCTACTCTGTGGCTAATTATTCTGTGAGATGTGGTGCAGAAAACAATTTTTTCCTTGAAAGAAAAATGGGAAAACTTGTGATTTGCTAAGCATTTTTAAAATTTCATAGATGACTAACTGCTGAGAAGTCATGATTTTTCTTATTTTATAGTTTTCCCGAGAAGGAACCAATATTTGGACACAGAAAAGTATTCTGCCCCCATACCTTTGACCTTTCTATATCACTATTCTGCATAAATTACCTGCTTTTTGTACAGGTTTACTGTGTGGAAAATTATTGTTTCATAAAACTGAAATATAATGCTCCTCAATGAACTTTCCCAAAGAAAGTAAGAATGTGGTCAATTAATATCTTTTAGACAAGTAAACAAACAATGGAATGTAAATGTGTTCAGAATCATTTAATAATTGAAGATTTCTTTCCCCAGTTACTTTAATACTATGATAGTTGCCAAGTCACGGGAAGATTTCACAAGGCAATTAATCTCTGTTTTCATTTGTTCCATTTGAACACAATTTCCATAACAATGGTAAGCATATGCTTCAAAGGTACATTTTTTTATGGCATGAACAGGCCACCTAATTCTTCTATTACTATATCTGCTCATCACTGATCAATACTGTCAACCTTGCCAGCTGAGTCTCAGAAAGCTTCTTATTACAGTCTTAAGACTGAAAAAACATCACTTTTAATCCCTGTAAGAATATTTTTACTATTGTTTTCAGAAGTTTATGTTCTTATTCTGAGCTATAGAAACCCCCTTTTGACAAGGCAAAAGACAATGTCACTCACATAGCCTTGATATAACGTATTATTTTGCTGTCTTTTCATCAGATATTGACACAGAAACACATCATGACTATTATTCTGAGCAGAATAATATAAGACAAATAAAATCAATGTTATCTAGCAAGTAAAGATAAGAAATGCTACAAACATAGCCTTTCCAAAATGATTATACATACAGCTCCAGGGATTCACAGTAAGCTGTAAAATCTGAAACAAATGTTAAAATTTTGAAAAGATTAACACAGAGGCCGTTACTGGAGTGGGAGAAAACAGTGAAGTAGTGTAAAAGCACACATTATCATCTTTAAAGGGCAAACTGAAAAGTGTGTTTATAATTCAGGCTAATTAATAAACTGATTAACATTGCAAAGCAGCAATGGAATCTATGTGCAAACAACCAAAATAAACACAAAATTAAGTATGTCATTTACTCAATAAGTCAGGGGTGATCTGTAGTACAAATCACAGTAGACAAATTTTTAAAAGAAGCTGTTCATTGTAAAATTTAACTTTCAGGTAATCTGTGACATCAACAAGCTTCTACAGGCTTTGAACAAAATACACGAGGACTGTTGCTGTCTGTCTAACCTAGAGAGTAGGAAATGCTAGGAAAGAAGCTTAGACTGGATCGGTTAGAGGCAATCTCCAACTGAGAGACTTACAAAATATCAAACAAATAAAAAAATGTGTCTGATCCTGAATTCAGATGGTTAAAAGAAGGTCTAAAGTGAATATATAAACTTCTATAGAGAAATGAAATTTAGATCAGTTTACATGAATTAATTAACTACTAGTTGAGCCAGAAGTCTTATTTTACACACCAGGGGTGTGGCATTGCCTTAGGAAGAGAGATGTTAATTGACTGCATTGCGACTCAAACATCAGCTAAGTTCTTGAATACCCTAGCAAGTCTAGAACATAATGATGGTTTAAGATGATTTACATTAGAGATGAAAGATTATGAAAGATGGCAGTAGCTTGTGAACTGCCAGGTCATGTTTCAGAAGAAAGTTTTATTACAGAGGAGAGTTTTACACCCTCTTCCCCTATTCCTCTTTCTGAATGGATCAGTAACAGAAGAAACTAAAGTATTAAATGAAGGAGTCTTGCTGACACAGGTCTGCTTGTTCCTGAAACATTCATCCTTCTTCCAATAAGAGGAGCAGTAAATAAGAGAATAAACTGTCTTTTTTCTCCCTGACATTTGAAACAAATGTGATTTGTATGCAAGTTTTATGCAGTCTGAGACCTTAGCCCTGCATTTTTTTATGAAAAAGGCATAACACTGCAAATGCTACATTTTTATATGACTCATAACTATACTGAGAAACGTATGTATGTGAGTGAAATGTCCAGACAACCACAGAAAGATGGACATCAGAGTCTTCAAATTAAACACACTTTTATGGCTACTACCAATTAAGTTCTATGTTTCCTACAACTCCAGTAAAATTAATTTCTAAGTAGAGATATGCTCCTGTACAGAGTGGTGATTCAGTATCCCTCTTCCTTTAACAAATTATTTTATAGTCCAAAAGTCCTTCATGAGATGAGTTAATATTAATAAAAATAAATATTAATTTGTATTTCAAATGACTGAAGATAATCTTGAGAGACAATGCTCTGGTGAGTGAAGTCATGTGATGGGTACCTTGTCAGAGGATAGCACAAACAGTAAAATGGCAAATGGAGGTACTATGGTGCAGTACTGATGTGCCTGTACCTTACCCATTCCTGCTGCCTCTGTTATTGCTCAGAAAGAGAGACTTTGATTTTGTGGAGGGGCTGAAAGGAGAAAAGAGTCCGTATAGGAGGGAAATACACAGATTTAAAGGATCTCTGAGTAATAAATCATGTGTCTGACATTAAATGTAGTTTTTCTCCAATAGAGTAAATGGAAACTTTGTCATAGACCTCAACACCAACAGCATCACTCTTCGAAATGCAGTAAATTCATTCAGAAGTGTCATTGAGAAAGGTCAGGAACATGCTGATGTTGTAAGAAAGCCTGGATTATTTCCTTCTGTGCTTAAAGAGATGTTAATAGAAACAGCTACAGCAAAGATATTCTATAATTAGGTTTCATGCTGTTTTTGGAAGTCGCTTGTTATAGATCTTTTAATAGTAGGTAAAGCCACAGTTTGAAACTGTTCACTTGGCTTTTCTGCTTCTTTAATGAAAATAAAATTATTTTACAAGTTCTGTGGGTTTTGACATGTCATCATTTTTGTGCCAGACACGTGGAATACCTCTTTGACTGATTTTTTTTTTTAATGCTGAGACTGTTCTCAAAGATTTTTGTTTACAACAAAAATGTCTTTATATTTTTTGACTTGAGAATCTTTATGCAGATTGTGGGACAATTCTCATAGTTAGGAATCTATCCCTATCACTGTTTAACTGGTGACAAGGAACTTCAGACTAACAAAGTGGATAACCAAAAGTGCTGGATTCTTCCTTCAAATTAACTTGAACTGGTAGTTTATTAAACTGAGAATTTATCAAGATATTCAAGTGAGATGTAAAAAATATTAAGTAAGAATTTTTGTCTACTAACAAACATTGAGACAATGGAGTTACTGCCTGAAATGCAGAGTTGCATCTTCAGGCCTAAACAAAGTGAACATGTATAGATTATCATTTATGTCTGACTCCCAATACACAGGATGCTGGCTTGAAGCCTTTGCATCTTCTGACCAGCAAGAATCTTAAGCCTGAGAGGAATACACATAGTATGAAAGAAAAGCTTATTTGAGATTTCCAGGAAGAACAATGTTGCCTGCTTTTTGTTCTTGTAATGTTCAAGTACCTTGAGAACAATTTAAAACTCAAAATTATTACATCAGATCACATTCTGGAAGGGCTGAGGTGTTGGAACAAGAGGGATGCATGGTCAAAAGTCAAGAAGGTTGCCAATAGACCAATAGAGACTGCAGTGCCATAGAAATTGTGCTAGATTGCACTGAGATTTACCAAATTCACTCAATACATTTTTTCGTTTCTATGTAGCAACATGGGACGAGCAAATGTAACCCAAACAGAAGAGTAGGTAAAAGGCAAAATGAATTCCAGATTCAATACCCCTTCATTCATAAAATCATAAAATGTTCTTTTTTTTTTTTTTTCTTTCCTCTTCTTCCTACTTCCTTACAGGGAGTGCATGCAGTGACACCACATTCCTCAACCTCTTCCCATTCCATCCCTCATTCTCACATGTCTTCACAGTCTAATTCAAGGGCAGAACTTTTCCCAAGTAGGAACAAAGAATAAGAAAAAAGTCTCATCAGATAAAATTGGATGTAGATATTACCAGGCAGATTCCTATGTTTTATGCTGGTTGATCATTGGTTCCAGCACCACCCTCCACCTGCTTTCCCTAATTTGTTTTATAATAAATTATTCCATTACCTGACTAATTCTTGTTCATGCACTGCAGCCTTTTTTCCCTTCCTTCTCACAACTTTTCCATTCGTCTCAGTCATTTCCTCTAACATGCAGAGCTACTTTGCAATATAAGCCATGGAAAAAGATATATGTTGATTATCTGTAAGTTAATTGTCTCGTATAAAATTTTCCTTCCCACACTGAATTTGTCTCACACTTTATTTGAAAATGTTTTGGAGCAGTCTTGACTCTGCGTAGTGTCTACTGAGTGGTATTCACATATTGTTCAGGTAGCTGACACCCTATTCCTTTCACAAGCAGAGGAAATTAGTCAAGTGTATACTTTCTTGGAGTGCTGAAAAGATGAGTAGGATTTTTCATCTGAAAAATGTTGTTAATAAAATGCCCGTTTGGATCTCTGTAGAGCACAGATTCTTAGTAGCTGTCAGAAGCAAGATAATATAGCTTGGAGATAAGGACTCTTACACTTCCAATCATTATGACAAGAAGATTCATGTATCTTCTGTCTTACATAGCATGAGTCTGACATATATCAATGATTCAAGATCTTGCATTTTTCAAAGACAAATCTCTACCCCTACACTTCGAAGCGACCAGATCCATGGCTTGTATTATGTTGGGAATACTTAAAACTTCTGAAAGAGGTATAGATTTGACTGACTCAAAGACACCCTTCTAGTTGTATTATGTATTCCTTATCCCTGTCATATTGAAATCCATTTTGAAGTGAAAGCTGTTTATTCGTCTTAAATGTTGCTGGGGCTGTTATAAGCATGGATGACAAGTGCTACATTTTAGCCCAAAGCTAGCTAAACCCCATGACTCAGAGGCAGCTCAAGTTGCAATTTTAATCCAGGTTTTCCTTTTTCAGTTTTATTTGATTATAAGTTTGTTGCTGTATACATGTATATATCTATAAAGTATACAAGTAATTCCCTGAACTGATACGTTGCTGTCTATTTGACTGCATTAGGGAGTCATTTAGCATGACAGCTCAGGTTCAGGTAAAATACATTTGTTTTCATTCATCATATGACTGATCTAGCTATCCTTTTCTTACCCTTAAGACTTTCAAAAGACCATATAACTTTAAAATATTTAATTCAACTTTTTACATACCTAGAAAATGTCCTGAGTTGGAGTCAGGTTCTCTATGAGCCATGAATGCTAGCTTCCAAAGACCTTACAAAGTCTTTATCTACTAATACATCTTATAGAAGAAGAGAGTACCGAAGAACTCATGAGTCAGTTCCTGGATTCCTGCTGTTTATAACCTGATGTTAAGGTAAAAAAAAATATTGATTTCACTTCATGCTAATATACTGGATTATAATGTAAAGAATGATTCAGTAATAATTATGTATCAAGTCAGCCATGCCTGCAAGCGAGTGGTAACCTCCAGCACAGAAACAGATAAACTGGTAACTTGTCCATAATGTGAGAAATATAGTATATATAACTCTGCAGAAGTGATGTCATGATAGATAGGTCATCTGTTCCTTATATGTAACTGTGTTTTATTCAGTATAGTGGACAGATATCTCTAACTTCAGTCCAGGCAGTACTCTTGTGCCACCAAAGTTGCTGAGTTGCAATCAATTTTCTTCTAGCTTGTGCCAATGCAAATACACTTGAACAATTTCAGGGGTGTGCATAGGCATATGGGAAAAATGGAGGATCTAGAATATAAATTTTAAAATAAATATATTTTTGATTGCTTGAGGAATATTTCAAGGTAATGCTGCTTGAAATACCTCTAAAGGCTATATTTTCTTGTTGCAAAGTCAAAATGCTGAAGCATATCATGTATTTGAAAATATTTTAATGAGTTATGCAAGAAAATGTTCTGCAAGACAAGCAGTATACACAACATTTCCAAGAGAAGCTTCTATGTTAATGCCAAGATGCCGTACAAAAATGTATGAGAAATAAAATTTCAGCTTCTGGGGAACTTCATTCTATTAAATCTACCAAATATGAATCGTTGCCTAGACATCTAGGCAGTTTTTACCTACACACCTAGGCATACTGTACTGTAGTTTTTGAGATAATTAAAGTAAAAAAAAAAAGTTGCATTTGTCTTCAGAACTGCTCACTTTCCGTTCTAAATGGCTCTTCAATAAATTTTAGTTTTTAAGAAGATTCTTCTGCTACTGGAGTTAGATATGCTAGACTAATAATAAAAGGAAAATTACAATTAACACTCTGGAAAAATAAGATGCTTCTATCTGCTTTTATTTTAGGGTTTTTTTAGTAGAAGCAAGCATCAATAATGTCAGCATGAATCATACTCTATGATACAGATAGATATTTTTCCTTTTTCTCTAGTACTTTAAAGTATTTTTAACAAATCCAATGCTTAGTAATGTATTCACTAAACAATTTGCTTTCCTTCTTCTATTTTTTGTGTACACAGGGTATATGTGCCTGGGTGTGCATTTGCACATCTGCATGTGTATATAGTTGTCTACGTGTATCCATTATTTAAAATGTAGAACAGCTTGTTTCTTCATCACTGCAGAGCCAGTGCAGATACGCTCACTCAGAGACAACAGGCTGCCTGTGGGTCTAGAAGAAAATGGTGTTTCTTCTTTAAAAAACTTTCAGCAAAATAGTCATTATAAACAGACCCCTTTATGATTTCTAAGTCACTCTGTATTAGCACAATACAAGAGACTGTCTTTGGGTTAACACTGTGTGTACAACACTGAAATTAGAAGTATTATAGATTTGTCTTCTTATGTGCTGTAGTGCAGAGGTTGTATAACCAGGTTTTGGTAGCAGGGGACTACAGGGATGGCTTCTTTATAAAAAGAGCTGATACAAGCTTCCTGTGGATCTGATGGGGCCAGTGCCAGTTGGCTCTAAGATGAACCTGTTGCTGACCAAGGCCAAGATAATTAGTGATGGAAGTAATGCCTCTTTGATTAATGTATTTGAGAAGGGGAAGAAGTTGCTGTGCAGATGCTAAACTGAAGAAGGGAGTGAGAATGTGAGAATAATATCTCTGCAGACACCAAAGGAGCCTGTGACTCTGTGGGAAGCCTGTGGTGGAGCAAGTTCCTGGTAGGACCTTGAGTGGACAATGAGGTGGATCGAGAGTTGGCTGAATGACAGAGCCCAGAGGGTGGTGATCAATGGCACAGAATCGAGTTGGAGGCCTGTGGCCAGTGGAGTTCCACAGGGATCGGTTCTGGGACCAGTCTTGTTCAACATCTTCATCAACGACCTGCATGAGGTGACAGAGTGTACCCTCACCAAGTTCACTAATGACACTAAACTGGGAGGACTGGCTGATTTCCCAGAAGGCTGTGCTGCCATTCAGTAGGATCTAGACCGACTTGAGAGTTGGGCAGAGAGGAACCTCATGAGGTTCAACAAGGACAAGTGCAGTGTCCTGCACCTGGGAAGGAACAACCCCATGCACCAGTACAGGCTGGGGGTTGAACTGCTGAAGAGCAGCTCTGCAGAGATAGATCTGGGAGTCCTGATTGATAATAAACTAAATATGAGCCAGCAATGTGTCCTCGTGGCCTCCTGGGATGCATCAAGAAGAGTGTGGCCAGCAGGTCAAGGGAGGTTCTTCTCCCCGCTTTACTCTGCCCTGATGAGACCTCATCTGGAGTACTGTGTCCAGTTATGGGCTCCTTAGCTCAAGAGGGACAGGGAACTGCTGGAGACATTCCAGTGCAGGGCCACCAAGATGATCAGGGCAATGGAATATCTTTCATATGAGGAAAGGCTGCAGGAACTGGGGCTGTTTAGTCTGAAGAAGAGGAGACTGAGGGGAGCACTTATTAAGATTTATAAATATCTAAAGGGTGGGTGTCAGGAGGTTGGGACATCTCTTTTTTCTATAGTAGCTAGCAACAGGACACAGGGTAATGGACAAAAGCTAGAACACAAAAAGTTCCACTTAAACATAAGAAAAAACTATTTCACTGTAAGGGTGAGGGAGCCCTGGCACAGGCTGCCCAGAGGAGTTGTGGAGTCTCCTTCCTTGGAGGTCTTCAAGACCCACCTGGACATGTTCCTATGCAACCTGATCTAGGTGAACCTGCTTCTGCAGGGGGCTTGGACTAGATGATCTCTAAAGATCCCTTCCAACCCCTACCATTCTATGATTCTATGATTCTATGACCTGTGACCCCGTGGACAGAGAGGAGCCCACGCTGGAGCAGGTTTGCTCTCAGGATTTGCGACCTCGCTGGAGCACTTTGTTCCTGAAGGACTGTTTCCCCCATGGATGGGACCTACACTGGAGCAGTTTGTGATGGATTGGACCCTGTGAATAAGATTTAGGCTGGTGTAGCTGAATCCTCAGTAGAACAAAAATATACCTTGAAGAAGATTTTTAGAGATACTTTCCCAGCAGTATGGTGCAGAAATTCATACCAATAAGTGCTACTTACTGAGAATTAATAAACTCAGTGAAGCAGACTGCTTGGTTCAGGTTGATTAATCAGACTTGTTACCCAGAACAAAATTATCCAGAAATATTTAATATGATATAATCATAATAATTCACAGTTGGTGCAAAGGCAGACTCACAGCAGACCCAGAGACACTCCTCAGGACTTTATGGAGCTGTCAGATTCAGTGCAATGACAATAGTGAAGCAGAACAGGGAATAGTCCTCTGCATATTGTTGTCTGAAGAGAAACATACTATGATTGTCCACCTAAGAACTTATTTTTATTCCATTTTAAGTTTTAACAATTTAGAAGTCTAAATTAGGTAATACTAACACTCATAATCTAAATTAACATAGAAAAGATTTGGTTAATAATACAAGTAAATTCTTTAAGCAAAAACACTAAAAATTCTACTAAAATCTATATATTACTACTAAAAGCTGTACACTGTACCTTATGATGACCCCTGAGTCCTAAGGATTGAAATTTAGTTTTCCAAGAAAGCAGAAAGGAGAGAGCATTGGCAGTTCAAGGTCTTCAGGGGAAGGAGTATGACATTTATGAAAAGAAGGGTTTCCTCCTCCTCCTTTCCAGGAAGAATATGTGGTCAATAATGTATTTGTCCTCAAACTTTGGTACATTTGTGATTATTTTCCTATATTTTCTTGAAGTATATTGGTTTATTTACATTGCTTCCTAGCTGAAGGCTGAAAGATGCCCCAGTAGCTCTCCATTACCCCAAGGGGCTGTTATTTGTTACACACTGCTTCCGTGGGGCCTTTACCAGACAGTTTCCCAAGACAAATGCAGACCAGTGCTAAAACTCTGCACTGTCAGGTCCTAGTAATGGCACAATTCTCCTATACTGTCCAGCACACCGATCATTCTCTTGTTGGTCGTTCATTTCAACACCAATACTACTATTTTGTGAGGATCAAAAACAATTAAACATGAGAAACTAAAATTCCATAATGGGAAGGGATCTACAAAGGGACGTGTGTTTAGTAAGTTTAATGATAAACACTTTGAGAATGTGGAGATTGATACAGAGAAATATTTGTTACACTTCTCTGCTTGATGCCCTTAGAAAAACAGAGCTCACAGCTAGGCACATTCAGTCTCTCTTTTAAAAGGCATTTTGCCTGGACAGTGATTTGTGTGATGTTTAACACACCTCATTTTTTACAGGAATGCTGCTGTCATGGAGTTCTAACTGGCAGAAACGTAGTCAATATTTCTAAATCCCAAACAAACCTAGTTGCCAGTTTCACTTCAGGAAGTCTCAGATGGGCAACAGCTTGGCAGGCTTAGATGACCCAGGACACAGTCAAGTTGGAATGACCGAAACTCTTGCTACTTCCTGGTGGTGTTGTCAGTCTAAGGAACAAAACAGGTATCCTAAGAGATTCAACATCCTAATTAGTTCCAGAGTAGATTATAATTTCCTATTTAGCTTTTCTTTAGGAAAGAAAACAAAATTGACCTTATCCCCATTAACTGAACTTCTCAGTTCTTGTCTCTTCATAGAAGGAAATCTGTGGATCTTGGTGAACAGAAGTGCAAAAGACAATTGATTGCGGTTTACGAGGGATATGGTTGTCTTAAGGCTGTGTATCTTAATCATGCGTCCCCACCTCTCTGATGATGATGTTGCCTTCCTTTCTCTGTGAATAATTAAATGTTTCAGAAAGACTCATCATGTCATTAGTGAAATAAGAGTAAGTTTGCGATCTTATGATTCTCAGTCCTGTGCTTTAAACAAACTTGAATCTACAGCATCGCTTTATAATCTAATTTATAAGTATTTTTATGGCTCTGAAAATGCCTAGCTCTAATTTTTTTTAAAGGCAAATTGTACAATGATAGGGTAGGGATATATATTTTGTTCTTTGTTAAAATTTCACAAAACATATACATTAAAGGACATTGTGTCAGGCACCCTAAGGCTTTGAAATATGTTTTTTTGTAAGGAACACATATTTCCCCAGATAACTGGAGAACATGCTATAGAAAAACAAGGTGAAGTATTTTACTCAGTAAGTTTAAAACAGCCCCAATCCATGAGCTATTTGTTACTTCAAATAATTCCTAGAAGGAAAACGAATACGGATAAAACTTGCTGCTACAACTACCATAGTTTAAAATAAATTAAGATGTGAAGAGATAATGGCACAACTCACACTTTTGAAGGCATATGAATAGACATTCCTCTGTTCTTTCATTAAGGCTGGATTTAAATAAAATAAAACCTGTGTCTTTACGTAGTGCATATACAAATAAACATAAATGTCACTGAGGAGATCATTATGTACATGGATTTAGTTTTCTACTTGTATCCAATTTTAGCCATTTTGCAAATAGACATTCAGAATGCAAGATCCCGGGGACAGAGTGAGCTTTGCCTTTGGTGAAAACTGCAGAACATCGATTAGTAAATTGCAGTATTAGTAAATTGCTCTGTATCATCACTGTCTCCTGGGTAGAATTCCAATGAGAAACAAAGTGCCTTGTACTGAAAGAGGCGAGTTATTATTATTATTATTACTATTATTATAGCATTAACCATAGGCATAGCCAAAAAATGTTAATCTCATGCATACTTTGGAATGTTTATGGGATAGAAAATAAATACTTTAGTTATTCAGACATAAAATTTATTTTTACAATGATAAAAAGAAAGAAATGCATATGGCAAGTTCATTTTTTTAAATAATTTTCCAAAAGTAGATAATTCACACCTATATCAGCTATTGCATTTGCATATGTTTTTCTTATCAGTACAACTGAACTATGTAAAGCTATTTGTACAATAAAAAAGCATGTGGAGTTCTAGATAGAATATTATATATTAAGTGTAAAATTTAATTTTTCATCTAACTTACTCTGGACATACCATGAAGCGGAGGTGGTCAGGAATTATCTGCTGTAGATAGACAAGAACATTTAAAGCCATAAGGGAGAAAAAAATGAAGAATTGCAGGATTGTACCCCCATCTTTGAATAGTATTATAGCAAACATGATATGAGATGGCAAATAAATCATCAGTTGAGATTCCTGGATTTATTTTTTCATCCTCTGCAAAGAGAAACCAGTATCTCAGTGTTGTAGAGTCCTGTCCAACATAGAGGAGGGAATGGATTTAAAATTGGTTTGTTTTTTCAAATTTGGTATATGGTGTCCATGTTAAAACGCTAAATGACAAGCATTCTGGAATCTACAAGGTTTTAATCTGTAAAGATGACAGTTTTCTGGTAATCCAGAGAATTTCCAGCTGACAAATTTCTGGAAAATTGTTTTCTATGGATATTGTATTCAAAAGTCTGGAAAAAAAAAGCAACAGCAAAAAACTTTTTATAAAAATAACAGGATTTGTTCTTTTTGAACACTAAAAGACATAATTTCAAGCCTTTTCACAGCTTGTCATGGTTTAGTAAGGAGTCACTTTTGCTCATTAACCAGGGGAGGGGACTGCAGTACAGGCCCAGTAAAGAGTTCTCAGAATTTCCCCTGGCTCTGAGGTCCAGACCTACTGTTTGTTTTACAATCAAGATTCTTGTTCCAAATTTGAAATGTAATTTCCATAATTAAATTAAAGTAATATTTTCAACTATTTCTAAAGACTTTGAAATTGTCATAGCATGAAACCGTTATATCATAGAATCAGAAATTATGAATTTTCTCTGAAGATCACCAATACTATGAGCTTACTACTAATGTTTTTAAAGGGGGAAAAAAAGATATTTTTTGGCTCCTGCAAAAAACAAAGTCAATCATTTATTTGCACAATTTTTCTTCCAGAAACTAGTCAATAATTTTAAAAAGTACAGTATGTGTAACTTTTCTTTTATTTTCCTATATTGTACTTTTTTTCTTTGTATTAATTCATGGTTTTGTAATTATTTCTTTATCATTCAGCAGGCAATTGTTGGGCTACAACACATCCCTTGAATTAATATTGACTTTATTCACTGGATTTATCTCTTCATCCTCCTGCAATAACGAAGCCCCTAACTGTACAAGAAAGCAGTGAAATATCCCATGGCTTAAGAATTCAAAACTCTCTGAGTAGATTTCCTAAGCATACCCTGGCAGCAGCTTCTTCCCATTTAAATATGACATCTTAACTTTAGCAGTCTGTGTTTTGTCAGTTACGACACAAGCAAAAAATCTGGAAGGTAAAGAGGAGTTAAATGATGATCATTTCACTGCTCTTATGGCACATATACAGGATATGGGCTACTATCTATCAAAAAAGACCAACATTTCCATAAGCCTGATGACAGAATCAAAATTCCCTGTATCTGTCCCTGTAAGAACATGTGAAATGCATAACTTTAGAAAAACCTTATAGCTTTTTGACAAGTCTGACTGGGTTTCCACGCAGTCAATTTGCTGCCAGTACAGGAACAAAGACTAAAATCTGTAACTAGCATACTATTCATCCAGTGTAAAATAAATCAGGCAAAATGTATACTGAAGTGTCTTCTCCTAGCGATGGATTATTAGGAAGTCTGAAGTTACTAGATTTCGTAGATATCTATGATTGTGTGAGTCTTTTAATGCGATTTCATTATTTACATAATAAAGTCTCGGCTTGGAAAACCTGTCACCTCTACCCACTGGAATATTCACCCAGGAATATTCTGGCAAGTTGATCTCTCCTCACATGTGGTCCCAGCCAGCTCTCTATATCCAGCTCAGGATAGACAAGATCAGTTGGAGTCACAGCCTCTTAACACCTGCCCTTCTCCCAGCTAGGGCAGCCCCTGTTCTTGGTTCAGTTCAGACCTAGGCTGTCTGGCCAGATGACCAGGTGCTGCAAATCGCATGCATGCCTATCCTTTTGGAAAGCATTAAATGTGAATGAAAAGGAGCAGAATTTTGTGGATTCACATGGCTCACGATATGTCTGTCACGCATTGAGAAACTGCGATTGCATAAGGAATGTGACAAATCAACCACATGCAATGTGTTTGCTCTCATTTGTGCAGACAGAGGTTTTTAAGTGTTACCATGACATTACATTTATTAAGGAATGCATATAGTTATGTCTTTTATAGCATTTGAAATCTTCCTTGCGTTTGGCCTAGAGACATGCTTACTAGCTTGATTAAACTTAAGATCTTTCCATACAATACAGGGAGTGGATCACCCTGCAGGTAGCCCTTGTGCATTTGTTTTGAAACCATCTATGAAAGGCTTTGGATGCTGAATATATGTTTATCCTGATAGCTGTCCTAGGGTTCTCAAGTGCGTAGATATACTCTAACTTCTGTTTACTACAGTGCATCATGTGATAACTAGTAGTCAGAAAATCCTTCTCCATCTTAATCCAGATTTTGATGGTTTGTAATTCACTTAAAGTTTTACATATTGTGCTTGTAATATACGTCAGATGTAGCTTCCAGGTGAAACTATTTTATTTGACATAAACAAAACACATAAAAGTCTTATGTCATAACATTGACTCAGTCTCAGACAAATAAGACAAAAGCATCCAAACATCCAAAAGATGAATTCTTGAGATTTTTCATGTAAGAAGGAGGAGTACTTCTTAGAGATGGATAGTTATTGAAGGGGTTTGAACATCCCAAAATTTCTGTTATGACAATGAGTTTTTAAGATTGTTTCACTGGTAGTAAAAATACTTGCACTCCACTCTGCAAATGTTTGCTTCCAAGTTGATACCTCTATTTACTCAGCAATCATGCTCTGTTCCTGAATGGAATTAATCCAACCAAAAATTGTGAAATATCTATCATCCACTTGCTCTCTCTTTGAGAGACAAGATGAAATGTAAGGAAACCAAAGAGCAAGGAAAATAGATGAAGATCTAGAAGGTGGTAAAATCTGATTTTATTTTTCTGTGTTTCAAAGGAAGGGTCAATCTTACTGGACTATTTTGCATGTATGAACTTAGTGATTTTGGACAGCATTACATGCTTTCCCACAATATGATGAAAGGACGGATATTGTCTGTGCTCCTAGGGCATACACTTCTAACGTTCAGAGTCTTGTGTGCTGTATGTTTTTCGTTTTAATTTAGCAGAGTAAGATAATAAAAATCAACCATTTAAGGGCATTGCAGCAGCTATTTTCAGTCATTTGGGAGCTCTCTCTAGTTGCCCTTGTATTTACAGCTATAATTTGCTCTATATTAATATGAACTATATATTTGCTCTATAAAAAATATAACTTAATCAAACATATGTATCAAGTCACCTGTGAATGCCACCAAGCTCTTCAATGCACAGATAATATTATATTAAATAGCAATGGTAGGCTAAATTTAGAGACAAGTTCCTCAGGTGTCTTTCTCTGACTGCTATTTAAAGTACTATTAGTCAACTAATAGTATGGGGCTGTTAGTGGATATGATTTGTTCAATATCATTTAAATCAGTGCCGTTGAATGTAGAATATGTGTGAGAAATGTAGCATATGTGTGAGGACAAAAATCATGTTTCTTAGTGTTCCAGGCCTTTATCTTGATGAGAACAAAATATCCCAAGAATAAGACAAATTCTCTACTGAAAAAACACCAGCAAAGAATGAATTAACACTATAAACGAACAACCTAATGGCAACATTCCAAGATGAAGAACAATTGAAGATATGTATTTTCGAGATTTACACCTTCCTGTGGGCATTTTCCTTTTTCTCAACAGAACAGAAGGAATTGGATGACTAGGAAAGATAATTACTTATTTAAGTACAGGAATCATATGCTGATTAAAAAAGGAAAAGACTTTACTTTGTACTGAGCTTTCATTCACTTAACATCTAGAATTTTATGGTAAGTTTTGCCACAGTACACTGGAAAGATCTTTCTGGGATCTTGGATAAACTTTTACTACATTCTGTGATATACTTAATAAACATGTTAATCTTAGTGATTGTGGTCTCCTAAAATAACAAATAATATGGACTTTCTTTCATTGTCATGTTCTCTATCTTGTTCCTTCACTGGGAAATGAGTGAAATGATATGGACCTTAAAAATAAATTTTATGCCAATGGTCCATGTAACATCCACTTTTCAAATGTTGGATCCTGAAAAAATGAAGATACTTGGGTACACTTCAGTAAGCAAGAGATGAGCAAAGTCAAGAAACGTTTTTGAGAAGTTATTAGGCAACTACACTTTTATAAAGAAACCAAGTGAAAGAATGTATCAAATTTACATTAGATGTATTTCTCAACATGATTCATGGAGGCATAAAGCAAACAGATTTTCTTTTCACACTTTTTGTTTTAATTCAAAGACCCTCAGACACTTGAGCTGAAATCCAGTTTTGGAGCATAAGCTCTTTAAATACCACTTGTAATAAGACCAGAGGAGGAAGTTACTGGTCAATCTGAAGTTGATAACTGTCCAAACCCAACATATCATTAAAAAGTGACCTAATTGCCTGTCTCCCTGCCTTCAAGAACTAAAAAAAAAAAGTCGATTCTTTCAAGAGAAAAGAAAAATAGAGTTTTGAATCAAATATATCAAAGCTATATCAGGTAGGAAATTGTATTTGACATTTCCACTAATGTTATGATATTTGATATTGATTGCAGTAATTACACATCAAGTATCACCATAGCTCAGAAAAAACATTTTTGGACACAAAGTCTAACATTTATCCTAAAAAAACCCCTTTCATAATAAATAGGTTTATTTACCTATCACAATAAATCCTTATTGCCAATAATATGTACATCTTGATGTCTCTCATTGATCTCTGACAAGAATCTAAAGTGGAAAAAATGTGGCATTTCTCTGGAGAGAAGGAATAAACATTGGAATGAGATTAAGGGTTTCAGAGATACATAAAAAGAAAGGAAAAGCAACTTCTGCAGGTTACTAAGGTGATAGAACAAGCACTTCAAATTGTAGTGATTTTCCCTTAGTCTTTATAGAATTTAGTTTTCATTAAGGAGTAAAGTATTTTTGCATTCAGCAAAATAATTCACAAGACAGCTGGACAAAATACTTATTCTAGAAGACGTTTTGTACACAATCTATTCATGCTACTCTCTTATCTACCTCCCTGGTAAAGTAAAACACATTAATTTTGTTCTCTGTTGTTTTGCAAGCAATATGTCACTTCTAGTCAGAGGTTTAAATCTATCATGCCAGTACTTAACTGAAAAGCATTCAGTTAATTCTTTAATCCCCTCCTTTAACAAAGATCATAGAAGTGTTCCTCAAAGAGATAGAAGGAAAAAAATTCATTCTCTAAAAAAGAAAACATGTTTTTAAACCCTTAATAGACTTAATGCTCAAGAAGAAAGAAAATGCAACTAGTTTATATAATCATAGAATGGTAGGAGTTGGAAGGGACCTTTAGAGATCATCTAGTCCAACCCCCCGGCAGAAGCAGGTTCACCTAGATCAGGTTGCATAGGAACATGTCCAGGCAGGTCTTGAAGACCTCCAAAGAAAGAGACTCTACAACCCCCCTGGGCAGCCTGTGCCAGGTCTCCCTCACCCTCACAGTAAAATAGTTTTTTCTTATGTTTAAATGGAACTTTTTGTATTCCAGCTTCATCCCATTACCCCTTGTCCTGTCACTAGATACAACTGAAAAAGGGATGTCTGAAAAAGGGATGTCCCAACCTCCTGACATCCACCATTTAGATATTTGTAAATATTTAGATATTTGTAAATATTAATAAGATGCCCCCAATAGAGAGCAGGAAGAAAATTTTTAGTTTATATTTCATTATTTAATATAATGGGGAAGATCCAAAATAGATTTATGTAACCTATGTTTTGAGTCACATTCAGAAGTGTAAGTTCTACACCCAAGTTCATTGTAGTACTAACATGAGAAGCTACCTTTCTGAGAAATTAATTTGAACACCTTTCATGATATGATACCTAAAACAATGAGGAGGAAAAAAAAATCCTTAAGTCTTCTATTTGGAAAGAATCTTATTATTTCCAGATATACCTTGCAGTCATGGTGAGGCTTGCAGTGTATCCACAAATTTGTAGATTAATGTAGATGGGAATACTCTGGAAAATACTGTTGGACCCTGAGAGGAGGCAGGCACAAGGTTAACTTGTAAATCCTAAACTATTTTAAAGAAAAAAAGTCTTCCACTCAGACAGAAAGATAGGAATTCTCAACATTGGAAAAAAAACCCCAAAAAACCCTAATAGAACTAAAACCTTTGGCAAATACGTAGCTACTACTTGAATTTTTGTTGGATGTAGGATTTTTTGTTTAATGTAGGATGTTTGTGAATCATTGTTTTGAGACTAGATATGCTACTAAGTTAAAGAGTCTTCAGATGAAATAATTCCCTGCATAATTGCCATTATAATTGTTCACATATGTGCTTTTAGTTCATGGCACGTGCTTGGTAATACAAAATCAATCACCAAACAAGCTCATAGGAAAAATCGACTCTCAAAACTTGATGTGGTTTTGTCCCAGCCAGGAACCATGAGCAGCTGCTCCTTCACTCCTCCCCCTCCTGGCAGGAAGGGGAAGAGAAAAGCAACCAAGGGCCTTTGGAATCCCCTAAGGACAGGGTGGGCTCACTTGCCACTTACAGTACCTCACGAAACAGACAAGAGTACTCAACTAGGGAAAGAAAACAAAAAATAATTTAATCTGACACCAACCAAAAGCACAACAAACAGAAAATAACTCAGAGTGGGATAATGATGAACAGTCTGAGCAGCTCTTTCAGATCACCTTCCTCTCACCCCTCTGGTCTTCTCTGGCTCAGGCATCTGGTCCCAGTGTCTTTATCAACTTCCCGCTGAGCAGCACAGTGAGGGAGAGAATGGGGGTTTCAGTCAATCCTGTTTTGATGGCTCCTGCTTCACTCTACTCCAGCGCAGGGTCCCTCACACACCGGATAGCCCTGCATGAGCCACTCTGATGTGCATTCATCCTGAGGGCTGCAGCTCCTCTCCAACTCCTGTGTGGATCTCTGAGGCCTGCCGGCTCTCCAGCATGGCCTACACCATGGCTGCCTCCTCACACAGGTTCCTGCCCTTCTGGGTGCAATCACTTTCCCTCCTCACTATGTTCTCACATTATCCCTGGTACAAGATCTTCACTAGAGTCTCTCACTCTCCTTGGCACAGGGTCCTCCTAGAGCTGCCGGTGACTATTAGTCCTACCATTGCCCTCCGTGGATTGCAGGGGGGTAGCTATTCTCTCACCACAGGCTGTCAGAGGGAAGTCCAGCAAGCCTGCCTTCCTCCCGCCTTCTCTGACTGCAGACTCCATCTGATCACCTCAATCTTGCACCCCTGCCCTCACTTCCTCTTCTACCACAGATTTGCCTTCTTAAATAGCGATGACAGAGGCACCAGATTGGCCTGGCTGGGCCACAGGTGGATCCACCTCAGAGCTGGCACAGTTTCAATACCTAGGCCCCATTGCAGCCCCCTCCACCTGTTACCAAACAAAAAGCCACCTCACACAAATCCAACATACTTTGTTAAATATAGTCATCCTTAGTACAGGCAACTTGAAGTCTCGTGGTCTGTGTTTGGAGTTTCATCCTGGTTTTTGCACAATGTTTGGAGGAGAGGATGAGAGAAGAACACAAAATCACAAGATATGGTTACACAGCTGAATATTCATTCTGCTCTGTGCAACCATTTGAAATGTACTACAGTATAATGTAATCAGCTTGGAGATTCCCAATATCCCATCTGCCAAGTAGGCAAAAAAGACTAAAATACAGGGTTAGTGGACTAGTCAATACTAAATATTTTTTTCTGACAGAATTTTAGCAAAATTGACATAATCTTGCAAAGAAATAAAGCACACAGTATTTTCTATCAGAATCACTTCATTGCTCAGTTTCTGACCAGCTTCACTGACACTTTAGGTATGGAAATTATCTCAGAGGTAGCGTATGTGACTCTCAACTTTCAATATTTTATATTCAATTAAAATCTAACACTATATGAAATGAATATGCTACAAATTCAAATACAACATTCAGCAGCTTCACTATATGAGTTAATTATATTTTATAAACTTTTATTAGAAAGCATTTATATTTAAAAGCACCTTATTTATGTTTTACTTACACAGAAAAAGATTTTTACTACTGTAAAGTAGACTTCATGCTGCTTTCCTGTTAACATGATCTGGGTATTACAAGATAAGAATAAAAAAAGATATATGTAGTATGGAAACAGTAATATTAAAATTCTAAGGAAAGAATGTCATCCTAAACTGACAGCATTTCTATTTTGCCTTCCTTTTCTTTTGTCTTGTGGAGAAAAATACAGCAATATATGTAAATCTACAAACAAAAGACTATTTTCATTTCTTCCAAATCTTTTGCAGTAACACGAAGACGAAAGAACATGGATCACTATATCAAAAGAATTCAAATTACACAGGGATAGATTGTCACTTTCATTTTAGACTTAAATAAGGGGTAGCATATACCTCCTCTCCCTTAGGAGCAGTCTAAGTATTAGAAGTGATCTGTTATTGCCTAGTTCCAGAAGAAAATTACTACACCTAAGTGCCCACTTATATCAATGCAGAGATGTACAATACTCTATTTTTCAACTCTTCTCAATTTAATTCTTACACATCTATATGGGAAAAGCAGTCATCTACTTGGGTTTGTTCCATTTTTCAAACAAAGTATATTGACATAGGGGTGTCTTACATTTCCTCTGTATTCTACATTGTTTATGTTGAGAATGAGGAAGAGGATGAAAACTCTGACTGGTTTATTTGTGAACACTCATCCATACCTGAAGCAGAAAATGAGCATGAGTCAGATATCTTAAATTCTATGTATTTCACTTCTATTTTACACTCTTGCTTATAGTCTGGTAGGGATTTCAATCTTATAAATTGATTTCAACTACATCTTACGGTCCCACTATTAGATAACAGTATAAAAATGGTGGGTGTCAGGAGGTTGGGACATCCCTTATTTCTATTGTAGCTAGCAACAAGACAAAGGATAATGGGATGAAGCTGGAGCACAAAAAGTTCTTAAATATAGGAAAAAACTATTTCACTGTGAGGGTGAGGGAACAGTGGCACAGGCTGCCCAGAGGGACTGTGGAATCTCCTTCCTTGGAGGTCTTCAAGACCAGCCTGGACATGTTCCTATGTGACCTGATCTAGTTGAACCTGCTTCTGCAGGGGGGTTGGACTAGATGATCTCTAAAGGTCCCTTCCAATCCCTACCATTCTATGATCCTATGATTCTACTGACACAGAACAGAATTCTACTTCATGTCTCATTTTAATGAATTCTTCATGAATTCTTGGTTATTTCATTTTCAGTACAATATAATATTTTCTCTTGAATTTCATTAAGTTCTTTTGAATAATTTATTGAGATATGTAGAAGGAGTTATAGATCTACATCTTACTGAAGTTGCTGAGAATATGTATCCATTTTATTCATGAACTTTTTTTTTCATTTTTTCATTTCTACTTTACAACATAAGGTAATACTTTATAATGTGGAATTTCTTTGATTTCTTCTTCATTCTGTCTTATTCTCTCACATACTATAATCACTTACTTTTATGAATGAACCAATTTCACTATAGGATTTATTTACTCCATCATGAAAGACAGGCACATAGTACAGCAATAATCTTGGACTACACATATAAAGCTGTGCATAACAGCCTCCTTTCCTTTAAATATTATTTAATTGTCCTAGAAGAAATAAGATTAAAATTTTCTGTAGAAAATAGAAATGCTGTCAAGCAGTTTTCTATTTCTGTAGAAATATTTTTTTAATTTGATCTTCCAGTTATTAAAACTGAAAGACTTTTCTATGCCATTTGTGTTAAAAAAAAAGTTCAACCTTGGGTAGTTTTTAACTGATATAAGAAGGATATTAGATCCCTTTTGTAACTCTTCAAGTACACACTAAATATTTGGCCTAGCCCAAACAGTCTACATGGTTACCAGAACTATCCTAAACCATAATAGCAGTAGGATAATATTTATCAATGTTAAATGATTTCTATACATTTCTTCACTTAGACAATATGAATATGACAACAAAGAATTAATGTTATTCCTGGAAAAACACGTTGAAACAAAATTCAATGAATAATCTGTATGACTAATCACATAGGATGTAGATATGCTCAGTCATATGTGGCAAAAGTTATGACAGAAAAGAAAGGGGAATTTGTCTGATTCATTTTGTTTATGTACTTTTTATTATGTTATTTTTGTTGTGAAAATCACTAGTATCTTATCTTTCTGCATTTCTTAAGGAATTAATGACCAGATGTTATTAACAGGCCTCATATTCACCTTGGATCATTAATTCTTTCCATCATTTATTATTGTTCAGGAAGTGCATTGAATTATGATCATTGCTGCTTAATTGATATAATATCTAGCATTATTAAAAGTTCTTGTTAATATATCTCTAATGCTACATGGAGTTCTCAAAATCTCTTCTTTTTTTTTTTTTTTCTGCAATTTACTTGATAATCAGAGTTCCACCATTCTGTATAATGAAGCAGTTGCTTTTCTAAGCTCTTGAAATTACTTTGCATCAAGTTTCAGGAATATTATTGACATGAAAGTTACTGTATTTTAGTTGTTGGAACAATTATATTACCTATTTATTAGGTGTATTCAACCTTTTTTAATTAGTTAAGCACGTGACTATGTTGTTAGCCACACTGTAGCTGCAAATGTCATTCAGCAGTCAGAGATTCAAAACAGCGAAAACACTACTTTTAGCAATATAAGTCCCCGTGCTATTTTATAAAGCATCAAAACAATTAGATACTCATCTATCTTTCTGAACAATTGTGGCAACTAAATAGAATGGGAAAGGTTATGTATTACTTTGCAGCTTAACTAGAACAAATAAAAAAAAGATAAAAGAAATAAAAGAATAAAAATAGAAAATGATGTAAAAACTGCAAAATAGAAATGCTAGTAGTAGTAGAAAAAATGTTTTGGAGAAGCTTATCTTGTTTCACAAGTCATTTTAGACAATCCTCATGGAAATATCTTACAAAGTTAAAAGAAACTACCAGTCTAAAGAAATAGAATATGATCCTATAAAAATCAGTTCAAAAATTATGGCATTTACTAAAAGAATGATTTCTTTTCTATTACAATTTTATTTGTCCCATAGAATTCTATAGCCAGTATATAATTCCTATTAAAATCTAGAGGCTGGTTCAGACGAAGTGTATTCGGTTCAGCAAGTGTCTTCCGTGAAGATACTACTAAAACTTCTGCTAAAATATGTTCATGTTGCTCCAACGTTCACTTTCAGGTTCTAAGCACAATTGAAAAACATTTGCATTTTATTATGTACTTCAATAGCAGCAAAATCAAGTCTTAAATTGGAAAGATATTTGATACTGGCTCTGTTGCAATCCAGTGCAGAGGTGGTCACTGCCTTTTCTTCATTGGTGCTTCCCATCTTTCAGGGAAAAAAAAAAAACAAAACTTCAGAACTATCTTCGCCATCTGCGCAGATACTTTAGAAGAACTGCATTATGAAATGTCATAAAAGTAATGCTGCTTGAAGGACAAAAATTGAAATTGAAAGAAGTGATGAAGCTTGATTGCCCAGGATTTTTAAGCACTTTGAACATAGCATAAGAAATTTTACTTAAGGAAGAGCCTCACACACAATAATAGCAAGTAAATCGTTTCAATAGATAGCTCATCTGTATCACTGAGTTATTTGATTCCAGCTTGTTCTTCCCAGCTGACATGGAAGAAGAAATTTTTCTCTGGGGGAGTCAAAAGACCTGTCAGTGCTGCAGCACCAAATACTAGAAGTTGAATCCTGGATCCACAATCCATTTTACCACCCCTGTACTGTTCACTCCTCCCAGCTTTTTTCTGCCTGGCTTCATCAGACTGCAGAAGTTAGGTACGCCCAGGTAGACCACCACACAAAATGACCTCATTTAGTCTACCTTTTCTCCCAGAGAGGAAGGGATGGGTAGGAACAAAACTTTTCCAGTTTTCACCTCCATTTGTTGAGAAATAGAGGTTTTACATTGATTCTTTAGCAGAAGAATATGACACTTCCCTTATTATCACAGCTTTGTGACACAAGTTACAAAATCACACAGAATCTTAAGTGTTGGAGGGGACCTTTAAAGATCATCTAGTCCAACCCCCCTGCCAAAGCAGGACCTAGAGTAGGTCACAAAAGAACTCATCCAAGTGGATTTTGAACGTCTGCAGGGAAGGAAACCCCACAATCCATCTAAGTAGCCCATTCCAGTGCTCCATCACCCTCACAATGAAGAAATTTTCCCTTATGTTTCTTTGGAACCTCTTATGTTCCAGCTTGTACCCATTGCCCCTAGTCCTATCATTGGACATCACTGAGAACAGCCTGGCTCCATCCTCCAGACATATGATCTTTACATATTTGTAAACATTAATGAGGTCACTCCTCAGTCTCCTCCAAGCTGAAGAGCCTCAGCTCCCTCACCCTTTCATAATATAGGAGATGCTCCACTCCCTTAATTTTTTCCTAGTTGCAACACTCTATACTTGTCCTTGTTGAATTTCATTAGTTTTCTCCCTGCCCAAATCTCCAGCCTGTCCAGGTCTCATTAAATGACAGCACAGCCTTCTGGTGTGTCAGCCACTCCCTCAGTTTAGTATCATTAGCAAACCTGCTGACAGTGCCCTCTGTTCCCTCATCAAGACCATTAATGAAGATATTGAACAGTACTGGTCCCAGCACAAATCCTTGAGGGATTCCACTAGACACAGGCCTCCAACTAGACTCTGCCCCATTGATCACATCTCTCTGCCTTCTCTCCTTCAACCTCACTACCTGATCATCCATTGCATACGTTCTCAGTTTTGCCATGAAGATGCTGTGGGAGATGGTGTCAAATGTTTTACTGAAATCGAGATAGACCACATCCACTGCACTACCACCATCTATCAACCCGGAGGTGAGGCTGACCACTCCTGGCTCCTGGCTCCTCCTTATTGTCCTTTTTGAAGACTGGAGTGACATTTGTTTTCCTCCAGTCCTCAGGCATCTCTGCTATTCTCCATGACTCACTGAAGATGATGGAGAGTGATCTAGCAATGACTTCCACGAGCTCCCTCAGCACTTGCAGGTCCCATCAGGGTCCACATAGAAGATTTATGTACATCCAGATTGCTCAATTGATCCTTAACACAGTCCTTATCAACTAAACAACTAAATCAACTAAAATTCCTTTAACCTGACTTCCTCTGGAGTCTGGCATTCCTGAGGACAATCTCCAGCAGTACAGACAGAGGCAAAGAAGGCATTCAGTAACTCTACCCTCTCTGTATCTGCTGTCACCAGGGCACCTGCCTCATTCAACGATGGGCCTACATTGCCTCTAGGGTTAGTTTTGTCTTCAGTGTATTTGAAGAAGCCCTTCCTGTTTTATTTGACCTCCCTTGCAAGGTATAACTCCAACAAGTTTCCTAGTTGCTGCCCTACATCCTCTGATAACAGCCTTACATTCATCCCAAATGACCATCCCTTCCTTCTATGATCTATAGACAGTCTTCTTCCACTTGAATTTGCTCAACAGTTCCCTGTTTAACCATGCAGGTCTCCTGGCTCCCTGTCTTGATTTCCTACCTTCTGGGATGCTCTAATCCTGAGCTTGGAAAAAGTGATCCTTGAAAACAGACCAACTATCATGGGCCCCTCTATCCTCTAATATCCTGTCCCACAAGATGTCCCCTAGCAATTGCTTGAAAAGACCAAAGCTGACCCTACTAAAGTCCAGGGTTATGATCCTGCTTGGTATTCTCTTCCTACTGCACAAGATCATGAACTCAACCGTCTTGTGGTCACTGAAGCTAAGGCTGCCCTCAACCTTTACTGCTTCAACCAGACCCTACTTGTTCATGAGTATAAGACCCAGTAGTACTCCTCTCCAAGTTGGCACATGCACCATTTGCATCAAGAAGTTATCATTGATAACATTGATAACACTGAAAGAATCTCCTGGACTGTAAGTGGCTAGCTGTGTAGGCCTTCTAGCAGATGTCTGGGTAGTTGATATCCTCCATGAGAACCAAGGCCTGTGATTTTGTGACTGCTCCCAGCTGCCTGTAGAAGGCCTCATCAACCTCCCCATCCTGATCATGTGGCCTGTAATAGACATCCACAATAGTGTCACACATGCCAGTCTGCCCCTTAATTCTAACCTATAAACTCTCAAGTCACTCCTAATCCTCACCTGGACAGAATTCAGTACATTCCAGCTGGTGTGTCACATCAGGAACAACTCCACCATCTAGCCTGGCTGTTCTATCTTTCCTAAAAAGGATATAGTCATCCATGACTACATTCCAGTCATATGAGCTGTCCCACTATGTCTCTGTAATTGTCACCAGATCATAGCCCCTTGCCCATATAAACACTTCCAGCTCCTCCTGTTTATTCCCCATACTGTGTGCATTAATGTACAGATATTTAAAGAAGAAAACCAGTCTTACACTATTCACCCCTGGCACGGGCTTGCCACCCTTAGACTCAGCTCCAGTGGGCCTGGTTTTATCTCCTTCCCCCTTCAAAGCTAATTTAAAGCCCTTTCTATGAGCCCTACTAACTTGTTCACAAGGATCCTCTTCCCCCTTTGATACAGATGAACTGCATCTGTCACTAGATCTGTTGTCATGAAAATTTCACTATGGTCAAAAACCCTAAAGTTGTGTTGGTGGCACCAGCCTCTGAGCCACCTGTTAATCATGTGGGTTTTCTTTATTTGTTTAATACTCCCCTCTACCATGGGAAGTATGGAAGAGAACACTATTTGTGCTCCTGAGCCTTCTAGTATTCTCCACAATGCTCTGAAGTCCATTTTAATAGTTTTTGAACTTCCCTCTGTAACCTCGTCAGTACCAAGCTGCATTACCAACAGTGGATAGTGGATAGTATTCAGTTGACCACACCAGACCAGGGAGGTTTCTGGCAACGTCTCTAACCCAGGCCCCAGGAAGGCAGCAGACCTCTATGTGGGATGAATCTTATCAACATATAGGGCCTTCAGTTCCCTTCAGAAGTAAAGGATGATCTAGTGCTGAAGTATAATTTCTTATTTTCTAAGGTTTGTTCCTCTATATTGTACCTTAATAAGTGTAATTGCAGTCTTAACTCTGTGTTTTTTAGGAAAAGTCCAAAACTCTCATGCTGAAATATTATAGAATCATAGAATTGTAGAGGTTGGAAGGGACCTTTAAATATCACCTAGTTCAACTCTCCTGCTAAAATCAGGTTCACCTAGATCAGGTCACACAAGAGTGAATCCAGGGGGATTTTGAAAACCTCCAGAGGAGACTCCACAACCTCCCTGGGCAGCCTGTGCCGGGAATCCCTCATCCTCACAGTAAATATTTTTTTCTTATATTTAACTGGAACTTTTTGTGTTCCAGCTTTTTTCCATTACCCTTTATCCTGTCACTAGATACAACAGAAAAAAAGAGATGCCTCAGCCTCCTCGTATCCATCAGTTAGATATTTGTAAATATCTAAATGTCTTCTCTTCTCTAGACTGAACAGCCCCAGTTCCCGCAGCCTTTCCTCATAAGGAAGATGCTCCAGTCCCCTGATCATCTTGGTGGCCCAGCTCCACTCTCTCCAAAAATTCCCTGCCCCTCTTCTGCTGGGGAGCCCAGGACTGGACACAGGACTCCAGATGTGGCCTTACCAGAGCAGAGTAGAGGGGGACAATGACCTTTCTCAATCTCCTGGCTACACTCTGGTCTATGCCCCCCAGGATGTCATTGGCCTTCTTGACCACAAGGGCACATTGCTGGCTCATGTTTAATTTGCTGTTCACCAGAACTCCCAGGTCTCTTTCCACAGAGCTGCTCTCCAGCAGGTCAATCCCTGGTCTGGACTGGTGCATGGGGTTGTTCCTCCCCAGATGCAGGACTCTGCACTTGTCCTTGTTGAACCTCGTGAAATTCCTCTCTGCCCAACTCTCAAGTCAGTCGAGATCCCACTGAAAGGCAGCACAGCCTTCTGGTGAATCAACCAGTGCTCCCAGCTTGGTGTCATCAGTGAACTTGCTGAGGATGAACTTGCTGTCCCCTCATCCAGGTCTTGTTGAAGAAGTTGAATAAGAATGGTCCCAGAACCAGCTCCTGTGGAACTCCACGGGCCACAGGCCTCCAACTCGACTCTGTGCCATTATTATTAAAGACAAAGAAGGTATCAGGCTTCACCCTTTTTCTCATTCTTTGTCATTGTTTCACCTTGTATCTGATAAAGTATGGAGATTCTTTGTTGACCCTCCTTATGTTACCTATGTATTTATAGAAATATTTTTTATCATCTTTTATGGCAGGAGACAGATTAAGCTCTAGTTGAGATTTGGTTCTTCTAATTTTCTTCCTGCATATCCTCTCAACATGCTGCCTGTGACAAGAGATGAAAACCAAAGAAACTCTGAGCTCTAAACCTTGTTCTAAACCTTTGGGCATTTAAGCATAAATAGATGTTCTAGTGAATTCTTTAAGTGACAATATATGTATAAACCACTTTTTAGCTTCTCACTATGTTCCTGAAGAATTAGAAAGCTTGCAGTTCCATGTCCATATCATCCTGGTATTTATATGAATTTGCATCTTTTTCTCTGCATATTTCATCTCTAGAGTTACCAAATTTTGTGGTACTTTTGAGATAACATTTATCACTGGAGGAGAAAACTAAAGTAATGAAGCAGTTTTAAAAGGAGTAGTGATAAAATAAATTAAGTCTCCTTGTAAATGCTTTTTTTTTCTGCTTTTCATAGTTCTCCCTTTTCTCTACTCCGTTTCCTCATACTCTTCTACTTTTTTCCTGCTCGGTCACAAATTTATTGTGGTCTCTGCTATTTCCCTTTTCACATGCAGAACTCCCGGGGAACTGTTGAGCAATTTAATTCAGGATAGCTTCATTTAATTAAAGGTGGAATATCGCTACTGATATTTAATAAGGATAGAAATAAATATATGTGGCAGTAACACCATCTCACAACAAAATGAATTTCTTAACTAAGTTTCTTAATGTTATAGATCCTAAAACGATAGTATAAGGATTGGCAACTTCATTAAACATTTTCCTGTAATAATTCAAAATTTATAACATTTATAACAAAAATTACAGTTTTAGGTATAGAAAATCTACAAAAATCATCATTTTTTAAAAAACAAATACAATGAGATTAATATGTATTTTAAAAAGCAAGTAAAATAAAACCTGACTTACCCCAGGGGTTCAAAAATTTTGCTCCAGAGTTTACTTCAAAATAATACAAAAACCTTACCAATGGAGTGTATATTTCTAAGGCTGTATCCAGGTGAGAAGCTACTGTCACTAACTGGACTCCAGCACAGGGGAACTCCTGGTTTAGAATACATATATAATCATTTTTTCTTGTCAGATACCTAAGATAAAAAACAGGCATATAGTTTGGAACAAAAATGGAGCAAATAGTCAAATTAGCTTTTAAATTTTTATTACATATAGGGGTTACTTGCTGGTCAATTAAAAATAGCCTTATAAGCTTAGCAAAAATATGACAGGTTATTAGTGTAGTTCAGGCCAGATTAATCAACTGTTATAATTTTCTAATGATACTTCATCTTTCATTTTTAGATGTTGGTCCACATGTTGTATTTGCCTTTACACTGTGAAGATACAGTATCTAAAGCTTATTATGTGCAGACCTCCCCAAATAGTTCTTAAGTAGTCATGTCAAATGGTAATACTTTATATGCCAAAGTAGATTCTGCATGGCTGTTGGTTGTTATATTGTATTGTCTTTGATAAGTCTCTCTGCTGAATATCCAAAGCTTATTGTGCGTAGGTACAGTGAAATGTCACTAGGCAAGGTAGTTTGATTGAGTATTTTAAGGTCTGTTAAACTCTGGATATTGTACTTTCATGCTTCTCTAATTCTAAAAACACTCTTTTGATTCTTTTCATATTCTTTTGGTGTCACAGCATTTACCTGACTCTCAAAGTCAAGCTTTGTTTAATTCTCTGTTCAGAAAGCTTTTCTATAGGTAATATTGAAAATTACTATACTTTCTAAGACCAAGACTAGTTTGAAGTTTGGATGATTGTAACAATCTCTTATTTTTTCTTGATCTCTTTTGTGCTTTTTTATTTATATATGGGAAAAGTGTAGAGAAAATCTAAATTCAAGATTACTTGTAGGGGAAAAGAACATTATTTTTTTTCAAAAGCTTTATCAAAACCTGAATCATTTATAGTTTCTCAACCTGACAAAAAAGAGCTATTCCTACACTAATTTCCTATTTAGACTTAATGTAGATAAGCTTATAAATGAAAAACTGAGCAAGAACCTTAGTATCCCTTCTCTGGCTGATATAAGCTCTTCCAATGTGTCTTGCCCATCCTACCTTGAGTATATGTTTGGAATGCAGATAGGAGGAGTATTTGCAGGAGTATTGCAGCTTTTCCCGTCTTTCAGTTCTTCCTCAGCCTTTTAGCATTTCAAATTGAATTTTAAGACTTGACCATTCCTCTGGTTGATATTTTCCTTCCACCTCGCAAAAGCCTCCTCATAGCTCTATTTTAATTTTCCTCCATCTTTTCTAAAGCAAACAAACAAAACAAAACAAAACAAGAAAACCTGCAAAAGACCAAGCTAATTAAATTGATGAGTTACATGAATAAACTTTTGCTTTCAGAAATTTGTAAGGTCTACATTGGAAAACAGGTCTAAAAACTAATGTAGCTTTGTTGAAGGTTTTCTTAGTTGTTTGCACATGCAACTTTCCAAGTGCAATTACTCCCGGATACAAACAGTATAGCCTAACAACTATGCTTGAAATTAGCTGGCTTGCTGGGACCTGCTTGAAACACTGTCACATAATAGCTCCTCCTTTCATAATGGCTGCTTTACTACAGATAGTTAATTCATTACTTTGTAAAGCACTTCAAGGTACTTAGAATGAGAGGTGCCCTAGAAAAATGCATTACAATGTATTCTCTTCTGATCTTTTATCTTTCTTTTCAGTTCTGTTTTAGTCTATCCACTTCACAATGATCTGAGATCATAATTTCAAAGCATTTTGGGTTTTGCATGACATTCTGCATAAACATGGAATGTTTGTGGAAGCCATAGTGTTATAACTCAGTAAGAAGTCATTGTGGAAATATATTGGATTTTTTTTTTTTCCCTTTGGCTAATATTTTATTTGCTGTCACATCAGGTATTTTAAAAATGCTCTCTGGGTGGGGAACAAAATTAAGTCCTTGTACTTCAAATACATACAGGTTTGTGATACTGATATAAGGCAAGATGAATTTATGCTGCCGACAAAACAAGTATTTGAATCATAAATGCTTCAGGTTATGCTTTGTTGCTTTTCCTTGAAAGACATGAATTTTATCAAATATAAATTTTCCTCTATTATTATTCTATTCTACTTCAACAAAACCTGTTTTTTCCCTTCTATGTATGATTCATTTCCAAAAGCTTTAATGCATACTTTTATCAAGTATGTAAAGGATGATGGGGAGCAAAAGACCACAAAAGAATGAATTTCTGTATTAAAGTTCCAGCATATGAAAATGAGAATTTAAAAGCAAATAGTTTATGTTCTGTCTCTCAGTCTTACAACTTATCTATGCCTTTCAAATATAAATTACACACTTCCAATCAGCAACAAGTTACTCAGCATTTTGCAGAAGTGAAAATTCTGTGTGAAATTCTGTCTTTCCTGAATACAGCAGGTCAAGCTAAAGGATCATAATATCTTTCTGGTGTTAAATTTCTGGTGTGGGAGGTGGGGCTGTATTTATAACCACATATATTTATTTTTATTTGTTTCATACATTTTATCACTTTATTCTTCTGCAAGTTAAACATTTTTTAATATAAACTCAATTATGTATCAGTATTTCCTTGAAGTGCACAGGAAAAAGTAAAGTAGTTTCAACAGGAGAATGAGGCAAAGCAGCTTGTTCTTCCCACTGTTCCTGGACCTACTCCACCTCTTGTAAACTGTTCATTGTTCCAACAGTAGGAATTCGGGGATATATATACTCATTGTTAAGAATAAATGCCCAAGCATGCAACTGAGTTTATGTTTTAATTTCTGACTGGTTCACATTACAGATATGCTGTTCACTGACAATAGTAAAGTCTAGAGAATTTCGGCTCCACAGTAATTACTAGTTTATAAGGAAGTACTCATGGAAGGTGGTTTTGTTTAACATGCATGATTTTTTTAGAAGTAAAGAAAGAAACTATAACAGGCTCCTTCTCCTCTTTTTATCTTGGTCCTTACAAATGAAGTTTTAAGTAGAAGAATCGGCTTTTCTGTAGAGGAGGTTCAAGTCACACCCACACTTGTATTTCTCTAACTGCAAAGATACAATTCATTTACACTTTTATGAAATGTGATTTGTGTGCATAGATACTTCTTTGGCAATTTCATGTATTTATATTAAAAAAAAAAAGAGAGATGCATAAAAGTTACACTTCTTTTTTAAATAACTTTTACATTCACTTATACGTGAATATATTTCTAACTGCTTATCTACTAAAAAGAAGTGAAAATTCAATGATACATACTTTGTGAGTCCTTTTGCATATTAATTGTGTGGAAAAGTGTGGAAATTAGTCACCTTCTATTCTCTAAGATTTAAATTAATAATAGATTCAATAGTTTCATTGAATAATTTATGACACATACCTATGAGCATACTGTTCTGAATGTAATGCTCTTTGCACTCTGGACACTTATTTCAGCTCTAGCACAGAAATAGAGTTAAATAACTATTTTGGTCAGTATTAAAGTGTGTATATAACTTTTCTTGAACTATAATAATTGAGTATTTTTATAAATGTTATCATAAATTATTAGTAAATTATTTACTAATTTTATAGTGAATATAACAATGAAAAAATTACAAATTTTTCAAGGTAATAAATTCATTTTTATTTCTTTCAGTCCTCATATCTAATTATACATTTTGCACTAGAGAATACAGAAAAATACGGAGCATGTTGCAAAAATTTAGCGAGAAACATTCTGAAAAATGAAAATATATGCTATCCCTTTGTCAATTCAAGATAGTATTAGCTAGCAAAAGCATGCAACTATTTTAGCTCATCACAAAAGATCTTAATTTTAATTATGAAGAATACAAGTACTTATGAGCTTCATTTTAAAAGTTAAACTCACATATCAATATTTGTAAAAACTTAAAGAGACTATCTTATAATCCTGTTATATTGTACAGGTGAAAAGTAATGAAGACATAAATCCTGGAAATGTGACTTCATTTCTCAAGGCTGTTGTCACCAGCATTACCATAAACCTATTAAGCACACACACATATGTCCATTACTCTATTTTTTGACTTTTAAGGGAAACAAGCTGATCTGCAGCAATCAAAATAAGTGTTATTTCATGCAATCAAAGCTCTAGAATTATTCTGTTTTTTCTTATAGTGAACTGCATATTTTAATAAGTCAATGATTGTATGTGGAAATGAACACTGCAAGTTGAACCTACACAAGGAACTTAAACATACTGTTTCTGTGAATTCATTAGAAGGTGAGATAACAGTAAGTATACTTTTAGCTAGGAGTTTTCTCATCTGTTAATATTCACAGTAAAATTAGAGAAACATAAGTGTGCTCTACAGCCTCACTACAAACCAATTCACTCTAAATCAGAGGGTTTTTTTGTGTGGCTATGTCAAAAGACCATAGTCTGAGAATAATAAGTTCATTTGTAGATGTCTCTATACCTGCCTGTACTTTGAGCTTTTAAGGAATTGAAGAATATTAATATATTAGGAGTTCAGCGATCACAATCAGACCAATATTCCAATTGCAATAGGAACTATAAAGGCTGACCTTTGCTAAAATAAATAATATCGTGACTCAATAAAATTGCAGCAAGAATACTGTAAAAAAACCCTAGTAGTATGAGAAATGAAAATAAGTCAACTGCAATAAGATCATAAAATTTCAGATTTGTCATCTGAGGTTGAGTAAGGCACTTTGAACACCAGCTCCCAAACCACTACTGTATGACCTGAAGGAGTCATATTTTCAGTTTCTACAGCTTGGATATTACTATTCTTCCTCTTTAGCCAGTAAAAGTGATTATAATCTACTGATTTTAAATAACCTTGATAAATTTACACCTGCAGGAAGAAAATAATAGTTACTTGATTGTCAAAAAGATAAAATCATTAGTGAAATATCCCAAGTAAAAGTAATAAATCAGAAGCAATGTATATATCTCTTGATCTCTGTACATGAATTTTTTCCATCTAGTCTTCTAATTGTTTTATATAAGCTTTGAGAAAGGAGATCAGACTTCTGTATATAATACTATCAACCTAGCATTTTATGATGTTAATTTACTTTTAGATCTCTTTCTCAATAGATTGACCTATTATCTAGAAGTTATATATATGCTAGAGATTCAGTTGATCACCTTTATGCCTTATACACACAGTAGACGTTTTTCCCTTGCATGCAGAGAAAGTTGACAGAAATCTCTTTATGTCTTAAAATCAAAGCGAAAATCCATTCTGCTCCTCAGGTAATTAGCCTGAAAAGAAAATCTCCAGAGTCTGCTTAACTGATTTGAAGGCTCTCTTTTCAGTTTAAATACTGCTGTCATGCAAATGGTTTGCTCAACTTGTAAAAAAATTAAGTAGGCATTGGAGGAAAGGAGCCAATCAAGAGAACTGACATTGTTTCTGATTGTCATGTATCTAAAATACAACGTAGAAAAGTTAATTATTATGTATGAAAAATAAAAAAGTTTAAACAAAGGTTACATACTACAAAAATGCACTGTGTTCCAAGAAAAACAATCCATTTCTGTGTTTGTAGCCAATGGATCAGATCTACAAAACATTGGACAGAACAGAATACAAGCAATGAGGTGTGTAGCTGTTATTTTTTACACTATGACAGTCCTCAAGAAAAAGTTGAAATTTGTTGCTTAGTGTTAATTTGTTCTTCTAAAAAGCTATAGCTTGTAAAACTGACTTAGATCAGTGGTTTCTTTGAAAACGTTTCATTTTCAAAAGCATCCCAGACTGAAGAGGTGAACCATGTATTTGAATTTTACTGTTATGTTCTCCTTCCCCATCACATTTATTCCTAGTGTTATCTCTACTTAATCATCTACCCAGGTAGTATTAGAGAGATGAATGTTATTCCAGATGGAGAGGGAAACTGATGGTGTGTTTGGATCATCCTTTTTATTTGGAGAAAATGTACAAAGTCTTGTTTCTTCCAATATAAGGTTATCAACACATGAAGGATAGTCCTTTCACTTACAGTTCCATCTGCTCTCAGATTCGAACATGTGTTATTAGAGCCCTTGTCAGGGCCATGCTCTCAGTGTTTCTTCAGGCGTACTTTGTGATTGTTTACCACCTTGTCTTAGTTTCTCTGCTCTTTCCTGATTTGTTTTTCCTTCTTGGGTTTTGCTGCTTTAAATTTTTGACAAAAAAAGCAAAAGAGTCAACTACAATCTCTACATAGTCTTTCTTGTTAAAACAAAACAAAACAAACAACAAATTAAACCAACCAAACAAAGAAATTATACCTTATTTGACATACAAGCCTACATTTTTCATAAGAGGAAAGGCTGTGGGAACTGGAGCTGTTTAGTCTAAAGAAGAGGAGACTGAGGGGGCACCTTATTAATATTTACAAAAATCTAAAGGGTGGATGTCAGGAGGTTGGGACATCCCTTTTTTCTATTGTAGCTAGTGACAGGATAAGGGATAATGGAATGAAGCTGGAATACAAAAGTTCCATTTAAATGTAAGAAAAAGAACTATTTCACTGTGAGGGTGACAGAGCAGTGGCACAGGCTACAAAGAGAGGTTGCAGAGTATCCTTCCTTGGAGGTCTTCAGGACCTGCCTGAACATGTTCCTATGCAACCTGATCTAGGTTGACTTGGTTCTGCAGGGTGGTTGGACAAGATGATCTCCAAGGTCCCTTCCAACCCCTACCATTCTATGATTCTGTTATGAATAAATGACTATTTAATTTTTCATAATAAACAAAAAATATTTTTCCTAATTTTAAGAATGTAGATCATGAACCTCAGCTTTAATATATTTTAGTATATTTTCACTATTTTCATTTTTATTAACAAAATCTACATGAAAATTGCATATGAGCCTTCTCATATAGTTGAGTTTATGTATATGTGTATATGTACATATATACACATAAAACATCAGTTTTGTTTCTAATTCTTTTAAAAGGCATGAAAGATTTCCAAGTTCAGGTTTTATCTTGTCGCAAAAAAGAAACGTTAGTTTTCACTGGATTGTAATTCATTGCAAACAAAAAGATAATATGCAAATAGGTGATAATGAGATTCAGTAATGATACATGTGGATTAGTTTTTGGATTTTGAATGGCTCTAGTTGACAAGAAAAAGTCCTTCTTTGCCTTGATTGTGGTAGGATCACTAAACACTTTCCTTTTCATATGTTTTAGCTGTGAAAACCAAGACAACCTCCTTACTTTCTAGCCCAAAATCCTGAATTATATCTGTTAATTATAAAAAGTGTCTGATATAGTTCTTGTTTACATCGGTGCCATAAATTTGACAAGAGCATTCACTTTTTAAAAAAATTATTTTATTTGAAATAGTTATAGCTCTGTGTTGAAACTGAGATAAAAAAGAAAAAACAATATGATCTTGACTGTGCCTTCAGCATTCATAAAACTCAAGGAGAGCTATTCTTGCTATAAGCCTTTACTGAGAGAGCAAAAATTTAAAATAAAGTGAATGTCAGACATCATTACAAGTATAGGTCAATATAAGCCTTACCATTCTTATCTAATTTATAATTGATTATTCTCTAAAAGCTTTGTTTTTTCATGAATCATTTTTACAGCTAAGTTTCACTTGGCTTTTGATAGTTTATGACCTTCTAAATGCTGTGAAAGCCTCATAAACAATGTGTCCTGTACACACGTTGAAAATAACTGAGAAGAATCACATACTTTATCATTCAGCCCCTGAGGTAGCTGGAAATTGTATAGACTGAAGAAAAAAAGCTGAGAGTATGGAAACAAACAAATCTCCATCTATCTATCTACGGGTATGTCATTTTTCATAACCTTCATTACAAATCTCTTCTACGTGGAATTCTAAAGGAAAGGTTCAGTACTGCCAAATATTTGTGTGGGTTTTTGTGAAAACAAATTATGCTTAATGAAACATCTGATAATTATTTAATTGGAACCAAAAGAAAAGCACCTATCATTTAACAAACTTATATCAAAACCTACATTATTCAGACAACAAATTTGTTCTTATTTGTCTGCTTGAGTACCACACTAGAAACTTCAAGAACCTACACAGCTGGGTAAAATGCAAAAGATTTTAGGGTGAATGGAGCCATAGCACGTGTCTGGAGAAGACGGATGAAATTCTAATATATTTAAGAGTTGTTTGGATGGGAACAGAATTATGATATTGGGTTGCCCAAGAAGTCCAGACTTTCCATTTGACTAAGCATTCAGGTTCTGCAATCCACAGGATACTGCCCTGTGTGTCTGATAAAGCAGGAGATAATTTGTTTTTTACAAGTCTGTGTTCCAGGTAAGCTGAGCACAGGCTGAAGAGTCTGATTCTGAAATTTTGTGGAACTCTAATATGGTAGCTAAGATGCAATTTTACATGATATTATGTCTATCCTCATTGGGTTTCCCCTCATTTTTAGTTTATAATTTGATCCTTCCCTGTGAGCAACTGCACTTACTCAAAACATATACTCCTCAAATGAATAACTTCTAAACTTTTAGCAGATTTGCAATTTTACTGATTGTAAGGGCACTAGCACTCCTATCCTAACTTTGCTTCTGACATTTTGCTTTATTGTTGGTAAATGTTTCTGACCATTGTTTTTGTTTTCAAATAGACCCTAAAAAAGATTTTAGAAGAGGAATTTTTACAACTGTTAATATCTCATTAACATGCTGCAGAAATGAGCTGACATTCTCCTCAAGTTCAATCTCTAATTATATCCATGAAGTTCTACGAAAGGAAACATAAATTCCTGCAGCTAGGGAAGAATAACCACAAGCACCAACACAGGATGGGGCCATCAGCCTGTAAAGAAGCTCTGCAAAGGAAGGTCTGGGAGTCCTCACCAAAAACAAGTTGCCTCACAGAAAACAAGTTGAACATAAGCCAGCATTATGCCTGGTAAAGAAGGACAATGTCATCTTGGGCTCCATTAGGAAGAATATCAGCAGCCCAAGCTAAATTGAGGTGATTCTTCTCCTCTACTTAACACTGTTAAAACATATCTGAAGTTCTGTATCCTGCTCTGGGCTCCTCAGTACAACAAGGAAATGAACTAACCAAAATGAGTACAACAAATGGCTATCAAGACAGTTGAGGGATCTGTCGTATGAGGAGAGAATGAGAAATCTGGGACTGTTCAGCCAGGAGAAAGGAAGGCTCAGAGGGGTCTTATCTTTGTTTATCTGATGAGAAGCAATAAAGATGACAGAGACAGACTTTTTTCAGTGAATGGACAAGAGGTAATGGGCAGAAAGTGTAATATAGGAAATTTTATCTAAACCGAAGAAATAAGACTCTTTTTTTGTTGTTTTCTTTCCCCCTATGGGGACAGTTGAACACTTGAACAGGTCACACAAGGAAGCTGTGAAGTCTCTACACTTGAAGATATTAAAACTGGAATGAGATACAGCCATGAGTAACCAGTTGGTCTTAAGAGGTATCTTCCAACCTTGATGATAATTCTGTGATCATAGAAGCAGAGCAATTTTTGGCAATATAATACATTATGGTTTTCTTCTGTCTTCAGAGTTAAGGCTTCTGTGAATACATGACTCCATACAAATAATATTAATTGTTTATTCTTGTAAACACTAGAAATATGATTGACATGTCTTAATCACCTAGGAATTTCATGTATTTATGTCTAATACCCAATAATTAAAATTGATTGAAATATTGTATGAAATTTTTCTATTGTACTGAGGCCAGCCATTCCATAGTGTTCTGGTTTAGCAAGGAGCAGCTTTTGGCTTAGTAACAGGGGGAGCGGGTTGCAGTGAAGACCTGGTAAAGAGTTTGCGGACTCTCCCCCAGCTCCTGGGTTCAGACCCACCTCCGGCCCGGCTGGGCCAATCTGGCGCCTCTGCCATCACTATTTAGGGGACGGGAATTTGAAATGCGAGTCAGGAGGTGTAAGAGTGATATAAGATGGAGGTGACCACGCGGACCCTTCAGCCAGAGAAGGAGGAAGGAAGGAGAAGCAATAGACCAGAGACTCCTCTGCAAGCCGTGGCAAGAATGCAAGCTGTGACCCTGCAACCTATGGAGATCCATGGCAGGACCGAGGGTTACCAGCAGCTCCATGTGAGTGAGCCCGGACAGGCGAGGGACTGTGTGGGGAGACGGCCATGGCCCATGGGAGACGGCCGTGTTGGAGAGCCTGTGTGCCGCAGAGCAGCCCCACACAAGAGGCAGAGAGGAGCTGCAGCCTTTGGAATGGGTGCACGTCGGAGCAGCCCGTGCAGGGCTGCCATGCGTGTGAGTTACCCCACGGACTTGCAGGGAGGACTGGTGTGGAGTTCACCCGTCCTGAGGAGGGACAAAGGGCAGAAGCTATCGGGAACAGACTGACTGAAACCCCCACTGCCTGCCCCCCCGAGCCGTTCGGGGCGGACAGGGTAAAAACCCCGGGATCAGGGCTCTGAGCCCGGGAAGAGGGGAGGTGTGGCAAGAAGGTGTTCTTAAAAAGGCTGGTTGGACTCTTCATTGATGTATTACTCTGTGTTGTTTCATTTTGGTTATGTTTTGGGTTTTGGGGGTATGTTTTAGTTGATGTTGCATTAAATTGTTTCTCTGTTTTCTTCCCCAAACCCCAGACCAGTGGCCTGGTCTGTTTTGTCCTGAACCTTAAGCAGCAATTAAGCTCTCCCTGCCCTTGAGCAATTCTCAGCCTCTTCGGTACTTGAGGCTAATCGTGGTCTTTATTCCCTGATGGGCCTAAACCACTACACATAGAAACACAATTTTGAAAAAGCATTTGTTGGTGAATCTCCATCTGAGAAGGAGAAAAAAAATGAACAGAAGGAGAAAAGAGCAAGAAGGATGATTAGAATTGCTACAGAAACACAAAGAAAGAGAGACAACATCATTAGTGATCTGTGGAGAAAGTGACCAACAGGAACAGTGTGGTTTGGTGTGACTTTTTGAAGAAAAAATTTTCTCACAAAAGCAGAAACATTTGTCTTAACATGCAAGCTTCTTACCCACCCAATATTTGTGTCTCTCCTTTGTTATACATCAAGTTTTTATAAAATTCCAGAAGATGTTTGAATTCCAACATAGAACTAAAGAAATTCCATCACTGCAGCACTCATCTTCTTGACAGGTTAACCTCTTTCAATTTGCCAGTAATTCATATTTGAAAGAAAGTAAAAATAAATTAAAAAAATAATAATACTAATACTTCTCTGTGATCTTTATTTATAAACTTGCATGTAAAGAAGCTTAGGGCCAACACCTTTAAGCCATGAATATGAGCAAGTAAAGGCACAATTCCTAGGTTACAACAGTATGCTAAAAGCAGTTTGAGGACATATACGCTTACCTACATAATTAGATATGAGTTAGACTGAGATAACGATTTTGTTAATTATACATATAGAATAAATGTTTGCTGCAGTAAAAACCTATGTTGTGTATCCAATACAAAGTTTGTTATGATAATAACTAAATGGAATAATAACTATGATGGCAGGCTCTTACATCTCAACTTTTGTCACTAAATGTCAAAGTCACCTAGAAGAAGGCTGATTTATTTCCCCTTTTAATTCAATAATTTACTGCTGATGATAAAAACCCACAAAAGAATCTCTGAATATGAAGATGATGCAGGTAAATCTGGACAATTGACCAGTCATAAGGTTATTTTTAAATGTCAGATAGTATGCAATGTCAGTTGAGGACCTACTAGTTCTCTCCCACTTTCTACTCCCATATACAATCCAGGAGGTGCTGTGCAGGTGCTTAGTGGATACTCCATGTACTACCACACCACATAACTGCCACATCCCTCTTGCTCTTAGGCAACAATAAAAAAAACTTAATTATTTCATCATCTCATCAGAGAAAAAAGTGATGTGTCCATTAAGCAAAGTATTAAACGCAGAAAATTTTGCTTCTGATGCAAAACTCATTTTAGGATTTAAATCTCTCCAATTTATCAGAGCTGATGAAACAGAGTTAATTAAAATATGTTTCGTCATTGAACAATTTACTTATTTGGAGAAGAACAGCTTCAGTCTCCAATGGCAAATTGCTCCATTTATCATTCTCCAAGTTCTATTTAAATTTTCAGGGTCAAATTTAAAGTAAGTATCTCTGGATCTTATTGTTGGAGTATGGGTTATCATAGTTTTATAGAATAATTTATTGCTACTGTATTTTTTTGTGTGCAAAAGTATAAACAGATAGGTTGATTGTTGGCTACTAAATGCAGTGATCTAATATCAGCCTTTTCAGTCAGGATGGCTATGCCCTAGTTATTGCCAGAAAATAAGGAAGTAAACAATGAGACAATGTATTTTAGAGACTCTTACAGTACGTGACTATTACTGACCAACATCTAAAGCAGAATTACTAATCTGATCCAGCACAGATGTTCTTGCATTGCATTGAAAAAAAATGAGATTAACTGTAATCTTTTTTCCCCAGCTTCTTGCAGCCAGACTGAGACAGTTTACCACAGGGCTTGCAGCCAATGTTCTGGATGTAACAGATTATAACATCTCCTCTGTTTATGCAACCCAACTTTGTTTAGCCTACACTTCACAAAGTGAATTCTAAATTTTAACAAAGTTGAGAAGACAGTATACACTATCTAATTTGGAGAGAGAGGGATTTTTTTTAATTATTCATTCCTGCCAACTCTGGTTTCTTCCTTCAATTACAAGATTCCTCCCTCCTAGAGAACTGGAATTCCCCTCAGTTAGAAAAGTACTTTCAAGAATATCAAACACAAAAAAAATTGCTTGCTTTTGAGGTGTGTAATAACAAATGCCCGATGTAAATCTCTGTATTTTTTCTAGTACGTGACTAATTAATAAAATATGTCCTTATATTTTATTAAAGTAATCAAGCAGAAACTCTGAAATTGAATCTTTGTATTTCCAAAGATCATAGCAAACAGTCCTTGAACTCATTAGAAACAAGTATCTCTAGTACTGTTATATCCTTATACATATCCATGATATATATATACAAACAAGGCAAGGTTTGGAGATAGTCTTTAAAAAGATGAACTATTGTATTCAGAAATAAATAAAACAAGATTCTTTTCCACAAAAATTTCATTAGCCATTATTTAGAATATATTATTAAAGGTTTGTTTTGGGGGTCTCCAGCTCAAGAGGGACAGGAGACTTCTGGAGAGAGTCCAGCACAGGGTCATCAAGATGATCAAGGGACTGGAGCGTCTTTATTGTGAGGAAAGACTACTGGATCTGGGACTGTTCTGCCTGGAGAAGAAGAGACTGAGGGAGGGATCTCATTAGTTATTTCAAGTATTTAAAAGCTATATGTTAAACACTTTTTTTCTGTAGTGTCCAGTGATAGAACTAGGAGCAATGGACAAAAGCTGGACCACAAAAAGCTCCACTTAAGGAAAAAATTCTTTCCTGTGAGGATGAGTGAGCCCTGGCATAGGCTGCCCAGGGAGGGTGTGGAGTCTTCTTCTTGGGAGGTTTTCAAAACCCATCTGGATGTGTTCCTGTGTGATCTGATCTAGGTGGATCTACTTGAACAGGGGAGTTGGACTAGATGAACTTCAGATGTCCCTTCCAACTCCTACCATTCCATGATTCTGTGATTCTGTGTTTAACTGGCATGGAAATATAGCAAATTTTGGAATTTCAGCATTTCTAAATTAGCTGTTCTATTACGACACTTCCTTTTGAGACAAAGGTGAAAATGTCTATGCGCACAAAAGCTCCAGCCTAGCATAATGCTAAAATCCATGTTAGTGTAGTGTAACCTTTCCAGAATTTATAAAATTTAATAATATTTTTTTCTGATGTTTTTTATTATAGAAGACACTTTCTGTGAACAATTTCCTACTTTAAGAATGACCTATTAAAGGATCTTAGAATCACAGGATAAACCACTTCAAAAGAGGCCTCAAAAGGTCTCTAATACTGCTTCCTCCTTCAAATAGAGTCAACTGTGAGATCAGAATTGTTTACTCAGGGCTTTACCCTGTCAGGTTTTGAAAGTCTTCAAGGATGGAGATTGCATAACCTTTCTGAGCAGCCTCTTCAACCGTATGACTATCTCACAAGGTGTTCTTTATATCCAATGTGAATCTTGTTTCAGTGTTTGTTGTCTCTCATCCTCCCACCATACACAGTGAAGAGCTTGACTCCATCTTCTTGATATCTCTTCGCAGACACCAGGAAGGCTTCTGTTAGGTTCCCCTCCAAGATCTTCCTTTCTCCAGGCTGGACAAGCTTTGAGATCAATGAGTCTTTGATTTTTATGAATAGTGGTATGATTAGGCAGTGTTTTTCCTGGAAAATAATTTGGTTGCTCACATACGCTGCCATTTAAAACACTAGTCAGAACATGAGGTGAGATGTCAAAGTGTCTAGAATTTAAGAGAATCAAATAAGTTGCATTATAATAATTTTTTTTACATACCAGCTGACAAAATTACTTGCTTTTACCTAAGCCTAGTATTTATCACATTTTATATCCACTTGTTTCTCGCTCTCATGGTCTGAATACTCTTCCAGAGACTATAGTTGTACAGACATCTATAATATGCACTAATATAGGATAGGAATTCCTAACAGTTTCATTGTCTAAAATTCTTGAAATGCCTCAGAAAACGAAAATCTGTAAATCAAGGTATCCGTGTTTCATTTACCTATACTAGAGCATATGGGCAAAACTCTGCAGAGTGTACTGAAGGTTAAAGAGAGAATTATCTAAGTAAAGTGTTGGAGGAGAGTATAACATTAATAGTGCTACAAGGATAAAACTGAACTCTGGTTTTGACATTATAATGCCTCACCTTATTGCATAGAGTATGCTGCTAGTAAATCAGTTCTGTCTAGAAGATAAATTAGTTTCCTATCCCAAAAATAGTCTGGAAGCAAAATCAGGCAGAAAAGACAGAGAAAAAAATTAATGTTGCCCCATCTTTTAGTAGATTCAAAGTATACATTTCATTCTTAATCATTAGTACTCCCATTAAAAGCAATTATAATACATTCTATTGCAAATTCATGGCACATTGCCAAGTTCTAGTATTTTCATTACCATGGTAAAGTGCAAAATAAAGTGAATTCATGAAGTGAGTAATAGGCATAACCGACACTTTAAACTTTACTTAGTATATTCTGCTTCTTGCTGGTTTTCATACACTTATTATTTCATCTGTCATTAAACACAGGTAGAATTTTCTGTTCTGAATGCCAATCCTCCTCCAAAAAAAAAAAATTAAAAAAAAAAGAAATTCAATGAGTGACAAAAAAAATAGAATAATTTTTTAATCTATAAGGTCTTTGAAGGCTATTGTTCCAAATGGCCACAATGTTGTTTTGGAATTTACATTAGCAGTCACTATGCAAGTTCAACTTGTGTTTCTATTCTACGGAAAAATATAAAACTTTTTTACAGTCTATCCTATCCTATAAGTATACAAGTTAATAAGTGATCACATTTATCCTGAAGTAAAAATCATCACCTAAAGAAGTAAGCAAATTATGACAAATATTCTGACAGGAAACAACGTTTATTGCTCTTTACTCCAGGGACTAATCTGATTATACAAAACCATTTCAAGATTTCCTCAAACATTCAAATCAAAGTCTATGGCTTATTTGCATATTTTCTGTGACGAGCATGTACAAATTTAGTATCTGAATTTCATGTGAGCTAAATCCTGGATTAAAATTGTGGGTTTTTTGTTTTGTTTTTTTTTTAAACACAATCTTTTTAAAAATTACATAATATTGTTTCTCTTTTCCAGCTGTCTAAAACACTGCATCACATTTTCTCCTATTTTCCACACCCCCTCCCCTGTCCTGCCTGGAACTGGAGTTGGGAGATTCAGTTATGTCACTTCATATGCTTCCTCTCTTACCAATCCTTTTCTTCCAATATTAACCAAGACTACCCCTTAGGATCTGGTGGTGCTCCTACCTCATTATTAAGTTCTGGTTTTGATTCTTTTAAGGAAACACCTTAGTGACAGTAGGCTTGACTGGACCATAGTAAGAACTCTCTGTATGTGCTACATAGGAATTCTTTCCAGAAAGCTGCAAATCAGCAGGAAAATCTGTCATAGTCTGACAATTCTTCTTTTTATTTTTAATAAATACAGACAGAACAGAGACTTTTTCTTTCTAGGCCCTGTTCCATATTACTTCATTTTCCACATTATAATCTGTATAAATGCACCATTTACCTTTCACTAACAGAATTGCCAGACACGTTGCTACAGGTACTGCACAGGGAGAACATCTGCACTTAAGCAGATACAGTGTCATTCTAATTTTTTGGTTTTGAATGTAAATACCAGAATGTCATTGAGTTTTGTCATCTTTCAAAATAAATATGTATTAACTCATAGCTGGAAATCATTTTAACTAAAATTATTTATAGATAACTAGAAATAAGCTTTGGCCTCAGCATGTCTGAAGCACTTATTTAATATGTATTTAGAGCAGCTAATTATTACCAGCAAAATAACGTGGTGTTATTTCCCCAACTGGAAATGATTCACATTCCTTATAAGTCCTTCAGAATCAAATGAAGATTAGTAGTGCAAATCAATTATTATAACTTAAAAGATTAAAAAATATTTCCGTTAGAGATCATACAAAATTTTCATATTTTGGAAATTACTATATTTTATTTTATGTTATTATTTATTTCACTGTCAAGTGTTGTAAAAAATACCTGTCTATAACCTGTCCTAATTTGATATAATTTGACTTTTATTCCTGAAAGAAGGGAAAAGCTGGAATGGGCCTAATATGAGAGAATAATATTTTAAATCAAAAATTCATTAAGAGTTTGGATTAATCTTGAATACATTCTTTTTCAGAAAAATAGCCCGTTTCCTAAAAAACTTCACAGAATCACACAGAATGGTAGATTGTTGGAAGGGACCTTTAAATATCATCTAGTCCAAATGCTCTGCCAAAGTAGGTCCACCTAAATCAGATCACACAGGAACACATCCAGGCAGGTTTTGAAAACCTACAGAGAAGGAGACTCCACAACCCCTCTGGGGTTGCCAGGACTCCCTCACCCTCACAGTAAAATAGTTTTTTCTTATGTTTAAAAGGAATTTTTTGTGTTCCAGCTTCTTTCCATTACCCCTTGTCCTGTCACTAGATACAACAGAAAAAAAGTGATGTCCCATCCTCCTGACACCATTTAGGTATTTGTAAATGTTAATGAGAACCCCCCTCAGTCTCCTCTTCTCTAGACTAAACAGCTTCAGCTCCCTCAGCCTTTCCTCATAATAAAGATGCTCCAGTTGTCTGATCATCCTGGGGATGATTCTTCCAACCTTCCAACCTGAGGAAGCAATATTCTTTTTCGATTCAGCAAAGATCTTCCTCATTAAAAGAAATATTGTTTCAATAAAATATGTGGAATTGAAGACGAAAGGGAATTCGTAATGTACAATTTATATGCAAGCATATAAAAGTGGCAGGAGTAACAATTTTGAAACACTAAAGCACTTGAATCTCTAAATCATGGGGAAATTCCATTTAGAAGAAAAGGCCTTGGAAGTCTTGGATAAATTCAATGTAAGCCAGCAATATAACAATATCCTGGGCTGTGTTGGGAAGAACATCATCAGCTCAAGCTCAAGGGAAGTGATTTTTCCCCTTTACCCAACACTAGTAAGATGTATTTGGAGCAGCAAAACTGAGAAGGTTTGGGCTGAATGATCAGGTAGTGGGGTGGGCTGTTAACTGGTTCAAGGGAGGAAGGCAGAGAGTTGTGATGAATCAGGCAGGATCTAGTTGAAGACCTGTATCTAGCAGAGTCCCTCAGGGGCCAGTGCTGGGACCAGTACTGTTCAATATATTCATTAATGACCTTGATGAGGGAACAGAGGGCACTGTCAGCAGGTTTACTGACAATACGAAACTGTCGGGAGTGGCTGACACACCAGAAGGCTGTGCAAGACCTGGACAAGCTGGAGACTTGAACAGGGAGAAATCTAATGAAATTCAAGGAAGGAAAATGTAGAGTCTTGCATCTGGGAAAGAATAACCCCATGTACCAGTACAGGTTGGGGAATGAACTGTTAGTAAGTAGTGTAGGGGAAAGGGACCTAGGGGTCTTGGTGGGCAACAGGATGACCATGAGCCATCAACGTGCCTTCATGGCCAAGAAGGCCAATGGCATCCTGGGGTGTATTAGAAGGGCTATGGGCACTCTCCTCCCCCTCTACTCTGCCCTTCTGAGACCACACCTGGAATATTGTGTTCAGTTCTGGGTCTCTCAGTTCCAGAAAAACAGAGAGCTGATGAAGAGAGTTCAGTGCAAGGCCACAAAGATGAAGAAGGGAGTGAAGCATCTTCCTTATGATGAAAGACTGAGGGAGTTGGGGCTCTTTAGCTTGGAAGAGACTGAGGGGTGACCTCATTAATGTTTACAAATATTTGGACCTCATTAATGTTTACAAATATTTGAAACCCACCTGGACGAGTTCTTGTGTGGCCTACTCTAGGTAGTCCTGCTCTGTCGGGGGAGATGGATTAGATGATCTTTCAAGGTCCCTTCCAACCCTTAAGATTCTGTGATTATGTGCTATGTTGCTTTCTGGGATCCCCAGTTCAGTTAGAAGATGGATTCACCAGAACAAGTCCATCAAACAGCCACCAGGATGGTTAAAGGACAACATCATTCATTTTGAGAGGCTGAGTTGAAGCTATCTGCCTGGAGAAGAGAACACTCGGGAAGGATCTTAAGTAAGTGCATGAAATACACCGGTGGCAGTGAAGAAGACAGAAGTCAGTCTCTTCTCAGTGGTACCTAGTGATATGACAAGAAGAAACAGACAAAACCGGAATACAAGGAAGTCTATTTATACATTAAGAAAAAGTGTTTTTTCCTAATGAATTTTGGATTCTTAGTTCCACAGTTGCATATGTCTAACAGGAGAAGAATGAGATTTCCTTTTCTTCTGTTTTGTTGACACTCATTATTTCGCGATCTCAGATTTTAAACCATTTAAGGCTGTAGTATACGTACATTTTTTCATTTAGGATAGTTCTGTAACCACCAGACTAATAAAAAAATGGGATTTGAACATAGAAACTCATCAAAAAATGAAGATAGCCTTCAGTAAGTCATTAGAAGCAATCTCTTAGCATCTTTTTTTTTTCAGAATTTTTTTTCTGGATCCTTCTATAGCATAATATTTGAATGCTGAGTCATTACTGAGACATTTTTGGCTCTGTCCCAGTGCACTAACTACTTGGTCTAACAATTTTCATTTTGCTTTGGTATTTTTCTCTTGGAGAATTTTTTTTTTCAGTTTTAAAGCTACTATTTTTAATATACATCCCAACTACTTTATAACATAAAATGTTATTTAATTTGTCAGATTTCATATCTGTTCTGTGCTTATATTTATTGTTTTGGCAACTAGTTTCTATCATGTATAAACCAGCTATTTTTATCTTTGAATCATTCACCTTAATTTTAGTTTGATTTGGCTTCCATCCAGTTACAGTTGTCAGGGATAAAACAAATCCTACCACAGCAATGCTAGGGGATTTAGGATTGTCTCACAAATACTCTGTAGTCTTAAGTGGATTTGTTTCACTCATCCTTTCTGCATCTTCTGCCTCCTCAGCTTTGGAACAGATTTAGAGAACAGAGAAAAGTATATTGACTATACAAGAGTGTAGTACCTGGACCTCAATAATCTCATATTCCTTGTAGTTGTTCATCAGTTTCTTTTATACTAGCTTGACTGCCAAAGAGGCTCAGTCACCTGGTTTTAGATTTCCTCACTAAAACAGCACCAAATCTCTGAGCCTCTGACACAAATCACCAGAATTCTTTGGTTTATGTAGTTGTTTTCTACTGTTATTTGAAATTAGGTCTTAAAAGCTGTAATGAAAGAATATCTTTACTTAGCATAACTTCCATTTTGCAAATGACCAGTACAAAGACTGTAACCACCAATTCCAGAATAAAATCCATTTTTACTTCAATTCTTTGTTTTCATTTTTATTATACGTCAAAATTTTATTGAAATATTTCAATTTTACAAAAGTTCTGGCAACTGAATGGTTTGTTTCTAAAATCTGTAAGCCAGATTTTGTCCCATTTCAGAGCAAAAATTTGGATCTTGAAGAATTCTCTATACAACAAAAAGAAATTGCCTTCATCACAGGTGCTGGTCACTATCTGGAAAGTTAATATTTACATCAGTCTTTGTCTTACTATCTTTTCTGTGTTATTTTTTAATATTAGAAAATAAAACTACTTGACTAAGTGCACACTGTAAATTAATGAATTAATCTGATCCTGTATTGCTGTACAATTTGCACTGCAAGTTACATTTTGTGTTAAAATTTACCTATTTTTGTTTCATTACTGGCATTTAGCTTATTTGTGGATCTAGTTCTTTGCAATACTTAGAGACAAATAGGGAATAAAATGAGTCTTATTTGTCTGTCATTTCTGTTTTTTTAATTCCATGTTTATAATACAGTCATTGTCTGTTTAAGTACACACACCATCAACTGTCCTCATTACAAAGTAAAAAGACAATAATTTATACATGTCTAATGTCCTAGGAAATTCAACTGTTCCGTTTTACTAACAAGAGCAGTTAATATTGCCAATGTGGTATATTAAATGCACACAAAATAATGTGATTTCTTGATTTCAGCTGATGACCATTTTGGATCATCTGAAAAAAACCTGTAGCTTATAATATTAAATTTGATAATTTTTCAGACACATGTGAAATGCTATATAAAATATTTATCAATTTAATAATATCTAATTTCTAACAAGATTCCTGAAGGCTATGTTTACTTTAAAAATACTTTTGCTATTAAATTGGAGGTTTCCCCTATCATTCCCAAGAGAATATATTGACAATTTCAAATTATCCTGTACTTGAAAACTATAATTTCAAGTACCCTTCCTGGTTTTCTAAGTTACTGAAATGGCCTCCTGGCTTTTGTGATGTGGCTTGCTAAAGCTTATTTTGACAGCTGTTGAGCACATGACAACCAGAAATGTTGATTTATAGTGTTTATAGTGTTTAAACTGAATAATTTTTAATCTTTCCCCTCATAATATTTCCCCAAAATATATTGATTTGAAGAAAAGTCTTTGAAAATTCTTTATGGTAGGGGCTAACATAAGAAACCTCTGAAATTTTCATTGGAGAGCTCTACTGGTTTCCAGTCACTTCTTTTGACAGAACCCTTACCCTACTTCATGCCAAAAATATCTCAACAGAAAATCAAAATTATCTTAGTTAACTTTTATTATTGATTCATAGCATCATAAAATGTTTTGGATCTTAATAATCATCTAGTTCCAACCCTCTACCATCAGTAGGGACATCTACTAGATCAGGTGGCTCAAAGCTGCATCCAACCTGGCCTTGGACACTTCCAGGAATGGGGTATTCACAGCCTTTCTGGGCAATCTGTTCCAGTGCCTCACCACCCTCACAGGGAAGAACTTCTTCCTTACATCTAATCTAAATCTTTCAGTCTGAAGCCAGTCTTACTGTACATATCCTCTGAGTTTATTGTAGGCCTCTTTAGGTTCTGCAAGGATAATGTAAGTCCTCACCAGAGCCTTTTCTTCTCCAGGCTAAAGAACTCTAAGTCTCTCAGGCTTTCTTCATAGAAGTGCTCTGATCATTTTTGTGGTTCTCCTCTAGACCCGCTCTAACTGTTCCATGTCATTCTTTCGTTGTAGACCCCAGAAATGAAGAAGTACTGCAGGTGGGGTCTCAGGAGAGTGGAGTGGCAGAATCATCTCCCTCGACCTGCTGTCCATGCTTCTTTTGAGGAAGCCCAGGATACAGTTGGCTTTCTGGGCTGTAAGTGCACATTGTTGGATCACATCGCTATCTAAGTGTCTCTTATAATAAGAAGTGGATCAGTCCCTCTGAAAATGTAGATTAGTCATGAATTATTCAGTATCAAAATACACATGAATATATGTGACGATTGGATTCTACTATGAAATATATGTAATTCATATGACATCTGTTCTATGATTTCACATTTAAGCCGTATTAAGTGCAAAGGCAAAGCATGGGAAATGGATATATAGGAATGTTTTATTTCACATTACTTTTTCTCCCACCCTGTTCATTAAAAGCTAAGGAATCAGGTATGTACCATTTCCTTCTGTGTATTTTTTCACTGTTTTGTCATGAAAATTTACTTGTTGGTAGTTCTCTTTTTTATCATATCCTTAACAGAATTATTCAAGAACAGACGCCATGGATCCATTTAGCAGAAAACAAAATTCAAAATATGCCAGATATAAGTCTTTACATATAAAGTTGTAAGTAGATTTTTTATTTTTTTTTACAGATGTATCTGAACAGGTATATATGTGTATGTCTATGTATACATATAGATACTTTGACATCACAGTGAAAATAAGGAGAAATTTCCATTAAACATTTTTTTTTCCTTAGTCTAACGTGCTTAGAGGTACCCTAACTGTAAATCTTCAGGACCAAAAAAAACCCACCTGCTATTCAGAACACCCCACTTGAGGGTGGTTTATTAAATTGCACAATAAACAAAAAGAACATTAAATAATCACTGATCTCATAACTACTATTCATTGAGAAATAGCATTTACATGCCAGGAGAGTTAATTTTTCAAATATTGCCCCTGTCTTGAATAGGATAGTGAACTGAAATCTCACTACAATAGACCATAAGTCTATCCAAATGTAACTCTTTTCTTCAAAGATTTCAGACTCTCAAATGTCTCTCTAGAAAGAAATGTTCAAGTTCTTAAAGTTATTGAAGAAAACACTGTGCTGAAATACAAAGAAAATATAAAAAAAATTAAAGATGTTGGCAAAGTTAAAAAGGAATTGGAAAAACATTTTCCTCCAAAAAGGAAGACTGTTTCAACTGATCGAAGATTTTTGTTCTAAGAAATCTACACATTTTTCCAGACATATTTATTGATAATTGATGACAGACTTACTTCTAGAACTTGGCCTTAGAACATAGGATACTGCTAATGAAACAAGCAACAAAATATTTTTATATTACTTGATACAAATAAAATTTTTATCATTACAAATATCTAAGAAAACTGATGCATATGAAAAAACAGAACTAGATCAAACTCATCCTGCAACTCATTGTCTTCAAAAGGACAGTTACATCCAAGCATAAAGACTGGAAAGTTGGCATTTCCTATAAAGTCAGACACAGATTCAGAGAAGCTTCAGAAAATTGATGTAGCAGTTTCTCCCACTAGACTTTTGAGTTGTCTGCAACTGCTTCTCCATCAATTCAGCCTTTTTTTTTTTTTTCAAAAAGGATACCCACATCTAAAATAGTCACTCTCTATTAAAACATAGACCATTCAGTATCATCTTATAATCTATGTTTAGCAAATGCAGAGCTATGGTTCAGCGTGATGAAGCAAATACTAATTTCAGAGGACTAGTGATTTCTGACAGACTTGCTAAGACCAAGAAGCATATTCATTAGTAAGCCACAGGACTGCCACGGCTGTTAATATGCGACTAAAAGCTCTTCATAGGATGATAGAATTTTTGGGTCTTTAAAACACCTTTCAGATCATAAAATCAAACCCTTAACCTAGCATTGCCATGTCCACCACTAAACCATATACCCGAGTGCCGCATCTACTCATCCAGGATGGTGACTCAACTTGGCAGTGCTTGAAAACCCTTTGTGTGAAATTTTTTTTCCTAATATCTAACTTAAACCTCCCCTGGCACAACTTGAGGCAAATCCCTCTTGTCCTATCACTTGTAACTTAAGAGAAGAGACTGATCCCCACCTCACTAGACTCTCAGGTAGTTGTAAAGAGAAACTCTTGTGCAACTTGAGAAAGATTCCAGCAGCAATTTAATCAGAGCTTGAACAGGTTTCCGTGATCAGGTCCCAAAGTTGGATTAGATGAATCAGTCTGATCATAGTTATATTTGGAGAAGTTTGTTTCATGGTTGCAATTTCTTTTGAAGATATTTTGTCCACCAATAACTATAGCCATATTCTAAAAAGGCTAATCTTCTTTACATAGTAAAAGAAATCCTTGATTTTCTAGAAACCTAACAAATGTTTCATAAATGCAAGGGATCATACAGATAAGGCCACTGAGTCCATCATCTCAATATGGAAAATATTAAATCCTTCAGACTTGTGGAGGGGAAGCCTTTCATATTCTTAGTCAAATCTTATGGTAAAAATATAACTTCTCTTAAATGGAGAATTTCTCTTGCAAGCAAGGTTTTTCAATATGTTTGCCTGGCAATGGACACTCTTGGCTGACCTTGGGCCCGTCTTGCCCCCTCATGGGGGCAGGAGTGTGCACTCCAGCTGATGAGACTCCCTCTCTTCTCAATGTGTTGTTTGGCAGCAGCCAACTGATCCTCACGGCATCCTGACAGAAAGTCTCATGGAGTCAGGATTAAAGATGGCAGAGACCTACGTGCAAGTCTCTTGTGCAAAGCAGAAGATATTTTGAACAAGAAAGATCAGAGACCTGACAGACATTCCTACTTGTCAAACTGCTATCAACCAGGCTATGTTTTCTTCAAAACAAATACTCCAATCTGTTAGACAGATGTGTAGCAAACAATTTTTTTCAAGCAGTAATAACAAAACCAATTTCTTGGGTAGTTGATTTGACATAGGAAAACCTGAAGTTTTGCCTTGATACTTCTCATTTTCTGAAATCTTTAAACTTATTAAGCTAAAGTGTCTTTAGAAGTTGGTTCAGGAAACTAAGTTTAAATATTTTTTCTTATGTTGGAAATATATGGTGCTCAAAGCAGGCTCACAACTGGATTTATCAGATATTATTTTGATTATGATTGCCAGTAGGAATGTGGAAGTATCCCTCAAATGTAGACAGAGGATCCAAAGAAGAGAGATATTATCTTAGGACCTACCACAAGGTGATCTATGTAACTAAAGAGTAAGACTAAGTTAGACTAAGATCATAAGTGGTGTAATAGTGAAGAAAAATAAGTAAAACTGAACGCAGTCATAGTTTTTTAAGGGATTTTCAAAAAGTTAAAGGACTGTTGAGATACTTCCAGAGCAATTAACCCTTTCCATAGAAACAAGACCCATATGACCTTTCTTGGGAAGTCATTAATTCAGTATAAATTGTTTCAATGACAGTTTTGTTTCTCTGCACTAGATTATTCATACACTAACAATAACCAGAACTATCGAACTTCAATATAAAAAATCTGTTATTTGTGGAGTAGTAAAGAAACTTGTTTCTCAATTTATAGTCATTGCAGTCCTGCAATCCTGGAAAGTTCATCACATCAAGAAAAAATAAGGTTTTTAACATCGAAACTTGAAAATATGTTTACTCCAGAATAATCAAATGTTTTACAACTGTAGTCAATCTACAGTGCATTCTTTGAAATTTAGCCATTTTAGCAGTATAATGTAAATTGTTAACATTTAAGATTTTGCTGAATTATAAAAGATTAACTAATAAATAAGAACCATTTCTGAATAACAAAGAAAGCGACGTGTAAGAGCTTAACACTTTCTTTTAAAATCTTTTTTTGTTGTTTTCAAAAGTCTTTCTAATATCATTGAGTTTTCTGTAGAAATGAGGATGTACAAGAAACAGAATGATGTTAAATTCAGTTGCACTGGGAGTTAGAAGGAGGTGAGGGAAAATAGTTTGACAAATCAGAAAAGAGGAAAAAAAACAGTAGAAAAACAAATTAATTACTGTGTTTCTAAGAGTCTCAAAAAGGATTACAAAAGATAGAAAATTTGAATAAAACAATTGACAGTTAGTGCCTTTTTTTAACACTCACTGCACCACTATATTCCTAACATCTATTGTTAAGATCAATAGTATATCATTACAGATCTGCTTAGCAACTGGGTGTACTTGGAACATTTAACATCAGACAGGCTGTTAATTTAAAAATCCCCCAGAGTGTTTGGGGCTTTTTTTTATCATAGCATAGCAACCAGTTATCCAGAGTTGCTTTCTTGCTACACTGATGGTTCTTTCATTTCTGTTTATAAATAAAGTTCATTTCTTTGATCTTTGAAAACTATTGGGTATTTTAAGATTTATGACAAGCTCTAAATACTCACCAGCTTCTGTACTTTATCTTGTTTTGTTCCTACTATTGGTACTACACACATACTACATTAAATGGTATACCTTACTGAACTGATCAGAGGATAGGTGTTGAAATGCTCTTGACTTTTAATAAGACTCATTTGAAGTCACATGCAGAATTGAATATAATAACACAAATGTTTATGAAAATTTGAATGTATTGAACTCAATCAACGTTACATTGTTACATTTAGCTCATGTTGAGAAGGCAGAAAAGATGAGAAGAAAGAGCAAAAACAATCTCTGCAGTCATTGCTTGCTTCTGTCCCCTGGCCTAGCTTAGAGCCACTCTAGCTCAGTGATGAGACTTAACCTATCTCCATCTCTCCTTTTCTCTTATATCACATGCAAGGAGATGAAGAGAATGGAGCTGGCTACCTGAGCTGTTGTGGTAATAGGAAGAAGCTTAAGCCAAAACTTCAATACATTTCTTAGACTTTAAAACAACACCAGAGAAAAGGAGTGAGCCCATACCTTGAGCAAAGCAGCCCCTTTCTTTAGGGGCAGTAGACAAAACACACAACAATATCTCTGTCATGAAGAGAATCAGATTGCTATCTACAAACAAAAATGTACCCTTTCTGGAAGTCTATTCCCATTCCTAATGTTTTCTTTTGGATTGCTACTTTATAGAAAATGGAAAGGAACTGATATTCCATTTCATGCCTTGAGAGGTCTCTTCAGTTTTGAGAGGATGCTGTGTGTTTCTTCATCTCACAAAATGCTTTTACATGTTACAGATGGAGGTTATGGAGGACACAAGAATAGATGTCACTTTTGCCATTGCTTTTTTTTTAAGTGCTAAGAAAAGCAAACATTCCCTCCTCATAAAAAAAAACAAAACAAAAAAACAACAAAACAAAACACAAATAAAACAAAAAACCCCCTTAAACTAAAATGGTTAGTCATTATTTAAATATCATTGTTTTCAGCCAGCATTTTAGGAGTTAAATGCTAGACTACAAATTTCATTTCTATTTCCATCTCCTCTGCCCTCCCCATTGTATTAAAAGTGAGAATAAGGGGAAAAAAAAATCAAAAAACAAGAAACATATAATTAAGGCCTATCTAGTTTAGATCAGCTAAGAGCTACTGTGGTCACTAAATCTTGTTGTCAGATCAGTGAAGAGCTGTGTATAGATACTCTTAATTTGCACTGTCTGGTTTTCTGTCATAAAATTGCAGTGCTGTACTGCAATAAGATGTACTCCTCCTACATCTTTAACCTTGAGAGGAAGACAGTCATTATTAATTATTTTCTGCTTCCAGCAGAATTATATCTTCTGGCTCATCACAATAGCCCTAGTGCTCCTCTCCATCACCATTTTAACATCATTGATCTGAACATGCCCACTTAAAAGCTTTTATTATAAAAACACTCATAGAACTTCAGAATAAGGACTAACATGTCTGAAAGGCCCACAATAAAAAGAAAGTATAACAAAAACCTGACCTTGATAAGCATTCACTATCACAGTTTCATCTCTGGGAAGAGCAGACTTCTATCAGGTGCAATGCATTGCTTTTAGTTTCAGACTTTAGTCTAAACTACCCCATAGGGAAATTAATGCACAGGTTTCAACAGCCCATCAATCTCACTCTAATGGGAGCTTTGTCTTGAATTGGGTGAGGCAAGTCCAACACTAGATGCAAACATCAATGAGTTAGGGAATCATGCCAAATAAACAGAACTTCAAAAGTAAAATGCAATGAGTTTTTAATAAACTCACACAGATTTCAAATTGCAGTTTATTTTGACAAAGCTGAAAAGAATTATCCACTTAATTAGCTTGACTTTAAACAGCCTTTGTAAGGTGTGTTAATATTATTGTGAGCAGTCTTGTATATTTGGAAAGATATATTTAAATACTGGCTTTTTAATACAGCACTGTCATCTGTTAATGTAATGTCATAGAGCAATAAACAGAACATCAGAAATATATTTATTAGTGTAATAGCACAGCAGAAACAAATACTTCAGCATTCTCCAGTAAAACATTCAAAACATTAGTAAGAAACAAAGCTAAATTTCTTCCTTCTTAATGCTGTCACACCTCACTTGAAAGGGTGAAAAAGACAGTAATCAATGATCAGCTGATCTGCAAATCAAGATGTACCAAAAGACATTTTTTCCCTAGTGACTGAAGTACATAGTGAGAGAATCATCTATTTTCATTTTTCTGCCCTGCATTTCACTGTCACTGGTTTTGGCCCTTGTATACTCCATGAAAAACAACAACAACGAGAACTTGCTAAAATGGAGCTCTAAAAGAATTACATCTGCATCTTGGAAAGCCAAGCTAAATACCCCAAATGTTATTCCCAAGATAAAGACTGACTCAAAACATAGCACAGAGACCATGCTGAGAGAAGAAATGGAGTGATAGGGGGAGGAGTGTTTTTAAAAAGGCTAAATAACAACTTTATTCTTCTTTTATAGATGAATTAGAATTTTTGGTGCCAAGAGCAAGGGCATAAATAAAATATTAAGTCATTAGTCACTTGAATGACAGAATAGTATGGACCATTCCAATTAGAGATAGGTCTGCACAACGTTCTATTGTTGATGAGTTCTTATGGTTGTTTTCATCTGGGGACAGATATACAAATCACAAAAAGCTGATTTGCCTAATTCATCACCAACTTAAAGGGCCTTTCAAAATTTATATTACCTTCCAGTTATGGACTTCACGTAAAGATGTCTTTGAGCTTGCTTTATATTATTTTTTCTCCAATTATTCATCTAGAAGCAAAGAACCACAATTCACTGTTTTAGCATCTAGCATGGATACCTTGCAAGAAAAATACAAGCTGCAACAAGCATATAAATTATGGGAAGGCTTGAAATTTAAACATGCACACATAGGAGACTGATTCTGTGCCATACATTTTAAAAAAGCCCCATTTGTGTTAACTTCTGTTTTGTCTGAGTAAGAATGGGAGGAACAGGCTTGTACACATCATAAATTCAGACTCACAATAGTACTTTATTGAAAATTCTTTCCCCACCTTTCTCATGCCCTATTCCCACTGCAACAAGAATGTGGTAACCACAAAGAAAAGCATCAGTGCAGAGTACATTATATGACACATTATACATAATAGACTGTTCATGTCTTTAAAAGCAAAAGAAACTCAGACAAGTGTCTATAAAAATCTAGTTCATATTTTTGTTTCAGTGAAAATTATGTACATGGTGGTTGTGCATTTGGCTGCCCTAATGAATAGTGCTTTAGTGAATAGTTCCAGATTTTTTTTTTCCTTTCTCTCTCTCTCATTTGTATTTGTGAAAAAGATACAATCTTGCTGTAGAAACAGGACAACAAAAGGAGAAAAAAGTTGGGGAACATAGCAAAGTCTGAGAAATACAACATACAACTGCAAGTCAACTTGGTATGATTCCAGTTGTGCAGAGAAGTTTTCAGGTGAGATCAAGAACAATCCAGTGTATTTTCCGGATTTTACCACCACTGTAATATATATTCCTATTATAAAATTTCCTAAAGTCAAAGGAAACAGTGATAATGATGGCAATTTTGTGAGCAGCAGCAGCTGCCTCCCCTGGAGTCTATTTTTTTATTTTTGTTACAAGAACTATGAACTGAAAAGGCTTTGCTTCAAATTGCTGACATTTAAAACTAAAATCTGTTGTGATCAAATGCCAGAAAGACCTGAGACTCAAAAGAGTCATTACAGTAAGATTGTTACCATCTGATTCACAGACATCTACTTATAGCCTAGTTATTAGTCCATCTGTTCTACTATTTATTTGTTGAAACAGGGAAATATATTCCAATTCCAATTCAAATGTAGAGCCTATTGTATTAAACAAATGTTCCACACAAGCAAAATATGGCTTAAATATTGGGAAAGGAGCTCATTCTTGAAGAGAGGAGAATGAGAAGGGTTTTGAGAATTTCAGCTGATTGCTTAGTAAATGTGGGAAGAATAGATGATGTGTCCAAGCACCCAATCAGTCCACAGGATGTAACTGTGCAAAAGAAAAACTGAAGTTGATGAATGAGGTATAGAAAGTCAATATTTTGAAATAGTGGCTTTTAAAATATTAGAGACTTTCAAAGAAATATGTACACCTTACTGCAGTGATGGTCTCATCACCTCTTGAGAGCCCACACTTTTTCTATCACATGTATGAAGTGGAAAGACCTTTCATTTGGAATTTACTCTTAAGTGACCTCCAAAGCCTCCATAGGCTATGAAGGAAGGAACAATAAAACCTATAGTAAACATCAGCTCAGAAGGCAATCTTTCTTAGTAACTCCTCGAAAGAATCCCCAAGGTTTCTACTACAAATTTGTCTGACCTTTACCTAAATGCTCCTTCTATTGCTTGATTTCTTTTCCTGATTTCTTCCCTGAGTGGTTGCAGTAGATACAAATAAGTTTCATTTTAGAGCAGTTGAACATGATGGAAGTGAGTAGGGTTGAAAGGAAAGATATTGGGCTGTATATCCCATATGCAATCAATTACAAACTAATCTGCCATCTACAGTTATTTTAATTGCTTAGCATCACAATTTAAAGACCAATAAAAAACATTCAAGTCAACTAAATTTCTTAACTTCTTTTTATTTTAATCTCACTATGATTTTTATACAATGCTCTCCTGAACACTTGGGTCTGGACATAAATCATTTCAATATATGTCTTATTTTTTAAAAGTTGGGTTTTAATTTCTGGTACATCACTGAATCTTCTCAAGACAGTGTACTCACCTAATACCTGAACAAGTGCCACTTTACTGTTTCTGCCAGAATTGCTAAGGATAATGTTTCTTCTTCACAGGGCTTGTCCATCTGCTCCCAGCACGATCAGAGACTGCTTTGTGAAAAGACTGTTGAGCATTCGGGGGGTAGCCAGGTATATGACACATGATTAAAATGCATAAAAATACCAAGAGTCCTGAGAATATACACTGAAGAAGTAACTATGCTGCAGGATACACCTATGTGCTAGACCCGTGTGCAGGTGTACACGTTTGTGTATGCACACAAATCATATCAGAGTATTATTCGTATCAGAAGTCTACACATAATTCAGGTGTTTGTATAAATATAAACATTAGAACTACGATTGGAAGTAAAGTATTTATCGGAGATAAAATCAACATTTTCTGAGCTGTTCTATTTGGGGATCCCCAAATGATTTAATGTCATGAGACATCACAGTACATTTAAATCAGGATATTTAGCTCAGGGCTTCCAGATCTCCACTTATACCTTTTGGCTATTCCTGGCAATGGTAAACATAACACAGGTAGAGCAGTTTATCTTGCATTCATCCTTCAGCTACTCAAAGATAGATATTTTATAGGATTATAGCACAGTTCAAGTTCAAGGGAAGTTTTTAACCCTCACAAGAGTCTCGGGAAGAATCTTTTATTTGTGATATTTTAATAAACACAGGATGGCTGCAAGTAGCAGCAATATGGGAGCAGGTCCAAGGAACTGGAAAGAGACTAGCAATTAGAGCTTCCAATGGAAAAAAAAAAAAGTCTCTAGGAAGATATCCAAAAAACCTTTCTTTGTCGTGATGTTGCATTGTGACACTCAGGTTAAGAAATCACAACAGTCCAGGAACACATAAATGGCTTTTTCTTGGTCCGTAACAAAGTGGAGAACTAATGGAATTTTTATTGATTACAGATCTACATTAAAATGTTTATAAAATGAGAGTGTCCTCAAAGGGCTCATTAGGCTTTCTCTGAACCATTGTTCTGAAACCAGCATTATATTATTGACAGAAATAAGGGAAAACACAACAGAATTGCAGAGAGAATTTATGCTGTAAATAAAATAATTTTCTTCCTTTTGAGGGATCTTTCAAAAAAGATACTCCCTCAGGGACTTTTCTAAAAGAGTGTGTGTATATATATATATATGTATAAACATACACCTACATATCTAGAGTTTGTAACTTACAGTGTAAAATGAATATAAATCTTCTTGCATACATGTAATGTAGGTACAGGACTGGAGACAGAACAGGTCAAAGTGTTCAGGCGGCCATCACTCTCAAATATTCTGTCTAAATCACTTTAATATGTAAAATTATGCTGCAAGTATTTCAAAAGGAAGATCTCAATGTAAGTGTTGTACTTCTGTAACTGGAAAGAGAACAAAATCCAACCCACTCACCCCACCAACACTACCACCCCAGAACATTGGTATTTCGATTTTTCGTGTAGGACAAGCTAACAATTTGCAATGCATGTGAAGCTAAAAAATAGAAGAAAGTATGGGGTACAGGGCAGGTGTGAAAACAAGCCAAGCACTCCCAAGCCTTCATCTCTTTCCCCTCTTCTATCTACCAAGCTTTCATCTATTCTTCTCTGCAGACATTCAAAGCCCACCTGGATGAATTCCTGTGTGACCTACTGTAGATGGTCCTGCTGTGGAAGAGGGGTTGGACTAGATTATCTTTGAGGTCCATCCATTCCTTAAGACTTTGTGATTTTTCCCTGCTTCCATTCTCAGCTCTTTGATTTGTTTGCACATAGCTTGTCCGGTCATATTCATTCTTGATAGTCACTGTTCTTACCCTAATTCATATTTTGTTCCAGATTTCCTCCCCAAACAGCAATCAGGAGGATCTCGAGAAACAGTCAGGTCACCTTGCTTATGTAGCCCTATAAAATGGAGTATGACTGCATACAATGGCTAATGAAAAAGGACATGCACAAAACAAGATAAGGCAGGAATAAAAATTCTTTTCATCTAAAAAGTCTCTTCTTGTAGTCAACTTCAACCACTCTCAGCAAGTATTGCAAATTTTCCAGACATTCTGCTAAAATTTCACATTCTCTTGGAAATTTCAAGCCTATCACTCATTGGAGGTCAAGACCTGCCTGGACATATTCCTATGTGACCTGGTCTAGGTGAACCTGCTTCTGCAGGAGGGTTGAACTAGATGATCTCTAAAGGTCCCTTCCAACCCCTACCATTCTATGATTCTATGATCATGCCTTTCCAAAAGGTTTGGAACTTGAGCACATAAAACACAGAGACATAAATGAATTCAGTAGCAAGTAAGAAAATTAACTAAAAATCTGCAACGTGATGATGGTATTAGGATAGCTTGGTGAAGTCTGGAGTCACAGGAAAAAAAAAGCAGAGTAGAGGAATATTGTACCAGGTTTTATTTACTGAAATCAAGATATTAGTAAATCAGAAGCACAAAGTAAATTTTTACTTAGATAGGCTTATCTCCCACTGATTGCAACATAAAACAGTCATGCTGTTTTACAGCTCAGATGATCAAATAAAATCATCAGAAACAACAACTGTAGTGGAGTGTATGCTCTTAGAAGAGACATAATACATGTTATAATGAGAAGAAAGTAAAAACAAAACCCTGAAGATATTCTTCCTAGTCTTAACTAAAATCTGAAAATTAGCTCAACAATATTAGTTACAGCAACTATATTACCTCAAGTTCTGCAGGTAGTTTAAGTTTGAGGACATTTAAACTTTACTGATGTCATGGTAATAGGGAAGCAGCTTTAAAATGGCTTCTGTAAGAAGTTGCTCAAAATTCTCCCCAGCTCTGAGCCAGACTCAATTCTGGGGTTGAGCCAATTAGACACCTCCATGATCACTTTTTAAGAAGCTGGGAGAGGAGGGTTCTTCCTGTTGCTTCTGGCTTTTCTTCCTTCTTTTCTGGCTGGTAGTTGTGCAAGGAGTCGGAGGAGAAAGAGAAGCAGCCATGCAGACCCCAAGGTCAGTAAAGGAAAAGAGGAGGAGGTGTGCTTGAGCAGAGACTCCCTGCATTCTGTGGAGAGGACTGGTGAAGCTCTGATTTATTTGCATCAGAGGCAGTGACTATGTCCAGAGGAGGCTGTGTCCCATGGGAGGGATCCTGTATTTACAGAACCTGTAGCTGTGGGGAAGAATCCACACCAGAGAAATTAATTAAGGACTGTGTCCCATGGGAGGGACCTCGTATTTTCCCATAACCGTAATTGGCAGTGAGCCCTCCCTGCCCTTGTCTAGATCCACAAAATCCTCGGTTATCTTTTTTCCTCCCATCTCGCTGGGGCCTCCACTGTCGGAAGGAGGGTGGAGGTGGATGGAGATCAATGAGCAAGAGACTGTCATGGTGCTTCATTGCTGGCTGGGCAAAACCATGACAACTGAAAAAATAATTATAAAGAAATCCTATGTCATAAATAGTCGGAATAAGGTGGTTGCTACCATGTTGTTGAATGTAGCAGTTTTTTTAAAAAATGGAGGAAAAGTTGTGTATTAGTTAGAATGGGGAAATGTCTCAGACAGGAATTATGTTTAAAGAGTTTGCGTCATATTGTATATGACAGTATAAAAACTGTAGTGTATATTGATGGTGCAAGTAGATCAAAATTAATCTTATTTAAAACATTGTTTTGAACTCCTTGTGTTTGCTTAATCTCATTTCCAAGTCATCTCAGCCTTTTAAAATACTTTTTTTTAATGGGAAACTCACTGAATTCCACATTTATTTAATAAAACTAAAGGATATTGGCTATTAAAATTTCTATGTTATGGCAGTTTCCTTTACAAGAATTAATCCATACTATACCATATTCATAGCACCAAGTCAAGGAGTACAATAATTCAGTGATTGAAGTTGAATACAAAACCTTATTATCTCACCTGAAGGTTGAGAAAAAAGTAAAGCACCACCTTCCATCTAAAGAGTTTTAATTCCCTAATTAAAAATGTAGAGGTTTTCTAGTTTAATCATCAAATGGTACAAGGTAAAACTTCATAGCTTTGATAACTAACTCTTTAGAATTTACTGGTACTGGGCAAAACTATCATTATATGTGAAAACTTCTTTTGTCATTGCAGGACCAGTAACCAAACAGCACAGGAGGTTAGAAAGAGCCTGTCCAGCTAAAAGCATGTTATCATGGTCTAGTGTCAGAGAGTTCTCTTCACACATCTAGGAGAGGAACTAAGTCTTAACATCATTGGTGAAAGATATCAGAATCTGACAAGAAAGATTATCCAGCATTCTCTTCTTGCATCAACAAATTCAAGCATCTGCTCCTCAACAGTGTTATAAGAGTCAGTTCTACAGCTAACAATTGGAGATATATGGAAAACCTGTAGCCCATCACTTTGTCGAAGCTGTGCTGAAACGTTTACAAAAACTTGAAAAATATAATTGTGCTGGATTCCGTCTGGATATAGAAATAAGAGAATCTTTGCAAATAGAAGATTTATTTAAATTGTGTGCACGTGCAGGCACATTTGTATGTCTCAGGAACATTTCTATATAAAATAGGTCTTACAGGGCTTTCATATTCCCCAAAAAACATCGTGTCAAATTTATCTTTTGTGTCCTATATATGTTAGAGTGTCTGTGATATAGTTGCATATGTTTACACACAGCAGCGATAAAACAAGCAGAAGAAACCTTTTTACTACCACACAAAAACATGAAGACAATTCTGCTTATTGTGTCTTTCTCCAATATCACTTTTGCCAATTGCTGCATCAAGAAAATGTGATCCTGACAGAACATGATCTGTAAGGATGAAATATCTCTTGGTCTGTTTTCTCTCCGTCACAGTTTCATACATACCACATCAGCTGCTCCAGTGGGAGAATGTGCAATGAAGTCAAGCCTCTACTGAGATGAATGAAGGTTTTCAGCCACTACATGTGACTTTCTCTAAACAGGAAACACTGGTATTCCCAGCTCTTAATTAGACGAAAGCTACTGTGTCTCTGTTCCCTAACCCCCCTCTTGTTTCTCTAGGCAGACAATTAAAAAATATCTGCACCTCCAAAATAGCAAATATAAGCTATGCACCACTATGCACGCTGCCAGCTATAGCCATTCAAAAAACTACCAACTTCAGACACCAATGAATCATCACAAAGCACAGGGTCTGAGAGAGTGGTGAATTGAGGCACACAGACAGGCAGACAGGTCTAGTGAAGTGCAAAATCAATAGATTAATGGGTTTACATAAGAAAGAGGACATTTGTGGATAGAGTGCATATGACGTATAGAAATGGAAGATATCTGTTGTTAGGACTATTGGGACTTTTATTAAAATCTGAACATTTTCTTTAAAAGAATGGTGCGAAAATGTAGGTGGTCACAAGTACTCTGCAAATAAAAATTTAGTTGCCATGAGTGTTGATCTAGTACTTTACAAAATAAAACAATAGAGCAACAACTTTTCATGAACTATTCTAATTCCTAAATAGATGTCATGAATATATCCATTTTGAAAAATGATGCAGTTAACCCTTGTATTATTTCCATGTATTTTGGCTTAGCTTTCTCTAGTTCAAAGAATATAGGAAAAGCATAGCGTTTTCAACAAATAATGTCATTTTTGTCTTTTTTGGTGATGCATTTTTTCAATATCAATTGCTCACAAGCTGGTCCAGGACCACCCCATTCCCAGCAATGAAATGGACCTGACCAACCTCAGTCCTTTCAAGTAGCCCCACACTGCTCACCCTCACTGTGCACTGCATTTCAAAAAAAATGACACCATAATTTTCAGGCTGGCAAATCATTAAACTAAACAACAAGCTGCTCGACACCATCACGGAAGCAATGTAACACTGAAGGAAGAAGATGTAGAGATGGAGAAACCTGCAAATACATTTCAAGACAGTGTAGAGAAAACTAAACACCTCCACTGCTAAGACTGGAATCAGCATAATCATTAAATGCACAGATACAGAAATTGACCATCTTCCTGATAAATACGTCACAGAAAACAATACTCCATAAAAGAATGCCATGTTAACTGTACAATTAATTCAATAATGATCTATTTAAAGGGAATACATTATTTGCTTCCCAAGTTATCCCAACGCTTCTTCTTCTAGATTATTAGTAACCAGATCTGACTTCTTTTTTAAAATGGAAATGCAAATATTTTTGAGAAATTTTAAAAGAAAAAAAATCTATGACACTTTTTAGGTTTTCTGTTAAGCTCATTTTCTGTATGCCACTCTTCTACTAAAGACATCATTCCGTGCACATGATTCTTGAACCAAGCTAAAACATTACATTGCTTCTGTTCTGCACTAGGGTCTTCAAATGAAAATCATGTGAAGATTTTGCTCCTCCTTGAAACCTTGTGTTTGCACATGTAGAAAGTATCAGTTACCTAAGAAGACATTAGAACTAAAAAATATTGGTTTTTTTCTCAGAAGCGAACGTCTGAGATATTTATTTCATGTGAGTTCTTGTAACATTTATAGGTTTTGACCTGGCTATTTTTAATGGTACAATAACGACAATTACCATGATTTTTGAATGTTTGATGAAGTTGTCAAATTAAAGCACCTCAAGCTGAATTGTGCATTCAGAAATAAGAAACAAAATTCAAAATTCTTCTCAAATTAACAAGGGCTAATGGAGCATTTAAACAATACATTTAGCCCATTAAGACTTCAAGGGAAAATTAATACATATTTTTCCTTTGATATCTTTCAGAAAGAGTGAAAATCACACACTCTACATAAGCAAAAATGTCAAAAAGTAAGATTCAAGATAAGACATGAAACAAAAATAAAACCCAAAAAGCCTCAAAGGCATCAAACTACATTGACAAAGAGTATTTGCATTCCTTCCAAACCTTCTCTCTGTCTAACTGAGCTTAATATTATTAATAAGATCAGTTCCCAATTTTATCAGAACATGGTGAAAATTAGTAACGTGGCATTACACTAAAAATGTAGAAACAGATTCAGTGACGAATTTTGGTGTAGTGACTGTGGAGGAAAAACTTTTATTCCCTAAATCTTCAATCTGAAGAAGTGGATGAAGGGGTTTTTTTGTGATCAGGCGTCAATATTATGCAGAAGGCGGGACTGGGGAAATGGGAGATACTAGCCACTCAGCTGTTAGGGAAGAAACTCAGAACAGCACAATTGTTTTTTTTTCAAGCTCTTGTAAGCTTGAGAGAGAATTTATCTACAGGAAGATCACTTGAGATTTTGCTCTCAATTGGTAAAATGAAATGAGTTAAATATCCCGAAGAAAGATGATTTAGAAGACAGTGGGACAAAAAATGACTCCTTAAGACAGAAGAGAAGAACAGCAACAAAACAATAACCATTGTCTTAGGTAGGCAGATTTTGACAAACTAAAACAATTGTGAGTCCAGCTTCAGAGGGTATGGGATGAAGAGTGGGAAGTTAAAGAACTTCCAAAACGCCATTTGGCAAAGATCTATAAGCAAACCCTCTGTGTTGAAAAAATTAACTTGTGGGGAAATGAGCTAAACAATTAGTTCTTTTTGTACCTCAGACACAAGAAGGAAGTTAGTAGAAAGTGGAAGCTAGGCCAGATCGTTAAGGATGAAGATAAAAGTGTGGACAAAATCAGAAAAGTAAAAGTATACAAGAGATGTGGAGAATAATAATAAATTCCTTGTAAGAAGATCAGTAGCATAAGGCAGCATATGGAAAAGTTTGCTTTGAGCAGAAAAGGAGAACATTTTGTAGTGTTTCTACTGAAAATACAAAGTTTGATGAAGGGACTATAATAATATACTAAGGACAAAAGAGCAAAATCTTGTCCTTTTATGAGAAAGGAATAAGAGAATGTTTAGATGATTTTCATCATTCCAAATCATATTAGCCTAATGCACTTAGTATCTTTAGAAATTGACCGATGAAACTGCAGATGTTTGAGAAATTGAGAAGGTTGACAAAAAAAATTAAAATTTTATATTTTTAAAGAGAAAGAAGGAAGAAATGGGAAACTAATGAGTGATCTGAACTTCTATTTGCATAAATTAATCTAGGAAAAAAAGGATATTTAGCAAACACAGTGGAAAAAAGAGAGATAAATGAACACTGAAAAGAAATTTATCAAGAATAAATCAGTTCAAAATAATATGATTTTACTTTATGATGGAAAAACTGTCACTCTGGAGAGATAAAGATCAGTAGATGTCATATATCTTGTGGGTTTTTAAAGATAATATTCTAATAAGCAAAATGTAGAATCATGATCTGGATGAATATTGGTTCCCCCTGAACTAGATGGCAAATGGATTTCTGCAAAGTTCTATTTCCCATATATGCATCCTCATATTTATTCCATACTTTCATTAAGAGAATGGGCAGTGAACTCCTTAAATTAGGGTTAAAAATACGTTGAAAGACGGAATTGAACTTTACAAAATGGAGATATATCCCAAAAAATAGTTGAGCATTTTTTAACCGAGAGAAGCAGAATCTACAAAAGCACAGTCATCTACATAAATGCAAGGTTTGAAAATATTGGGTGAGAAATCCCTCTGAGAGATAGATAGAGTAGTTAATTTAGTAAGTAGCAGAACATAACCCATTGGAGTCATGCTTTTGCAATCAGCCAACTAAACCTTGGAATGTCAAATATAAACAAAAGACAAATGAAATAATCTCTCAATTTAGACCACATTGGTAAGGACATAGTGGAAGTACTTTGTGTCTAGCTTGAGGCAATATAGTTCAAGAAAAGTGACAAGAAGAGAGTCTAGATAAGAGACATAAATATGAGAGGAGTTTAAAGCATGATTTATTACAGAATATTGAATAAAGAGATGAATGAGTTTAATCTGAAGGAGAGAATTCGAGATCAGGGGAGAAGAAAGAAAATCAGTGTTCACCTAAATAAACACTTCAGGAGAGGGGAAGGAATTAACCTAATAGTATATTTATGTGAATATTAAAAACAGCAATCATCTTAAATTATAATGAACAAGATATTAACAAAACTTTATTAATAATAAGGCAGCAAGGTAAAGCCTGGGTCACACCTTTTGGGAAGGCTATAGCATTTCCAGTGCTGGAGGTATTTAAAACTAGGCTGGACAGACGTTTCTCAGGTTCTACCTGAATATAATTGACTCTGTCCTGCAGTAGGTGGATGAACTGGATAAGGTCTTGAATTTCCTTCCAGCAATATCATGAACTACTCACCTGCAATTCTCACTGCATTGAAATCACAGCCAAAGCATTCAATAATTCCCCCTCTCTTTTCCCCATCATGACTTCTCACAAGAAAAGCTAATAATAGCTCATTAGCCTGTTTGAAAGGCAACCAAACAAATGCAACCTCCTCTCACATACCATTGCAGACAATACTGATGAGCAGACTTCTGCATGTCTGTGCTAAGCCTCCAATGCAAAATTTAAAAAGGTGTGTCTTTTACTTGGCAGTGCAGCAAGTAGTGTTTATTGTTCAGCATGTAAGTACTACGAAGACCCTCCACATCTTCTCTTACAAAATCAGAGAGCTACAGGCACTTTGATCACTGAAAGATGCCAAGAGGTACAGGAAGGTGCATCTCATCTCCCCACTAAAAAAAATTGCCCAGCCTTCCTCCTCCCAAAAAAAACCCCAAGAATCAAAAAAGATGTATGTGACGTACTGAATAAGCAGAGAGGCAACATTGCCTGGATATTTAAGAACTACAACCTGCTGATTAAATTCTACTTTGGGAGTTTATACTCTATTGTGTTTCACTATCTGAAAATATTAAGAAAATGCCTACAAGAATGAAATTTCTCAGCATGCCCAAGATACGTGTGTGTGTGTATCTATTTATATACAAACATAATTACAGATGTCAAGTTTCAACTAAGAAAATAAAAACACCATTAAAGCAGCTAAGTTTTCCTCCAGTTAGCAACCCAGAAAAGACTGAGAAGTTCTGAAGACTCCAACATGAAGGAGAATCCATGTGGATTCTGAGTCATCATGATATTATTTCCCTTTCTCCTGTTTCACTCATCATGATTTTGTGTGGGCTCCATTGGCAAATGACATTTCAAAACACAGCTAATGAAATAAATACTACAACATATGTCATCAAATGTGTTTATGGTTTATGACAAATACCTCCAGATCACCTATCTTGTACATGCAACTGGAAAATGAATGGGAGTTCGATAGAACTGGACTACAAATATTAAGTTGGAAATACGTTTCTATAACTTTAAACCACTGAATATTGAATCTAGATAAATGACATTTGCATAATAGCTTTCCTTTTTAGATTAGTAAGGATTTCACAAAAGAAAGACACTTCATAAATTCCAGTTGGTGAGAAAGTTCACTCAGAAGAAAAGTAAATAGCCAAAAGTCGACCCATGGGCCCAAGATTGAGCCAAGAAAAATAATCTAGGTCTTGTGTGTCTCTCTGTCTTAGCCATTGGACCGTGCTGACACAGTAGGCACCGCTTATTCATGATTGGCATCTAAAAATTATCTGCTTAAATGGAGATTCTTGTTGAATAAGATTCTTTAGCAAAAAGAAAGTCATATGGAACTGTAGTCAGTACTACTACATTATATTTTTCAATTAAAATTACAGTAGAATTAATAAAAGTTATCTGAAAATTGAAAGGTTTAACTGGTTATGAATTTCATTCACAGTTCAGCTAGAGCATTTCATGTCCTAGGAAGTCTTCCTACTTTTTGGTATATAAGCATTAGAAGGATGGCAACTTTCTCACTCACTCTCTTCATACTGTCTGGCAGAAGAACACAAACCACTTTCCTAACCTGCAAAGACAGGATACTCAGGGTAGCTAAATGAATAAAATACTTGAACTTAAGCCAGATTAAATTAAAAAAAATATAAGACAAACTCTTTTGTAAAGAAGGTTGTTGCCAACAAACTCATTCAAGAGGATTTGTCTTTATCTGAGATTCAGACATTAAAAATGTGATGATGAACAATTTATCTTTGAAAAATAAACAAAAAAATGAAGAACTTTTTTTTGCAGAAATGTTTTATTCAAAATTCTATAATCTTCTGCATACATTCACTTGCAAGGACCAGATTCTAGTTTGTTCCAACCCATAAGGCCTTAGGGTAAAAGGATAGACTGTCAGATTTTAAAAACAGATATTGAAACTCCTGCTTTTGGCAAATTATATGTGCACATGAAAGCAATTTCATTCACTTAAAAGAAGCTCGTATATTGCAAGACATTATTTAATAAAAAGTTATTAATATTTGGCCTACACTAAAGGCCTATAGATCTGATTCTGCAGAGTCTGCAACACATTTGATTTTGTTTTATATGATAAGGAAGTCTGCCTCAAAAAGGACTTCATCCTCCTTTTTAGATGTTGTTATGATTCCCTGCCTCCCTCACCACATTTTTTTGGTTAGCTAATTTATGACTGATATTGGGAAAAATAACATGTAACATTTTCTTACTACACAACAAGATGGCTATTAAAAGCAAACTGTAGAAATCAAAAGGCTTTCCTCTTAATTAAGCCACAGTGGAAATAAGAAGTCACTTTCTCTCTTGTACTGTCATTTTTAGTGCCATAAACATTATTTTGAATGCAATAAATCAGGCAATTAAGTGGTCCTATGCAATGATTAGGAACTAAAATCCATAGCAATAAACTATTTTTTTCCCCTGAATTTTATTTTATCCATTGTCAGGATTAAATGATGATTTAGGAGAAATATTAGGGTTATCATTATGTCCTCATTTTGTTTACAAATAAGAATGTGGAATAGTCCACCAGTTTAAGACAGTGAATCTTAATCATTTAAGTAAATACAAGTAAATCAACTTTGGAAAAAAAGTCACTTACTTTACACTGGTTTTGTTTTATAAGTTATTTTTTAAAATAATTACTTTTTAAATAGTTTTTTTATTTTTATAATTACATTTTTTTAATCCATTCTCAAAATCTGAAAATGCTTCAGGATAAAGAAAAACCTTTGCTGTCTATATAAGATTTCATTGTGAAAACAAAAGTTTTGTATTGTATGTGAAAATTAAATTTTAGTAATTTTTTTTCTAAACTACTTAAAGATTATCATTTGAATGACCATGAAATATTAAAATTGTGAAAACTTACTTGTATTTAATAAGGAAGGAGAAAGGTGAGCAATGTAGTTTATTGCCAGACATTTCAGTTGGAACAAAATACAAAAGCCATCAAAGGGACATACTTTCTTATGCTCCAATTTACTTTGAATAAAAAATAATTATAGTCATTTAAAGTAGGGAGAGGAAATTCTGAAGAAACAGTTTGATCAGTACATCCATTATCCTGTTTGCATCATTATATTTTATCTTTCGTGACTATTAATAGAAGCAACTATTGGAAACAAACAAAAAAGTATATAACTAAGTTATTAAAGCAACCAGTTTATAACACCTAGTTCATGAATAAAACATCAAATAAATATTTTCATGATTACTTTTTATGAATGAGGAAAAACAGTCAAAAGTATAATTTGCTCAGAGGTCTTTTTTTAAATGTATTACTGAAATCCTAAACTGAATACTGGAATCTCTTCAGGGAAACTAACTCAGAACGTTCCATCTTCATCACTTTTTCAATAAGCATATGAACAGATGTTGAATTATGAGAATAACACCAAAACTGTATCTTTGGCTTTTTCACTTCGCTTTCAGTCATGCTCAGACTACTTTTGTTTTCCTTTCCCACTCACTTGAACATTCATATGTTGAACATTAATTGTTTTTTCACAAGAATGATTACCAGAAACCAAAAAGAACTGAGAGATGAGAATAGACTCTCATCTGCTCTTTGCTGTTTTACACCTCTTGAGTAGCGTAAGAAAGGCAGAAAATAACAGCAGAGGACCAAGTGCAATTTCTTCTACTGCCTCTACCAAACTACACTGCCATATGCAATGTACCACAGACAGGGAAAAAAAAATGTCAAGCGGGTGCTTTTCTCTTGAAATTATTTAGTGATATATATCAATTGCAAATCGTAGCCACCAGGCATAACTTAGAATGTATCAGTGGCTTTTCACATTTTCTTTGGATACAGAGTGAATGCAGTCATTCACAAGAAACAGACTTGGCATTGGATCCCAAGAACCCCACACTTTTGGTCCAAAAAGAAATTGGGATTGAGTTCATGTTTCAAGTACCCACATTAGTGGTAGTATATGTTCACAGGTAAAACCAAAGACAAGTTTTCCTCCAAAGATCATATCTATGGAAGTAACTAAATAAATGAGGAAAGAATGTGAGCATGTATTTTGCAGCTCAGACCAAGCAGAAGCATGTCATTGTTTTATGTCAACAGTTAGTGAAGTTGCTGGACACTCTTCTCAATGTGGGAGAAGCAACAAAGGCTGCTGCACGAGTTAAAGCTAGTCCTCTTTTAAAAAGCTATTGAATTTTCTTATTCTTACTTAGAAATAAAGTATTTTCCCATTTTGAGTTAGAGGAGTTTTCTGACTCATGATCAGTTTGAGGCAACATTGCTAACACTTTCACAAAATGCAAAGGTCATACAAATTGGAGAGAATGAGATAAATAAAAACCAGTGTATTTGATATCCATGTGTAGAATAGGACAACATTCCTTTCAAAACCTCTTGCCAGAGTTCTGATACAATGGCATTTGATGACTCAGGCATGGCTTTTTGGCTCTTTGCAATGGATGCTGTGCATGCTCACACAATTATACACATGAATGTGATAAAATACATTTTAATCTAAAATCTTCACTCAAGTCATTAAATCTTTCAGTAGCTTAATATATTCAGGAATGATGCTGTGGGCTAAGCCAGTGTAGCCAAGTCATAAAGCATCAAAACTATTATAAAATTCCACAATATTCTTTTCAACTAAAATACTACCTCTTCTTGAGACATTCAAAGAGTTTATGATTATTTTGTAGATGTCCAAAGCATAACTCCGACTAGTCCTAATTATTTCACACAAATCAAGTACTCGGTGCGTGATACTTCTAGCAGCTGTTAATAGTCAAGTCATAAAATAATCTTTTGTAAGAATAAATTTCATTAATAAAGATAAATGAGATCTCTTTGTGGACACGTAGTAAATAGGGGAATCATGATCAGTTTTATTTTAGTACAAATATTTGATGTATAAATGAGAGGAATAGCATAATTATGGCAAAAGATTATGTAGGGCTTAAAATAGGAGTATTACATTGTAAGGAAGTGTATCCTCCTTTTTACCTTCAATTCTTGATTTCTTTGTTGTAACTACTATATCAGGTAATTGGGTTTATACTTGACAGAGACATAAACTTCAAAAGTATGTTCTACCTTTAATTAACATTAAATATACCTGTGTCTTACTGTGGTTAGAGAACTTTATTCATTTTTTTACAGTCATCAACATGTAACTTCAAAATAATGGAGAGAATGGGTAGCTGTTTCTGCTTATACAGAAAGATGAAACATAAGGAAGGTGATAAAAAAAAAATTTTTAAAAAAGCAAACAAACTCTTAGGATTCAGTGTTTAAGTGCTTTTAAATTGCTGCAAATGGTTGATATCTTTCAGAATTTGAATAGCGAATTTTAGAATTATGTAGCTGGTAAAAGTTACATGTGATACAAATAATTTAGGTCACGATAGGAGGAAAAACAAGATGGTAACATTTCAAATGAGTGTCAACACATTAATTTGTTGTAAAACTGTTAATTGTTGTCTATTGAAACATTTAGGAAGTCTTTATTTTATTCATTATGTGGACTTTAATAGAAAAGCTGATGAAAAGTCAGAATAACTATTAATTAAAATTATATGCCTACTCAAAAGTAATTAAAATAGGAAGTTCTCCTAGTGCAGATGTGAAGAGCTTGCTAGGTTTAAAATCTTACAGATTTTATGACCTTTCCTCTGAAATTTGAAGGAGATTCCCCTCCCGCAAAGAATTTGCAGAAACCAGTCCACAAGCATATTGAAACCACATTTAACTATATAGTATGATTAGTGTTATAATCTCATTCCCTAAATTGTTGCTATTTTACAATGTAGTACATAAATTGGAGGCTCTCACAATGACATATTTTGTTCCAAAACACATTACTTTCAAGAAGTGTTCATAAGGTCCAGATTTTTTCCCAAATTCTCACAGTTATTATAATTTCATTCTGAGTAGAAAAAAAAAAAAGCATTCTAGAGAGCAGGGAATGTGTTAAACTGCCTTACAACAATTCTGTCATATAAACAAAAATCTTCCAAACCTGAATTATTTCACTATAAATGGCTTTAATCTAAATTCCTTGTTTTCTCTCTTTCCAATTATACTCATCACCGACTTGCTTTAAACATGAATAGTGTGATAATATAAAAACATCCCCCCTGGTCAGAAACTTACATCATTTCCAGTATAGGCAGTTGCAGAGGGCAATTATAATACCAAGGTAATTACATACAGAATCATGTGAACTCTGACAAGCCACTGAATGGTATTGCTCTGTAGGTTACAGATTAAGCAAATCAAAGTATTTATTAAAACAAAAAGTTTCTTTTGGTAGATGAGTCCACTTTCTACTCCTGGTGTATACACTTCCTAAAAATCCTGAAATATCAAGGCATTTTACAAAAGTAGTTTGTGTAAGCCTGCTAACAGGGAAAAAAAAAAAAAAAAAAATCAATGACAGAACCAAAACTTTTGTACAGTCCAGAGTCATATTCGTATTCCTTACAGAACCGAAAGTATTTTCCAATGAAACTAATAAGAGCAGCTACCAAGTTAAAATACAGCTTTGGAATCCTGAAACTTGGTTATTTCCCATTGCCAAAATGCTCTTCATTCTCATCTCCACTGGGATTTTGGTAAAAGTCCTGACCAACGGATATTAGTCACTTTTCAGTAAAACAAAGTCAACAGGGCTATTGATGAAAAACAAATCACAAAATATTGTGAAAAGGGTGAAATATCATTTTTCAATACACCAACCTTTTTGTACAAATTATATTTGGAAACCAGTGTTTAAAACATCTCAGTGAACAAAATGGATATGTACTTACTATAATGATGACAGTGAATATGCAAATAACTACAGTATTTCTAAATCAAAATGTCAAAGTAAAGTCCATCTATGTTATATATCTGCTGCCAAATTCAGACAAATTACAAATAAGAATGTAAAAAATAGTGTAATTAGCAGAGACAACTGAAAAAAGTAGAAAAACAGCAGAAAAAAAAATTTTCTGTATTTTATCTTGCCTTTAATTTACAACATTTTATTAATCTTTTGATATTTTCTGTCATCCATTATGATCCAAGCACTTGTAAAACATTAATTTACAGGCATGCATAATTTCCTTGAATTTATAGGGTTTACCATTTTCTTGCATATAGCCTAAAATCTTGAAAGATCACTTTGTTATTTGGTCAGGCATGTCACTGTACGTAGCAAATAACCAGTGATTACAGCTATACGTAGAAGCTATGTAAGAGGCAGTGATGGTTTTAAAAATTATGCAGGTTATAACTTGGGATAACTTGCAGCTACCAATGCTTGAAAAAACCCATAAGCTGTACCCCGAAGAAGTTACATCAGTAGATCTTACCTATACTACTGTAGACATAAACAAAGCAATTACAGTCTTCAGACAACAAAACCAACTTCTACAGGTAGAAAAGCACTTCCTGGTACATGCTAGGGGCACTGAAAACGCGAGTAAGTCAGTAGAAGATGAAAATTGAGAACAGTAGGGTTCTAACAATGTTCAGTTGATTTGATATTATATAAATATGTTCCTGAGCTCAACTCAACCATTTGACTTCAATAGTGACCACTCAAGTGCCTTAATCTAGTGAATATTTTGTGCATCATAATTCAAGTAAAACAGTTTTTATGATCATAACTGTCTATACAAGTGAAGTTTTGTGTAAAACTTTGGTTTAATAAACTAAACTAGTAAGAATTTTTTTCATGATTGATGAGACATTCTAAACTACTGTAGTATTTAATCTATCAACCTTTGTTTAAACTTTATGAAGATCTATTATATTACACATACACTTCTCAATACAAAATTAAGTTGAAGGAACACTCAAACATATTTCAAAATTTCACACCTAATTAGGATTTTTGAGAAATTATAGCCTTTTTTAAGTCCCAGTGATTATAGTCCTTTATAATTCCCAGTGGCTAAACCACCGCATTTTTCAGTAAATACTGTTTTATACAGTCAGCAAGTTAAACCAAGTGACTGAGAAAGACTTGATTTATTATGGAAGCATGTTTAAAAAAATGACTGGATTTTTAAATTTTGGTTTCAAATCCTGTGCTCTGGATAGAAATCACAGAAATTAAAGATAGTAAAAGAAAATAATATTCTTCAACACAGTTTTCAACAAGCTGCTGTATCAATTGCCTATAAGTCAGATGTCAAATGTGTGATTTTTTCCCATCTATGTTGATACCTAGTTTACCATTTCAATGGTTTCTTTTACCTTCTTGTTATCAAAAAGAGTTGTCTGAGCAGCCTTCATATACAGACATGCTAAGACTTTCAAAGTTATCTTTTAAATATGTCCCTGTACAGCTCTTACCTATTAGCACACATTTGTCTATTTCTATTCACGTAAATAAAATTATCTAGCTTTCTGGATCAGGCCCTAAAGCATTGCCTTTACTTCAGTTTCCCAGTGATCAAAGAATATGTGATGAGTGGGATGAGCAGAGGCCTTGAAAATAGAAAATTCACTGAGCTCTTGTTTGTCTACAAAAAAAATTAAATGTTCAACATTAAAGGTAAAGCCACTGGAGAATGGCCTACAGAGTGCTGAATAAATATAAGGCATGCTGGGTTTTGTTCTTTTGTGCCCTAAACTCTTTCCTCCCACCCTCTAAACTAATCCCAAGTAGTTCCCTGCAATAAATTATCTCCATTAACATATTTCTCTCTCATGACTTACATGGCAGTATTCCAATATTTACTTGGTCATTCTCCAGTAATGTACAACATCTTTTGGCACTAAAGACTTCAATTTTAAAACTATAACTTGTTTTCAGAAAACACCACCATACTTACAGGTTTCCAAGGATCTCCCAAGACACAATCTGAAACTTAGTGGGGGAGCCTTGGTTTATTCAAGGCAGCACTGATGAATCAAGTTCATTATGTCACAATCTATCTGGGTTTCAATCAAACTTGAATCTATGGATATTCTTGGCTTAGGACTAGTACATAGAGCAACAACTCCTGTCTTTTCCCATTGGAAGGGAAGTAATCATTAGGGTAACTCATTTGTGCTGAGAACTTTTTAAAATTTCAATATGAATATGAATCTAATTAGGGGCCCAACACTGATACTCTCCTGAGTTAACATGTATACACATTGCTCTGACATTGTTATATATTTATTAAAAAAAAAAAAAGTTTACATGAGTGATTCAAGAACCTCAGAAGCCTTGGGGTTTGGAAAAGCTTCAAAAAACCAGCAGAGACATATACAGTTAAAGAAAGAAACAAAGAATCCCACAACATCCTATGATCTTCCCTTCCATACCAGATGCTTACCACCAGAGAGCTTCTTATCTCTATCATACTCCACATGGGAATGATCCAAAGCTGTTCTTTTGTAGAAAGAAAAGAAGTTCCAACACAGAAGCTCTTTGTGCTTCCCTTGTCTGCCTAACTTCTTCTCTTTCTTGTAATTATTGCCCCTCCATATGTAGCAGCTTTTGTGTTTACTTATTGACAAATTTGAGACTAAGGGATTCTGTTCTTCAAGAGTCTTTATTCTCATTGCATCCCTAAATGGGGCATTGTACATAATTTGCTTGCCCCATTAATATGTCTTTTCTCTTTCAGCTTAAATGCCTTTTTCAGTGTTTGTCACTCTGTTAATTTAACACTATATTTTGCTGAGCAAGCAAAAGATGGTTATCAAATGTCAATTCTCTCTCTACTTGGGGCTGAGCAATAAAAAGCAAAAAACAGGGCAGATGTTTAAGTTTAATTTGATTGTTAAGTTTGTATAGTTTTACAGCAACAGAAAATTCTACTTTTTCTTTAAATGTGCAGAAGTAAAAGCAGACTCTCAGCCACTGTGGGGCAAATGGACCTCCTGGACGCACAACCTGTCTTACACAAATCCAAAGCAACTCCACTCTGTTCAGCTGCACATCAGCTTAGAAATGGAAGCAAATGAGCAAAGGTGAAAGAAACATTTGACTGTTAAGAAACTGCCTGAGCTTTCTCATTTTAATCTCTACCTAGTAATAATTCCTGCATTTTATTTCAGACATCTTTGTTTAGGTCTAGAAACACACAGAAATGTCTGTGCACACTCTTCTACAGGAGACAGTCTGGACTGATGTATATAATTGAAGTCAAAGTTAGTCACTTTTCAAAATTGTAATTGTATATAAGAGGGCTGTCTCAGTGAGTATCTCATTAAAACCAGACTAAAATAGTAGGAGAACAGCTACCATAGAAAATTCATCTTGCAAAATTAGCCTATCCATTTTCACAATATATAATCATGCATAAGAGAAGGTTTCTTGTAGGAATGCAGAATGACTCAGTGTTAAATTATATGATGGCTGAAACCATTTAGGACTGTTCAGAATCTAAAACATTAAAAAAAAAAAAAAAAAAGGTCTGAAATAACACTGTGGAACTCCAGAATGTGGTAGCAACTATATAGGATTATAGATATTTTTGCTTACGGAGAATGCTTATATGGGAAGCTTTTATTCTACTCCAAGTAGCTGAAAATGTGAAAAGATATTCTCAGCTTTTGAATTTCAACATGAAAATTCCAGTAGAAACAAATCATGGGAAAATATCCCAGAGGCCATGGTTTGTGTACTTGCTTTGCTTTAAAAAGCCTGTCCTCTGTTTGCCTTACTGTAGTGGTTAACTAAACACTAGAGATTCATTCTTGGTTATTTTAAAAGTCCTTCGGATTTTGAGGTCTACAGAACCAAGTGCTTTAACAGGAGCAATATCATATCAATCAGTAGCAAAAAAAATTGAGAATGATATGAAGAAATAATTGCAATTGTTGCACAAAAAATCTAAGAAAAAATTAGGAAGGAAGGGAGGGAGGAAGGGAAAAGGAAAAGGAAAAGGAAAAGGAAAAGGAAAAGGAAAAGGAAAAGGAAAAACCAGCAATAGACAGAAATCTGTATCATACCCTTTCGAGGGTACCCTTAAGATTCCATGATACTCACACCTGAATATGTCAAGAAATCGTGGGAATTAGTGAACTTTGCAGTCCTAGAAGGATGTTAATTTCTATGACACTGTAGAGGTTAATGGCTTTTTTTTTCAGAATAAAAAACTGAAGCCTGACACAAATAAGGACTGTACAACAGAACCTTAGTGAACAGATAGTTTAACTACTTCTATCATTTTTAGAAAATATTTTTTAATACTATTTGTTTGTGATAAAAATGGAATGGTCTAACAAGAGAAGTAGTGGACTTAGGGAAGTGAGTCTCAGTTAAAGAACATGGTGATTTCATAGAACAAGGAATTTGTACATATCTCGCCCACCAACTATTTTAGTCCTTGATGCAGTCATGATTCCCAGAAACACAGATTCTCGTTTCTCAGAGATAGAGCCAAAGTCTATTCATGTCATTTGAAGAATTTCTGTTAACTTAAATGGGTATTGGCTGAACTAATGACTTGAGTAGGTACTGACAAGGCCCCAGATGAGTTATGCTATGATTTTACAGTCTTGGTTTTAGTTGGCCCTGGTCACCACTGGCAAATACCAGAACGAATCTGCTAACAATCAGAGTAATTTTGTTTAAAGTAGAAAACCTCCACAGTTACAAAAATGCCAGAAATATAAAAAATCTGAATGTGGTTAATCAAGAATTTAAACAAGACAGTTACAGCCCTTAAACAGAAATTTGACTCATCACTACCAAAGAAGAAAATCTTTGAGTTAATTCCTCACAACTTTTAAAAACAACAGTAGTATTTGATTTATTTGAAAAATGCAATACAGAAAAAAACAAACCTCAATACTTAGTACTAGATAAAAATCCTCTGTTCATTGTAAGTGGATAATTTGCTAACAAATGAAAAAATTAATCATAAATAATTGTTTTTTTCTTCTGCGTGATCACAAATTCTGAACATATCAAAGTTTGAGGTTTTTAAACTTAAGTACTGAGTAATTTCTACTTTAAAAAAAAATCTTAGTTTGTGGCTTGTTTACAATTTCATTATGACACTTAGACTTCCAGGTTTAAATTAATTGTGAATGGAAGACAAAACGTTCATTTGACACTTCATTTCCATATTCTATCCCTTCCACCACCTTACTGACCTTGTCTTGTTTTTATCTACAGATATGGAATGCATCTTTCTAATGAATTAATTAAACTTTAGAATAATATCATACTTTAAAGATTTTTTTGAAGTCCAGAAGATAATATTTTAGCATACACTTTGAAAATAATGAGACCTAAGCGTCTGCTGAAGTACTTTATTGAATCCAGTGAATGTATTTTATATACAAAGGCTCGCAAAATGAAGTTAAAACTTTCTTTCCACTCACATTCTGTAACAGTCATGCTATTTTTATACATGTTTCTGCAAGAAAACACTGTTGCGGGAGTATTTTTAGAAGTAGGATATAAAAAGAATGTGATCATAGCTATGAGGCTTTTTAAAAATGTATAAATATACTTGGGATATTTTACAGTATTTCACCTCTATAATTCACTGAACAGTATTAGCTCAGTGGAAAGACTCTCTATTTCTTAGGTAAATAAGTACACTTTTACTCCTGGAATACAGAAGAACTTTTGTTCCATACAGAGCAATACAAACTGTTACTGGCATTTCCTCTTTATTTTTTTAAATAAAGCATCATCTCCTTTTCTTCTTGACAAGAGAAAACACGACAATAAATATTTCAGATTAAAAATTAATACCATGTTTGACAAATGTTTTGAGCTCAAATTGAGTAAGATAATTTCTGTGATACTGTGCTATTCATGTTTACGGGAATTTTTTATTTGTGTGGTCTTTTATGGCTATGGGAAATACGAAACAATGTCATATAAAAAGAAGAAGAGGAATCTTCTGAGAATATTTAACCAAAACCACATTATACTTTCCTGCAAAAGAGAACAGTGAAGCAATGCATCTTGCATAGATCTGCTCTTTGTAACATATTAGTAACAAAATATATTCTGATCTTTCATATTTATATATGTAGCCACAAATAATAAATTCTCCAGTATGGTTCACACAGATGAATTCTCAGAAAATAAACTTACCAAGCAGCCTGAGGAAAAGGAAAATCAGATTCCTCTTACATCAAAAGGTTATAATGAGAAAAACAATCTGTACAATGAAAACAACCTTGCAATACCTTTGACTCACATACAAATCTTATAGTGATTCTTGGGTTAGAAATAAAATAATTTTCTCTGTCTCTTCATTTTTACATGTGAGTAGACAAGGGAAGTCAGAAGTACTGTAGAAAATCTTCTATCTCACGTTATCAGACTGAAGAAATAAGAACAGCTTTCAGTGATTGTGTCTGTAGTCATTAGTCTTGCCTTGACTTCATGACATATAGATGACAAGAAAGTTACTTGCAAGAATGTCTGAGAAGTTGATCCCTTGTGTCATGGGCCTGTATTTTTGCCGCCTCCTCCGTGTGCACTAAAAGGTGCTCAGTTAGGAGAAAGATTTTTGAGATGTCTGTGCACATATGAAAATCCAATCAGGGTACAAATACAGTATGTGCCTGTGTGTATAGCTACATTTGCACATGTGTTAGCCCATGTGTTTATTACTGACAGCTAAAGTAGAAAGCTTTCCCTGTTTCAAACAACATTTGTTTAAGGTCTTTCTTTATCCTTTGTTTTCTTTCCTGTAGTTAACATTCACTATTTCCAAGTCTTTAACGATAACTTCTGTCCAGAATAAACTCCTCATGTCTTACAGTTGGCACTAGGCCTCGTGTAAAAGTTGGCGTTGATTTCCTATAAGTAATGTTTTCAATTGTTCTAAATCTCAAGTCTGAAGGGGACAACTCAAGGAAAACACTATATGGTCAAATACAGTACTTGAGCATATGCCATCATAAGCAATATCCTAGTGGATGTCAGTTCATTTAGAATTTTGAGAGACTTAGCTAAAATTAAGAACTTTAGCTCATAAATGTTAGACACCATACTCATTTCCAAAGCCACTGTCATTAAAGTCTCTGTAAGTGGAGAGAGCTACAGCTACAGCTGAGCACATACTGTACTCACAGAATACAATAGAAGAATGATGGTGACACTTACATGCTTGAGGCTTTTCTGGGCCAACAGCAATGGTTTCCTGGAAGCTGGAGAACTAAATAGTTTATTTATCTTTTTTATTTTGTTTTTTTTCCATCAATTTCACATCTATTCTACAGCTAATAGCAAAAACCCTGGAAATTTCAGAATGTTAATGAAACACAATTCAGTTAAATGTTTCACTTTTTTTTCTCATATCCTGTTTAATTTAATACTTAGACTTTAAGAAAATTAACAAGGACTATTTCAGATATTTCATTTTATATTAAGAATGATTCCCATGTGGATAGCCTTTACCATCACATTACTCAGAGGTTCTTAATAATCTAGAGTTACTGCTTGCTTTGAAACTCCATCCATCCCCTGCAAGCTTGGCTTGGCTTGGCTTGCACTGCAATTAAGTGCATTTCAGGCATCATGACACTACTTTCAGATTGAATTATTACATCAATCATTATACAGTGAGAAGAGTTACTTGTGCAAATTCAGGATGCAGAGGTATTAATGACATTAATACGATGAGTGCAGAACACAGCTGCATTAATTAGGAAGAAGAACAGAAATATTGGATGAATTTGTATCAAATTCAGAGACCTCAAAATTAGATAAAAATGGGCAAAACTGGAAGTTAAACATGCCAGTATTTCTAAAAATACAACAGACTCTAAGAGGTCCTCCTCTGACAGGGAGCTGGACTAGATGATCTTTCAAGGTCCCTTCCAGTCATTGATTGACCCATGGTTACTGATTTTGTTTTAAAAATTATTTTAAATAAAGTATATATTAGAAAAGGAATTCAAATTGCAAAATAAGAGAATGTTTTACTTTAGATGGTAAAAGTTGTATGACTCTCACCTCCACCAACAAAATAAAAAAATTAGCCTTCTTTTGACCCAAACAGATTTTTGGGTTTGTTTTTTCATTTCAGGCAGAGAAGTATGGAGAAAAGAAACAGTTTTTCACGTAGTTCTACATGGAAAACTCCCCACTGTTGTCCATAAGTCTTTCAAAAGCATAGTTTTTACCCACCTTTGTAAAAAAATGTGGGCTTCTCAGCTCAAAGGCATTGCATAATTGCAAAGCATTAATGTATTTGTTGTTACCCTCAGGACATAAAACATAAGAAATTTTTGTGGCCTATGATTTCATTCTATACAGTGATCTGCCTGAACTATTTCTGATGTTGTTTACAGCTGTAGGAACTGGAGCATAGTTGTCTTTTTAATAGAAGAAAACAGTTAAAGCTTTTGTTTTCAGGAGACTTTCTCAGTTTGAGACAGACATTTTCCTTTTACAATGTCTAGAGGCTTATGAATTGGAGCCTCTGAACAATCAGCTCAAATTATGTTTCATAAAAGTTCAACAATTTTGCCCCTACAGTAAAAATACTTTGATGATATGTTTTAAAGTGCTGGTGATTACATTCCACCCCTGTTGTGAGGGCTTGAACCAGCCATTCAATACAGTTATAGCTAGTTTACTAATCTGGTGGTGGAGGCTGATGAGCAAGAGATGTCAATGACAGGAGTTTATCCAGCAGTGGAATACTCAATGTGGATTACATTATTCTGCCAAGAAAGAAGAGAAGAAATCTGCATGGTACATTGCAAGCAGTCTTTCAGTAAAGACATACACTTATGATCTAAATCCCAAAGATTACTTTTGCTTTGTCCCATAAGTAAACAGACTGTGTACATAAAACTCAAGTTTAAAAGTTTGTCTCCACATTTTAGGTGAAGAAACAAGATTAATTGGTTTCCTCAGAATCTAAAATCGTTTTCACGTAAGTCTTTGGTTATAATTATTGGTTAAAAAAATAATTTAAAAAAGAAAAAAAATCCCTGGTTGTAGAATTTATTATTATATATTTTCAAAAGTTATAGTGACTGTCCTGTCCAGGAAAGGGCTGATGAGGAACACTAAATGTATGAGGTAGGGTTAGTCTCCACACTGAAGAATAACTCCTAGTCACACAAGAACTGTTTTACATGCATATTGTCAACCAGTGGTTGTTTTTAAACTCAAGGAAACTGATCTGAAGGAATACATGGTCCTCTAGTCCAGCCTGCTAAGGTTTCCCTTCCTTTTCTTGAAACCCTTTTTTCTCATAAGTAAACACATACGTGGATATCCATTTTCTGTGACTCATAGGTTCCTCTAATCCAAGGAATTGCCATACTGAGGAATTCCATTTCTGAAGAATTATCTGATAGGGTACCTACCTTTACCTGTTTCAGTTTTCCTTAATGAGTCACTTAATTTCTTCTCTGTCTGGTAGGGCCAGAGAGAGTGAAAATTTCCTTTCTTTTTGGGGTATTTTTCCCCTTGTCATATGTATTAAAAAAAAAAAAAAGAGTTGCTTTGCTCTGTATGAATACTTTTTTTCCCAAACACACTCTGCTGCCAGGTCACAGTACTAGTCTCCAAACACCATGATGTTATTTCATGTTTAGATAAAGGATCTGTCAGATGCAGTCATACAGTAGTATTTCAAAGAATTTTGTATGACCAATTTAATTCAGACATGAGACAGGGACATGTAAATTTTAGGCAAGAGTGTAAATACATGGCACCCTTTGGAATTACCAGTCATAACATCTACTTTCTTTTTGCCTACCTAACAAAACTGCTCTGCATTAACAACAAACACTGGTTTATGTGTACTGAGACTCCAGAAGGAAAGAGTTCCAGAACCACCTAGAGACACACACTCCTTCTATAACTGCTTAGGAAGTTAACTTAAGTAGGACTTATTCTTATCACTGACCTTGAGTTTGTTTTCACCTTCACCTTTCAGCAAGGATCATCTCAAAAACAATTCTGTTATTATTTGATGAGATGCATGAAGATCCAATATTCTACACGAAAGACTGAGCTCATCTTGGACTTAGCAGTCACTGGTGGTTTTACAACAAGTCTTAAGTATCTGCATAAGTAGGACTGTCGACAATCAAACAGCTGAAACAAGCACCTGCATTGTTTTTTTCCCTAAAAATATTTATATAATTGTTTTTTAAACTGGTGGTGTGGTTTTGCCTGGGCCAGGTTTTTTGGCAATGGAGGGAGCTACAGAGATGGCTTCTTTAAGCAAAGAGCGGCCAGAAGCTTCCCCTGTAGATGAATAGGGCTGGAGCCAGCCAATTCTAAGATGGATCTCAGAGCTGACCCAGGCCTGGCCAATTAGTGATGGAGGTAATGCCTCTGTGAATAACGTATTTGAGAAGGAGAAGAAACCGCCTGTTATATTTCTCTCTTTCATGTCCAATTTAGAAGGGGGAGTGATACTATGACTTGATGGACACCTGGCTAAACCACCACAACTGATTATTGTTCTGCAAATCTGGGAAAGCTTTGTTTCTAAACTGTGACAGATAAATATATCGTTAAAGAGAAATCTTTAAGTGGGAATATCTGCGTACATAATTGATTATTGGTTTTTCACAAATGTTTTGCAATGTTTGCTTTAAAAAAAAAAGATTAGCCCAAAGAAGTATTTTAATAGTAATTGTGAAAAGTGTTACAAAAGGAATTAAAAGTCAAAGAAAAACATTAATATATAAACAGTTTGTAAAAGTTTTCTAATTTTCATCTGTCTTCACTGTCTTATGAACTGTGTATTCCAAACAGTGCCTATATTTGTTCAACTACTTCATCAATGTTAGGTATTTTTGTCTGACAATGATTTAAGCAAATTGGTTTATTTCTTTCCACTGAGCTCAATTTAACGAATCATACTTCCTAATGAGTTAATTCACTGTCAACAAACATTCTTAACATTAACACAAATTTTGAAGCTGCTTTGAATATCATGACTCTGTAGCCTGTGTTCAAAAAACTTACCTATAACAGGATCAGCTACTGAATTCATAGCAGTGCAACATTCCCTCACAGGAACCACTGTCACCTTAGCTGAATTTAATTTGCCAGCAAGGTTCAGAATAGCTCTACTGTATACAACAAAACAAAAGATGTGATCCCAAAGATATGGAACAAAAAACATGACTTCAAAGATCAAACAAAACATATGAGCCTAAAAGTCCCACAAACCCACAGAGTCACTCATGTCAGGAGATGGAAACTCAAATGTAGCTTTCAGTATTTCCTTTCTTCCAGGAGGCTAATGAATGAGCTGAGCTTCTTAGCTGATTCTGAAGTAAAGATACACCTACAAACATTTGTCTTAAATCAGGGGAGTTGAATATATTAATAACATAAGGGTAACATAGAACTAAGCAGATCTTGGTACATTGGTTTTGAAATACCCATACTGGGGAAATGCATAGCAATGAAAAGCAACTGTATAGAAAGAAGAAAGGCTCTTCATTATAGATTGTGTGCTATTTGTCAGAAAATATGAACTACACAATTTTCAAGTGTGAATAGATCTATCTGCTTTTGCAAGAGCTCATTGATCATGAAATTAGTGGCTTATAGAGAGTTTCCACAGTAAACACAACCTGAATGAGCTTTGATGCTAATTTGCTTTTCTTCCTTGTATCAAATAGAAATAAACACTAGTGTGAAACAGCCTTCTTTCTCAGGTCTCCCTTCTGTATACCACTGAATTCTGAAGCAAGGCAGAAAATGAAGTGGCTCAACACATTCTAGAGTGCAAGTGTTTACTATATTTTTTGCATGAGATGGGTTCTTATAGCTATTGCTCAGCCTGTCTTTCACTCTTTTTTTCTGTTATACCTTGGCCTAATAGGCAGGAATGTTTGTAAACCATTGCTGGAAAAAAAAAAAAACCTAATACAGTACAGTATAAAAGCTTTGCTGTTAAAATGATGGCACTCTACTTCCTGGCCAAACAGCAGCTGTATCATAAAGACTGCATGATGATTTTCAGTCTGCCTCGAGAATGAAGACTATGACATAATAAGAAGCGAGAGAAACTGGAATTTTCATTATAGCTTGCAACATTCTTTCCAAGTCCTAACTTAGCTACTTGAAATGTTTGCAAATTGCACTCCCTTTAAATGCCACTATTTAAATCAAGAACATTTCTTAAATTACCAACTTCCACAGTAAATTAATAGCACACAACTAAAACAAGTAAGTTCATTTTTTTTTAACTTACAAAGAGATGTGAGCTTGGGTTAAGGTTTGCCACTTGAAAAGCTAACAAGAATACCAGCAATATTCAAACAATAAAGCACAGGAAAGGATAGAATTTCTCAAAAAAAGCTTTTTCTTGTGCTGTTATCCTGGCTAAGTACTACAGATGGCAATGCTTTCAAGAAAACTTCTGTCTTGTCTGATAACCACCACATTAATGTTAGTAGAGTAAATGTTGTACGTATTAGCCATCTACTTTGTATTTAAAAGAAGCCTTTTTGAACTGAATTCAGCCTAATATCTATCAAGAGGTTTTAGTTGTGGGGAGATTGTGCTGTGCATATATATGGATGAATCCATCCAGTAAATATATGAATTAAATAAAATTGACATTTAATTTATAAAATCTCATTTGTTTACAAATGTAATGGGTTCGGGGGGAGGGTGTTGCACGAAGAAAGAGTGTTCTTTTATCTATCTACAGGCACTAAGGCTATCAGTGTGGTAAAAACTGTGCTGTGTTGGTCTCTATCAGCTGAAGCCATGAATTTTTTTCAGCTTTAAAAAATATACATCCTTTTATTCAATAGACATTCAGCCTGGCAAAACAATAGGGCTTTTTGTGTTTGGACAATTAAGATTATTGCAACTCAGTAATATTGTACACCCGAGGAGTGACTTTTCTAAATTGTGTTTGTGTTATGGATTTATTAAATATTTCTGAGACTTCTGTAGTCTAATTAAAATTAAAAAATTGCACTTCCTATGTTTTGTCTTGTCTGGACCTCTAAAATTCCTTACTCTTTTTGTATCATATAGAACTTAGTTTATCTTGGAAGTTGAAGTAATTGTGAATAAATGTTTCTAATTGCTGGCTATCATTGTTGAAGTGCTTCATATCATAGAAAGAGGTTACAGATATGAGCAGTGAAAAGGGAGGGTTTTCTTCTTGTTCATTTCTATGCAGCTACTTTCAGTGGTTCTTAAAATATGCATGATTCCCACACAAAATGCAAACCGTAAGAGGGGCCATTTTGTGATTACTTAATCACGTAAATTAGACAAACACTTCACTTGTATTAATTCTTCAAGCAAGACGCCATTATAATTTAAACAGCAGCTTTCATTTTTTTAGGATTTTAATCCTCCTTGTAGATTACCATTTGAAAACTAACATTTTCAAAGGCCAATTAAATCTACATTATTACTGCACTTCACAGCAAAAATAAAGATAATACCACAGCGAACGTAAAATTGCTTCTTAAGATCCCAAAATATCCCTTAAAAAGCAAAAACTTAGTGCCTAAACAAGTCTTCTCAAAAACACTTCTGCCTTCTGGCAAAAAAAATTTACATTTGCAGCCGTAACGAAAGAACTGCATACTTTATACACCAGGTAGCAGGTAACTTCTTGAATACTTTCTTCTTTTAATGTCATTTAAAGTCACACATAATTTTATGCAAAAATCTTAAAATTTTTCAGTCCAAAAATAAAATCATGCTCCAGGTTTTCCAAAAGGAAATGCTATCCCTTTTTTGTTAAAAAAAAAAAAAAAAAAAAAAAGAGAGAGAGAGAGAGAATAGCCTTGGAATTCAAGATTTGTAATAGCTGCTTCTCTCTTTAGATTCCTATTCATACAACTTGAACTAAGACATTTACAACTCAAAAATATCAAGACCTAAACCAGATCTCACAGAAACCACATTTCACAGGTCAATATTTGTCAAGTAACTTTAATATAGAATAGTTTTCTTCAAAAATATATAAGCTTTACTTAAGCATTAGGTTCTGTTCTCATTAGGTTAAGCAGTTATGTTATGTTGATTTATCAGCCAACATCAGACAAAGAAATGCTGACACTAATTTTCTCTCTAGTTGTCTTTTACTTCGTACCTCCAGTAACCTATTACAAATTTGCAATGAAATAAACTGGTGATGAAATTTGGCACATGGCATTGTGTGATGACTGATCACAACTCAACAGGAACAATTCACAGGCATAGCTCCTGGAAACGGTTATCAAAGCTCATACTGTGGAAGTTGTGGAGTACACAACATCCTTAATGCTGCACAGTCATTAGCAATGCAATGCGAAATACTGCAAATCACTGATATGCTTCTCTTCTCTCTGGACTCCTCTTTTCTGCCTATGGCTTGGCCTTCCTCTCTGCAGTGCTCCCAGTCCTGACTCCAATCCTGCCCACACATGTCTTCGTACCTACTTCTGCCACATACCCAACTGAAAAGCTGAAGAAACAACACATGCAAATAGATTTACTGCTGACTTTCTCAATAGCTCTTTTACCCCAAAGTCTTGGAGGCTTTGATATTCTGTATCAGAATTTTGTTCAGTCAAAAATATATTATTCCCATTTACCTTTAAGTTGATTCACGGGGATAACATCACAGATGTGAAATATCCTTTTAAGAAAAAGCAATTTTCCATTGCATTAATTTTGAATGCTCTCAGTCATTCAAGAGGTCAAGATACATAAGGAATGGTATTAGCTAACCTTAAGAATAGGTAAGATGGCAGGAAATTTATCTCTGTGATATAATTTCAGAGAGTACTTAAATTGTTATGATAATATACTTTTTTATTACACCACCCCTTTATGCTAGTATGCCTTGACTTTTACAGCATGAATAATTCAGAGTCTCTGGCATGTATGAAGTGATCATGATCTTTGTATCATATATTAATCTCCACAGCATGTCACATGCTGTTGTTGAACGCTATATAGACTCATAAAAAGCAGATGTTGCTAGACAATTTTGGAAGTTTGACTCACAAATTTTGATTTTTTTATGAAAACTAATGACAGTTTGAAATAGATAATTTTGAGAAACCAATGTACTACAAGACAGCATACTAACCTCAAAAGCTTTCTTTCCTTATTGTATCTTTCTCACATCTGTTCTTACTCCTTTCTTTCTCTTATTTTTTAAAATTTTATTTGCAAACCATATTTTCTTTGCATTCAAAATTCTTTTTCAGTCTGCTCCAATTTTCATCATTCTTTGCTCCTTCCTGTTCACCATATTGTTCTTACTTCAGTTGGTTAAGAGATAACACCACTTCTCCCTTGAGCATCATCTCTGCTATATCAAGATTGAGACATTTTCAAAGATAGTAATTATCTTAACTGGTAGTTCTTGAGGTGCGCCTCATGTATCTTACTTGGTTGTCTAGAGACTTCCCACACTTTTGACCATACATTTGAAAAATATAAATAAATATTAAATAATTGAATAATTACTTACTTAGCTGTAGTCAGTCTTAAAATCCAGTGAAGTTTTCTTTGTCACTTGGGGTCAGCTAGTCAAATAGAAGAAACTGTTTGGTTTTTTTTTTTTTTTCCAGCGAAGTGTTTGAACCACTAGTTTTTACCCTCCTACTCTCCAAGCTACTTCATCTCAAAAGTGAGTGTTCAGAGCAGTGAGCCCATAGTAGCAAATACAGGATATTCATCTGCAGAAGTATATCTATTCAATAAGGAAGGCTTCAACTACTTAGACATCCAGTGTTGCTCTGCCTCCTATCAGTACTGTCAGTCTCAAGAAGTCATGCTTTTTCTCCATCACCCCGATATTTACTTCTGAACTAGGTTTTCCCAGCTAAAGGAATTAGCAAAGGAATAATGATAAAAACTTTATCCACAAAAAAATGGGAGGTTACAATTCAGGATAGTTTGAATTATGTTGCAGGCATATCACTTTCATATGCCAAAATACCTTCTGTTCAGGAAAAGGCAATGATCTCAGGCCCCTTATCAGTGCACTACCAACAGAAAGATTCTATGTGTTATGAAAGATATGTGCATCGTTCATCAATAAATGTTTCCTTTGGATAAGTAAGACTGAAAATTATATTTATATGAAAATTACATTTATATCTGTAGGTCTAATAACCTGATGAGTTATTTGTAGAGCACATAAACAAACACAGCATTAATTATGATGTTAGGAAACTGAGATTCATGTCAGAGTCCAAACTCAGTCACCTCATGTCTGAACAGGTTGCAAAGTCTTTCATTTTATACCTGAAAGGTATACAAAAAAAGATATGTTTCTACTTCATGTGAGAATTCAATGAATAATGAGTGTGGCCAGCAGGTCAAGGGAGGTTCTTCCCCCTCTTTACTCTGTCCTGGTGAGGACTCATCTGGAGTCCTGTGTCCAGTTCTGGGCTCCTCAGCTCAAGAGGGACAGAGAACTTCTGGAGAGAGTCCAGTGCAGGGCCACCAAGGTGATCAAGGGACTGGAACATCTTCCTTATGAGGAAAGGCTGTGGGAACTGGGGCTGTTTAGTCCAGAAAAGAGAAGACTGAGGGGAGATCTCATTAATATTTACAAATATCTAAAGGGTGGGTGTCAGGAGGTTGGGACATCCCTTTTTTCCATTGTAGCTAGCAACAGGACAAGGGGTAATGGGATGAAGCTGGAACACAAAAAGTTCCATTTAAAGATAAGAAAAAACTGTTTTACTGTGAGAGTGATGGAGCAGTGGAACAGGCTGCCGAGAGGGGTTGTGGAGTCTCCTTCCTTGTAAGTCTTCAAGACCAGCCTGGACATATTCCTATACGATCTAGGTGGACCTGCTTCTGTAGTGGGGTTGGACTAGATGATCTCTAAAGGTCCCTTCCAACCCTAACATTCTATGATTCTATGAAAGACATTAAGCTATATGATGTTCTCACATATCACAATACTTTGTAAATATCACAGCTCTCCATTGTATTTGGGAAAGCTTGTATGTGAGATACATATTTTTGGTAAAAATTACATTCAATTGTATTTTATTTTTCCTGAAGCATCTCTAATAATAGGTAAATACTCTTAATGTCAGTGGCATTTGACTACTATTAGGCTGCTTTTCCTCATAAACCAATATTTTTAAAAGGACTGGATTCCACACAATGTTTCATAAACATATGTTTTACTGAAGTATATATTTTACCATATACATAATTTCCTGTGACTACCTGAAAGTATATTCCTTCCTGACAATCACTCATTTTACTGTCTTCCTTACTGTTCTTTATTGGGTTACATTTTTTAATATTATAGTCATATATATTTATTATCTTTTTCATATTTTGCATTTTTGATGCAACATTAGTACTCTCTAAGCTCAGAATTATTAATTATACTAATTATAAGACATACCATTAGATATTACAATAAACGTAAAATATAGTTCCAGGGAGCAAATGGTGCTCACAGAGGTGTAAAAACATCATTATAGATAGTCTCTCTTCTCAATAGCTTTAATGTAACTGATAAGAAAAACATGAAGAAAGGAAATAAGTATGACATATGAGTAGTCCTGCCAACACACTATTAATTTCATCTTGGTTTCTGTGTATATATGCATTGTTTTGTAAGAATTGAGAATTCTTTCAGAGAAAATAAGCTAAGTAGAAAGAAATGTGAATGAAGACAAGTGAACAGAGAAGACAAAGAGAGAAGTGAGAGATGTGAGGAGCGTGGTAGAACAAATTACCATCACTCCATGGCCAGTCAAAATTACGCTAAGACCAGCCAAGAACAGTTCTCAGTGACCTGATACATTTTCACACAGGTGTACTATTTCATTTGTTGTAGGAAATCCTTCATTAAGTCAAGCAAAATCATTTATGTACATATGCACTTCCCTTCTTGGTTTGATAGATCACACAAATACACACCCCATACAAGCCTGTGACAGAATATACTTAAACAGCAGCAACCTGGGAGCAGGGATGTTAAAGTCTTCTCTATCACAAACAACCTGTTGTTAAGCAATGCTAAGGGGATATAGCGGAGTTCTGGGACCTGATGTAGCATCTAAAGTGATCTGTGCTTTGCTGTGTTCATGGGCAAGGAATCGGTGTTTCTGTTTCATCTCACTTTTGGCTTAGGATTGGACTCTTAGACTTCTGACTTAATGATTCTAGCTGTTCAGGTAACATAGAAAGATATTACCCTTGGTAGCAATCTGGATAAGTATGGGATAATCTGAGAGATTTGTTCTAGTCCCATTCCCCATCTCAGCACAGTTGGTTTATTGGCAGTGTGCCATTACACGGCCTTCACCAATCCCAGATAAGACAGTGACTTAAAGACAGATGCTTTTCTCCTTTTCAACCCTGCTTTGGCTGGGCCCAAGCAGCTGCCTTTCTGACTTTAATACTACTTAAGAGACATCTGTTTTCTAAGGCTTATCTGGTTCAGTAACAGTTTTGTTGGGTTTTTTATTGACAGCAAGTAAAGCTCTTTGGGACACATTGCATGAATGCTAGTGTGAAATAGCAATTTGCAACTGCTGTTTACCTATGTGCAGACATCAATATCTGTTATGCTTTTTTCTCTTAATTCACAAAATATGTATTTAGAAAGTAATCTTTTACTACCTATTCCTCATAAAAAATCAATGTCCCTATTGAATATCAGTCTCCTTAATTCAGACTTAAAATCTTTGGCTTTGTAGGCTTTTTTCCTTCCGCTCAAATAGATAAAATGCTCAAGTTGCTATATTAGGAGGATGTAACCTGGATAGAAACAGCTTCTTTGGATGGTTTAACTATCCTTTTCTGTAAAAAGCAAATCAAATACCATATGTTCAATGGAAAGCTGGATTTAAATTCTAAAGCAATGACCCTAAGCGATTCAATAGAAAATTTGCAGCTATCTCCAACCTTCTTTAAAGCCTAGTGACACCCTAATAATTCATTGGAGATTCAGATAAGAATATTGTTATATTTTGAAGAGATAAATAATCTATTAATTATGTGGGGTTTTTTTCTTTTTAAGACTACTATAACTTAACTTCTCGGCTATTGTATTTATTTAAATCTGGACCACACGAGTGTAGAAAAAATAAAACTTTTAGGAAGGATGGGATAAGAAGAGGTAACAGTAAAGGCCACTTGAGGATAGCTTTGGAAAATATATGATAGCTTACTCAAATCCATGCCTCTGTGCCTCTCTAGGACCCCGATCCTCGTGGCAGGCTAGTTCATGTCACTCTGTGCCCATAACAGTGTTTGACTCCTAAAAATATGATAAGAAATTTAATTTCTTGGCCACATTCCTCTGTAAAGATATTTGACATCACAAATCAGAGTAAGTGCTCCTAGTACTTGGAAAGCAGCTCCTGAGGCCACCTTTTCCAGGCTGTAGCTGTCTCCAGGACTAACATTAGTTAAGAGTTTTCTCTCACAGCTACAGTGATTCACACCTGTTGTTAATAAAAGACAGACTTTACAGTCAGAGTTTATTACTAATTTTCTCTCTGTTTCTCCTAACCTAGCCTATTTTCATTCAGCTGTGATAGCATTTATATTCTCCTGTTTCTTCCACAGCAGATTTGTAACTATTAAAGAACAAAGGCCACAAATATAAATGTGGGTCTGTTATCCTGATGTTAAATCATTAAGTGTCTGTGTTGATAAATAATTCCACTGATAAGAGTAAATATCCAAGTTACTTTGCTTAGTCTTTCTGGAGTGATATTCCTCTCACCTAACTTCAGACATTTAAAAAATAGCTCTCTAGATTCACTCTTTATGAACTACACTTTGGAGGCACTAGTCCCTCTCCAGTGACTAAAAATTGATACCGAGTTTGACTACATTCTTATTCAAGAGTTATTCAATAAGTCTATTTGAGATTAATGTCCCTACTAATATCTAGTACTAGATTCTACTATAACTATTAGATCACAAATATAGAATATATATATGTATATATATGTGTGTCTTAACCACTTGATGGTTAGATTCCTTATGGTTGATTTGAAAAAAAAAAATAGTCTCTACTATAAGATAGCATAAAGACTTCCTTGATTAAGTCAGCTTTCTTCAAGGAATTTCCTTGTTATAAAAAGCATTTGAGCAGCATGATAGGATGTCCTCAGAACAGCTGCTTCCTCTAGTTAACACAGGGAGGTTTATAAGAGAGAAGAAAATATCTCAAGATGGATCAAAAAAACTGCAAAAAATATATTCCCCCCATATAGGTTTAGGTTATTTGCTTGACAAATTTTATGTTTGTTTTTTTGAACAGACGTGTCTTGTTGAAGATGGCTGCAATTTTCTGAGCTCTATGATTGGTACAATAGCTGTGTATAATTACATAGCAGAAACAAAGTAAGGTTTCAGTTGATTTAATTTATTTGTGTCTCTCTTAGTCGTATTTCATCCATGTAGTTTTATCACCTTCCTGTCTCTGCTGCTGTTATCACTCCAGTCCTGAACCTTCCACTGTCTAGCCATAAACACTGTAACCTTTTTATTTTTGACACTTTGCTGATCCTATCCTAAAAGCCTTTTATCCTTCACTGGATATAATCTGACCACTGAACCTTTGTATATCTGTACCTTTACTCCATTCTATCCTTTTACAATAATATTAAACCTCTTATGTTTCCCTCTTCACTTATTTCTACACAGTTCTTTTTTTCTGTGGACTGAAAGAAACCTCAAGACAGATAATAATCAGTAATCATATGTACCATTTCCAGTGTTTGCTTTAGATGTGATATTTATCTTATAACTAATATATTTACATTTATTCTTTGGGTTTTATTCACAAGTTTTTCTATCATTTCATGGAGATAGCTGGCTTCATGACAGAATAGTACCTTGTCTTGTCACTATACTGTCACAGATAATTCAATATCAAGACCTTCCAGGAAGGAGCTTTTAGAGATGGCTGGATCTGATGTCATGTCACAGATGACTTCATTTAACCTAATAGAATTATGTTGCTAGATAACGAGTTCAAAATGATACAGCCTCCTCCAGTCATGCTGTGTGCACACTATCACAAAACCCTTCTTCTCACTTACAAACCTCAGAATGCCATGGAGAAAAAAAAATAAGCATAGATAGTAAACTATGTACAGTTACTATGATCAGGAAAGAATGGGGAAATAGCTGCCCATTTGTCCCATACAAAAAATCCATCGAGCATAAAGTAACAAAAAGGTAGTATTTCTTGGTTTTTTATCATTTAAGGAAAATGACATTTTGTTTGTACAGTTCTAACCTTAGAAAAAGGGGTGATTTTTTTTTAAAAAGGACTCATCATTTCAGATAAATCTTCAACACACCTTCAGAAAACACAAGGCATTTTCTATGCATTTATTACAGTGGTTCTTGGTGAAATTTTCCCTCAGGAGAAAAATTTTGTTTTTTGGAGGGAACTCAGTTTAAACGGTATTTACATAAAGCAAATATAACTTTCAGACTTATTTAGCAGGAATTGTCCAACCATCCTGATGTAACATAATTTTTGAAAAGTACTAAAAAAACTAATTCTAGGGTTGTCTCATTGGAAAGATTCTGAATCAGAATATCATACACTTGATGTTTTTAATCAATGAAGCATCCTTCCCTCTGGTTTTAGGGAATTCTTTCAATCTGTCTTCTTTTCCCTACTCTCATTCATTTGGTTCCATGAGTCTTTCAAGTGTATTAGCTACAACTTACTATTACTCTTCAAAGCACTATACATTTTTTTTCTCGGTTCCCTGTGTTCATTCTTGTATAGTCTGTAAAATGAAAGTGGAAAAGAATCTCTCTAAGGCAAAGTGGCATCTTACAAAGAGCAGCCTTACAATGACAGGGCCAGGACAACAACGTTATTCAAAATTTTCAGTTAACTATCAAATGAGATAATTGCCAGATGTGATAAGATGAATAATCTCAAAATATGAATATTGAAAAGTAAGTAAAAATTATCTTAAAAGAACATACGGTGTCTAATGGATAAAATAAAGGCCAACTAGGTCCATGTGGCACTTGATAAGCACCTTACAAACATGGATGTGTTGCTTCCAGCTTCAAGTAAGAGGACAATATAGATAAACTGCATAAATAAATTGAGTAATAGGTTGTCATGTACAGTATAAATTCAGATTCCTATTCCTAAAACATAGAAAGTGGTTATTTTGAGGACACTTGGTCAGTAACTCATGTAAATGTAACTGGATGAAATAGATACGAACAAAGTATGTTACACGCATATGAACAAGCATATCACACACTGGCAGACCATGGATTGGACAAGCATACTCTTTGTTGGGTCGAAAACTGAATGACCAAACTTAGAGAGTGGTGGTGAATGGAGATAAATCTAGTTGGCAGCCGGTCACTAGTGGTGTTCCCCAGGGCTCAGTTCTGGTGCCTGTTCTGTTTAATACCATTATAAATGAGCTGGATGAGGGGATCAAGAGCATGCTCAGTAGATTTGCTGATGACATGAAGCTGTGCAGGTATGTAGATCTGCTTGAGGTCAGGGAGGCTCTTCAGAGGGACCTGGACAACCTGGATCGATGGATCAAGGCCAATTATATGATATTTAACAAGGCCAAGTTCTTGGTAATGCTACAGGCTTCGGGACGAGTAGCTGGAAGACTGTCCAGAGTAAAAGGACCTGGGAATGTTTAATCAACAACCAGCTGAACATGAGCCAGCAGTGTGTCCAGGTGGCCAAGAACCAGTAGGACCAGGGAGGTGGTTGTCACCCTGTACTCAGCACTGGTCATGCTTCATCTTGAGTGCTGTGTTCAGTTTTGGGACTGTCATTGAAAGAAACACATTGAGGTTCTGGAGCATGTCCAGAGATGGACAACAAAGCTGGTGAAGGATCTGGAGCACAAGACCCTTCTGAAGGTGCTAGGGTTGTTTAGTCTGGAGAAAAGAAGGCTGAGGGGAGATATGATCACTCTGCAACTACCTGAAAGGTTATAGTGGGATGGGAGACAATCTCTTCTCTCAAGTGACAAACAATAGGAAATGGGTTCAAATTGTGCCAGGGGAGGTTTAGATTGGAGATTAAGAAGACCCTTTTCACTAGGAGGGTTGTTAGACAGTGGAAGAGACTGGCCAGGGAGGTGATAGAGTCCTCATCCCTGGAGATATTTAAAACACATGTAGATGAGCTGCTGAGGGTCATGGTTTAATGATGGGCTTGGCAGTGGCTGTCATGGTTTAGTGGTGGTTGGACATTTCCAATCAAAAGTTCTTTTCCAATCAAAATGATTCTATGATTCTATGATTTGCATGAAGTCTCAATACCATAATATTGTCTTTAAGATGTGAAGGTGTCTCAGGGCAGTCAAATATTTGCACATTTTATACCAACTACCAATACATTTTAGGGCACACAGTTAAACACTCAATTATTTGATCATTGTAATTATTGTACATTCCATATTTCTGAAACATGTCAGATTCCGAATTGGAGTGGAGAAATTTATCTTGAGGCGTAGTCTAACAAAACAATGAAAAATAGCCTAGGAACAATGCCCTTTTTGTACTGCCTAGAATTTCTTCCTGCGTATACAAAAGCATAATAAATTTTTAATCACATTTAAAAGAAAAAGCTTCCTTATACCTACATACCCTAAAGTCCAAAGAGAAAATTTTACATGTAAAGTGACTTTATACACAACCAAATCCATTTCTCTTCTTCTACAACAGAAACCAACACAATGTCTTTCTGTGCAGTAATCTCCCTGAAAAAAAAATTGGCAAGGATTCAAAAGCAGCAAAGGACTAAGGCATATGGACTGCAATGTAGTTTGGAAGTCAAGTCCAAGCAGCACTCAGAAAAATCCTTCCTGCTCTGCTGTCCAAGCTATCAAGCTGACTCACATTTTAAAACTAAATTCCAGAGATGCCTACAATTGACATCGCTGAGTAGCTCACAATGCTTGGCTCACACCTTGCTTGTACAGCTAGATTAGGATCCAAAATTATGTAATTTCCTACATATGTTCTCCAAGGAACTTTACTTTAGAGACATCCTCAGAGCATACCTTATACACATTCAGCTTTCACCTCAAACGCAACTGCAGGTAATTACAATCTTTTCAGACATGACCTCTCCTCATCATGAAGAGATGTGAAATTCTAACATAGCCACTTCCTTAGCCAGCTTCAAAGGTTGAGGGTATTTCCTTTTTTTTTTTTCTTTTTTCCTATGTGTGTGCCTAGTGCAGTTTCTGGAGCAGCCTTCCTAGATGAGCAGGTTTTAGAAATTTTCCAGTCTTAAACAGTGAGTCTTTACTGCCTCCAGATCATTCATTCTCCTACTCTAGTGTCCAGACTACTAGCTTGCAGTGTCATGTTCTGTCTCAGACCCATAATGTCCAGAAATTTTTTGAATAAATTGTGTGGGCTTGAAATCTTTGAGGAAATAGAAAATATTATACAATATTTCTATATTCTTAGACTGAATTCTCTGACCCTAAAACTGAAGTTTGTAATACAACTGTGTTTCTTTAAGACTCAGGCATTTGTCTTCACAAGAGGCATCAGGTAGCTTGACTCACAGACAGGATTAATAACTCAGTCACCCACCCAGTTGTTTAACACTCAGAAGCTACATGCATAGCATGCTATTCTAAATGTCAGTCTTACTTAACTCATGAATTGCCTGGAAACTTAGGTTTCTAATAGAGAATTCTTGCCCGAGAAGAAGGCCATAAAGGTAATAGCAACAAGAAGTGCCTTTATTTGAACTGATGTTTTGATATTCATGACTTCAATGTTGTATTCTTTGCAAAATAAGTTGCAATTCACTTTCTTTGTTAATATTAATTTAGCTTTATTTTCTTTGTAACTTTTCAATTTTCTTGCTGCTGTTTTGAGAAAGTTACATGCCTGACTTCCTGCATCAGTAGAAAATTGCACAAGCCATCCACAATATACACAAGTATTTTCAGAGTTTTTATTATCTTACCAAAGAATTTCTTTTTTAAAAGAGGTTGTATATTGTCCCAGCAGTCACTCTGGAAAGACAAAAGCTGTCTTACCTGTAGATGTCAACTGGAAACTAGTACATACATTGTCCATTTCAATACAATTTATGTGACTTGTGGAAGCGGCGTGCTACATTAATAGTTCTGCAAATACAATTCTCCAAAACTGGAAAAAATGCCCACATTAGTATAAACTATAAATAGTATGTATCTAATACAGCCAGCAACTGAAATGGATGCAGTGGTAACAAGTTCATTAGCTCCAGATCCTTCAAACCTATGTTATGTTATCACCACAAAGGAGATGCCACAATCAAGAGCATGCAAAACCTATTCCCTCCAGACAGAAGGACAAGGACCCTAGTCTTGCTGTGAATCATCTTTTCCTCTCTGTTCTGGACTTTAACTTCATATATTTCCATGTCCATTTTATATTTTTCATCATAACAATGATTATTTTGCTATTAGTCATATTTTTTATCACTTCCAAAGCAGAATAAAGGATTTTTCCTATGCAAAAAAAGAGCTACTTTAGGCCCATTTCTTATTAGGCCTGTCACAGTAATCCAAATACTACCTAATCAGATATTTTTCACTACTTCTGTTTCCTGTCGTTCAAGTTACTGAGATATATTTTGCTATAAGTGAAACCATGAAACCTTATAGACTTAGTGATACTACAACCACAGCAGTAGGAGAACAGCGCCTCTATAATTACTCATGCAATGTTTGTTTTCTCTATGGCTTAAAGCATATTCTGTTACTATTGTCAGCCTTTCCCACCCGTGAGAATTAGATTGTATTCCATTTTCCACATCATTCTGTATGGAATAAGTGTTACAAGTTTCCCAATATTTTTTAATTGTAGTGTTTCTGCAGCCTTCAGTCTCCCATTTCTGAACGAACCAGGCAACCAATCAGAATGTATGTTCAAAAAAAATGTACTTCAGTTTAGAGAAGGTGAGAGAGGACTTGAAGAAGAAAGGAATCAAAGTTGCTTTTACGTAGGAGACTTGAGTAACATTTGTTCCACAGGGCTGTAGCTGAGGTGGAAGGGAGTCTATATCAAAGTCAAGTTTTATGTCAGTACACTAAAAACTTATGAAAAACGTGATTATGCCTCAGTATATAATGTATATTTGTTCCATTCCCAATTCTTCTAAGAATTTGTATCTCAGAAACTTTTCTGTGAGCTTTATGGGAACATTTTGTAGGAATTAAAGGCCTTCATGTTTCACAGTTCTGAAAACCACCACCCAGATCCACTTGAAATTCTTCACTACATGGGAAGATCCCTGCCACAGTCTTGATCACTCTGAGTGATTCCAGGTTCTGCAGGGACCTATGGTCCCCTGCCTCCAACCTCAATTCTCAGGCTCAGCAAGGGATAATCTACTGCGAGCTACATAGTTGGTTTTTTTCTGCTAAGAATGTATTTGATTTCAACCCCTTTCTCTTAAACTGAAGCCAATCCATTCTTCAATATGTTCTCATGTGAATGAGTCACATTAATGATTCCCAGTTGTCCCTGGTCTGGGATCCACATGAAACACTTAGTAAAAAAAAAAGCACCAGTAGCAAAACTTGGCTTAATTTATATCCTAACATACAATGAAGGAACAATATAATTGAATGAATCACAAGAAAAAATCACAAAATTATTGTACTGTGTAACTATAACATTATTTCTACTTTTATTATTGCCTGAATTGCTGAGTAAAAATATGTTGAATGCATTAGATTATGTTCTTGAGGTGACTACAAGTAAAAATCTTTCTCTTGTTATTTAGAGTGTGGGTTCTTATTGCTCACTTCACACCAATGTGAAATAAGCACAACAGAAACGAAATGTAAATTAAAAATAAATCATTTTGCTTTGTTTTTCGTCGTTAGCATTTCACTTACTACTAAAGGAGGGTTTTTTTCTCTTCTGTGAGTTTGATTCCCTTTCAGTTTCTTTTCACAGTCTCTTTCTAAATTTTGAAAGAACCAGTCAAGATATCCTCACAATAAGTAATATTTCTGAATTTGTTTCTATGTACATGATATACTCCAGAAATAGAAGACATATGGAGAGCCAAGTTCTTCTGGCTTTGCTATGTGCCATTCCAGAAGCATATTGCTACCATCTTTGGTTGCTTTGTTCAAATATGTTTTAAAGGATTCAATTATCTTTTCATTGCTCAACAGGTATAACAGGATTCAAATTTCTTTCTAGAATTAAAAGGTGGTCTCCTATAGTACTCCTTGCCATGAACGATAAGTGCTCAGTGGAATAAAAGCTTTAGAAAGAATGATTCTTAATTAACATTACCATTTCAGGAACATAATACTATCACACCATCTCCGATTAGATTTTTAGCAAATTGAAACCGATAAAGTAAACAGACTGTATGGCAATGATTAGCAAAGCACTGAGTAGAATTTAGTCAGAGTATAATATCTGTGAATCATTGAAGGTGAAACCTCAAAGACATTTAACTAGAAAAAGATTATGTCAAAGGTAAGTATGAATAACATCTCTTCAGGGTATTTTGAGCAAGTGTGGAAACAAATAATAGTACTCGTATATGGAAACAGTTACTGAAAGCAGATTAATCAAATGCTGTCACTAACATTTTTTTCTTTAAATACTCTAAATATAAATGCAATTTAGTAAAAATAAATGTTATACTTTTATTAAAAAGTCTTTTCCTTTGGAAAGTACAACTAAGTTCTGCTAGTAATAGAATATTGCAAGCTATTGCACCATTAATCCCTGTATAACCATTTAAAGATTATTGTCATAATTGGTTTAATAATGTTTTATCATATTGTCTTAGTGATTTAAAATAGTTCCATTTTTCTAGACAGTCCAATGTACCACTCACATAAAGAGAAATGCAATTCATATAAAGAGTACAAGATTGAACCTTGGCAAAAAAAATCCCTCACATTCACTAAATAGTGCATAAAATAGTAATTGTATTTATACCAGCATACTCATCTCTAAATTGTGCTTAGCAGCAGTATTCCTGAGCAAACTTCAAGTGGTCTATTTCCAGTCCTCCTCTACAGGTACTTACAGGCATCCTTCTCAGTGATGAGGTCAGACTGAGCCCCATTTTGTGCAATCTGGAAACTTCTATGTTCAAGGAAGTATTAGGGTTTCTAACCAGATGTTTCTGTAAAATAGTAATCAGAAAGTAGGAAGAGAAAATCCATTGGGCAACAGTTCTGCTCATTCATGACGTGAAGGACAATGCTTCTAAAATGACTTTTTGTTTTCTCCTAGGCATACTTAGACAAGCTGCTCGTGCTGAGCAGTCTGGCAGAGTTCAATGGAAAAACAATGAATACATACATTTTTTAAGCTTCTGTCTCTAATTTACTTCTTGGTTGTTCTCATGTAATATGCTATCTGCAGAAAAGTTTGACATCATTTCTTTCCTGCTTTGTTTATTTAAAATTCTTCCTGAACTGTAAAAACATGATGTATGGAAAGAAGGAGAAAGGATTTCTTTCTTATTCCATTACTCTCATAGCTCATGCACCACTATCTTGAAAACAGATACAGTGTAAGCAGGTTTTTGGTTCCTTTAAAACTGAACATCATTTGGCCTCAGATAGAAGATGCAAAGGTGATTAAACTGAGGCCTCCACATCCTCATCCTCAGCCATTTCAAGTTTTGGAAGTGATTTTTATTCTGCTGCTCTTGGATAGAATTTCTCAAGGTCTGTTTTAAGTAGGGAAGCTTTGTGGTTTTTTTTCTGAGAGAAAAAAAATACAATAAGAAAATAAAACATTATTAGTGTCCTGGAAACATTATTATTCCTATTATTCTTTGTAAAGTTATTGTAAAGTCTTTGGGACACACTTTATAGAGAAAAAAAACAACAAAAAAAAAACCCAACAAAACACTGATAATGCACAGGTCAAATGCCTGAGGACTGCAGGAAGGTCAATGTCACTCTAGTCTTCAAAAAGGAGGACCCAGGAAACCACAGGCCAGTCAGCCTCCCCTCCATCCCTGGAAAGGTGATGGAACATCTCATCCTGGATGCCATATCTAAACCAGTGAAGGAAAAGATGCTTGTAGGGGAAAGCAACATGGATTCACCAAGGGGAAAACCTGTTTCACCAACCTGATAGCCTTCTATGATGGCACAACTGGCTGGATACATGGGGGGAGAGCAGTAGACGTCATCTTCCTTGACTTCATCAGGGCCTCTGACACTGTCTCCCATAACATCCTCATCAGAAAGCTCAGGCAGTGTGGGTTGAATGAGTGCATGTTGAGAACTGTCTGAATAACAAGCCCAGAGGGTGGTGATCAATGGCATCAAGTCAAGTTGAGGCCAGTGGGGTTCTACAGGGGTCAGTTCCGGGCCCAGTCTTATTCAACATCTTCAACAATGACCTGGAGGAAGGGACAAAGTTTACTCTCAGAAATTTCACTGATGAAATGAAACTGGGAGGACTGGATGATTCACCAGAAGGCTGTGCTGCCATTCAGCAGGATCTTGACTGGCTTGAGAGTTGGGGAAAGAAGATCCTCATGAGTTTCAACAAGGACAAGTGTTCCTCGGGAGGAACAACTTCATGCACCAGTACAAACTGGGGATTGACGTGCTGCAGAGCAGCTCTAAGGAGATAGACCTGGGAGTCCTGGTTGATAATAAACTAATCATGCACCAGCAATGTGCCCTTGTGGCCAAGAAGGCCAATGGCATCCTGGGATGCATCAAGAAGAGTGTGGCCAGTAGGTCGAGGGAGGTTGTCCTCCCCCTTTACTCTGGTGAAGCCTCATCTGGAGTCATGTGTTCAGTTCTGGGCTCTCCAGTTCAAGAGGGACAGGGAACTTCCAGACAGAGTCCAGCAGAGAACCACCAAGAGGATCAGGGGACCGGAATGTCTCTCTTACGAGGAAAGGCTGTGATATCTGGAGCTCTTTACCCTGGAGAAGATTGAGGGAGGATCTTACCAACACTTATAAACCTGAAGGGTGGATGTCAAGAGGATGAGGCCAGACTTTTTTCCGTAGTGCTCAGTGTCAGGACAAGGGATAATGGCAACAAGCTGGAACACAGGAAGTTCCAGTTAAACATGAAGAAGTCTTTTTTCTATGAAGTTGACAGAGAACTGGCACACGCTGCCCAGGGAGGTGTGGAGTCTCTGGAGGTTTTCCAAACCTGCTTGGACATACTCCTGATATAGGTGGACCTGCTTTAGCAGAGGGTTGGACTAGATGATCTCTAGAGTTCCCTTCCAACCCTACCATCCTAAGATTCTATGGTTCTATGATAATTTCTTACAAATAGATTGGGGTTAAGAAATACGTGAATTCACAACTAATAATAACGATGGTACTGTAGAAAACACTGGGCAAGTGATAAACAAATTAAACTCTTACTAGACCAATTTTTTTACCTCAATAAACAGTAATTTCTGTGTTCAAAGCATTTTAAGCACAAACACGAGAGAGAGGAATTGTGGAACAAGAACTGCAGGCTGTTTTACAGCCCAACGCTCTTCCTGGACTTCATACTGGAAGTCAGTGTAAAACTGCTATTAACTTCAAGGAAAGCCATAAATACTTGCCTGCTAAAGACTGAAGTACAGTGTGTTTGTTTAACCAGCTCAATGACTCTCCCAAATTCCTAGTAGCACCGGATGAGACAATATCTGTACATCTTAAGATGAAGACCTGATTTTCCACTGCCTTCCACTTGCATATTCATAAAAACTTGAGAGTGTCTGTTTAGCCAACCACTTCAACCAAGCTGTTGCCTTCTTAATGTTCTCAGCCTGCTAAGGCAACTGGATATCTGCCAAGGTGGCTTGGATCACCTCAACTCTGAAGTTCACAGATCAACAGATTCGGCAGGAATATTGGTGAACTTGTTAGGCTCATTTGTTAAATTTCTTTTGAACAGATGTCTATTAATTAGCAGCTTATAATAGTAAATTAACATTGTTTATGTTAATGTGGTTTTCAAGTGACGGATCTAGAGTGTTTTCAGGAATATTGCAGTGAGAATGATGGAAATAAAATTGTTAATTTATAAACTCCCTTCAGGGAGCTGTATCTTTAGTGGAAACTTAGAGCAGGAAACTGAGTTCCAGTTTTGCTCAGTACCAAAAAAGTTTCTTTTTATTTCCAAAATAAAGCAAAAAATAAATTAAATGCTTGCAGACCTGTTCAATTATGCCACCTCTATTCTATTTTAAAAAATGATTTGTATTTGGAATTTATTTTGAACAGTAATGTCACATGATATTTAATAGGTACCAGCATTTCCAGTGTAAAAACTCATTTGGCAACGTACAGTCATAAGTCCTGGTTATTTTTTCTGGATTCTGCCTCTTTTGATTACCTGGCACACCAACATAAAGATTTTAGTCTGAATGAGTACACTCATACCAGGCATAGTCTTGCTGATATCACCTAGCCATACCCCAAACTACACTTCAATTAGTTTAACTTACAAGGACGAAGTGCAAACTTTATTAAAGGTTACCTTTTATGAACTGTTCTATGCAGAATTGACTACTGATTGCTATTTGGAACAGATAGCCATTATTTCACCTGCTGAAAGGCCTGCTGGAGTTTGGTAAGGTGTTGTGACCTACCCTGTCAAAATTCTTTTTTCATGGCTATTTTCCAGCCCAGTCACAATAGCTGTAATTTCCCAGTGGAAAAGATTTTTCAGGCTTTGAGGAAGTAGTATACCAAGCTTGGGAGTGGATAAATATTATTTATCAAGTAAATCAGAGCCTGTGGTCACAGTACTTTCCTCAAGTAAAGAGGAACACATTTTCTGAGTGTAAGAAATAGAATTTACATTTTAAGTACATGGTATTCACCTGTTTCACATTTGTTCTTCTAAATCCCTTAATGGTGCATCTAATGAATATGAACATGAACATGATTTCATTGAAGAACAGAAATTTTAATTTTGGCTTTAACAAGAAGGTACTTGGATATATAGACAAGTTTCCATGGAAATTCAAGTGCTTAATATCAGTTAAGATCTAAGCTAGGCTCTTTATTGAACTCAGACTTACTGTAAGCTATGGGTATAGGAAGGGTAAGTTGTCATGATTCATGGGATACATAATAGCATGTTAATTTGTAGAAACAAGATCAATGTATGACCTTTATGATCCTCATACCTCAGACCTTGCATCTAACCAGGATCAGTCTTATTTCAGGCACAACCACCATCCCCAATGCCCTGCTGCTTGTAAGCCACCTAAACTAGCTGAGAAGGTGCAGCTTGTCTGTGCCATACTTACTATGCTCCAGTCTGTGTAGCATTCATTCACAATGATACTGGAGAGTTGTTTTCTCCTTTTCTCTGTATGTAAGCTATCTTTTTATTTTCTTAAGATTTTATTTTTCTCTTGATCCTTTTCAGGAGATCATCACCACTTTCTAGTTCTTACACTGCATTTTCAGTTGTTGATCATAATGTGTATTTTTTTAAACTGGTATTTGCTTGTTCATACACGTTTTTTAAATCAAAAACTGTCAATATCTGTAAACACTTTGTGTGCAAGGGTACCTGAACTCCAAGATAAATCTTCTACATGTCCCAAGTTATACAATCCACAGAATAAAAGCTATTCCCCAAATTAAAAAGTTCTTCTACAGTTTCTCTCCCCGAACATAAACCCCTATACACAATTATCTAATGTCGTTTTCTCCCCTTTCAAACTTGTGTATATTTGTGACCTGATCTAGGTGAACCTGCTTCTGCAGGGGGGTTGGACTAGATGATCTCTAAAGGTCTCTTCCAACCCCTACCATTCTATGATTCTATGATTCTATGATTCTATGATTCTATGATTCTATGATATGCACGGCAGACAAACTTAAGAAACTCATACAAACCATCACCAGATCAAATGCAAGGACTGAATCAAAACTGTCAAAGCTTAGTGGAGAAACCAGTCTTGACCATTGGATTTATTTTGCCTTTTCTTCCAATGGACTTGAACCATTTATACAGGCAGTATAGGGAGAGTAGGATTCTGTAGAAGGAGAAATGTTTTCAAATGTAACTAATACATTTACATTAAATGCTAGTTTCCTTTGCAAATAACCAACAGTTTCTGTGTAGGTCTTGGATTTCCCTGGATTAAGTTAGATGAAGTTTGCAGACTGTGTTTGTAGTAGCTCAAATCTGCAATAACCAATAAACCATAGGTACTTTACCTTAATGTGAGCCATGATTGATCTAAGTTGACCTGCTTCTGCAGGCAGGTTGGACTAGATTATTTCTAAAGGTCCCTTCCAACCCTACCATTCTATGATTCTATGATTCTATGACTATATAACCATACCTTTACATCCTGCAAGAACATATCAATAGAATCATACAATCATTTCAATTGGAAAAGATCTTTAAAATCATTGAGTCTAACCACTAACCTCACACTGTCAAGACCATCATTAATCAGTGTTTCTCAGCACCTCATCTACACATCTTTTAAATATCTCCAGGAATGATGACTCCACCACCTCCCTGGGCAGCCTATTCCAGTGTTTAACAACTCTCTCAGTGAAAAAGTACTTCCTAATATTCAATCTAAACCTTCTCTGTGCGACTAGAGGCAATTTCCTCTAGTCCTATCATTCATTACCAAGAAGAAGAGACTAACTCCCACTTCTTTCAGGTAGTTGTAGAAATTTATTGCCTCCACCAGACTAAATCCCAATTCTCTCAGCCACTCCTTATAAGACTTGTACTCTAGACGCTTCCTTGACCATCTCTAGACACACATATGCTCTATTTACAAATCTTGCTCCTTCAAATGTTTTTGGGGATACCCAAATGGTCCTTTTGTTTTAAAACTAGACACTTATATATTCATATGACTTTAAATCTGTTTTTTGGCTCAGAACAATAACAGTTTGCTTACAGAAATCTTAGAGAGTAATGTCTTTATAAAATGTAAGTTGTACTTATATCACTTAAAAAAGAAAAATAGTTGGCCCTAAATCTTACTGTTAGAGAGATAATTGTGGAGTGAAATATTCACACCTTTTCACTGATTTTTCAGCATGCTATTAAAATCTAGTTTCACAGAGCATAGGGGAGCTCGGTAGCAAAAGGACTGTCAAGCCTCAAGCAGCTTCTATATTGTTCTTATTGAAAGGGCCATGTAAAATGGAGATCACGATTTTGAGAGCTCCACAATGCAATATTAATTTTAAAAATGTACCATTTCTTATTCTCTAGGGAAAGTGATGCAATTATTTTAACACCATCACTATAAAGTAGAATAGGAAAAGGTGTCTCTAATAGTAATTGCTTCTTCTCTTTTCTACTTGGCACACAGTTTCTCAGGAAAGCTGTTTAATTCAGTGGAAGTCTATTAATGTAAGAGTACTGTAGAGAAAGATGAACACAGTTTCTTTCAAGTTCCATTTCAATTCCTCACTTTCATTCTTTCATATTCCACTACTGAAATTGCATAAACAATCACCCTGTTTTGACTAAATTATCCTGTCAAGTAAAGATGGGGTGCAATAAACAGTTTATATTCACTTATTCATTTACCTTTCCATATCAATGTGGAAAAAAAAGAGATCTTTGTTTCCTTCTAAACATTTTCCTCTCCATTATCCAAGAGTAAAATGACTTATATTAGTATATTTCCCACAACTGCTATTCTTTCAAGATTTATGGGTTTTGTCTTTGCTTTACCAATTCAAGAACTTTTCATCATCATCAAGGATCATTCTGGCTACTATATAGATAAACAGACTCAAATACACAATTAAATATCCTGTGAAGAGGCAAGAAGCAGGAAAAATGTTCTCATCAACTTAGCATAAAATAGACTATGATAAAGACTATGATTACAGAAAGCATATTGTAATAGAGGAGAAATGATCAAAAAAAGGCTATTTGGACTTCTTTAGGGCTTTTTTTTTCCCCACATTACCTTGATTTGTGTCATGATTTTAAGTCCTTTCTAGCAAAATCCTAGGCAAGCAAGCATGGCAATGCTTAGCTTTTACACATATTCTGCTTAATGGACAATTATATTTGTGTCCATGAACAGAGCTGCATTATCCACCGAAGAATGAGATTCATAGATATGAGTATGTCGATCTGGCAAGTCACTCACAACTGCTTGTAGAAAGTATTGAAGAAAAGGGCTGGGTAAAAACCTTTCACTTTCATGGATACAGTTAGATTTGGAGAAGCACGTATCTCTCAAATTCAATACCATTGTCAAAGTTGGAGCTCTGCAATCACCAGTGGTTCTAATATATTTTAAGTCAATCTCACAAACTACTGCTGCTTGCTGACATCTACAAATAAATATAACCAGTATTTTCTTATTAGAAAATAATTTGTTTTTAGTAAAGGAAAAAGTACTTTGAGGTTATGGAACTAACCAGAAACCTCTGTAATAGAAGCTTAAAGGTCACCGATATTTCAGCTAGAAGTTATTTCAGACAATAGAGATAAGGTGCATACGTAATTTTGCTAAAGAAATCTCCATTGTGGCATAATACACTGTGACATTGCCTGAATGCCTGCTGCCCTGAACTAGTGCTCATAGTCAGAGCTGGGTTTGTAGTGCAAAAAAAATAGAAGAACGTGTAAAAACAGATGTGGAACTACGAAGCCTCCCCACGGACTGCTTCAGAAGGAAGATGGACATAAAGAGCAGTCTGTGTGGTCATTAATGTACAAACTGATTCAGAAAGAAGATATAAAAAACAGTTACAGTAAGCACATAATTCATCACAAAAGTTGAGATGTATATAACTATCCCAGTGTAGCAAGTAATTAGTCTTTCTTGCATGATTAAAAATGGCTAGTGTTTGCAAATATGATTAAATCACTGCATAGCTGATCTAGAGCATGGAATGTTTGTCAGGAAAAGTAGTACATTTCTTAGACAAATCTGATATAGCTGTAGCAGGAGGACATAAGCTGGTAGAGTAACTTACAGCCTGAGCCCATGGCAGCTACAATTACAGTGTTATGATGTTGCTCATATAAATAAGATCTTCCTTTTATCTGAGAATCTCATTCGGTCTTTCAGCACAGAATGATCTGTAGCTCTTAATATTGTTCAAGGCAAATTCCAATGGTATCTCATCCTTACTGCTGCAATAGCAGTAGCATCTCTAAATGACAAGAACAGCTTCCTACCGTTGTTATGAGTCATCTTAAGGAAAATGTCTTCCTCTTTTTTTCTATAAGATTTCCAAAGGTTACAGATCTTTTTCTGAGGAATTTACAATTTGAACTGTTACATGGGGTTTTTTTCAGCAGTCCTATTCTCACTTTCACATTTGCAGTCCAAAAAAAGTCCTTTATGTCCAATGCTATTACCACTTCTGAGTTGTGTAGTGGTGCTTTGATTAGTTGTTGTTTCTCATACAGTGTTTCTTCTGCAATTTTGCATTCTATTCTTTTGTTTTCAATCTTCTTATAGTTTCTAACACTGAAGGATATTGGCTTTTATTAGTGAGAGACACTTAAAGTATACTCATGAATTGGATGGTTAGTGGAAAGTATGCTTTATGCCTTTGCTTTAACTGTTCATTTATTAACTGTGTACTGTCATTGGTTTCAATACAGTAAAGTTTTTCCTTAAAGAAATTGTGGTTTTTGCTTCATCTTCTCTTGCTGTGTTCTCCTCAGTCCCTATCACCTTCATCAACTTCTATTCACCTCAGCCTGTTTCAGTATATGGCCTCAAAAGTTCTTGTTATTTTCTGGGTTCCATAGGCCAACATTTCAGACTTACCTCTTCTTAATAGCATATATTGCTGAAAGCTGCTTCCCACACCACTCGGGACCCGGCGCGACCCCTTCCCACCGGCAGCCCCGCCTGTGCTCCCGAAGCCCCGCCCCCGACTAGCTCCCTGCCTATATGTACTGGGCATGATGTCAGTATGGTATCGAATACCTGTTGGCCAGCCCAGGTCAGCTGCCCATGTTGTGCCCCTTCCTACTTCCTCATCAAAGTTAACTCTATCCTAGCCAAAACCAGGACAACCACTCATCCCACTACACAATTCCCAAGTGTTATTATCAGAGAAACATGTGTTCCGATATATTTTTCTTGCTAAATTGTTTCACGACTTCTTTAAAATATGCATATAGTCAACACATATCTCAAATGCAGAGTTGGGTGGTCCCTACTGCTTTGTGGTTGAGGCAAGAGCAAAATATTATGTATGATTTCAACACCATTAAGTTTTTCATTGATAATCCAGAAGTGATGTGACTGAATCAGCATTATCTCCACTGTAAGAGGTTCCCGGTGTTAAATTTTCTGTTGCCTATCACCATGCACAAATCACAGACAGAGCAATTCCTATCCTGTCATCTCTTTTAACTGGAAATGCCTACAAAAGTCTACAGAGGCTTTGTATCAAGAATGACAGTAGCATCTGTCCCTCGAGGAATACTTGTCTTTGCTTTTCCTCAAGATTTCAATGATATATAATAAAAAATACAACAGAAATGATTAAGTGTGATAACATCTTTGACTCAGACTATCTTTATTTTCCAGTCTAATTGTACTACAGAATGTCACTCTCCTGCTACAGACTGCTTCAAAGCTTCTCCATCTGGGCATGTTCCTCCTGCACAGCATCAGATGACATTAGTCTCCAAATCAGTTGGTACTGTCATTCACATAGCAGGTTCCTGATTCAAACCTAAAACCATATCAATCTTCTCATTATTACAGTGACAGTTTGGAGGAGATTGCTGTTGCACATTACAGTAGTACACATGAATTAAAACATCAATAAAACACAGTTGTGTTTACAGTTCAGTAGTAACAGACGGGTGTTCCTAGGCAGATATTTCGTGACAAATGGCTGAACTATATTCTGCTTTACATAGCACAATTCAATACTATTTAAGTCAGAGCTAAACTTATCCAGCATTCCCCACAAGTATCTGAGTGGTTTGCAGCAAATACACAAAGTTAATTTTTACTTATTCCCATACAGTTCTGCTGAAGCTAATAGAGTTGCATAGGTCTAGCCAGAATTTGGCTTCAGTTTTCTAAGCACATCTGCTCATTCCTCAACAGCCATCTTTTTGTGGGTTATGTTAGTTAGAACAGAGACAGATACTGACACTTTCTCAAAGCTACTTATTCTTTGAGTGATCCCACTGATACAAGCACCTTGTTTTTACTAAAGAACAACTAGCCTACACATGGCAGCAACATGTTACAGGAAAATGGTCTGTTGCATTCCCTCATCAGTTCCTTTCTCTTAGCAATCAAACATCCTGCTAGGTACAGTGTCACCTGGCAGTAGTTAAATGCTATTGAATCCTGAGGGAAGGTAGGACACAGTTTACCTCTATGGTAGGATAAATCCTGTTTATATTGCTAGATGCCTTTAAGTTATATTCTGGCAAGACAAGCTTTGCCGTCTGCCAGAGATTTATAGGAAACCTGGCAGAAATGGACAAATAGAAGATATTCTTAATCAATATACCCCTTTATTTCTTCTCTCCCTCCATAGACTCATAGCCACTAAACCAGCACCATTCACCTGTGCTGACAACTGCTGGACTTCTGGCTCAGAAGGGGACACAGATGCCTTGAATCACTATGCATCTACCTCTTATATTTTTTATAACCTAAGGGCTCCATGCCTATGCACCTGGTTTGAGATAATACATTTCCATTCAGCAGCTGGTGACTTTGAATCCAGTTGAGAAAACAGCTCATTTGAATTCTCCACAGCTTGCTTGCTTCTGCATCTAATTCATTAGCTGATCACTTCTAATTAGAGTAGTTGCAATGGAAGAGTTGTTTTGTTCTGTGCAGTTAACAATTAATTCCTTCCAGTTAGGACACAGGACCTTTCCTAGTGGGGTGATCTGCAAGAGAATAGTGAAAAATTTAGCTATGTTTACACAGCAGAAGGAAAAGATTAACACAAAAACCATTTTTTTTTTAAAATCCATTTTTCTGCCACAGAAGATTTCACAGCAGTCAAAAGATTTTAGTTTTATGTTATTTTCCTGGTATTGTTAGCACTTTGCATTCATAGCATTTATTTTCCAAAATACACAGTTTTCTGTAATCAGAATATACTTCTTTTTTCTAGTCTTCTTCTATAATTATAGTCAATTTTATCTTTAGATTCTTGGTCTTTAGACCTCCAAGACCTCTCAGAGGTTTTTTTGCCTTACAATAAAATGCTATGGTTTTGGCCTAGCTGAGAACAAAGAACCACAAGCTCATTCACTCCTCGATCTCATTGTGGGGACAAAGTACCAAAGGCCTTTGGAACTCCCTAAGGACAGGAAGAACTCACTCGTCGTGAATGCTCCCAGACAAAACAGACAGGACTACTTGACTAGAAGAAGAAATCAAAAGTTAATTTAACCTGCCACCAACCACAAACATAAGAAAGATAAAACAACAGAATGGTAACATGATGAGGAGCATAACCAGCCCTTTCAGACCATCTTAATCCCACCCCTCTTCCCAGGCTCAGGCACCCGATCCCAGTGTCTTTGCCTCTTGTCCTGAGCAGTGCAGGAGGGCAAGGAAAGGGGGTTTCAGTCAGTCCTTTACGTATGACTCCTGCTGCTTGTCTTACCTCAGGGCAGATAGATTCCCTGCCGGTCCTCTCTGATCCAGCACAAGGTCCCTCAGAGGCTGGGCAGCTCTGCACAGGCCACTCTGAACTGCACTCACCTGGAGGACTGCAGCTCCTCTCCACCTCTAGTGTGGGTGTCTGCAGCCCACAGGCTCTCCAGCGTTGCCTGCACCCTGACCACCTCCTCACACAGTCTTCTGCCCATCAGGTGCAATCACTTCCCCTGGTATGGGGTCTTCATCATGCTGGCTTGCTCCTTCTGGCATGGGGTCCTCACTAGGCTCACTCACTCTGCCTGCACAGAGTCTTCCTAGAGGTGCTGGTGACTCAGTCCTACCATTGCCCTCCATAGGTCACAGGGACACAGTTGCTCTTTCACCACAGGCTGCAGGTGGATCTCCAGTCCAACATTCCTCCTTCCTTTCTCCTTCTCTCACTGGGGGTCTATGTGATCACCTCCTCTTCCATTGCAGATTTCCCCTCTTAAACAGTAATGCCAGAGGTGTCAGACTGGGTGGGTCCAACTCAGAACTGAGGGATGATTCGAGGACTCTTTACAGGGGTCACCACTGCAATGCCCCACCTCTGTCACTAAGAAAAAAGTGGCTCCACACAAATCTATCACAAAAATTAGAGGAAAAAAGATACTGTTGTATTTCCGAAGAAAAACTGTAGGTAAAAAGCAAACACATAGTGTCTAGCACATTATCATCATTTTCTGAGAGCTCTGTGTTTTTTGTATGGGGACTGTTGCTTTTGTCATGAGTGAAGACCAATAGTACACAAGAAAGAATGTAGCTGGTTGAAAAATTACTGTTTGCAGGCATAAAAAGAAATGTACACACAAACAGAAGGCAAGAAGCAGAACTGGTTTTGGTTAAAAATCAAATAAAATAAGAGTAGTAGGTATTTGAGTTCCATTAAATAATAATAATAATTACGTTTAAAACACCTCTGTGGGATACTGGCTTTGAAGTGTGCAGAAATATAATGACTGATAAGTGTTTGCAAGTGTTCAATTTATAATGGCTAGAAGAGATAGCTCAGCTGAGTTTGAAACTAATTAAGGACTTATTATCTCTCTGTGTACACTAAAATTGTATAAAATTTTGATGTAACTTTTTCACTGGTTATATCCTTGAGCATAAGAAGTGAATGTCACTGTGCCTCAATAATTTAGGTATCATTATAAAATTAACTGAAGTGCTTACTTGCATAATTGTAACTCGGCTGTGTGGTTTTCAGTTGCATGTTGCCTTGTAACTGATTTGTAATACAGTCCAGATGAGACATGATTTCTCAGTTCTTTGCTCTACTTCGATTAGCTTTGAAACAAAATTAGACTTATAAGAAACAGTAGAATGCCATTTGGCAGCTTAATCAAATTTACTTAAAGTATCAGAGGTAATATTCATCTAGCAGATATATTATGTGGATTCAAATGAATGTAACATCACAACTTCCAGCTTGTACCTCATACCTTTCTGTTAGCCTGGCTCAGCTTTCTATTAAGAGATTTGATTTAAAGACAAAGATTTGAATTGAACTCAGGTACAGCATTTTCTCTAAATCAGCTGTGTTCTGGCTGCCTCTGAGCTGGAAGATTCTCTTTATCAGAGCTTGTTACCATAAGACTCCATTTGATTAAGTTTTATGTACTCCTCAAAGTTTAATCCGAGGTCCAACAATCTATCTGTTGTACCTCTTTCCATCCTTTGTTTTCTTCTTCAGGACACAGCAGGATGTAAATCTGAACTCCAAAATCCTCAGAGCTGTGCTGGAGTTAATGGAGCAAGATCGATTTGCATCAGTTGATGGCTTGGTCCTCTGTAAATTGAAAAGTTTGTGTTCTGTGTGTCTGTTTCATCTGGCATTGTGTTCTCACAGTCAGCTCAGAAGAGCCCAGGATCAGTGTCTCAAACATAAGCCAGTCCCCAAGAGAAGGACCACCTTCACCTCACTGCCAAATAGTGAATTTCATTCTCAGATGTTAGCAACAAACCTTCCCTGGCAAGGACAGATATGTAAAAAATAAATGAGTTTGTTGCTCCAGTCACAGAATGAATGAGAGTAGATCCAGCTATTTGTTCAAGCAGCTAGGACCTTCACCCATGAAAGCTACCTGATTCTGCAACCAGCGCACCAGCAATGATAGCAGCTGTCTCAAATGCAAGAGAAAGTGAGAGATGAGGCTTGAAAGTTTAAGGATCAGCATCAAAAACCTCCCAGAAAGAGGCCTGCCCACAACAGCAAGCAATCTATACTTGGGCAATGCTCTTGCACAGTGCTGGGGTTTCAGGATAAGATTGTCTTTTTTTATCAGTGCATTTCTCTCACTGTTACAGACTATGTATAAAGTCTTGAGAGAGGAGCAAACAGGTGATTACATTACGTGTAGGTGATTATACGGTGTACTCAAACTGATGTCTGTTCATGACAAGCTCGGCACAGTAGCGAGGCAGCGTATACTGCATATCACCTCTGCCTCTAATTTTCTTGAAAAGTATTCGTTATAAATTATCCTAGCTGACACATTCTTTTGGTTCATATTAGCTGATTTGTGAACCAATGAAGCAAGACACAGTGCTAGATCAATATCAGCATACTGCATGATGAGCGCGCTGTTTTGCAGGAAACTGCTACTTATATTGAAGTATGGACTTTTCATGCTTTTAAGTAACAGCCTTGAAATAAAAGCAACAAGAAAAAGAAAACTGCAGATTTTTAGGATATTTGTGTTTATATTTCATGTAATTCTACTTCTTTATAATTTATCAGTTCTGTTGCTTGATATGTCAGAAAATTGTGTGGTATTCTTTTACTTCTTACCTTTATTTCTACTTATTTTCTTTTCAATATTACCCTCTCCTTTCACTGAAATTCTTCCTTTGTTTCTGTATTTGATGGATGAGGACAAAAACTGCCACATGGTAATTCATGGAGGATGCTCTTGAAGCTGGTGAATCATATCTATATGTCACTTTTTTATTAAAAGTTTCAAGTGACTTTACCCTCCTGGAGCCTTGTTTAGAGGAATTAAAATATGAGTTCATTCTTCCTCTTCTTTCAAATTCCTTTAGAATTAGTTACACTTGTCCCTGCTATAAACTCGGGAAGAGGATTTCTGCTAAGGCTGGGAGTCCTAGGCAATTCTCCTAATCATTGCCTGGTTCAATTTTCCTTCTTTGAAATCAAATTAATTACTGGAAACACATTATTTCTTCCTGTCTTTCCTTCCTTTATCTTTTTAGAATTTTCCATTTAGAGTTCTTGATTGCTCAATAATGAAGCAATAAATTTCAGTTTTAGAAAATGTTGTTTCTTTGGGAGGAAAAGAAGTTGTTCTTCTCTTGAATTCAGAATAACCTGTGGGTGGCCCTGGATTCTCTCCAAGATCTACTGAAGATGAGATTAAACAGCCTGACCGCAGTGAAAGGATGAAAATGGGTGAGAGTAAAACATAAAAATTTGGATTTTCAGATATAATTGCATCAGAAAAACTAGAGCTAAACTTTGCCACCGATCTTCTCTTTTGCTTCAGCCGCCCAAGATAGTAGTATTTCTTCTCTGTTGTAAGTCCTTCATTATCATTGAATCATAGAACCTTGAAAATAATAAAGCATTTATCTTATAATTGAGTATTTTTGTAACTTTTTTCATACAAATATCCAGAATTATTTAACATTGTTTACTGCAATTTTTCTCCTAGTATGGAACAAAGTTGGCTTTGACTCTGCAAGCATTTGATGTCTCACATTTAGATACTATAAAATCAGTCAGATGTAATTTAAGTCAACAAAGCCAACAAAGAAAAACATCCAAATAAATACCTCTCACTTCAACCCATGTGAATTTTGATGTCTTTACAAACAGAATATTTTTAAAATTAAAAATGGAACATTTTCTCTACATGTAGGTGGTTATGCAAAAAGACCCTAAACATGTCTAAATATCACATCTTCTGCTAAAAAGTGAAAGACAAGAAAAAGTGAAATCTGGCATCATCAATGCCAATAGAAATGTTACTTTTAATGAAGCCACGATTGCTTCCAAGGATTAAAAAAACTGCATCTGTGTTTTCATTTTCACAGTTCCCAAAATATAATCCAGAGCCACACATTGCTATTGCTTCCCAAAATTTCAAACCACATATAATTGAGGTGTGGATGTTTGAACAGGCAACCTCATGATGTTCAGGTGCTACAACAAGGGGATCTGTTCTTTCAGCAGTTCCTACTCAGCATTTTGAAATATCTCTGAAGAAAATTCCGTATTATGGGACACTTTCTTCAGTATTTGTGATTTTAGGTCACCCAGATTGTGTCAGTCTTTCTACACTCATCACATCTTTCTACAGAGAAATTGATGAGGACTTTTGTATGGTTTGTATGGTCACTTAACTCCTTGTAAGCCTACAGACACCAAGCCATTCTTCAGAGCCTGCATGTCATTTTGAGAGAGGCCCTTAACATTTACTAACCTTCCTGTAGCAGCAAGCTGGCTGCCTGATCTGTCTCATCAAGAGATAAAATGACCACTGAAAGGCACATGGGGGAGAGAGAAGAAATGCTAAGACTTAAAATACAAGAGAAACTTTGTATAAAACACAACCCCAGAAGAAGCTGGAAATGTAAATTAGTTCACAGTCCTTTACAATGCAGCTAGTACAGGCATGATGAAAAGAATAAGCCTAAAACTGTAATTCCCACTGCTGAATATACTGCAATAACTCATTACCACTGGACTCCCAAATCCTGCAGAAATGATAGTCTCACAGGCAAACCTGAAGCCTTTGAGGAACGTTTAAAATGTCTGAATAAGACAAAATATGTTTAAAATCTCATATGGGAAGACCTCTCCTCACTGAACACCTTTAGAAGTCTTGGCATAAATTATTCCAAGAAATGTCAGCGGTTAGAGACCATAGAGGATTTTTCTTCAGTATTTTTATGAAATATTAAGTGTCAGTGGAACTATGTGATCTTGGTTGTTTAACTGACTTCAAGGGATTAACTTCTGTTTGGAGATACTCTCTGGGATTAGAGAAAAAGCAGTCAATGGACTAATGTGAAGTGCACTAACAGGTCTAGATTGGAAGGGTGAGCTCTCTGGTCTCAATGGTATTTGAATAGATTAAATAATGTATTTCTGTAGACAAATCAATCTTAGTTTGGCTTGTGGGCTTGTAGCCAATATGTCATGAAAGAACTTAATTACCTGAGCAGGCTGACTAGAGAAACATAAGACAATGGTATATGTAAGAGTTATAAAAAAAAGTTTCTTTCACCCTGTGGATGTTTGGACAGAAAAATAAAGAGGTAATCAATGTATGTATACGAATCTCTGTTTCTGTGGTTTAGGGGAGAAATGGTGCACCGCATAAAAAAGGCTCCTAGAGGACTTTGACTCATTTCCTAAAAGCTGACCACTTTCCTGACAGACAAAACCATACAGAATTATATGTTTATTATTTTGGCTACAACTATTTTCTGTGCTATTTAAAGTAAGGAGTAATTATGGTTAAAGTCTCCCAGAAAATCCAAGTGCCTTTTCTCAACTAACAGGAGCCTTGGAGAATGCACTGTAAATCCAGCACATCTAAAGCATTCATGAACTATTGCAGAGTCCAAGGATCATCAGTAGTCTTGGGAATCATGTGAGAAGTGAAATGTTACAGACAGGGAGCCTGTGTCCCAAGAGTTACTGACTGCTCAAGAGAGCCTCTATAACACATGGGTGTAATACTTAAAGACCTCATGAGCACCTAGCCAGTGCTGTGGCAGGACTAAAAATGCCTTTGTTGTTTTATTAACTGACTTTAACTATCTCTAACTGTTCCCATAGGGGCAATTGCCCCTATAAAGTGCATTTGTTCGTGTTTTCAAGTTGAATGTTAAAATACTAACAAAATCCAAAAGAAGCGTTCATTCCCAATATCTAATGCTTTAACCTGCTCTGATTTTGTAAGCACGCAGGAATCCCTCTGAGCACAATTTTCCTCAGTCACATATTGTAAAGAAATGGATTTAGCTGAAAGAAGTCACAGAGGACCTTCTTCACCAGTTGTGAATTCCAGATACATCCAGATACATTCATAAACATCCAAACTGCATTTGACTTCACGCTGAGATGGTGGACTTGTTCTGCTTTTTACTCAGAGTCATTGCTCTTGCTGACATGCATTACTAACCAACATGCTGGTGACAGAAGTCACTTTACTCCAGTCTCACATAACTCCACAATTAACTAAAAAAACCCATACTTAGAAGAAAGAATTCTGGATTTAGTAAAAATTTATCAGAAATCTGTTGGGTTTCGCCTATAAATTAACTCATAATATTTTTTTTTGTACACATAACTGTGGTCAAGTTTTACTACATGCAGGTCAGAAGCCAATTTGATAAATATAGAAATGGCACATTTTGTATTTTTCTATTGCAGCTATGCAAAAATGTTATCAGGCAATTATTTTTTTCATTAAGCAGGTCCTAAATATTTTTCCATTTTCCACTATCAAGATATTATATTCCTTAGCAAGAGAAAGTAATTTTTTATTGCTTATGCAAAAGCAAGCTCACCTGCTTATATTTAGCTTTTCTTTAATATTTTATTCTTCATAATAAAAAATCACTCTGGCCCTATTAGAGAAACATGGACCATCTATCAAGTGTTGCATGGCAGTAAACATACAGAAATTGAATCCAAAGGTGGTTAGTGAATGAATGAGGAATCTGATGCTTTACTGTATGCTTACCTTGTTCCTAAGGCTGTGAAAGTTGTATGTACATGCACACGCACACACATACACACATGTACATGTGCACATATATAAACTGTGGTACCCTTCATAGGTTACCCCATAATTTCCACTAATACTAAAGACAAACTCCAAATGCTTATTGGAAGCAAGGCGTGTACTTTTATGCACCTTAACATCCCAGAAAGGGATGTTAAGACATGAAAGAATCACGATGTACTACAAGACTTGCCACTTGTGTTAGCACCAGGACACAAACTAGATCCCTGAGCCCCCAGAGCACAACGTATCTGTCCCAAAAATGTGTCTTTCACTACTCTCTGGAGACATTATGGAAAGGATGGGTTGCTGGGAAGGTCAGGCCCATTCAGACCTCTCCTACAGGGACGACATCCAGTTTCAGTGAAAAGAAATAGTTTTCCAAAACACTTTCACTGTGTAACAAGCTAGTGGCAAACTACCAGAACTTTAATTTGGCTCTGACCTTTCTATATCACACTTCACAACTGGCTGGCCACTTCTTAAGAAAGGCTGCTAAGCATTTATGTAGCCAATACTAGCAGTAGTGTTATTGCTGATAAAATAACATTGCTAGAAAGATGATGAAAGCATAAATGAGGAAGAGAAAGGACCTCTTCCTCCAATCCAAGATGGAGGACTTTCTAAGCACACTGAATTTTAATTTTGTCCTTTGATAATATTTGGCTATCCTAGATAAAATAAATTGTAAATCAATTCAAAATGCAATGGGAAGCAAAAGCACCAAGCAAACAAAACACTCACAGAAAACTCTGCACTTGTACACTGTTAGCCATTACTCTTGATTATCTCCAAAGCTACATGCATTTTGCCCTGGCTCTGCAACATGACTAGACTCCGATGGCCAGAGTCTTCCATACCTGCAAAGTGTAGAGTGAATATAAAACAGTCATCAGCCACCCAATCATTACGTTTTTCCTCCTGCTTTTTCTGTTAGCACTGCAGCACAGATATTGATTTGATTAACAATGTAATAAAAAGTTATCATTAAAAAAGAAAGTGATTAAAAATGCCAGCACTCATATTTACTCATATACTTTCTGCATAGATCAGTGAACAATATCTTGACTTTTTTAAACATAATTACTTTTATAATGTAGTATCTCCTTTATTGAAATATTATACTACATCTTGTTTGTTCAGTGTTATTATGTATTTCAGCAGCTTTCTTTCTGTAAGTTATTCTTGCACAAATGTTCAGGTCTGTTCTGTATTTGCAAGCTAATTTACACAAGGGCCACAGAAAAGCTTCCATTTGTCCTGAATCTAATGCATTGGTCAGAGTACATATTTTAGGGTGGGTTTTAGCTATATTTCTTCCTAAATGCATACCTTAAAGTCATCGTGATTCCTAATTAGATGAAATATAACAAGACATAAAATTACTTTCTTTGTATCTGTTCATACATACAGATTTCCTCGTCATCAGAGATTCTGTTACTTGGCCTTTAAATGAGGATTTTTTTTTTAATTAGCAATGAAATGCTCTTTTTACTTTATTTTAATCACTTTTTAAATATACCACTGTGCCTTTAGTTTTCCATATTCTTGTCCTTTCCTTTGATTTTTGAGGTCTGTGTTTTTCTGTGGTTGTTTCTAAGATAAATATTCCCTGTGGAAAAGATTGTAAACATTGAAGCATGGTACAGAAAATGTCAAAAAGTAAAGGCACTTGTCTGTGTCTGAAATGATCTGTTGGGTTTCCTGTATAAATAAATAAATAAGAAGAGCATATGTTCCATTACCTTACTCAGTGTGAAATAGAGCAGATCCTAATGCACATTTTCACCTATTTTTTAAAAAAGAGATGATTCCTTAAAGGTTTTGTGTACTAGACATGAGGTCCTCCACATTATTCTCTTTTACTAATGGTTTTTAAACTTTCTTGAAACACCAAATTTAAATAGGAAACTTTCAATGAAGTTTGTGTATTTTGTTATGCTCACATTCACTTGTGTAAAATCACATTAAAAGCCGAAACAAGCATGAAAATCAATGGCATCCATGACTTCTGTGCCAATTGTAAGAGTATTCTAGCTCAAGCTAGAAGACATTTTCAGAAAAGGGATGCCATTTCTCTCTTTATTCCTTCAGTGTTCCTCACAGTGTGCTCTATTTAGGGAAGAGATTGATTTTCTAGTTTATTAGTTATTCCAATGTTAAAAAAACAACAGTGGCCCAGAACAAGCGTAGAATGTCAACCTTTTTAATTTAAAAAGCAAAAGAATTCTGTGGCATAAGCAAAAGGTTGCTTGTTTTGATATTTAAATATGGTTTTAAATTAAAAATTTATTTAATTGACAGAAAGCCTACTCCAAATTCTAAATGCATCATTTTTAAAATGGTAAATGTTTTAGTATGTAAAAAAAGATTATGCTTATGTCAAGTGTCTTAGGGTTGCCAAATATGTAATATACTTGGAATTTTGGGGGTTCAGTTTATGTGACCTAACATATTTAAACAAAGGTGCTGTTGCCTATTAAGATAATTCAGTCCCCTAGCTCCTTTCTTGGAGAATGAAATGGGTTGCAATATCACAACTCAGTCCATTTCTCCATGTCAAATCTTAGTAGAAAGTGTAAATGAAGGATGTATTTCAATAAAACTCCAAAGCACTAATAACTCTGAGGTACTTAATAGCTCACTCAGAACATTTCTGAACAGGAATCACAAAGCACAATTTTATTGCCACAATGACAAGGGCTTGACTATCACTGAGTCACTTCTATATTGGAAGATGAGAAGGGAGAAGAAGTTGAGAGAAGAAATTAGTGAAAAATCGTAGAAGAGCCCAGCTACTCACTGCAGCAGTTGATGTTGATGACTCCTAGAAGCAAAGATTTCTCCCATCTCCTAACTTCCCAAAGCAGGACACCATGCCACACTGTTGCCTGCCTCAGGAGCAGGATCAGCAGTCAGACAGACTTTCCAGGATGCTGCTGTCATTTTGTTACTTCCAGCCTCTCTCTTCACAGCAAACCATATCTTAAAGTTGGCTCAGCATTCACTTTTACTTTCTCTGCTTAGAGAATGTGAATATATCACTGAGGGTTAGGTAGACAGATATAAATCATTAATATCTTAAAATAAACCAGCTATTTTCTTCCAAATATAGGGCTCAGTCACCATACAAACTCAACACTTCTTATAATTTCATGACAAATGATGTTTGCCCGTGCAGTTTTTGTCTGCTAAAGCTGATGGCTCGATTGCCAGGATTTCACTTCTCCATTCCCTAGGAAATGTACTTGGCTCTACATTTCAACCTTCACTTCTCAGTATGCATTTATATTTGTTCCCACCTGTGAAGAAACTGGATTTCATTGCAAAGGGTGATGGCTTCCATAAAGCAGAAATACTTCTCAACTTGATTAATTACGTGTTCACACATAGGTCTTTTCCAGATGGCCTACAATCTGCAAGATCATGAGCAACTTTGTCTTGCAACGTTAAGTATACTATAGTTAAGCAGTCAGTCTTCTTTCTCTGGCAATATCAGACCCAGATGCCTACTTTCATGGCACATTTCCTTAATTGTTACACAGTGGTACCCGCTCACATTAATGATATATGTCAGGCACATGAAGCTTCAAGCTTCAGGGCATTTACCGCAGTAATTCTGAAATATTTTGTCTCGCTAGCCTCTTAGAATTAGATCATGACAATTGCATTTATGTGAAGAGCACATTCTCCGTCTTTACCATTTTATTACTAGCCATCCTCTCCATTTACTTCAGATCCAGATATTGCATTGACTCGGTCACACAGAACCACAAAATCACAGACTGTTAAGGATTGGAAGGGACCTCCCTGTGCCAGACCAGGACTACCTAGAGTAGGTCACACAGGAGCTCCTCCAGGTGGATTTTGAATGACTCTAGAGAAGGAGATTCCATAACCCATTTGGGCAGCCAGTTCCAGTGCTCCATCACCCTTACAGAGAAGAGGTTTTCATTATTTTTCTTTGGAACCTCCTGTGTTCCAGCTTGTACCCATTGCCCCTTGTCCTATCATTGGATGTCATTGAGAAGAGGCTGGCTTCATCCTCTTGACACCCACCCTTTACATATTTGTAAACATTAATTAGGCCACCCCTCAATCTCTCTTCAAGCTAAAGAACCCCAGATCCCTCAGTCTTTCATCATAAGGAAGATGCTCCACTCCCTTCTTCACCTTGGTGGCCCTTCACTGAAGTCTCTCTAGCAGCTCCCTGTCCTTCTTGAACGGAGATGCACAGAACTGGACATAATACTCCAGATGTGGTCTCACAAGGGCAGAGTAGAGGGGGAGGAGAACCTCTCTTGATCTACTGCCCACACTCCTGCTAATATACTGCAGGATGCCATTGGCCTTCTTGGCCATGAGGCACATTGATGGCTCATGGTCATCCTGCTGCCCACCAGGACCCCCAGATGGCTTTCCCCTGTACAACTCTCTAAGAGTTCATTCCCCAATCCCTACTGGTACATGGAGTTATTCTTTCCCAGATGCAAGACTCTGCACTTGCCCTTGTTGAATTTCATTAGATTTCTCCCTGTTCAAGTCTCCAGCTTATCCGGGTCTTGCACAGCCTTCTGGTGTGTCAGCCACTTCCGACAGTTTAGCATCATCAGCAAACTTGCTGACAGTGCCTTCTGTTCCATCATCAAGTTCATTAATGAAGATATTGAGCAGTACTAATCCCAGCATCAACCCCTGAGGGACTCCACTAGACACAGGCCTCCAACTAGACCTTACCCCATTGATGACCACTCTCTGTCTTTTCCCTTCAACCAGTTAACAATCCACCTCACTACCTGACCATCCAGACTACACTTTCTCAGTTTTGTTGCCAGGATGCTGTGGGAGACAATGTCAAATACTTCACTGAAATCCAGATAAACCACATCCACTGCACTACCACTATCTATCCACCTGGTTACATCTTCATAAAAGGCTATTAGGTTGGTCAAACCTGACTTCCCTTTGGTAAAATCATTTTCAGTGGTCCTAATGACCTTCTTGTCCTTTAAATGCCTGGATACAGCACCCAGGATAAGTTGTTCCATCACCTTTCCAGGGATGGAGGTGAGGCTGACCAGTTTGTAGTTACCCGATTCCTTCTTCTTGCCCTTTTTGAAGACTGGAGTGACATTTGCTTTGCTTCAGTTCTCAGGCACCGCTCCTGTTCTCCATGACTCACTGAAGATGATGGAGAGCTGTTTAGCAATGACTTCCACCAGCTCCCTCAGCACCTGTGGGTGCATCTCATCGGGGTCCATGGATTTATGTACATCCAGATCCTTAATGCAGTCCTTATCAACTAAACAAAACTCCTCCTTTAACCTGACTTCTTCTGGAGGCTGGGGCTCCTGAGGACAGTCTCCAGAAATACAGAGGCAAAGAAGGCATTCAGTAACTCTGCCCTCTCTGTATCTGCTGTCACCAGGGCACCTGCCCCATTCAACAGTGGGCTTACATTGCCTCTAGCATTAGTTTTATCTGCAATGTAAGTCCTTCTTGTTATCCTTGACGTCCCTTTCAAGGTGTAACTCCAACAAGGCTTTAGCCTTTCCTAGTTGCCTCCCTATATCCTCTGACAATTTCATCCCAAGTGGCCGTCCTTTCATTCCATTCATGATCTATAGACTCTCTTCTTCGACTTGTTTTGCCCATCAGTTCCCTATTTAACCATGCAGGTCTCCTGGCTCCCTTGCTTGATTTCTTACCCTCTGGGATGCTCTGATCCTGAACTTAGAAAAAGGGATCCTTCACTATAGACCAACTGTTTTGGGCCCCTTTATCCTCTAATACCCTTTCCCATGAGATGTCTCCTAGCAATTGCTTGAAAAGGCCAAAGCTGGCCCTGCTAAATTCCAGAGTCACAATCCTGCTTGATATTCTGTTCCTACTGCATAAGATCCTGAACTCCACCATCTCGTGGTCGCTGCAGCCAAGGCTGCCCTCAACCTTTACTGCTTCAACCAGTCACTGCTTGTTCATGAGTACAAGATCCAGCAGTGCTCCTCTCTAGTTGGCAAATCCACTATTTGCATCAAGAAGTTATCCTGATGCACTGAAGGAATCTCTTGGACTGTAAGTGGCTAGGTGTGTAGGCCTTCCAGCAGATGTCTGGGTAGTTGAAATCCTCCATGAGAACCAGGGCCTGTGATTTTGAGGCTGCTCCCAGCTGCCTGTAGAAGGCCTCATGAACCTCCCCAGCCTGATCAGGTGGCCTGTAATAGACATCCACAACAGTGTCACACATGCTAGCCTGCCCCTTAATTCTATCCCACAAACTCTCAAGTCACCTCTCATCCTTACCTGGACAGAATTCAGTACATTCCAGTTGCTCTCTCACATCAAGAACAACTCCACCACCTTGCCTTGTTGACCTGTCTTTCCTAAAACGGACATAGTAATCCATGACCACATTCCAGTCATGTGAGCTGTCCCATTGTGTCTCATTAATTGCCACCAGGTCATAGCCCCTTGCCCTTACACAGACTTCCAGCTCCTTCTGTTTATTCCCCATGCTGTGTGCATTGGTGTACAGGCATTTCAAGAAGGAAGCTGTTGCACTCCCAAAACTGGCTTGCCACCCTTAGGCTCAACTCTAGTAAGCCTGGTTTTATCCTCTTCGCTCTTCAAAACTAGTTGAAAGCCCTTTCTTTGAGTCTCACTACCTCATTTGCAAGGGTCCTCTTCCCCCTTTGATACAGATGAACTGCATCTGTCACTAGACCTGTTGTCATAAAAATTTCACCATGGTCAAAAACCCTAAAGTTGTGTTGGTGGCACCAGCCTCTGAGCCACCTGTTAATCATGTGGGTTTTCCTTATTTGTTCAGTATTCCTCCTTGCCATAAGAGCTATGGAAGAGAACACTATTTGTTCTTATGAGCTATCTAGCATTCTCCCCAATGCTTTGAAGTCCTTTTAAATAGTTTTTGAACTTCCCTCTGTAACCTCATCAGTACCAAGCTGCATTACCAACAGTGGGTAGTAGTCAGTTGGCCACACTAGACCAGGGAGGTTTCTGGCAACATCTTTAAACTGGGCTCCAGGGAGGCAGCTGACCTCTCTGTGGAATGGGTCCAGTCGATATATGGGGCCTTCAGTTCCCTTCAGAATGGAATCACTTATTACTATAACCCTCCTTCTTTTTTTTTTTAATTGAGGTAGTCTTAAGGCATGATGGTGACTGACTCACTCCGCGCAACTCCTCAAGTGGACCTACATCTTCATCTTCCTTAACCTGGGCCTCAGCTTTCAAAGCCTCATACCTCTTATACAATGGCAAATGGGGAGGTGTGAGAGGCTGGGAAGGGAATCATCTGCTTCCCTGAGAAGGGACCTGTATCCATTCCAGTCCATCTCTTACGTCCCCTCTGTTAACCTAGCAAGAAAATTATAAGGGATCCTGTACTTCTTGTGAAGCCTTAACTTGTTGCTTACACCTCAGGAATCGTATATTCTCAGCCCACCAATCTCTCTCTCTCTCACACTTCCTGACACTCCTGAATCTTTCTGCCTCCTCCAGTTAAGCCACGAGGCTAAGCAGGTCATTCACCAGGTCACATCAAAGACAAGTGTGGTCTTTTATTTGATCTGTTAAGAGTACTAGGCTCCAGCATTCCCTGGAGCCAGAGACCTGGACAACTACATGTTTACGTGGGACCTCTGTCTGGGTTGCCACATTTCTTTGAAAAATACATTTTGCCCAGGTTGACGCCATAGTTTCCCTCACCATCAACTGCTCACAGTGACTCCTCCCACCTGGCTGACTCACCACCATGACCCTGTGCTCAAGTTTGCTCAGTGCAAAGGGATCGGAGATTCCTGTGCTCTCAGCTGGCTCCACCTCCCTCACAAGGGGCACTGGATCAGTGTAGAGGTGAGTGCCACTCACAATATGTAGCCTGGCCCAAGAAAAATAGACCCTTCAGTGCCTGTTCTGCCACTCCATTGACTGCCTGGGGACAGTCCGGTCTGGCTCCCAGGGCTGGTTACAGTGAATGATCGAGATTGTTACATTTTCGTGATGTAGGCACATTCTATCTCTTTGTCCTGGTCTTGGCTGGGACAGAGTTAATTTTCTTCCTAGTAGATGGTAGATTGTTGTGTTTTGAATTTAGTATGGGAATAATGTTGATACCACACAGATGGTTTTAGCTAAGTAGCGTTTATACTAAGGATTTCCAGCTTCTCATACTCTGCAAGCAAGAAGGCTGGAGAGGTATAAGAAGTTGTGAGGGGACATAGCCAGGACAGATGACTCAAATTGGCCGAACAAATATTCCATGCCACAAGATGTCATGTCCAGTATATACACTAGGGGTAGTTGGCCAGAAGGGGTGTATCACTGCTAAAGGACTGGCTGGGCATTGGTCAGCAGGTGGTGAGCAACTGCATCACTTGTCTTTTCTTGGGTTCTATTTCAGTCTCTTTTTATTTTCCTTTTCATTGTTGTTGTTTTTATTATCAGAAATAATAAAGGTATGTGTTGGGCACAGATCCACAGGAAGCACTTAAGCACATATAGACAGTTGAAACCGATTTCTGCTACCAGCAAAACAAAGGTTCTTTTATTAAAAAGTATGTCTTCTGAAACATTTATTATTCAGTGTGCCTTCCAAAATATTTAGTTACACTCATTAAAAAAAATATATATAAAGAGTTAAAAACAAGCAGAAAAACAAACCACTTTTCTCCTGCTACACATAAGTTACATGCTTCTCAATCTGGTACATTCTGTCCGCTTCTTGATAGCTTCAACCATATTTGCCTGAGAGATGAGGTTCCTGAATACCTCTATTTCTTATTGAGGACTTTATGTATGAAGGTATCCTTTTTTCTGCTTATGCTATACATGTTCTCATATAAAAGATGACTTTGAACATATACATTTGTTTAGTTTGAGTATATTACTCTACCTTTTCCTACAAGTATCAAACTCCATTAATGTGGCAAAAAACAGGTACCTCTTCCTATCCCTAAAAACCTCAGAAATAGGCAATGGAAATTGGTTTTGTCATTTTTATATGGGTTTTAGGCCATACCTCCATATAAATACCTGATTTGATGTTAAAAAAAATGATTTCTTATAAAAAATGAATACATCAACTTGATTACTACAGGAAACAGTTAAAAAGCTGTGTAGTATTAAAGGGGATGGGACAGGCTCTCTCAATAATGGCCAATGATAGGACAAGGGGCAACAGGTGTAAGCTGGAACATAAGAGGTTCCAAAGAAATACAAGGAAGAATTTCTTCACTGTGAGGGTGACAGCTCACTGGAGCAGGCTGCTCAGATGAGTTGTTGAGTCTCCTTCACTGGGGACACTCAAAACCCACCTGGAGGAGTTCCTATGTGACCTACCCTAGGTGGTCCTGTTCTGGAAGGGTAGTTGAACTAGATGATCTTTCAAGATCCCTTCCAACCCTTAAGATTCTGTGATTCTGTGGTTTCAGAACTACACTTCTGTGGTGGATGCCACTGACAACAAGTACTTTGGACCCTGCTGACCCACAAAAGCAGAACTCTGCTGCAGTCCCTACCCTACAGCATTACAATCAAAACTTGATATGAAGCATTAATTGCTGTAGACACCCACAAACAAGGTCTGCAAGGAGAAACTGTACCAGCAGCACACAGTGGGTACTGGCAGCCTGACAGGGAGTCACAAGACGTATGCTGCCTTCTGGTAACTAAGGTCCAAGATCATGCCAAGAGGGTGACACAACTTGCCAAGTGCACAGACTGCCATCCATTGCTGCTCTTTCATGTAGGCACAAATGACACCTCAAGCTGGAACCTGGGAAGAATCAAGTAAGACTACAGAGAACTGGTGGTCTAAGCTAAAAGATTTTATGCCAAAGTTATTTTTTCTTCCGTTTTATCAGTTAGAGGAAATAATGCAGGCATAAGTAGATGAACAATGCAAATCAAATTCTGACTAGTGCCATCATGAGAGTTTTGGCTTTTATGATAACAGAACATTCTTTGATGACTATAGCCTGTTAGGAAAGAATGGGATTCACTTGTCTAGAAGAGCATGGGACTGTTTGCTAGCAGGCTGGCCAACTTGGTGAGGCAAGCTTTAAAGTGAAGGACTTGGGGAGCATGGTCCACAATGACAACACTCATGCCACTACTACCAAATGGTGAATAAGCCAGGCCAACCAGAACAGTGACAAACATTCCTTAACTGTCTCAGAGGGAACGAGAAGACCAGACACCTCAAGTGTATGTATGCAGTCTGGGGAACAAACAGGAGGAATTGGATCTCAAAAATCCACCCAGAAGTTATTTCCTTCCCACCCATCAATGTAAATTCCTTTTGCATCTCAGATGAATCATGTCTAATTCCATTACCTTTCCTTTCTGCATGTTTAAACTTATGCACATAGTTTTTACATCCGTACTTCCTTCTAAAAAACCAACTTATTATCCAATGCTTGTTACAACATTTTGAGAAATAAGTATAGAAAACTGAAAAAAAGCATTTGCTTTTGAATATGGTAGGATTATAAAATTCTAGTCCCTGAAGGATGATAACCTGGTTAATTGAAAATCTGTTCTAAAAATATATAGTTACTTTATAATTAGTAAAAACTGTATCAGGAATGTGTAATAGATAACTACAAAAAAAATCAAATGGTAAAGAAGAGATTCATAGTTTAAAAAACTTAAATAGTTAGATTACTCATTTAATGTTGTCTAAATCTGCAAAACCCAAAACTTTTCCAAGAGTTGGCTAGCTTGTTGGTGGTGCAAAGTGAATTAATGAGTTTAGTTGTTTTATAGGTTTACTTGTATCAGAGATGCAATTTTTTGACAGTAACATAAAAACATCAACAATCAGGATTCTTGGGATGATGGAGAAAAGCTTGAAAATGTGCTGTTTCTGTGTTTACATTAGATTTCAAGGTGTGACCCTTCTAACCCAAGTCTATTGCTGAAGCTTTTATATTTTAATATATAAACTGTATTATAGTCAATAAAATTAATATTATACATTAGTATCTAGACACCTCCCTCTTTCTACAAGGTTAAGTCTCTGAAACATTAAATGTCTAAGTCTTTTCTTAAATTAGGTTCCATAGTTGTCTTCAATTATGAAAACAGGATAAGGCCCTTAAGATTTGTTTGTGTTCCCATTAGACTGAAGGATAATAGCGAGACGGGAGCAGAGTTAGAGCACAAAGCATCTTTCTCTCTGCTTCTCCACTTCAGTGCTGCTGACATCCTCAAAATCATGGCCTTGTAACCCAGTGTGCAAAGGTGCAGTCCTTCCACAGCAGAAGCACAGCAGGGGTGGTTCTGGGTTATAGTCTCTGATTGGGTGTACTGTTCATGAAAGGTGAATAGTGCAAATACTTGCTTACTTACTGAAGAGCAGCAAAAAATGGGAAGTTAGTGTGTGTCTTAGTCCAAGAGGTGAGCAATAAAAATCTAATTGAGGTCAGCTGTTCTGTACCTGATCTTCTCTTAACAGTAATTAATTGGGAATTTTTCACTGTCTTGACAAGTACCAACACTGGGCTCTGCAGTCTCTAACTAAACCTGCTGTAAAATACTTTCCATGATGTCTTTCCCATTAGTAGGACCACACAAATATCAGATCTGAACATTTCACCTGAGTAATTCTGTTCAGCTCTGCTACTGAAACAAAAGGATTATTTATCTATGCACTCAATCTAAAACTTGTCTTGTTCTAGGTCACAGTGTTTAAAGGTGGAAGAGTACCTCATTATGGAAATAACTGTTGAAACTTTTAGGATTATACACCAATGGAAACTAGGTATCATAGTTTATTTTAAAAAAATTACGTACTTAAGCTTGAAGTCATCAGAACAGAGGTTTTTTTTTTTATAATTGAAACGTGCATATGAAAAGAAGATTCACAGAATTTAAAAAAAAAAGAAACATCACAACAAAAAATGATACATGTAAATGCACCCATTGAAAGATTATTTCCCCAGTGTAATACATGTTCCTCTAAACAAAAAACTGAAGATCCAAAAGTAAAAATGAACATCTATCAGGGACTCCTTGTAAAACAGCTTCTCTGGGCATAAACCTGGTGCAAAATGCATTCTATAATCTAGCTTCCATTAGTGAGATCATTAGCAGATTTTGTAAACACTATCTCTAAGCATATTTATGAGGTCCTTTATTCCTTTCTATCTCTAAAAATAAATACATAAATAAATAATGTATTCCACCAGCGAACAATTATTTAAGTGTATGAAACTTCTGTTCAAAAGAAAATGCAAATATTGCAAAAGCTTTCATTAAGTTAGGCAATAACTCCCTTTTTACACTGTTTCTTTTACTTGAAGCCAGGACCAAAATGCTTGTGGTCTCTACAATTGCTTTCAACATTTCACACTTGGCAAAATGGGCTGAGAATGTAAACAACCATATCTAAATTAGTATCCTGAATTTACTAGTTTGTATATTTTGCAAGTTTGTTTGAATTTGTTGCTTTGAACTAGAATGGCATGATTTATATTGAAGAAACCTTTAAAAAATATTCTTTGTGAAGTGATTCCAATATAGGAAAAAATATCCCCTTCCCTCTCAGTCTTGTCTTAGATAAATTACAACAATCTGTACCTTTTCTTCTTTTTTCCAGCTCATCTAAAAGCTCTAGGGGACTGTATTTCTGAAAAGCTAAAACAAACATTCATACATCACCCATAGATCACAAAGTTCACATTGAATGTACATTAAATGATAAATCTCTTGCTCTAGAAAAATATCACAGCTTCCTTATCATCCTGTTCAACCTTCTCCATTCCTGTTTCTTTTCCCACCGTGGATATCTGCACAAGTGTAAAGAGACAAGGTCAAAAAGAAGTAATCAGTAGCCAATCCTCTACTAAACAGTTTCAAAACAATCAGTCTTATCCCTAGTTAATTCTGAAACATAGGCAGGTGATTAGTCCTGTAAGGACCCTGATTTGCAGCTAGTGTAAATCAGTGTGACTTCACTTGAATACCATTAGACCAACTTCATATCATCTGAGAATATGCTTTAGGAATTAGTTTAGCTAATTCCAGAACAAACAAAAAGCAATCATTGATTTTTAAACTCAAGGTCAACTTAGGCAAGCAGTAAGTTATTGCTTGCTTCTGTTTGTTTATCATTCAGAGTGGTGGTGTTGATTTATCTTTTATTAAGAAAGGAGAGATAAATGTATTAAGGTGTACCTTTCAACTCTTTAAACATTTTATAGGTCTGTGTAGACAACTGATGGTATCTTCAAAGGCAATAATAAGAAAATTTACTCTATAAATTTTATTTTATCATCATAGTTTAAGGATTTTAGTATTTTTGTAATAGCTTCAGGGATTCATAATGCAGGTATACGAAAAATTAGAATTTCTTCACATTTTGCGAACTTTTTATTATGCATGCTATAGGCAAGCTAGAGAAGACAGGTATACCAGTGATTAGGAAGGGATATATTATTGCTGTATTATAATGAATAAACAGGTTTTATGCTATTCTGCATAATATTAGAAGCTCAAATTTACTGAGTAACAGCATCTTATCATCGCTCAGCTTTTAAATTAAGGAAGCAGTCATTGATTTATATCAGGCATGTAGAAGTTCTCTTATCACATTACTTACTGATACATGGGATATAATTCTGATAAAGTATGAGAGCCTGCAATATCATCATTAAGAATTATTTGTGTGCATGAAAAAAAAAAAGCAAAATGTGTTCATTTTTACGGATAACCTCTTCAAAGTGATATCCTCTTATTATCTACTATTATTTGTTATAAAAACATAGACATTCAACAAATCTGGCTGAATGATTTTTCACTTTATGGAGTTTAAAGATAAAATGTAAAAGCAAAAAGTTAGAAATATATCTACAATAAAGGGATACAATCGTATCTTGTATTGTTAAATATCACCAGGTAAAGAAGGTTATGTTAAAGACTACTTTGATAGCTAAAAATGGATTCAGTTGTCTAGTTAGTAATGACCAGACATCCTATTTTCTAAAAGCAGAGAACAAAAGCCCAGGTAGTAAGTTAAACCCATGGGTGAAAATCTGTATTTAATTCATTTTCACGTTTTTGAGGCTGCAGATTGCACATGAAGGCAGTTCCTGTGGGTTTTATTTGTCCCCTTGAAGAAAGTTTGCAGATGATGCTTACTGTGTGTATATATATATATATATAGTCTTGGTTATATTGCATATAAGTATTGCATATTTACTGTGATCCTCAGATTCATGAAGAACAGTGAACACATTCAGTAGTCCTACAGTAAATAGCACCTGTAGAAAAAGCACTGTGGTGTGGTCTTATATTTATAATCCCCCTTCAAACTCTTACCACCCACTCACCCTCCCCCACAAAACCAACAGCCAAAGCAATCATTATTAATGGAAGCTTCTTCAGCTTTCACGTACATTTCTTAAGAAATTTTAATCAAGAGTCCTGAAAGTGGAATTAATTGCTAGTCATTTCTATTCCAGAATTGTATCAAACTAAATGCTCACTTCTGCAAACTATTATTGAATTTTAAAACTGATCATTATTGCATTTCTCTACTTCAGTGAGAAAATTATGGAGAAAGCACAGATTTGAAATAATAAACCAGAGGCTGATGACAGCATAGGAAACATATATTGTGGTATGTTAGAATATACTTAGACAGTCATTTTTACAAATTATAGACCACCAATGCTAAGACATTTCCATATAAAAAAAAAAGTCTCCTAGAAAAAGCAGAGCTTGCCAAATGCAAAATTTTATTTCAAAATGAAAAAATCAGACTGATGTAGTATATGATTTTCATATTGCATTTGTACACCCTTGATTTGAGACTTACTGCTCCTGTTCCAAACAACCCAGCTACAATATCATGGTAAATGCCATACAAAATGGACTCAAGTTAATGCCTAAGAGTGGCTGAAATACTCTCTCTGGTTGACAAAAAGTATAAGTGAAAAGAAATATATGCTTTGAAGATTGTTTTCTCTTAGTGATTTGATTTGATTTAACATTGTGTTAGGTGCTTGTTATTCTTTCTTATTTTGGTTGTCCACAGTTTTCAGAAAGGAATTATCATCTCTGTCATTTAACGCATTGCTGTTCTATAAGTATGTGCGTGGATAATTTAACGAATATTCCAATGCTTACGAGATCTTAATGATGAAACTGAACATAACAAAGTCTTAATTAGCCAATAGAGCTGCAAATATTACAAAAGAAATTGCTTGACAGTTAACAGCTCTTCTAAGTTATGTTTTGGTCTTTTTTCAAGCTATTTCAATTAATGGATTTATTATCTGTAATTTCATAAAATAATATCCATGTATATGCTATTCATGTTGAAAAATGGCTTGATTCCCTTAAATAGGAGAGTAGCTTGAAGAAGAAAACGACATTAGAAATGCTACATCTATAGCAATTTTCTTTGCTCTTCTATTTCTTTTCAAAGTCAGTCCAGTTAGTTTATCCTGCAGGAGGAACAGTATTTAATCCAACTCATCTGGCTTTGCATGGAAGATTATATAAGATAATTATGTGAGCTTTTCAGCTTTTCAGTAGACTGGCAATAACAAAAAAGCAGTAACACTGGTAATATCTTTAAATGGCATGTCTATTTCAGTAATCAATATCTGATTATTACTTCATTTCAAAAGAGCCCTTTTTCTTAGTATTTCTTAGAGACGATGGTTGAAGGAGAGAGAGAGAGAGAGAGGGGCAGTATATTACACTGAAGGATAGAGGAAGAGGCACATTATTATAGCTCAGATTCTGGGTATTTCAGATAAAATTGTGGTTTGGGTTTTTTTTGGTGGAAGATAAATTACCATGGTCTATGGTCTTGACTTACTAATAAGTATATGGGAAACCTTTAGTATTTGTATGCCACAATTGCTGACCCACAGTCCAGCTGAATTTTTGCTGTCTTTCCTCCTGTAATCTGGAAAAAATTCAAAGGAGACAATGATAAATTAAAAAAAAACCCAAAACATTGAGTCTAAATCAGAGTTACTGGCAAATGTCAAGTTGATGTTACCTGACATAAAGACAAATATATACAGAATGATGTTGAGAATAAAAACTTTTTCAAGGCTAAAGTCACTGTTTAATGATCTGGATAACTTACTATCCAGAGTATGGGTTTTATTATTGGATCTGGTTTTGCCTTTATTCCATCACATATATTTGGAGACACTGGTGGAAATCAAATCCTTATCTCTACAGGTGTGTTCTGACGCTTCTTTGATAATAGGGTTTATTATTTTTAAATGAAGCACTTACAAGATAAAAACAACAGATCTGATTTTGGTTAACACATTTCTGTTATTCAGAGAGAAGTTATAGATCAAATAATTGTAAGCACTTTATACCACTATTCTACGCACCTGTTTAGCACATATATTTTCTAAGCTTTATTGGAATATCTTTCAAATCAGTTTTAACACTGCACCGATGCTTTCAGCTAGAGGTTCTCAAAGTGAGGAAAAAAACAAAATGCAGCAAATGTAAAAGTGCTTAAAATTCTGATAGAGTTCATAGAATCACAGAATCATTAGGGTTGGAAAAGACCTTTAAGAACATTGAATCAAACCACTAACTTTACACCGCCAAGCCCACACTAAATCATGTTCCTCAGCACCTCCAAGTCTTTTAAATATTCCTAGGGGTGGTGATTCAACCACCTCCCTGGACAGCATTCCAATGCTTAATAATCCTCTCCATGAAAAAGTTCTTCCTAATATCCATTCTAAACTTCCTCTGGTGCAACTTGAGCCCATTTCCTTGTGTCCTATCATTCATTACTGGAGAGATCGACTCCCACCCCACTTTAATCGCCATTCATGCAGTTGTACAGAGAGATCAACAGTCGATTATAGGGATTGGCCTCCTTTTTTTCCAGACGAAACAATCCCAGTTCTCTCAGCCACTCCTCATAAGACTTCTACTCCAGACCCTTCACTAGCTTCATTGCTCATCTCTGGACGTGCTCCAGCACCTCAGTGTCTTTCTTGTAGTGAGGGGCCCAGAACTGGATACAGTATTCAAGATGCAGCCTCACCAGCACCAAGTATAGGAGGACAATCACTTCCCTGGTCCTGCTGGCCACATTATTTCTGATACAAGCCAGGATACCATTGGCTTTCTTGGCCACCTGAGCATACTGCTGGTTTTTGTTCAGCTGGCTGTTGATTAACACCCCCAGGTCCTTTTCCACTAGACAGCTTTCCAGTTACATATCCCCAAACCTGTAGCATTACATGCAGTTGTCATGACCCAAGCTCAGGATCCGGCACTTGGCTTTGTTGAACCTCATACAAATGGCCTCAGCACATTGACCCCGCCTGTCCAGGTCCCTTTGAAGAGCCTTCCTGCCCTTCAGAAGATCAACACACAACTTGGCGTCCTCTGCAAACTTACTGAGGATGGACTTGATCCCCTCATCCAGATCATTGATTCAGATGTTTAATAGAATAGACCCCAACACCGAGCCCTGGGGAACACCACTGGTCACTGGCTGCCAACTGGATTTAACTCCATTCACAATCACTCTCTATGCCTGGCCATCCAGCCAGTTTTCTACCCATCATAGAGTAGGTTCATCCAAGCCATAAGTAGCTAGTTCATCCAGGAGGATGGAGTTCAAACATATCTATGTCTGTATTTCTTGTCTTACAAAGTTTTTACCTGCACTAAACTTCTGACATATTAATAAAACTCAGCAAGTAAAGATTGTGTCTCTAAAGCCCAATTTAATTTCATAAATTGCACAGAATACTATCCTATTATCTCAAGAAATATCAGATGATGCACATGTTTATGCAGAATGAAAGTGATAGGAGAATTACTTCATTTTCAACATGCATTATACAAACCAAATTGGAATAAATACTCTTAATAAAGAGCTCATGACAATATCTGTGATAGGCAGTTAGGAGAATCTGTAGGCAATATGGCTCACAGAAAATAATTGCTGAGAGTCTATTTTTTATTTATAATAATTTAAATATCATTTATTCTGTGTTATATCCGTATGTAATAACAGGAATCCAAGTTGTATGACAGTTTACTCAACCTGTCGTTTCTAGTTATTCTTCATGTGATGTGTTTATCTGTCCACATGAATTGTTCATTCAAGATTTGTATCTGATAAAATTTAACACTTAGTAGGCAACCATATCATACCTTTCACATAAATTATGTGACTCACTGTTGGTAACAGTGTAATGATAGTTAAAAGTGATAATGCTCAGAGGAACTACCACAGTTTGTGTTTGCACAGAAAGTGCAAGTGAATATAACAGGCTTTGACCTTTCTCCTATTATAAAGGTGTGTATGTATCACAATATCACTGTAGGTGATACAGTGTGTATAGAAGAGGAATCACTAAATAATTTTAGCTATCTTCAGTATGTTAAAAGTAATTTTAAGAACAGTTTTGAGTCAATAATAACATAAGATTTCATATTTAAGGTATTTCTCAATGACCGAAGTAGCTGTCTTGAAAAATGGAAAACATACTAAAAAATAAAAACAAAAACCAAAACAACAAAACCAAAACCAAATCCAAAACCAAACCCACTGTTTCCTCTATTTTAGTGACTGCCTAGCAGTTTAGGAGATAAAAAGTAGACATAACAATTTTTCTCCTCCCTACTAGATACAATTGCAGATTTACAGACTTACAAAAGCAGTGAAAGAATTTTTTAAAAAAAGTGAAAGGTTGGACAGCTGTTATTTTTGGTTAAAGATATTATGGTTTATAAAGTAATCTCCAAGAGAAAAATGTAATGTTTATGTGTGCATTCCTTACAGATGATAGCCATTTAAGAGAGGTTTTGTGGTTAACCTCTGTCAATGAGAATGTATGGATTCTGGTAGGACAGAAAATTATGTATGACCACAATTCATAGGAAAAGTTTTATTTTTAAAGTATTGACAACATGGTTGTAAAAAAGATGTTTGAGGACAGTAGTAGTGGAGTGAAGATTGGATCTTGCTTCTCCTGAAATCAGCAGATGAAATAAGCCTCTCTCCTTTCATGGAAGAAAATCTAGTTCAGGAACTTTTAGGCCAAAGGTGGAAACCATTTCCTAATTTTAAATGCAACTTACAGCATGTGTCTGTAACAGGAACTTAAGGATTTTTTTTTTAAAGGAAATTGTCTTAATTTTAAATGTTTCACAGCAATTTCTCTAGCTCAGAAAGACGTTTTGGTAAATATCAGATGTTTGATATAATTCTGCTGAGGTTTACTTTGTATCAACAGCTTAATAAATTATCTTTTAATAGAAACCAAAACAGAAAACTGTAGAATAATAACTGTTATTGTCTCAGGTACATAATGAGGAAACTGTTCTCCTCTATTTGATGAATCAGCTTCCTGAAGAAAAACTGTAATAAAATCAGAAATACTGAATGAAGGACAGAATCATGGAAAGAAGCCCTGTTGGTGTTTTCATGAAGATTTTTACTTTCCATATGGCCTTTCTATGACTTTAATTAGGATGAAAAAATATGGAATATTTTGCATTGTATTCTAGATGTCATTGCATGCTGACATACCTCCCACAGAAGTCTAATCACATATCTAATCTTGATTAGTTGTTAATAAGCTTTAAAGAGAAAGAAGCTGATATACAAAGTTTAATCTCTTCTTATGTCTTAAGAAGGAAAATCAGGGCTAAATTTCAAAAAGACACTTTAGAAAGCCATGTAATAAATTGTAATGTGGAAGAAAGAGTAATATTTTTCAGACAAAATGACCAGATACTCAAAAAAAACCATGCACAAATCCAAATATTCTGTAGGAAAAAAAGAAGTTGTCCAGTTCTAATTTCCTTTGATATTGCAGAACAGCAGAAATCATGCATGAACGTAATTTCTAAAAAGTACATTCCTAAGGAAAAACTGAGATTTTACTCTTGTAAATTACTAGAATAACTCTGAAGAATCATCTAAAGTTTTAGAATTCTCATTAACTAGGTTGCATTTTGAAAAATTCCTAAGTTAATTATCCCAGTCTTATTGAAATCAATAGCAATCAGTGCTGACTCCATACGAATGACTCAATCTTTTTTAGACAATCTTTTATGGCAATTTCTCATTCTTAGGTGCCTGCTTATCTACTGGAATCCAGAGCTCTGAGCTAGGTGGATGAATTTCTCATGAAATGCATGGCAGCTGGCCCAAAAGGGACATCTCCAGAAATACAGCTGTGATCCCTGCTCACGTGTGCCTAGGCCAAAAGCATTTAAACTCCACAGGCACAAAAGTTTGAATATTAATATTTATCAAACACCTGAAGTTATTTTTCTCAGTATACAGAAGAGCTCCTTCTTGATGCTTCACTATTCCCAGTTTAAAAGACATTAAATCAACCAGGATACATCTTCTAGGCATCTTAAATCTTCAGCGGTTGTCTGTTTGGCATGCACCAAAACTTCCTACCACAAGTATATGAAATTAGAATTCAGAGAAAACCTCTTCCCCTTGCCCCTTGGGCTTGGATTTCCTCAGTCAAGGCTTTTCTCCCTGAAGATGAAATCTTACCTGTTCTGTAATCATGCTCAAATTGCACGGTATTTAAAGAAAAATGGAGAAAAACCTTTTTATCCTTTTGAAGCTGGGCAAAAAAATCTTTACATTCTCTGCATTGTGACAGAAGAGAGAGGGATTGCAACTATGGCATTATAATATAGATAGCCAGTGAGATTCAAATTTTCCTCTTCAGTCAGTTTGAGGAATAGTCTTGCAACTAATTCTCACAAGGTCTCTGTTTATGCCTTGTCCTTTGGGCAGTAAACTCCATCTCAGCTGTCATTTCACGTTGTGAGTATTAAATTGGACAATAAGATTACCTGGGATATTCAGAAAACAAATAAATTCATGTGTTTTGTATATGATACATTTTTTTTAAGTCAATGGTGACTTTTGGTATTCACACCAGTCACCCTTCACTTATGATAATAAAATAGAATCATAGAATGGTAGGGATTGGAAGGGACCTTTAGAGATCATCTACTCCACCCCCCCGCAGAAGCAGGTTCACCTAGATCAGGTCACACACGAACACGTCCAGGTGGGTCTTGAAGACCTCCAAGGAAGGAGACTCCACAACCCCTCTGGGCAGCCTGTGCCAGGGCTCCCTCATCCTCACAGTGAAATAGATTTTCTTACGTTTAAATGGAACTTTTTGTGTTCCAGCTTCATCCCATTACCTCTTGTCCTGTTGCTAGATGCCATTGAAAAAAGGGATGCCCCAACCTCCTGACACTCACCATTTAAACATTTGTAAATATTAATAAGATCTCCCTCCATCTCCTCTTTTCTCTAGACTAAACAGCCCAAGTTCCCACAGCCTTTCCTCATATGAAAGATGTTCTAGTCCCCTGATCATCCTGGTGGCCCTGTGCTGGACGCTCTCCAGAAGTTCTCTGTCCCTCTTGAGCTGAGGATTCAGGACTGGACACATATTTTTTGGACAGACAAAATGAACAGAATTATTAATATAAATGACGCTTCAAAATCAAAGAATCTTTGTAACAAAGCATCCAGCTTTAAATTACTTTTAATCACTGAGGAAAGGTCTACAACTGTAGGTTGTATCTACCCTTATCCATACTACACTGCTTGAGGATACCTAGTTAGTGCCAACTACAGTAGCTTCAAAACTAGAAGGAGTATAGCTCCATTGGTGTGATGTTGCACCACTTAAGTGAAGAGGAGAGAAAATATGACACTGCATTCTGTTCGATTCCCTCTCTGACAACCTGGAGCAAAGCTACTCGTCTCCATATCTCTAGTGTGGTATCTTAACCTGGCTATATGCAGTACTATTTGCATGAAGTTAGCTGAGACATCTTTGATACAACAAGGCACAATGTGGTGTACAATTACCCTGCAGGAAATCAAAAGGGGAAGCAAACAACTTGTTTACAGTGTTTGCAAAACTGTTGGTGTTCTAGATCATATTGTACAATATGTCTTTTCATTGTCAAGGAATGCAGTGAGCTAAACTGCCTAAATATGCAATGTGTTACAACATAGGTAGTGTTACATGATATCTCTGCACATAGGGTTGATAGCCACACACCAAAATCCTCATGTGCTACAAGTGGAGTAGCATTAACTTGGAACTGCCTTGATTTATACTTGCAGTGTGTTTTGATTTGGGGTTTTTCTGAGGAGGGAGATATCTTTCCTGTTCCTTTTCCCATAATTTATAGTTTTGATATCTGTAGTCTGTCCATCTGTCCAACCTTCTCTTTATCCATTAGTCTATGGGTGAATTAACTTAAAATTTAAACCTTGGAAGGTAATGATCCCATGTTGCAAGACTTTGTTTAGGCCTCATCTAAAATCAGCAAGAGTAGAATATGTTAGATTAGAAAAAAGACTTAATGAAGAGAGAACAGTTCACAGCTATATGAAAGGTTGAGGGGGGAAGTGAAAATATGAACCGTGAACACACTTGCTGTCATTGCTGCATGCATAAGCTAAAATGACAAACACAGACATGAAAGCGGAAGAAAAAGGGAAGGGATTAATGTGTGTTGAGACAGAGATGTCTGAAAACTTTGCATATGATGTTCATTATTCATATTCTAAACATGTAAAATCACTGTATTGTATCAATTCCTCCTTACGTTAAACAAGAAAATGCTGAGAGTTGGGAAGGACAAGCCCAGTACAAAACATTCATCAGCACTGTAATACATGGTGTTGCTGCTCAAAACAAAATAAATGTTTCAAACCCTTTCTGTAGTTTCTAAACAGGTTTTAACAGTATTATCACCATCAGACAAATCATGTCTTTTCTTGCTAACTGGAAGTTGCAACTTTATAACTGTATTAAAAAGCTACTGTGAAACAATGATCCAGAGTAGTGTCTAAAAACATTTGCTAAGACATTCTTTCATTCTGTGGTATTATATGCTCAGGGCATAGTTCTTGACGGGGACAAATGGAAGACTGCATTTTAATGGCCAAAGATACCACAAAAACAAGAGAGAAAAATTTGCAATCTCTTTTTCTTCAGTATATCACAGTGCTTTGTAGTGGGAAAGAGCAGCTTTAAAAAGAGTAAGATGCAGATGAGGGTGTGTACTAGTACAACCAGTCATCTCAGAAAGGGGAGTAGAACTATAGCAGTGAATTTGAAAACTTAAAAAAATAGCTAAGAAAAGGATGAAAAAAAATTAATTGCTCTATATTCTACCCTAGAGAAAGCAGCAAACAAAAAACAAATCCCAGACTTTTATTTTTTGCTGACTTCTTCTGTAATCAATGTTACTACCACACGCAGACTCAGACTCTTGGATGTTTTTTTCCTTTCTGATCTTCCCAGCTATTTTTGGACACAGGGAAGCAGGTTCCCACTCAGACACATCACAGAGAGACATTGTCTCTGAACTGCTGCTACCACACACTGACTCCTTGCATATTCACTGTAATTTGAGGCGAATCACCATGGCAAATGTGAGGGATCATGAACACAGGAAAGATTGTGGATAAAAAGAATGGAAGATGAACTTAGATGCTACACAGATCTTCCAAAATTTCCACTAAATTAAAAAAAAAAAAATCCCCAAGGTAAAGCCAGGTCGTTACATAGAGTTTAGACATCTGAACCTAATGAAAAACTAGGAAAAAAAAAATTAAAAATCCCTCATCGAACCTTCATTAAATAAGGTCAGACCAAGAGACCATAAACTGTTGATTTGATATACCTGAGCTATGAAGCAGAGCCCAAATTACTGGTATGTCACTTCTGGAAATTAATTTTATTCTCCAGTTCAGCACAATTAAACCTTTGCCTTTAAGACATGAATGGAAGAGAATGGAGTTACTTGCTTTTTTTTTCCCTCTCAATGACATCTCTTCAGTAGCAGACAAGAATTTGCCCTCTGTTTTCAGTTTGTATAACATCATACTGTGCTTAAATAACCTACAGGGTGAAATTCAACCTAATGTAACTTCAGTTCCTTCAGGAAAATACAGCTATATTTTTCTTAGCAAGTCATTCTTCAGAGGTGTGATATAACATCTGAAATAGAGAATTTTAAGGATCAGAGGAAATCTCACCCATGGGGTACAGTGATGCTACAAAATACAGAAGCCACAGCTCCTCACAGAGGAACAAAGTTTAAATAAAGATATAAACCCAGCAATGCTTGGTCGCAGTGAACTGAGAAAAGTCGAGCAAACATGCTTCACTTACAGTCCTACAAACTACATCCTGCATACATCCTTCAGACAATAAGAACTTTAATCTACTTTTCTATTTGTCTAGTATGTATTTTCTTAATAGATAGAGGTATAAAAACAGAGGGCATGCTTTTGCTCTTTAGTTATTTTTGGGTTTTTTTCCTTTTCTAGCTATCTGTATAGCTTTATACGGTTTGGAAGCTCAGATTCAAAATTAAAATTCAATTAGAGTAGTTAATCAAATTTCTTAAGGATTATTCCATTCTACATAGGTCCTCAAATACAGGCATATGGGGCACTCCTAGAAAGAAAAGATGGAAATAAAATTAAAAAATTTAAAATAGCAGAAAGTAACCTCAAGTAGATAGTTGCTATAGGTGATAGGGGTTTTTTTTTACAGCAGCAGACATCTGTAATGGATGTATCATGGTTCAGTGTCTATGTTAACAATAATCAATCTCAACTGCTGCAATTGTATCCCTTATTCGTTGGTACCATGTACAGATCTATAGCCTGAAAACCATCAACATAAGCAGTAAAGTATTTGGAAGTCTGCTTGGTCAGTCTCCTCACATTATTCACAGTAGCCGCTTAGGTCACACGGTTCTTCTTTTATTGTCTTACTGGATTACTTGAATTTTCTTAAACAGAAGGATAACAAAAAAACTCCAGGCAATAATTAAGCGCAAATGCTGTTGTATCTACTAGGTATTTTGAATGTGAAAATCAGATATGTTTGAACTAACTTGCATTTTGAAAGCTTAATAAGTTATATGGATTTCAGTTACACCTTTTTACCTGAGGAGAAAGAATATGTTGTCTAGTGTTTGGAAAATATTTATTCCTACTTCGAATGAATCTATAGATAGAAAGCCTACGGATATTACTATCTGTAAAAGAGAAGCACAGCTAACATTCCTTCTTCTCTTCAGAAACTCATGGTAGAGTCATATTCTCAAGATGCTGTGAAGTCTGTGCTGCTCAGTGCCACACTTCACCCTTAAAGGTCTTCCTTCTAATTAAACTTTATAAACAACTGAATGCAAACAGGTTTTCCTGCTTTCAGTTCTACTAAGTTAGTAATTCTATAGATATATGCGCATTAATTTACCTAGAACTTAATGGAATTTGTGTACCCAGTTTCAACTGACATTCACATTCGAAGAGCTGTGTTGAAACTCCATTCACATTCCATATATTCTTGCTTGGTGAAAAAATAGTTGCACATGCATGTGATTGCCTCTTTGGATTGCTTTCAAAGCTTTCTTTAGGAATCTGAATACGCCCTTCTGTGGGAAAAACTGCAGAAACAAAAAAAAGGAATTAAAAACTCTTAAAGACCGTCCTTCCTCCTAGAAGTTTCTCAGATTTGATTGAGGGCTTCAGATACAGGGCATCCTAAAAGAGTAGGAAGGATCAAAGCCCCCAGCATCAAAACATCAGTTTCACCTTTCACTGCACCTCCTACTTGCAGACATTGGTGTACAAACAATAAAGCATAGAGAAAGAGAAGATGCATCTCCAGGAAAGATGTTTAAATGGGAATTCCACTACGGAGGGAGCCTAGCAGAAAGGTTATCTAAGTTGTGCTATTTTTCTGCTTTGCTCCCTACTAAGAAAATACACACCTTTCACTTTCTCAAAGTCTTCCATCACAGAGAAATTGCAGAATATCTGGAGCTACAAAAGAATTGTGGGATCTATATGTACATGCACACAAACACACTTAAAAACAGAGAGAGCATAAATGAGCAGACACAGTGACTCATTCACTGTGAAATCATACTCTGAATTCACTCATCATGGACAATTCATATCTGCTGTGTTTGGCAGAATACTGTCAAAGAGTAATTGAAAAAACGGATTGTATATTATGCATGAATAGTAATGTAAATACCATAGCCTATAAGGTGAAAAATATCTTTAAAATTCTAGCTTTAAACCACACATTTTTGACACAGTGAAAGAAGTCAAAGCACTTGGCACTTACATTAAAATTTTCATTAGAAAAGTAAGTTTGTTCTATGCTTCCTTTCATACCTAGATCAAAGAAGCTTGTGATGTGCCTCATGATTATAAATAATATTATGCCTGTCCCCAAGGTCTTCACATATCCCACGGGAACTGCCAATATACATCAATTGCTGTATAGGTATAAAATATAATAGATTGTGGTGTACTAGCTAGTATAAATTATAGCTCCTCATGTTTTATTGATCAGTAGGAGAGCATCTGTATTGACTTACAAACGATGCTCAGGGAAGTGCATACATGTTCTATCTGCTTGTGAGCTGAATTATTGAAAATCCCTTGGAAGATGAGTGCTTCTCAGATTCTACATAGCATAAATAACTATGAAGAGGTCAGACGAAGCTTGCTTTAACCTCTTTCCTGATGTTTGAACTGTAGGTGCTCGTGTTTTTGCATTTAGAAGGAATGCTGAAATAACAAAAAACTGTTCATACATTGTTATTAATCACTTACAGTGAAGTAACTATCCCACATTTGTATGAGTTAAATCTACCCAATGTGTGATTAATTAGATGTGAGGATCAAAGCTCCTTGTTCCTTTTGATGTATTATTTTTAAAATATATTTTTAAATGTCCTGTCTTTTTTTTTATGCCAACAAAGAATAATAGAAAGGCATGTGACATGTGAACATAGATGTTCATACTGATTTAATACAACATATACAGAGGGTGAAAAGCTAAACAAGAATTTTTGCACTAATTTATTCCTTATGTAATTTACAGAACATTGTGGTAAAGAAGACCATTCATTCAATGATGTACATTTGGTTCTACAGACTTAGTTCGTGGGTTAGGATCATCAAAGCCACTAAATGACAAAGATGCTAAATAAAAAAAATAAACTATAGGATAGTCATGTAATCTCTAGAGGTTTGGGGGTTTTGAGGGGAAGGGGTTGTGGTTTTGGTTATTTTTTTGTGGGGTTTTTTTGCCAGGCAACTTAAACTTCCACAGCTTTATTGCTATCCTATCTTTTTAAAAGCAAGGAAACAGCACATTGGTTCAAGTGGCTCTCATTATGTGCTTGGAATATGATTGCAGAAAATCCCCTCACAGCACTTTTTGTTTTGCAGGCCTGGGGGTGCATTTGGGAGGGCAGATGGTCCTGCAACTATTTGATTAAAAAATGATCTGTTTCTACCAATAGTCATAATGGGTCCATCTAGCCCAATATCCTGGGCTTGAATCATGGACATGGAGATGCCTAGGGAAGAATGTTAATGTCAGGTAACTGTCAAACAGCTGGGCCCAGAGGGTTGTGATCAGCAGCACAAAGTCCAACTAGAGACAAATCCATGTATACCTCAGAGACTGATAACTGAGGCCAATGCTTTTTAACATGTTCATTAATGACCTGGAGATTACTAAGGTGAGGAGAGCCTGGGAGCTCTCTTCCCTAGAGATCATGGAATCTCCATCCTTGTAGATATTCAAAATGCAACTGGACATAGTCCTGGACAACAGGCTATAGCTGACCCTGCCTGAGCAAAGAGGTTAGACTAGATGATCTCAAGTCACCTTTGACCACTCAGAGACTCTGTGAGATTCAGTGACAATATAAATGCCTAGGGAAGAACGTTAATATAAGGTAATCATATAGGAATATTTCTCCTGAACACTCATCCAATAGTTTGTCTTGGGAATTATTTCAAGCAGAAGTGGTGTTTTAATGTTTTTATGAACAGTCATAAATTTTATAGTTTCCCATAAAATTGTTCTCTCTTTCTGTCTTCTACCATTTGACCAATGATTAAATAGTTAAGACTCAGGAGAGGCACTAATTTTCAGTGTCTGCAGACTCACAAGAACGACTCAATTATTTGACTTATATTTTGAACATTATCCCAGCTATCTACAAATGTGTTTTGGGCCTAATATCATTTGCAGATGTAGACAGATTAGTTCAGCAGCAACTCACCATTTGCATCAACTTTTTGAATGAAGTAAGTGCTTAACTTACTATGGCACTTCTGAACATGTCTATGAACATTTAACTACTTTTTCTGTTACACAAATTACCTTTGGAAACCAGTTCCTAAAATCTTCATAGCCAGTTAAAAGGTAACACATAGGAAATTGAGCTTGCTTACTGAGTTAGCCCAGTTTGATACCTTTGAGTTTTCCCTTTTAATTTACATCATAAGTGGTACTTATGTACTTATGATATTGACCTAAATTTATGTCAATAATGAACTACTAAATCTCTTCAGGATCTTTTATAGTACAACTAAACTTTATGAACCTGAAAGCTTGTATTTTTTTTCAAGCAAATGTTCTTATTTCAAGAAAATTTTCAAGGAACTGAAAAAAAATCCATTGGGATTAATACAGAATAATTCTTGAGTAGCGATATCTTGAGATACTAGTCCTCAGATGGCTAATGAGTTGCTTTTGTTCTCTGTTCTTTGCTTTCTTTGAATGATGTAATCTTTTAAGTCTTCAGTTCCTGATCCATAAACTGTTGGTATGTTATCACAGTACAATAGCACATTATTATCATAAATGATGGTCATATACTTTTTCAAGGCTTAAGAGTAAAAAGCTTGATTTGAAGCCATTCACAGGTTCACTCTTACACAGCAGCTTTAAGAGTAGATGCAGTTACCACAGTTTCTGCTGTTCAGGAACAGGTATAGCACCAGCAGGAACAAGTAGTTCCTAACATGCAGTTAGTTCTGGTGTTGTCTAATATAAAATGTTAATTATTACTGTTCTGACTTTATTGACCTATTTTTGATGCCTCAATATTTCACAACTAATAATTGTAAATATGGCCCTTAGGTGCTTGAATATCAATAGTACTCAGTAAGATTTTTGCATCAAAGTAATTTAAAAATGAGACTTGGGCATGTTAATAAAAGTTTTCCTTTGTATTTCTCATCTTTGGGTATGAAGTTAATATATTAAAACCTTCTAACTCCAAAGGCTTCTTATAAAAAGAAACACATTGAAGTTGTGAAGTAAACAATGGTTACATGATAATGTAAGATGGTAGTTACATAGACTCTTAGCACTATATTTTGAGATAGACCAATGATATAAGACAGCTCCACTCTAAAATTACTTCTGCTAGAAGGATAATTTTGCTACACCTTTTACTTTTCTTCTGCAAAAACAAAAAAGTCTAAAATGCCAATAGCAGCTAATGATATGCTAGTGAACACTGGTTATTTTATCTAGTTGGACAATAAATGTCAAAGTTAATTTTTTTAATCTTTTTATTTACAGTCAGATAATGGAAATACCCAAAATGCGATCTTCCTTTGCCCAGGTAACCTTCTTCTATGCTACATGTTATCTAAAAATATCTAGGAGTCTTGTAACATAATCAGAGAGTCGCTTCATCTGGATACTGAGAGCAATGAAGAAGTATGTTTCATGGCCATGGATCTAGAAAGAGCAATGCCATGAGAGAGAATGAAATAAATCCACTGGAAATGGGCCTCTCAATAAATTGAGGATTGTCTTGTTCATATTGGTAACATCTAAAATACGTTTTTTGTCAGAGCTGATAGAACATATAGATCCAGATGTGGTTAAAAGAACCAAATGAAAATTGCTTACACAGAGTAAAATATCAACTCCTTAAGCCAATAGACATACCGAGGCTGACCAATTAACTCTTTCCAATAACTACTTTTCTTATGGGGCCACTGATCACTGCACTGATGGAAATGAATCCTTGTTCTTGGTTCATGTGTATCGCCTAGCATGAACAAAAACATCTGTGGTCTGAAATCAGTTGTAAAGCTTTCCTCAACAGCACTCTGGTGTTTTCTTCCTCTCAGTTAATCTCTCATAAGCCATTTCTATCATCAGATGACAGAAAAATGAAGGAAATTTTGGAGAGAAATAATTTTTTTTAGCCTTTTAGGACAATAATTTGCAAATTTTATTTAACATGTTGTTACTTTTACAAGCATTGTTGTATTGCCATTTGGAAACACATAATGCAGCACAACACAATGAAAACTATTTCAAAGGACAGCCATCCCTTGACATTCCTCAAATAAGTAACTTAAGGACATAAAATGTTCAATTAGTAAAGTATCTGTTGAGCATCTTGATTTATCTGGACTCACTAGCCCATGTCAGCCTCTCCTGGAAATGTTTTCAAAATAGCTCATTAAAATCCTTCTGAACGAACCCCTAACGTCTCCTTTCTATACAGCAATCCTGAAGACGGTTAGTTTACTAATAATGATACTTAGCTCTCTCCAGTCGACCAGCACAGTCTCACTGCTTCTGAATACTTCTTGTCACCAGTTTGTATCTGTCTATTGTATCTGTATATACACAGACACATTATGAAAACTTTGGAGTATGGACTTTTATCACGTACACAGAATCTAAGAAAAATTGGCCCTAAAAGCATTAGCATAGAATCTTGGCTCTATATGTAGCAATACTTGATAACAGCAAAAATAACATACTTTCAAGATTTAGATGTCTTTGGTGAGTAGAAATTCTGAAATGCCTTTGACAGAAGAGGCAACAGTAGCAGTCTGTGAATTCAACAAAGAAACCAAAGGTTTCTGTTTTGTTTGTTTTGTTTTTTTTAAAAAAGGTGAGGAAAGCTAATTCTTAATTTTCTTTTTTCTTTCTTTCAAAAAAAATCCCAAAAACTAATCAAAGAAAGCAGGGGAGTTTGGGGAATAAAAAAAAAATATAAAAGAAAACTCCCACCACACCACTCCTGATACTTCCATTGTAAAGGGATATTTCCATTATAGGGAGGTGCATACTTATGTGTCTTTCTACTATTGTGCCTGTTTCATAATATATAGTACCCAGAGAAAGGGTCATCATGGCATTAAGAAGCTAAACAAAATGTTTATTTAATAGCTGAATGAAATGCATACATTAATAGTATGGAGGTCTCACTTAAACTAGACCATATTACACCGATCAACTTGAAGAAATATTTCAAGATCCTAACCAAAGAGAAAAAGTAGTTAAAAAAACCCAAGTTATTGGATAACTGCTCTTTAATAACTGCCCAATTCACAACATGGAAATCTGACAGATGTCTTCATAACAAACAAATTATGAAAAAGTTTTCCTTGGTATTTTATGTGATTTTCCTGAATTATTATTTCCTGAAATATTAGTATGGATTCTTCTACAGTTTAAGAATAAGGTAAGTATTTTTTGTATCTTGAATTTTGCTTGAGGTCCAATATTGCAACAGTTGCTGATCCTGGATTTTGGTTATGGAAGTAGTTTTCATCAGTAATAGTTACAGAATTTCTCCTTATGTTTAAGCAAGTAACATTTAAAAAAGAATAATTATTGTCTGTAGTAATCTGCGAATAGTCTGAGAGACCCAAGTTCTTGATGCACAGAGCAAACATGGAAATATGACGGTGCAGACTTCCTGCATTGCTATTATCCACTTATTTGCATTTTCAGTAAAGTCGTTAGTCTTATGATAAAGTCTCTAGAAGTATTCCTTTTTCTCTTCTGAAACTTTAAGTGTGTATAACATTTTTTCTGCATCCTAAACACACATCCACATAGAACTAGATTAATTCACAAACAAATTCATGAGCTATCAGAAGGTAACTATATTCTGTGTTCACTGAAATGGGTCAGCGTTGAACCAAAGACCTGGCAGCAAAAAGTCCATTCTCAGTTCCCTGAGCATCCATCATGTCAGTCAGCCTTTGACTGCATAATTACTTATTTCTGCTAAACTCTAAAGGATCCTATGATGCTTGGTACAATGCAGGTAAATTAACTTTTATATTTGATATTTCATCAAAATGTTGAAAACTCTTTCATGGTCATATTTTCTTCTTCTGTGCAGTGATCTTCGCAATTAGAACACAATTGGAGAAAGTCCAAAAGAAGAAATACAGTCCGCTCTGTGTGAAGATACTCTGGAAAAATATTTTAATCAGAAATGAAGGCAGCAGTTAATGTTGTCAAATACTAAAATAAGGACCAAACCTTCATAACATATTTTAGAAATGTGATAACATAAAACAATCAAGTACTGCTCTGTTATAGCCTACTTGATCAAAACACCCATTTCCATCAGAAAAAAAAGGTCAGAAATAAACAAAATCATTTTAACAGGTACATTTATTTATGTAATTAGATAGTTGCAGTCCTTGTCCAGACTAAGCACTTAGTTTAGCAGTATATTTAACTGTTTATATTAAACAAGATGAGACGACTTGTACATAGCAATATGCAGTTTCACATAATGTAGTTTCTGTCTGTAGGTATGTTTTTTCTTCAAAATTATTTCATTTGACACAATGCCTTGGGAATGGCAAATGTCAAGTTTAAAGCACTAATTTTCCTAATTGTTCTCTTTTATTAAGCTACTTTTGATTAACTGAAATACATTTTCCTGTGGTTATTAATTTGTGTTGAATAAAATACATGTTGAAGTACTCTCTGTTACAGGTTTTGGGTAGTGCTGTGATTTCTTTAGAATATTGGAATGGGCCTGGTTGGATGTTTGTCTCAATAGTCTTGAAAAATGTACCTAGAGGTTCATCCATAGGTCTGGCAAATTCAAGATGTATATAGATGAATGAATCAGCACAAGCATTTAAGACTTTCTTCTGTTTCGTTCGAGCTAAAGAAAGGGTAAGCTTTTCTGAAACTAAAGAAACTAGATAGAAGTCAAGACTAGGCGACATATAAATTTCATTATACAGCTTCAGCCTCAAAGACACTAACTTTGTAAAGATTGTCAATATAAAATACTAATAGTGTAGAAATTTATTTTAAGGGCAATTCATGCCTGAAGGCACGTTATATAACTTTCTGTAGGTAAGCAATGATGTTGCAATTACAAATAGAAAAGGTCATAATATATTTCTTGACACATTTATATAAAATGGGATATATTGATATTGATTCTTACTTAGATGCTATTTTGATATATGCTTTTACTTCATAGACATCGACCTTTATGTGATCCCTTTTTATATGAGGGAATTTTTCCACACATTCAGACTGACACAATATTGGTCTGAATGAACACTTCCACAGTGTTCATTATTTGGCTAATTTACATAACAATAACCCTATCTGATGTGCCATAACAGTACTAAAGATGCCATAGAATACTAGAGATAGCATAGAGATTGAGCTTAAATATGCCATAGGTTTGTTATGGAAGATAGTGTATTACACTGATCTTGGATGTTCTGTGAGGATTTTAATCACAGAATCACAGTTCAATGATTTAGTTATTTAAATACAGAACTTTGCAGGGGGGGAAAAAAAGAGTAAAGAAAGAAGCAAACCATTTTTCTTCTGTTTATAATGAGAGAAAACGAGGTTTTGTAAGTTCTGAAAGAGTAAGAGGAAAAACAGGTTGTCAAAACCTACTCAGTAATATGAGAACAAGTAGATAAGTTTTATGCTTAATATATATATAAATCATTTTATTTGGAAATTTATTTGCTAATACAATGATGCAATGGAAACCCAGATCACATAAAGTAGATAGATCAAGACCTCTCTCTTACACTGAGCTTCCAAAAAGGATAGTAAATTACTTTCAAATACAGGAAAAGTAAATTTTAGTAACTTTTAAAGGGAACTCTTAAAAGAAAAAAAAAAAATCAGAATGACTAAGTAAGAGAAAACAAATTAAGAGTTCATAAATTATTATTTCCTGGCCTACTGTGCCCTTGCAGGAGAGGTTCTTGTTTCCTGCACTAGATTCATTTCAGCTAGATGAGTAATGTTTTGAGAAGAACTGTCCCCTAACATTCATGAAGCCTTTTTAAAAAAATTTTTTACATTATCCCTGGCAAATAGCTGTGTATCAACTCTCTGCTCCTTTCAGCAAATCCTTCTTAAAGCAGAGATTTTCATTTCCCTGCTATGAACTGTGGTTGAACTAGATAGTTAAAACGAAAAGGGATTTGTCATGCTGGGCACCTTCTGTTTGTTACTCAGGTATTCAGGCACTTGCAAGATCCAATAGGCATTAATTGAATTCAGATTCTTGTCATTGATTTAAGTTGGATTTTCATTAATAATATGGAGAAGAGCACCATGTAAGCAAACAGAGAAAGGACTTTTTCACATAGGTACTCCTGGATCAGGCAACTCAGTTTACAGTAGGTAAGATGTCACATGGGATGGGAATATGTAGTCACAAGAGTCCTCTCTTCCATTGGATGAAATAATATTCCCAAATATATTGAACTGCAGAAGCTGGATACGCATACACAAAGTTTAATTCAGAAATGAATCTTAATATTAGTAAAATGGGATAAAACCATCACTAAATGCCAGGGACTTTCGTCTTGATGAAATCTAAGGGATCCAATCTCACAATAAAAGAGGATGTAACATTATAAATATACATAGCAGACTAAACCTTTATGAGCTCTACAACATATACATAAGCACTAGGTTCTCAATTCTTTATTTTTGAAAAATATAAACTTAGCTGCAAGTCTAGATTAATTGCAGCAGAAGGACTAGATATAGTATTCCATACTATGGAATAAAATACTGAGCCTTAGTGACCATAGAAAACAGTTTCCTTTTTATCAGCTTTTCAAAATTTTGAAATTGTTTAGGTTTTTAGCTACTTGGATTTGCAAATCCTAAACACAACCTTAACCTAAGATTAATTAAGATGGAGAAATAAGCAATACCTCTTAAAGAAACATGAAGTTTATGACATTGCAGATGCCAGCTCAATTAAAATATCTCTGAGCCCTACAGTATACTGAAGTCAATTGGGTTCTAGACTTCAATGCTATATTTTAATGCTGTAGATGTAGAAGTTGTAAGTCTAAACCTAGTCTTTATAAAAGGACTGATGTCCACAATAAAAAGAGTATAATTACTTCATCCTGGTAAAGACCTATGCCTTTCCTTCTTCTTTGTGACCTGAGCAAATTTTAAGATATTCAGTATATTAAATTCCAACATTAATCATCCTAGACTAAATTAAAACTAGCCTACCAATCCACGAACACTAGGCACATCCATGGCTCACACAGAGATCAATCTTATTCCTGATGTTTATGAGTATCACTGTAGCTGGGACTCTCTACTCTCTACAGTTCTTTAAAATTTAGAACCAAAAGGACCAGTACCTTACAAAAAACCACAACATAGTACTTTAACACCAGCCCTTCTTTTACTTCATGAGATGATACATAACACTAATGTAACCTTTGCTTTTGTGAACTCACAATTCCAACTACTCAGAACCAAGAAAATTTAGTTCACAATTTATCACTGTCTTTTAGCACTTTGGTATATTAATATCATCTGGACTCCTTTTTTTCTTTTCTAAGTTTTGAAAGACCTAAGTTTCAAATTGCTAAATTTACACATGAAGAACTAGCTCAAGAAAACAGGAAGTTTAAGACTCAGTGGAAAGCAAATTTCTTTCACATCTTGTTGCCAAAGTCAGGTTAGCTCTGGACTGGTGAGTCTGCAAATCCTCTTCCGAGCTCCAGTGTTAAATCTGTGCTTCACAAAACCAAAATACCAGTTTACAAAAATTCAAAAAGTAAAAAAAAAAAAAAAAGTTTAATTAGCACTATAGCCTAGTCTTTTCCTGATCTTTTAAAACACTTTTATTGTCCTTTAATTACTCAGATATAAATTCAAGTGTTCCTCTTGTTATAGGCATGAGACTATAAACTGGTGCTTTTCAGCCTTGAGTTCTATGGATTTGAATTCCACAGTGCAGCCAAAGCACCACTCAGTAGGAAGATAACAACATCTAACAGAGAAGCAGGCATACCTTACCTTGTTAAGACAGACAAGACAAAAGCCTTTGCAGATCTCCATACCATCATTCTAACCTATGGAATACTGAAGATATGTGTGATGTTTTACTTTTGCTTGGGATGCACAAATCATTACACTAATTTCATTTTCAATGCCTTTAATCAAAATAACAGTACAGTCCATAACAGTGCAGCTGGTTCTGTTCCAGTAAGGCATAGAGTAGGATAAATGCCATGAAACCAAACTTTATGTGACTTAAAAAAAAATAATTTACTACACAGACTTAAAGTAGTCTAAGTAGCCCTCTGCCTGAGATAGATCGGTGAAGAAAAGTGTGATTCAGAGAATTGTCTCATTTCTGAAGCAAAGCTAAAATACTTCTCAAAAGTTGACATGGAGATAATCTGTAAGATCAAAATGTAAATATGAGGCTGCCTAACTTGCTCTTGCATAGAGAATGTATTTCTCATTCCTGCTTCTTAAAAAACCCCAAAAAACAGTTTTCCAGATCAGTCATCTCTTACAATTTAAAGGCTCATAAAATTAATAATTGAAATATTTGGGTGTCCTCCCTTCATTAGTACCTTGAAGAACTAGTGGTACCTAGAAACATAAAATCTTTTAAGTTGGGGTGTTTTTTTTATCCACCTTAGGATTCGTCAGGTTTTCTTTACTGTTGCATGTGTGTATTTAACATATATCCACAAATAGCTGTAGCTTGTAGGTTAACGATTGAATCACATCAGTAAACTCCTCTCTTTAGGCTCACAGGGTACACGATAGATTGTCAAGTAGCTGAGATTGTTTAGCATTTCATGATACTGAAGCTAATATATGACTATTATTTTGACATCACTGCCCTAAAGTCTTGAAAAGTACTGTGAAAGGGTATCTAATCAAATAGCAATATTTTACATAGTAAAAATCCTCTAGGGTAGAAGAAAGTCAATAAAAATTATTAAACTATGAAAAGTTAAACATTGTTATTCAAATTCTGTCAGACAAAGAGATACATGCAAAGGCAATTCAAAAGATTTTCAGGGTTTTTTTTCAAAAGTTTAGTTTAGGTAGAAAAATATCAGCATTCTCTCAAATTTATCGTACAAATTGTCCTCCTTCCTCTTCTAAAAGGGAGTGGGGAAGAGGGAGGGTGCGGAGTGGTCATCTGTCATTCAACTTCAGTTTGCAGAGAGTAGCCAAGAACAGTCATAAAGGCTGCTTTTTTATTTTAATTATTATTTTCCAGGTCTGCATTTCAAGAGAAGAAACTATATGGAGTGGTAAAGAAGTACACATCTTTGACTGCAGGATGATTACTAAGTATGTGAGAGTTGTGTTGTTTTGATTTGATCTGCTTTCCAAAGGCTAAAACTAATTGAGATCCTGAAGTGCTGTCATAAGACATTGGGGGCCTGACGAGGAAAAGGAGAATAACCAGAGCAGAGCTTCTGCTAATCATCCTCCTTCTCTGTGTGTAAACGTGATTCAGATAGGGTATGGGTTTTTTCCTAGTTTTTTGTATTGTAGACAACTTTTGTTCCTACTGTAAAACCAATGTCAGATCAGTTCATATTTAAGTGACAGAGAGCTTGCTTGGAACTGTGTCTGACCCCATTACCGAGAAGATGTATTTGCCCTCTGCCACAGTCTCAATGTTTATGGGCCCTTGATTGCCCCTTAGTCACAGGCTGCTATTGTGTTCAGAAGTGCTTTTTTTGAAGCTGCACTTGGTGTAGCAATTGCAACTGTTTCACCCTCATAGAGCCCAAGCCATAATTATCCTCACCTTTGCCATCTCTGAGTCAATGCAATTCAAAGTGCCAATTTTGATCTTTAAAGCTTTATGCAGCTGAAGTCCCTATAATTTGAAATTACCTTATATTTTCCTAAATGGGAGCTGAGAGATCAGTCAGAAGTACTTGAGTTATCAATCCCCATGTGCATACCTGGGGCTGGTTGCAGGAAAATTTCTCTGGAGGACACTTGACTTCTGTATTTCCTTCTGATCTATTGACTTACCCAGCCATTCTATAAGCTCCTGTTCATTACCTATAGAGCAAACAAGAATTGAGATCTATGAGGCTAGGCTTTGAGGTAAAATAGTGAGAACAGTGTTAGTGCCTTACAGGGAGATGATGATTATGTGGGAATATAATTTCTGATTGTTTTATTATTTTATGACAAGAGTTCTCTGACACAATTGCTTGCTGGCAATCTGATTCTAGATTTCTATTTTAGTTTGGGGGAAATAATTCCAAAGTTGGAAGATCCTTGTTTCTCTTAAAAAACCCCAAAATAATCTAATCCAGACAATTATTTCTTTGTTGGTAGCTGAGCTAAAACTTGTTTCTGCTTAGCTAGTTTTATAAGAACAAAGATATGTGAATAGATGATGGGAATCACCAAACATATCTTGCTACAATGGTTATAAGACTGAAAGTTTTTCAGAACAGTGAATGGTGCCACTGAGGAGTGATTTCAAGTATTCTCTATTGCATCTTTCCTATAGGTTAGTAAACTGTAACAGAATGTATAATTTTGTTTAGAATAACATATAAAAAATACACACTTGGAAGATTAATCTTTGACTGTGACAATCAACAATGATTATAAGGGCTTTATTGATGAAATTTCCACAAACATGGGCAAACAAAACATGAAATAACAAGGGAATATTCAGTAACTATCAGAATGACTTTGTCAATAGTATTTATGATGCTAGAAACCAGTTTTAGGAGGCAGAACTATGTATATCAAAAAGATTTATGAATACACTTGCCTGGACATCTTGGCTCCAACAATTTGTCTGAAGTGCTAAGCACCATTACCCACCGTTGAAGAGTGACAGCATATCCCTTTATTCTTCATCTAAAGTACTTACTGTCAGCATAGCGTGTGTGCAGCAGGAAATCCAAATCAGAAGCCCCTGTTTTTTTTGTTATCTTATCCAACTACTTTTGAGAGATGCTCTAGTCCCACTTTACAGGAAGTTAATGCAATTAACCACCACTGTACTTATCCAGACATTGAGAGTTAAAGTTTAGGCAAATTTTAACCTGTTGCTCCTCTGTCTTTTCATTACTCAAAACAGCAACCAATCACAGTATGGTCATGAATCTGAAAGACAGCAAAATTTATACTCTAAAATTATGAAATAATTGCAATCATGTTGAGTGGAAGTGTGGATTAAATTTGTTTCTAGCCCTTAACTACAATGTCTTTAAAGTGCTCCCCTTTCAGCTCATCTCTGGAACACTATTTTCAACACAGTTTACTATATGAAGATCACTTTGAAGCAGTTTTCACAGAAGGAAAGATCATTTGGCAGAGTGGTACTTGGATAAGAACTTAGTACAATTCCATTTGGGTCTTCAGAGAGTAACTCTGAGATGCTAAGTAAACCAATTGTATGTGTCTATTGTGGAAATCTAGAAGGCCAGAGAATTTTGACAAACTTTCCAGATGGGTTCATTCAAAGTGATCTGGCAGATACAAGCAGAACTGCAGAACTGTATGCACTATTTGGAAATGCACTTATATTTCCGTACAGCAGTTTGTACCCGCTTTTCTTAACTCAGAATGTACTGCACGCTCACTTGGCTGATAGATTTTAGTGGTATATCTTTAAGGAAATAACGATCCAACATCTTCAAGAGTAAATTTGACTTTTGGAGGGAGGCCACGACTTCAAGGTCCTTCTGGATAAACGGTATCATTAAAAAATACTTTACCTTCTGAGAATCTCAGAGTGCTTTATAAATTCAGTGTTATACTTTCAGTCTCAGGTAATTAACTTTTAAAGCAGTTTCTGTATTTCTCTCAAAATTTTACGTACCCCACTATTCAGACACTACTCAGGCTGTACTTATGGCTGATCCCTGCCACTTAGCAGTGCCACCTCTCCTGGACTTTGGCAAGGAAGAATAATTGTTTGGGAGTTACTCTGAAGGAGGGAGAACCACAGTGTAAATAGGCCTTTCTTGGTTATGCTTTAGGATTTTTGACAAGGGGCTGCCATTTTGCTCTTTTGGGGAGAAGCAGAAATCCTTTACTGTGCTTTGAAAAAATACAGCTTCCCCTGCACAAAAAAAAAAAAAAAAAAGGAAAGAATAATAAGGAAAAAAAAAGAAAATATAAAAAAATCTCATTTAGAAGAAAAGAGGAAAAGGGGGGAAAAAAGCCAACAGAATAAAAAAGAAAAACGAAAGAGAGGAGAGATCCTAAGATGTCTGTGGGGAAGCCGGAGATTCCCGTGCTCGGCCCCCTTGGAGTGAACCGGTCATTCGAGCGGCTGTGCCCCTGCCGGCGGGCGCCCGCAGACGTGCGGCAGGGAAAGCAGCGACTCGATGAGCCGAGTCGGGCCGGGCCAAGCCGAGCCGAGCCGCGCCGCGGCTGTGGGACCAGTGGGGCCTGCGACCGGCGGCAGCCGCGGAAAGGGCCCGAAGGCAGCGAGGTGTAGCGCTCCTTGCCTCACCTGCGGGCGACCCAGGTGCGCGGCAGCGGCCCCGCGCGGAGCCGTGGCGGCGGGGAAAGGCGAGCGCTGCAGCTGCCGCCGCGCTCCGCTGCAGCGGTGAGGAGAGGGAGGGGGTGGTGCTGCCGGGAGCGGGGTCCGAGGGGGACGTACGGAGTGTGAAAGAAGACAGAGGGAGGGAGGGAAGGAAGGAGGAAGGGAGGGATGGAGGCGGGGGAAGAAGGAGGGAAGAAGGGAGGGATTCGGCAATCCGGCGCAGCTTCCCCACTCTCACTCTCTCCGCTGCTGCAACTCCTCAACTCTGCCCGTTCTTTGCCTGGACATGTCTTAAGAAAGTTGGATCTCTCCCTCTCCTTCGCCTTTTAATTTTTTTTTCTTTTTTCTTTTTTTTTTTTTTTCCCTTCCCCTCCCCATCTGTTTTTCCTTCCTACCCTCGTTCCAGTTTAAAGCAGTGGATGGGTCGGAGCCGACATGCGGGGCTGTGGCGATGGGGGCAGACACCGCGATTGCTGCGCTCCAAGGCCGCACTGAGTGCTGGGGCCGCGGTGGAGTTCACGCTCTAGAGGTGTGCAGGCACCGGGGCATTGCTCTCTTCTTCACAAAAGGACAAAAAAGAAAGGGGGGAAGGAAGCTTTCGGAGATGAACTGAGCTGTAGCGGACTTTGGGAAAAGAGCGCCGAGTCCAGCTGGTCTGGTGAGTTCTTTGTTTAATGAGTTTATTATCGGCAGGGTGCTTAGAGGATTCCCGTAAGAGTTCTGGTGCTCTAGTTTGTTGCGTTATTGAAAATACTTGTCTTTTCGCTTCAACCCATAGTTTAGAACTGTGTAACGTATCTATGTTGATCTAGATATCAGTATATTCATATACACAGAGAGTTTACCCAAAGCTATGCACACCTGGGGCAGAGAGCACCCCTGGCTACACCGCCACCTTCATGCAGAGAGCCGTACGCCGGCTGCCCGGCCCCAATCCCTTGGAGCCGGACCCGGGCTCGACGCCGCGGGCAACCGGCTCTCCTCCGCTCGGCTGAGCGCGGGCTGCCTGCGGGCGCCGTGCCCGGCCGCCCGTGTGCTGTGGTGCGGCGCCCCCTGCCCGGCCGCCGCGGAACTGCGCCGCCGCCGCGGGGCGGCCGGTGCTCGGGCCGGGGGCTACCCCAGGAGGGGGCGCGGGCGCTGCACGGCAGAGCCTCCCGGCTGCGGGCTGGTGAACCTGAGCGCTGGCGCTTTCTGCGGTGGTTGGTGCCTCCGGACCTGCAGCCCCGCGCGTTCGGGGCTTCAGAAGAACCCCAGGGCCACTCGTTTCATTTATGCATGTGGCTGATAAAAGCCGCGGCGTGGTCAGTGCGCACTAAACGAACCTACGCCGGCTTCTTACGCCTGCAGACGGCCGGATCGGGATTCCTCAGGCAAGCGTTTGATCGTTATTAAGCAATATCATTTATTAATGACCGGGGAAACCTCCGAGGTCTCTCTCGGAGTATTAATCTTTAACGTAGGGCTGGTCCACACACATCCCTTCATGCTGACTCCTGCAGAACGCTTCCCCGCCTGAGGTAGCCCTTTACCGGCCGGGGGTCATCGTCGTCGCGGCCACGCTTCCCCTGCCTCTGCTATTCGCGGCAGCGAGGTACGGCGCTACTTCTTCAATGTCGAGGAGCCGCGGTAGCCGTCCGCGGCTTTCGGCCTTCTGCCGAGACTTCCCTCCACACTGCCGTTAAGCGGCAGCTCGAGCACAGCTCAGCCCGAGGCTGGGACGCCTGAGGCCAAGCCCGGCGGCAATAGCCTGGCCGCCCGTGGCCGCTCCCCCTAGTCGCACGGGGGAAGAGTGAGCGGCCGCCGAGGCGCTGCGACCACCACAGGGCGGTTCTCGCTGCCACCGCCGCGAGGGAGAACCGCGGGGCTTGTCCCGGGTACCCGCTACTCTTTGGATTGTAAAGCCCCGCCATCGAGGACCGCCTGTTCCCGTGGGCTCTGATGGTCTCCCTCGCTAGCCCCGCTAGATATTCCCTGGCAGCAGCTTTCTGAAGTTTCTTGAGTAGCTTCTCCGTAGGAGGACTTAGCCGCACGCGAAGCCGCCCGCGTTCCCGGACCGGCAACCTCTCCCTGCCGCCCCGGCGGGGCCGGAGGCAGGCGAGTGCGGTGGAAGTGAGGAGTTCTCCCCCATCCCTGCCCCGCTGGCGTTCCTGCGAGTGCTGGGCCACCAGGAAGAACAGCGTGTGTTGCGGCTCGGCGTCGCCCCGTTTAATCCTCGCCGGCGGGGCCGAGCCCTAGACGGGGAGGCGGGACGGGGTGCGGGGGCTGCTACCGCTCCCGCGCAGCGCCTCCGAAACGAGTTCCGGAGCGGCGGGCAGTCCAGCGCCGCGGAGGAATACAGTGGCGGGGGGGGCGCCGCGGCGCAGCGGGGGCGGAGGGGCATTGGCGAAGAGCGCTGGAGTCTGGCGAAAGAAAGGGGGAGCGGCGTGGCGGGCACCATGCAGGGCTGGCCCCGGCCCAGCTCCCCCGTCCTGCAGGCAGCGAGCCGCGGAGAGGTGAGGTGCGACACGGTGCCGGCGTGGCCCGCCCAGGAGAGTTGGGAGAAGTTTCGGTGGCGGGGGGAGAGTAGCCGTGGTGGCCTGGAGAGGGGGCAGTCGGGAGGCGCGGACCCCTTCGGGGAAGTTGCGGCTCTGAAGCGAGGCCGGGAGCTCTGTGAGGCCGCCCGGAGTCGCTGGGCGAGCGGCCGCCTCGTGCTGCGGGGGCCCGCGGGAAGGGGCTGCGGAACCGGCATCGCGCCGGCCCCCCTCCCTGTCCCCCGCCCGCCCGCGGCGCCGGGCTGGGGTGGCTGCCGGGCCCCACGGCCCCCCCCCCTGCCGCTAGCGAAGGCCGGCGGGGCTGCAGCCGCCACGCTGCCCGGAGAGCAGCCGACAGGATTTCAACCGGCAGGTTGCTCTTGAGTTGCGTCGAGGAGAAGAGGTGTCGGTAATACATTCCCCGGGAGGGAAGGTGTCTTCGGATGTGTCTGATGCAAACTTAATTCCCTGGTAAGCCGGCAGGGGCGAATCGCGGCAAGTACCTCGGGGTGACTTTTTTCCTTTGTTTGCACTTTTAACACCGCGTCCCTCGTTGCATGCCTCGCTGGATTCCTCCGAAAGATAAAGGGCAGATTCCGCAAGGACGCGGCGTTGAGCCATGGCTCTTGGAGGAGATTCCGGCTGGACGCGTAAGCCGACTACTGCTACTTTTTTTTTCTGGTGTTTTTTCTCTTTATGGCAGTTAGAACGAAGCTTTGTTTGGAAGCTACACTTTTAGATCTCTTGGTGTCAGCAGGTGATAGTGTGTCTTACTGCTGATAATATCCCCCCAGTTGTAAACTTTTTTTTTTTTGAAACGTGTTAGTAAACTGGATGCTGCCTTCTAACAGTAGGCTTTCCTACGGTTTAATTACTAGCATGCAAACTGTTCCTAGGTAGTTGCGTGGGAAGTATAACCTGTAATCTTTTATTACCTCTGCCGTCTTTCTGGAAAATAATGCTGTATAACAGATGTGTATTTCCCGTTTACTTGTCTAACCGTGTGGAAATACTCAGCTATTTAGTGAGTAAAATACCTTAACGCTGAAAAGCATTTAACTTCAAAGTTTTTGGTTTGTTCTCTGTGAGTCCTAAAATCTCCCTGGACTGGGAAGTGAGATGTTTCCTGGTTTTTGTGACCTAGCATGTGAAAGAACTTTGTATGGTTAAATTACTATCAGTGCAAGTAAGCAAACAAAAAAATCCCTTTAAACAGCCAAGGACTTACATTGTGGGGCTTTGGTTTTTTGAAAAGTTTAAAACTCAGTTCTGACTCGGTAAAATTCTTTTTGTTGTCACAAACTTTAAGACACCATGTTAAATTTCGATCAGACTCATAGAGATTGGAGGCGTATGGTTCAGTATTAGATACAGTAGTAAATGATTACCATACAAATAAATTGTCAAAATTTTCTGTCTGAAACTTTGTTTCACTCTCGATTCAGGATCTTAGATGCTGTTTGAACATAGCTACTCCATTTTCCTTCTAACAGCAAAGATCTTAGAAGTGTAAATCAAAGTGTCTCATGAGATTAACTCATACTGGGGAGAATACAAGTATAAAACTTAACTGGACTTTAGTCACAAGTTGAAACTGTTATGTTAATCTCTGGGACAACATACATTTCTTAAATAACTTAGCAGCTTTACTGAAGTAATGTTACCATATGCTTTCATCATGTGTTTATTTTCTGAACATCGAAAAAGACACACTCTTTTCCAGAATAGCAAGGGACACTTTTAAGTTTTTTGACTGGAAACAAAAGCATGTTGAAACCGCTAAACCTGTTTGGTGATTTGGTTTTTGGTTTATTTTGTTTTTTCCAAATTGGACTACACAAATGATTGCTTTTAAACAATTGAAAGAATAAATGTAACTACAGTTAGTATAGCCCACAAAGCCACACACTCTCACTTAGACTTCTCTAACAGGAACTCTATCAAGACAGTTCAGTTGCTGCAGTAATAACTTTTCACAGTGCATTTGTGTCAAATGGCATCTGTTGCATATGCTGATCAAAATTGACCTTTAAATAAGTTATATTTTTATTAGTGGAGACATTTGAGTGTTAATATCATTACAAATCAAAGAAACTGGTATGGGGGATCCCTTCTCCCCCCCACCACCCCCCGCAGTTGTTTAAATTAGTAGATTTTCATAGACAAGCATTGTAGAAACAGCACTAAAGAACATTTTTTAGTCCTCAGAATGGTTGCTGATGTGTCCCTAGAGTGGTGTAACAGGCCATGCTCACAGTCTCATTCTGCTACTGTAAGCCGTGTAGCATAGTCTTACAGTATGTCCTTTGAGACTTAACTGGCAGTCTTTACTTATAGAAGAAGGAGTAGCAGTGGACTGAGATTTGCTGTGACTTGGGTTGTGTGGCCAGGTTTAGGATCTCTTTCTACCTGTGACTTATTTGATTGCTAAGAGAGTAAATCTGTCAATATATGATCTGCATTGATATATTACACAGATGATGAACTTGGTTTGTCCTTTTTTTTGTTGCCTTGTTTGTCATTGAGATTGCCATTGTTACATATTTTATGCTTAAAATTTTCAAATACCAAATTATGAACTTTGAAGTCTAGGTGCTGTAAAGATGCTGCAAAGAGAAACATGTTTTTTAAATGACTGCTATCTTACCCAAATTGTCTTCATTTGTAAGTTATCAATTCAAGGTCTCCTAGCTTCAAAATTTTGCTTGTTCTTATACATTAATGTGAAAATAGTTCATGTTTGTAAGCTTTATTTTTCCTGTATAAAAATTTTTAACAGTGTTGACACGTTAATAATTTTGTTAATGAAACTGAGTAGTAAAACTATTTCATGTATTCTGGTGCTGAATATGCATATAACTAAAAATTATTCAAATAATAATTCACAAATAAGAAATCAGACTTTGTGTATAAGTAACTAACTTTTCAGAATAAATATGAGATGTGCTACTTATAAACCTAGGGCTATGATCTTTTGTTAAGCTAATGGTTGCCTTATGTGTTGAAAATGGGTGCAGAAAATCCTAAACTGGTCACATTCCAAAGAAAATAAAAATTTATGAGTTCGAAGTGTACCCTTTGGCTAAAATGTTTCTGAAATTCAGTCACTCTTGTGCACTGTAATGAGCCATCTGAGTTTATATCTAACACATTATCACTTTATCTTAACACTTTTATACTTTCCCTTAGTAGTTAACTGTCTTTACAATTGGTGTTGTTTAATACTTTAGATACTTATCAAGATTATATTATGTTGATTTATGGATAATCCTGGATCAACATTTTTTACTTCTCAGTAGCTCTGTAAATTATGACAAGATGGAAAAAAAAGTGTCATGTAACAGAAATTAATAACTTCTTTTTATCTAACATGGTTAGCTGTTCAGTTGAGAGATGCTTTTAGGCTCTTGATTGTGACTCAGCAAACCTTAGAAGTTGGTGCTGAGGAATGGATTCTCTTACTTGTAGTTGCGTCATCATGTGTAGTAGGCAGGTTGTTGCCAGTTCTAAGCAGACTGTACAGAAAAGCAGCAAAAAGTGCTTAAGGTATTATGGCACAGAACAATATTTACAGAAACAGTAAAACCTACAAATGTCTTCAACTTGGAATTTTAAGGACGAGTTTGGATATTTTAATGTAGTCTGATGCATCACAGTGTGGTGCATGTTGTGCCTAACATACTCGAGATGTGAGGAGCAAATGATAAAAGATACAGATTGGTACAATGTTTTGCATAACACACCAGACAGCTAGGTGTCAAACCTAGGTAGTGAGTTATGGGATACTGTAGCATCAGAAGTGATTTTGGGCTTTGGACTGTAGCATAAATTTAAAAAAAAATTAAGAAATCTTAGTGTATCTGAGGCAGAAAAGAGAGAAAGATTGATCATTACGTATTTTTTGTTTATCAAGACAGCTTCCAAAATTCTAGCAAGATGGAATAAAAGATTGTGTTTCTTTTGATTACTTAAAAATGATGTGATATTTTCTAGCATGTCTTACAGGACAGTCTTATGGCATCTTGAATTACTTGGAGCTTCAGAAGCATTGATAACAGTTAGTTTATTGCACAATTTTGATTGTGGTTTTCTGTTCAGGGTTTATTGTTGGAGTTTTTTCTTGTTTGAAAATGTTCATTTGCTTGGCAGTATGTTAGCAGGATGAAGCCCCAGGGACCCAAGTGTATTCCCAGAGCAAATCATAACTGGGAAGAAGAGTAGATAGGAGAGGAATAGTATTAACTTGTTGAAATGGTGGCTGTTCTAACCTCATGCTCATTTGCCTTCCCAAACTTTCTATCATTCAGTGTTAAGACCTCGTAAGTAGTGGTTCCAGCTAGTGACTTACTTTTAAAAGCTCATATGCTTTTTATTGTTTGCTCATTCACTTTTTATTGTTTGCTATGGTTATAGCTTTAATCATGTAACTTAAATGCTAGATTTGGAAGAGAGGCACACTGTTCTTTTTTTTCCTTCCAAAAGGATAAGTTTTCATTACTGTTCTCCAATATTTCCAATAGTTTGTATGGATCTGAGTCTTAAATTCTTCTCAAAATCATTGGGTTATGGCTGTGACTGGCTTAGCTGCTTCTGAGATTTTGGAGTGAAATGTTGACACAAGTAGATGCATCTGCTCTAGTGCTTTCTAGTGGGCAGAGTCAGTCCATGGAATTTCAACCAACGGGATCTTTCATGTATCTACTGAAGCAGGTAGGAATTAAGGGAGAGAGAAATAATTGTAAAAGAAAAGTGGAAGGAGGAGACAACATAACGTGATGCCTTTTGAGCCGAGATGAAGAGAACTAGCGTGAGAATAGATACTGAGGAGACATTGACAGCCAACAAGACTGAGGACAAACTAGGACTAAAATGTTGAACAAAACGTCAGGAAGAGTGAAAGAAGGATACATTTAGAAATTAATATGATTAGGAATTAGTATGAGTTATATAACAGACTGGCCAAGGAAGAAGATGCTAAAAAGACGGGTAAGGGAAAAAGATTAAATAGGAAATGTGAAAGAAAATACCTGTGTACTACTTAATCCAAAGTAATCAAGTTAAAGTTGATTGCCTTCTACTCGATGGAAGGATTATTTCACTCCCTTCCAACAACACCAAGATTTTATTCAAAGCTTGGTTTTGCTGAGGAAGCATTCTGAAGCTTCGAAGCATTCTGTGAGACTTTGAGGAGTGAAGACTATTGCCATAAGCCCAGATGAGGAAAGTGGTCCCAAAGGTCTTGTTCCTGAGGTTCCAGCATTTCTTCCTACTGCGGTCTTGCCTGGGATTAGAGTCATAGATTCCAGCACTTGGAAAGCAGACCAAGCAGAAGCAGATGTGTCTCCATGTCTATCTTGCAGTGCCAGGCTCTTTCCCTGTCACTTCTGGAGTATGTTTGAGAAACGTGTCTTAATAGTTTCTCCAGTTATTTTTATTGATTCTTGTTCTCATAGCTCTTGATACTACTTTGTTTCAGATCTGTTCTGAGAGGGGAATAAAGGAATATGTGTCATCCTTCATTGGCTTAGTGATGCTTCATAAAAATATTTGTTATTATATGCATTGCTATCCACTACTTTTTAAGGACACTCAGCTGGAGAGAGTATGATACATACAGAATTGTTCTCTGTCTATAATGTATTTTTATAATTCTTGGAACAGGTGCTCATAAGTTACTTTGAAGCATTCACGGTAATTTCAAGCCAGCTCTTACTGTTTACTTCCACATTGTTGAACATCAGCCATTTTACAATCTAAAAGAAGTGAGGGCGAAGCATTTTCTGTGAGGATACAATGTCACACATGAAGTAGGTGACTGGAATGAGTGTTCACTATTGTAGATAAGTTCTGATGTGGTCTGCTCATTTATAGCAGATAGCACTGCCATATTTCTTCTAAAATATTGCTTTGTGGCATTGTTCGTTTGAAGCCGACTCTCTGTGTTCCCCTTGTGTCATGGTATTAATTCCTAGATTTTTGGTCATGCAGTTTCTTGACATTTTTTAGGTGTTTTAATTTATCTGCTTTTCTATTACTGGAAATCATTCTTAAACTTCCTTGAAAAAAAAGTATGTAACTTAGATATGTAACTTCTAGCTTTCTTTCAAGCCTGGATTTCGACATCGAGGTTATTTGAATAATATTTGGATAGCTTTGAGTCTTAACACATCTCTTTCTCGTTTCAGGGTTTCTTTGTAATTGCTGCCATGGGAAGATACTTGACTATGCTGTTGCTGCTGATGCTGCTGGCACAGCACTTTGGAAACTGTGAAGGAAGTCAAAGGCCACATCATGCTCCACCAATGCAGTTTACACAACTACAGTACAATGCCACTGTGTATGAGAATTCTGCAGCCAAGACTTACGTTGGGCACCCGGTGAAAATGGGCATTTATATCACAGATCCATTATGGGACCTAAGATACAAAATTATTTCTGGTGACAATGAGAACTTGTTCAAAGCTGAAGAATACGTTCTTGGAAACTTTTGCTTTTTGAGGATACGAACCAAGGGAGGAAACACAGCTATCCTTAACAGAGAGGTGAAAGATCATTATATGCTGACTGTCAAAGCAGTTGAAAAAAATACAAATGCTGAAACACGCACTAAAGTCAGGATACAGGTACTGGATACAAATGACTTGCGGCCTTTGTTTTCTCCAACGTCTTACAGTGTTTCTTTGCCTGAAAATACAGCAATAAGGACCAGCATTGCAAGAGTCAGTGCAACAGATGCAGATATAGGAACAAATGGAGAGTTCTACTACAGCTTTAAAGAAAGAACAGATGTGTTTGCTATACATCCAACTAGTGGAGTGGTAGTTCTAACTAGTAGACTTGACTACTCGGACACTAAACGTTATGAGATGGAAATTCTTGCAGTGGACCGTGGTCTGAAGCTGTATGGTAGCAGTGGCATAAGCAGTATGGCAAAGCTAACTGTTCACATAGAGCAAGCAAATGAATATGCCCCTGTTATTACAGCTGTTACATTGACTCCATCAGAGTCAGACAAAGATCCAGCTTATGCCATTGTAACTGTGGAGGACAATGATCAGGGTTCAAATGGGGAAATAGCATCATTAAATATCGTTGCAGGTGATCCACTTCAACAGTTCAAAACAGTGAGGTCTGTTCCAGGAGGTAAAGAATACAGAATAAAAGCCATTGGTCACATTGATTGGGAGAACCACCCTTTTGGATACAACCTTACCCTTCAAGCTAAAGATAAAGGAAATCCTCCACAGTTTTCTTCTGTAAAAGTTGTTCATGTAACATCACCACAACTCAAGTCTGGCCCTGTTAGATTTGAAAAAGAGATATATAGAGCTGAAATAAGTGAGTTTGCCCCTCCAAACACACCTGTGATAATGGTGAAAGCTCTGCCTAGTTACCCACATTTAAAATACACGTTTAAAAGTGCACCGGGCAAAGTAAAATTCAATTTAAACGCTCACACAGGTCTTATTACAACTTTAGAACCCATAAAAGCACAATATGCATCTCATTTTGAGCTTGAAGTTGTGACAAGTGACAGAAGAGCTTCTGCAAAAGTATTTATTAAGGTGCTAGGTATGAACAGCAATCCTCCTGAATTTACTCAGACATCCTATAAAGCCTCTTTTGATGAGAATGTGCCGATAGGTACGAGTGTCATGAGCGTAAGTGCAAAAGACCCTGATGAAGGGGAGAATGGTTATGTGACCTATAGCATTGCAAACCTAAATCCTTTACCGTTTGTGATTAACCATTTCAGTGGGATTATTAGTACCTCAGAAGACTTGGATTATGAATTGATGCCAAGGGTTTACAATTTAAGGATTCGAGCTTCTGATTGGGGTATGCCTTATCGCCGAGAAGTTGAGGTTCCTGTTACTATAACTTTAAATAACCTGAATGACAATATACCTCTGTTTGAGAAAATAAATTGTGAAGGAACAATCCCCAGGGATCTTGGTGTTGGAGAACAAATAACAACTGTGTCTGCTATTGATGCTGATGAGCTCCAGTTGGTGAGATACCAGATTGAATCTGGAAATGAACTGGATTTATTTAGCCTAAATCCAAATTCTGGAGTACTTTCACTCAAACAGTCACTAATAGATGGCCTAGGTGCTAAAATGTCTTTTCACAGTTTGAAAATTACAGCTACAGATGGAGAAAACTTTGCAAAACCTTTGTATATCAACATAACTGTAGCTACTAGTCGCAAACCAGTCAATTTGCAGTGTGAAGAAACTGGTGTTGCCAAAATGCTTGCAGAGAAACTCTTACAAGCAAATAAATTGCACAGTCGTGGGGAAGTTGAGGATGTTTTCTTTGACACTCACTCTGTAAATCTGCATGCACCTCAATTTAGAAGTCCTCTCCCCAGTAGCATTGAGATCAGAGAAGACCACCCTGTAGGCTCCAGTGTAATACTTATTAATGCTACTGATCTTGATACTGGCTTCAATGGAAAGCTAGTGTATGTTATTTCTGGAGGTAATGAAGATAGTAGTTTCATTGTTGACATGGAAAGAGGAGTGCTGAAAATTTTATCTCCCCTTGACCGAGAAGTAAAAGATAAATATACTCTAAATATTACTGTCTATGATCTTGGAATACCACAGAAGTCTGCCTGGCACCTTTTAACTGTAAAAATTTTGGATGCTAATGACAACTCTCCAGAGTTCCTGCAAGACAGCTATTTTATTGAAGTGAGTGAAAACAAAGAGCCAAACAGTGAAATAATTCAAATTGAAGCTACTGATAAAGATTTAGGGGCTAACGGAGAAGTGAAATATTATCTTCTTACAGATACAGACAAGTTTACTATTAATCCTGTGACAGGAGTTGTGAAGGTTGTAGGGGTTCTGGATCGAGAAGAACAGCACGTCTATTTCTTGAAAATAGAGGCTAGGGACCAACCTACTGAAGAACCTCAATTGTTTTCAACAGTTATTTTGAAAGTGTCTGTAGAAGATGTTAATGACAATCCTCCTAAGTTTATTCCTTCCAACTATCATGTGAAAATTCGAGAAGATCTTCCGGAGGGAACTATTATTACCTGGCTAGAAGCCTATGATCCTGATTTAGGCCAATCAAGTCAAGTACGATACAGTCTTTTGGACAGTGGAGATGGCACCTTTGATGTTGACAAACTAAGTGGAGCGTTACGTATTGTACAAAGACTGGATTATGAAAAGAAACAACTTTATAACTTGACTGTGCGGGCCAAGGACAAAGGAAAGCCCATTTCATTGTCCTCCACCTGTTATGTTGAGGTCGAGATAGTTGATGTGAATGAAAACTTGCACCCTCCACAGTTCTCTGTATTTGCAGATAAAGGCTTTATAAAAGAAGATGCCCCTGTTGGCTCCTCTGTGATGACAGTATCTGCTTATGATGAAGACACAGGACGAGATGGGGCAATTAGATACTCTATCAGAGATGGATCTGGTATAGGAGTTTTTCGAATAGATGAAGAAAGAGGTAAGGCAGCTTTTGGTTATTTTTATATTCTCAATAAAATCACAAGACAGCAGAGAGAAGAGACACAGTATTGTTACTGTTGACAAGTGTTCTTGTTAGAACAAAAAGAGGTCACCAACAATGTCTGTAGTTCCACCCACCACTATATGTATATATTTGCTAAGTAATTTCCTTTGTTGTCCTTATTTCTGCCCAGCCTATCTAAAGCTGATCTTTCATCTTAAAATCTATGCCACCTGGCAAAAGTAAGAATAACTATTGGTATCAAATAAAGATGTGCCTCATGTGAATGCTGTTGTCTTGTGGACAGTGGAATTGTGAAACTAAGACATCAAACTGCTTTCTGCAGTGATTTTCATGCTTTTTAATCTTACATGACCTCTCTATTGCCTCTTTTCTGGAGGTGTGTATGAGTCTGATATTGCCATACATACTGGTTTTGGTACATGCCCCCCTATTAGTTACTACACAATGCCTTTGTGGAAAGGCTTCTCTCAAAGAAACAGTTACTGTCAATATTTTTCCTTCTATATAAAGTCAGTTATTAAATGTAGTTTTCAGCTAAAGAACCAATTCTAGAGCTTGTTTGACTTAAGTACGTTCAAGTTTACTGTGTGTTACAATATCTTAGAAAAGTGTCTAGTTGTCCTACAGAATGACTATGAGTTTGCCAATTTGTTGTCCAAGTGATAGTTAACAGATGTGAGAATGAAAGAGTTTTACTTTGACACCAACGTGTGTGTAGGTGTGTGTGTTTTAATGTGAATGTGAGCAGGTACCATACATGTTTGTGACATTGCTACTATGGCAGAATTACTTGTCTGCATCTGTTGCCTTTTTACTGTTTTGACAGAAAGCTAGCTTGCTTTACTGAAGAACTGGTGTGAGTTTCAAGTAAGTTCCTTTTTGTCTGCCATGTTTACAAAGTTGGCAGCACTAAAGGCAAAATCATCTTCTATTTATTAATGCTCAGGACATTGATTCTGTATTTTCAAGGAGGGGAGGAGGTATTGTCTGTATTCGTATTTGAAGTCTAGTGTTTGCAGTTCTTCAGGGATGAAAGTAGAGGGTTTTGGTGGGGAGGGGGTAGTGGTGAAAAGGGATTGCTAGTTTTTAATTTTAATGAGCAAGTTCCATTTAAGACACTGATGTGGTGAAGAATTTTTGTGTTGACACTTTTTTTCTTTTTGGCTAAGAAGCCATCAGAATTGTTACAGAAGGTACTCTTTATACTGCAGCGTCTGAATATTTGTCATGGTTGTTCAAAATAGTGGCCTTGATACAGAGAACAGACTGATAATTAGCCAAGAAAATACAATAAAGAATTCGTAAAAGATGAGATCTGGCAAGCAATTCAACTTTTTCAGCTTGCTAAAGGGCTTTTCTGACTTTATTCTTGAGCTACATCTCTATTCCTGCTGCCTTGAAAGCATCACATTACACTTTCAGTTCAAAGATGGATAAACTGGATTTAGAAAGTTATTTGGAGTAAAAATTTAACTATTTGATGACTTAAGAAGCAAGGTAGAAGAAGATTCTTCTTAAGAATCAAGGCCGACAGTTACATTTTCAGAAGGACCAGGTAATTGGTGATGATAGAAGCATCAAATAGCTAGTTTCACGCATGGCATTTTTGCTGACTTTCAGGTTGTCTTCTCCATGTTAATAGGTTTTGGGTTTTTTTTAGTTTTACATATCAAAAGCTCAGTCTTGTCTGAGCCATTAGAATTTAATCTCATAACAGGTAGCCATAGCACTCATACTCAGGAGTTCCTTTGATTACTTTATTGCTTAAATTTCAGGAAGACAGAGGAAAAAAAGTACATTCAGGTGAATTTGGTATTTAATGACATTTTAACTTTGATGAAAGTATTCTTTAGCCTGAAACAGCAATAATGGTCAGGAAAGGAGTAGAGCAATATGATAAAAGTTGGTAAAATTGCGATAGTATGTTCCTATCACTCTCATTTTTGCAATGCAAGATATTGGGCACTCAAAGTTAACAGGTAACCAACCTAAAAGGAAGTATTTTACACATGAAGTGTAATAAAGTCATGAAACTCATTTCCCCAGGAAGTTACAGAGATTGAAAGTATGACTAAAGAAAATAAATGATACTAATGAGATTATTTTGAGGTTGGGCCTCCTGCTATCTCCAGCTTATAAATTGTTAACAGGTAGCCAAGTGGGTAAGGGAAGGAGATCAGAGATCATTGCTTAGAATGGTTCAGAAGTATGACAGTGCATTGTGATTGTTACTGTACAGAGATAAAATTGAAATTACATAATAGAGACTTGGTGTATTATGATAGTATGAAAAATGTTAAAACAAAATTTCTGTGCAGTGAATTCAAAGAACAAAGCAATTTGTTTTTCCTTTAGGTAGGTGCGTTCAGGAGAAGTTGGAATTTAAAATAGCTTTTTATTTGTGAGTTAGACTGAAGTCTGCAAATTGAGATGATCAAGTGGATATATAAATTGTCTACCAAAGCAGCTGTAAAGTATTTTCCGTAAGAATTGGATGAGGAGTTGAGCAGATTGGATATATGAATAACAGAATGCATTGTGTTGATACAGATCCTGGTGTGCCACAAAGAAACCACATGCACCATCTAATTCCCATTAGCACCGAGGAATAAAAGTGAGAAATCATGTTGATGCCATGCTGCTATTGCCATTTAGAAAAGCTCTAAGGAATGATAGAAGCAATTGTTGGAGGAGAACCTAAAGCAGAAGCTAGGTACGACCAAGGCAATACCAAAGTCTCTTCCTTCCTTGTCCCAGTTCTCATCCCAAGCCGGGAAGCAGGGAAAAGACAAACACCTTACAGTTTACTTCCAGTTGTTAAATATAAAACCAGAGCATTTTCATTAAGTAGTTGCACTCCTCAAAGGTGAAATGAAAGGTGGAAGTCCTAATATGTAAAAATTGTATGAGAAACACCTGGAACAAGTAATGAATTCTATAGGTAAACAAAGTCATTCCTTGTTTCTCACTGGGCTGGTTGTTACAGTCTCACAGGAGCGCCAGCATACAGTGAGCAAGTTTCTGCAGTGTTTGCTCAGTATCTGGTCTTCTCGAAAGAATTTTTGCCTAGCAGATTGCTCCTTTCTTTGAGATAACAGATCTTGTAGCTTTTTACTGAGCTGTTTTTTGTCTTGTCAAGGTTGTCTTGTTTTGGTTTGAACTTTCTGTCTAGTGCTCAAAATTTAGATAGCCAAGGGAGCCAACAGATATCTGGGGAGTGTGGATGTCCTGGGTCATCCAGCTTATGAAAGCTCTCATTGCAGTGTTTACAGAAGATGAGAGTCCATCCTGGATGCTGATGTTGGGAAACTGAGGAAGTTTCAAGAATCATGAATTTCTGTGTCTTAACCTAATCTTATTTAGTGTCTAACCACTTATGTGCTAAAGCAGTTGGATTTGCAACCCTTGTACACCGAGATGCAGGGAGTTACATGTAGGCCCTATGCAATAAGATTTCCCCTGATGACAGTGTGTTTGAGCTATTTTAATAAACCACAGTGAATTTTGCAAGCACATTGTCAGAAACTGTCCAGGTAGTTCAACTTGTAAGGCTACTAGCAAGCATTTTCTAAACTTCTGCATTTAAGTATATTTCACAGTACATAATATAGTTCCAGAATAGTGTTGAGGATGATGTGGCAGTCTGAACATCATGAATGATAATCTTATTAAACTTCCATTTAACACTATACGATAGTTACTTGTTACCAGGAATCTTCCTGTTCTTTCAGTAACCATGAATGTTAGAGAATAACAGTAATTCTGTTATAACAATAACAAAGTTTAAAGTGATTAAATCAATTTACAGGCTTAAAAAGACGTGACTGCTATGTTGGAACAAAGAACTGACCAGCTTGACGTGGTTGTCTTCAGTAGTGGGAAGAAGGACAGGGCAGACACATGATACTTGTTTCTAATACTTTCCCGGTGTCTGGTTATTTTCTGTTTGGTGAGGTTTTTGAGTCAGATGGGATTTGTAACCTTTACCATTTTTGTCTTTCTTGTGTAGTGTTCCCTTGGAACGATGTAGTTGTCAAGTGTAATCTTGCTACAATGATAAAGAATGATGATTTGTTTTGGTAAAGAATGTTAAAGGAACAAATAAATAATGGTGGCACAAGGAAGAAAATTAATTGTATTGTGCTTTTGCTGTGTGCATAAAATACCATCAATAAAGCTTAATGACTGTGAGATACTTTTTAATATTACTAGAACCATTTCCAGATGGATAGATAGTAACTCATTAAGGAGAATGAATAGGATTTTAACTACATAAAGCAAAGTACTGAATTACACTTTTAAAAGGTACAGAGCATTGCTAGCATATAATATGCATGTTAACATTTTATTGTAGTTTTCTCATAATTAAAATGCAGGATATGACTAACATTTATTCATAAGGAGTAGCTTCAGGTTCTTTCTTCAGTGATGTTTGACTTTTGAGCTTTTCAAATTGTTCTAGCAATCACTGATGATGAGTTTTAATATGAAGAGAGATACTGGGAAAGATTAAATACTGTGATCATCAATGGAGCAGAACACTTTGGTATCTATTGGATAGCTATTAAGCCATCAGGACTGTATAGAACTGAAGATAACTGGCCTGCATCTAGCCTGATAACTCTTGTACCTTTAGGCAGGGTGACTCCACTCGGATTATCTGTTGGGAAGGGTATCTGCTGCATTTCAGCTTGTAACTGTGCCCTGGTGCGCTTTGCAAGAGTGATATCTGGAGTAGGCCAAAAGCAGTTTAGCAATGTAGAAAGCCAAATTCCAGTGCCTGAGAATGTTTTCTTTCTGTTATACTAATACAACCTTAAACCACTTAAAGGTAGGGGAGACGTTTTTATTCAAAACTGAGACTAGTATGATTTGATTTTAAGTTAATTATAGTTAATCAGCCTTATAAATATAGAATTGATTTTGTTAGAAAAGGCTAAGATCATCAAGTCCAGCTGTTACCCAAGCACTGCCACATCCACCACTAAGCCATGTTCCTAAGCACCATGTCTACATGTTTCTTAATTACCTTTATGAATGGTGACTCACCTACTTCCCTGGGCAGCCTATTGCAATTCTTGACAACCCTTTTGGTGAAAAAAAAAAAAAATCGTGATATCCAATCTAAACTTCCCCTAATGTGACTTGAGGCCATTTCCTCTTGTCCTATCACTTGTCAGTTGATAGAAGAGACTGATCCCCACCTCACTACAACCTCCTTTCAGCCTCTCTTCCAGACTAAACAACCCCTGTTCCCTGAACTATTCCTCATAAGACTTGTGCTCCATATCCTTCATGAGCTTCATTGCCCTTCTCTGGATATGCTCCAGCACCTCAGCGTCCTTCTTGTAGTAAGGGGCCCAAAACTGAACACTTGAGGTGTGGCCTCACTAGTGTTTAGTACCGGAGGACAATCACTTCCCTGGTCCTGCTGGTCAGGATATTTCTGATACAAGCCAGGATACCATCGGCTTTCTTGGCCACCTGGGCACACTGCTGGCTCGTGTTTGGGCAACGGTTGATCAACACCTCCAGGTTCTTTTCCTCTGGGCAACTTTCCAGCCACTCTGCCACAAGCCTGTAGCATTACATGAGGTTATTGTGACCCAAGTGCAGGACTTGGCAGTTGGCCTTGTTGAACCTCGGCCCATTACTCCAGCCTGCCCAGGTCCCTCTGAAGAGCCTTTCTGCCCTCAAGCTGATTAACACCCCTGCCCAACTTGGTGTCCTCTGTAAACTTACTGAGGGTGCACTCAATCTTCTTGTCCAGACTGTTGATAAAGATATGAAACAGAACTGACCCCAGACTGATCCCTGGGGAACACCACGGGTGACCAGCCACCAACTGAATTTAACTCCGTTCACCACCACTCTTGGGGCTTGGCCATCTGGCTGTTTTTTTACCCAGTGAAGAGTGGGTCTGTCCAAGCCACGGGCAGTCAGTTTCTCCAGGAGAATGCCGTGGGAAACGATTCAAAGGCTTTAGTAAAGTATAGGTAGATAAAGTCCCCAGCCTTTCTCTCCTCCAGTGTGTCACCTTGTCTTTCTTCACATTATTTCAGTGAATGTTTCGTGTTGAAGTTGCACCTTCTATATACTTCAGTTTTTTCTTATGTATAAGTCACAAACAACAGGTTATACAAGACTTATGTTTCCCTAAGTTTATTTAAAAATCAAAACAAAAACAAGAAACCAAAAACTTGCTACTAATTTACAATTTCGCACTATAGATAGTTCAAACATACTGCTGTAAAAGCCATATGGTGACAGTGTGTTTTGTTTATTTTGAAACCTGGTAGATCTGTGTGATTAACAGAAAAAAAAGTTAACTTTTTTTTTTTTAAAGTGCTGTTAAACTTCAATTTAAAAATTGTAATTTATTAGATGGTCTTAGTTATCAGTAAAGAATATTCCTGGTGGATTTAATATGATAAGCTATGAAGATAAGACGTTCTTAGATTTAGTTTTTTACAGAATTTGTGATAATGACATTTCCTGCTTAGCTTCTGTCAATAGATAGTCTCATTGGCACATAAGTTTTGGCATTAAAATTCCTTATGTGAGTATTTTGACTAGTTAAAAGTTCAGAGTAAATGGAAAGATGGCCCTCTCCTATGAGGGTATTCTCAGTGTTTTCTTCTTGCAATGCTCACTACTTCTGCGATGCACTCTTTTTTCAGAATGTAAAGTGGTTGGAGGTTTTTACACATGGAATTTTTATCCTAACTAGTTTGGGTACAGACTTGAGGGAAGCTCACAGCAGAGACTACTCTCCCAGGTACCTAATTAGCTTCTCAAACAAGGTTTTTTCACGTTACACTCAATTCTGTACTGCTATGTTACATTGTACTGAAGTTAATGATTTGCCCACATAGCTATAGCAGCTCGGTTTCTCCAGGGGCTGAAATACAAATGTGCTAGAGTAAGAATTTCTAAGGTTATTTTGATGTGGTTTGTAAAAAAAAAATGAAACTCAAACAAACACACCTCAACTGAAAACAAAACACAAAAAAACCCCCCTTGTGTAACAATTACTAGGTTCTATAAACTCCAAGTTAAAGTTCCTAAGCCTGTGAATACTAATTTATAAGGTTAATCTTTTAAACGAGGAGTTTCATCAGCACTTCAGATAGCAGTTAAGAAAGCTAAAACCTAATTCTAATATGTATGCTGTAAATGTGAATGAAATTCTAGTTAGCAGAGTTTTTTCTTAATCAAAGGACTTATGCAAATTATTCTTGGTTTCTGGAATTGGCCAGTCAGTTTCCACACTGACATCTGGAACAGAATTGCAACTCAAAACCTGGAAGTCAAGCACAAAGTATTAAACTCAGTATTTCTTTTGAAAACAATATAAGGACAAAAGTATCTGGAGTTCTGTGTCCAGTTCTGGTCTCCTCAGCTCAAGAGGGACAAAGAACTTCTGGAGAGAGTCCAGCGCAGGGCCACCAAGATGATCAGGGGACTGGAGCATATTTCTTATGAGGAAAGACTGTGGGAACTGGGGCTGTTTAGTCTTGAAAAGAGAAGACTGAGGGGGATCTTATTAATGTTTACAAATATCTAAATGGTGGATGTCAGGAGACACAGGACAAGGGGTAATGGGATGAAGCTGGAACAAAAGAAGTTCCACTTAAATATAAGAAAAAACTATTTCACCATGAGGGTGACAGAGCAGTGGCACAGGCTGCCCAGAGGGGTTGTGGAGGCTCCTTCCTTGGAAGTTGTCAAGAGCCGCCTGGACATGTTCCTATGCAACCTGATCTAGGTGGACCTGCTTCTGCAGTGAAGTTGGACTAGATGATCTCTAAAGGTCCCTTCCAACCCTACTATTCTATGATATTTGTTTGAATAGTCTATAATCAAAGCTCTTAAAGATATTTAAATAAAACTATCTGAATTTGAGAGGCATTTTTTGTGCATATCAGAATAAAAGTATATTTTTTGGATTTTTTTTGAGAAATGTTGGGAACATCTGTTCAAGAAATACTGGTTTATCCCTGTTAATAATTTAAAAATATAACTGTTATTATTCTGAAAATGTGAACTAGTTTAGGTCAGAGATGCAGAAATGGTCATTCCATCAACTTTCTCTGTGAGGCGAGTTTAGTAAAAATAAAACAGGTTTTTTTGTTTGTTTGTTTGTTTTTAAAGCAAGTAAAGATTAATTTGGTAGTTAACTGCTCTGGAAAGATTTTTTTGTTTGTTTTTTGTGCTGATATATGTTCTGTGTCTTTTATGGTGGTGTATTTATTTTGTAGTGTGCCTCAGCATTCCCTCTTTTTCGATATTGCCTTGAGAAAGATTGGTAGCATTAGAACAACTTGATGTGACTGGGAGACAAGATCTACCCATTTCAGAGTTGTTACGAAACTTCTCCAGAGCCCACCAGAAGTCAAGTTTTGTTGTGACAATGAATAATGAAGCCACTTAGAGTATAATACCCACCCAAACACAACAACCGGTTTTTTAAAGCATCTATCACATGTCTTGATGACATCCCTACTAGAATTCTCAGTGATAAGCATGCATGGAGCAGAGCTGAAATCGTAGTCTACAAGAAAGGAGAGTTGGTTATATCTATGTGGGACACAAATGGAGAAGGCATGTTTATGGTTGTTGATTACAGGTATTTCAAAAGCTCATCTAGACTATTTTTAAATCAAGGTATTAGTTTCTGTTTTCTAGTTAACGATACCCAATGAGTTCAAGTGTGTTCAGTACGATGTTGAAAGTAAGAGTGAAGTTGACACAGAGGAAAATGTCTGTGGTGTCATTATGGATTTCCAGCTTTTTTCTTCAGTGGGCATTAAGCTGAACTTGGGCCATTGTGCAAGAAAAAAATCAGTTATGTTAAAAAAAACCAAATCCACAACTGTGCCTGAATTGAGTAATTAAATTTAAAAACATCTGCTTAAAATTTCATGCAACAAAAATATATTTTCCACCAATTTGTTATGGTTTTTTAGATGGGATTTTTGACACATAGATTCTCTTTCATGTTACAGTTTAAGTAGCTGTAGCAGCATCTTACTAAGAATAACTGTTGTATCTTTAGATCCTCTTTAGGATTAGGAGGAATCTAAAAACTTTTTAAATACGACTCAGCACAATTTATGTCCATTTAAAGAAATAAGAGCCAGTAACCTCTTACCAGTTAGACAAGTCCTAAAGTTGCTGCTATCCAAAAAATCTCTGCTGTTGCATTCATATTTTTTTTCAGATGCATCAAACCCCTCAAGAGTTAAACTTAGCATTTAGAACTAATGCTAAGTTTCAGTTTGATAGAGGTTAAGGAGGCCTAGGTTTAGGCCAGGTTCCTGAGCAGCCTGGAGCTAGCTTACCAGCTTACCTTTCTTTCCCAGGCTAGAAGGAAGCTATGTAATTTGCATTTCTGATGGTGGTAACTGCTAAGTGCTATTAAGTTGCTAATGTACCTTTTACAATGTGTCTTTCGAATAAGCTGAATTAGTTTTAGGCAATCTTGTGTTTTGCTGTTGTCAGGAGACTCTTCCAAAGCAGTTGAAGGGTTTTCTTAGGTATCCTGCTGAGTAAAATATCACCTTAGCTGCCAAATAGAGATGCCATACAAAAGCTGGGGCTCCCTTCCTCTTCTGCAAGGGTGCTGAAAGTAAGGGATTGTTTTGTTGTGAAAGGTGTTGATTGGGGTAGGACTTGGTCTGATGAAATCAGAACTGCCTGGAGGCTGTGTCTCTGTAGGAGACCAGCCACTGCTGAGCCACATTCGGTCCTGAAGATTACCTTATAAACAGCAATCAATTCAGGCAGCAGAGTACATATTAGGGGAGTATTAACTTGCTTGCTTACGCCTCACTTTGACTAGAAATGTACTTGTGAGCAGAGTCATAATAAAAGAGGACTGCCAAAAGCTATGGAAGGTACATTTTGCCATATCACTTGCCATATCACATCTCTTGAGTTGGGGATTTATTTCCTACTAAGCATCTGCTTAGCTTTTGAAGTACATATTAAGGTCAAAGGAGGATAGCTTGAAATCATTGCATAATATTTATTCTTTTCTTTGAAGATTTTAAACTTTAGTCATACAGCATTTGGATGTATTTAACAAAGGACAAACTTGCATGAGTGTTTGGCAAATTTCCACAGCTTATAACATGCAGTAGTTGCAGCTTTAGAACTTTGATTTAAAAATACTTTGAGTCTTGCTGAAACTTGCTGAAAACGGTTTGTAGGTCTATTTTGTGTATCATTCTTACTGCACCTGTGACTTGATTACACTGGTCATCTGAATGTAACCAAAAATGAATTTTCAATTCAACAAAACAAAATCTCTAGCACTCCAGTGCCATCAAAGAGAGATTTTTGGGAAAGCAGGGTGTCCAATGAATCTAGCAACAGGACTGTAACAGGTAATTCTTTGTTCAGAAATGAGGTTTCCTCAAAATCCTCGTGTTCCATCCACACTTCTAATCACTGCTTCTGTTTAATCAATACATTCATGGTTCTTATAAAAGAGTTGTGCAGTTTTAATAGGCATTAGGGTTAAAGAGCAAACTGCTGAGCTAGTGGATATAAATTTTCTTTACCTACCTGTAGTGGCAATCATTAATAGCTCTTTCAGCTCAGAGTTATATGTCTATGCAGATTTGTCAGTGTGGCATTACTGATACCAAAACTGAGTATCTGCCTATATAACAGGGAAAGTTACACATAGAAAATTCAGTAGTTGCACTGTTTTATTACCCAGTCTGCTACTCAGAATAATCCTTACTGATATGGATTGCTTCCAAAATCTGTATGCTTTTTTAAATCAATCATTTTGGGTGCTTAAACAAAAGGCAGTTTTTATTTTGCTGATGCACACTCGTGAAGCCGCTTCTATTCACTAAAAGTGAAAATTCCCATGTTTTGATTTTGAAGTTGCTGATCATAACATGCTTGCTCATAATGTGTACAAGATTTAAGGATTAAAAGATTGTTATATTAAAAATTTCAAAATATAAGAAAAAGTTACAGAATAATCTGATTTTAGTGTTACTAGTAACCGTACATGAGCATTACAGAACTGCTCCAGTCACGTGGTTAAAGAAATGAAGAATTTAGTAACATTATGTGCTAAAAATGTGAATTAATAATTTGCTAAAAAATAATACAGGCTTTTACTCATATGTGTTGCCTGTAGTCCCAGAGGGGCAGAGGGAGTTGGGTAGTTCAGCTTTAAAACTTGCAGTACAAAGAAGTGTGTGATGGAATGTGTGAATGGAATTATGTATGTGATCTTCAGTGTTGATACCTTCCATTTTTCCACAGCTGTGAGGGTGACATGGATAGTTCTGTCATGGGGAATACATCTCCATTCTGCAGATTTTTTAATTTTTTTTTTTTTAAGCACATTCCCCTGCCCCCTTTGCCTGTAGATTTGCTATGACAGAGTGTATCCTGTCTTTAAGAAAATTTGAGATTTCTGTCTAATGATAAGGGTTTAATCTGCAATGAATCAGACATGTGGAAACTTCTGTCTGTGGAATTTTCTGTTTGATCTGAGAGGAATGCCCTTGCTGTGCCCTTCCTGTAATGAACGCAAGGTAGACTGAATCAAAATGATTGCAGATAAGATTGGAATGTGTGCATTGGTTATGCCTCTATTATATTTGGTGTTGCAATTCTGGTCATATACATTATTTTACTATCCAAGAAATTAACAGCATAGTTCATCTTTTTCAATGCTACTTATTTTTAGTTAAGAAGTGCAGGGTTTTTATTGATTAAATTATTGAATGAATTACTTAAGCTTGAACATGTCAAATCACAGAAACAGATATTGTCAACAAAATGTTGAACTTGCTAGGATAATACAACACACATTTTCTTACTGTAAATAATTTTACACTTTTCACATCATCTTTGGACTTAAAGATTTTTTTAGTGCACCATTATGGGGAATGGCTAACAATTTCTCTCCTTGTCTTTATTACACACACAGTTAATGATTAACAAATGTCCAGCTGCCTGTGCAAGGAATGTTAATTACTTTGAGGAGAGAGAGAGGAAAAGATGACTATGCCTTTGCATAACAAGGATACGGGTATCCTAGTTAATTTTGAAGGTAGCTTGACTATTACAGTACTAATTTTAGCAGATTAATGAGAAATGGAAAAATGACCCATGCCTCTCTCTTTGGTATCTGGTTATATACCTGTGCTGCTAGGTAGTACAGTAGTATTTTGGGTTGCCTGGGTTTGTCCAGACCATTTCAAAGTAAAAAGTGTGTAAGCAGAGATGACAGCTTGTTTAAGAAGTGGATTACTTTGTGTGTGTATAGATAGAGAAATATGTCTCAAAAAAAAAAAAAAAAAAAAGACAAAAACCTAGGTAGTTCATAGTCCCCACTATTTTTTACCATTCCTTACCAGCTTTCGGAATGGAAGCTTATATGGCAAGTAAGTACAGAGGCCCAGAGATCAATAAATGTGCTTGCAATTGAGATATATATATATATATATAAATCTTAAAACTTGCATTTTTCAGTCAGTTTTTTTCTTGCTTAAAATGTTCATACTGAATTGTGAAATTTTGTAGTGAAATTCTGGACTGATTCGAACCCTTCCAGATAGAGATAAGTCTGGAGAGAAGAGTATAAGAAAGTTGAAAAACTTAGTGAAAGATGAGTTGTCAAGTTGTCATTGACTCAAATGATACATCAGTTTTGATGTGTATTGTTTAATAAGGTAAGGGAGTGATGAATACAGTGAGAACAAGATTACTGCAGATTATGTGGATTAAATTTGGAGTGAACGTTGAGCCATTGTGTGACAATAGGAGGAAACAGAGTAAGAAATATATGCCATGCTGTCTGTAATTTCAGGGGTGATCAAAAAATCCTTTGACATTGATTTATTTAGTCTAGTCAAACACAAGAATGGCCAGCATTTCAGAGTATATTGTTCAAAACAGTCATGCAAAGATATGGACATTTGAGAAGGTCATCTGGTACAACTCCACCGTTATTCACTGCAGATCCTGTGACTTGATTAAATTTTAAGACATTTAATAAAGAAAATATTTATTATTAAAATTATTTATTAAAATAAATATTTTAAATAAAGAAAAAAATAGTGGATCAAAAGCAAAATCTATTTTATGCCTAAATGGTGTACTAATTACTTACAATATTGTGGTGTTGTTTCATTTACAGTGAGTATACTAGTGTAGACAGAGTTACCTATGAAAAACTTTGTTTGGTGGATAGTTATTGACATCACTCATTCTTTTTAGTATTGTTACTAAAGATGCAGTTATCTTCAGTGAAAAATACTTCCGTGGAGAAGAATTAAGAGGAAATTAGAATAGAAATTCTGTGTTTTGTTTATCCAAATGCTTTCAAGTTCTTCTATTAAGCAGTAAATAAAGAGTGAATTAAAATTAGAAAAAATATTTTCCTAAACTCATAACTTACATTAATTTCTACTATCTTTAGTAATTTTTTTTCTTCTTGTTGCATACAACTGTGCAGGCAGTTACTCATTATTTATGTGAAAAAGAGTGAACCCATCTCCCAACAAGCATCCAGGTCACTCCTAAAAAAAATATACATGACATCTAATAAATCATTTCTAGTTTTGTAGTCACAAGCCTCCTTTTTAGGTGTTAAGTATTGATTCTTTGATGTGCATGTAAGAGTTTGCTTATGAGCATAGGATGCTCATTTACTTGATAGCTATTTTAACCAAAGAGATTGAACATATTTTTTTAATCCCATATTTCTTTGCCTTCATGACTCTTGTTCTGAAGATTTAACTCAGAAACAGACAAGTTCAGAAACATTTATTTGTATGGCATTTTGTTTATTTTGATTCATAAACAAAGACAGAGAACTAAAAAAATAATATAACAAGTACTGATCAGTGTGCAATCCCCTCTGGACACATTAGTAGAAATGCAGTCCAAAGAAATAAATGAATCCTTTTTACGTTAATAAATCTGACTTTGTCAGAACAAAGATGAAAATGTCTTTTGAAGCTACTGAATTCCAGATGTTTTTATCTCATCACTTAATTGATTTGCTGTGGTCTCCTTGCACTCACATGCCCACATGGACGCCAGGTCTCCTTTGTACTCAAAAATTATCTTGGCAGCAGCATTTCTGTTTACAGTAATTAAGTGCCATTGTGTATATAGCTACCTGGTGTGGTAACATGAACAGCAGTAATAGCCTAATTTCCAATACTCCTCAACATGCTACTTGTCTTTTGGTAGGTACCAGTACCTTTTCTTGCTCAGAGCTGGTCTAGGAACTCTTACTGTTAACCAGAACTTTCTTCAACTGAAAGTAGTCTGCAGACTGAAAACTTGAAGCAGAATTGCAGGAGTCCAAAACATAAATCAAAATAAATGACACAGATGTGATAAATGGCAAATTTTACATGTGGGTTAGTCCAGTGTTGCGTGGAGCACAGCTGCAACAGCTTCTTACTAAAGAGTAGGACTACTCTGTTGAATTTGATCAGCCTTCAAAGTTACTTTTTGCAAAAGTAATGCAAGGTAGACTGCAATTGTTCAAACTGCAACCAGAAAGGCGATCTGAAACAAATAGTGTACGTGCAGGAAAAAATTATTTGGATACATGGAACAAATTTAAGATGAACATTAAACTTTTGAGATTTACAGACAAAAAGTTAGTATGGTTGTTGTAAAACTTCCAGGTATTTTGATAGTTTGCACAGGTCTAAACAGCTACATCTTTCTGGATCAACAAACCAGAATCTGTATAATTAAAGGGGTTGCTCTTGTGCATAATTGGCTTCCCACATCTCATTATTTTCCTTGTAGCCTCCTCTTCTGCCTAAGGGGGACCTAGGTTAATCTGTCAGCTCCAGTTAGTTTTGAAATTCCTGGGGCCATTTGCAGAGGAATTTCCCCTTTAGAGGCTCCCCATTTCCAAGTGAAGTTATTAGAGTGGTAATATAACCACTCACATTGTCAACAGTTCCTTAGTATTAGGAAGACTGATGGTGAAGGTAGAGAGATTTTGCAGGGTGAATCCAGAGTTCTAAAGAACATATTTGTGTTTGTGTGTGTATATAAAAACTTTTTACAAACTTTAACAAAAGAACATAGAAATTCATCTGTCGCATTTCTTATGCACATGCAAGTACACATACATTATAAAAAATTGATTAAATATGTTTCCTTCTTTGGTGTTCATAAGTAAACAAACAGTTGACCTGTACAACTACTTATTCCTGGATAACCTACATTTCAGTAGAAATGTCAGTCCTGAAAGTCTTACAAGAGATTTAAGGGTAACTGAGTAGTGTAATAATATTATCCTACAGTATTTTTGTTAGGACGTCGTTTCATGATGCTGTATAATTACATTTCTTGGGTAATAAAAAACAATAGTGTCTTTACCTGAAGACAAAAATCTGTCCTGAATAAAGGGGATAGATGACTGAAGCAGTGATTTGCATTGGATCCTGCAAACCTGTGCATATAACACCATAAGAGGAGCTGCATTTGTGGGTACTGCGAGGCCACATGCTTGGCCCAGAATCTGCTGGTGGTTTTTTCTGTTTTCACTAATGTTTTATAAACTTGCTGATGTAGTAGTGTGGTCATGTTTGTTCAGCATGCTTTCTCTCAAATCATGAATGACTGCTCGTGTTAACAGCAGAGCTTGTTTTACTTCATCTCTCTTCAAAGAAATGTAGGTCATATGTGGCTGTATTATAATAATTTTTCCTATTGGCATGGGAGTTAACATTTCATTTCCCTAATGTGTACTCATCAGGGGGTTTTTATGTCTCTCCATATCGAGCTTTAGCAACATGGTACTGTTCCTCTGTATAGCAATTACTGTCTTTCCAAAAACTTGATGTACCAGCAGCCTAGCTGAGAGAAATAAAGTGGAGCTATTAAAATAACCTTAAATGAGGCTGACAATAGGAGCTGTCTGCTGTTGTTCCAAAAGATTTTCTGAACTGGAAGTAATCAGTTAAGTTCTAAGGCAACCCTGTCAGGGATCTTACAATTGTGAAAATTCCCTCTTGCCACCCTGTGACTTCCTGAAAGCAAGTTCACAATCTTTGTAGACCTTAGCAGATTTATTATCCAAACTGCCTAGTACTGAATCATAATTTATAGGCATAATCTTTTATGTAGTCAATTTGAAAAATACATTTAAATTTTTTTTCTAAGTGATCTAAACATTGTATTTTCCATTCATTTGACTGTTTTTTGTACAAATGTGCAGAAAGCAATGTCGCAGGAACTAGATGTCGAAGTGTTACTGAGTCTAATTATTTACAATTCTTTTGCCACAATTTTTGTTATACTTTACACTTTTAACTAAGATATGCAAAACCTGTTTTCTCAGTGTTTTAAAGCAGAATCAATGTTTGGTGAAGAGCATGTCTTCATACTGTCTCTAGATGCTTAAGTCATAGCTGCTCTTAAATGTTGAACATTCTAAGTTTTCTTCAAATGTTTCTGTATCTACCCTGTTTATAAGCTGCTTGTGGTAGAGATCAATAGTGACCCTTTTCTCCCTTCACTTGAACTCAATTCAAATTACTGCCATCTGTTCATAATGCAGAAGTGACACATAAAGCATTCCGTGTTTTAAATTTTATGTCAGGGTCTGGATTTGACCACGTGCTGAGTCTCTCTGATTGCCAACTTTTGTAGCAAAAAAGTGTGTTACTATGAATGTATTGTTAATTTTTATGCATTTACATAAGTGTGTCTGCCAGGTTCAACTAGACACTGATAATGTCTAAATGTTTTACCAGATACTCCCTCTGAATGTCATACGCAGAAATCACTGAATTTCAAGTACAATAGGTTAATGGAATTTGAGAATTTTTGAACATTTATATCAGATTTACTTGAAGTATTGATACAAAACTGGATTTAGGTATATATTTCATTCCATCTTGACAGTTCAGTTAACTGAAATTTGAGATGTAAAACAGGTCATCATTTTATTATGATTGAGTTCTGTAACGATTCTGTTCAGTTAAAATACCAAATTGGTTCTGGTGATGATGGTTCCTATACTCTGTTAAGGGTTCTATGTGCTCTACAAACCACTTACACTCTGCAGCGATATTCTTTGCCTTCCACCTCCCAAAACTTTCAGTGGAAAGAGAGCAAGCAATGATAGACTTAGATCTTTGAAGGTCTTGCAGCTGCACAGTGAAATGGTACTTAGCAATTAATTTGTGCAAATTCAGTACATTTTATCAGCTTGCAGATATTTCTAGTGATAAGTTACTCCAAACTTTCTAAGCCTTGATTTGTTAGAAAATGAGCAATTTGACATTGAACCAGCAACAAGAGTTGCTATTTAACACTTCTGGCTAAACATGCTTTCTCAGTCAGTCGTACACAAGACACAACTTGAAATGTGTACAGCTTTCTATTTCAAAGAGCTATAAATAAAATCTTTCACTTTTCTGGAAGTCTGCCTTTATAAATGCTGACAAAGGACTTGTAATTCCAATCTGTTACTTTCAGCCTATTTTCAGTATGTTTTCCTGGTTTTACCTGAAATTAGTTTTTCTGAACGTTCTCTGAAGTGGGCATTCTAAAGATTAAATTTTTTCATTGCCTTTCTTCAGTACTTGTAAAGAAAGAATGTTGCATATGTAAAAACCTGGATTAAGACCACTTTACAGAAATTTACTGAATATCTAAAGAAACAGATATGTAAAATATATTACACGCTTTAACTGTTAGGAGGAATGTACGTATTGATGATAGATTGACATTATCTAAGAACTTTTTGGGTGGTTGTGAAAATCTTAACTCTGTAGCCCGCAAACATAATTTGTTGCAGAATTTTTCAAGGGTGGTTGTACTTTTGTGAGGTTTGGTTTTGTTTGGTTTGGTTTTTGGATTTGGGTTTTTTTTAACATTAAAGTACACTTGACCAGGTTACATGTAAAAGATAAAGCCAACAAATTATTTTAAAAATAAATCAAATTAACATATTCAAGTGTTTAACATAATTTAAATATTTAACACATTTACGATTCATCTTTACTCAGGCAAAATCAAAGAATCATTGCGTAGTCAAAAAGAAACAATGATACTATCCCAAACTGGATTGAATTGTTAGTTATGCACATTCATATTCCTTGGACATATTTGCAAACAAGCAACCTGAATTCTTCATGAGTTACACAAAACGCAATGTCAGTGGTTTGTTGCTAGGTTACAGTATTTCTGCTGTACCTAGTTAATGTTCCTGAAGAAGACGAGAGAGAAGAGCAGCAAACCTCTTGTTCACGTGTGACTCAACAGCAAGTAATAGTTGTTAAAGCTTTCTGCTCTTCTTCAGGGCTGCAACCAAGGATTGTGTACATTCTGAAACAGTACAGTTTAGTCTGTGTGAATCTTCATATGCAAGAAATCTGATATGTGAGTGGCTTGTGTTGTCAGTGATAAGCTTTAAGTTGCGGTGGAATTGAGCAAATGATATTTCTTTGGGTGGCTGTTGCACTTTGTTCTGTACAGTTATAATCATGTAATGCTTCTTGTTCAAAGTGCTTATGTGGTACAGGTAAGGAAGGCTATCAGTTTTCCAGCTCAGTTTATCAAAAATATTACTTCTCTTAAAAGAAGATTGTGTATGCTTTTTAAAAGTTCACACTGCCTGCCACAGGTCTTTAGTGTTTCAGGAGTTAGAGTGCAGTGCCTCTTTTGGCGTTCTGCCCTGTTTGTAGAGTGGATGAGCTGACATTTCACTTCTGCAAAGGAATCTCATTCCATTCCTTCTTTAGAAGGAGATTGTTTCAAGCAGTTCATAGGATGGAGATTTTTGTATTTTCAACTGACATTTTAAGTGCTAAAGAGTTTGTTGTTTCTGGTAAAGACATATTTGAAATCTTCAGTGCTTAAGGATAGTTCATTTGTGTAGGATAACAACAGATGTGATACTGTGCTGCATTTTGTTTGTTTTGGTTTTACCAAGTGTATTAGTTTTCTGATCAAATAATGTTAAATTTTGTTGATATTAGCATTGGATGCTATTTTGGTGGAAGACCTGTAGGCTTGAGGCTCAGTTATCCCTTATATAGCGGTGCTTGGTGGAGGCCTGAATTACAGGAGCCTCAGGGAAAGTTATTTTTTTCTTGGGAGTTCAATAGGTTACATGTTTCAGAACCTTCATTTTATAGAACTCTTTATGGCATGCAAAGTTGTGGCCATAGCTGGCTGCAGCTTCAAGGCATTTCCCAATGCCACACTACAGTGGTGGCCGGGAGTTGTCAGAAGATGAATTGACTAGAGGATTTTTTTAAATTGCTCTAAAAATTGAAGGAATTGGTAACAATTTGTAATAGAATCACAGTTTATACTGAGTACTACAAATGAGTGTAGTACTTGTAAACAGTGCAGTCTAATCTGTTTTATGTTGTGTGGGTAGATGCTGTGACTATTAATAACTTTGCTTTTTCTTCAAGTCACCTTGTTTTCTCTTACTGTGTCTGATGGGAGCATAAAATGGAGAAAAAAATAAACCACAAAACCCCCATGCACAACACACAAGACTGCACTTGCCAATTGTCCTGATTTGACTGTGCCTCGAAGTTACTCAAGGGGACAAGGAGGACGAAAGAGTATGAATGTGTTCCTCTTTGAGGCCTCAGGGGAATGCTGGGAAGCAGACAAGCACTACGTCTTCTACTATGCCAGATGCTCTTTCCTGATTTACTTTTTTTCTATCCTGTCAGCTCTGCTATAGCCTCTTTATTTATACAGCTCAGGAAAATGCTTATCATATCATGGCAGGTAATAATCTAGCAAAAAGAAGCATATTGCAGGAAAGGCAAAAATAAAACATATAAGAAGAGATGAATGGCAACAAGTCTGCCAAGGAAGTTGTTGAAGAACTGCACTGTCACTGACTTTCACCAAAAGGCAAATTATGGGTTAGAACAGATGTTATTTTAAATAAGGTGACCTGGGCAGAAATAAAAAGTTAATTAAAATACTGGAAAATACTGGAAAATACTGGCTTTGTAAAATGTTTTTTTCTTTTTATGGCCTGCCTGTTCTGGTTGTTCAAGTGTGCAGATTTTGGTGGAAACCTTAAAACTGGCAGTTATGAATTTTGGTTAACATTAGAAGCCAAAGTATGATAGTATTATATTTAGTAAGATTTAACTTAAAAAGTGAAGCTACCTAACCACTAATCAAAAAGACTGATGCGATTCTTTATTTTAAACAACAGCTAAGCAAATTTCCACAAAATGTAAAGCAGAAATTTGGGCAGAACAACTCTGAACTTCTGGGAGTTGGGGTTCTTCGGACCTTTGTCCACATAAAAAGCTAATTATATGAATATTAATAACTTTCTGGAAAATATATGCAACCTATCTAGACGTAGCAGAGATTCCAGTAGTAAACAGTAGCATATGTTGAGCATTTCCCAGAATTTTATTTTCCATTCAGAAGATTGTGCAGACCTTAGTTGATAGTTTACACTGCAGTGACTTACTGTTTGTTTAAAATTGAAGACAAAGTTGCAGCCTGTGGTGGTGTATTGGCAGACTAGTGCCATTGAGGGAGAGCACGCTTCTGTGTTTATAAGAGGCTTAATGCACTCAGTTTTGAAATTTTGATATTTATTAGTTGTTTGTTTGAAGGTCATATTCGATCAAAATCTTTGTCCATGCACTTCTTAAAACATTGCCTTTTTCCCCCAGAGATGTTTTTTTTTAAAGCAGCTGAAGAAGGTTTTTGATTTGCCGAGCTTATTAGAATTTAGATTAATTAAGTTTGTAATCAGATTTCAAGGATCATGTTCCAGGCCAGGGATTTCTCTTAGTTTGTTTCAAACGTCACTCCCAGGGCAAATTCTGCTAAACTGCATTTTCATGCTTTGCTGAGAAATTATTGCAGGTTTTGATTGCCATTACAGAGTCATTAATATTGTTAATGAGAGTGCTCATGGATAAGCACACTTAAGGAGGATCATCCCTGGGAATTGAGAGTATTATAGTTTGAGCATTTGTTAATTAGATAGAATTGGCGTATGAAGACTGTCAGATTTGAGGTGGATTTAAATGTTTATTTTTGTTTTAAGAGTGACTTTGGTTGTAGTGACTTGATTGGGATTTAAATTGGAAATAACGTTCTTCTTGGGAGTTGTTTTAATGTTCTGATTTTTCCTCAGTTTCTGTATTCATAAACCGACCTGTTCCTCCATATTGAATTCTGTCCAAATTCTATTCAGTAGTATTCACTTAGAACTTTTGCCCTGCTTTAATGAAATTGATAGAAAAGCCCTATTGCATCAGGTGGGAACAGTATCTTGTCCAAAATTTCAGGCATATGAATATTATAAAATCAGCTCTGATGTCCTTCAGCAGGTGACCGAGAAACATTTCATCAGAGCTCTTTTGTACTCCTCTCTGAGGGTTAGTGACTGAATATGCATTTCTTTTTATCCTGAACGCCTGAAAGTCTTCAAGATTGCCTACTCAGACAAGTGAAAAATGTTTTTGTAATCTTCACTACAAAAACATTTTTTTAATAATAATTCTTATAAGTCTTTGACATTGTCATACATAGTATAGATTCTTAGTGGTGTTCCGTGGAAGATTTCTGTTCAACAGAAGTGGGAAACTTATCAATTAAAGATTTTTCTATGAATGGGAGGAGAGTTAGAGCAGGGATGGAGCTTTTAGAGCATTGAAGATTGACTAAGAAGCACTTAAGCTTTACTCTCTAATTTTGCTTTTCACTACTTGAAGAAAAAAGTGAAAAAACTTCCTAGGAGCCAAAGTACAGTTGAAACTGATAACAGTGATCAACATTTTACTGATGCTTATGGATCTAGCTGATGGTGAGATTAAAACAAATTAACTCCTACTTAGATTGTTTTATAACTTCTCTTTGATATAGAAGTTCCTGTTGTTTTTCTCTCATTTGTCTTGAGAACCACTAGAACTAGAAACTAGTGAATTTATGAACTTACGAATGCTGGCTTTCAGACAGCATACAGTATTATGCTGCTTTAATATGTAACTTGGTGGAGACAACTGTAGTCAACGTTTGCAAAAGCAGAAAGTTGGCACACTGACCAGTGACTAAAAAAGAATAATCTTAGTTAAATTCATCTTTGGGAGAATATATTTTAGAAGCTGTAGTAGACTGCTAGAATTTTATCTCCATTTATATACGTTATTGTTGCATAGAAAATGAAGATGAATCTATTAGTGTTCTCATAGGCAGAATCAGGAATGATTTAGTATTAAAACTTGCAGAAACAGGAACAATTTCAACTAGAGTAATGAAAAGGATGGTGTTTTGCAGTTACTGATGTAGAGTTGGATTATACAGAAACATTAAAATGTTGAAAGGTGGGAAAAAACCCAAGTAGTCCATGTGGTCGTGTGCATTTAGTGTTGATTGTGTTTTATGACATAAGTACTTGTAAGTGTAGAACCAGAAGAAATTCAGGTTTTGGTAGTCAGTTCTCCCCCACCCCCACGCATGTGTACTGGGTCAGTATCTGTTCCATTTTATTGCTGGGTGGAAACAACAGGAAGAAGACTGAGTCATAGTAACAGACCAGTCGTCCCCCCCCTCCCCATGTCTGCAGCTTTTGAGGGGATCTAGGTGTGGTGGCCTCTCCTTTGCCCCATTCAGTATGTAAGAGGTGAAGGGAAATTTTTTCTTCCTATACTCCTGTCTTCTTTTGCATGGCTTTTATACTGGAGGAAAGTTCATTTTGAGTCTTCGTTTTTAACTTTGTCAAAGTAATACACCTCTGTGTGATGCCTGTCTCTAATGTTTTCAAACTTGCATACATAACCTGTTTCATCTGTTTTAAACTGTAAGTGGGCTATGTGGAAGATTTTTTAAAGTACCCTTTATCTCCCTCAGAAATGTTCATTCAACATTTAATCTATTGATTAGTGTTGAACAGTTAGGTAGACATTTTTACATATCTGACTGATCATAAAGTCATTTTCCTAGATGTCTAGTCATTTTCTGTATCAGTTTGGACTGCTAAACAGCACTTACAGAAATAATGTTCACCCAATTCAGGTTCTGTTAAGAATAACAGTTGCTCAAATCATCACATAAGCCTGCTCACTGTGGTGTTCACTGCTGCACAGATCACAAGCAACAGAGGAGCATTTCTGGAAGCCTTGCTAAAAGTCTAGTCTTGTGTTTGGTTGGACATGAAGGTTTTATAAAATTTTACAAGGCAGAGTGTTTGCAGACTTAAGATGAAATGCTTGCATGCTACATCCAGCATTTAGATTTAGAAGTGAGGCCACAGTGTAATTAACATATCAAATTACAGCCAAGCAAATCTTCTGGCTGATGTAGAACAGTGCAGTAGGTGTAATGTAAGAGAATTACAAAAATGGAATCCAGGTAACTGAGTGCTCAAGATTACATGTCCATTTTTAAGAGCAGAAGTTATATACTTTAACAATCAGAAGCTATGCAAGTAATCACAGCAACAAATTCAATAATTACATAAGGTAGGTAGAAAGATAGAATAATTAAACTGACATCAATCAAAATATAAATAGTGAATTGAAGCAACTGGAAATGAAAGATACCAGTATTCTTAACGTTATCACCTTGGTTTAGATTTTGATGATGTTCCTCTGGGGAAGGAATCAGAAATCCACCAACTTGCTTTCAGGAAAACTCTTACAGACTATATGTAACACAAGTATCTTTTCAAACTGCAATGTCCCTCCTTTTTATCCTGGTTCTGAAGCCTTTGAGATGATGTAAAATAGATTTCCACACTGACACCTCGTGGTAGTTCTGAAATGCAATGAGGCTTGAAATGCTACCTGTGGGTATTTTGCAGGTTTAAGCATTAGGTGCTATATCCTTCAACCCTTCTGAAGTGGTCTTATTGACATTTTAAAACTTCAAATGATCAACATCAGACCTTTATGCACCTCTCACAAGGCAAAGAAAGTAATGAATAAATGTGTAATTTGTTTTACTCAGCCGGTATAATGTATTTAAAATGTGTGTGGACTCTGTGAAGGAACTAATGCTTAAGAGTTAATTCCTTTCCTGAGGAACTCCTGTAAAAGCACAGTGACATAGTTTTATCGAGGTACTATTTTACTGATGGTTTGTATATTTATTTATATATAAATATAAATAGATATATATGTAAATATATATATATATATATATATATATATATTGCAGTGTAAATGAGCTCAGGAGAAGGACCACATCAAGCACAGTCACCTTATGTGGCTGTATCCAGAGTCCCAAACTGACTGTCGTCGTGATACGTTGATTCATCTGGACTCCAATCCCAATTAGGTGTGATGTATGTCAGTAAAACAAACAATAAGAGCTATGACAAAGCCCTTCAAGATTTCCATAAAAATGGTTGCAAGGGCTTCCTTCACCCTGATATCAGGTTCATCCTAAGTTCCATTTAGAAAATATTTTGAGTCAGACAACGTGTAAGAGCTTCTGCATCAGGAAAGGGAAGGTGCTAAGTTTTATTATGCCATGACTCCGTTAATCTGTTTAATATTTATCCCCCACCATGTCACATGCCCTTTTGACGCATGGATATTATGAGTCTACCTATACAATAAGCTGCTTGTAAAAATGTCTGTTTCCTTCACAGTGGATGCAAACTTGAGTCCCTCATTCTTTATTTAGTTCTAGCTCAGACAAGCTCTTGTAGACTCAACAGACAGATATTCATTAAGTCCATGATTTGTGGAGCTGTTCCTTAATTGACAATTAATTTTATATGTGTAAAATTGAACTAAGCACTACTTTCCATTATGAAAATAATGACAGCCATTGGTTGGTCCTCACACTACAAAGGTTAGATTCAGATATAACTTTTGTTTTCTGTGAAATTTCTGCGTGGATGCAAAAAAAGCACATTAAGAAAATTCAGTTAATTAATTTGGGAACATGGGTAAGACTGTTTCACATTGAAGTAGCTGACATTAATATGAAAAATAGTAAACATTATAAAAGTTTGGCACCTAAATCAGATAGTTTAATGTGGCATAAAATTCACCATAATCAGTGATGAATAAAGAGGGTCATTCAAGCCCCAAAAGAGTGAATTACTCAATGTATTTAGTCTTTTAGGCAAAATAGCTTTTATGAATATTGATAATTTTTCTGATACTCCTCAAAGGATGTTGGAAAGGAAATTAAGTAATATATTGTTTAAATATCTGTAATACATTATTGCTTGCTGAAAACTGTTCTAGTAGTTTTATTTTTTGTGGCTTCATATACTCAGTATGTTTGTCTGTGTGTATTAACACATTGTAGAATCAGTATCAGTTATTCTGAACTTTTACTCATTTTTCATTATTCATTTATGTTGCTTACTTTATTTTTACCCATTTCTGCATATTTATTGAGAATTTTCTATTTATCTTTCTTTTTATTAAACAGGAATTATTGAGACTGCAGATCATCTGGATCGTGAGACTACTTCACATTACTGGTTAACTGTTTATGCAACAGACCAGGGCGTTGTGCCTTTATCATCTTTCATTGAAATCTACATAGAAGTTGGGGATGTTAATGATAATGCTCCTCAGACCACAGAACCAGTTTATTACCCAGAGGTCATAGAAAACTCGCCTAAAGATGTATCCGTCATTCAGATTGAGGCATTTGATCCAGATTCTAGCTCAAGTGAAAAGTTAACCTACAAGATTACAAGTGGAAATCCCCAAGGATTCTTTTCAATAAACCCCAAAACTGGTAAGCACAATACAGTGTTTTCTTCCAAGTATGACTGAATCAACATATTTGCATAAATACATATACCACGCAAAATCAAGACCTTTGATTTAATATTGTAAGCATGCTTTTACAATAGAGTTAACCTGGTATCTTGAGCTATGTCAATATTATTAAGTTATACAAACAAGTAAAAGAGGATTTGAGAGCAAATCAGTTGGTTCAAAGTACAGGATATCCACGTCATACACATTTTGGGAAGGTTTGCTTCAGAATAGCTTCACTCTAGACTGGTCAGTACCTGTACTTCCTTTTGTAATGCAGTAAATATATAGTAAAAGTACATCTTTTAGCTTAGTGTCATCCAAATTGTTTCTAATAGTCTTAGTCTTCCAATTTTCATGCATGAGTTTTTTATCAGGCTTTGTTTAGGGGTTTTTTTGCCTCCTGACAGTGTTAGTATAAGCAATGTATGCCATTTATTAACTGCAAACTCACTTGTTCCACATTCAAAAGTGACTGTCTTTGTAAGTAACTGTTGCTGTTGTAAGAAATGGAAAATTTGGAGGATAATTTGCAGATGCGATTGTTATGTAATGAAAAGAGTCTGAGTTCAGTGGTTGGTTAGAAAACTTCAGAAACAACATATTGATGTTCTAACAAAAAAGTACAAATACAAGAAAAAAGTTACCTTTTAATAACTAAATTACAGATACTGAAATGTGTGTGGGGCAAAGATACAGGAAGCACATAAAATAATCCATTTTAACTGAAGCTACATAGTGATTTTGAAAGAAACGTAGAGATTGCCTACCATGATTTCTGAATAAGCACAGAGAAAGTAGTGCATATATTGGGTGTTTTTTCCATAGATCTTTCCTAACATTACAGAAGGATTTGGTTTTAATCAAATTTATGGGTTGGGCACAACTTAGCATTTCATGTGTTGCATTTAAGTACTGTTTCACAGTGCAAATTACAGGAGATGCTTTTGATTCACTCAGATTTTTTTTTGTCAGAATTCAGAGATTTTTAGATTTTTTTAGTGGAATGGAGCAATAGAAGCCAAATTCATTTAGCTCTTGCTCTTTCATGGAGGGAATTTCAGGGAATTGAAAGGAATGAAAACTAGGTAAAAAACATGTTTTGAGGGCTGGATGAGCACTGTGGCCTTCATTCTGTTTCACAGTTGTTTCAGCTCAGGGTATGAAAGACTTGTGTGCTGTATCAGTTACAACTGCTGTGTCAGCAAAAGTCTGAGTGCAAACACAGGTACTTTACTGGGGTTACTTCTGACAATAACTTCTTTGTCAGCATGTGCTGCATCTGCTTGTGAAGACATTGCCAAGAGGGACATATGAAATAGCTGTACCAAGAGATCTTTAGCATAGTTAAAGCTTGTATCTAAATACTATATTTACAGAAGCATTGAGTTTAGAACAAAGGCAGCCTAAGAAGTAAAAGAAGAAAAATTCAACTGCAAAGTCTTCTAAAACGAATGCAGAAACTTTATCTGTGTGTGCATCCATGCTTTATTTCTGTTTGTCTTTCCTTACACATCATGCAAAAGGAAAAAATTTCCAGTCTTCTGTATACTTTCTCACCCTTTCTGGTTTTGAAAAGTACTGTTTTCCTGCTACTTTGATATTTCTTGTTGTCTTAATCAGTGATATTGATAAAAATGGGAGTAAAATTGCCTATGAGTTCGGTGAAAAGAACTCAGTGACTGCAGCACTCAAATTGCAAGTGAACATAAACTCTACCTATATTCATTTAGTCTTTACTGTATAATTGGCCAATTATTTTTTTGTTGCCGTTTCTTTTCCTGTATCTCATTTTCTCTTTCTCATTCTTCCTGTCCTCTCCTATTCCTCTCTGTCTTCTGTATCACTCTGCAGCATTTTCCAAACTTTGTTTGAAAAAGCCTATTGCATGCCTCCCTTACCTAAGTTTTGAGAAATGTCTTTTTTCCTATAGAAAAATTACTGCAGCTGAAGATCATGATTTGTCTTCAGACACAGTCATGGATTTCCATGTCAATAGCTTACTAGGAATCTCATTTATGTTTGAAAAAGAGCTTAAGGGAGCTCAACACAGTGGATGGTGAAGTGATAAGGAACACTTAATAGGAAGCTGATGAAGATTTTCTGTCAAAGAGTTTTTTTACCACTTTTATTGTAGTGTGCTTGCTGTGGAAGCAAGCAGTGCAGTCCATAGTTGTTCTCAGCTGTCTGTGAAAGGAAAAATCCCAAAAGAAGAAAAAAAAGCAAAAAAACCTATACTGCAAAATGCAGGCACTGAGAAGAAAAGAATCTCCCTCTGACTTACATTAATTGGGAGAAAATTTATTTTAAAATATGTTTAGGATCACAGGGATAGGTAAATTCATTGATGTCTATTATTCTTAAAAATGTAATGCTAGGTAAACATAAACAGAAAAGGGAAAAGAGGAGGGCAGAGAAAGAAAACCTGTTTAGTTGATTTTATGTTTCCAGAGTGCACTCAAGTAAGTTCAATGGATATTAAATAGTTTGCTCATATGTATTATCTTCCTATTATATAAGACACTGGATTTCATGCAATCTAATGATTTGTCTTGTTTTTTCTGTACATGTTTGGTTTGAAACTAATTTGAAAATTATACTATCATTTCATATCTCTAGTAACCTTTAAAACAGTATCTTTGTGTGTGTTATGTGTTTCTGATTTGGAGACTGACTGAAGTGAAATAGGAAATGGGTACAGCTGCAAACAACTTCCATGGGTTTCCGATAACACTGGAGAATTACTTACTGAGGAAATGAAGGGCCAGTGACTGCACAGTAGTATTGACTTCATTTTTAACAAAGGAAATCTTTGTTTCTTTAACTACTTGTGGGTTTTAATCCCAACTGACCTAATATTTTTGGAACTCGTATAAAACCGGTATTACTACATTACACACTAATGTGATTTAAAGTTAAATAAAGAACCAAGCACTGAAATTGTTCTTGTGACTTCCGTAGCTGGCAAACAGTGCCAGGCTTAATTATTTTTCATTCACGTCACACAGGTTAAAGCATATGTAGCAGCATTCATGTGCCCAACTGTTTACTTGTCATGTGCAGAGAAAATAAAGTGTTTGATTACACTGTCTTTAGAACAGATTCTTTTTTCTTTACCTTTACTGAAAACGTTACCAGAATTAATCCAATTGTTTGTTAAACTCCTGCAACCAAAGAGTGTTACATCAGTAACAAAAGTTTGTGTGGGCATACATTTGGAAAGAGAGTTTAATTCTGCAAAAAGTTGCTTTTCTTCTCAACTTTAAATATTGTTTAAAGCACTGGAAGTGCTATTAGACTAGTGGTTTTCAGCCTGGTCTTTTTTGAAGCTGGGAAAACATGTTCATCTCCTCATCCACTCACTCTACAATGTTTAGGGATTTGACACTTGAAAAGATAGAAAATTTGCCATAATATAGGCAACTATGGTAAAAATTACTTTCAAGCATTTATATAGAGATCATTTCTTTTAAATTTTAGGTTCTGATATTGGGGCTTTTGTATTTATTTATTTTATTTATTCTCTTACATCTCTTAGGAGACAGAGAAATGGTAGGTTCTGGGAAAATAAATGGCAAACACAGCAGTCATTCCTTTCTCCTTTTTCTGTCCTTGGAATTACATAAAAACTTCAGGCCATACTCTGCACTATCTATTTTGTAAAGCAGGAGTTTGAAAGAAAGTGATGTTTTCCTTCAATTTTCCAATTTTCTGAAACAGAAATGGTAGTGGAGACAGATTCCCTCTATATCATATGTTCTTTTGAGATGGAACATGTAAAGTGAAAAATTATAATTCTAGACAGCATAGAGACAGTGATCAGGTACTTTTATGAGCCATTTGCTTAGTACCACCTTCACATGGGTTTTCCAAGATACCAGTCTTTCCCTTATAGACTCTCTCAGTACTGTAACTTAATGGAGTTTGTGTATATAACAACCCTATGACATTAGTATTGATTAACTTCCTATTAAGGGAAAATATATGGCTCTATAAGAAATAATATGTTTTCTACCTGAAAAAAATTACAGTAAAGTCACTGTCAAAAGCTAAGTAGCAGGCGGTTGTAAATTATTCTTCAGCTTTTCTGAGAGCTGAGGCAAGATGTTTGACAGCAGTTTATGTGATCATCTCTGTTATAACTGAAGCATGGAGGTCTTTACATAGGGTTCAGTTACAAAAACAATTCCTTTTAAATCAGTAAATAAACACTGCGGTGTATTCCAAACATGTTATAATAGTATTGTCTTGTAAATATAGGAAACAACATGCAGTTAAAGCAAAAAAAAACCCCAAACCATCAATATTGTATAAATCTCCAAATTCTCATTTAGAAGTGAGTATTTTAGAGTTTAAATATATAGGAAGTTAGAGGGCCTCAAAAGAAAGCCTCTAATGGTGATAGAAATACGTTCTTAGTGTGAAGAACTTTCTCTGTACCTTTGTAAATACATGTGTCATTCATAAACCGTTCTTAACGTGAGAGAGAAGATAGTAAGAACAACTATATCTAACAGAGTTGTTGTACTATTGTCTTAACTTTTCTTTCATATAAAGAAATGAAATGACTAGCCAAAGAAAATGCCAAGATTATTTGTAGGTTTAAATCCCTGAAACACAGAGTGCTAAGCTGCACCTTGTTTATCCATATACAGAGATCACTGCAATAAGGCAGTTAAAAAAAAATAATTATTCATAATGTTAGATCATACAGTGTTTTTCCTGGCATGCAAATCTTAGTTCCTGCCTCAATTCCTTAAAGATTAAAACTTTTCCATCTGTGTCAGTACTATAATAAATGATCTGGAAAAATCTTCTGCCAAATCACATTTTAATGCATCCTTTTCAAGTCTTTCAAAAGCTTTCTATATTTCAACAATAGAAATATAGTTCTGTTTGTTGGCTTTTTAAGGAGACACATTCTTAAAGTTGTCTTCCTTTTCAAATTTAGAAGACTGTATTTTCAAATTGAATGACTAGTTCTTGATATTTACAAAGCAGGATCAAACATCTCTTGCATATGATGAGCTTTCTTTAGAAAATCCTCATTGTTTGAATTAATAAAAAACAAATAGTGAAATAAATCACATAGGCACATGCGCACACAAAAAAATCCAGTGATGAGCATTTGGAAGGTTAATTTCCCCTATCCTCAAAATTTGGAGGGAATAGATTTTGTCCATAACAGTCATTTAGCTAGTTTCATATGTGTTCTCTACAAACTAGTTAATTAAATATTATTTTTCACATTGTTATGTTTTAATACTTTAGTTAGGAAAACATTGTGACTTTCACATTTGAGTCCAGTGGGTGGTCTCTCATTTGTCTTGGTGTAGATGGAGTCTTAGATATGCTAAGATAACTGAGATCAAAACCTTCACTTTACAGTTTTGTTTCCAAGGTATTATTATAAGAGACCACACTTAAAACTAATGTTTCTCTTCAGGTTTATGTTATCCTGTAGAGTTATTTGGAAACTAGTTACCCAAAACATACTTTGTTATTTTTATTACATACTAAAGAGTAAGAAACTTTAACTAGACATTTTAATTTCTCATTCTACTTAGAACATACCACAGCTGTTCTCATGCTTAGCAAAAAAATATAATGCAAGTAATATCAGACTTTCCACTCTTCCTCTGTAATTACATGTTCCTGTTTGTAGAATTTTATTAAATGCCAAAGAATGGTAATTTCTCATGTTGCTTACAGTCATTCTCACCCAATGTCGTCGTTACTTTTATGCTTGAATTTCAACAAAAGCAGTCTTAGTAAAAAAAGCTGAATTGCAGAAGAGCAATTTTGACATCAAGACAATAGCCAACATGGAATCCTGCTCTGGTATTTCTCCTGAAAATCGTGTATTTTTAGCTTGCTGTTATAACTTTCTAAATCTCTGGTTTAATGTTTGCTTGTGTGTCAGTATAATTGCATTGCACACAGATTTTCACTTCATGGTTGTTGCTACTTAATGGTAATTACAAAGCTGCTTGTTGATGAGCACTTTTGTTTAACTCAATGAGAAAAGTTCAAAATTAAGTTTTGTTTAAGCTGTCTTGTGCTTCTGAGACAATATTTGCCAACTATAAAAAACAGAGACTGTGTGTTCTTTCTTTGTGAATCTGTAAATCTTCCTTAATCCATGTGTGTTTTGCAGCAGTTTTATGCGACATTAATTGTGAAACCATAAAACTTCTGTGGCAGAGGAAGTGACCTCAAAACTAACCTCAGTCTTTTAATAATTGGATTTAAAAAGTCCTCTCAACTGATGACATTTTTTTTAAAACATACTACAACTGAATACCGGCTACTATGAGTTGAAAATGAATTTTCTTTAGGGGGAAAAAAAATCCAAACAAATCCAAGTTTGGAAAGCAGCGTGGGAGTTCTTTGGTCAGGCACTACAAATGCAGTAATATTATGTCAGAGTTGAAATGTTACTTCAGGATGATGTGAAATTTTATGGCAGTAATGGTGTAATTAATTATTGAAGATAGTATGTCTCAAAATGAGATAATAAAGGTGAATGATGAAGATTAGGTTACTTAAAGAGTTAATTACTGAAGGCATTTGAGCTTTGAATTGATGTGGCTTTGGTATACCAGATGGTGCTGAAGGCAAGAGTATTTTTGCAAGGTAAGCAAAGATAACAAAAATTTATAGTGTTCTCTTGATCAAAGTTCATTCTACAGAAAATTTATTATTACTTGCTAGTCTCCTTTTGGTAATCATACTTAGTTTTTGTTGTTTTATTTTCCATTCAAAATTTTAGCTATTTCAAAATTATTTATTAATTGCCATGTTCTTTCTGTTTTCATCTTATACTACTTGTAACTTACAGTTCTAGTTTTTATTATGTAGGAGAGAAACAAGTTACCAAAAGAATCTCATTGACAGTGAAACTGGATGTGTCATAAATGCTGTCAGTCACTTGGAGGGCTGTATCTTAGACTTCGGTTTGTTTTCTCCAGTATAACTATTTAGGTGAATGATTATTTTATATATATTGATTGTAATATTTCAAAAAATAGTTTTACTAGTAAAAGAATTACTGTAGAAACAGTTATACCACTCTTAGTAAATTCAGACTGCAAAACATACTCTGTGACTCATTAGAGTGTACAAAACTACATAGTTTACTTTTACAGGATATATTTGAACATTTTTCTATAATTACATGATCATTAAACACAGATTTTATACTCCATTTGAAGTCTAGTTGAAATTGAAGCTCTACAGTGTTTATTGGATTGGATGACTTAGTTGTTCATGTAAAGTTTTTTTTCCTCGTTATGTCATACATTAATAATCTTTGGTGGATTGCTTGTCTTTGCTCCTTGCTTGCAATCACTAAAATGATTAATGAGTACTCTGATTGGCAAATGCCTGATCTTTGTAACTGGATCCTGTTAAAACAGTTTGCGGGAGTGACTCAGCCTCAGATGTACACCATGTACTTATGCTTTATAGTAGTAGAGTCGAATAGTTAAATTGCCTGGTTACTGATTAATGTAGTGATTGTTGGTATGAAAGATCAGTCATAGGATTAAATAACTTTTTGACCCTATATGCAAAGCTTACAGACTGTCTTGGCAACAAGTAACAAACTCATAAACACTGATATTACTGTACTTCAATATATGTCTAATGTGCTGACACAAGCACACCCTGTAGACTAAGATAGGTATCCCTTATTTGATACAATCTTGACTTGGGTAGGACTGAAATCTCAATTACTACTTTACTTTTCACGGAGTACCATTCAAAGGGTAAGACGTTTATTCAGCTGGCATAAATATGCCAAAAATGTTTTTCATGCATGAAATCCAGAGCTTATGTGTCAGCATCTGAAACAGGAATAAGGAAGTGCCTGAATAAAAAGAAAGGGTGATCTGTAGAGTAAATAATGTGTAGGTCTATAAAGCATTTTAGCCTTTACCTATGGGCCTGTACACTGTGGGAATGTCCTGCTGGATTTTGCCTGAACTGCTACAGATGGGAACTGAAAGGGGAAAGGCATGAAAGCTATGAAAGACTACACTAGTTGCTATATTTAACAGAAAAGGAATGCTGATTTCAGCACAATAAAGTGCAGTAGGTCTCCTTTTTAGTTTTTCTGAAACTACCTATTTATAGGGTAGTGTAACTTATTTTGTTGCCATGTGAAGTGGAAAACTACTCCTTTAGCCCTGAAAGTAGATTTAAGCTGCCTAGAAAAGTGCAACCTGCTAAGCCACAAGCTGTAAGGAGTAATAGGCAGAAGTGGTCAAAAAAAAGTAGGGTTCAAGAGGCCAGAGAGAACAATCCAGCAGCAACATAACTCTAGCTAATGGATAGAGTACTCAGCTAAGAGTGGAAAAAAGAACCTGGGCTCTTGATTTCTCTTGAACAGTAGTATCATTTTACAGTTTTTATTGAAAGAACAGAAATTATTGATTTTAAATATTTATTTATCTGAGGAGGCGTTTGCAGCCATTTGATGTGTTTGTAAATTGTTTGTTTCTTTTGGGACTATGTGTTTACAGTCATATTCAGCACTTGAAAATTACTGGTGACAATTCTGTTGTTTTTACTGAGAACTATTCAAGAGCTTAGGATAAAGGAAAATTTAAGAGTAAAAAAGTCAGATTGTTAAGGACAGTGTAAACCTGAGTTTTTCTGTTCCTTTATGGTATGCTTTCTCCAATATGATAGCTGGTTAGAACTATGATGTTACTTGTTTCTTAACTCGGCAGCCCACCTTCATGCTGATAGATTACAATGGCATACTGTCTAGCTTATAATGATCATCTATACGTGACTGAAGAGACTTGGAGTTTATATTTTGTCAGCTGCAGAGCTTAAATCTGTTCTTAAATCGCTCTGCTATTACTTTTGAGCTGTTTTTATTAACCTGTTTATTTTGGTTGTGAAGTCTTGTCTTGGCTTATGTAGAAGACAAGATTTAGCTATGGTCTTGCCAAAAAGCTTGTCTCAATATCATTAGAAGGGAAGTATGGGCCTTTTCTGATGGTCACTGATTATAAAGTAAGTTACGTGTAAATCATGATTAACTTGAAATCATTTGAATGAATGAACACTGAAAAAAGACATCTTTCTGTGGCAGGGATGAAACAATCATGGGTCATTATGCGTATCGGTTGTTTTCTCCATATTTCATAAAGTGTTAAAATACTGGAAGCAGTTTAAAACAATGTCATAAGAGATCTGACAGCAACACTTGGCGTTCACTGTATTGTCAGAGATATCTTAAGATATGACTTGATCACAGTATGTACTTTCATGAGGAGGAAACTGTTGATTCCAGTAGACTTCTTAGTCTGTCAGACAAAAGAACACTATATTCCTCTGTCTTGAATTGGATTTAATATACTATTTCTTATATGAGAGTGATTAGTAGGAAATCCTGCCTTGGAGGCATAACAGCCTCTTTATCACTTGAGGAGACGTAATTGGTCTTCGTCTTAAAGTATGTATGCTGTAATTTGCCCATTGCTTTAGGGTTGTGTTATGCAATAGTCAAACTAGATTATCATTACAGACATACGTGAATTTAAAATCCATACTTCCTTCAACTCTTACGCTGACTTATATATTAAGACCTTCTAAAGAAAATACCAAGGTAATTTTTTTTAACATTCATTAGTAATTTGTCATTTTTTAGGTTGAAGGGGAGGGAAAAAAGAGGTTAAATAATAATACATTGTATGTAAGCTGATCTAAAGCATTAAACTGATGCAGTCTACAGAAACCATTTCTGCTTACTGGATATCATTTGCATGGAACATGGAAGACAAAAATCTCATCAACAAAATATGACCTCCCTTATATTTGATTCCAGTATCTTTTATATATGGAAGTTGGAGATAAAAAATTTTGTACCTGCTTTCCATATTTCATTAAACCTTCAGTGCCAATGCATTAAAAAATCAGAGAAACTGTTATTTCTTTTTATACACTACAATTCAAACAGTGTTGAACTGTGTTCAAATCAAGCCTATCAGTTCAAACTCAGTGAAGGCAGCTTGGCAGGCTTGGCATCTGCTTTAGTCTCTTGGATCATGGTGAGTTAGTCCTGTCTAACAGCCAAACTCCCATCCAGGTCCAGAACCTTCATCTCAAGCTGAATATGCCGTTATAGTGTATATTTGTGAAAGCATGAATACATATGTTTGTAGGTATGCCTGTAGTGGGGAATGCATGATGTATATACACAGCAAGATAAACATTTTCAGCGTTCCTCCTTCCCTTTCAGAGACCACTTTTTCTGATCTCTTTTACTTCTTTCATCCATGCCATAAAGATAGCAAATATCATGGAATTAATATTAACTTTCTTAACATAGTGTCTACTGAATGGTGTATAGGGTTTTTTCAGCATTGAATGGAAGTTGTTGATGTACTATTTTTCAAGTGCAGGTGGAATGTGTTGCATCTGGCCACTACAATGAAAACTTACATGGGATAAAATATGTCCCTGCTAATGAGAGCTCTCTTGTACTGTTTCCTCTTCCAACTGTAGCAATTTTATTTATATTTAGGTAAATGAATGCTGTGTAGCTGCATTTTGTCTGTTTATTTTAATATTTAAATTAGAAATTGTAAGTAAATCTTATTTAAAAACAGTTGTAACTATTTTGATTTTTCAGTAGACCACAAATAGACATCAGAAATCCCTAGAATGTAAACTCCCAAGAGGGAAGGAAGGAAGACAATTGTGTTTGTCACCTGTTGTGGGGTTTCTGTTTTGTTTTCATTATGGATGTTTACAGTTCAGTATACTACCTTTCCAGCTAGTCAGGCAGAACAGCTGTGATTTATCCAGACTTTCTCTTAAATTATTAAGACAATGTTATGAAAATCTTTCTGATGAGGTGAGTTTTGAAGCATCACTGAATAGAAAAATTGCACCAATTTGCTAGAGATACCATTTACTCATCATTATCTTAGAATTGTTTGTTATGAATTTATGTTTTCCTAAAGATACTTGACCCATCTTGCCATAGTGTGCATTGATTTCCAGGCGGAGTAATAGTCAGTGATGTGAATTGCTGGAGCTCATTGTTGCTATTGATTGCAGGGATGAGGGGATAGGGGGAGTGTGATAAGAGGTGGCAGAAAGAAAACAGGAAAATATGACTGTAAAATGATGCTCTGTGAGTCAGTTTTGCTACAAAAACTAATGATTTGTCACAGCGACCTGTTTTCTCACACATGCTATCCTTTCCGTTATTCATCGGTAAACTAAATCTCCCCACCACATAATAAGGATTTCAGAACTGTTTATGGTTACAGACTCTTCAGAGATTAATTGGAATTATCTTTTACTTATCACTGCTGTGGTGTGGTGTATGCAAAGATGTGATTTGTGTTTTGTTTATTTGTGTAGAGAGAGTGACATGGGAAGGAGATCTCCAGTATGTTACAGAGAAGAGAGGGAGGTCAGTCTAAAAAATTTGAGAACTTTTGTTTTTGGAAGAGCGAGCAGAGTAGTGGCTGTTGTTGCAGGGAGCACACTTAGTATTAAGTCCACAGATTCTCCCCAACCCTCATAATGGACAGTCACAAAAGCCACACTACATAGAAACACTTGACCTTACTATCACAGCTTTAATTCAGAAAAGCTCTTCAAGAACTCATGATATCTGTCAGTGCAGCATTAAGCATTTTAAAAATTTAATGCTGAAAAATGTGGGGAAAATGGAATAACTTATAGATTGCCATAATCAAAACTTTTACAGTCTTAAGCTGTAGTTAAACACTTTATTGACACTGTATTGTCACTTGGGAAAGTGGCTAGCAGTAGTAAAGAGTTAAGTAAAAAGAATGTCATGCATGTGTATGTGATTCAAAATCCAGAAGTGTTACATTTCCTTTGTTGGCATTAGTTTCTGTTGAATATACAGGATATATATGGTGAAGTCTAAACCCTTCTGTTATTGTGCTGAAGTGTTTTAACAGAAGTGTGGCATGTTTGGTTGAAAAGACTAGTAGTTTTAACAGATCAAAACATATATACTTTATCCTTCCTGGATATTTTTCTGCTTACCCATTTGAGTTATATTGACCAGTTTCATGAGTAGATATTATATTTGGAATTAGACTTTCTTTGACAAACTTAGTATGTAGAATAGTGGCACCTAGTAGAATTCCATCTGGAGTGCTTGCAGCAAAAGCATTTGAGGTTTTGTTTTTCCTCAAACTATTAGTTGGCTTTTATTAGTGGTGACTCCAGTTTTAATGTCTCTTTGGCAGGGAAAAAGTGGGTAGGAAACCATTGAAAGGTGCCACCTTTCTTCTGTCATGTGTTAGCAGTTCTCTACTTGCTGCTGCTGTGACAGAATCTAATAATGTCAGAGGGTGCAAGCATAACAAGATATTTCTGCTGGAATTACTTTATTCTTCCAATGCTTTCTGAGATCCTCCCCCTCCTCAACCCAGCTATTTAACAGCCAACTCCTTCAGTGCTGAAATTTACTATTTTCAGTTGCAATTGTGTTGAATCTCAGGATATAAAGGCTTCATGGGGAGGCTTGTGCTAGCTTTCTCCGGAGTTACTCAATAGAAAGAGCTTATGTTTCTTGAAGTCACCTACAAGTCTTGTCTGCTTGAGGGAAGCAAATGAGGCAGCAGTCCTGCCATTTGTTCACTTTCAATTAACAGTTCTATGTTATTCCTCATAGAGCCTTTTAGAAGAAAATGTGTGGCTTGACCAACATCAGACGGGAAATTGGGGGGAAAGCTTTGTTTAGAATATGCAACAGTAAATATTTTCAGTTGTCATTGTTCACAGCTCTGTATTCTTTATGGGAATACATCACCTCAAGAAGGTTAATATTGAGTTGCCATAGTGCTAATGCAACATTTTTTTCCTTTAAAAAAAATGTAATGCCACTTTCTTTGTAATTAGGGGCAATTACTCCAAAATACCAAAAGATGTATCCTAAAAATATCATATATGTGTTATAAAAGAAAAAAAAATATAAAGTGGGAGAAGATCTCTATCTACAATGCTAAGTACAGAATGAATTTGATACAATGGCAACCCAAATTGCAGGAAAAACAAGGGCAGACTTGATCATAATTGTGACAGCTGTTGTTTGCACTATCTGTTTTTCAAAGAATAATTGTTTGAACATTTGAGAACTGTAATATTGCTTTATAGAGGTTTTGTTCAAATTACTTAATACAGGCCATGTGTTTCGTTGGTATATGTATACTACAACTGTATTTTGAAAGGATCATTGAGGATCATTTGACAGGATCACCACGCACTGGTGATATACAGTTCTGTTTTTATTGGCCTTTCTCTTCTATGTGAAATCAAAGTCTTTATTGCTCTTCTTACCTGCATGCTCTATTTTTTATCAGCTGTAAGACAAAGTCTTACAAAGTCTTACAGCTTTATCGTAGCAAATCCACCTTAAAAACTTTATAAATGGATTTTAACTTCAGATATAATAGATCTTATTACTAAAAAGCTTGTACTACAGTAGGAAAAGGAACATGAAGCATGTGGCATGCATTCTGATCTCTGTTACAGCCTTACTTGGTAATTGCTTCCCTGTTTTTTAGTTTGACAATTAAAGATCAAGATGGCAATGCTTTTCTGTCACTGTAGGAAGCTGGAATAGCTGAGTAAATGACCACATGACATTGCATAGTCTTCTGGATCTTGCATATGCTGGATACCTGCTGCAGAGAAGATGGCATGCTTTGGCTAGTAGTGCCTTAAGTTGGGTGAATCCAGATCCTGGTGTTTGCTCCATGAAAAGCCATGTTGGGTCTAGCAGGATTTACTAGCAGAGGCTAGGTGCCATGTGAACACAGAAGTGGTGTTTATGGGGCCACCTTGAACCTGCAAACAGGTTAATGGCTTTCATGCAGCAAAGTAACTGAGTTATCTCTGTGTCTGCATTCATAACCCACACCCCAGCAAGCTGTTCAACTATATTGAATGGCTCTATTAAACTGAGAGTTGACTGAGTTTACTTCTTGTGACACTCAATAGTTAAAATTCTGAATGTACTATTAGGCAGAGTTAATTCAAATAAGATCCTTTTTTTCTTTAGATTTCACTTTGTCATTTCTCACTCTTTTAACTTCTTTGTTTAAAGCAAGAGCTCATCATGCCTTCTTAATCTTGCATCAGAGGTGTATCAAACTCTTGCAACAAGATGTAACATCATGCATCAAAAATTTGTACTCATTCTGTGGAATTGCCAACAGCAACTTGTTGCTGACAAATCAAGCCAACACACACAAATTACTCTTTATTTCCACAATTAATGCATCTCTTCAGGTCATTCTTTTTCCGTTGCTATTACTAAAACTACAAGTAGATGTTTCTTTTGAAGCGATTAGTAATTATTCAAATAATGTTTGTTAGCATCCTTATGAATAAAGCACATGGCACCCTCTGAAAGCAAGACTTAATGTGAAAGAATCCATGTGTGTTGCTCCTGGGAGAAACATAACATGCACAGATGTATTGGAAAATAAAACTGTCTCAAGGGCTAGAGCAGTTGAGCTTTTAGATTACAAAGAATATTTTCATGACCCTAAGGGACTGGAAACTCCTTACCCCTTAAGGAAAGCATAAATTCTGCAAAAATGGAAAGGACCACCTAAGAAGAAATTGAGGTGGAGTATATCAGTAACTACTGGTTTAGCCTAACTTTGATTCAGATTATTTTCTTATAGGATCTCATTAATTATTCTTTTATGTTTACAGGTCTAATTACAACCACATCTAGAAAACTAGATAGAGAGCAGCAGGCAGAGCATATACTGGAGGTAAGTAGTTTCTTTAATTCTCTGTAAAACGGTGACCGCAAGTTCATTGCTTTTACAGAGAGTTAAGTTTACCGTAATTGATTACTATATGAAGAATTAAGAGAACTGGATTTCAGAATTAATTTGCTTTCATGTTCATTGTATTACAATGCAAAAAACTACCTATCTCATAAAAGTGTGTTGCGACTTTTCTATAAGAGTTAAGATGCAAACATACAAATAGAAGGCAGGTTTTTGGGTTTTGTATCTGTAAGCCAAGATTTTCTTTCAAACAGTACAGAGGTGTTATTGTTAAAAGGATGAGTGTGATTCTGGTTTTTTTTAAATGTTCACATGTAATTATTGGAACAGCTATTTCAGCCTGCCTTTTGCTGAATTCAGACCTCTGAAAAAGAAGTGCAGAATCTTTTTTTAATAATGAGAATACAAACAGATTGTGAGTAGACCTTTTTTCCTGCATTACATAGTTATCAATCATGTAAGTAGATGAGTTGTAAAACATGCATTAGAGAGTCAGAGTCCAAGAACATGAAATTCACATTTCTTTTATTTAGCTACATTTAATTGATTGCCTGGAATTCATGTAATAGCTATTCTCATTCTCTGTCAAACAAATGAAAAAAACACCGTACTTCAGCTGCAATGAAGACTTAATATTCAGTGTGATACATATCTGAAACCTCTTTTGTGCCTCTTCTTCTGGATGACAGATAAAAGACTGCAATGCAAGTAGGGAAAGCAAACATTAAAGCTGGAGAAGCAGTGCTGGACTTGCTCAGAACTTCTGAAAACTGTAAAATAGCTTTCTAATAGGAATGCAAGGACTGTGTAGACTTACAGGTGAATGCATTCCTTGATAGTACAGACAATCCTTGTGTACAACTTGAGTGTACATGAAGTTTTCCTAGCCCTTTTCTATCCCTCTGGGACATTACAAGTTGGATTAATGCAGGACTTGGACCAAATTTTTATCATTATTTTAAATTCTGCATCACCTTTGGAAATTACTCCTTGCATGTAAGTAGCAAGAGCGTGGAATTTCCTCTGCAATGTGTTTCTAGTAGTAGTAGCATATTATTCTCTTTTTAAATTACCTCCTTAAATCTGCTTGTGTCTGTTTCCCAAAAGCAGTTCTACCTTATTTCTTGACTACTGCTATATGTATTGGTTGTAAAATTGGTAACTGACTTTTACTCCTATGCATATTGTGCTAGCTTTGTATTAGATTTAGCCAGTAAATAAAATGAGGTGTGGATTGTTCTCTGACCCTGAAGCCACCTGACACTGTATGGTTTTGATTGCTTATACCTTATTGCTGGAACAAAATGGCCATGTCCAAGTTGCCTGTAGAGAACAGTGCCTGAATTGTGTGAATTCTCAGACTGCAGCTAGGCAGTTTGTGGGAGTGTGCTGCTTGTTCTGGGGCAAAACTTATGCCAGCGATCACACTAGCAGTGTGATGTGGTGGGCAGTTGTCTGTCAGCAGTCATTACTGCCAAATTAACCTTGAGCTATAGCAAGACAACACATACAAAACTCAGGAAGGTTTTTTTTTTAAGGTTACCATACCACACAGTGGTACATAAATTCTCCCAGCTTCAGCATAGCAGATTAAGCTGATTGCTTTTTAGTTTGTGATATTGATTATTGTCTGCTAGTATCATTTTTAATTCCTCATTCTTCCTTCATTTTGAATCCCAGACGGTTGTTAAAGTCTTAAATAAAAGTCTATGAAGTATCCAATGGAAGAACTCTTTGACTATAGAGCAATACTGACAGCGTGGCCCAAAATAGCAGTTTTCTCATTTGTTAGTTTTATGTTTACAACTTTGAAAATAGGTTGGAAAGAAACCCAGAAAAGCACAGAATGATGGGCAATATTATGAGCCAAGTGCTGAGCATCTGGTTAATTAATTGAGCATTGAAATGTTGACCAGATGGGTTGGTGGGTTTATTCCTTGTTCGCTATTACATTTAATCCTTGATTGCACTTCTGCTTACATGATTGTAATTGATATGCTCCATTCTTTTATTCCCAACTTTTAACTATTTTCTGAATGCCAGTTGCTATGTTTTCATTCAATTATTTTAGATTAGCTTCATGTTATTCTCTTATATCTTAGTATTCTGTTTGTTATGTCAGTAATGCCTTCAGAATTGGTGTTGAATTCAAACAAAATTAGATTTTCATCAAATTTCCCTTTTTTTTCTGCTCAGCTCAAGGCAGTGCTAATTTTATGTTAACGAGCAAGTTATTCTGTACCCCTTGGAATTTAGTCTTTTTGGATGTGTTTTGGTTTTTTGGGGATTTTCTGCAAACTGAAGGCTGAATGGAGATGTTCTGTTAAAAGACCTAAAGTGAAAAGATATTCATATATGTGGAAATCCTACTGTCAGTTAGAGATGAATATGAATGTTTGCATTTCATGTTGCATTTCATGAAATCACTTTGCTCATGCTTGTTTCCTTTGTGCTTGCAAATTGTACCATATTTCATTTATATTTCCTTTTTTTTTTCTGAAAGAGATGAGAAGGAACAAAAAATATAAGATCTGGTCATGTGCTTATTCATGTCAATGCCAATTCAGTTTTTCATCAGGGATTCAATTCCTGTCTGCCATTAGTATGCATTGTTTTGTATACATGTTATCCTTGAATTCTTACGTTTTTCCATAGTCTTATTTCTGAGCGCATCTTAAGAACCAGTGAAGGAATTTGCCACCCACATTCTTGAAGAAAAACACTTGTTCTTCCCAAATTAATATGGGCTTGTTGGAACTGGATTATCCTGTATCAGTGGCGACTAGGATTTTTTTTGTTTGGATTAGAGGGGGTTGTTTTTGTTTAACACCCTTTACAGCACTCGTCTTAGAGTCATAGGATCGTTTAGGTTGGAAAAGACCTTCAAGGTCATTGAGACCAACTGTATGTTCCTGGTGCTACTGTAGTAACTAACTCCTACACAGATTTTCCTGCCAGCAAAGACTTGTATCTTACTTGCAAACTCAAACCCAGAATGAAACTGCAGTATGTAATACATTTCCCATAGAATCTGTGTAGAAACATTAAATGTTAGACAAAAAAAAAAAAATTTTGCATTCCTCTCCTGCCTTGGTAAGTGTGCAGTAGAATTAAATGAGCATATCTCCATAGATCAATTTCCTCTAATCAATTTCTTTTTAAACTTCTTTCAAACAAGGTAGTGATTTTATGTCTTAAAATATGAGGGATTTTTAGTGCATAAGCCTGTCAAATTCTGAAATATGTTCTTATGAGTTGCATCTTTTGAAGTGTAAAATCAAATTATTAAATTGAAAAATTGCAAGGAAACGCTAGGCTGAAAATACGTTAAGATATTGTTACAGTCAAGCTGTTATCAGAGATATTCTGCATGTGTGCTGTTCCTGTACTCAAGTTAATATTTCAGTTACAATGCTGCAAAATAGTGAAATAAATTTAATATATATCATTCAACACCTACATGCAATACATCAAGCGTCAAAATATTAATATAGTATCTGAATCAACTTTGTAGTGCTTGTTGTAAATATTCACTGAATAGCTTTACATAATGGATTTTAAGTAGCCGGAGTTAAGGAATGAATTTACAATTGTAGGAAAATGTGATTTTAAAAGAGCATAGTTAAAAGGTCTGTGTTTGAATTGAGCACTAACCATATCATTTTTAATACAACTAGGTAATGGTAACAGACAACGGTATTCCTGCAAAATCAACAATTGCACGGGTGATTGTGAAGGTCTTAGATGAGAATGACAATAAGCCTCAGTTCTTGCAAAAGTTCTACAAAATCCGACTTCCAGAGCGTGGTAAGCCAGAACGAGAGAGAGCTGCTAAGAGAGAGCCGATCTATCGAGTAATTGCCGCAGATAAAGATGAAGGCCCCAATGCAGAGATCTCCTACAGCATTGAAGATGGTGATGAACATGGCAAATTCTTTATTGAACCAAAAACTGGAGTGGTTTCATCAAAGAAATTTTCTGCAGCAAGGGACTATGATATCCTTTCAGTGAGTCAAAATCTTGTGTATCATGAATATGCGGAGTGGTCTTTTTGTCTATATTCTTGTCACTTCTTATTCAGTAGCCGGCAGAGGAATGACTGCAGTGTCTGAAGGATGAGAGCTTCCAGAAGTATTATTTTGTGGGATTGTTTGTTTGGGGTTTTGTTTTTTTAAAGGATCAATTCAGATATTTGTGTTGAGAAAGTGAGTCAAGAAACTGCTGTTCTTTTCCAGAACTTGACAGATAATGAACACGATGAGGGAACATAAGCAATCAGTTTGTCTGTCTTTCAGGAGGAAAGCAAACTAAAAGTGAATTTATGGTAACAGTTTTTGTGCTACTATCAGGTGCTGCATACTTTTTCTCCATTTGCTACCCAGATAATGAAGGGCAAGTGGCACTCTGCAAGACACATAACATTTTCGAATGTATCTCACACAACCAAACATGCTTGGAGCTTATTACTACTTTCCATTTATGTGACATAATGATTTCTGTGATCCCATAGCTTAAAACATGTGTCTGTTTCACAGATTAAAGCTGTGGATAATGGTCGTCCACAAAAGTCATCAACTACACGGCTTCACATAGAATGGATTCCAAAGCCCGTCCCACCCACAGAGCCCATTTATTTTGAGGAAGCATTTTTTTCTTTTACGGTGATGGAAAGTGACCCAGTTGCTCACATGATTGGTGTAATAGCTGTTGAACCTCTTGGAACACCACTTTGGTTTGACATAACGGGTAAGGATGCCTAAAGGACTTTTATTATTAGAAGCAAATGCATGGAGTCCAAGATACTGGAGGGCTTATTTCATTATAAATAAAAAACACTCAAGTTTTTATCAATGCCACTATATATCAAAGATTAAAATTACATTGCAAAATATTTGCTGTGTTGCAGTTTTGGAAGTGACTTATGAATATTGTGTCAGTCAATCTCATAAACAGTAGATTAGGGAAAGAAATAAAATGCCAATTTTCTGCAGATGAGGATAGTACAACCAAAGAGAGATTATCCTGTTCATATTGGATTTTGGTTTTCTTGTTTTGCTCTGAGCTAACTCAGAGCAAAGTTTTCTATCCCTTTCTACTAAGTTTTCTATCCCTTGATTCAATACTAAAATGAAAGCTTGCAATGTTTCTAACCCCAGCAAACTTCTTTCTGTATGTGTTCTTACTACTATATTATGTCTTAGCCTTCACCATTACAAGAGGAATTCTGATCAGTAATATACTGTGGTGACAAAATTTATAGTGCTTTTTAATTTTAGACTTGCTTAGCAGACCTTGGAGCACCAGTAATACACAGAGTGTTCACTGTATATATAGCTAATACTAAAACCAAGTTTTGTCCTGTGTTATATGCTTTAGAATCGAGGAGAATAGCACAGCCTTGTTGCAGGACAGATACCTTGTAGTGAGCTGTTTCTGGTTTTGAGATAGCACTATCAGACTGGGATTCTTCCACCACATTCAGAAGAGAGAGAGGGATATTTTTCACCCTAATTACTCCTGAAAATTTAGCCATCATTATGGTATTAAGTTGTGGGGGAGAACATTTTTTTCATTATTCTTTAAAAAATTGATTATTTTAAAGATCTGGTTTGCTGATATGTATTTCCTAAGGGATGCTGGGAACAGTAACAGTTAAAGTTTGTAAAACTGATACATGTAGCAGGAATACACAAATGCCAAATACTTGAGAATGTTCTCAGAAAACTTTCAAGCACGTCAGGGTAGACACAACTCTTCCCTGAATGCATGCTTCATATGTGAACAACCTGGGATGACATTAATAATCATTGCTAATGTGTTAAATATTTTTTAATGTGTTAAATAATTTTTTAACAGTTCTTTCTAATATATTCTGGGGGGGAAAAAAAAAAACAAACCAAAAACTGACCAGTTTCTGTTCAAATATATCATAGTTGAATGAAAAGTGCTTGCATTTGGAGAAACCAACACAGGTTAGAGATCTGTACAGAGAGAATGGAGTTCAAAGTGTGTTTTGGCATTCTCAGAAGGGCAAAACTCTCTGTATTAGAATAGGCAGTTTGGGACTGAGGTTGCTCTTTACTTTTCTCTCAAACATACACACACATAGACAGGGGAGTTGAAAGGCAGAAAATATAAAAATGAGCAGGAGAGAGGAGAAGGTTCTGTGTGCTCCAATTCAAACAGGACTATCCAGTCAGCAGCAAACAGAAACATCTGTAGGCAGAAAAGAGTTAGTTAAAGGAAAAATTAAGAAAGGGATATTATCAGGAAAAAGTGAGCAGTTTATAGAAATGAAAGTGAGTAGATAAGAGGTCTCAAAAGTCTTGAGAATTTCCCCAGAGTACAGCAATGATGTTTCCTCAGGCCTTTTATTAGCAAAATTTATTAATTAGACTAGAGATGTAGGTTTTTTGTTATCTTTTTAGTTTGCTTCAACTACTGTGCACTCTGAACACTGTGTACAGCTGAACAGAACTCTGATGATGGTAGTATTTTGATTCGCTCCTTCTAAGCATGCAGCACAGTTTGGACATTCAACAGAATTCTCGTTGTATTCTTAATATAGAAAATCTTTGCCTGCTATTTTTAGAAAGACATATACAGAAAACTCCAAAGGGGATGGAGCTGAATTTGTCCATGCACTGTAAAATAAACCTTATTATTTTGACTACTTTCTTAGTAAAAAATATTTGGGAAAGTTTGATATATGATCGCGTTGTGAAGTTGTCGGCTACTCTTACAGGTGGTCGCTTTACTGGCCTCTTTTACTGTTTCTAATAGCATGAATTAATTTGATTGACAGCTTTCCTTTGTGTTCTGTGCTTGCTTTCCATGCTTTCTTTCTTTTTGGCTGAGCCAGGAGACAAGCTTGCTAGTGAAGTATTTTACATCTTTCAGATGGCTTGTGACCTGAACTGTACAGCAGAAGGTATCTGCTGAGATCACATAATTTATTACCAGATTATGAGATCTGACATGAAAGCGTACATTTATAAAATATTTATTTTATTAACCCTTCGGAAATCAAAGTGCTCACAGTTGCATTTGTGACAGGTTTGTTTTTGTTTTGTTTTGTCATCATTACATTTATACAGCATCAATACAGAGCATCCAGTTTTGGCTTTCACCAAAACTATTGCTGCCACACTTTCAATGTATCAGATGGAGAAGGTTGAGTTCTGCTTCAGTGGATTACCAGGTATCACCACTGCTACAAAAATCAGGCAATGCCTTCCTTGATAAGGAAGGAAAAAAAATTGATCAGGGAGCTTGTCCTTTTGTCACAGAAAATAAATGGATTCATACATGCTTACTATACTCTTCCTTTAAAATGGAAAGAACTTAATTGAGCCATCAGAGAAAATGGTATCACATGCTAGCTATAAAAGAAAAGCTAGAGACTCACTTTCTGAAGCTGACATCTTGCACAAGGGCCACTAAAAAATTATTGTACCCCTGTTAAAAAAAAACAAAGAAACAAAACAAACAAAAAAAAGGACTGCCTTTCATACTATGCAGTTTATTTCCATCCATGTGATTCAGCAACTGCTGCTGGGCCAGTAAGAGGTGTCAGCTTTCAGTGAAAACAGAAAAATTACATTATCTTTGTCATTATCAAATATCTTAAATCCAGTGAAGCAGAATCCAGACCATCTTTCCTAAACTGATATGTCTGTCATGAAATGGAACCTTCTAAATGTGAAATCCTTTTTACATGTGAATGGGAGCCCATTTCAGTATTTATTGTTCTTTCTTGGATTAGATGTAAATTTGCAACCTTTCACTTCTAGCCTTGGCTTTTCATAAAAGACATTTAGTGATTTACAAAACACAACATGTAAAAAACCTTTTTAAAAGAAAAGGGACCCATATGATACCTGAATGCTGTCCTTGTAGGGCATAATTAGAAAAACACTTGCACGTAATTAGGAGAAATTGGTTTGCCATATCTATCACAGACTTGACCAAAATAAAAATTGATTCCTCCATTTTAAGCAATTTATTGAGATGCCTAAAGGAGTTGTAGTTAAGTGGCGGTATTTATTATTGCTAACAATATTTGAACTTAATGGACGTTGTATTCTCATGACAGTCTACTTGGAGTGGCATGATGATGATCAATTAAATGTTTAATCGACTAAGTGTAGCTATTGATCTACATGGTTATTTAACTATATTTCAAGAAGTTTCACAAGGGAAGTTAAGATTATTTGCTTTGGAAAAGGAGTTTGGCCATATTTAAACATTTAGCACTCATCTGAGTCCTGCTAATCTCACTAAGAGTAGATAAAAAGTTCTTTAGATACTCAGCATTGAAGATCCTTTGAAAGCACTGCAGTTTTTTAGCCTTATCTATAGTCATGTACAATTTTAGTAATTCATGCTCTGATTTGGAATTTTCATTCTTTTGATTCAAAGCAAGTTTCTTAACAAATTATCCTGACACTTTTCAGAAAATAAGCTAGAACATTTATTTCTCAGTTTCCTTGTATTTGGAATCTTTACATTCAGTTGTTTTTTTATTTAAAAAAATAATCTCACTTAGAATCTACCAGCTAAGTTTCCATGAGCCAGACAAATCAGCTTTGTCCAAAACCAGTAAGTTTAAAATATCTGTAAGTAGCAGCATATCACATTACCAAAAAAAAAAACCACCCCACAAAAAAACCAACAAAGGGTTTAAAATAAGTCTGTCTATAAGTATATGTGTATATAGTTCCACCTTCATTAAGCATCTGAAGACACAACATGATCATACATGAAAACAATGAAAGAGTGCTGTGGTTTATGAACTTCTGCATTTCCTAATTTCCTGAACAAGGTGGCAACTATGACAGTCGATTTGATGTGGACAAGGGCACTGGAACTATCATTGTCGCTAGACCTCTTGATGCAGAACAGAAATCGAATTACAACTTGACAGTAGAGGCAACAGATGGAACCAGATCTATCAGCACTCAGGTAATGGACTTTTTAATGAAGCACTTAAAGAAGGAGGAATTTGTAGCTGGGAATTGGGGAGAGTTTTGAATTTTCTGCTTGCCATTTTTTTCATCCTAGACAGTTAATATGGTTTATGTAAATTAATAACTCTGTCTAAAATAGGAGCAAGTTCTAATATTTGTCGAGCCATGTGTTTTGGTGGTCCAGGTGGAAGGTTGTATTACTATACTACAGTCTGAAACAGCAGTTTTTAAGTTGTATCATGTTCTTACATTAGCTGAGTAAATGAAAACAAAAACTAAGCCTTTCCATGCATGATTTGCTCACGTGAAAAGGATTAATACCTCTTATGTGAATTACCTCTCTTTATCTAGCTCCCTCAAAATCACCAAATAATATGATTACTTTGCTTGAAATTTAAAAGACCACCATTATAAGGTGGTTTGATTGTCCCCCTCCCCCCAAGATGTGTGCATGACAAATTGTACAATGTTCAAGTGCTATTTTATGAAACTGAGCTGCTGCTTCTGCATAGTGTACATACAGAAACAACACTTAGATGATAACATCTCTGTGTTATCTTCCTGAATACTTTTACCTTCAGTGGAGGCAGAGATTAATAAACACTCTCCAAAAGAGCTAGCTTAGACCAAGTTTTTTTCAAATTACCTTTCTACTAAGGCTTCATGGTGGTGGCAATTCTTTGCAGTTGGACTAATAATTTCACTTTAAGGCAGAAACCTTTTGTGACAATACTGGAGATAAAGTACGTTATGATGTTTGTCACTCTGTTTTTCCCTACTTAGTTTCTTTTCTCAGCTCAGAAGCTGAGTATACTTGGAAGTAATGTTTGACTAAAGGTGGTATGAATGGAGAGCCACGTGCATAGAGGAGCTCCACATTTCTTCCACATAAAAAGGAAAGAATTTATTTGTTAAATTAAAATGATTGGGTTGGGACAGTGATGTGTCTGTTATCAACCCCTGCCATTGACTTACTCCTCAGGAGCTCAAAGAGCAATTAGTGGGTTGCTACTGTCTTTTCTGTACATGGAAATCTGAGTTATGAATGCAATTTCTAGTTCCATTTCTGTGCAGTCTATATGTACTTCTGTTGTCTTCTCTAATGTCATATATGTTGTCTTTCTCCTTTTGACTAGAGGGAAAGATGTTTCCTCTCAATGGTTAGGACTCCTAACCATTCCTGTTATTCCTATTTATTGAGCTGACTGTGTGTCTGGAGGCTTGATAGGTCAAAGAGATGAAATCACGTAGCAGGAGACTGCTAGTTTAGCAGTTTCCTTAGAGAGATGCCTTTTCCTTTAATGGTGACAATTGTGAGTGATATTCTACACCACAAATCCTCAAATACAACAACATGTTCCCCAGGCAGAATGTGCTGCTATCTTAGCTGTAGTGCTATTGCTTCTGGTGCTGATAACCACCAAAAAAAGGTCTGGAGAATCGTGCTGTAAATTTATTGCCTAGTTGTAGTAAATATATTGAGTGAATTCATTTATACCACTTAGAGAATGCTGAATAGAAGGTATGAATTAGTTTGAAAAAAATTAGAAGCCTAAATCCAGCTAGAAAAAGATTCCTTTTGCCAGGGAAGTCAGAAAGACAACAAGAGGCTTTCCACAGGCACTTTTCCACCCTCCCAAGAATGCAGCAAATATGCCACCATGCAGAGTGTGTCAAGGTAGCCTGGGAACTAGTAAAGGCTGCATACGTGTAGGTCTTGGTGACTGCGGATATTCTATCCAGTGGAGCTGCTGATGTAGCTGAATGTATGCAGACACCCTTAGCTGTCACAGTGAACCATAATCTGCTTTGTCTTCTGGAATAACTGAGAATTGGAAGGTCACAAACTACTTTAATGCTCACCGCTTCTCTCCTCTTGGTTATGCAATTCATTTAGTTCTTCTCTGAAGTGCACAGTGTAGCTTTTGTCCAGTTTCTTTAAATTAAACTATTATTTTAGCATTTTGTAAAATTGCATGGACATTAGAGACATTTACCATGGCAGCCTTCTGTAAAAGAATGGAGAATAGTAGTCTCAAATTTATCATATCTTATTTCTGTGATTTGCCTTCTTATGTGTCTTTCTTCTCTCAGGTGGTTAGCAGGAACAGAGACTGTGGTTTCTATTACAAGCAAGTACAAGGACTTTTGCATTGTCTTCCTTTTTCCTCTGCTTGTGGGATAAGCATAAGTCATGCTCTTGCTGTTTGAGTCTCACATTACTGTGGTATATAGATTGAGGAAGAGGGATTAGCTGAAACTCTGTTAACTGTTGGTACATGAACAGATGACAAATTTTAACTGATTCTCTTATCTCCTGGACCACCCAAATGGACTAATCTGTTAAGATAGCCCTCAGTACTATCGCTAATAAGATGCATTTCAGATGAGACTTAACTTCAGGGGAATCAAAAACGTTGATAGGAAATCAAAGTTGAAGGTGTGATTATGGCTGCCAGTGTGTAAATTCCATTACTTACTGCTGAAATGATATATAAAGTTTGGGTGTTAATATAGTGTTGGATTATTCTAAGAGCTGATAAGCAGTAAGAATGGAGTGACAGGCAAAAGAAATTCTGAGTACTGAGTGCACACATTAGGAAAAACAATATACCATACATAGCTTTTAGTTTACAAAGTAATTGTTGTAAACACTGGAAATCCAGTAAACAGTTTAACAAACTTTGACTAACAGCAGATGTAGTAATTTTATGTTTCATTTGAAAAAGGAAATGACATTTTATAGACATCTAGGAGGAGGACAAGAAACAAAAATCTTACTTTGTAAAATCAGTGTATTGAATCTGACTTTGAACTAGAAAGCATTTGCTGGCCTCAGGCCATTAACATCTGTAGGTCACTTGGCTCTCAGGATTTCAGTTAAATAGCTTTTTTGAAAATACAGCAGCAGTAGGCGTGGAGGCTGTTAGAGAATTTTGCATGCATCTAAATGCCAAATGCATGATGCAAAACAAGGACAAACAGTGGTGGTGTTTGACAGATGATGTTAGAGATGACTAGTTGTCACATTGGGAAGGAATATTATTCAAAGAACAAATCAATATACTTATGGTTTCATTTTATAACATTTTGTCCTGAAATAGAAAAGGTTATTCACAGGCTGTGAGTAGCAGTATATGAACTGTCGAGTTGCTTTTTGGAGGGAAAAAAAAGAAGAAAAAAATATCCTGCTTCTTGTTATAGACACTTTCAGTCATTGCTATGTTTATCACTTTTTTTCACTAGAAGTAATATTTAAGATGGTTTAAAGCTAGTTGCAAGCATTTTACCTATTGCTCTGCTATTGCAGAATGTTTAATCTTGAAAATTTTATATGAATATTAAGCTTTGGGACTAAAAGATAGACAATCTTCATTGATTAAATGTGCATTTTTACTCAATGATCACCGCACTGCACCTTAGAGACATTTTAGAATTGGAATACTGTTATATTATCTCTGAATAATATAACTTTTAGAATTTTAGAATTCAAAACTTTATGAAAATGATCATAAACACCTTAGTGTAACTATAAAGTAATTATAAATTGAGAGAGGAGAAAATTTTAAACTCAATATAAAAGTAAATTAAAAATTAGATTAAAACAGTCCAAACAAACATTGTTTAAATATTATGCACTGAGTATATTTTGTCAGTGGCACATATCTTCTCTTTAACTAGTAATCATTGTATTGTTATGCAGATTTATGTTTCACCTGTCAAAAAATTAATAGGATTCAAGTCCTTCCCCTAAATAATTCAGGACTACTTTGTCTGTGTAACCAGACTACATCACTCTCGGTGAATTGTGCAACATAGCTCTTTGCATAGACTTGCAAAATCAGACAAGTTTCTTTAGTTCCATACCGTTTTGTTTGAGGGATCACATTATGATCTGTTAACATTAAACTTGTCTGTAGTATGCCTCTTTATCATATACAATGTCTTTATTGAGATACAGTACTAGTATATTTCATTTGCATTTAATCTTATAATTTCATTGAGAAATGTTCATGTTTTTATTCTATTACACATGGTACTTAACACAAGCTTACATGTATTTTGTTCTCAGTTGTATGTAGAATCATCGTAGAATGGTAGGGGTTGGAAGGGATCTTTAGAGATCACTTAGTCCCACTCCCCTGGCAAAGCAGATCCACCTAAATCACATAACCCTGTTTTTCTGTGTGTGTCTTTAAAATTGCCATCACAATTATTGCTTCAGGTTTCTTTAATTTGAATACCTTAACAGTTTACATGAAAATTTAGTACTCTTAAATTTAAAAGGAAATTGCACATCTAATACTTGTTACTTAGCACCAAAAGTCAAAGTCAGTATCTTGAAAGTAGGGTTTTCTTAGTATATTTAATAGTTTAGATTGGAAGGCACTCCTGCTCAAAGCAGAGTAAACTGTGAAGTTGGATCAGGTTATTCAGGAACTTGTCAGGTTCTAAGTGCCTGGGATGACAGGGCATGACAACCTCTTCCTTGAACATGCTTTTACATTAGTGTTTAACAATGCTCCTTGTAAATATTTTTTTCTGATGTCTGACTATATTAGTTTCCCTATTGGGGTGGAGCTTATGAGTGTCAACTCTTGTCCTTTCACTGTGCATCTCTAAGAAGAGGGTCTCTGTTTCCTGCAGCCCTGCCCTCACAGAGTGGATGGAGAGCTTTCAGGTCACCCTTGATTTTAATGGCATTTTACCGAGTTAATTTTAGTTTGTCAAGATCTCTTCTGACTGCAGAGGCCAAACCTGTAGTAGATCTATGTTCCCATCAGTGAGTATAAAATAGAGGGGAATAATCTTGCTCTCCTTATTAATGCAGCCCAGCATGCAGTTAGTTAACAAAAGGGTGCCCATCAATTCCATTATGCTTATCCATCAGAATCTGCAGAGGGACATAAAGTAACATCATCAGTGACTTAAGAAATGAGTCCTAAAGTAGATAAACCAGCTTTCACTTCACTTCAGTCTAAGATAGAGATTGGATTTTAAAGATATTTAAAATGATTGCACTGAGAGATCAAATTGTGTATTTGTAGTTGTGTTTAGCAGTGTGGAGTAAAATTGCATGCCTGAGCAAGTAATTTGATAAGCAATGGAATACCTGAACATGCTGCTTATAGTGACTGAGTCATTATGTTTATTATTTAGCAGTATTTTTTTAATAATTCATATTTAATAGTGTTGCACATTTTGAGGAGCTGTCTCCTGATCTGTTTAACTCAACAATACCTTTTTTTGGAGGACGTCTCCGTATATGTTTAGTGGTTAAGGTCATTTTAATTGCTTCACTAGCTAGTACCACAGGAATTTGATGTTAAGTCCTTCTGATGGTGTGATTAACAGATAGCTTCTCAGTTAAGCTGGTTCATTGGCTCTGTGCTTAGTCTTGTAGGTACCAATGTTGGTTTCACAGTCACTGCATTCCTGGCATTTAACTTAATACTTTGCACAGATTTTTGTAAGGCTTTATTCTAAAAGTGGTGTTACTCTGCAGTACCAGCACCACAGGTGTCCATGTCTTCCATTCGAAAGATTCATCTAACACAGTTGCTCTGGAGTGGCTTTGTCCTTCTCACCTCCATTTTTTACCAAAGTTTCTGTATTTCCTCATTTGAGGGGGAAATAGACATGAACTTGAATAGCAATTTTGATTTAAAGTCATAAAATTTGACGTTTTATCTTTTTACTTCCTATTTTTCTGAGTCTGAACTTAATATTCTCTTCAAAGTGGAATTGAATAGAAAAGTTGTTGATGTGTTCATTTCAGAAGCATAGTATCCATTGATTAAATGTTGCATATGATCTTTTAACCTTTAATTTATATGAAAATATTTGTATATTTTTCTTTGTTTCAAGGTTTGGAGTTTTCTGCTTTTTTGGTTTTGTTTTTTTAAAAGTTTGTCAGCCATCTTCATTTGATTTTATTTTCCTGAACACCAATGTTCAGTGAGTGGCGTTTTTACTAAAACTGTAAGTGACTGTACTGGACCCTTCCATATTTCTTCTTCTGAAGTGCATTAGTACTTAATTTATGCAGAATTTAAAAAGAAATCAACAACTAGTCTTGTATTGCTTTACTACATCCTCTCTAATTATGATAATCTAAAAAAGTCACGTGTTTAAGGTCATATTATTTTCAATTGTGCTGTTCATTTTACAGTTAAATTTAGTAGTGAATGATGTTCCATAGACTTTGGTACTCCCAAAGGACAGGGAGGGTTTAATTGCCTCTTATGGTCCCAGACAAAACAGTCAAGGCTACTTAACTTGGGGAAAAAAACAGAAAATAGTTTAATCCACCACCAACTAAAAAAACAACCATAAAACCCAAAACCAAAACAAACAGAAAACAACATAAAGTGGTACAATGATGAAGAGCACAACCAGCCCTTTAAGACCACCTTCTCCCCACCCCTCCCCTCTTCCCGGGCTTAGAACCCTGATCCCAGTGTCTTTATCTCCTCCCCCTGTGTACAGCTCAGGTGAGCACACTCACACGGAGCTGCTGGTGGCTCTCAGTCCTGCCATTGCCCTCCATGGGTTGCAGGGGCACAGCCTGCGTTCTCGCCATGGGTTGCAAAGGGGTCTCTGGTCCAGCACATCTCCGTCTTTCCTCCTCTGACTATGGGGTCCACATGGTAGCCTCCATCTTGTACCACTCCTGCACCTCCACTCAAGGACTTCAAATTCCTGTCCTTAAATAGTGAGGGTGCCAGATTGGCCCAGCCGGGCCAGAGGTGGGTCTGAACCTAAGAGCCAGGGGAAAGTCCAAGAACTCTTTACCAGGTCTGCACTGCAGCCCCCTCCTCGTTACCAAGCAAAAGTGGCTCCTCACAAATCCATGACACAACTCCATTCCTAGATTCCCTTTTGTATGCTTGTCCTTTTTTATAATCCAAGTGAAATTCTAGGTCAAAATAGTCTTTCTGGTGACAATTATTTGAGCTACAGGAGTGGGCAATATCTCAGTTTTTGGGAAGACTTTCCTATATTATAATACAAAGTTATCCCAAGAGTTCCACACCCAGTATTTGTGTTCTCAGATTCTCAGTTTCATTAATCAGTTTGCCTTGTGGTGCCTCCAAAGTTAGTCTGGGACTTCGTTACTTAGGTTGAAATTGAGGAAGTTTTCTGTAGTGAGATGTGTGTCATTCCCTTATTGTTTACCACCATTAGATTCATCTCATCCAGTTTCTGCTGCATACAGTTTGGCATCTTGTCTAAATTGTATCTCTGTACCAGGTACCAATGGAAAACAATAAGTATCCTCAAAGAGCAATTTAACCTACTTACTGTATCATAAGCACTTATTTTAAACACTTGTAGGTGTCACTTAATTTATACAAAGCAGCTAGCCTTTGGGTGGCTAAAAGCATTACTATATGAGCGGCACAAAACGAATTAGATTTTAGCCACATGTTCTTAGAGTTTTGCTGTCCACCTGCCAACTCCTCTGTGTTACTTACTGTTGCTTGTCTGCCGTTATCACTATTGAAGGAACAGGATGGTGACTGTCTTACCCTTTTCAAACAAGTTTCACGCTGCGAAAGGCAAGTGGGCTCTTGTGTGATTCCAGTGAACATTATTATTCAGATAAAGAGGGTATTGTATGCACAGCAGCACATAGGTGAACCAAGATGAACTTCTGTAGGAAAATGCAGTTTGAAGCATTGAACTTAATATAGCTGTAACTTCAGTGTTGTGTTGGTGACCAGTTGCCTATGGTGATATTGTGTTATATTGCTGAAGAAGAGCGAACAATACCTGTGATTCTTCAAAATAATACACTTTTGATGGAAATCTATTCTTGCCTAAGCTTGGAAATGTAAGGAGGTGAAAGAGAATTGTTTGAATGTGAGGGCAAGGAGGAGAACAGTGCATCCTCTGCCTTCGAAGACATTGCTTAAAATTCAAAATTTGCACAGATAAAAAGGCCTTTTTCCCACCTTTGATCCTATTGACAGTTTTTGGTTTTTTTATATGTTGTTTTTAATTCCTGCATTACTTAAGGAATTTTTTTTTGCCTTACTTTAGAAAAAATTATTTCATTTACAATATCTTAACGAAGGCATTTTTGATCATATAGATTTACAGTGTAACTTTGGGGAAGGTGAGGCAGATTTGGATTCAGTAGGATTTTTCTTCACTTCTTAGATGTCTCCCCGTCCCTTAAAATAATTATCTTGAGATGGAATTATTTCAGTATTATGGTCTGATTTTTAATGAAGCATCTGCTCTTCATCTGTGTTTCCCAAATATCATCAATGCTTTCCCCTTCCGTTGTATCATTTCAGGTGTACATCAAAGTTATAGACACGAATAATCACAGGCCTCAGTTTTCTACTTCAAAATACGAAGTTGTTATACCTGAAGACACCATACCAGAGACAGAAATTCTGCAAGTCAGTGCCACAGATAGAGATGAGAAGAATAAATTGATTTATACCATGCAGGGCAGCACTGATCCCATCAGTCTTAAAAAGTTTCGTCTGGACCCTGGAACTGGATCTCTTTATACTTCAGAAAAACTGGATCATGAGACCATGAACCAGCATATTCTCACAGTGATGGTAAATAAACACAAAATTTCTTATGTAGTCAAAATCAAACAGATCTTTTTTAATGTCTTTTTTATTTTGTTCTCTGATTGCAATTGTTAATGTTTAATTTACATGCAGTCTTTGTCGCTGTGACTGGCACATATTGAACCTTGAAGTATTCCTAATATTTGATGAACTACTGAAATAATAAGGCTAATCACCAGCAATACTTTGTTTCAGGTTCGGGATCAAGATGTTCCTGTGAAGCGCAACTATGCTAGAATCGTCATTAATGTCAGTGACACAAATGATCATGCGCCGTGGTTCACCAGCTCTTCCTATGAAGGACGGGTGTATGAATCAGCAGCTGTTGGATCAGCAGTGCTCCAGGTTACAGCATTAGATAAGGACAAAGGAAAAAATGCAGAAATTGTGTACACTATTGAATCAGGTATATTGATTTTCATACATCTGTATTTTGAAATGGTGCTTGCTGATACTTGTTTCAACTACAGTCATGTAAAAAAATACTTAACGAAGAGGGCAGTACAGGTATATGTATTGTATTCCTTGAGATGTATTTAAATATGACCTCAGAGAATTTAAAAGAAAACTACAAGGACAAACACTCATCTCTTGCCTTTAGCTATTTATGTTATTCTTTAGATACGTTTGGAACATCTCAGTAGCAGTAGAAGAAAAAGGTACCTATAAACCCTTAAGAGAACCCCTTGAGAAATTATTGAAGCATTAAATTCAGATCTGAAGTCATTCTTTTTCGATAATTTAAGTGATATTTTGTGGCACAGGCAAAGCAAGGATTCAATGAAAAGAGCCTGAGACAAGTGCTTTGGTGTTAAGCACAAGGTGAAAGAAAGGAGCTCAAATGTAACTTCTAGATGTCCATATACTTAACCACTAAATAGTCCCAGTTTTTAAGTTAAATTTCCTGATAGATGTAGCAAGGAAGGCATTGCTTCGCATGGTTCATTCTGGCAGATTTTAGATAGTAGGACTGCTATTCTAGCTCTATAAAATAGAAAATAAATTCTTCAGTGGCTGGTCGATTTGGCATTAAGGTTCCTTTCAGATTGCATCCCGGAGGAGCACATTAGTTGCTGCTGCTTATTTTCAATGTCAGAGTATCTTTCTGAATTTGCCTATAACAGTGCAATTCAAATGATGGCAATTTTGAATAATGGGAAAGCAAGATGACATAGACTGAGTTCACTTACCCCAAATAGAAGTACATTTCAATCCAGTCCTTTAAATCTAGATACAAGCCTGCCATTACCAAGATGCTGAACTATTTAGGCACTGTGTCTGGGGAAATAAAAGGTTATTTCGATTTAATTACCTATGCACAGTACTACTTTCAATGTAGAAAATAATTTGAGTTAAAAATCCCAGTAACAAGCTTAAAAACCTGTATATTTAAAAGATCAGTGGGGAAAAAGTTATTCAGTTACTATTGCATGCAAGGTGATATGTGCAAATACTTTTTTTCTTTTTAATATAAGTTACTTTGTAAAGCATAGGAATTGCTTACAGTAAATATTCTCATTTTCTTCCCACAAAGTGTTGAAGACATATCCTAAAATTGTATTAAAACAAAGCTGTGATTATGATACTCTGAAGAGGAAGAATATATTTATGTGTCTCATAAGTTACTTAAAATACATGTTTGGGATTTCTTTTCTTTTTTTTTTTTTTTTAAATATGACCTTTTTACTTAGAAGGACACTAATGTCCATGAAGCTTATCTCTTGCCTTTCCCATTTCAATAGTGCTTGTTTTACACATACCAAAGCATGACAAGAAAAAAATATGTATGCATGCTGTCTACAATGACGTTATCCCTGTCCTCTTCCATTCTTCTAGCTTTTTGTAGGAGTAAATCTAAGACTTTCTTAGATTTGTTTTTCAGGACTCTGATCTACTGGGAGGTTACAGCATTATAATTGATGTTCTAAGCATATGGAAGGAACATTCCTTAAATGTTTGTAATGGCTGCTTAGATTTGTAATGGGATATTCTAAGAATGCCACTGTGTTTAAAGCCTCAACTAAAATAAAGTAACCCAAACAGAAAAACAACAAAAAACCCCTCTTGCCTACTTGTGTGCATAACTCAGAAGTTTCCAATAAATTTTTTCCATGCTGAGAACATGGCTTTAGTAACGTAATTTTTTAAGGAAGTAAAATGTTAAATCTTACCATATTTAGTACGTGACCTGAACATTATATGTAATGTAGTTCAGCTATATGAAAAACATAAAGAAAACTAGTGGTTATCAAGTGGCAGCTGGTAATCATCAGCAGGTAGTTGGTTTTTTTTCTAATACTGTCACAGGGAATAACTTGCCAATGTATTGAAAGGAAACTAGGAAAGAGGTAACTGTTGGTCCAGTTTATAAAGATTAATTTTTAAGCAGAGATTTAAACAATACTTGCATAAAAAAATAAGATTCACAAGTGTGAATTCATTAAAACAATCTTTTTTTTCAAAGCAGTCTAGTTATTTTAAATCATAAAATGTGACTTGTAGTATACTAATGTTAACTTCTGAATATAATTTTCTTTTGACTTCAGTAGATATTGAAGATAGTTTAGAATCAGAAAATCATAGAATGGTAGGGGTTGGAAGGGACCTTCAGAGGTCATCTAGTCCAACCCCCTTGAACTCAATGACCAAGGTAGTGTGAAGAAAATACGTCATTTCTAACGTTGAAACTTACAAAATACCTTTTTAAGGGTTTTTAATGGAAAATGAAACAGTTTTTTTTCATTTATTTTGAAGACTTGAATGGCTTTGCTAACTAGGTTTTATGCAATGTTTCCAGAAGTAAACTTAGAATTATTGCTAACTCTTGATTACAGAAAACATTCCAGAGAGGGTAACAAATGTTTGTTAAACAAAACTAAGGAATTTTGTTGTTTTCTCTGTTCTTGTCACATGATCTTTTTTATTATATAGCTAAATAAGCAATCATCCTTTAAGTTCTGCATACCTCTTTCTAATTACTTTTCTCTTTCTTCACAGGGAATATTGGAAATTTCTTTTCTATAGATCCCATTTTGGGTATGATTACAATTGCAAAGGAGTTAGATCGTAGTAACCAGGAGGAATACAACCTGATGGTAAAAGCTACAGACAAAGGAGATCCACCAATGAGTGAAGTGACCTCTGTGCATATATTTGTTACCGTTTCTGATAACGCCTCACCAAAATTCACAGCCAAAGAATATTCTACAGAAATTAGTGAAAGTGCCGGCATCGGCAGTTTTGTTGGAATGGTTACAGCATACAGTCAGTCTTCTGTAGTTTATGAAATAAAAGATGGTAATATAGGTGATGCCTTTGCTATCAACCCGAACTCGGGTGTCATTGTTTCTCAGAAGATACTTGATTTTGAAACTTTGCCTAGTTACACTCTGACTGTGCAAGGAACAAACATGGCTGGCTTGTCCACTAATGCAACAGTTGTGGTACATCTTCGGGATGAGAATGACAATACACCAGTTTTTATGCAGGCTGAATATACAGGGCTCATCAGTGAATCAGCTTCAATTAACAGTGTGGTTCTGACTGACAAGAATATCCCATTAGTAATTCGAGCTACAGATGCTGATAAAGAATCTAATGCTTTGCTTGTTTATCAAATTGTTGAACCATCTGTCTGCAAGTATTTTGCCATCGATTCAAGCACTGGTGCCATTCGGACAGTAATGAGTCTGGACTACGAGGAGACAAATATTTTCCACTTTTCAGTGCAAGTACATGATATGGGCACACCACGTTTATATGCAGAATATGCAGCTAATGTTACTATTTATGTTATTGACATCAATGATTGCCCTCCTGTGTTTTCAAGAGAGTTGTACGAGACGTCCATTTTGCTTCCAACCTATAAAGGCGTGAAAGTCATCAGCGTAAATGCCACTGATTCTGATTCGGGCATTTTTTCACAATTAATTTATTCCATTATTGAAGGCAACATTGGAGAAAAATTTTCCATAAACCCTAAGACTGGAGATATAACAGTACAAAATACAACTCAGTTAAGGAGCAGATATGAGTTAACAGTGAGAGCATCTGATGGCAGATTTGCAAGCACTGCATCTGTAAAAATTAATGTGAAAGAAAGCAAAGCAAGCCAGCTGAAGTTCACACAGAGTTCTTACTCCGCAACAGTGCAAGAGAATTCCACAGAAGCAAAAACAATAGCTGTTGTTGCTGCTATCGGGAATCAAATAAATGAGCCTTTGTTTTACCATATTCTTAATCCAGACAGCAGATTTAAAATAAGCCCAACTTCAGGAGTCCTTTCAACAACAGGAGTACCATTTGATCGTGAACAGCAGGAATCTTTTGATGTGGTCATAGAAGTGATAGCACAATATAAACCGTCGATTGTTGCACACGTTGTTGTTAAAGTCACAGTGGAAGATGTAAATGATAACTCTCCATTTTTTGTCAATCTTCCATATTACGCTGCTGTTAAAGTAGACTCTGAAGTGGGCCATGTTATTCAACGTGTCACTGCAGTAGATAAAGATACAGGCAGAAATGGAGAGGTGCATTACTATCTCAAAGAACATCATGAACATTTCCAAATTGATCCCATGGGTGAAATCTCACTGAAGAAGAAGTTTGAACCAGACACGTTGAATAAGGACTATCTGGTCACAGTAGTGGCAAAAGATGGAGGAGACCCTGCTTTTTCTTCTGAAGTTTTAGTTCCAATTACAGTTATGAGTAAAGCTATGCCAGTTTTCGAAAAGCCTTTCTACAGTGCAGAAATACCAGAAAACATTCAGCTTCATAGTCCTGTGGTACATGTACAAGCAAACAGCCCAGAAGGACTTAAGGTCTTCTACAGCATCACAGATGGCGATCCTTTCAATCAGTTCACTATCAATTTCAACACTGGAGTTATAAATGTTGTTGCCCCTCTTGACTTTGAGTCTCATCCAGCCTACAAACTGAGTATTCAAGCAACAGACTCCCTAACTGGGGCACATGCTAACGTGTTTGTAGACATAATAGTGGAAGACATCAATGATAATCCTCCTGTATTTACAGAGCAGTCTTACGCTGCAACCCTTTCTGAGGCATCTGTCGTTGGAACGTCTGTTGTACAAGTGAGAGCTACAGACGCTGATTCTGGTACAAACAGGGGGATTTCCTATCATTTGGTTGAGGACAATAGTGAGAGTCATGACTACTTCCACATAGATAGCAACACTGGACTCATTGTTACAGCAAGAACTTTGGACTATGAACAAATTAAACAACACAAGTTACTAATAAGGGCTATAGATGGTGGCATGCTGCCCTTGAGCAGTGACACCATTGTAACTGTTGATGTAACCGATCTCAATGATAATCCCCCTGTTTTTAACCAATTGCTTTATGAAGCTAAAATTAGTGAACTGGCTCCCCGAGGGCATTTTGTAACATGTGTGCAAGCCTCAGATGCAGATAGTTCGGATGTTGACAAGCTGGAGTACTCTATTCTGACAGGCAATGACCAGAAGAATTTTGTAATTAATAGTAAAACTGGCATTATTACCATCTCGAACTTACGCAGACAGACACTAAAGTCACATTATAATCTTAATGTGTCTGTTTCTGACGGGGTCTTCAGAAGCTCAGCTCAAGTTCATGTAACTGTAACCAGTGCCAATATGCACAACCCTGTTTTCAGCCAGAGTGAATATGAGGTTGAACTAGCTGAAAATGCTCCATTGCATACTTTGGTGACTCAAGTTAAAGCAACAGATGAAGATTCTGGTACCTATGGCCACATCACTTACCACATTGTGAATGACTTTGCCAAAGACAGATTTTACACAAATGAGAGAGGGCAGATATTTACCTCTGAAAAGCTTGACCGTGAAACACAAGCAGAAAAAGTAATTGCCATTAGCTTAATGGCCAAAGATTCAGGAGGAAAAGTTGCTTTCTGTACCATTAATGTGATACTTACAGATGACAATGATAATGCTCCTCAATTCCGAGCAACAGAGTATGAAGTAAATATTGGATCTGATGTTCCACGGGGTACTTCTGTTATTAAAGTCTGGGCATCTGATGCTGATGAGGGTACAAATGCAGACATCACATACGCTATTGAAGCAGAGTCTGAAAATGTTAAAGAGAATTTAGAAATTGATTCATCATCTGGTGTAATTACTACAAAAGAAAGCTTAATTGGTTTAGAAAATGAGTTTCTGACCTTCTTTGTTAGAGCAATCGATGGTGGATCCCCCCAAAAAGAATCAGTTGTTCCTGTCTATGCTAGAATACTGCCACCAGAAGTGCCTCTTCCAAAATTTTCAGAGCCATTTTATTCTTACACCGTTTCTGAGGACATTCCAATTGGGACTGAGATAGATGTTATCAAAGCAGAGCATAATCAAACTTTAGTGTATCGTCTGATTAAAGGAAACACTCCTGAAAGCAATAGAGATGATGTTTTTATGATTGACCGACAGACTGGAGAGTTGAAACTTGAGAAGAATCTTGATCATGAAACAACAAAATGGTACCAGTTTTCAGTTGGAGCACAGTATGCAAATGAAGATTATGTTGTTTCCTCAGTGGAGGTAAGCATCCAGGTAAAAGACACAAATGATAATAAACCAGTTTTGGAGTCCGATCCATATGAAGCATTCATTGTAGAAAATTTGCCAGCTGGAACAAGAGTCATCCAGGTTAAAGGAACTGACTTGGATTCAGGACTCAATGGGCAGGTTACTTACAGCTTGGATCCTTCTCAAGAACTGGAAGTTATAGAGTCTTTTGCCATAAACATGGAAACTGGTTGGATTACCACTCTCAAAGAACTCGATCATGAGAAAAGAGACAAGTATAAAATCACAGTGGTTGCATCTGATCGGGGTGAAAAAATTCAACTGTCTTCTATGGCTGTGGTTGAAGTTACTGTTACAGATGTGAATGATAATCCTCCACGCTTTACTGCAGAGATATATAAAGGAACAGTCAGTGAGGATGACCCTCCTGGTGCGGTGATTGCCATCTTGAGTACAACCGATGCTGATACAGAAGAAGCCAACAGACAAGTCTTTTATTACATTACAGGTAAATCTTTCAAGTAATTTCAGAATAATCACTTGAGTGGTCCTGGAATGATGTGAGATATAACTTAATCGTTCAAATTACTCACAGATATTTTGAATTATAGTGTGTATGTCTTAATATGAATATTAAATACTTCAGGGGAGAAAAATAAGTTTTACAAAATAGCTCTTTGGCTTTCCATTTCACGTGTGTCTTGCTTAAAAGGATTTTCTACATTTGTTTACTTATATATCAAATTTTATTTTTAAAAAAATACTTAAATAAGCAATGTAGTTAATGAATGAAAGAGATGTAACAAAATAATATTCCAGTATAATATTTTGGTTTTGTTAGTAAGCACGTTGTGATCTAACATTACCTATAATGCTACATTAATTTCTACACTGGTTTTTATACACTCTTGGCTACAGTGAAATTTGTTGTATGAGCATCTACTGACTATATCTACCTGGAAAATGAAGCTATTTCCTTGTAAAACCACAGCAAGTGGCTGCTTATTTGAATTTACTTATTTTTCTCTTTAGCTAAAACTTAATGATGATAGAGTAATAATAGCAATATCTCTCTCTTTTTTTAATTAAATGTTTCTTTTCCTATCTTAGGAGGTGATCTCTTGGGACAATTTGCTGTCGAAAATATACAGAATGAATGGAAAGTCTATGTCAGAAAGCCTCTGGACAGGGAAGAAAAGGATAATTACCTTCTAAATATTACAGCTACTGATGGGACCTTTGCAAGTAAAGCTGTGGTGGAGGTTAAAGTCCTTGATGCTAATGATAATAGCCCTGTTTGTGAAAAGGTAGGCACAGTCTTCTGTCTTCTGTGTCCAGCTGCTTCCATACATAAAAATCTGAATTGTCTCTAAAATTGCTTCTAAGGAGGCTGACAAATAAGTTTTTCTTTCATGTTGGTAACAGAAATTTAGGCTGCTAAGATAGTATGCTGTCAAAGAAAAGTTATTTCTTGGACAGATTTCCTAAATGAAAATCCAAAGACAATTCATTGTTGCCATTTCAACACTTGATGGGTATTTGAAGAGTATAAGGAAAATTGTAGTACACATTTCCTCTGTTAATGCATACTTTTCCAAAAGGATTGTTTTAAGCTGCAGCCACGGTAGTTTATGTACTCTTGTTTTCTGAAGGAAACACAGTCTCAAAGAAGGCTGTTTGCCGCATCACTTAGTTGAAGTATTTGTGTGTTTTCTGCAAGAAAAGAGTTGAAAAGGCTGGAATGTTATCCAGCAGTTGCACTCAACAGCACCAAAAATCTGTAAACCAGGAACGTTTTCTTGTTACAAAGCCATTTACCAGTTTTTCTGCAATAATTGACATGAGAAATGAAGGGGGAAAAATGGAAAGATGGACCCCGAAAGACATATATTTGCCTTACAAGAAAGCTCCAGGTTTTCATGGTCAGCCTTTGGATTTATTTATTTTTTACTTTTGCACATATGGACTTTTCATAGCCATCTTGTTGGACAGAGTTAATGTTACCAGGTGGAAAGCTTTTCTTATTCTAGAAAAATGAAGTATACAGTGAGCATGTGATTCTTCTTGTTAGCCAATGTTTTTGTTGGTCATTTCTTTATCAATTATTTCAGTTATATACAGACTGGTAAATCAGTGGGCTTAGATATTATTCTTGTGTTAATATTGGTGTTATAAGGCTCAGTCCTTCTAATTTAATGCACATCCCCAACATTGATAAGCTGTGAGAGTGCTTGGTCCCTTTAAATTCTTGGTGTTTTTTTCCTTAGTTTTCAATTAAAGTGTAAGCTTTTATTTCATACCATTACACATAAGGCAGATATCAGTTTCTTTTAGATTGAGTCAGACCTACAGAAGATGATTTACCAGAAGGAGGAAAAAATGAAATTACCAAAAATTTATGACTCCCATTTTGGGAATGCATTTAATTATTAGTTAATCAGTTACAAGTGCTTAGAATTCTTAGCTATGAAATGATACTCAAGAGTTTCTATGGTTGTGGTATTAATTCTCTTAAATAATCTAGTAAATGTGAAGTAATTAATTAGAAAACCACATTTGTTTTCATTTTCAGATATTTCATCCTTCATATGTTACCAAACATTCAAACAAGATATTATCTCATTGGTCATTCCTTCTTTGCTTTGCCTTTCCAAGCTCTGCTTACTTCATATGTTTAGTCTTTCAATGTAACTTCAAAATTTTACAGGCATTGTACACTGATTCTGTTCCCGAGGATGCCCTTCCTGGCAAACTGATAATGCAAGTATCTGCCACAGACGCAGATATTCGTTCCAATGCAGAAATTACTTATACATTGCATGGCCCAGGAGCAGAAAAATTCAGACTCACCCCAGACACAGGTAATAACAATATACTATACAAAATTCCAGTCATCACCTCATTTTATAAAATGCATCATTATATTAATACATACATAAACGTCAGTACTTTAAACTTTCCATCAAGAGTTAGTTTATTATGTAACTGCTTAAAATGTGAGTTTTCTACTACTCAAATAGTAATAATATATTGAATAGAAGTCACGGAAAAGTCGAGTATTTTAATATATGAGGAACTAAAGGGTAAATAGGGTAATTGTGATGAAGCCAGAAACTTCTATGCTGAAGAGACTGTAGTAAAAATATGCTATAAATTTTTGTACTTTTTATATTCATTGCAGTAGTGGCAATAATGGTTTATAACCAGAGATATCTGGATTCAAATTCTCTTTGCTATCATTTGGTTTGGCTTATTAAATGGGATGAGGTTAGATGGAGCATCAGATGCTTTTTCGTATTAAACACCGAAAATACCTCCAATTTTATTGGAAGCATTATATAAATGAGATTAACTTTTAACTTGTCTAGCTCTGGTTTTTGTGCATTTGTGACTTCTGGATTTTAATATAGGTCAAAGCTAATGCCAAAATCCTGTGCTCTTGAAAGCTGAAGTAGGCAAACACTTGCAAAGGAGGAGGAAACCATCTACAAAAATTTAAATAAGTGAAATACAGAGATAGAGTGGAAATATGGAAAAGGTTACTGGAATGCTTCTGTGGCAAAATAAATTAGAAGGATCTTACTTAATGGCATTTTTTACTTTGAATGTCAGCTATGTGCTGTGTTGCCATGTTGTTATATTAATTGAGAATTTGCGGAGCTGGAAGAGTCACAATGTTTCAGAATACTTCTTTGAATTTATTAAAAAGAGCAAATAGTTACACATTATGTCACATACTATGTCCGTCATCGTGTTTTTTGACACATTGGAAAGAATATGTGTATTAGACTTCTAGAGGTTTGTCTGTAGCAGCAAATGATGGGTGTTAGTGTGAGTAGCTCTGTTTTATTCATTGAGTGTTAGAGGACCAGAGTCAGCTGTGGAAGGGACACAACTAAACAGCTCAGGAAAACTATATGTATATTTTACCTTATACTTTTTAAAGCCACAATTCTAATATTTTAATTTTATTCACAAAAAAAAACAAACACAAATGAGTTTGTGCATGTATACACATTCTTTCTGCACCATCAGGTAGTTTTACTTTGGCTAATTTCTGTTTCAGAGGCATTAGAAAAAAAGCACAGGGTTTTAGTGTTTAATCATTTAAAACTGAAAAGTCAGGCCACTGACATGTTTTGCCCAAAGTGTAGCTCATTAGTGCAGTACAGCTGTTGACTTAGGCACTGATGAAATTGCTGTCAAAAAAAAAAAATGTTGTTTAGGGTTTTTTCAATTACAAAGATTTTAGGGGAAAATATGTTGGAGATACTTAAATCTTGTAACTTGGATCAGCTCATGTATGTTGTTCTGTTCGTAGGTGAACTGAAAACATTAATACCACTCGATCGTGAACAGCAAGAGGTTTATTATCTTATAATGAATGCCACGGATGGAGGAGGAAGATTCTGCCAAGCTAATATTATTATAACTCTGGAAGATGTGAATGATAATGCCCCAGAGTTTACAGCTGATCCTTACTCCATTACAGTATTTGAAAACACAGAGCCTAAAACCCTTTTGACGAGAGTGCAGGCAACAGACGCAGATGCAGGTATTAATTCTTTGACCAATACTTTTGTCATGGTCTCAGAGTTACAGCGCTGTTTATTTAGTCTTATCCTGAGAGGTGTTGAGTCTTTCAGTAGAAATGTTCAATACCGCTCAGGATTAGACTCCTGAAAGATTTATTTAGATCTACTAAATCTCGTATCACCTGACTTCCATATGTGAATGTCTTGGAAGACATCCCCTTTGTGTCTCTGCAAAAAAAAGAAGTCAGAGGGAGGATAAAAGATAGGATATTTTTAGTATGTTAAGCTATTAATGTTATGATAGGTTAGATCCATCCTTTTACTCCTGGTGTAATTAAAAGGAATATCAAGGCATATCTGCTCATATACATTCATAGATTTTTGAGTGTGTGCTTCTCAGACTAGCCATCCATTATGATATCAAAAAGGCAAGACACTGTTCAATTGTAGTACATGCTGCCCTGTTAAGATTTTTGCAGTCTCTTTGTCTTTACTGTTTACTTACAATTATTTAAGCGAACATGATCTGAAAACAACATTAGAAAGACTTTGTCCTTGGGCTTTATTCTAAAGAATACAACAGTGTAATGGGTTTTTTAAGATATGTGATTTCCATATATCATCAGTTTACGAATCAAATAATACTGATTAATAGTTGCCTCAGTCTCATGAAACAACCAACCTGCTTTGTGCTATGATAACGCTAGGCTGCTGAATTGGAAACTAGTAAATATTTTCAGACTTTACTAGGCTTTGAGGCTCAGGAGGAGCAAAATACTTGTTCCAATAACCTCTGGGGTTTTTTTTCATTTTAGACAGAGAGTTTGCCAGAAATTAAGTTTCTGTTAATTTTTAGGACATAGTTCTTAAATAAACTGACTGAGTCTAGTTATTTGCAGCCTAGCACTGTTACGTCCCCCCGTGTTATTTATCAGCCTGCTAAGCAGATGCCGTTGTCCTAAAGTTATTAGATTTATATTGCTAAATGTTTTGTATTAGCTGGTACTGTGACTGAAGCACAACTATGCTTCATGGTTTTTGTGTGGCAGAAAATTGGTGCAATGAAGCGTCAGCTTAATTTTTTAAATCAGATTACATCTTTATGGAAATCATCCTGCCCTTCACAAGAGCCTTTAACTCCTGCTGAAACTTACTTTAATGTGAATGGTGATATTTAGCATGCATGTTTTTATTTCTGTAAGCTATCAGATCTGTTACTCTGTTAGTATATTTTAATGACTGCATCGTGCTCTGCAATTGTTTCCAAAATGCAGGGATGAACCGTAAAATCCATTATTCACTGGTGAACTCTGCAGAGAGCCAGTTCTCTATTGACGAATTCTCTGGAATCATTCGTTTGGAGAAGCCTTTGGATCGGGAATTACAAGCTGTGTACACTCTAACTTTGAAGGCCACAGATGAAGGTTTACCTAGAAAACTGTCTTCAACAAGTAGCCTTATAGTTTCTGTTTTGGATATAAATGATAATCCACCTGTATTTGAGCATAGGGAGTATAGTGCAAGTGTATCAGAGGACATTTTGGTTGGAACTGAAGTTCTCCAGATCTATGCTGCAAGCAGGGACATAGAAGCCAATGCTGAAATCACATACTCAATAGTCAGTGGGAATGAACACGGAAAATTCAGCATCGATTCAACAACAGGTAACAGATTAAAACTGCAAATATACTTTAGGTCAACCAAGCACCCTGCCATACTGTGTTCTACAGTAATTCAGCCAAGCAGGTTTTGTATAATTTGTGTGCATCATCCTGATTGTAAAGCCAGTGCTATTGTCTGTTCGCCCATTTTGCCAGTGTACTTACTGGAGGAGTACAGTGGAATGTAGAATAGAAACTTTATTTGTTGCTGCTATTTATTGTTATTTGGATTAGATTCATTTAGCTGGCATGGGTAAGGATTTCCTAGCCTGGAATATTCCTTACCCTGGGTGCAGAGGAGGTAAAAAGACATAGATCTGTAATGATAAGAAACATAACAGTCATTTCACAAAAACAATATAATCTGGATGAGTGGTCAGAGCTTGGTAAAAAAAAAAATTGACCGTGAAAACTACTCAGTGGTCCACAAAGACAACAATTCTAGAAGAGTTTGACATTACATTAAAGAAGGTTGAAATATTCCACTCAATCATATATCCAGCATGACAGTGGAGATTTTGAGCTTTCATACTTAGTCTCAGGAAGCATTCTGTGAAGAATTTTTCCACGTTACTCACGATTCTGTGTTAAAAATCAATATACACCTCAACTCTTAGTTTTGTTTTCTTATATAGTTCTTTAAAATTTTTAGGGTTAATTTTCGGTAAAGTTTGTTTTTTTTAAAATAAAATTTTTACCCTAAAGTTAGTAATAGTTAGTTATGCCATTGTAATTGAAATTAAAATTCTTCCAGCTGCTTTTTCTAATGTACCTATAAAAGTACTTTGCCAGTTTAATTTCTTCACATATTTGAAAGGGAAAAGGTTCCAGGAAAACATCCTTCCAGCAGCAAATCAGCATGTATGGTAGGGACTATGGTATCTTAACTAGTCAGTTAAAAGCTCACGCTTTAACTCAGATATTTTTGTCAGTCAAAATTCATGGTCAGATAACTCCTACTAACTCTGAATGCTCTATGCCAGACATGAATGCTGGTTGCAAAGAAAGTCAAGATAAAGTGATTTCATATTTTTTGTTAATTTTAGTTGAAAGTTAAGAAGAGAACATTTTCTAAACATATCTTTTATTCTTCTTCATTTTTCTCATTACAAAATGTGAACCAGGTGGTTTTAAAGTGTGAGTCTTTTGTAGTAATGGCAGTAACTTCTCACATTTTTACTTTCGTGTTTAACGCCTGATCATTTTGTCTCAGTATGGCTCCAGTTTTACATTGGCAAATCAAGCCCTGATCGAGCTGAGTATTTGTCAGACCAAAATCAAAAGTTGCAATATGTGTACTACTACAGTAAAAGCAGAGTTTGTGTGAGGTGATTTGTTTTGTTTTCTTCCCTAGGAGCCATTTTTGTCATTGAGAGGCTGGATTATGAAAGTTCTCATGGGTACTACTTGACAGTAGAAGCCACAGATGGAGGCACACCTTCATTAAGTGATGTTGTGACAGTGAATATTAATGTAACAGATATCAATGACAATACTCCAGTGTTTAGCCAAGACACTTACACTGCAGTAATCGGTGAAGATGCTACGCTTGAGCAATCAGTCATAACAGTACGTATTGTTGTTTTTTTTCTTGGAAATATTCTGTCATGACAATCATTCTTGCAGTCTTGAAAGGATAATGATTTATTTGAAGATGGACATAAATGCATAGATAAATTTGCCACTGAGTGAATTGAAAATTTATTTTGAAAAAGTTTCAGAACCAGGGACTTGAGATGCTGTGGGAAATCGGATGATATTTTGTGATAGTGTTCTCCTCATGAGAAGTCAATTTTCAGAAGAAATTTGGGAAATTAACTGATGTTGATATGTTCAGTTCAAAAGACATTTCTCCCAAGAACTGTGAAATGTGTTACAGCAAAACATCTGTGTGTATCTTCAGGATGAGTTTATCTGAAAGGTGGTAGTCTTTTTTGACCTGTTTTGAATGCGACTGTAATGTCCCTTAGGTTATGGCAGATGATGCTGATGGACCTTCAAACAACCGCATTCGCTATGCAATTGTAGATGGCAATCAGGGAAATCCTTTTACAATTGACCCTACCAGGGGTGAAATAAAAGTGACTAAACTTCTAGACAGAGAAAAGGTAAGATTTTGGTGCGTTTTGAGCAGTTGGGACTTATTTAGCTATACATAACCACATGTCCACCATTTTTTAATTATCTTTGTAAATTATCATTTTATATTCCAAAATTAATATAGCTGTAATAAAGTGAAAGCATCTAATTATGTCCGTACTTTTGAGGAGGACTGGAAGGAAGAGAAACAAATGAATACTTGGAGTTTGTACTAAAATATTTCTTTCTTAAAGCAAAAGCTATGTTCCTTTTTGCTCCTTAGTGAATATTTGATTTTTTTAACAATTGTTATCTCTTAGATTTCAGGATATACCTTGACAGTTCAAGCTTCAGATAATGGAAACCCAACTAGATTTAACACCACCACAGTTAATATTGATGTTTCTGATGTAAATGACAATCCTCCAGTATTCTCAAAAGGAAACTATAGTGTTATCATCCAGGTAAATACAAATAGTGAAGAAATCAAATAAATAATAGCATTGGAGTGTTAATTTTGACTTTAAAAATCCTATGGGGTATGATAACCATAGTACTTCAGTTATGGGTGTCTGTATTTTTAATTATTTAAGGTTGTCAGTGAGAATGCTTACCTGAATAAGTGTTACGAGTTACAAAATTCATACTTCACAGTCTGTTTAAAAATTTACCTTGCAAGTCAATAGTGTTCTTTTTTATGTACTTCCTGTGTGTACCTGTATGTATCTGTTATATGTTGTGTTTATAACATTCTTAGCATCATCCGGATAGCAAAATTATTATTTATTTTTATCCTTTTTTTAATATTGGAGTTAACTGTTTAGAAAAAGATACTTGAGGTACTTATTACTGTGAAACAGGTGTTGTGCACTGTGGCACACAGGTCAAGCCTTAGTTTGTATTGGCCTTCTCTGGGATTGGACACAGTTAAAACAGGAGTAGTCTCTTATATTGCTACATAGAAAACCTTTGGCTAATTGTTCACTTTAGTATGGTGGTAGTGAACCAGATTCTCAATGGCTGGTATATACTTGCCTGCTTCAACAAACTCTCTACTAAAGCAAAGCAGCATCTATACTTTTCTTTAATCCAATAGAGAATAAATGGAGAGGAACAAAAGAGTTGTATTAAGACCTTTATACTAGCAATGTGAGTGAGTTCAATCCCTTGAGTCTTTTTGCTGTTGCTAATGCCTGGCCTTGTATAATAAATAAGTGGGGATTAGGTAATGTTATCTGGTGCACTGCACCTTCCTAACATACCACTTCTGTTTGAGACCATGTACATGATTTGTAAAGGGAGCTTTCTGAAAGAGGACAAAGTAATTAATCTCTACCCAACATAATGCAGAGCATACAAGCAAAGTGTCCTGGATCTTACTTTTGTTTTTTAAAAATAACAGATTTCTATGTTTGTGTGCTGTCAAAAGATATTTTGTTTTCTTTGGTTACAATCTTACTTGAAGTGAATGTTAATTAATGTATCCCCTAAAACTGTAGATAATATAGTCAATGTCTGTAATATTTCCTTTCTTCAATTAAAAAGGAAGACCTTGTGGTTCATAGTTCATTCATATCAGCCTCTCCCAGTATGAGGGCAGCACAGAAGAAGCTGGAGGAGTTGTCCAAGAATGCTGGTGTGCATTTCCTAACATATTGGAGATGAACATATTTGGGCATTGTTGGAAATGTGCTTAGTTATTCTGAAAATCAAATTACTTTAGATGTCCAGATGTAAATATTTGTATCTAAAAATGATGATCCTTGTCTGTTTTGCTGAAGGGGAAAAATACTTCAGCTGCAGTGTCTGATAATTAACTTGACTTACTCTTTCAAAAGCAAACAGTATGCTCATCATTAGTTTTTGCAACTGTGAAAGGATAGCATTTCTTTATTGTTCTGCTTCACAATAACACTTCTACATTTTTTGCATCTGAAATATTTGTCTGTATAGATATAAAAACATCTGGTCAAAACAGTTTAGCATGAATATTCTGGGAGAGATTTTACAAATGTTGGATAAGGTCGTGTGAGTGTATTACATAAATGATAAACCGAAGTGTGTGAAGTGTCTGTGAAACCTCAGACATCTCCATGATGGGAACTTGAGAGGATTTTACGATGCAAATTCTAAAACTTGGATGTCATGTTTTAACTGGACTATAGCTGTAGCAGCCACAACTGTAGTCAGAACACAGGGAGTCAGGTGGAGTGTATTTGATTATTCTTAAGAGATCTTTTAGGTATTAACAGGTAAATTTGAAAGATTCTGATGACTTGGCAATTAAACTACAGTAATCTGAATTCATACCAAAAGTGGAAATGTAAAGTTTCAAGGCTGAGCTACTTCTAAAAATATAAGACAAAGTTTTTAAAAAAGCAGGGTTTAAAAATGTACTGTCATTCTCCTTTTGCGTTTTTTTTTTATCATTATTCTTGGAGGACAGTATTTTTCTTTCAACAAGACTGTCATTCTAATTTCTCTCGTACTGGTTAACTGGTTTGACAATAATTTCTGTTATGAAAAAGAAATGGACATCATCGTCAGTTATAACAAAACCAATGTAATTGTATTTTGTATTTCTAGGAAAATAAGCCTATTGGATTTAGTGTGCTGCAGCTAGTGGTGACAGACAAAGATTCTTCTCACAATGGCCCTCCTTTTCTCTTCACCATCCTGAGTGGAAATGAAGAGAGCACTTTCAGTATTAACCAGCAGGGAGTACTAGCAACAGCTGCTACACTGGATCGCAAAGTGAGGGATCACTATTTACTTCACGTTAAGGTAGGATGTGCTACTTGTAGCTGTTCAGTGTTAGTAGTGTAAGTATTTATTTAACTTTTCCCACTGTCCAATCCTGTTCTTTTTCCTGCCTACTCCTCATCTTTCTGTTACAAGATCCTGACGTGCGAGGTACTCATTTGAGGTAATATCCCTGAGGTGAAATCTTCAAAGTTGATTGGTTTAAATGGGAATCTACATAGGTGTAATAGTATGCTTAAGTAAACTCACAGTAAGGGTAAGTGTAAGTTAAGGAATGTTAACTGGACCAGCAGTCTTTTGTCATTCATGTGAGATGCTGGAAAAGCCAGCAGGAGACAAGTCCCTTGAGCCACCTCTTTTTGGCTTCTTGTAGCCATGATTTCTTCCTTTGAAGCTGTGAGCTGGACCACACTGATGTGATGGAAATAGGGATATTGAAAGTTGCACATCATGGCAGTACTGAAATGCTCTTTTTTTCTAGTGCCACATTCTTTTTCCAGTGACAGCTGAAAACATCATCTCTTTTTAAGTTTGGAAAAGCAGGTCAGCAGGCTTTTGTAGTAGTATTGAAACTTTCATCGCAGTACTTCAGATTCTCAACCTTGCAGTGGAAAACATCTTAAAACTCAAACACTATCTTGAAATCAGGGGACTGGAGCATCTTTCTTACAAGGAACGGCTGTGAGAACTGGGGCTGTTTAGTCTAGAGAAGAGGAGACTGAGGGGAGATCTAATTAATATTTAAAAATAACTGCAAATATCTAAATGGTGGATATCAGGAGGTCGGGACATCACTTTTTTGTGTTGTGTCTAGTCACAGGACAAGGGGTAATGGAAAGAAGCTGGAACACAAAAAGTTCCATTTAAACATAAGGAAAAACTATTTTACTGTTCAGGTGAGGGAGCCCTGGCACAGGCTGCCCAGGGAGGGTGTGGGAGTCTCCTTCTCGGGAGGGTTTCAAAACCTGCCTGGACACATTCCTGTGTGACCTGATCCAGGTGCACCTGCTTGAGCAGGGGGATTGGACTAGATGATCTCTAAAGGTCCCTTCCAACTCCTACCATTCTATAATTCTATGCCTACATTTGCCATTGTGGAAAAAAAAAGGTGTCCAAAAATCCAGGTTGTGTTAACATAGCTAAGTTCTCGAAAATAGCTTTTTGTAATGTAATGTAAGAAAAGTTAAAACCATTTTTTTTAATCTTACCCAGTCCATTTTAATTGAGTTATAAATTAAAGCAACTGTGAACAGGAGACTTAAAATGAGTAAGCTAAAAATAGCTGGCTTTAATTCTTAAACTTCATTTTCAGGTTTGTGGTTTATTTTTACAAGAGGAATTTCTTTCAAATCTCCAAGTTATTGTCATACATAATTTTGCAGACAGTTTCTGCACATGCAGAGTTTTAGAGCAGTACTGTCTTTGTCAGTGCATACCAACACTGGGGTAATGATTTTGATGTATTTATACTAAGCCTATCTCTTCTCTTTGGGGAAGGAAAAAAAATTCCCATGGGTACTATCTCTTGCTGGTTGAGTCACTAAAACACATTATCAAGAGTCATCGGTATAAGAGTCAGCACAGATAAATGTTCTATTTAATTGTAGTTTAGTTGAGGGTTTAATAATTTGAGATTACAAAGAGGGCAAAGAGGTATATCAATTCCTCTCTTCGCCATTTTTTTTCTCTACAGTGATCTGCTAATTAGTAGCAGGACAGGTACCTTCAAGGTACCTAAGTGATAGCTCTGTGGCCTTCCTATGCTGCATGAGTCCAAAGAGCAGTGCAGCTGGGCTTTGTCACACTTCCCTAATAGGCTTTCCAAGTTTGGTATAGATTCCCCAAAGCCACCTTTCTGTTTCAGGAAAAGGAATCAGCAGTGTTTTCCTGTACGTACAATGAGTGTAATACAAGATTCTTATGTTTTATTTTATATTTTCTCTAAGCAGTAATTGATTTCTATTTGTTTTGCTTCTCAGTCATCTCCTGTGAATGCATTCACAGGCAATTGTGTCTGTTCTACACAGACTGTCACACACCGGTTTTGTCATGTTCCATGATTTAGGTGCACCTGTGGGCATTCCTAATGTGCTTTAAGTTTGAGACACCTTCCTTCTAATACCCTCCTCTGAGTGGAATCTTGGAATTCTTTCATTTCCAATCTACTTCTTAGGCTGTAGGATACTTGTAAACAGCTTGTCAGTACTTCAACTGTCTTCTCTTCAGCACAGCACTTGAAAAGTGCCTTTTTTCTAGGGAATGAATAAGAGATATTTTATTGGTATCCAATAGCTAAAGAAGTGTCTTAAAACAAATGTATCATTTAGATCAAAGGCTTCTCAGAGATCATAAATCATTAAAGCAGACTAATCTAATGTGCATTTTTTTGTGTGCTGTACTACCCAATCCCAGTACAACAGACCTGTAGTACGAAATCCTTTGATTTACAGGTTCCCTGCTTGGATCCTGGAAATCTGTCACTGTCTTTTAATTGCCATTTGTCATCTTACACTATGATACTTTTTAAAAACAGACACAGTGCTATAGTTTGCTATTATCTTGTTCCTGGTGAGTCACTATACGTATGAAGGCATCCAAGACTAAAACTAGCTTTTCCATATCAGAAGACTCCAGTTCAAATGATACATACATACATGACTTTTGTGAAAAAACAATCTTCCCCTGGTCATTTAAAAGATTTTTCAAAGGCTGTATGTAGGAAGGCATCTTCTCAAGTTTATACTGTCTTTAATTTCTGCTCTTTGATCTTGCAGCTCACAAGGTAATGGCTGCATATGATGTCTTTATACTCAGTTTTGGTTTTTAACTGACCTTCACTGGTGTGCTTCTCAGTATTGACAGCTTGTACCTTAGTTGCTTTCTGAGTGGATTACTGAGGCAGAGGTCTTTTATGTTGCAGGCATACGTTAATTAGGGGAAAAAACAAACACCCTCCACCCAAAAAAAAACCCCACGAACAACCCCTCCCATACACAGCCCCCTCACCCACTGCCACCAAAACCCTCTACTTAACATGAGCTTTTTTTCACTTTACTTTTGTGCTTTTAATAGAATGTTTTTGGTTTTTTTTTTTCAACAACCACCTACATGTGCATGCCACTCAAATTTGCTTTCCCCCCTCTCCAAAGGAAATAGATTACCCATTAACAAATGTCTCACAGCATTAGTGTGTGGAATCTTCAGCTATGAGTCATACGGTCCTTTGTGCCACACTCTGAAGTCTTTAGTTTGAAACCACAGCAGATTTTTAAATATCTACACTACTGAAAAATAATTTCTCCTGGGGCTCTTCTTTCTTCTTGCTGTCCATTTGTTATAATTTTGCTTGCCTGTTTGTTTTAAGCCCTTTCTTGCTTCTCTTGGGCATTTCTTCTGTAGCTAGACTGCCTGCCTTGTATTGTTTCCAGGCAGAAATCTAGACAAAACAAAACTTTGCCAACTTGAGCGTGCTTTCTCTCTCGTTATTTATGTTTGGGTAACTAGAGGGCAAGTTTTTAGCTATGCCTGTCTTTTGGAGTTAACAGATGAAGATGTGAAGTTCTATGAGCTACCTTTTAAAAATTCTGTGATTATGTACACATCCACAGATAACTTGTGCCTAAAGCTCTTCCTCTTTTGCTTAAATTTATATGAAAAGTCAAAAACAGCTTCTCAGCACAGATCTTCAAAGTGTACCAACTACCTGTAGTCCCTCTAAAAGCATTGTAAAATCTTTTGAACAATGAAGGATATCTTCTACCTTCTAAGAACCTGTGTGTCCTCTCTCTTGCTTTACATCACTTCTTCTTTGCCCATTTCTTAGTCTCACTTTCAGTAACTTGAAAAAAGAGCTCTGGGGAAAAAAATGTAGATGGGAAACAAGAACTGAGAAACAGAAAGTGAACCCAAGGGAATGCTCTTTTCTCTCCTTTCTGTTCTTTTGTTGTCCCCGCTTCTTAAAATGATGGTGTATGCTTTTGTCAAAAAGGGACAGAGGACAGGGGACACGATGTTTAAAAGGGCTTTAAAATTAAATCAGGCTGATTCTGTTAAATGTTATTAATTGTCTAAAGCAAATAGCTTCAGATAGGTGTTTTTATTTCTTTTTCTTTATGATCTCAAATTATGAAAAACAACATAATTAATTGTAACTTTCTACGTGTACTGTTTTCCTTGTGAAGTGCTGTTTGGCATAGGATATTTAGATTGTCTCCAAGACCACCTCCTAGTAACTGTGATGAAGCATGGTGTAAATTTCTAGGGCATGACTCATTCATTACAAATTTGTTTCCATGCTTGAAATAAAAAAGCTTCAAGCACCATCTGCTGTCAGAAATCAGCTACTGTACTTTTCCTCTGTATTTGCTAGAAGTTTTGGTAGCTTTCTGGCATTTCCAGGTGTTAAGAGCACAGTAGCCTTTTAATCTTGAAATAAGTGAGAACATGTTTGTGTGTGCCTGCTTATATAAGCTTATTAAATTTTGAGTATTTACTTTTACGTCAGGACCCGTGTTATGAAATTTTCATAAAGTGTGTTCCTGTAGGAACTTTACATCTCAACTGTATACAGTACAAATATCTACAGTGGAATTTGAGATAAAGCAAAAATCTTAACTCTGTCCTTATCTTCCTTTAGGTGGCAGATAATGGAAAACCACCATTGTCATCTTTGACTTACATTGATGTTAGAGTTATTGAAGAAAGCATCTATTCTCCAGCAATTCTGCCTCTAGAAATCTTTATCACAGCCTTTGGGGAAGAATATTCAGGTGGTGTCATTGGAAAAATTCATGCAACCGATCAAGATGTTTATGATACTTTGACATACAGTCTGGACCCCAAAATGGAATCCATGTTCTCAGTTTCCAGCACTGGTGGCAAACTAATAGCACATAAAAGATTAGATGTGGGACAGTACCTCCTAAATGTCACTGTTACAGATGGAAAATTTACAACTGCCGCTGATATCACTGTACATATCAGACAAATCACGCAAGATTTACTAAATCACAGCATTGCAATACGCTTTGCAAACCTTGCCCCTGAAGAATTCATCGGTGATTACTGGCGCAATTTCCAGAGAGCATTAAGAAACATCTTGGGTGTGAGGAGAAACGACATCCAGATTGTTAGCTTGCAGCCTTCTGATCCTCCTTCAAATCTTGATGTCCTCCTGAATGTTGAAAAATCTGGTAGCTCTCAGCACCCAATGAGAATTTTGCTCCACAAGATAAACTCTTCTGTGCCTGACCTTGAGGAGATTTTAGGAGTCCGGATAATCAATGTTTTCCATAAACTTTGCGCAGGCTTAGATTGTCCTTCAAAATTTTGTGAAGAAAAAGTAACAGTGGATGAGAACATCATGTCAACCCACAGCACAGCCAGATTGAGTTTTGTCACTCCCCGTCATCACAGAACAGCAGTTTGTCTTTGTAAAGGTAAGAAAAGTAACACAGAAAACCATAGCCTTGAAAGATTGGTCTGGTTTTGAGTAACCATAATCCACAGGGGAAAGTTTATATTACATGACAAAATGAAGAATTGGTCTGTTACCCTCACTGCAAGGTTTGCCTAATTTTATTCAGAGTGAGGAGTAATTCTTTCTTGTCTCTTTACATCATTTTAAGAGTTCACATATTATGTGCTTATGGGAGGGCCTTTTTTTATTGTTACACCTCCATTTTTCATTTTTTGAAAGAAATTCCTTTTTTTTATGTGTTCTAAATTACCAGCCATTTTGCAATCTTGTATGCAGGAAGGTAAGTTCTTGGAAAGTACTTGGAAATACTTCCTGTTTTCTGCTTAGAGGAACAGGCCACACAGCTTACAGACTTGTCTAGGAATGAGAGGATGAACTTGGAAATTAATATTCATTAATATACATTAACTATACAGTTTTATAGCTCTGAGGAAAACAACATTGCTTTTTGAAATCATCCTTTTCTGTCTCAAATACAGACACACTCTTCTGTCCCCGGCCCACTCTTTCCGTGTTTGATATCTACATGTTGGGTTTTATGGTGTATGATAGTAATAGTAAACCTTAAACCACAACACCAGTCTCCAAATTTTACCAATTGAACTGAGTAATCAAGATAACTATGAAATGTCAGCTATCACATATGCAATTTGTCTAGTCTCTGTGACAGTCATGTCACGTAACTGTTGCTTCACTTGTCTGATGGTTAGAAATACCATTTGGGTTGTTTTCAGCTGCTGTACATAACTGTCCCTTTTCATAACATACTGTTGCCACCAACAGAAGATAACTTATGTATTTCAATTTGCAGAAGGCAAATGTCCCCTGGTGAACAGTGTATGTGAAGGAAACCCATGCCCTGAAGGTACCGAATGTTTAGGAGAGCCAAAGGAAGGAAAATACTCCTGTGTTTGCCAAGACAGCAAAGCTGGACAGTGTCCTGGTAAGAAATTAACTCTAAAAATTTCTGCATAAAACCATATTTCTTTCCAAATAGAAATTTGATTCCAGTCCTATGTTAAAACGTTTTATGCTTTTCTGTATTCCATAGCATCAGCTGGCACTGCTGTGACGTTTACCGGGAGCAGCTATGTGAAATACCGTCTCATGGAAAATGAGAACAAAGAGGAAATGAAGCTGACAATGAGACTCAGAACTTACTCTGCTCATGCAGTTGTTATGTATGCTCGAGGAACAGACTACAGTATCTTAGAGGTATACTAAAATCTCCTACTGTATATCTCCTCTTTTTTGCTTGCCATCTTCTTACTAATTTTTATGCCAAATTAAAAGATTGAATCATGCCGATGTTGTGTTACAACTTAGAATTGCCTTCAAGGCATGTTATACCTCCATGTGACAAACTTGCACGTAATTTTTTTAATCTGTAAAAAATAATTTGTTTTATTTAATGTTTTAAAACACTGCCTTATCTATTTTAAATAACAACTTTAAATTGATTTGCTTAAAATACTCATTAAGTCCATGCAGAAAAAGTCACTTAAAGCATAAGATGAAAGGTCTTCTGGAGTATTGTAACCGTTTGATGATGATCTGTGACTTCTTTACTAGAGGAAAGAATGTACAAAGCATATAATTTTAATGAAAAGAACTACACAGAATTAATCACAATCACTGCAACTATTTGGAATACAGTGTTATTAAACTGCCTTTTATGAACACCGTCATCATCCTGTCTCCGCGGCAAACAAACTTTTATAGGCATCAATATTTTATACTCTTTGGCTTGCAGACCACTTGCTGATGTTGTGGCTTTCCTCTGTAGATTCACCATGGAAGGCTGCAATATAAATTTGATTGTGGCAGTGGACCTGGGATTGTCTCCGTCCAGAGCATTCAGATAAATGATGGCCAGTGGCATTCAGTATCTCTTGAAGTGGACGGAAATTACGCACGACTTGTTCTGGATAGGGTGCATACTGCATCTGGTACTGCTCCTGGTACACTTAGGACACTCAACCTAGATAATCATGTGTATTTTGGTGGTCATATTCGTCAGCAAGGAACAAGACATGGTAGAAGTCCTCAGGTTAGCAATGGTTTCAGAGGCTGTATGGATTCTGTTGTACTTAATGGCCAAGAGCTGCCCTTAAACAGTAAGTCACGAAATTATGCACACATCGAAGAATCTGTAGATGTGACTCCTGGATGCTTACTGACTACCACAGAAGGTTGTTCAAGCAGCCCATGTCAGAATGGAGGCATTTGCAATGCACTGTCAAACGGAGGTAAGCCTGTGCTATACTTTTCTACTGATAGTTTTCAAAACTGCATTTCCATTTCCCTGCCTTGAAGGACAAAACAACTTCGTGAATAATTCTTGTTTTTCCAGAGAGCTGTAGAAGGTTGGTTATTGAGTAGATAGGCAGGCTGTGTCTGCCTGTGTTCTTTGAGGTATGAAGTAGACGAAGTCCATCAGACAGTGAGGATTTAGTCTTCATTGTCAACACCTGGGGTCTGTACTCTTAACTGCCTACTTTAGAGTCCACCTTTAAAAATTAAGAAATCACTATAACAGGCTTGAGGTTTGTGAGAGAAATGAAAGTTATCCTTCCATAATGTTAAATAAAAGCCATATCGTTAGACATTCAATAGGAATATTCCTATTTTTTCCCATCTCCTCTCTCTTCAAACAGGTAGCTAGACAAGGAGGATTTTATCTTAAATTTGTAGGTGGGCAGGGAGGATTTTGTCTTAAATAGAGTAAAGCCATGTGTATCTTTCAAAAAGACTGTGTTTGATTTCAGGTTACTACTGCAAGTGTGCACCTTTGTTTATGGGAACTCACTGTGATGTAAGTGTCAACCCATGTGCTTCCAACCCCTGCCTTTATGGTGGTACTTGTATCCCGGTCAGTGACGATTTTATCTGCCAGTGCCGAGGACAATACACTGGCCAGAGGTACGTTTGTAAGGTTTATTGTACCAATGAACCTCCTAGAGAACAGGCTACAAATTTAACACTTTTTCCATTTTCTTTTTTATCTGTTTCCTACGTAAGGCTCAGACTTTGAAACTCACTAGAGTTAGTTGAAGTTAATGTTACATCCCTGAATCCCACACTATATATACTCACTTTCAGTGAGGTAATGGTTCATTCACGCCTTCCCTCTCACCTCACCCCCTGGGGTTTTTTTGCCTTTCCAGGTGCCAGCTAGGTCCATATTGCAAAGATAATCCTTGTAAAAACAGTGGCAGGTGTATTGACAGTTTGGATGGACCTGTTTGTGAGTGTGAAGCAGGCTTTCATGGAGAAAGGTAGGTAGTATTCCACATATCTTGAATTTTTAACAGCTTAAATTAACACCTTAAATTAACAGCTTAAACTGGTTGAAATCTGGAACGATGATAAAATAGCAGATTGCCAGTTAGTGTCCAGTACTGGATATTAAACATATCTAGAATCGTTAAGAACAAGGAGATTACAGTAAAGACTACTGATATAAACTAAATAGCTTCGCTCTGTTCTGTTTCTGATAGGTGCCTGGCTGATGTCGATGAATGCGTAGAAAACCCATGTCTTAATGGTGCCCTTTGTGAGAATACTTATGGTTCCTATCACTGCAATTGCAGCCGTGGATTTGGAGGAAAACACTGCACAGAAATTGTTCTTAACAAATACGTTTCAACATCTTGGAACATTAGCTTAGCTGAAGTGATTGGGATTATTGTTTTCATCGCAGGAATATTCTTGTTAGTAGTGATTTTTGTTGTTTGCCGCAAAGTGATTAGCAGAAAGAAGAAGCAACAACCAGAACCTGAAGACAAGCAACTAGGGACTACAACAGCTTTCTTGCAAAGACCTTATTTTGATGCAAAATTGAATAAGAACATCTATTCTGACATCCCACCACAGGTTCCTGTTCGTCCCATTTCATACACTCCAAGCATTCCAAGCGACTCCAGGAACAATCTTGACAGGAATTCTTTTGAGGGGTCTGCCATCCCCGAGCACCCAGAATTTAGTACTTTTAACCCAGATTCTGTACATGGTCATCGGAAAGCTGTAGCTGTTTGCAGTGTAGCACCAAATTTGCCACCACCACCTCCCTCCAACTCTCCTTCAGACAGCGATTCAATACAGAAACCCAGCTGGGATTTTGACTATGACAGTAAGAAATGTTCTCATTGTATTACTTTTCTGTTAAAGGTGTGTGCTGGTACACACCTGCTGCTATGAGTGCAAAATCTCCTGTTGTTTGTTGGGGTACAAAAGGCATTATGACTTTATTGGGGTTTGAGTTTGATCAGGCTCTATTAAATTCTGTAAAAACATGTAGATATAATCCTTAAATATTATTGATTCTTTAATCTAGAATCTGTTGATCATCTCACTTGAAAATTTTTCTTTCAGCTAAAGTAGTAGATCTTGACCCCTGCCTTTCAAAAAAGCCTCTGGATGAAAAGAGCTCCCATCCTTACAGTGCTAGAGAAAGCATGTCTGAGGTCCAGTCTCTCAGCTCCTTCCAGTCTGAATCATGTGATGATAACGGTATGTAAAATACAAGCATTCTCTACTGCTGCTTGCATTCATTTGTTCTGTCTTATATCTACTTCTACTTATATCTACTTATCAATAGGGCTTATATATATGAAATATATATTAAATAATAACTTATTTAATATATATCTGTATATACTTATGTTAATGGCAGATATGTTATTTTTTGAAAGGATTTTGCCTGTCTCACACCTCGTGTTAATGATTTTACCTTAACATTAAATATAACTATTCTGCTGTTAGAATTTTAACAGTGAAATTGCAGCACAAGGTGTTCAGAGCCTTGTCTTTAAAAGGTGTTAAAATCTTGTTCAAATTTGAGAAACTCTTCTAGATAATCATTAGTTACCACAGAATGGTTGTCACCTTCTGCGAGAACACAGTGAATTTTAAAAATGGCCTCTGCACAAATCGTAACTTTCGCTTTGACATTCAGCTCTTGGTAAAAAGCTTTCTGCTGTTACAGTTTCATTTGTTTCCTTCTCTTTTTCTTGCTGCGACCTCAGCTCCCATATGGATCAGATCAGTTCTGAGTGAGAGCAGAGTTTAAGGGACTGCTTGTAAGTTTGATTACTTTAGTAATGAAGGAAGCTGCACAAAATTTGTTATAGTAGAACAGTATATTTGTCTTTCACCATGATTAAAATGAATTTTAAAAAATCATTTCTTGAAAAAAGCCATTATAAAAATAAACATTTATTTCAATCACACCTCCAGTCCATCAAAATATAATTAGCATACATATTTGTGGGTTTAATTATTACTGATTGGAAGTCTTTTACTTTCCATTGTGGTGACAGATGCTTTTACAGTTGATATAAGTGTGTGAATACATCTGTGTATTCAGAAATATTGCAGACTGATTGGACAAAGCCACAGTTATCTCATAACTTAATTCATTTAGCTTAGGAATAAATAATGTTCTGCTTCTCAATGAAGTAGAGATATTTTTTCTTAACAGCATGAAAAGAAACATCTGTGTTCATGATTGGTGAAAGTAAAATGGTATGCTTACAGTACTCATCAGTAGTCCTGATACCAACTTTCAACTTTTTTCCTGTGTTTTGAAGTGTTGTGTGGTACATGATGTTCTCCACTCCTCTCCATTCCATGTATTTGATACAGTCTTACTCACATTTCGTGTCATGGATTTATTTACTCATTAATACATTGTTTTAAGATAAATAGCTGTAGTGTCATAGATATTATTCCTTCCTTTTTCATAGATTGTGAATTTTAGTTTAAAATCTAATTCCTGAGCCATGCAAGCAAATTGCATGTGCTTATGTCATCCTACCCTGTAAGAGTAAATCCTTCTGTCTTCCAAAAGTAGCTTGGGAAAGAGAAGACATATAAAATACCATAATTTTGGTTGTTTTTAAATAAGAGTGTCACAACCTGAATTTGGTATTGTTACTGTTTGCACAGAAGTTAGGTCAGCAACAGAAGTTTGCAGTTAATAGTTTTCACATTCTAGCATTTTAGTTCATTTCAATTAAAATATCTTCCCTTGGTCTTCCACTGAGGGAGGAGAAAAGAAAAAAAAAAAGAGGTTTGCAATCTCAAAAGGGAAGCCTAATTCAATACTCTTTAATTCAACTACAACAAGCCTTTAGAAAAGCCTAGTTTACTGCCATCTGGATTGAAGTATTATGCAAATGGTATGTTTAGGTGACGTTTCAGAAGTTCTGACGCACCTAAAGCAGCTTTGTGCTCATGCAGAATCTGCTTCAGGAGCAGTTACAAGTACTTTTCCATGTTTATCAAGAATAAAATTCAGGTTGAGAGATGTGTTTTATATGCAATTGTTTTCTAGATAGAGAGTAAATGTATATGTACACCAGTTATCTTGCTCTATAAAGTAGTAATGAACTGCAGTTTTACAGTATTTTTTTTTATATCTGTATGTTGTTTAAAGTGATGTTAACTATAGGTTTGTTTTAATTTGCTCCTTTTATACCTTTTACAAGCTTCCGTAGTGACTGTAATACACCTTGTCAATGCTGTTGTTGACTCGGTGGAAAAAGAAGGTATATATATGTTTTCATATTTATTTACTGCTTTGGCAGAATAATGCACGTTTGTCTTCTAGTAATGTAGCAGATAAGAGTTATAAAGTAGTATTTATCTGGACTTTCTGATAAGTTTTAGCAAAGAATGTATTTCTGTTGTATGTCTGTTCATATTTTCATATGTATGCTGTAGCAACCTTGTGGTCAGGTTTCAAAGTGGGGGAAAAAAATGGAATTGACATAAAAAGATTTTGGTGCTTACTCTCTTCTGAAAATACTCATACTAAAGCTCCCAGCAGAATTGAGACAGCATCAAAGGCAATTACATGTGCTACAGTAGATGGAAAAGCAACAGCCTCCACTTGCTTTTCTTTTCCCACCCACATCTGTTGGCACCTCATCCGGCTGAGCAGAACGGGAGTAGTCTGATACCAGTACTCACTTCCCTGGTCTTCTGATCCATGTCTTTAGCAGAAAAAATAATTTCTAGTGTGTAGTTGAGGTATATACTCATACAAATCCCTTTTGAGTTAAGTCATTACTTACTACCCAGCCTTATGTCAGTATCTGAAAGGCGTATTTGGGTGTATTTATACACACACACATATATTTGTGCGTGTGCATTGTATGTGTGTTTAGAAGTTGGAATATGGTGAAGTTGCCATTTTGAATGGAATTTCATCTCTTTTCTGCTAACATTTAAGAATCGACCACTCTGAAAAACACAAATTCTTTACAAAATAATAGTAGCAATGAAGGGGCACGTGAGTTTATGAAAATGCTAAATATTTTTATTTACTTTAAAATACATACATTTTCAATAATATGCAAGTAATTTCACCATGATCGTGAGTCTTCAGAGGTTAGTCTTGAAGTAATATCTACACTGTGTGTTTTCTATTTATTATTACAGACTAGGAAATTCTATTTTTACATTAAGCCCTAATTAAAAACAAAGCCATTTTAAGAAAAAAACAATTAATTAGAGTATTTGAAGATTCTCCGTGGTTTGTTATTTGAGGTAGCTCTAGTGTGCTGTATGCACACACACAACAAAGTAGACAAATGCAAAGACTAATGATTATATGAGAATATTTAATTAATGAGTAACTGTATCTCAGTGCTAAAAATTAAAGGGAGACTTATAAGACTAGGAGAAGCAAAACCTATCAGGGGAAATAAAACAACTTACCTTTTCTCTGAGATTTTAATTGGCAAAAACTAAAAATTATGCATGTAGTTGTTAAGTGAAAGTTGAAAGTGTTGCTTAGTGGTTTACTGCCACTGTAAGATAAATATTTTATTCATTGCAGAGTATTCATACATTAAAGAAATCTTGCCCAGGTTACTTCTTCACACTTGGAATTTTATACTCTTAAAAAACATTCCTTCATTCAAAGCATCTTAGATACAGAGTTCTGGTTTTGAGCACCCTCAGTAAAGTGCCAGTTAAAACAACAGAAATCATTGTTCAAGCCTTCAGTGAGGTCATGTTCTGGGACAGATAGTCCTTTCCTTTAGTATCCCCAAGTAGTTCTGTCCAACGGGAAGCTGAGCTGAGGCGAGTCTCATCCTAGGTCAGTTGTAGGCTTGCATTCTCTGCACTGCCCCTTCCAGGTTAACAGTGCTGAGTGCAAGAGGAAACAGAGCTCCAATCTAGCAAATTGTCACCTAAAAAGATGGGCACATTGGGTTCTGGTTTGTGTTTCTGTATTTTACATTAAAGGGTCTTTGCCTTATAGAAAGAGGACAGGACTGAGATCATCTCCCCATCCCCTGGTAAAAGTGCTCTGAATCATAAAGGCCACAATCTGCCTGTTTGCTTTAGCGACACACCCAGTTTCCCTAGAAAAATGAAGTGTTGTCTTCTAAGTAGACTAGTGATCAGAACCTTCTGAAGGTAAGGCCAGAGATGTTTTTAAGAGTTACAGATCTTGGACTGATATCTCCTTTAGTGTGGACAGTATTTTTGTTGTCTGAGCTAGGCAAGCTTAAAAAAAATAAAGAAGGATATGTGCCCCTCCCCTCTCTGAAGTTACCCTCTGTCCCCCCAGTCTTCTACGAATAGATAAAAGTATCAGTTCGTAGGAGATTATTCTGTTATAGGCATTGTCCATCCTTACAGACCTGAATAGGGGATGTAGATTCCTGGAGACAGAAAGGTATAAAATTTGTCAGATAACAAAGGACAGTTCTCTCCCTGCTGAGCGCGAGTTGTTGGGATTGCCGTACAAAGTGAGGCAGGTCTCCTAGTGCACAGTGTATGGAAGCCAAACACTAAAAGAGAGATTTCTGTCTTCTCACAAGGTACTTGAAGGTGTAAGTCCTAATAAATGCGGCCCAGTGTCAAAAAACTAGGGAAGGATACAAGGAAAGAAAAAAGCCAAACCAAGTTTTGTTACCTTTTTTAGCACAAAGCTACTGACAGGAGGACTTCAGCAAACTAGAAGCTGCAGATTTTGCCACTACACAGCCATGTCCCAGGTTGGCTATGCGTTAGTTCAGTAGCCATTTTGCACTTTAAATCTAACAAAGAAGCCCAGGGAAGAGAGAGAGAAAAAACAACAACCCAACTTTAGTACTGCTAAGTATTAAGCTGGGCAAAATCAGCATGAACATGATAGAAACAGTGATTGTCTTCATGTTGGTTCTACTATTTGATTCCTAACTACAGATGTTTTTCCTTTTTCTTCTCATTCTGCCAAAAGAATCTTTTGCTGTTCCTGACCTCAGCAATTCAAGAGGTGACTTCTGCATGCAGTTCATCGGTGTTCACCAAAATATTTCTGTTAATATTTGATTTTAACACAGACTTACTGTCAGTTGCTTGCTGTGCATTTATCTGCAATTATTACTCTTTGCTAGATTCACACCTTACTACAATTCTGTATTAATTTCATTTTTTATGTTCAGATGAGAAAAATAATTGTTTCATGAGCTTAGGTTTACATCTAGTTTCAAGCAGATGAATACAAACTTTTTCAAGGGGAGTTTGTAGGAGAGGGTCAAGTTCAGTCATTTCTGCATGATTAAGCTTGATTTTCCTGTTTTGTTCTTGTATTTGAATGTGGAATGTATTTACTAATAGTCAAAAGATTTTTATCTGAGGTAGGGCAGTTCCAGTAGAGCCAACACCGATTTGTGAAATATACCATACAGTTAAGGGGTAACGTCATTTTAAATGGTCTGGATACTTTACTAATTAGAAATTACTTCTCTTACATAAGAAAAGCATGGTTTCTATATGCTAAATGTATTCTTAAGACAAACAAGTAGCTGTTACCACCCTAACTAATTACTCAATGACAGTTGATGTTGCATCAACTGTCATTCAACTGTTGGAGGCTGTTGGTTCTTTGCTATCCAGTGAAGAATTCTATACCTTTATGTATTGTGACAGCACATTCCATAGGTGACCTACAGCTCTTCCCATGTTAGGTGAGATGTCTGAGAAAATATAAAAGCTCAGTTGTGAATGATGCAGTTTCTAATGCATGGCGTAATGTAAAGTTGTGTTTTGTTGAATGTCTTACGTGGAATGGGGGCAAACTGCTCTCTAATTAACAACTAGTGTCCTAATCACAGTGATTGCCTTGTCTTAATACATGTGTTGACTTCTCAGTTCAGACTGGCTTGAAGACAAGATACCAATACTCCTTTTTTTTTTTTTTTTTTTTTAATTACTTTTCCAGGTTACCACTGGGATACATCAGACTGGATGCCAAGTGTTCAGTTGCCAGGTATCCAAGAGTATCCAAATTACGAAGTGGTTGAGGAGCCAGCTCCCCTCTACACGGATCCCAATGCCATCGATACAGACTATTACCCTGGAGGTTATGACATAGAAAGCGATTTTCCACCTCCACCTGATGACTTCCCTGCACCTGACGAGCTTCCACCGTTACCACCGGAATACAGCGACCAGTTTGAGTCAATACAGCCACCCAGAGACATGCCAACCATAGGTAGCTTGGGTTCTTCTACAAGCAGCAGGCAGAGATTTCACCTTAATCAGTACCTTCCCCATCACTATCCTGCAGACATGTCAGAACCTCAGACGACAACCAGTGGCGTCAACGGCGGTTACAGGAGAGAACCTTATGCTCCTTACACCTTAGGGTACAATAGAGACTTTGAAGCACCCACTGTAGACAACATGTCCATGTCTGTGTATGCTTCCACAGCTTCATGCTCCGACGTGTCAGCATGCTGTGAAATGGAGTCTGAAGTTATGATGAGTGACTATGAGAGTGGAGATGATGGTCATTTTGAGGATGTGAAAATTCCTCCGCTTGATTCCCAGCAACATACAGAAGTCTGACACACTCAACAAAAGTGCCTGGACTCTTAACAAACTTTATCAATTCTAGGACAACCTTCAGGAGCTTTTTAAATTTTTTTTTCTTTTTCCCAGCCACAGTGAATGCTTTTGTTTCAGTGAGCTAAACTGGCATGGCAGCATTGGATCATGCAGTTCATTTCCCTCAATCAGCCTCTTTCCATTTCCTGACCTACTGTAATTGTGCAGTTCCCAGGGTTCCGTTGGCTGTGCCGTCTCTGAACATCCTTTTTGTTATTTACATTGTCTATGTTAAAAAAAAAATCAAGTACCACTTCTCCATGTTAGCATGATGCATCTATTTATATAGTTCTAATGCAGTTAATTTTCTCCTATTTTTTTTGTAAATTTTATGTACAGTTTTGATTTTAATAGTTTTAACTAGATTTTGTAGATATTTTGTGAATTTATTTTCCACTGAAACTAGTGGTGTTAGTGTGCCATTAAAAACTAGCACCCTGACTAATAATAATAATAATCAGGGCATCGCTACATATTCACCCAAACACTGAGGTTTGACATTTCATTATAAAAAATGCAACGTATTCACATGATTCCAATTGTACATAGGTTAGGTCTGTTATTTTTCTGGGTCAGCTACATGGAAGTGTCTTAAATGGGTTGCTGTATTTTAGAACTGTAAACATTTTTTTCCCTTCTTGGAAAGTGTGTTGGGGACCCTTCTGCATACCAGTTTAGAACCAAAACCACCATGACACAGTTTTTATAGTGTCTGTATATTTGTGATCCAATGGTCTTGTAAAGGTTTTTACTGAAAATTACCATTAGCCAGTCTTTCTTACTGACAATAAATTATTAATAAAATACTTTAGCTTTGCTCTGTCTATCTCTGTTATATAATTTACAATTGACAAAGCATTCGGTGCAGCATTTAAGTCTGTATATGTTTTGTACTGTATGAAGTTACTTGCTCCCAACAAAAACTTTTCCTCTCCCCAGAAATGGAGCTGCAGCTCGCTAGATGGCACTGTGTGTCTGTCCACTTCATGGTGTTCTAAGCACAAACTGGGCCACTATGAATAAAGATTGATGGGTACTAAACTTTAGTAGCTTTTGCAGTAGTTTGCATTTTTTTTTTAAACATAACATATCAGGTATGTAAATTACTGAGTGTTTTCTCTGAAGCCCCCAGAAAATATACGGGGGGGGGGGGGGGGGGGGGAACAAAACACTTTCTTCCATTCTTAATCACCTGAATATTTTCATGAATAGTGGTCCCTTGATTGTGCATGCTGAAAATTCCATGCCAGTTTCTGAGTTTGTGATAAGTAACTTGGGGATTGTTATGCAATTGCTGTTTCTTGCATTATGTTCACACAAAAAGTCTGCCTTGAAGTAGTCCAGACAGGATACAGTTTGCCTGTATTATGCAGCTGCTTTTCTATCTAGAAAAATAAACCAAACCTCTAACAGAGTTCTCTAGCATAAATTTGCCATGATGGTAAGCCAAAGGAATAAGATAACTGTCTTCTGCCTCTTGCATAAGGGATACTTCTTAAGTTCAGAACACATTTCTAGCACATTAGTGAAATTGTAATATAGCCTTTCAGCTCCACTTCCATTTTTTTTCTTCTCCCCCGCTGTCTCATGCTGCAGCCTGGAACAGTATAATATTAGATTCTCTCAGGCATAAGCTAATCCTAGGTCTTCCAGCACCTGGGGGAACAGGGTACTGGATATGTATTTGGAGTGTTATTTGTGCACAAAATGGAAGAAAACTTCCAGCCTGGCAGCTGTATAATAGAAATGATGAATTACAGGAGGCAGCCAAGAGCCAGCCACAGATATTCCTTAGTGTTAACTAGCCCGTATGAAGATAAGAATATTATGACATGTAAAAGGGCTGAAATCAATGGGTTTAAAACCATGTGCTGACTGTAAGCTGCCATGTTAGAACAGAATCATTTCAGTTGGAAAAGACCCTTATGATAATCAAGTCCAACCACTAACCTTGCACTGCCAAACCCCTCACTAAACCGTGTCCCTCAGCAACTCATTTATGTGTGTTTTAAATATCTCCAGGAATGGTGACTTCACCACCTACCCTGGGCAGCCTGTTCCAATAGTTAACCTCAGTGAAAAAGTTCTTCCTCATCTACAATCTAAACCTCCCCTGTCACAACTTGAGCCTATTTCCTCCTGTCCTATCATTCATTACTGCAGAGATAAACCCCTACCTCACTAAAGGCCCATTTCAAGTAGTTGTAGAGAGTGATCATATCTCCTCAGCTTCCTTTTCTCCAGACTAAACTGTCCCAGTTCCCTCAGCCACTCCTCATAAGACTTGTGCTCTAGTTTACCCTGCTCCTGAAGAGCTTTCTGTGGACTAGGCTCAGTCTTAAGCATTTTTTTTTAATTTAATAGGCTTAAAAGAAACTTACAGAACTGCAAGTAAATTATATTATACTACAGTAGTTAGGATCACTGCTCAAGATTTAATATCTCTTCCTCAGTAGGAATGAACCTCAGAAGTCAGTGAAGGAACACCCTGCACAGATGTGTATCATTTCTTAGTTGATAAGGACTCCCAATAAATCCAAAAGCCTGCCCTTCAAATATATTTTATTAAATTACACATTTACAGCAGCAAGGTCTGAAAACGTGTTTCAAAATTTAGAAGTGTGAAGGACAGGAATATGAACACTTAAGTACACTTTTATTCACAGTATTGTCAACTGAAGGCTAATGTAGAACATCAGGCTCAAATGGAGCAAGGTCTCATTACTCTGAAAAGAAACTCAAGCCGCTTTAAGAAAAACTTACATTGTAAGGTTGTGGATTCTCCTTCCTTGGAGTCTTCAAGACCCATCTGGATGTGTTCCTGTGTGACCTGACCTGGGTGGACATGCTTCTGCAGGGGAGTTGGACTAGATGATCTCTAAAGGTGCCTTCCAACCCTTACCACTCTATCATTCTATGATCTCTACCTTGAATCAAGACAGTTGCAGGGATCAGTCCATGCTCTGTCAGGGGTCATGGCTGTCACCTGGCTTCAGGCTCGATAAGTGCTCGATAAGTTCACCAAAGCACCTAGGATGACCGTTTTTTTGTATTCACAAGCTCTGTCCTGATCACAACTCTTCACACTAAACAGCAGCTGCTGCCTGCCACACCACGGTAGCGGAAGCCTTCAAGCAAGAAGTCTGCGTACTTCACAGTAAAGTTCTACACACACAAATAAGAGGTAGTTGCCTCAGTTTCTTTTTATAGCTCTTGCCCATTTTTAGCATTAATTGGCTTTCAAGCCCACACAAGCCTTTGCAAAAATATTAAAATGATGTAGTGCCCATTACACCATGCACACTGAAGCAGACATAAATCTTTACAGCATTACTCATTCTTCCACAGCTGGAGTGGGGGAGAAAAGTCAGAGAGGCACAATACCCAGTACAGCAACAAAATTCTTTTTTTTGCTTTGATCTTAAAGACAAAACTTTAAGAGCATTCTTATTGGAATTATTTTTCCTTCATGAAAGGTAAATAAATTTCTAAACTGGTTGATAATCAAAAGCTTATTGATTACCAATGCCTAACATCCATTGTTAAATGTGATCTACAGGAGCATTTCAATCATAACACAAGTTTAAAACTTTCACACGCAACACAGTTAAGCATTTACAGCAGGAACACAGAACTCAAGGCTATGGGTGAGAACACAACATATTGACCATTATTACAAAAGCAGTGTCATTTAGAGCTATCACAGCTGAGCCATATGCCTCTCAACTTTTTGCTGCAGATGATAATTTCTCAGTTTCTTGTTTTCATCTATGTTTGGAGTAGAAACTGTCAGTGTGAGGAAAAGCGTGGAGAAGCCCCATTATGGGAATGAGTCATACTATCATTAATGCCCAGGGTACCAATTGAAAAATATGCTAAGCAGGATAAATTCCTTTCAGAGCTTGCATTTAATCTGAAGAAACACATAGGGAGAGATGGTGAATGATGTGAATGCTAAATCAAAAAGGTTTTTTTCTAATTTCATATCTTTTTCTAAAGAACTTGAAGCACTAACACTAATTCATAGCACAAAAGTTCAAATGCCTCCTGCTCAAACAATTAATTCTTCACAATAGCCATATAGACAATAGGAACTTCTGCTCTGAGTTTCACTTGGGAAAAACATCAACTCTTAGAGAAAAGGGCTAAAAGTATAGATAGCCTGATAATTGGAGCTTGATTGTATGTATTAAGCTTTCCATGTTTTTAAGCCCAGCACTGTTCTGTCACATTGAAATTTCACAGAACTTCTCCAAAAACTCAGTGTAGTTGTTCAGAAACACCTAGAAAGCAGGAGAACAAAGCTTTCTTTATCCAAGTTAGATTAAACAGTGTTTAAACCAAGGTCTTTCACTGATTACCCACCTGGAGAGCTCCCTCTGAAGGAGCCAGAAAACTATCTAACTCGGGCAACTGAAAAAGTTGCACCTTGTGTCTCAATAAAACAAGAACAAGTTAAAAAAAAGGTGACAGGAAAAAACACAATCCACTCTCCTCCCCATACAACTCACAGCAAGAACAAAAACACCTTATCAGCTCAGAGTCAGGCATGCACAGGAGCAGAATGTGATAAATTTTGAAAATCAGAGGAATACAGCTACTGAAAGCAGAGAGCAGCTGAGGCAGATTTTGCTTGAAGTTGAAGAAAGTAAATCTTAATAACAGTTTCAAAGTCTTTTAGTAGACCACGTATCAAGTATTTTTTACACTAATTTGTAGCCTAGAGGCTTTCTCCGATTTAGTTAGAGAGAATTCTTGCTCAGTGCACAAGATCTTATGAGAGACAAATGTGGAGCTGTGTTCCTCAAGTCAAAAGACCCATCTTATCTTGGAGACAGCAAACCTTGCTGGGCTGCCCTCAATAGCCTAGGAAAAGATTTTCCTCTTAACAGGGCTACTAGAATTCATACGTATCATTGCATTGCTGCCATGAGTTTCCTAATGACTACTCTAAAAATCCCATCATCGGTATTTTAACATTATGAGGAAGTGAGATAGACTCCAGATTAAGCGTCCTCAGACTCTTGGGGACAGCAGTTCATTTTCCCTCCACTTCCTTGGTTCTAGTTGAGGTTAATAAATCCTGTTGCCAAACCCCTGTTAAACAGTCTACAGCCACTTTGCAGATCAACCAAAGTCCCTCCCCTCTGAACCCTGCAGCACAAGGGTGCAGGAGAGAGGGCTGAATTTATATTCCCAGAAGGCAGTGGCAGTGACACGTACTGTCAAAACAGGTGGAGAAAAGGTCTCGCGTTAAGCAGCAGACATTGAGCTCAGACTGTACCTGGATTCAGATATTACTGAGTCACTCCTCAAACAAGGAAAATGTACAGTTATGCTGTACTTTAAATGCCAGAGATTATTTCCCTACATCTGGAGTGAAGCACGTTATTTTAAGCACCCCTGATCTTTAAGGTTTTGTATGTTTTTTTTCCTTTTGGCTACAAGTAGTCAGTTTCCTTAGGAAACAGCAGAAATATCTTTCTCATATTCAATTTAACCATGCTGCCAGAAATTTCATTCAATCAATCAATTTATTTTAGGACCCTATATAGAAAAGAAAGGTCTTCAGTTAAAAAAAAAAAAAAACAAAAACCAAACACCTCACAGCTTGGATAATCTCTCACAATAGGGTTAAAGTCTTAAGGAAAGCTTGTGACAAACAAGTTTTATCTCTCTCTCTACAGAGTTAGTAAAAAAATAATGCTCTTAAGTATGGAGTGTATATCAAACAGTTCAGTCATGTTAAGGGACTAGTGTACAAGGCTGAAAATCTCATTTTTATATTGTGCTTTGCAATTAAGAATAGGTAGGCATGTCAACATCCATTAATAGCCAAACACTTACAAATTCTCAAAGCTGATGAGAAAACTTAAGAAGGAATTCCTTCCTGAGCAAAACATTTCAGAGTAATTCACAATATCTCCATGTTTTCAGTGGATTGTTCTTTTACCACAAGGTTAACTCCATGGTACCTTGCTTAAAGATAAGTAGGGTACCCATTTCTCTCCAATTCCCATTCATGTGGGTATTTTATGCACACCCACAGGATGCAGAAGATTGTTCAACCTCAGCCCTGGCAGGGACTCCTTCACTGCATAAAACATACTGTGTGCCCCTAAGAGCAGAAGCAGCCCTTGAACTTGCCCTTTGCAGTTCACAATGAATAATAATGCTGTTGAAGACACTGTATTTAACAGTTCAATTTTTAAACTTTGTAGGCATATCAAAAGCCAAAACTTCTTATTTTCATGATCAAAAGCACCCAAATACCACAAAAGTGAGCAAGCTTTTTAAGGAGACCTAAGACAGGCAGCTAAAAGGCAAATCTTAACATGGAGCACAGATTGTACAACGATATCATATTGGCAAGCTTGTGACATTGATATCAACAAGGGACAAAAAAGGAAAAGACAAAAGAGAACATGGCATAGTACAACAGTAAAGCAAGGAAGGCCAGGAACTCCAGGAGGCTGAACTTGTATAAAAGTGAGGAAAATAAAAATTTCTGGCCCTATGGTGCCAAGATTATGTAGAAATTACTGAGAAACAATTTGCAGAAAAACAAAATAATAAAGGATAAATTAAAAACTTAAAAATTATAATATTTTAAAAAATTAAGTTTTAAAAATTAAAACTTAAAATTAAAGACAAAATTAAAAGCCAATGCAGAAAGTTTTCCAGAGAATCTATAAATATAAAGCTAGTGGAAGACCAAGGTGTAACTGGAACCTTGGAGAATTCAAGATTAGCAGATGTTTTCCCCACTGCATCTATGTCTACTGTGGGGAACAGTTGAGATGTTTCACTCCTTTCCAAAATCTTATCATGAAAAAGACAAAATAAAAGGATATTAATGAATGAGAAGAAATGGTATCGGAGACCATAGGGCATTGACTCAACTCTTCTAAAGCATTTACAGATTGAAGGCTCTTATTTTCTGGGGCACAGCCAACTAAAACTGCAGCAAGACCTCAAGAGTGGCCACCAACAATGACAGGATATCAAGCAACATAAACCAAGTACCAGCTTCTCTTGGATGTAGCATTTAAGAAAAAATGCAAATAATTATAGCAGAATCAGCAGCAAACAGGTAAATGGAGATTGTCAAACAGAACAATCTGGTCTGCTGCTTGTAAAATGAGAACTGAATCAAATCACATAGTGCCAGTCTGGGCATTTGTAGATTCTTTGTACAATCCTTTCACATTTTCTTTGTTCCCACACATAAGAGACAAAAGCACTTGCCAACATGATAATTATCAAAACACATTCATCCAAACAATTTGGTTTTATCTAATGGAAAAGCAGACATCCTTTGGGCACTGTGACCTTAGAAGTGTAGTCAACATCAGGGAACAAAAGCTGTGCATTTCTGCTTTCAATCAGATTGTTATGGAACAGGGATAGAAATTCAGGCTCAGGTAAAAATACTAGGTTAGAATTATTACCCAAAGATAACCAGATGAAAAAAAAAAAAATACAGGGAGTCTTTTATGTAAAGCAGAGTTTTTCTGAGGTTTCCCACACACACACACAAAAAAAAAAAAAAAGACAACTGTTTTTAGCAGTTTGGAGCATTGAATAAAGGTGTACAGGAGTTGTACTAGTTCCTTCTATGATTTTCTTCATGAAATATTTCAGTTCAGTTCCTTCACCGTTTTGTTAAATAAAAGAAACACAATGCTTTCAAGGTCCACTAAAGTTTCACTTGACCCAACAGTGTATTAGGGTCTGGAGTTGGTTTTTTGGGGTTCATTTCAGCAAACTACAGGAGACTTCATGCAGCTGTACTGAATGACGTTTTCAGTTTGGTGTCTGAACTAGGGAGAAGTTATTTTTACTGCCATTTCTGAAATTGCTTTTTAATCTCTCTTAAAACATGGCAACACTGTCAGCTATGTCCTACAATGAAAGTCCTTCCACACTTTTCTAAGGCAACACAACACTGAAAAAGTGTTATTTCCTCCACTAGAAACAAAGCTTTGCAGAAATCACTGCTAGCAGACCACTAGTAAATAGGTTCATTTGCACTTCCAAATCTTAAAAGAGAAAGTCACAGGCAGAAAAGTATTTGCTGTAATTTAAACCCTCTGTTAATCCCTCAGGTTTTAGCTCTAATCATCCCTTCTGTCCCTCCTTCAGCTATGTATTAGGTTCTCACGGCAAGGTTTTGGTAGCAAGGGGGCCCAGAGGTGGCCTTTGTGAGAAGCTGCTCCGTTGGCCCATAGAGCCAATGCCACCAGCCCCAAGAAAGACCAGATGCTGACCAAGGCCAGACCAATTAGTGATGGAGGTAACACCTCTGGAAAAAGATAGAAAGGTACTGCAGAAAGAAAGAAAAAGAAAGATACTGCACAGGTGCAAACTGTCACAGAAGTGAGGAGTGAGAATGCCAGAGGAACAACTTTGCAGACACAAAGTTCAGTAAAGAAGGAGGACCTGCAGGTTCTGGCACCTGGAGCACAAGTTCCCCTGCAGCCTATGGTGCAGCCCACAGTGAGGCGGGCCCTGCAGCCATGGAGGCCATGGGGAAGCAGCGATCCACCTGCAGCCTGGAGAGGACCCCATGCCAGAATGGATGGCTGCCTGAAGGAGCCTGTGACCCTGTGGGAAGCCTGCACTGGCGCATGTTTCTGGTAGGACCTACGGACAGGTCAGAGCCCACGCTCGAGCAGGTTTGCTGTCAGAACTCCTGACTCCATGGGGAACCCACACTGGAGCAGTTTGTTCCTGAAGGACTGTTCTCCCTGTGGATGAGACCCATGCTGGGGCAATTCATGAAGGACTACAGCCTAGGGGAAGGACCCATGTTGGAGGACTGTCTCCTGTGGGAGGGACCCACGCTGTATCAGAGCAAGGAGCAGCAGAATATAATCTGTGATGAACTGACTGGTAGTAACCTCCCTTTACCATCCCATTCTGCTGCTGAAGGGGAAGATGTAGACACCCGAGAAGAAAGGAGAGGTGGGGGGAAGGTGGTTTAAAATTCAATTTTTATTTCTCTTTACCCTTGTCTGTTCTGATTGGTAATGAATTAAACTAATGTTTCCCTGAGTTGAGTCTGGTTTTTGCCATTGATGGTAATTGCTGAGTGATCTCCCTATCCTCACCTCAACCCATGCGCCTTATATTTTTTTTCTCCCCATCCAGCTTAGGGGGGAGAGTGATAGAGTGGTCTTGATAGGCACCTGGCACCCAGCCACAGTCAGCCCACCACAAAACAACTTTAAATACAAATCATTACAATGGCAAATAAACCAGGTAAAGATTGTATCAAACTCTACAGCCTGGAGATAGTAATGCAGCATCTCAAAGAACACAGACTATCACCACGCACAGAATAAAACTAAATTATGACATTTTTTCCTTTTCCAGGAACATCGTATATCAAAAGAAGAGTTTGCTTCCTCCTAATATTCCCTCTAAGCACTTGTATTACTATACAGTAGAAACTAATCAAAAGTCAATGCAATGTGTTTTCATTAGTATTTACAAACCCAAACAGATGTTGTACTCAACTAATAATTTTAGCTGTTATGTTAGACACTTATGACTTGACGAGATTTTATCCACCAATATTTTTTATCTTTCAGCTCAACATACATTCCAATGAATGATGTGACAAATGCAGATCAGCACTCAATAACATCATGGGGCAATGCAACAGTACTGACAACCACAAGTTTGGAAACCAATGGCAACCATTACACTGGCTCTCAAACCCTTCCTACCTTTGCCAGTTCCAGTTCTTCAATCATCTATTGCTGATGCTTCCTCCTGAGAATTTTAGGAGCCTCTTATACTGCTCAAAACACATGTACATTTGTGCTGTGGGGAGAAATATTCATTATGCTTGGCAAGATAGAACATTTCTCCATCATCTTCCTTTGATGTTAGACTACAGAGAGCCCTTCCTTCAAAATATGCTACTGGACCAGTAAAACCAACAAAAAGCCCAACAAGAATCTTGGAGATTTTTCAAGGCTTCAGTTCTGTTGTGACACTTACTGTGTGCACTGCCCCAGAGCAGCACTCATTGCTGGCCAGTCATACCCCTCCCAACCATTTCTCTTTATTAGATTATGTAATACCTCTGCTCACATTTCTTCCTTCTAAAAGTCAGTTCTGTCTCTCATTTAGGTGTTTAACTTCTCTAACTCTTCCTGTAAGCTCTTTTCTGGAGTACACCCCAGCAGGGGCTCAGCATGTGAGGGACAAGCCAGTGGTCTGACATTGTAGCCAGCGAGATTTCTGACATGCCCTCTGTCATTCTTTTTCTTTCCTTCTGCCGTTTTCACTGACTAATGCTGCTGTGCCTAACTCATCTGCAGACCTTACAGGTAGCAAGCAGAGCTATCTCTCAGAGTTCAGACTTCCATTTAGCAGCAGCTCGGGAGCCCGTTTAACCTTTGCTGCCTCAATGGAAAAGCTGAACGCGAAAAACTTCTTGCCATCACAAGGGGCCGCTGTTAACTCTTTTAATAGAGACAAGAGGTTTTGGAAAGCACTGCATGCATCAACATCAAGCACAATTCATGAGCTGAGAGAAATGAAACCGGGTGGTCAGAAATGTGGTAGCAGCTTTTCAGCTGCAAGATATAAACTTCTTCTACCTGAGAGATGTTCTTTTTTTTGGTACAGAATTTGGATTACTGCTGCTGTTATCATACTATTACTATGCTGCTTATTAAGAAGCCACAGAATTACAAGTAACACTTGAACTGGTCTTTAGATAGTGCAGATGGCATGCCAACCTGGATTAGTGAAACTGAATATTACACAGCAAGATTTTCAGTGTTGCCTGGTATACAAATTAGCAAGGAAAACTCTTCCCTGGGGAAAACAAACACATAAAGACTTCAAAAAAAATATGCATGGGAGTGGCATTCACAGCTAAAACAGGATCTGACACTGAATGACACTGGGCATTGAAAGATATCCAAGGGACCACTGTGTTTCAGATCTTAGGATCTTGACATCAGACTGCACAGTCAAGAGCTCATCAGCCAGCACTGCATACATCTGGTCTGACATACTTAGAGAAATACTATGTTTATAACTATTTATATCACCAAAGCAACATGACAGTAGGAGAACTGCAGTCTGAAGTAGATTCATAAATATGCTCTGAAGTGTCTAAAAAAATATTAATTTCTAGCCAGGATTAAAATATAAATGGACCACAATTTCTCCTTTAACTTGTGATCACACCAGCAAACTGTTTCCTTGTGCTTAAAAGTATGTCTCTACTCTTCTGTTTTTACTGTTGACTTAAGAGCTGGTCCAGCTGAGTTGTCAGCCTCTCAGGCTGAAGGACCTTTACCCAGCCTGTTGGTCTACACATCTGGTTGTGCTCAGTGTTGCCTGGGTAGAGTTACCCAACAAACTACTTCTGAGGACTAGAATTGTAAAACATGATTCTTCTTGAACTTCAGTGCATGTTGCATTTCACATACCCATTGAAATGCTGGTGCAGCTGCAGAGAAGAGTCTCTCTTCCCATTCAGTATCAATAAGGATAAAACAGTGACCATCCTATTCCTTGGAGGTAAACAGGAAAGCAAATAAGCAAGGGCTTGTCAGCAAATTACCATACAGTATCCTAACTATTGCATGAACTGACTGGAGGTGGGCATTAGAAGGAACAGTATCCAGGACAGATTCTGCTTCAGTAAACAATATTGAAAAACATTGTTATTGTCCTGAAGAAGATATGTGATAAAATCAACAGAAGCAAGTCCCAGTGAGACCTAGACTGACATCCATTCCATCATGCTTACACATTCTTCTTTTTCCATCTACTTTTCAGAAAGCTGAACTACAAGATACAGACATTTCACCCCTTGGTCAGTCTGGCCTCTCATGCTACTGTGTAGCTGCTGGCGTGTCTCCTTTCAAGTCAGCCCCTAAAACAGTCTAGCTTCTTGCAGGATTCCCACTTTCACACAACTCCAGCAAGACAAGCAGCTCACCTCTGATGGAGGAGCTTAACCGCAATAAAACTCTCCTCTGCCTGCTTCCAAGTGAAGACTGCCAACCTTCCCCACAGTGATGTCTCATAGCCTTAATCTTGTACAGCCCTCAGGTATAGCCCAGGGAACTGAGGACATCCATTCTTATTAACTTCCTTCATAGCAACATGCAGTTTTTAATGTAAAGCTTCATAGAGGTAATTTTTAAGCAGGGATCTGAAGAAAGTCCACATGACAGAAGCAATTGTAACTTGGAAGTGTAGTCCTCTGCTCTATTAGTCATCTAGACAGACAGAAGTTTGTCAAAATGGGACAGATTAATTCCCTTCCAAATACATGTGCTGTAGCTTGTCTAAAGCGTCTACACATTTCCTTCAGTGATCCCACATTCAAAATCCCACTCTACCTAAACCCCAGGTTGAACATATCCTTCTTGCCTCCATGGATTTGCATACTTCAGAGAACAATAAGAAATTATGTACCGAGCTAATATATTGTTCTTGAAGATTAATTCCTCCCACACACACTACCAAACACTCTCCTCTAGTAAATCTCCTTGTTAGGTTGGACTACCTTGTTAAAGAAATTATCTTCCTACATTTACTTCAGATGAATATAAAATCATAGAATGGTAGGGTTGGAAGGGACCTTCAGTGATCATCTAGTCCAATCCCCCTGCTCAAGCAGGTCTGCCTAGATCAGGTCACGTAGCAATGAGTCCAGGGGGGTCCTGAAGACCTCTAAGGAAGAAGACTCCACCCCCCCCCCCCCCCCCCCCCCGCCCCGGGCAGCCTGTGCCACTGCTCCATCACCCTCACAGTAGATTTTTCTTATGTTTAAATGGAACTTTTGTGTTCCAACTTCATCCCATTACCCCTTGTCCTGTCGCTAGATACCATCAGAAAAAGGGATGCCCCAAACTCCTGACACCCATAATTTAGATATCTGTAAATATTAATGAGATCTCCCCCTCAATCTCCTCTTTTCTAGACTAAACAGCCCCAGTTCCCACAGGCTTTCCTCATATGAAAGATATTCCAGTCCCCTGATCATCTTGGTGGCCTTGTATTGGACCCTCTCCAGAAGTGTCCTGTCCCTCTTGAGCTGAGGAGCCCAGAACTGGACACAGGACTCCAGATGAGGCCTCACCAGGGCAGAGGGGGAGGAGAACCTCCCTCCACCTTCTGGCCACATTCTTCTTGATGCATCCCGGGATGCCATTGGCCTTCTTGGCCACAAGGGCACATTGCTGGCTCATATTTAGTTTATTATCAACCAGAACTCCCAGGTCTATCTCCGTAGAGCTGCTCTGCAGCAGGTCAACCCCCAGCCTGTACTGGTGCAGGGGGTTGTTCGTCCCAGGTACAGGACTCTGCACTTGCCCTTGCTGAACCTCATGAGGTTCCTCTCTGCCCAACTCTCAAGCCAGTCAAGATCCCGCTGAATGGCAGCACAGCCTTCTGGGGAATCAGCCAGTCCTCCCAGTTTGGTGTCATCAGGGAACTCGCTGAGGGTACACTCTGTCCCCTCATCCAGGTCATTGATGAAGATGTTGAACAAGACTGGCACCAGAACCAATCCCTGTGGAACTCCACTGGCCACAGGCCTCCAATTCGATTCTGTGCCATTGATCACCACCCTCTGGGCTCTGTCATTCAGCCAGCCTCGATCCACTTCACTGTCAACAATATAGGCCAATAATATAGATCAACAATATAGGTCAACAATAACATTTTTCAACATACATATTTGGGTTTCTTAGGGTTCTCTTTCTTAGATTTTTCACTTCTGTCCTTGTTTACTGATCACTGTATATACTGACTTTCAGAATCTAGTTGAAAGTTCACCATTTTCCAGATCTGCCAGCCAGCAAATAAACCTTGGTACTCTTAACATCAACTCTCTTATGACTGTTTCAGCTGCAAAAACATACAGTTCATTGGTTTTACCAGTACATTTCCTTTCACATCAGCTATGTTGTACAGTTCCACATGACACAAAATGCAGAAGAGTTTTCCTGAAATAGCAATCTAATAGTGGTAAACAACATACTATTCATATAGCATATGTCCTGAAGGGGTTGCTTCATTTAGAAGACAAAATATTATGTTGCATTAAATATTTCTGGGATTTTTTTCCTCCCGATAAATTTTGATTTTTTTGTGTGTGTATTATGCCATTTCTTCAGTCTGTAATAGCTTCTTTGCCCATTTCAGCTTTTAAACATGCTACACTGCTCAGTGAGAGAAAAAGGTATCTCTAGGTTTTATTTGCTCTTTGCTGTAATTGCTAAATACTCTGTATGATCATGAGATATCTGTTTACTGTTTTGAAATAGCACTCTTAAATATCCGCAGAGAACAGAGAGAAAATTACCTTGAAAAGCAAATACTAAGACGGAGGTGGAGGAAAGGCTGTGGTCATATGAGACAGCCCACTAAGAGGAAAGTTATATCAATAGAGAAAGACAGAAAAATAGAGCAATACTTCTAGAAGACCAACTCCTGATAACATGCAGTTGCAAGGGATAACTTTATCAATTAGAGAAAAACATCTTTTCCTTAAATTTTCGGCAATTATGGAGCTTCTTTACAGTTAAGTTGTGCCCAATAGGCTCTATCTGTGGGAAAGGATACAAAGCTCTGCTAAAAGACCATCTTGAGACAGGATATCTTGCAGGATAGATGGATGCTACATTTTTAGGGATGCCTCAAAGCCACTAAGAAAATCCTATAGCTGACAAAAGCCCAAGAGACAAAGACAGCTCTGGATGTCGCCAGAAGGTGCAATCAAGAACACAGGCCACCTGCCACCACCAAATATACTCACTGCACCATGCTAGAGTAGCACAGTCCTGGCTATTGCAAACTGGCTCTGCTGCCCTTCCCCTCACCTCTCACTGCTAAATCCAGCTGCTTTCAGCATTGCAACAAATCAAACCAAGGAGTTCATATGACACAGCAGTTTCAACAAAAAAGCAAGTACTCTGTTTCCCAAACCAGTTTGGCACTTACCCACAGAGGGGTAGAAAGGGCTAAAAGAACAAGGGCATCAGAGGGCAAAAAAGTTGTTTTCCTTATGAAAAACATAATTTCCTTTTTGGTACATTCTAAACCAGCAAAGCATTGCTATCATTCTGTAATCCACACAGATGTTTTAAAGTGTTTTCCTATCTTGCATCTTTTCTGATCAGATACCTGCGAATTCTCCACCCTGTATCTACCTTCTTTCAAGCACTTCTAACTCTTCACGAATAAGAGGTCTTTGTCACATTCTTCTACTGCGGAAGAAGATATCCTCTTCCTCCTCAAACATAACGTCTCTATAGTCAAATAGAGACTTCACTATAGTCAAATGTGACTTTACTGCACTCTCTTTGTAAGCTAATAGATGCTGTGACATGAGGCTCCATTAATGCAGAAACTTAACTACAGTAAGACACTCAATACTTCTAAACAAATAGCCCAGATGCTTCTCACAGGCTTCATTCCTTTCAGCACACAGGCAGGTCCTTTTCTTTCTTCACCAGGCTCCTTCCACTACTACTGGTGCCTGCTTAGCACATCTTTTTAGATATGCAGAGCCTACACATGGACAGAGGTTACAATAACAATATAAACCCCACAGGGTTCAGTTTGCTGCATTTGATACTTCTCTCAGAGGAACGATTGACCTGGATATGCTTTCCTCACAGGTCTCAATGCCACTCTGCTGCCTGGACATTAACATTGCAAATTCACATTGGTTTATGTCTGCCTTGTAGAGTGCTACAAGTTCTGGAAGGTATCAGAAGGAACTCTGTCCTGCAAGACAAATTAAATAGTACAATGTTTTATAAATATTTATGATGATTTTTTTGGAGGGAAGAGCTAACTATTATGTGGTAAGTGTATTCACCAGAGGACAAAATCTTATTTCCTTGATAACAAGATTGAAAACACAAGGTGATACAACTTATCTACTTTTATGAACTCTTGTAGCTACAAGCTACCATTCATAAATGTTAAAACAGCATTTGTTCTGCAAGTGGACTGAAAATAAAAGTATACTGGTGTGGTCCATTTAATAGTATACCTATGACCTCAAAGTATTGATGCTAACTGGGAGCCTCTAACAGCATACACTATATTACACAAAAAGTAATTTAAGAGAAGCATACAAACAACCTTTCCAATAGAAACAGTGTTTCTTCTAGTACATGTCACAATAAGGTTGAGGCTTAGTTTAAACATCTTTCTCCAGCATTCTGTTGCGTGTATTGATCTAAGCTTTAAGGTTCACCCGGTGTACTTTAAAATTTCCTCTAGAGCCCTGAATAAAAGTAAAAGGCTAATAACATAGAGGGTAATGCTTGTCTTATTGATTAAATATATATTTATACTAGGTTCATATCTCTGATTTTGCTGTTTACTTGAGTTTACCCAGCTAAGTATTTTTCTTTGATTAATCCACTTTTACTCCATAGGACTTGAAAAATGTCTACATGCAACAGCTATCCAGAGTTAGATCCATAAATATCTCTGATATTTAAACTCTCTCACACGGTGTTGGGTTTTCTTTTTCAACTCAGCTATCTACCTCTCTGCTTTTCAATTCCCAGGGTGCAAAAGGGACTTTATAGGAGAGGATCATAAGATGCATGTGTGTGCCTATATGCCATACATCTAAATTCCACTCGAAAAATCCTTCATATGAGTCCAAACCAGGATGTAACTAGCCTAGTGAGGAAGTACCATAACAAGGCTCTCATACTGCTAATAAGACTGTTTTATTCCTGTTAAAGCCATGAATCTACACACAGAACATTAACTGTATTGTTAGTTCACTTACTAATGGCAAAAATGACATGATAGGCATTAGGAACAATACAACAGAGAAGACAGAAGGATCAAAGATGACATAACACCTCTTCAGGGCTTCTCCTTCCTCTTCTACCTCACTACACTACTGCCCTTGCAATATTGATATCAGTACAATTATGTGCTGAGTTGAGACAGGGTTTCTGAGATCTCTTCTGGCCAAGCAGATTCTACCCCTTGCAGCACAATAGGAATCACACCTTTCTGAAAGCAGATCTGCCTCCTTTCCTTCTATAGTAGGTCCTCTCAAAAGCAGTGTCCACAAAAAAGTCACCTTATAGTCCATTCATCTAAATCATCTTTCTTTTGGGGGTTTTTATACCTGCTTTTATTGAGCACAGCTTTATGCAGGTACATACAGCTCAAACACAGTACTGCATACATCACAGATGACAAGTCTGAAGATACTGCAGTAATCAGAAATGAGTAAAAAAGAGGTGATCTTGCCCAGCCACTGACAATGAAGTTTCAGTTAAGTTGTTGAGCACTGTATTTTCCACATTCATTTGAAAAGAAGTATTTGTCTCAAAAGAAAAATACTATATGTCAAAGCAATTTCAAGTGGAAACAGAAGACACATGATAAAGAGACAGGATGCACACGAGAAGAAAGCTTTTCTAGGTTTTTCAACCTGCCACTCCAGGCAAGTGGAAAGGAACTTAAAGAGAGCTTGCCTCACTTGGTCTGCTTCTCCTGTCCATCAACTCCATACAGCAAAACAAGAAGGCTCAAGCAAAACTGCCAGTCTCTGGCAGCTAGGTTTTCCACAGGAACAAAATTTCCTCAGAAGTACAAGCAGCAAATCACCTGAAGTTGCAGGTTCTCTGCTTTCACTTGTCCTTTAAGAGCAAAACATGCACTTCTCACAAAATCTTGACACTGGACTCAAAAGTCTTTACCTAGAACTGGGATATTAATTTTTGCTTCAGTGTGGGCTCTGAACCACTTATCATAGCAAATACACAGTTGTGGAGTTTAGGGTCTTGCAGAGCCTCCATGCAGTCTCACAACACTCCTATGTAGCTCCATAAACACAACTTTCCCCATCACCAGGTGAAGACACCGGGCTTTATTCTGACCCAGCAGTGCAGGATCTTGAGACTGTCTGTGCCTTCACCTGAGATGCTTGTATCTTGGTTTAACTGTTGTGCAGTAGTCAGTGATTGTTGCCTGACCTATTTTGGCTTGAGAATCAGAAATACATTGTGTGGTAAAGACATGACAGTCCTAGAAGACTCCAAGACCCAGAAGTAATTCCCCACATTTGTTTTGACAAGCTTATCCTCTCTACTTCAGAGTTACTGGCAGCATTAACTTTAGGACACAGAGGTTCATCAGAAGGATGATCACACCACAGTAGAAAATAGGGTTAAGTTTCTAGCATAACAGTTATTAAGACCTCTTTGACTTAACATAGTCAGAGGTCACCATTATTCTGGTAACACTTATTACTGCATTGAAATACAACAAGGATATTATTAATTAGATTAATATTTTGATCAGGAGAGCAACAAACTCTTGGCTTCCTGTATATGCAATGTCCCTTTTTTTCCCCCCATAATCAGATTTAGAGTCTAATATCCAAAACATGTTTTCAGATATTGTTTTATGTTTCTCTACACACTATATTACACTTAGTGTACTGTACTCACTTCTCACCTCCAATGTCACACTCAAAGGAAACGCTGCTCATTTGTGCTGCTGGATTTTCAAAAGGACACTTCTGAAGTCATGGCTGCCCTGTGAGCATTATACAGGAGGGAAAAAAAAAAAAACGACTCACCCTTGAAAAGCATTTCCATAATATCTTGAAGAAACTGGGTAGGGAAGGAAGGATGAACAGTTTCCAGTTTAGGAAGGAAAGAGCAACACAATAGTAAAAAAAGCTGGGTAAATTCTCCCACTATAGGGGTAACGTCTGAAACAAAGGGGTATATTCAAGAAAAAAAAAAGGTCTTTTCAAACCAAATTAAATTACCATGAGAACATAACATGAAACAGATGAGAACGGGAAAAAAAAAACTGGAAAACCCCCAGAAACCAGGGTACATATAGTAGGAAGGTTCAGAAGTTAGTGGCAGAAAACAGCATAACATATGCATGGTGGGAAGAAATGTACTCTCGGAAAGACAGCACAGGAAAAATAGCAGTGACACCTTTTGCTTGGAAAAACTAGTCCCTGTATTGTTTAACCCATTTCTAGTCCACAGAGTAAGAAGCTTAGCCTGCACAATCTCCCTTTTTCTCATCTCCTTTCCCACAGTAATTCCTTCACACTCTACTCTGCATAACCCTGGGTTTCCCTTCTGCTTGATAGTCTCCAAACACATCCAAAACTGTTGCACACAGTAGTCTTTTTGTTTAAATTCTGACTGGAATTTGGAGAAGGCAAACATACACAAAATTATAAAAATACCTTCCTCCCCTGATCTTCTGTATTACACACCACAAACAGTATGTTATGTATTTTTTTTTTAACAGGATGGAAATATATATTACCATCTTCATTGTAAGCTTTGATTCTGCTACACTGGAGTTCACCTCACGCTTCAGTGGCAATATACTTTCTGGGCTGCTTCCTCCAACTTGTCTCTTAAATAAGCCAATTGTGCAACTAAAGCATATGATGCATGCTCATTAAAGGCAATGACACGTGTATACCTGACATTGTTCAGATTAACCTGAATTTGCATGACCAAGTCACACAGAGAAGAGACATTAAACAGCTGGTGACACAACGGGAAAAGCTGACATATTTTCAAGTGTGGAATTTCATCAAAAGGCATTAGAATATGCCTAACAATACTGGAAAAATATGGGCATGACATCCCTAGGCAGTCCTCTAAATCTAGGTGCTAGCTTCCACACACAGAGAAAAATAAGGCACAGATACTCTGGACTCATCAATAATGGGTATGTCTGAGCAAGATACAGTAATTTTGCCCTGTTTTCCACTTGCTCTTTCTCTGACACGTAGCAGGAGTACACCTTACATTTAGCAACTTCCACTGCTGCGAAAACCCTATGAGGAAGAAGAGGGTGGAAGAAAAAAAAAAATCTCTTTTCTCCTTCTAAGAGCCACCCATGTTTTATCCTCAGTTCTGTGACATGGCAATCAGTTCCATCAGACTTACCAGTAGCAGACTTTACTAGATTCCTTCACTAGGAAGGAGATTATATTTACCCCGGGCTTTCAGATTAAAGAATGTTTACATAACAAAAGTGTTCTCCTTTCTTATGCTACTGGCCAGTTTTATCTATCTTTAGATAAAAGCATGACAATGGGAGAGATACATTTGAAAATTATTCTAGTAATTACTGCTAGTGACAGCAAAATTTGAAAAGGAGTTTTCATTTGAACAAATCACATTACAGATGATAAAAAAATCCACTGAAATGAGGACACTGTAACATCAACTACTCTTAATTTTCTGCTACTGTCAAAATATCTGTAATCACACAAAAGGCATGGGTCAACCAGTAAGTGTATCCATAAGGATTTTATCAATGACTCATTCTAATCATAACTCTATTTCCATCTTTTCTTTGTTTTCCTCCTTAAAATTTTCTAAATATTACAAGAATTAGCTGTCCATACACTAAGGTAGCTCACTGCTACATAGTGAACTTTTAGTAATTCCTGAGGCATTAGTAGCACCGACAAAAAAATTACTAACAGTGCATAAGACAACTTAGCCCCTTAGTGAGTGTTGTATCTTAGACAGAACAGACATGGAAAAACAAATGGGTACCTTCAGTTGTCAATAACTTATTTCACTGCATCAATCAATAAAGAAAAGAGAGTATCTTATTAACTATATATCTTCTCTCTATACTGAAAGTTACAGGTAATTGTAAAAGAACACTTTTTTGTTCATTTTCTTATGTGGGATGGTTTGTGACAGTCAAAACTCACCATAAAGCACACACTGATCCCATGTTATACCATTGAGACCAGGGCTTGAATTACCAAGTCTGAAAATAACCAAAACAAGAAATACAAATGTCTTGTATGCTACGAGAGCAGACTCTCCATAAGTGATGAATCTATATGTCAGGCACAAGGATGGATATATTTCTGATAGGTGGTCAATCTGTCAATCTATTTTCTCATAAGAAAGAAAAAACACCCGAAACTTGACAGATAAAACCAAAACAGTGGGTTGACAGCACTGAAATAAGTTAATAGAAATTATATGCAAATATGCACAGAATTATCATGAAAGGTTATATTGTTTGAATCCCAGTTTTAAAGTTTCTCAAATTGCTGTCAGGAGAAAAACCCCAAACCATACCCATACTAAAATAAACATACACAAATCCCTAAACCTTTTACTGGCATGTATTGTAACATTTATTTTATTTACTTTGCTTTATTCAGCAATGAGATTTTTACCTTCATTATTTTGGGCAATTTCTTCAAGATACATTATCAAAACAGGTAATCTAATTGACCAGAACTAGCCAATAATACCAAGTAAATTTTGCCAAAAGAGGTAATGTGCTCAAGTTATTCCACATCATTTGAAGAGGGAAAAAAAATGGGGTTTGCTTTCAGATTACTGAAAAATCACAAGAGGTTTTTTAGTTGTAATGAAATAGCTGTAAATTCAATTGTCTCAAGTAAAACATTTTAAGTAATATTATGTCTCACATCTTTATTAGTCAGATAGTTTTCCACCAAAGATTATTTTCAGTGGCTTCAGCCCACAAGCTAGGTCATGAGGTTTAGAGAAGAAAACCTCTACACAGACAAATTGAAAATAGTGGTAACTCTACCATTCACACATGCTCCCTGTAACCTCTAGTTACACACAACAACAAAAAGGCAAGCCATTTTCTTTCTTCATTAATATCTTATTGTGTCAGCTGAATTTGCTACACAATGCTAATAAGGTGGTGGTTTTTTCTTTGAACACTGCTGTGATCCATTAACTACACAGACAGCACTAGTTTACTTCACACAAAACACCTAATGGTGAGCATTTATCAATTAACCTGGAATAAAAATAAGTAAAATAAGACTTTTTAGTGAATATGTTTCTATGATGTCACAGCTACTCAATTTTAGAATAAGCTTCAGTGTTTAATGCCAATGAAGTGTCATTATGTATTTGCCCCTTTCGTTTGATGCTGTATTATTAAAAACTACACAATGCAAATTTGTAAGTCTCCTTTCTTGTTAATGGCTTTATAGTTTCCTTGTCTCTTACACAAATAATAAAGACAACTTTTAATCACTGTTTTTTACCTCGTACAATGTAGTGCTACAGGCCAGCTACTCAAGTAAGGAAATATCACAGGAATCAGAGTCAAAATGTTGGTCACCCACATACACCCACAAAAGTACAAATTTGTTCAAAAAAAACCAAACATAAAGGATGTATGCACCTGTCTAAAAGCCCAACAGTATAAATACAGTTAAAATCTACTATGACATAGTGTCGTGGTTTAACCTCAGCCAGCAAATAACCATCACAAAGCTACTCACTCACCACTCTTCCCTGCAAAAACGAGGAAGATAATTTGGAGGAAAGACTGCAAAATTCATAAGTTAAGATAAGAACAGCTTAACAATTAAATAGTAATAAAGTAAGAAAATTAACTCCACCCTAGTCAAAGGCAGGACGAATTATACACACATAAATAAATATCACAATATATCACAAAATATCACAACACTAACTTCAGGTAAATTCTAATAAAGTACATGCATGTGACATGTAACATCACAGCCACAGCATTTATTCAGTGTCCCAGACTACAGAAAAAGTATGACAACTTTACATGATGTTTTACTATCTTCAGACATGCAAATAAGTCTAAAAGCAACACACCTTTCATAAAGGAGAACACAGTTTTATGGCAAGTTGGAGATCTTCTCAATTGCAGAAAATTGCAACATTAGAGAACATACTTTTATCAGACCTCTTAGCAAATCACTGCTGAAATTAATCAGCCATATCAACAAAGTAACTGTAGATATAACGAACATAAGTGAAATTGATAGTACTAAAAATTAATGGCTAACTACATAACTTTAACTAGCACAGATGGCTTCTGAACACAACCTCTGCATTTTCACATTTAGGTTATCCCTGCAGAATTTTAATAGCTGAAGTCCCAGAAGGTAAAAAATTTAGATATGAGGAAACTGATAACATAAGGCTGATCAAACACTTCACTCATTATAAATTCCCCATGGAAGCTACTGTAAAACAATCTTGAGCTTCCAAGTCACTTTAATTTCCCTAAAAAGTATGAGTATTATATAAACCTTTGATTAGTTTAGTCAGCTAAAAAAAAACCAAACAAACAAAAAAAAACCCCTAGAAGTGCTTCAGCTGGAAGAGACCTTTAAGATCATCAAGTTCAGCCTTTGTCCCAGCACTATCAACCACTAGACCATTTCCCTAAGTGCAACATCCAACTGTCTCTTAAACACTTCCAGGGACAGTGACTCCACCACCTCCCTGGGCAGCCTGTTCCAATGCCTGACAAGCCTTTCAGTAAAGAAATTCGTCCTCATATCCAGCCTGAACCTCCCCTGGCACAACTTGAGGTCATTTCCTCTTGTTCTATTGCTTGTTACTAGCAAGAACAGACCGACCCCAACATCACTACAACTTCCTTTCAGATAGCTCCAGATCCCTCAGCCATTCCTCATACAAGACATGCTCCAAATCCTTTACTAGTTTGGTAGCTCACCTCTGCATCTTCTCCAGCACCTCAATGTCCTTCTTGTAGAGAGGGGCCCAAAACTGGACACAGTATTCTGATGCTGTGAAGAAGCCAGTCAGGACTCAATAGCCAATGTGACTATTAAGCAGGTATTCTTTATTGCAGTGCTGGGGAATGGGGGATTTCTCCATCAAACATGTCCATCTCAACCTTTGGATTTTTAGCTTACATTTACAGCAAACATGAATATTCATCACATTTCCAGGAAATCTTACATGAAATGTAACTTAATGAAGCTCCAAACACAGACTGACTGCACAGGAAAGCAGGATACACATATAAAACCTTAATTTGGTGGCTTTATAGAAGTCAGAAACCTGCATACATATAAGACCTTCATTTGGTGGCTTTATAGAAGTCAGAAACCTGCATACCTATGCAAAACTCATCTGTGACTGATTTACTCTAATGAGCAAACCAGTGGACCTCCTTAACCTCAGCAAATCAGCCAGCTGTAAAACATCTTAAAAATGAAGGAGAATGAATGACAGACTTTTGAGTATGGGAAGCTTTAAGATGATCTGGCAGCAATCAGTTCAAAGTACTTGATGGGTAATCGTGTCAGTGGTACCGACCTATTAGTGAGAACGGTCTCTGTCAGATTCACTCACTTTCAACACAATACCAGAAGTAGAACAAACCTTAGAAAACAATGCTAGTGGAAGAAAAGTATAATAAAAAGACTCAACAAAACTGAAATTTTTGAGGAAGGTGAAGACCACTAGAAAAGGGGGTATTTATTTGCAGGTCCTTTTTACTACTTCAACTGGAGCTGCTAAGGTTAGACTAAGATTCTGCATCTGTAGCAAATTTTTCTTCGGTTAAACAAAAGAAGTTATTATGGACCCATCTGCCAAAGTGGACTTGACCAGAAGTTTGCTTTAGAATTTTGTGTTCTATAGGATTTACTCATTTTCTGTATATGAGAAGTATAACAGATTTGCTGACAAATGTCTGCTTACATAAGATCAAAGTGCAGGACTTTCTCTTTCCATGATTATAACTGTATCACAGGTTACATTCCTGTCATCATCTTTTTAAATAATTTGAATGTATCTGTTTTGCTTGCTGCTCGTAGAATACTGAAAGGGATCATCACATGTCAATGATTAAGAAGGGTGTTCATATGGCCTCCAGGTTAAGTTCTGACAGTAGACAAAGTGGCAGCAGTACAAATTCCTTTTTGAAATACAAGAACCTAGAGGTCACGAAAATCTTCTCAAGCTGTGTAGTTTAGCAGATTTTCCTGCTGCTGTTGTGATTTGATATTACTAAAACCCAATACATCAGGAACTAGACATAAAGTATACTATAGCTTGATTCTTCTGATCAGTATTCATCAATAATACAATCATATTCTCCTTAAGGACATGAACCTTCAAAATAGTTTATGATTGGTCCGCTAATTCTTTAACAAACACTCAATTCAATTATTTAAAAGAATGACCTTGTCCAGCACAGTTTTCTTAAAACCCTTATTACAATGATAAAAATTGAGGCATGCAAAGTTCATCTACTGTTAGCCTCAAACAGCCAAATACTTCTAGATTTAAACTAGGTTGCGACAGATGTCAGTTTTTCTAGCTTATTACTAAACAATTCAGTACTCAGTAGAACCAACATTTTGGGTTTTGACTTTTTTTTTAATCTCAGACATACAAGGTAGTCTGCACCTTCATCTGTTATTAGATAACAAGTAGAAGGAAAAAGAAAGCTTTTTGAAGTTTGTTACTCATCTCAGCTAAATATTTCACTAGAAAACATGTGCTGTGATTTCCTAATTTCATAACTGATGCATACACAATGCAGATTGACTACGGCTTTCTTGTGAAAGTGGAACTCTCAAAAGCTTCTGAGCATAATGATCTCTCACCATCTATGCACTGGACACGCATCCTAGGAACAGGACATTCACAATACAGCTAAGAAGTTATCTGAGGCTGTAAAAGAGTTCTCTAGGCAGAGCTGCCCCAGCCTTTGACTAAACAGATTACACAATACCTCAACCTGACAGTACCACAGCTTCACAACTTCTAACAGATGAACATCAGACCATACTTTACCCACTTTTGTCCTGGTCCAGTTTGCAGAGGCTCAGAGTACTTCTTCCACTTCTGATGTGACTATGAATCACAGTAGTTAATTACAGGTTAGACAGTCACTTCTATGAGAATAAAATCAAGTCCACAATCTTTAGTCACATCACAGTCCTTGTCCTGCAGCCTCCCTGATACTGATAAACTGAAACCCATACTAAGCAGCTATTTCGGTTACATTGAACTAGTAGTCAAAACAAAATGTTAGTAGTTATAGTTTCTCAGTCTATTTGAGAAACATTTCCTTATAACAATATGACAATGTAGGATACGTAGTAATGATTTGTGTCAACCAAAATAAAAGAGTGAATGTAGAAAGCTATCACCCACTCTTTTTGTTTAATTGTCCCATACATGGCCTATAGCTTCTGCTAAGCAACTTGGGTCCTTCAACAGCTTGTGTTTTGGCTGCTAGAACAAGTTTTACCCTTTGTTATTATATCTTTAGGATGCTATAAGCAACGCTAATTGCACAAAGCCTGCACACACCTTCATTTACTGATTAGCTATTCTCAGCAAAATATTTTAAAGTCTGTCTTTAATATCTTCCAGGTGCACATCATTTTCTCTTATTTTGCCTTTTCTCAATCTTCATCAGTAACACAAAACTAAAATAATTCATAACCTTTTACTGGAAGACAACTGCACGGTTTTTAAGTCTAGTTAAGAAATTATGCAAGCACTCTGGAGACCAAACAGAGATGGGAGATGAAAATACACAAGACAATTGAGTTTTCATTAATGACAGCTATGATCACTTACAGCAGTTCTTTTTATAAGCTAAAACCATTTATCTCGTCATCTAAACAACTAGTTTGTCCTTTTTTCTGGTTTTTGTTTGTATGATTTTCTTTTTAATTTGTACTTCATGTCCTCAGAGAATGTAGGGTCTCTCTCCACAAGGAGTAACATCAAATTAGGACTCAGTGATGGGGAAAAGCACCTAACTGGATATACATGCAATAGTGAAGTTATTTCAGTTTTCACCAAGTGTACATAAAACTCTGAAATTTATACTAGCCATTACTGAGCCTAAAATTTTAGTGAATCAAAGGTACATTGTGTTTTTTAGGGAGTGGATGCTGTATTTGTCATTGATTTGGTTTCAGATTTTTTTAAAAAGTCACTGAAACATTCTGATTTCACTTTGCTCGTGTCATAGTCAAATGCACATTAGTAGCTGGTTTTGTTTCAGTACTGCCTAGAGGAACCAATCAGATAGAATTCCAGTATAAGCACAGTGTAAACATTTAAAAGGAGATTGTGCCTAAGAAGTTGACAGTTAAAATAGATAAGATTTAGAAAATGTGAGGAAGGTTTTACAATTATCTCCATTTTACCGATGGAGAAAAAAAGATATGTGGAGACTAAGTGATTTGTCCTGGGCAATGGAAGATTGTCTTAAGCTAAAACAAGACCTGAGCTATGGGGTTTTGTATCTCAATAGGATGCTGTAATTAAAATGCTGATCTTCCAAGTAATTTTTAGCTTTATTTCCTTATGAAATAAGGTTTATGTGATTATACGTTACATTTCTCTCAGGCATTACCTCTCTTTCCTAATTTACCAAGTTTAACCAAAATGACAATAGGGAAACTAGAAGGACATCAGCAGACCTAAAGGCACACAACTCACTATAATATACTTCGTTTTCCTACAGTTGAAAGAGTAGCTTCCACTTAGCCGTGACTTCAGTTCTTTTGACCTGCCTGGAGTGTCATGGGGTACAGATGGAAGATGGGAACAACCTATGGGAAAGTAAAAAAAATCTGTGGAAAACCTTGCTCAGTTGGTTTCACTGCTCATGTAGCAGCTTGATTTTTTGAGACTATCTCTGAATAGTGTCTGCATTTAAATCCAAATAAATCGAAAGAAAATCTTGGGAAAATCTTCACTGCTGCAGGGATATATTGTCATAAATGTCCTGTGGATGCTATGAGGCATCCATTCCTGGATGGAAGTGTAAGTTAGAAAATAAATCAGGAATCAATTTGGTTGATTGTCAGAAGATAATGGAATATATCACATAATTTCTTAGCATTTCTCCTAAGCTTATTCTCCATAATGAAAAAAACTCAAAACTTTTCTGATCAAAAATTAGGTTCTTTAGGCACAGGTTAGTTGCTGAAAAAAAATAACAATCACAACTTTGATGGAGTGGTTTCCTCTGAATTGTTGCTGTATCATTTTTACTCAAGGGTGCATCTGTGACTTCACAGGCAATGACAAGGGACTTCTTACATACCTGTCAAGTGAGCCTCTACTTCTACAATAATTTTCATCTAATGAATCTGTCTTGCATCTGGATCCCCTGCCTGGGGAAAAGGTTCTCTGTTTATCCTGGATTTTTTTCCTGTTATTACTTTTTAAAAAATCCTAACTGTAGCATGGCTTTTCTTCTTATACTTACACATTTCTAAGTATATATCTCTACCTTGAACTAATTTTGTGTCTCAGTCCTTCCAATAAGAAGCCTACTTATTTTCCTCAATGACATAGGGCTAAGCCAGAACTTACTGTGATACTGCATAATTTACATGCCAGTAGTGCATTTTCCATGCTGCATTTCCCCTGTTATCATTCTTTATTTTTATAAAGGCATCAAACCAAAATTCTTCCCTACAAGAAACTGAGGCTACTTTAATTGAAAATGTTAATTGAAAAGTAATTTTAATACTCATTTGCAGTAATTGTTATCAGTAAAAGTGAAAAAAAAAAGTATATATAATAAGATCCTACATTTGCAAAGCTTAATTTAAAAAAAGCAGAAGTGCTGCCATAGAAAATGAGCTTACTACAAGTTTATTAAATCAATCAAACCAATTAATCAAATGCTGAGTCATGGAAGACTATTAGGTTTGAAGAAGAACTTCAAAATTTAAACAAAATTTGGCCATTAATTGCTTGATTGGGGTTTCATTATTCCTAGAATTTTCATATTGCCATTCTTAAGGACTTTAACTTTCCACTGGTGCTGTTTCCATGTCTATATCAAATACAAGTTTATAAGAGCTTAGCCTGGAAGGCTTGTGCACATAAGTAGTTATACTCACGTCAACAGTCTGTAGCATTTTCATGATTTTAGACCAACTGGATTTTGGGGTTTTTTTTAAACTAGTTGGAATAAATTAACTTTACAGTAACTATAAGAATTCTGAAGATGCCTGCAAAAGCTGCTGTATCCCTCTCCCTACTAAGGTGGGCATGGGAGAAAAAATACAGTGAAAGGCTCGTGTGTCAAGATAAAGGCAGGGAGAGATCATTCACCAGTTACCATCACAGGCAAAACAGATTCAACTTGGGGAAAATTAAATGAATTTAAAATCATAGTAGGATAAGAAATAAAAAAAAAGTCTTAAAACGCCTTGCACCCACTCCTCCTTTCTTCCCAGGCTTGACTTTACTTGTGATTACCTCCTGCCCCACAGCAGCACAGGGGTTATGTGGAATGGAGACTGTGGTCAGTTTGTCACACTTTGTTTCTGCCACTCCTTCCTCATCAACGTGAGGCCTCCTCACACTTCCCTTGCTCCAACATGTGGTCCCTCCCATGGAAGACAGTCCTCCATGAACATCTCCAATGTGGGTCCTTCCCACTGGCAACAGTTCTTCATAAACTGCTCCAGTGTGTGTCCCTTCCACAGGGGAAACAGTCCTTCATAAACAGACTGCTCCAGTGTGAGTCCCCCATGGGGTCACAGTTCCTCACAGTAATTCCTGACCTGGTCGGTTGTGGTTTCCTTTCTGTCCACAGGTTCACAGGTCCTGCCAGAGTCCTGCTCCAGCACAAACTTCCCACAGGGTCACAGGCTCCTTTGGGCAATCACCCACTCCAGTGTGGGCTTCTCCTCAGGCTGCAGGTGGATCTCGCCTCCATGGCTACAGGGACAGGGCCTGACTCACCATGGGCTGCACCACGGGCTGCAGTGGAATATCTGCCCTGGTGCCTGAAGCACATCTTCCTCCACCTTCCTCACTGACCTTGCTGTCTGCAGAGTTGTTTCACATATTCTTGCTCCTCTCTCTGGATGAAGTTGCTGCTGTACAGGGTTGGGTTTTTTTCTCCCTTTTTAAATAACAGAGACATCACCACCATTGCTGATGGATTCAACCTTGGCCAAAAGTGGGTCCATCTTGGAGCCAGTGGCATTGACTATATCAGACATAGAGGAAGATGTCTAGCAGATTCTCACAGAAGCCACCCCTATAGCCTCCCTGCAACCAAAACCCTGCCATGCAAACCAAATACAAAGACTGTAAGCATTCTACGAGACCAGCCCAAGAGGCTGGCAAATGTAACGACGAAAGTGGTTCAGAGCACCACAGCAAAGAGGAGCTAGGAGTTGATTTTGTTCCCTAGAGTGCCCAAGAGCATCAGCATCGTAACTTGTTCAGGATAATGGAGGAACTGTGACAGTCTGAAAAGAAGTTTTACTATAAAGAACAGCACCAGACAGAATCTTCACCCGTGTAATTTAATGCTGAGCATTCAAATGAGGAGCTGCTGTTACTCCTCACATTACTGCCTGCCACAGAAATTCACCGCTACTTCATTTACCTCATCCTTTTCTCCTGTAATTCTAAGATAGTTTCTACATTTCACTACAGAAATGCCCAGTGGGAATGAGGAGAACAGAGTCTGCGTTTATTTATTCCATACACCTCCTGGGCTTCTCTGCAGAAAAGAAAGGCATCAGAAAGGATATCAGAAGCTGCTGCTTCACTGCCACAGGCACCACAGCCTATGTACTTTCTTGCTCCAGTACAGCCCTGCAAGGGCTTCCTCCCAGATTTGTGTCCAAGTCAGCCCTTCCCCAGGTATACTATCTGTGCCATTGGCCTCCTCAGCTGTTCCCTCTGACAAGTGAAAAACACAGTACCCTGCTGAATACTTCTGCAGATGGAGACAAGTGTTATGCCTCTTGCCTTCTCGCTCCACTCTCTGCCAGGCAGCCATACCAGAACACTCTCACTGTTTGGTTCTGTGACTAACCATCACATATTCCAGTCCCACCTGCCAGGCAGCCTCTATTCTCTTACTCAGAGAACCAGATAAATTGCTCATTTCTTCTCAAGCATTTTACATTTCCACCAATCTTTTCAGACAGACAGTGTAGATCCATTACCTCCCCCTGCTCATCTGGTGTCCCTTCCTGAGTAATAGTAAGGGCTTCTCCACAGCGGCAGGTGAACCAGGAGCCAAGGGAAATCACAACACAGTCACATCGGATATGAGAGCAGCAGGCAGAACCCAGTGCTGACAACAGGCTCAACTGGCAGCCCTAGACAGAGCAAAGGGATGAATCAGGCCCTTTCAGAGACCTCACAGTAGGATCAACAGGAGATAGGATCAAAATCAAGACTGCAACGTGTTCAAAGTCAGCTAGGAAAAAAAGTCAGAGACAGGACTGGCAACAGGCACACCACCAATGTAACTGAAGCGAAGACAAATCAGGGCTCTTCTAAGACAGACCAGACAAGTTCTGTGTTTCTTCACATAATAAAGTAAATTCTCCAAAAGCTGATTTGGATCTCTGCTACCTTTGCAGATTATAGTGAAGTCAATCCTGATTTGAACAATTATAACAGGGAGTGACTGGTCCTAGTGATTTGCTTATTCTCATGCCTTGGTGACCTTGATGCTACTTTCACGTAAAGCATAATTTAGCTTCACTTACTCTTTAAAAATTCTTATGCAGAAAAAAATGTAGAAAATGTGAGGAAAGAGAGACCAGTCCCAGAGGATGTAACAGACAGTACCAGACAAACTGCCTCTAAGACTGTCTGACTGACTCTGAATGCTGATTGGCATGAACTAGTCTGATCTTGTCAGAGTTGCTCCTCTGCAGTTTTCACAGCTTGCATATTTATATGTCATTTTGAATATTCCAAAATGTGAGTAAACACCTGTAAAACGTTAAACAGTAGCACGTTTTCTAGGATGAGGTGTCTCTGTCAAGGTGAGAGAACGACAGCCCAGGAGGATTGGGAAGGTAGTCCTGGATGGAGCCTGACCCATGAGCTCAAGTTCAAAGTCAACAGGAAGAAAAGCAATAGCAAAAGGCATCTCAATGGATCTTGGCCCTCGTTGGTGCTTGGGTATCCATTTGGTTTTCTGATAGGACCACTCAGGTTCCTTTTTCAGGGAGCATTCCCTTCCCTAAGCATTGCCTCACTGACACAAGCAGCCTTTGTGCCCAGTGTACTCTCCTGTCATAAGACTAAAGTGGGACTCACTGACATCTCCGTTACCCTGTGGGCCTAAGTTGCAAACATGTGGCAGCCCTTCCCTGTCCGGGGGACACTCCGTGAGGTCTACTGAGGACCAGGCAGCTCAGCTTGTCTCCACGTGTGCCTGCCCTCGATCTGATGGTCCCTGATACCAGCTTCCCTTAAATTTAACCGTCTTCCACAGCTTGATAATAAGGACATATACACTAGTTTTTCTCGCTCTGCAGAATCATCTTCAAGGGGTGTATGTGGGGGCGTGTGTGGTGTGTGATGGGGGGTGTGAGTGACAGGGACTCACCGTTTCTGCCCAGGGGCTGCAGCGCCGCCGTGAGGGGGGGAGATCTGCTGCGACCTCCCCTCCAGTGCGGGCTGCTGCTCTCCATTTCTAGTGACGGGCTTTGGTCTAAATCGGGGGAGCAGCGGGAGCGACTGCTCTGTAGCGCCGACACATGTCCCTGGGTCTGCTGTTTTCCGGGGCGGGGGTAGAACACGCTGCCGGAATACTGAGCGTCTTGTGAGTCAATAAGTGATGAAAGAAATCAGCGCCCTCCCTCGGAAAAGACCCGCTCACGCGCTAGCAGGAGGCTGAGCCGCTGCGCGCCGCGCTCCGCTGCCCGCGGTGATGCAAGAGAACCCTGGGTGAACCGGGAGCTCGGGCTTTCCCAGGCACTCACCGCCCTCACAGCACAGTGCGGCCGAGCCGAGCAGGCACTGACCGCGGGGCTGGCCGGGCCGGGGGCCGCCGCTCAGCCCCTCCGCGCCGCGCCGCTCTGCGGCCGCGCTGAAGCCGGCAGCGTCGCGCTGCTCCTGGCGGGCTCGAACGGGGAGAGGGGGTTCAGCCCTGGGTGGGGAAAGTGCCTCGGGGCACGGGCAGCCGCCGCCGCTTTCGCCGAGGCCCCCGCGGGAAGGGCTGGACGGCCGTTCCTCTGTCACACCCGCCGCCGTTGGTCATAACGGTTTTTAACCGCTCATAACGACGGCTCTAATGGTTGATCACCAAAGGCCACCACTACAAGTCTAATACTGTTGAACGCGGGTCGCGGTGGGTGACTCGGCGGCCGCAAGAGCCTCTCCCGCCCGGCACAGAGCCGCGCAGCGCCCCGCGGAGCCTCCGCCACCCCGGGTGGAGCTCCGCGCTCCCACTGCAGACTCTCCACTGCCCCCCCCCCCCCCGCCCCCCCCCCGCCTCCACGGTTCGGTACCCCTAGGTCGCGGTACCCCAGTGAGCCGGGGAGGATCGCGGTGCCGGCGCCTCTCACAGCCCTGGGTTGAGAGGAATAGAGCGGGAATTGTCGTCGCCGCCAGTTTCACTGAATGGGAGAGTAATTCCTATGCCCACTTTGCTCAGATATTTTAAACAGCTTCATGCCACGCAAGCGAGAAGACTCATTGCCGTTATTGCAGTCAGAAGAAAGTATCTATTTTGCTTGGTTGGGTTTTTTTGGTGTCTTTTTGTTTTTTACCGGGACCCTCAACGGGGTGAGAGGGTACCCCATTCACTCAACCGGTACCTCTTCACGACCGGTTAATGGCTCCTTGCTCCCTCCGCGCTGCTTTTAGGGAACGGCGGAGCCAGACCCCATCGCTGTCGTTCGCAGCTGTGGCGTGCGGCTCCCCCGCGCTGCCGAGGGGGTGCGGGGTGGCGTGTGTGGGGCTGCCGGGGCTGTGTGTCTCCCCCCGCCGCCCCCGTGCGGAGGCGGCACGTGGTGCTCCCGAGACGCGGGTCCTCAGACGCCCCCCCGCCCGCAGCGAGCGCAGCTTCGCGAGGAGCTTTTTTTAGCAGCACCGACCCGCTCCCCGATGGGGGGTTTCTCGCCGCGCTCACGTTACTGTGCGAGTGCGATGTTAAGTAAAGGCGGGGGAGGAGGGGAAGGGAGTTCAGCCTAACGAGGAGACGGCGGTAAGCGGGAGAGCTAAAAATAGCTGCGGGCGCCGCAAACCACATAACCGCGGACGGCAAAACCCACCGGTGCCTCTCGCGCGCCCGCCGCTGAATGGAGCGGCCGGCGGCGGATGAATGGGCGCCCGCCCGCATGAATGGGGGAGCGGCGCGGCCGTGAATGGGGACGCCGGGTCGAGGCGGGCGACGGCCGCGGGGGGGCGCTGCGCGGCCGCGGCGCGGCGCCGAGCGGCAGCTGGAAGCCCCGTCCGCGCACGTGCCGGCGCGGGGGCGGCTCGGTGTCACCTGGCGGCAGCGGTGGCGGCGGCGGCGGCGGCGGCGGGAGGGGCGGGAGGGCGGCGCGGGGGAGACTATAAAAGTGTCCCGCCGCGGCACATGCACACTTCGGGGAAACTTCTCAGCCCGAGCGGTGGCCATGGGAGGAGCGCCCGCTCCCGCCAGTCCCGCTCCGCCCTAGGAGCCACCTCGCGGCGGAGGCGGACGTCTGCGGACGGGACCCCCCGCCCCGACGTCACCCCACGCCCCGACGTCCCCCTATTCCTTACCACCACCCGCCTCCGCGCCCGCCTCGCCGGCACCGGGCTGCACCCTGGGCGGCGGCGGCGGCGGCAGCAGGATGAGAGTGAACGGTAGCGAGCTGAACAGCTCCGTCCTCCCGCGGGACCCGCCCGCTGAGGGCGCCCCTCGCCGCCCGCCCTGGGTGACCTCCACCTTGGCAGCCATCCTCATCTTCACCATCGTGGTGGACCTGATGGGCAACCTCCTGGTCATCATCTCCGTCTACCGCAACAAGAAGCTGCGGAACGCGGGTAAGGGGCGGCAGGGAGACCCGGGGGGGAAGGGGGGGGCCGCCCGGGGTTGGGGAGGGGGGTGCGAGGCGCGGCTGCGGAGCGCAGCGTCGCGGTCTCTTTGTCCGCTGTTAAAACTTTGGCCCGTCGCGCAACTCCGGGGATGGGCGGTCTTTGCCTTCATCCCCAGCTAGCGGTTATACTCTGTGACAGATGCCAGGGGCTTCATCTTTCCTACCGAGTCGGTGATCGAGCGGTAAAGGGTATTTTTAGTGCCCGCCGCCGAATCGTGGCGCTATTTTTAGCTCTCGTCAGTTCCCACCCAGTAGAAAAGCAAGGAAGCCTTATTTAAGAATGAAATGTGGACACGGAACTGGGGTTGTTGCTGTGGCATACAGTGTGTGTCTGTGCATGCTGGCTGCTGTTCTTCTCATTGATTTTTCTCTGAGTTACAGAAATTTCTCAAGTAACAAATTCTGTGGTTGGAGCTTCAAATCAAACAAATGTTAGGTGATAGACATTGCACGTTGTAGGAAAAAAAAACAAAAAAAAACCTCTCGCCCACAAATACAAACCCAATACAATAATTTACTTTTCCATGTTCACCTCCTACTTGCTATTTAGGCCACTGGGGAACAGGAAACATCAGACAGAAACAGGTTAGACACCTTCTTAAGAGAAGAAATCTCTAATTTTGACAGGATGGAATCTGTGATGGTCTATTGAGTAAATCCCTCTTAGTTGACAGATTATTGGTCAGACAGGCAGGAATTTCTTCAGATTCATTCTGCTTTATCATGTCAGACCAGCTGCTGCGCACGTGTACCAAATCTGTGCACTCAGAACTCTATGCATCTTTCATTGAAAAAAAAAATTTAGGAGCATGTGCAGAGAGCTGTATTGCTAATGAAGGCAGAATTTCACTCCATGACAAATGAGATGGTGCTTTTTTTTTTTTTTGACAACTGACAGTCAGGTTTGGTATTGTAACTCAACTAAGTTTATTAGCCGATCATTTAGAATTCATTTGAGGGAGAACTTGAGCTTGGGCTTTGCTATAAGCTAGCCTCATAAAGGCTAGCCTCAACATTGGACTCTGGCAAACAGTGGCATTCTGAGCTTCCTTAAGGTTATATCAGGTAGTTCAAATGGATTGTGCACTTCAGTTTTATCCAGCCATAGTGGAATTGCTAACACCTAGGATCAAAAAGAAGACTGACAGATTTTATTATTTTCTGCCTCTTGTTACCAGTGATGTAAATTCTAAAAGCAATATTCTCTCTTTCGTTGACAGAAATTTCATTCACTGGAACTGTCAGGGTTATGTACTGCAATATTATCTGTTTGAGGGGAAAATCAGACTCCAGAAGTACAAGCCTGTGTTTGACTACTCCTGTTCCCTGGGGGCATTCTCAGATGAAGGGAAAAAGAGTTGAGAAAGGCATAGTACTGGGGTTACTTCAGGGGAAAGGATGCTATTCGCCTCCCCCTTAATTACTAAACATGTACTTCTGCACTTCTGTGGGGAGCTTGCAATACTGATATTTCTGGTAATAAATCTGAAATAATGTGGTGCCTGTTTTCTGGAAATGTAACTGAATCACAGGGCTCTATGCATATGCTTATTCTCTATTGTAGCTCTCACGTAATCCCTCTTGAATCCTCACACGTGCTCACTTTCTTGCTCTCACTGCGTTTCTTGTTCTTGCCTTTTCTGTCATAGTGGCTGTTAAGAACTGCACCAAACTGGCAACAGTTATCTCCTACATACAGCTAGGAGAACTGAGCATTCTTCTGAACATAACTTACTTTTAGACTGGAACATGAAATAGATACTGATTTACCCTCTGAAATTAAGGATTAGTAAAACAAATAGATACTTGGTACAACATAGGAAATAGATTATGTTCTGTTTTAGGAAAATAGAATAGAAAGTTTCTAAAGTTTTAAAGCTGATTTTTTTTTTCTTCAAAAAAGTTCATGGATAAAAGGAAACTTTGGAAACAACATAATAATCTGTCTACAAAAAGATGTGCAAAGTGGTTTTGACTAATCCAGCAAAAACCTATGCCTGGGCATAATTTTACTTACGTGAGCACTATATTAAACTTGGCATTGAATTAAGAAAGGAGTTACGTAGATAAGTAAATTTATCATGAGGCCTAAGTACTTAGAAAACACTGGCCTAGTAGTTCCGAGTATGAAGTAGAAAGCTTCCCAAGTCTTACACTAATTCAAATTATTCAGAAGGAGGTTACATTGAAAATAATTTGATTTATTCATACAACTAATTTTAACTTGCTAATTATAAAGACAGTTACAACTTCTTGCAGAGCTGTAATAAGAAGGAAACTTCTGACTTTATGACAACCTATCTTAATGAGTCTTTTGCTGGCACATTTATTGAGGAAAAAGGACACAGGATGAAAATTCTACTGGGAAAAGGTCAGGGAGGAACAGAAGACACCTCCTGAAGAAAACATATCTCACTGAAGACCTTCTTCCCTCTTTGCAAGAGAGGACTAACAGAAATAAGGAGTATTTAATAACACTTTACCAAAAAGATGGATCTGGTGGGGGAAAACATCTCTGTCCCACTCTCTATTATATAATTATTTCTGGAAGATAACTACGAATCAAACCTGTGGTCTTATGGTTAAAAAAATGCATTGGAGAATAGTAGGAAGGCCTAGAAAAACCTTCTCAACAAGTGTAACCTTCCTAACAGTCAGAAGGTTAGTAAAGGCACTGATCAAAGCAGACAAGTCAGTATCTCAAAGAAGTTTATCTCAGCAAGCGAGGAGTGTCTGATACTACAGACTCCTTCATAGTCACAAGCATGGCTTCAGTAGATGCTCTTCTAGACACAGAAGCTGATGATGCAACTGGTAGGATCCTCTTTTATTTCATGTGCTTGACTTGTAATAAGTTTCATACTTCTGGTCTTTATTTTTTTTATGGTGGCTTTGTAATCAAACAGGCGCCTGACACCAATTCAGTGCTGATGGGAACAGCTGCAATTTAATGCTGGCCTACACAAAGACTGAATTTGGTTTATGATGTCTGTGATCTTTTAACTTTGAAACAAAGTTCAAGGGAAACATTCAAGGCATAAGGATTTTAATGGCCATATCTTCATAGCGCATTCACATAGCTCAAGCGTTAAAGTGATGTGCTTTCTTCAATGATTAATTTTAAAAAGAAGAGAATAGCTCATTTTAAAGAGAAGTTTGATGTAAATCATCCTAACATCTCATTTTCATAGCTAATATTTGTAGATCAGAAATAAGGCCATTCAACAGTTCCACCCTGAAAAGACAAAATAGTTACCCTTAGGGAAGGTGGATTAAAGAACTACTAGTACTTTTTGCAACAAGTGGAGTTTTTTCTTGAAGCTATCAACATTGGATTAGAGCATCTCGAAAGAGATTGTTATGTGATATTTGCAATATTACACACAAGTTCAGTGATTGCTAGTGTCCTTATGCCTTCATTGTTACCCACACCAAGAAAAACAATGCATCAAGAACAAGGTGAGGGAGCAGTTCTAAGTCTTTGGAGATTAGTTTACCGCTTGTTACATTAAAATGTCATACACCTGTCATTTTGGTGACAGGGGGATTTGGGTGCTCAGTTATTGCAGGACTGGACTATTCTTCAGGTCAATGAAAAAAGCTCTCGAGTGCTATTATACCTCTTGCTCGTCTTTCTCTTCCTTTTGAAACCATTCTCTTGGGGAGTTGCTTTTTCCTGGGTGCTTCATGTGCTGAGGACTAAAGGCGCCCTCAATATGCCTCCAACAGACCCCTGTGTTGGCAGGGAGCCTCCAGCAGTCAAGAAGAGCGCCCCAGCAGTCTCACCCTCACTCTTCTGTGCCTGTCCTGTCTACTAATACCTGGCACGAACAGGGATGACACAGGAAGTGGTGCCAAGCTGGTAACTAGCATCTACCACATTAGGGCAGAAAGCTTCATTCACCCCCTTCTCACTCATCTCTCTTCTGTGCTTACATGCATTTGGGGTTTTATATTTTTTTCCCATTTTCCCATGACCTTGGCCCAAATGTTTTCTTGGTAAAACTCTTGCTTTTGTTACTAGTGAAGTAAGAAGAGAGGAAGTCTGACATTGCTGAGGATCCAAGGCCCTTAGAGCAGCAAGATACAGTTAACTTCACTAAGACTGCACACACACTTAAACTTATAACTATGTGTTTTAACTAGTTTTCTGAATTAGATGACAATGAAAAGGTGAAAAAAATGTTTGTATGCTAAATCTGCTTCAGCTGCATTAGATCCAAACAATTCTATAAAGATAGTGCTGTGAGTGCTCAAAAACTCAGGAGTAATCTCTGAGTAAAATCTATAAGATCAGTGAAGTCACTTAGAGAAGTTCTATGTAACACTGATACTTTGGATTTTTCTTTTTTTTCCCTTTTTTTTTTTAAATTCAATATTTGTCAAATATTGTAGCTTCACCAGAAATGGGAATAGGATCTATCAGTAAGAATTTTATTTTGGAGGCTTTTTAAACTGGCTATGGGTTTTGGGTTAAGCACTGTAAACAATCCAACTGAAGGGTATTCCTCTCAGTGCATTTTCTAGAATATAAATTTTAAATATGTGAATGGAGCTATCTTTTGATAATCAGACTGGAGATCTTAGCAGCGTTTTCATAATATGATTGTTCTTGATGATATTTTGTTTTTTAGTTTTAAAATGATAATGTTAAATGCTCTATTAAAGATTGTTTTATCTAATAAATGAAGCTTCTGTTGTGAATTTAGACTAATGGAACCATTGTTTTTGTCACAGGTGATCCCCGGACTCGTTTTGTACCACGACAGACAATGAGTAGCCCAACAAATATTTCACTCAAGGGAGAACTTGTAGAAGACTGAGTTGTAGCACAGATTCAGGGTTCTGATGAAAACTGAGATGATGATGGCAATGAACATTATTTCAGACATGAATAACTTCCAGTATTAGAAATGGTAAGCTGTTTGAGAGAAGGGAAAATGTCTAGTGGAGATGCTGAACTTTGCCAATTGTGGAGCAGAACTGAGCATAAAATACAGTTTAAATAAAGCCGTTCCTCAGACTGGTTTTGATTGACTATTTTACTGAATCAAAAGTTTACCTCAGAAACCTGTTTAAATGGCACTGGAGTGTCAGTGACCAAAGGTAAAGGTGAGTATTTCAAGTAATTATACTCTATTCTAGCTAATAGATCTATGAAACTCAACTATTTATTCCTTCTGCACGATTCTGCATTCTGAAGCTTTTAAAGGCACCGCTTTTCCTAGTTTGCTACTACCAGCAGACAATGGTACTGACACTCTATACTACTTGCTGTCACTCCTAGGGTTTTTTTCAGGGGTTCTTCCTTTTCTCTTTAAGATTTTTTCGTTGTGAAACTTATCATTAGCAATTTCTGATCTGCTTCTAATCATTGCTTTTCTTTTTCTTTTCACACTGTTCACTTTTCTTTCTGGTTATAGCATAGATCATGGGTTTCTAGCATAAGACATCATCAGCAAGTCTAGTGACAGGAAATGCTACCAACAATAGACATCCAGTGCTGATATGACAATATCTGTACAATGAGGCTTGCTTTCCTAGGGCAATAAAAATGTTGCAGTGTCAATTCAATGCTGTGCATCACAACTTAATTTTACAGCCTCAGTAAGAACTTTGTCACCCTTGCTGTTGGGAGTTTTTCTTCTACTCACATCCATGGTCTGCCTCAGATTCCACATTTTCCATTTTGAGAATTCCCAGCCTCTGTTTTGAAAAGACAAGTGTTAGTAAGAATTCTTCAGAATAACAGAACACAATTTGTTAATGTTTTAATGTTTTGCTTATTTAATGAGCAAATAAACATGTATTTAATGTGTGTGTTTAAGAAATGCTTGGGACTATAATAGAAATGCTGCTTCTAAGGAGGTGTTCTTTCAAAATCTAGTACTCCTGAGGTCACAAAGATGCTCAGCATTACAGTTCAATGGAATGGCAGAATAAAGGTCTGATTATCTTAATTTTCAGAATGGATAAAGTATCTAAGAAAACTTTGCCAGTACCCTTAAGTTCAGATGACTAGCATGCTGCAAACTTCTTAATCTTTTATTTTTCAGGAAGAGCAGAAGTTAAGATATAATCATCAAGTCTGTTTACAGCTTTTAGACAGTCACTTCTGTAGCTTCAAAACAGTTTTGTCATAACTGACCTGTAGGTGTAATAGGTAGAGTTTTGTGTCCTACAGTTGTTTTTTAAATGGTTTGTTATCCTTACAGAGAAGACTCTTCCTTGAAGAGCCTTGCACCAGAAGTAAAAGATTTTCAGCTCATTTGTTTCATTTTATAAATGAAACAAATAAAATAGCACCAGATCATTAAGTTACGTATGGCTTTTGAAGAAGAGCTAATGCCTTATTGATGATAAAAATGCAGCTTTTTATTATCTCAGTTTTATACTTGCATTAGGGACTTGAATTAGGTTGTCTGCCTTTGGGGGAAAGGAGTTGTTGGGTTTTCTTGGTCGGGAAAGACACATTTTTTCTGTTGCTCTAGTTCTAAGAAAGTCCTTCAACACTTCTCTTGGACTCTGATTTCCCTTAACTCTGAAGGTTCCCTGCTCTCTATAACAAAAGAATAGAAGCAACTGATTTCAGACTCTGCTGGGTGTGACCAAGCACTGGAATTCCCTATTCAAAAATGTACTAAGCAGCTGGAAAAAATTATGGATGGTTTCAGGTTGATAATATTTTGGTTTTCTGTCCACACTTTTAAACAGACTGTTTAGCTAGCTTTAAGTTGGACAGCATATGTAATTTTTTCATTTGAGCCTACAGAAACCCCATTCTATGTGAAGTAAACATGTGATGCTGAAATATCATGTATATTTCTGGTTTTGACTTTTGTAGGCGCAGGTGCACCCTGTGCTCCTCCCTTGGTGCTTGATATTGTGTGAGATGAATCAGTAACACTGGTTTTGTTAGCCATTTCAGCTGCGCTCACGTCTTTCTAGTGTGGTTACAGTACAATTGTTAGTAGTATATTATTTAACCAGATAGGATGGCCAACTATGCAGCTATTGGCCAAAGTGGTGAACAGGTGTGATTACAGGGATCAGCCTTGAAAACCACAGTCCAGTCACACAACAGAGAAGTTTCAGCAGAAGTGAAAGAGTATTTTTAACCCAATTACAGTTAGGGAATGGACATTTTGATTGATAATAAGCTAAACATGAGCCAGCAATGTGCCCTCGTGGCCAAGAAGGCCAATGGCATCCTGGGGTGCATCAAGAAGAATGTGGCCAGCAGGTCAAGGGAGGTTCTTCTCCCTCTCTGCTCTGCCCTGGTGAGGCCTCATTTGGGATACTGTGTCCAGTTCTGGGCTCCTCAGCTCAAGAGGGACAGAGAAGTGCTGAAGAGAGTCCAGCGCAGGGCCACCAACATGATCAAGGGTATGGAACATCTTTCATATGAGGAAAGACTGCAGGAACTGAGACTGTTTAGTCTAGAGAAGAGGAGACTGAGGGATGATCTTATTAACATTTACAAATATCTAACGAGTGAGTGTCAGGAGGTTGGGACGTCCCTTTTTTCTATAGTATCTAGCAACAGGACAAGGGGTAATGGGATGAAGCTGGAACACAAAAAGTTCCACTTAAGAAAAAACTATTTTACTGTGAGGATGACGGAGCAGTGGAACAGGCTGCCAAGAGGGGTTGTGGAGTTTCCTTTCTTGGAGGTCTTCAAGACGTGCCTGGATATGTTCCTATGTGCCCTGATCTAAGTGAACCTGCTTCTGCAGGGGGGTTGGACTAGATGATCTCTAAAGGTCCCTTCCAACCCCTACCATTCTATGATTTTTTGTGTTGAAGAGATTGAAAGAGAATTTTTTCTGAATTTTCCTCATTAATGGCCACTATTTGCCCCATCACAAGGTCACTCATAAAATTAATTGCAATGCTTTTTTAACATCCTTCAACACTCTTTGGATTTTTTTTTCTTGGCAGCACCTACAGACTTATTTTGAAACCAACTATTGTTGAAAATATGGGACTCAAGTATTATGAAGAATCAAAGTTTTGCATAAATGAGAATGAATCAGTTACTGCAGTTGCCTTTTTGTTTCTTTTTGGATTAAGAATTAATAGCCTATAAATAAAAAAAAAATCCTACTTGTTTTAGTTAACAGCTTATATGTATTTTGCAGTAATATGTTCTGTGTTAATTATACTAATTCTTTACATTAAACATGTGTCTTAAGATTATCTCTGTCTTTGTTATTCTGGGGTCTGCCTTCTGTAATCTCAGTATTGTAACATACTGTAATTCCTGCACCTAATGTTCAGGTTCATATAAATGCAATTGAATTTACAAAACCTAGGCTCTTTCCCATGTTTCCATTATGTCCTATTGCATCTCCAAGCCTTCCCTGATTCTCTGTTACTGAATTAATTCTCACTTAGAACAAAGGATTAAAAGGTAACTTCTCACTCAGACAAATCCTTTCAGAATCACCTTTCACCTGAAGTTATTGCTTTTTTTCCTTATTCCAGCTCAAAGGGTACTCACTGCCTAAATCTGTTCTGTCAGTTTATATTCTCTTGCGTTTGTATCAATGTTACTTAACGTTACTTAATATCTCTCTGTTCTTGTAATGAGTGAGAATAAAACCATCACCTCTTGACTATCATTTTTCTCGTCCAAAAAAGGTGGTTACTACAAATACTATTAGTCTACTTACAAAGTAACCTTTCGCCTTATGTGAGAGAATACTGCCTTCAGGAGCATACTCATCACTGGAAATACCTTCCCTAAAAGTGAAATCCTGGTTTTACTGAAATCAATAGCAAACCTCTTACCAAAGTCAGTACTTGTGTCCTTCCATATTCTTGGTTGTAATCTTTGCCTGTGAATGGGAACAGCCTTAAACCCAAACTGCAGTAAGCAGAGAAGTCTTTATTGTAACTTGAGAGTCAGAACAGGATTTTTAATGGATCACTGAATCTTTTCAATAAAGCTGATTGCAGATCAGGGTCATAAGAGTGTATCCTGAGGTGAGTGTGTCATGGGAAGCCACTTTCATGTATAGTAGATTTGCAAGCTATGACGTCTGAGACTAAAGGCTTCAAGAACACTTCTGGGAATAAAGAAAATGAGATAACCTATTATTGCAATGATGTCATAGAATCATAGAATGGTAGGGGTTGGAAGGGACCTTTAGAGATCATCTAGTCCAACCCCCCTGCAGAAGCAGGTCTACCTACATCAGGTTGCATAGGAACATGTCCAGGTAGATTTTTTTTAAGACCTCCAAGGAAGGAGACTCCACGACCCCTCTGGGCAGCCTGTTCCACTGCTCCATCACCCTCACAATGAAAGAGTTTTTTCTTAGGTTTAAATGGAATTTTTTGTGTTCCGGCTTCATCCCATTACCCCTTGTCTTGTTGCTAGATACCATAGAAAAAAGAGATGCCCTTTCTAGGTGTTTCGTTTTGGGGATTTTGTTTGTTTTGTGGTGGTGTGTTTTTTTGGTTTTTTTTTGTTTTTTTAACAAATGGAATTTGCATTACATAGGTCAAGGATAGCTTGTTTGTGTTAGAGGTATCTGGTCAGATCATTTCAGTTTATCCTTGATACCTTCTTTTGCTTTCTAGGATCTTGTAGTTCTTTAACATATTCATTAAGCAGAATAAGATTCAGAACTGATGTTTTGCTGTGATAGCCTCATTGTACAGATTGTCTGGTGGTTCTGTTGTGAAATGCAGCATCATCGTATATATGTATTCTTTTGGAAATTTCTTTTACCTGACTATCTCCAGCACTCTCTTTTAAGATCTCCTTTTGATTATTTTTCTTGTCTAGAGGACTGTGCTATTAATCTCTGCAGTGCCTCACAAACCCATCTTATTCTCTCTTCTTTATGATATAACACATTTCAACACCTGTTGCTAAGGATTGTCTTAGCATTGGCTGCGTCTAGTTTTGAGAATATGCAGAAACACATTTATATTAAAGTGCACATAAATCCCACTGATTTTTGCTGTTTTACAGAAGGTACTCATACCAAAGATTGTTTCATTTTGTAGTATACTTTGGTTTTATGAATGTACAGATATAGATGTATCTAGAAACATATCTGCTAAGTGATTGGGCATTTGTGCAGAAAGAGCCTTTTTCCTTTTTACTCTTTTTCTAATGCAGTACACAGCAGCACATTGTAACTCATATTTTTGTATATTGCTTGTGAACATACATATTCTCTCTAGAACTAAGGATCTCTTATATGTAGGAGAATGATATTCATCATGCCTGACAGGAAGGAAAGATGTTAATGTTTCCTTATCTTTCCTCCACCTATACACTGATTGTGGGTTTAATTCATGGTATAAATTAGAAGAGCCTCAGTATTTCTGTAACTCATGCTTATTGAGACAGTTCCTGTAGGGATTTTTGTATTGGCAAGTGTGATGTAAACATAGCTTTCAATGGCCAAGCTCATTCTAACTGTTTTGCATGTAAGCATCCAGGACTGGAGAGTTAACGCAATCCTCATCAGGCTTTGCTCATCATGTAAAACAGCTTTTCATCTCTTCTGTATACTGGTAAGTACAGAGAAGACAGCAGAAGCAAGTTTGTTTCTAAAATTATATCAAAACCTAATACAGAGCTCAAAATACAGTCAAATTTTAATGCATCATATTGCAGCAGAGTGTTTTGAACGTTGCTTTTAGCAAACAGTTGGGTATTTCTTTTGCAGCATGTCTTACAAATTTGTGTACATCCTACTACTGTTTTTACAGCTCTTATCTTGACTCCTTTTTCTCTTGCTTATTCAGCATATCCCACTACTGGGAATCTCTGCAGTACCTGCTACAGTTGTCAACTGTGAACATTTTGCTAGAAACCTGCCTCGATTTCAGTAGTTTTTATGGAACAATACTTGTTTTGTTCCTAGACTCTGTCCTCCAACAGTATTTTTTTATCTACTTAACATACAGAGTTTTTTCAATTATTTTTGGATGTTCCTAGGAATTTGTTGTGCTTCTGTTCATCATACATTTGTACTTTTTCTTTGTACAATCCATACCCACTGGATATTATGCTGAAGGTGGTTTGAAGCTGACCATTCCTGTATTGAAGAATAACTTTGTACTATCCTTGTCACATTGTTTGCTGCTGGATTTTGTTTTTCTTCTTTCCCTGCATTTTTTTCCATTTAGAGCAGATCTGTTAGGTTTTGCCTCAAAAGCTCTTGTTTTAGAGATGTTATTGACATGTCTCTCTCCCTTATGAGATCCATTGCACATTCTGTGAAAGCTGTTTGTTATACATGCTGTAATAATAGAATACTGAGATGCTGCACTGTTCTTAGGAACATTATGAATACTAGCATTGTAAAAGGAGGTCGAGTGCTGCTCTTGCAATTATTCCTAGCAAAGATTTCTAATGCTTGCTTAGTGACAATCTAGGGAAGACTATACAGTTGTACAAAGCATGCACTTGTACTTTGTTATTACTGCTTGCAGCAACCTTTATCTAAAATGTGCCCTGAAGATGTGGCTGAATCTGACAAAGATGTAAAAAGATGAATGGGGAAAAAAAAAAAGCAGCAAATAGGCAAAGTTGAAGAAACCAGAGATAGTTTCATAGGCTACCACCAAAACAGGGACTTGATTTCTTTTTTTTTTTCCTACAGAAATTCTTAGTATCTCCTGTCCCCATATTTACTCAGAAAACTTTCTTGATCAGATTCCTATTTCACAGAGATTTCACCTGTTTCTGTCTCCTAAGTTGCTGGCTATTCTTTAAGATGACTGGGCAGAATGTTTGTTTTACTCAAAAGCATGAAACTTGCTTGTCTTGCAAATAAATTTCCAAACCATGGATTTCCTTGTGTTGTTTTTTTGGTCTCTTCTCTTACACAGGTATCCCAATGAAATAAATGGAATATCAAGTAGTAACACTGGGTGGCAGCTCCAGTATATGTTTAATTTAAGCTAAAACCTTTTCTGAAGACATATTTGTTATCATGATTTCAAGAATTTACTTTGCAGGAGCATTTCCACATATTCATGTGATAAGTTCAAATGTAGTATGTGACCAATTACTTTTTCTTGAAACACTTAAAAAATGGACATTTTTATTGAACTGTAATGTTACTGGAAATAAAGGACTCTGTAATGAACATTTGTAAGCTAAAGTAATATTACTTTCTATATTCAGAGGTTCTATATTCAGAACCTCTGAGCTTTTACTGAGGTAAGGAAAGTTGAATGAGCTAACAATTTAGGTATAATTGAAAAAGTTAGATTAATATGTCAGGTATAGTAGGACATTAATTAATAATCCTAAAACTAACCTTCCTCTTACAGATATAAGCATGGAATTAGTTATTAGAACTGAACTACTACTGCTTTTGTACGTGTACCTACTTAGTTACTTAAGGCTGGAGTCTGTCTGTCCTACTGGAGACTGTTGTCAGGATTGAAGACCTCACACCCTGCCAAGTGATTACTGCTGCAGTCATTGAAATACTTTTGGACAGAAATGACCTCACTGAAAACTGTCAGTCATTCAATGTGACAGTCCACAAGGTGTCTGTCATTCATGTAAAACCCTCAGAACAATGCTATTCTCCCTCATGCTTTCTTACTTTCTTGAATTTCTCTCCTGGAAAAGAAGTCGAAGCCTTCAGAGCCCTGAACATTTTGGGTTGAGGGTTTCTTTATTTTATTTGAATTTTATTTGGATAGTAGGAGTTGGAAGGGACCTTTAGAGATCATCTAGTGCAACCCCTCTGCTCTAGAAGGTCCATCTAGATCAGGTCACACAGGAACGTGTCCAGGTAGGTTTTGAAGACCTCCAAGGAAGGAGACTCCACAACCTCCCTGGGCAGCCTGTGCCAGGGCTCCCTCACCCTCACAGTGAAATAGTTTTTTCTAATGTTTAAATGGAACTTTTTGTCTTCCAGCTTCATCCCATTACCCCACGTCCTGTCACTAGATACCATAGAAAAAAAGAGATGTCCCAACCTCCTGACATCCACCATTTAAATATTTGTAAATATTAATGAGATCCCCTCCCAGTCTCCTCCACAGTCTCTTCTTCACAGTGTCCACACCCTTTCCTCATAAGGAAGATGTTCCAGTCCCATGATAATCTTGATTACAGTGTTCTAGACTCTCTCCAGAAGTTCCCTGTCCCTCTTGAGCTGGAAAGCCCAGGACTCCAGATGAGGCTTCACCAGAGCAGTGTGGAGGGGGAGGAGAAATTCTCTAGACCTGCTGGCCACACTCTTCTTGATGCATCCCAGACTGCCATTGGCCTTGGCCATGAGGGCACATTGCTGGCTCATAGCTAGTTTTCTGTCCACCAGAACTCCCAGATCTCTCTCTGCAGAGCTGTTTTGTTGTTTTGTTTCTTTTTTTTTTTTTTTTAATCAGTCAGTGGGATTTGCTAAGCATCCCAATTTTGGTAAGTACCTTGAATTCTTTGCTCTGAAATCAATTATTCAACTTAGTTTTTAGCTCCAACCCAGAATTATCCTCAGCTACCATTCAGAACAGTGCAGTTACTTCAGTGATGTCTCTGCACCATCTGAGTGAGATGGATATGCATGGCACTGGCACTAGACCCTATCATAATCCTAGTCACGAGGAGGACTTCAAGAAGGACCTGGTCTTTTGTTCAAGACCCCTTGATTCCATCAGGCTTCTGACTGTTTTAGGTTGCAGTATAAAGGGAATCTAGTTGATTCAATTCTCCTACCTGTTCATTACCTGTAAAGGATAATGAAACATTTTACTGCTCACAACTAAAACAAAATTTTGTGTTATTCAGTACTTTAGAGCATACTGGATAATAAATGCAAGTGGACATAGTTCATTTTGTCATTTTCTCTTGCCCTTTATTTCTCTCTTTTTCAAGCAGCAGTAGGTTGTTTTTCCATCTCCTCAAAAACAAATGGCAAGGTCTCCAATGTTGTTATTTGTGCTCCTTCAGAGGATATGACTTTAAAAATCTTCTATTGAAGTTCTAATGAAAGGGCATCAGTTGCCCTTTTCCTTATTGTCTTCCAGAACCATCTTCCTGGTGCTCTGTAGGCTTCATTGACTTGATATCCATACTCAAAGTTCAGAAGTGACCTTTTTCTTTCAGTCTGTGTCAATATGTTGAATACTAAATTTCTAAGCACTTGTGTACGTGACCTCTATTTTTATTCTCCTTGGTACTTTTGCTTTTAGTTGGCTGTTTTGGTTTGGTTTTTTTTCTTTCCATATTTATTCCTAGACAAAGCTCATGATTTCTTACATTTCATAGATGCCCTCATAGATCTTGCTCTATGTCATGTTTTTCAAGCTGACAGTGTAGAAAATAGCTAAATCCATTGGCTTTTATTGTTTTTTGCAGTCTCTAGGCAATTTTTTCTACACATATTTTCTCCATCAAACCCTATGCCACTTTAAACAGTGGCTATACTTAGAAAACAATGACTTTAAAAACTCCAGGGTAGCACTTCATTTTTATTCTACCATCTACATAAAATCAATTTACAAATCATTGTGAAATACCAAGAATGTTCAGCTATGGAGGTAAGTCTTTTCAACATAGGTATCATAGAATCATAGAATCATAGAATGCTAGGGGTTGGAAGGGACTTCTAAAGATCATCTAATCCAACCCTCCTGCTGGATTGGGTCACCCAGGAGCACATCCAGGTGGGTTTTGAAAACTTTTAGAGAAGGAGACTCCATAACCTCCCTGGACAGCTTGTGGTAGTGATAGCATTCCAGTTAATAACTACTACTAATAGTATCTGAAAATACATCAATAACATAACTTCCATCAAAACAATTTCAAAATTTAATAATTTTGTAGGAATTGAGAAAGAATTACTTTGAACCATCTAAAATACAGTATTATTCTGAAAGTGTTTTAGGATTACTGACAAGTGCTCTTCACTTCCTGCTGTTTCAAATTCTTGGTTGGATTATGGCCACTCGAAAACAAAAAGTCTGCTTGGGGTTAAGCTGTTATACCAGTACCTAATGCTTTGTTAACTGTCCAGACAGATTACTTATTTTAATGACTCAACATTGCCTTCAAAATGTCATGATGTACTGACACTGGTCTGAGAGGAAGGGCTGTGGAAAAAGGGATTAATATGAGTCTTGAAATTAGTTAAGTGGGGCAAATGGCAGAATAATTTTGAACCTGAAACTTGTGGACACTTGAAATTCCCATTTTCTAGTTTTGTGAACCTAGAAAAAAAAGAAAATCACTACAAATTTCCTGTGTTACCAATGACTTTTACTGATACAACTATTTTTTGGGTCTAAACTGTTTATGATACACCATAAAAGCCCTTCGAGTGGTAATAATGTATACATTACCCAAACTATTGACAACAAAAAAATAGGTGACAGAAGAACATGTGAGGTAAGAGTAAGGCCTTTCTAATTATAGAATAAAAAATTCCAACCATATGAGATTTTTAAAAACTGTAGTATTAGAAAAATCTGGATTCAGGTGTAGTTGAAAGTAGTGACTTTCTTTTAAGGACCTGTGTATTCCTTGGACATGATTCTGTCCAAGCCTAATTAGACATGAGGCCTTTCCCTTTGGAACTGAAGATGTCACACATGACAAAAGATCTTATATGTACTCAGCTTGCAGAGCTTGTGAAGTTCTTTAAGAGTCTGTAATTCTTTGTAAATAAGTCTTGGACAGTTTAAAAAAAATAGTCCAGGACAAGAAAGATGCTTTATCACATGCTGATTTAAGATACAGATGGAATTGACAGTTACATATAGGAATGCCAAAGGCGGAGTTAATTATGTAGTGAGAAAAGGACTAGGGTGACTTCTGTGATTGCCTTCTATACAAATTGAAACAGGAATATGAATTGTAAGATCACTTTTTTTTCAACTGAAGTAATGCTGAGCATAACCTTGGAAGTATTTTCTGGTAAAATTTAATGTAATGTGAAATTTATTGCAATCTGGTTTATTTTGACCCAAATTAGTTTTATTTTTGGCATTTCTTCGAGGAATATGCAGTGGTAAGTAATTTCTTCTCAGATGGAAATCTATTTCTTTCTTATGTTAAAACTGTCTGGCTCTCATTTCACCTACTGTTGTAGTATTATGAAAGGCCAGTTCCTAAGCCGTTTTTGGACTTCACTGTTTAAATGATACTGACCTGTGTGTAGTAAGCCAGTTCTGCTGTTGAGTTTAGTTGTTACGTTTTCATGAACATTTCCCAGCTTAATTCTGAAACAGTCCTTTTTTCTCAGCAGGGCAGTCAGTGTGTCTTTATCTGGGAGGGTACCTTAGGGCTGCACAATTAACATTTGTCATAACAAGTTTATACTGCTTATAGTTCTTCCTTAACTAGTATGAATTTCTAGGTGTATTTTGGAGTCTGTTGACTAAACTCATTTTTTCTGGAATTTGTGTATTTTAAAGAAGTGCAGGAATCATTACAAATGTACACTTCTCAGGAGTGCCCCTAGCCCCTCAAAGAATTTCAGACATTGCACAATTAAATTTATTTCAGTTATAGATACATTTGTTCATAGCATGCCTAGTTTAGAATATTTAGGCTTAGCGAAAAGGAAGCTTTTCAGATTCAGTGGCACTTAGAACCTTCTTGAAAAGATATTAAGAACTATCCTTATTCTGGACTGTTGCATCCACTAGGGTCTTCTCACCTGAGGCTTCTTGGATCCCTTCACATCTTACAAGTTCAATGTCAGGCTACCTAATCTGGAGGGAACTTAGTATGTTTATAAAATGAGTATCCATAATAATACAATTAATTGTCTTCAGTCCCTTTATAAGGCTTGAGAGATACATTCTCTAAATACAGAGAAGAATATTAAACTTCTGAGAATTCCAAGATTTAGATATTGTTTATGCTGTAGTACTTCAGAGTAGAGTCAAAAATCTGTGAATTTATCTTTTGGGTAAGTCACTCATGCTGAATATGCAGGTTGTGGTTTTGTTTTACACATTCGTGATCCATTACTACAAAACTCATGTCTGTATAGAGACATGGTTGTGTGGACTGTTCTATATATTCCACATATATATTTACGTATAGTCATAAAATTTCTGACTTTCAGTTTTGATACTCTTCCTGCTCTTTTGTGAGTGGTCTAGAAGTCTGTCAGTATGCACTTCAGTCTTGATCTTCCCCTACATTTTTAAAGCAATTTTTGTGCAGCTTGTGAAATCCTGAAAATGTACTTTGTATGTTGTAAAAATGACAACTTTAAAATAAAACGCTTGAATTTTTCTCCAGATATCTTTCCTTATAAATGTCATTTGTTCACATAAGTGTTTTATTCATAGAATATATATCTAATACACATTCAAAAAATTACCTTGAAATGAACTGTGTAATTATATGTTCTTTCGTGATCACGTACTGAGGCAGTTTTCTGATTAGGTTTGCACAGCTCTCTTTGGATGAGACGAGACAATGAAAAACCTTAGAAGATTTTGGGATGTTTTTTTTCTGGAATGATTCTGAAACGTGCCATCTTGAGGGGCATCAGTTAGATGGCAAAGCAAAGTTCACAAGACTATGATTCACCTGATCTGCTGGGTTCCACTAGCATAGTCTTTTCAGCATAACTGTAGCTAAACAGTTGCTATGGGATTACAGATATTTGATACTGTTAGGTAGATTTAGTGGCCTCCCTTACTTATTTCCAGCATTTCCATGTAATGTAATTTAAAACTCTTATCTCCATCTACCTCTCTCTTGAACTAGGTACATCATGAAAATCATGGACTTAGGTATGAGCTGGTCACTAGTGACAGAAAGTTCAAAAGCTCATGCAAACTATTTTAGCCATACTGTTTAATTGACTTTTTTTTTTTTTGCCTAATATTGCCTAGCTTCAGTGAAAATACGGCTTGTGGATATTTCAACACTTTGTGTCTCAAACGACAGTTCAATTAATGTCTAATAAGCTCCAGAATGCATCTTCTCTCATTTCTTGCACCAGTGCCTAAAGTTCATGACATTCCTCATGGAGCTGGACCTAAAATCATAGAATCATAGAATGATGAGGGTTGGAAGGGACCTTTAGAGATCATCTAGTCTAACCCAACTGCTCAAACAGTTCCACCTAGATCAGATCACAAAGGAACAAGTTCTGGTGGGTTTTGAAAACCTCCAGAGAAGGAGACTCCACACCTTCTCAGGGCTCTCTCACCTACACAGGAAAGAAGTTTTCTCTTGTGTTTAAGTTGAACTTTTTATGTTCCAATTTATATCCATTACCCCTTGTCGTATTGCTGGATGCTACAGGAAAAAAGTGTTGCCCCAAAATCTCCACTATACCAGGTGAAATAAGTGATGTCCGCTCTTGCACCACATTTCCATAGCTTTCCATACCATTGACATCAGAAACTTTCACGGAGGATGCTGGACTTTGCTGAAAGCGTGAGATGCCCTTCAGCTGCGTTTTCCTCCATGCTAATGTTGCACCCATCAAGTGTACGTATGTGAAATCAGTGATCAGCTGCTTAGTTTGGACAAAACTCACTTTGCTGTACTTTCTAGGAAAGCCTACAGTGCTGCCTATTTACAGGCAGCTTTATCTATTTTCTTCTCTTCAGACCAGTACATCTGATGGCCACGTTCAGAAGACAGCGGATTATCTGTGAATAGGTTTACAGTAAGAAATTTGAGTCTCCTTCAGCTTGTGAGGTTTTAAGCTTCTAATAAAATTGTTTGTGTTCTTGTAAACAAGTTGAAATAGCAGCCAACAGTGACTATGCATGTGTTCATTCATGCAATTCACTTGACATAAAATCACTACAAGAAAAATTAGTAATGCTTGCTACTACAGTTTGCCACATAACCTGCAGGCATCAAAACTTTTTAGATTTCTGTTCTGCTAACAGTTGTGTTTATCACAATGATTTTAAGAGACAACAAGTGACTAACTTAAGAGTATTGTCATTATAGAGTTAACACACATTTTGTGTTAAAATATTAGTCTAGAACTAGCAGATAAAATTCATAAAAGCAACAGCAAATCTGACCCTTGAAACTCTTGTCTCTGAAGAAACTAAATTGCAACACTGGAGTCACAGAGTAAACCACAAATTGAGTTGCTAGTGTGACTCAGAGATTTGTTAACACAGCTGTAAATGGTAACCAGAGATTTTCTAAAAACCATTGGAGTAGTCCATCTGTTGATAGGCAGCATTTTAAGTATTGAAACTATCATGACCAATATAATGTGAAAGCACAAATTTGGAAACAATCTTTTGTTTTCATTTCTTTGAGTCTCATCTAATAATTTTTAAAAGTGTGTTCTAAACTATAGGAAAAAGATGAAAGATACTTATGTTTATGACAACAGATATTAAATTAGGGAGCAGCAGAATCATAGAATCATAGAATGGTAGGGGTTGGAAGAGACCTTTAGAGATCATCTGGCCCAACCCCCCACTCAAGGAAGTCCACCTAGATCAGGTCACACACGAACACGTCCAGGTGGGTCTTGAAGACCTCCAAGGAAGGAGACTCCACAACCTCCCTGGGCAGCTTGTGCCAGGGCTCCCTCACCCTCACAGTGAAATAGTTTTTTCTTGTGTTTAAATGGAACTTTTTGTGTTCCAGCTTCATCCCATTACCCCTTATCCTGTTGCTAGATACCATCAAAAAAAGGGATGCACCAACCTCCTGAAACCCACTATTTAAATATTTGTAATTAATAAGATCCTCCCTCAGTCTCCTCTTTTCTAGACTAAACAGTTCCCATAGCCTTTCCTTGTATGAAAGATGTCCCATTCCCCTGATCATCTTGGTGGCTCTGCACTGGACTCTCTCCAGAAGTTCTCTGTCCCTCTTGAGCTGAGGAGCCCAGAACTGTACACAGGGCTCCAGATGAGGCCTCACTAGGGCAGAGGAGAGGGGGAGTGGAACCTCCCTTGACCTGTTTGTCTTGAGATAAACTTTACAGCTGGAGAGCATATGGTGCACATGCCTTCTGTACTGTAATGGACGTGCACAGAGGTCTGAAATCTGTAATTACCTAAGATGGAGGCATATTTTTGTGTTGTGGAAACTACTGACGGGAACAGTCCATTTTGTCTACTTCAGGAAAACCTGGGTAGATTAGCAAGGCTTTTCAGAAACTTAGTTCCTGCTGTCTTTCAAAGGTACTCACCTCATAGGGAACTCGGATGCACACAAAATGCTGCCACTGAATTTGCAACAGGTCCCAAGAATGTTTCAGATACTTCAGATAGTTTTGGCTTTATCTTATTGCAATCCCTCCACAAAAGCACAGCATGATTGATGTATTAAACATCTAGGGGGAAAAAATTGCTTCAGTGCCAGTTACACTTGAGGAGACAAATGTATTTTATTTTCTGTCCAGAGGCTCAAGGTACTTTCTGCTCAAATGACTCTTCTGATAAACAAAGTATTCAAAATGAAATTCCTAAGACACAATTTTTAGTAATGTTAACTGGAAGATTTCTTATGTTGCTGTATCTCATGCCTAGTATGTCCATGTTCCAGTCACTCAAATCAATGGATTTATCTAAAATCAAAATCAGTTCCAACACAGTGCATTTCCCTTTGGCTTGTGCTTAGCTGCTTGAATTGTCACAAAAGGCATATTAATAGAGGCAGCTGCTTTTCATAAAAAAAAAAAAAAAGTTTGTAGTGCTGTTCTCTGAGAACTGAGAGGTCAGAGCTGTGCACATAATTGTAATGCAAAGTTCAGAAGCAGCTTTCACTGTTAAAATTTTAGAGTTTCTGTTGTTTTGAAGTTAATTTCCAGGTGATTTTTTTCCATGATTTGAGTATCCTTTTTACCCCATCTTTGTATGCTTTTCATGTGAGAGGTCTTACTGTTGTTATTAAGCAGCTGGTTTTTTTCCTGGATTCTCAAGGCAAATAGATGGTTTATAAAAGACAAATTTCACCAGTGCCAGAAAAAAAATGACTTCACTATTTTGTGCCAGCCATTCCTCTTGCTAATCATGTCTTTTAAGTTAATTGACACCTTTTGCAGATTTTCCAAAATTTGCAGGAGCATGACTGTCATAAGAGAATATACCTCTTTTTAGAAGAGATAAGGTTACTGCCTGTGGGACTGACATACATGCTTTGCCAATGGTATCATTAACACCTGCATGAAGTAGAAAGTTTTTTTAGACTCCATCTGTATTGTCATTATCCAGAAAGAAAAAATGTCTCACATCAGTATTTTCAACACTTTGGAAAATACATAGTCAGAGTGATTACTGTCTGATTTCTACCTGTCAGGTTGCAGTGGCTGAAAAATTATCTATGACAATCTAATGGCGCTGGATTTCTGAATGGGACACATCAGCATGACCTTAAACCAAATAACTTAAAGTGCTTGGAAACTTATAGTACCTATTGAGCTTTTTTTTTTTTTTTCTAGTTGGAAATTTTGATCTGTTCCACTCTTTCAACCTCCTAGTATTTTGTGCACTCAAAATCAACTATTAGCTCTCATAATACTACATTTGTCAAATTTTATAGAGATGAGAGAAAACAGCTGGTTTTGGAATTTCAAGGGGTCTTCCATTCTGCCTCTTATCCTACCTAACACAGAGTCAGGTCTACCAAAGTGACCCTGAAGAATTATCTCCTAGATCTATTCATTATTGTATTTCAAAATCTGCTTTCTTATTTCTGTGCAGTAAGGTTATGGAGTACAGACTGACTTTCAATCTATGCATACAGTAACTATTTCCCATTATCTTCAGGAAGTGTTTCTCTTCCATATTCTAATGGTATGTTGAACTGATGAAGAGAACTCAAAAGTATTATCATCAGTCTCCGAGGTGCCTACCTTTATCATGTCTGTGTTGCATACAAAGATTAAAAACACAATAATTGTTCCAGGAAAATAATATGAGAAATATTCACTTGCCCTTTATCCTTCAACTAAGACTTTACAAAGAAAATTCTCAAAAAAATTTGACCAATTAGAAACCTACTTTGGATCATGTGAATCGTATTGTGTTTTATGACATAAAATATGTCCACTTACGTGGGAATATTTACACTTTTGGAAGACAAAATCTGTTTTCAAACTAAATTATTAAGCTAAATGCTTCAGAATAGATTAGCATTTTGTAAAAGAAAAGAAAAGAAGACTTTAATATTATTTTGAGAAGAATAAGGGGGTTTTATGTATATTTTGAGAGTTGTGAGAAATGGCTTAATCTTGATTGTTGACAGTGAAAGTTCCATACTTGTCCATTGAAAACGGTCTTTGTCCTCTTGTATAAATTTTGGTACTTTCTTCCCACGCAAAAGCTGTTTCCAGCACCCTACCAATGTCAGTGATCCAAAACTCTATTAGAATTTTCAGGACCTTATTATGAAATCTTGGCAAGTTTGGTATCTTGCAAAATTCAGATTCTATTTCCTTTTTTCTGGTTTAGATTTGTGGGATTTTTTTTTTAGTCTTTGTAATGGTGACCAAGAAAAGTGCCTTGGTCTGTTGATACTTGAGTAATCATATTAGGATCCAGCCTTGACTGATGACACAAGTCACCTTCTAGAACAGTTCAATGCAGTCTTTGCAGATGGCTTCTAAAAATAACAGGAAAAAAAAAAAGTATTTTGAATTTTGAAATTGCTTTCGAATTGCAAAATTTTGAATTGCTTTTCATTCTGCTGATGATAGAATGGGTAAGTGTTGTTTCTTCTGTTGTTTGTTTCTGAGAAATTTCTTAATTTATTTTGTGCATAAGGTAAACTAATATTTCTGTAAACAAAACTTACAGAGATATTCTTTTAGTCTTTTACAGAACTTTCTCTTTTCTACCTAACAAGACCTGATTCTAGAGCTGGCAAAAGTCATCCACCCTTTTCACATATATAAAGTCTTAGTTTCATCAGCCATGATTTTAAAGACACAAAATGACACTTCTGAAAGAATAATCTGTACAACAGTTCTTTAGTAGATAACTTTTACTATTATTTAATCATCCCCTGAAATCTGATTTTGGTTACTCTGTTTTGAAAAGGTTTTCCAATAAATTATACAATAATAACTCTTCATATCTAATTGAATCTGAAACTATTTCAAGGATGGTATTGAGATGATGAAGTAAATTTTATATAGTCCTTCATATTTGGAAAGGAGGAGTGAATGGCAATATTAGAACAATCATGGGTTACATAACAAATCATGATATTAGTATAAAACTTCAGATGCTTGAATTGGACTAATATGTAAATCTGTAGTAAAGAAATTGAATCCCTGCAACTGAACCTCTAAATCAAATAAATTGTTGCTTTTGCTCTGGTTTTATTGAGGTGTTTTCCTAAAGTCTTAACCTGACTTATGCTTTACAGTCAGTGGACAGCTCAGCCCATTATCTTTGCACCATTCAACCTGTCAGAATTCGTTAGCTTGCCATCTCAAGAGAACTCCCTCTGCAACCAATTGCTTGTTAATTCATTTACAGCAAACTCTGAGGGATTTTGTTAAAGAGCCATTCTAGGCAAAGTATTTGATTTATACTTCCTTTGGCTCTATTTAGCCAAAGGTTCAATAAACATCTGATTTCTACAGCTCACCCAAGCTTGGTAAGATTTTTTGAAGAGATTTTGAAAGTAATCCGTTAGCAGTGATTTTGACAGTGGGTAAATACCACAATAAAAATCTGTGTTATTGCATCAAACTGTTTAAAACTTTTTCCCTGTGGGGAAGTTATCTTTGATAAAGGACATTAAAAATAATAAGTTACAGCATCTTTCAATTTGAAAGTTCCATAAGAGACATTTATTACTTGAGGTGCATAAAGCATAGTTTTCTGAGATTGCTATAGGACATTGAAACTTTCCTCTCTTGGAACATAATTTCTTCATTTTCACTAAATCTGATATATTTTTGTAAGAATGTCTCCGTTAGGATAACCCACATCCTCTTTAACTGGAAAACAGCTATTTGGTTTCATTCTTATACTTGAATGCTAAACACTTTAAGCAATCATAGAATCACAGAATCTCGAGGGCTGGAATTCAACTCAAAAGACCATCTAGTCTAAACTGCCGGCCAGAGCAGGACTTCCTAGAGTAGGTCACACACTAAACAATTATAGACTTCAGCATGTTATTTAATTTTGTTTATAAATTGTCTCTAATAATTGTTCACTTTTTCTTATTGCCTTTATAGGAGTGTCATAATAAAACAATGTCATTTGTAGTTCTTTCTCCTGAGTGTATCCTCCTCCACAGTTTTTAGGCCAGAAAATACTTACGCATTGCCTCAACAGGGAAAATACAATGTTGCATCGAAAGACTATGCACCAAAAGGTCTGTATATCCGTGGTAGCTACAAACTTTTGGAATTTAAGTAGTACATTTGAGACATTGAACACCAGTGTAGAAATCTTATCTTAAGACTCTATTTACTGTTTTTTCTTGTTCATATGGCATTCTGATTTTCTTGTATCTATGACTTATATCATAATTGCTCTCTTTTTTGGGGTATCATTCAAGTCTTTTACTGTAGAGTACCAACTGAAGTAGCTCATTTAGGAGTACAATATCAGAGGCCTCTAAAATCTGTGGAAACATCACAAGAGAGCTGGTCATCTGAGATATAATTCTTCATCATGTAAAACCTCATAAGTGTGACATACAGATGGTTGATAATAATGAGCACTATTATGACTTTACCGAGAGCCATCATTTTTCTCATTAAACAAACATCTGTCTGATGTTTCCTCCAATCTACTAGTAACTATTTCTGTTTTTTAACTTTTGTTACTGGGATAGCCACTAATTCTAAGCATATGGAATGCCTGAATCACTGAGAGGAAGAGGAAGGTCTATTAATTTTAACAAAGGAGCAAAGCAAGAGGTTTATTGAAAAGGTATAGTTTCATTTTTCCTGCTAAATATAAAGCAGTGTGGGACAGCATTACTAAAATGGAACAATAAATGTTAGACATGGAAGTTGGAGCAGAGGTACAAAGAAGCAAAGGAGAGAAAGATACAACTTTTTGCTTCCCTTCTCTTTTTTTTTTTTTTTTTACTTGATTAGAAAGTAAAATAGATGAAGCTGGCACTCTTTATTTTTCACTTCTAGAATCTTAGATGCAAAGAATCCAGGATAAAGATTTTCAGAACTTTTTCCTTTATAAAGGAATGTTTCCGATTGCAGAATATATATTTCTAAACAAATAGTTTATGACAATATTCCTCTCAAATAGTATGAAACAAATATAACTTCTTAAATAGGGTGATCACTGTTTTTTTTCTCCTTATTGGTGATCAATTAGATTTTATGTCAATCTTTTCTTCTGTTTAAAAGCAGAAAAGTAATAAGAGAGAAGTAATAAGAAAAAAACCAAGTTTCTTGATAATCTAGCCAGAGAAGCAGGATAAAAGGAGCTTCTTGAAGTCTTATCAAGAAGTGCAAAGTCCCGCACATAAATTTATCTCAGTAATGTATAGCCAAAAAAGATCCTTCTATTACCTTATGTCCTTCATGATCTAGAGAATGAGAGGAGGGAAGAAATGATGTACATGTACTCACATTCTATGAACAAATGAAAATAAATATTTTTCCTTTTGCCTTTTCTGAGAGAGATCAGATGGAGAGTAGGTTGGGTATGCAAGAATGAGCTTTGTGTCTTTGATAGCACATCTTTAGGCAAAAAAAAAGAAAAAAAGAGATGGCATTTCATAAAAAAGACCTCAACTCCAAACTCTTAAAAGTATCTCCACTGGAGAAATAACATTCAAGACTTTCCATGAACATCAATTTTGGAAATTTACATCAATTTAGTTTTCTGGGGTAAGATTTGTGCAGAGAAATAATACATTTCACTGAAATAATGGCTGGAGAAAACAGACAGACTTCCAAGAATAGACTTCTCTCATGAGATCTGACAGGAAGCAGAAATATCCAGGCTAAGTCCCATTTACACACAAAACGGGTTATTTTAATGTAAATAGACAACAAACTGTAAATTCTGTGGGAACGTGTGCTCCATAGAGAAGATTAGAAACGTTTTGTTGTTTAGTGTGATTTCTTTTTAATAATATTTACCATTTATTGGATGTATTCAGAGAACAGACTCTCAGGCCTGTAAGAAAATCTGGTCATTATAATGACACTCAAGGCAGCGATTTATAATTTTGACCATCTAAGCCTCCAAAGTGCACTAGAGAGACAGGAAAATGCCATATGAAAAACATCTGTAAATTCCTAGATTACGTGCCGGCTTTTCTCTGTTGAATCTATAGGACTCGGAAATGACAGATACAGGTAACAGCCACTTCAAATTGCTCTTCATGATTTCTTGATTTAGCTGCTCTAGTAAGTTCCAGTATCAATCCGTGTCTCCACTGTATTAAATGTTTTGAGCCTATAGAGGCAGGCTCAGTTAGGGCAGATCAGGCTGTCACTGCAAGTTCAGAGACATTGGCTGTTCCCAGAAACCATTGCTTTTCAGTGCAGATGATATTTGTTTACGTGAAGGTGTAAAATTTTCCAAAAGTTAAGTATCCACATTTTCAATATGAGTTCCAATCTATAGTTCCTATAATTGCTTCTAACTCAGTAGTATGATGTTACCTGTAACTCATCTGAAATTTCTGAAGATATATATTTTCCCAAGTTTGACATTTTAGTAAGAAATTTAAAGCCCACTGACATAAACAATAAAACTTTCCCTAATTTCAGTATGAGAATTTGATCTGATATCAATTCTTCACTAGGAAATAATTTCAAAATAAGTCATTAGGTCTAGCTAAGACTTTAACGTGTTCATAATTTTTTAAAAAATCTTTATACATTAACTAAAATATTGTCATTCAAAAATGCATTTCAACTAGTTGTAATTTCTGCTACCAGACGCTAGAGGGGAAAAATGTTCCATATTTTTATACCATTAGGATGCAAACAAAACTCTAATGTATTCTATTGTGTCCACCAATTCTCAGAATAAAAATGCAACTGCTCATAATAACATTCGTTAAAAAATGTCTAGTTGTAGCTGGAAGTGATTAATGTCATTACTGAGTCACTGAATTAGCACTCATCTGAGAGAACACAGGATGCATAACAGAATTCTTTACTAAGTAGTCAGCTGGTATTAAGATGTGATAAGTTCTGATTTTTTTAATCCTTACAGAAACTGAAAATCCACTAAAATACGGTAACAACTTTGTCCAGATAATGGTAGCTGGTTCATTTCATTTCTGTTTACAGATTAAACTCTCATTTACATTTTGTAAATGAATGCTCATTCACAGAACCTGCCATTCATCTTTTCTACGAAACATATCTTAATTTTCATGAGTACAAAAAATTCTTTTATGTTTCTGATCATCTTTCTCTAAACAGGTTCCCCATTTTTTTTTTGCTGAGCTCCCTATGTTCTGCTTTTCCACGAAAAAAATCCCAAACCCACCAAAGAAACCCACCAAAAAAACACCCAAGGGAAAAGGAAATTTGACATACTTTGATGTTTGCAGAATACAAATATTTTAGGTATATATCTCCAAATATATATCTAAATGCATTTTATTTGAAGTAATCTAGAGATTTTTGAAAATTCTGTGGAGTTTTCTTCCAGACAGGCACACAAATCAGAAATGTGTAACAGTCATGGATAACAGGGATCACAACATATACATGAAAGTACACTCCTCAAACTAAGCCAAAAAAACATACTAACCTATATGTTGGAATGTCTCCAAAGCTAATAGGCCTGTGGCATTATGGGGCAGTATTTAAAACAGTGGGGTGTTATCTGTTTTCCTTCTCTAGGTACTGTAATTTAAAGTTGTCTCCAGAGTTTTCAGAATCATATTTTTTGCTAGTAATTTCTTTTCTCATACCTCATAATTGCTACAGTTTTCTAAACTATCATAATGATTGTTTCTATTACAACTACTCAATATAACCTGCTACTTGTACTGCTGCGAAATGTGATTGAGGTTGTAAAAGAAGCCAAAAAAATTTAGATTTCTGCTTCCCACTGAACCTGAGTGAGATCTGGGCGTCCATGTTCCTAAGACTCATTTTAGAACCTCAATCCAAGATTCTTCAATTTCTTTGCTTAGATTGACCAAATCTTGGTGAGTTATTTTCAGGAAAAAATGTAAGAATACTCTGTTTAGGACAGAGATGCATGTTTTTCATATTAATAGATTCAATCAACAGAGTAAAAGGGAGGAAAGATAAATAGAAGTGTTATCTAGGAGAATTACTCAACATAATTGTTTACCCTTTGTCTGAGTGCTACACTACAGTGCAAGATGCTGCTGTGCTAATTCTATTAGGTGAAAAAAGATGAATTGACATGTGAAAAATAATATGACCTTTAATTTGATACCCATTTGGTAGGTGAAAAGACAAGGATGCAATTACGTTCAGACGCAGAGGGAGTGTGGGGGAGAAAAAGATAATCATAACAATCAAAAGACTGATACCTTCCCCCAAAATTATTTGTTTGGATTATTTTTTCTTTAATAAAAAATAGAAAAATGTTTTGCAATGTCTCAAATTCTTTATGAGGTTATACTCTAAGTTGTTGCCTTGGTTTATCCCCAAGCAACTAAGTACCACACAGCTGCTCATTCATTCATCCGTGGTGGGATAGGGGAGAGAATCTTAAGTGTGGGAAAACTCATGGGCTGAGATAAAGACAGTTTAATAAGTAAAGAAAAAGCCACACACACAAGCAAAGCAAAACAAAGAATTCATTCAGGTGTTCAGCCATTTCCAGGAAAGGAGGGCTCCATCACACATTAAGAATTAACAGAGAGGACAAATGCCTTCAATCCAAACATTCCCTCCCTTTTTGCTGTCCCAGCTTTATATGCTGAGCCCTGTGATCTGGCACATTCTTTGGGTCAGCTGGGGTCAGCTGTCCCGACTGTATGCCGTCCAAACTTCTTGTGGCTCACCAGCCCACTCACTGGTGGAGTGGGGTGAGATTCAGAATAGGGCTTGACTCCGTGCAAGCACTGCACAGCAATAACCAAAACATCTTTATTAACACTGTTTTCAGTGCAAACCCAAATCGTAGCCCTCATATTAGCTACTGTGAAGAAAATTATCCCTATCCTAGCCAAAACTTGCACATGTATAAATATATCTGAGCATGAAGGAAAAGAGCTGTACTAACAGATTGGTTAGTCAACTGGAAGTAGATAATTTTATATAAAGACAGCCAAATGCAGAGTTTAGACAGGATTCTATAAAGATACTTTAAATAATTGATAATATTTATGATTTGTATTTATCCTTTTACAAATGTAACTTTTATAAAGATTTTTCTAACAGTTGTCTTTGCAATAGAATTCCAGTGTCTCTGACAAAGTAAAGACTTGATTATTAATCAAAATACATAACTAATTGGAAAAATCAGCACTACATATGTAAAAGTAAAATATCTTTAATGGAATGATGTATAAAAGGGACTGCTTCCTACATAACGTACAGCAAAAATGGCTACTTAGAAAGGCTCAAAAATTCCAGACAATGATTTCCAGAAACAAGTAGTTGAATTATCTGAACATACATCCATGTGATAGCTGATAGTTATTAAATGTCATCTTTAGTTTTAAAAATGCATTTAGTTTTAAACTGCAGTTAATGAGACTGATGAATGCTTAACAAGGGAAAAATGAGAGTTGTCACTGAGATTTCTGAATATGTTAAATGGCTTAATTTTGTACTATTCTATCACAATTGTTTCTAACATTAATATTCAACAACTTTTGCAATATTACAATTTATGATCAAATAAATGCACTTTAAAAAAACGGCAGGATTCAGATTGGTTTGTAATAGTCAGGCTTCCACCATAAACTTGATATGGACTAGAACTTCTTTGATATTCGTAGAGGTATCTCTTAAAGCTCCTTGCATTTTATTTCTTGGGCTATATTTTTACCAGAGACAATTTGGCATTATGTACCTGTAAATAATAGGATATATGTGTATGTAAGCATGATTATGTATATATGCATAATTAAAGACAGATTCTTCTCCAGCACTTGCGTATTTATACATAGAAGGAAACGATGAGAGGTCTCTATGAAAAGACTATATATCCAGGAAAACTATTTTGTTCTGTGACTTCTGATTTTGTGTCCTATTTCCTAGAATTTGTCAATTGCAAATACAATGTTTCTCCGGTATTGAAATCAGAATCAATCAAGCTTTTTTTTTTATTGAGCTGTAATCTTTGTCAATTTGTAATCTCTACAAACATTTCTATGTAATCTAGAAGAAATAGGAAAATGTATTTTGTTTATCTACTAGCAAAGATGAAGTGCTGGATTAACCTGCATTCCACAAAACTGAACTCTTCTGTACTCAAGATTAGGCCCTTTTGTCCTTAATAGCACAAAATATTACTGGGAAAATAAATAATATAGTAGCTGAGAATCAGTATAGAAGTGTAAATGAAAGATCTGGTATAGTCTAAGCTTTTTCATGTTGCTACTACAGTGTTCCTTTCTTTTCTGATGCGGCAATGTGACACATTTTATGTAAGAATATTGATTTCTTTTTGCCTAACTACTTTCTACAAAGAAGTACTTCTACAAAGAAAGCTGTTTCCTGATACTTTTTGAAAATTTATTTTGAGTCTACTCCATCTTGTTTTTCCTAGAATGTCTCACCTTTGTCTAGATATGGCACAAACCCACTTGATTGCCGAGATCCTAGAAGTTCATGCTTATTTTTCCGGTATTTTTAGGACGTACTTCTTTAAGTCAGCTCAGACTTGACATGATGCTAATTTTCTGGCAATCATGAACATAAAAAAAGAAAGAATCTCTTCCTTTCTATAAACTATTTAATTTCTTCTCCCTCTCTGTTCCACAGTGGTTTTTTACATTCATCTTGTTTTCTTAAGATACTTACAAATGAGATACTTAAACATAGGCAATACCTGTGGTGCCATACAATATTTGGGGGAGATGTCTGCACAGGGCTGGAATGTATAAACAGAACCTGCAGGGCATCCATCTCCTGAGATATTATCAAGAAGTTAGCTAAATCACCTTAGGGTCTCGTAAATTACCCAAGATCCTTATTTTTAAGGAACTGAAGACCACTTCCTATCAATTTCTCGAGTGTTCATTATCAAGGAGATAATGCTTTTTTTTTCCTTTTTTTTTTTTCCTGTGAAGTTACATGAGTTCACAGAATCACAGAATCATTTCATCTGGAAGCAATTCCTTGAGACCATCTAGTCTGACACTCTGCTCAAGCAGGGTCAGACAAAGCAGGTTGCCTAGGACAGTATCCAGTTGGGTTTTGAATTTCTCCACCACCTCTCTGACAGTGATTGGCCACCTTTACAGTAAGAAAGGGTTTTCTTACATTCAGAGGGAATTTCATGTATTCATGCAGATCCTTACTGCATCTTGCCCTATCATGGGCAGCCACTTCAAGCTGATAGATGTCCAATTTCAGTTAAAAGTGATGGACGATATAAGTCAAAATATTGCATGCAAATTTAAAAATCTGAACTAAAGTTATAAAGAAGGGCTATGATTTAATCTTGTGCAACTTCTCATCACTGTTGTTCTACTGTCAAATCATTACTAAACCCACTCTACAAATGTTATATATTAGTTCTGTATCCAGCCTACAGAATTTGTTCTGTATGTACAAAATGAAAGCCTACATTATACCTTTTCCTAGCAAATCTGGATGTTCCTTTCTGAGTAAGGTCTATATGGGATGTTATGGCTATTTCCAATGCAGATAAATTGACTGCATACTCTGTTTCAGCCAGTTCACCAGAGTAGTAAGAATCATAATGATGCTTGTGTCCTGGCTAGCAGGTTGTTTTTACAGAAGATATATAGCTATTTTTCCACTTCAGCTCAGTGCAGGAAGTGTGTTTGTTTACTCGATAGTACAGAACACTAAGCACTGTCAAATATTCCACACAGCTTTCATAAAACTCTAGTTTAAAAAGTTGCAGTACAGATTCAGTGCTAGCATACACTGGGTAGTGCTGCTTGTCCCCTTGGTCAATTTTTGAATACTATTAAAGATTTTCCCGTAGTTTTTGGTGGTTTATTTTGTTTTAAAAAGTACTTATGTAGAGATGTTCATTTTTTTTCTTTTTTTTTTTTTGAGAGGGAGTGACTACTTGATCAATTGGTATCCATTATATTATTTCTCGTACCAAAAAACGTCTAATTCTATCTATTACTTTTTACTGCTTTTACCTCTTCATATTCAAAAATCATCTCTCCCGATTGCAATCTTTTTAAGATGGAATTTATCTAAACTAAAGATGCCGGTATTATGAAAGAGTTGGTTTATGTTCAAGTCATTAAATTACTACTTTATTGAAACATTTTTTGTGGACTCATTCATGAATGCACATTTAAAATGCTAGATTTACAGAATATTGTCTCAGAAAAGATCCATGACTTCAACTCGGACACCCATCTGTTTTTCTAAGGGTTTAGTTTTAGAGATGTCATCACATACTTTATACTTGACTTTGAGCATTGACTTTTGAGAGCATGCTGGTTATGAATATAATAACCTGCATCTTGGCAGGTATGTAAATACTATGTGTTATTTATTGGATGACAATAGAAGTGTCTAGAATAAGTTATTTGCATATATTTTAGTCTGCACTTGAAATTTAAAAAACATTACAAATGTTTGCAATAAAAATATTTCTGTTGCCTCACGAAGTTTAAATTTACATTCTAGTTTTCCATAATTTGATTTAAAAAATTCTGAAACAGATGACTGTAGCAACATTTTAAACAACCAATGACTAATATTTTAATTCTATTCCTTCTCAGAATCTTCTTCTAGAAAAGCATTTCTTTCAAATCACTACACTAGTTATTTTTTCGGATGAAGTGACTAAAACAATAAAATGCAGCAATAACTGCTAATGGAAATTTGCAAATGTCTTCTTTAAAGGGCTTGATTGTGTTGAATAATAATAAGTGTGAGAAATATAAAATACAGTGTGTGTTCATGATGGTTTGAGAATTTCACTTCTGTCATTGTCTTTTTGGGGGGATTGGGATTCCCTCCACTTTAATGAAGATAGTCTCAATTAGCAAGGTATCGGAGGTAACACTAAAAGATAGCTATTTAGTAACTAGTGTTCTCAATGAGTTATTTTATGTATGAATGGTAGGCTTATCACATTAAAAACACCTCACCTATTGTGTTCATTTAATACTATAAAGTGTAGCCCAAATACTCTGTATAACTAACTGAAGTTATTGTCAGGTTGATTTGTAATTTGAACTTGTGGATAACATGTCATTAAACACTTAAGAAAGTCTTGTGCTAAGTATAACAAATTTATATTCAAATCTAAATTTTCATCATGAAATAGAGGCAGTAATTCTGAAATAGAGACAGCAGTTATGACATAGAGGCAGCATTATTATTTCAAATAATTTCCCCTATTTATGGAAGCACAAATGCATGGCAGTCCATGCTTCTTTTCCACAATATAACTAAGATTATTTCCAGCCCATATTTTTTCAGTAGTTATCATTACATGTCTATATATGAATATAGATTTTCAGCTATATCAATTATTTTTTGCAAACTCATTAGAAATCACACTTACACAAGCAATACGTATAAAGTCTTACAAACTCTATGTACTTATTCATAGAAAATAATATCAACACTTTAAACACATTAAACTACCATACTGTGCTTTAGCTCCTGCATGCATTTGTAATGGAAAGATGGAGAAAGATCTGCTCTACTTCTCTCCTGCCCCAGGGAACTCCACAAGAGGAGAGCAAGACTGGTCAGGTTCAGTATGAAAAGGCAGCCTCTAATGCTTGGATTCTGGTTGGATTGTCAACAATGAACTGGATATTGAGCAAATGTACATGCAATTAATAATAATAATAATCTTGATTGTTACCATAAACTGCAGGAATATAACTGATATATACTTTAAGGGTAATAGGATTTGGTCATTCTCAGGTTATTAGCATCCTATATATTTTAGTCTATTTTTACTCACTCACACATAGGTAGAAGAGGGAGGAGAGCTTCATTGTCACAAAAAATGTTAATTTCTGTATGTTAAATGATAATTGAATGAAGACAGCAATGTAAATGTATTAATAAATAAAGAGAAGTGGATTTTTTCTTAACTGTATACTTATATACAATAACATTTGTAACACTGAGAATACAGATTTTGTCCATGGATAGATTATAAATACATAATGCATACATATTGGAAAAGAGGCATATTGGAAAAAGTTGACAAAGGAGGAATAAAAATGCTAGGCAAGAGCATATTTTTGTAGGAGAGAAAAGATTTCTGAAGTTGCACAATGGGGCAGGGGCAAATTCCAATCTGTGTCTGCCATTTAGTGCTAGTCCCACTTCAGATTGTAAATAACTGAGCAGCTATATTTCCTTCTAGAGTTGTGGTAAGGGGTAGATTCTCTGACTGGTATCAGAGAAAAAAATATTTACATTAACAATTTGTCAGATTTCTGTGTAAGGGTTTTGTTTTTTTTTTTTTAATCTAATACAAAGGAAACTAAAAGCTTGGTAAGGAACATGGAGCTACAGCGATAATTCCATGAAAATTTGTGCATTAGAATAGATTAAAGAAACCAAGCCAACCACTGCAGATTGGCACATAATATTTGGATCTGCTGTGTCCTTTGTCCATGGAACACTGGAACACGATCAAATTCTCTCTTTGGTAGAGGGAAATAATAAGAAGATAACAGCTAATTTCTGTCTTCACATTAGCTGCTCATAGGAGATAAACCTTAGTTATGCCTACCTAAAGATACTGAACAATTAGCATCCCAACAGCTTGATCATTTCTTTTCCAAATAGATCTTGGAGCAAAAAAGTAACATGTCCTATAGGTTGTTGTTTACTAAAATGTAACAAAACTAAGGAATGATGCCTTATTATTCTTCCTTCAACACCTGTAATTTAAATTTAATGTATTTACTCCAGGAGAACATATTCCTCTGGCAAAATCTTTTCTCCCTTACACTAGGACCCTTAATCTCTTCCAGTGTTTTTTTGGTTGTTTTATTTTTTTTTTTTCATTTGTTTCAGTCTCCACCAAAATGAAGGAGTTTTGCCATGTCACCTTGACCACATATTTTATTGCCTGTTATTCTCACCTCAGGAACTTGTTCAGCAGTGTGGAACAAGTTTTTTTTCTGAGCAATGCTTGCTTGTCAGTAATATTGTCTCAAAGTTGGCAATTAATCATCAAAGGAAAAGCTTGGTGACCAATCTGGAGTAGATACTTTGTCAGCAGTGCTGAACCTTCTCCTACTTTGTACATCTACTGACTTTTGTATATTTGCTTAAAATCTCATATAAGTTTCTTCTTCTTCCAGAAGAAAAAGGTTGGATGTGTGTGTTCATTTTTGATTTGTTACTTTGACATAGGTTTTTAATTTCATTCAGACTTAAAAGAGACATTTTCATGAAGTGGCTTGAAGATGAGAAGTTTAACTACTATTCTTCACTACCTGAAGTCTGACTAAATGTCTTTCCTTTTTTCTCACTCTTCATGCTACATTATGTTAGTAAAGGCATATCTGGGGGAGGTTGATCACCCAGAATAAACGGGAGATGACACTCTTTCTCAGAAGCAGCTGAGCAGGGTCAATAAAAGCAAGCACTGCCCAAGAAGAAGACCAGGCACATGAACGCATCAAGGAGATCTTGCAGCTGCAGCAGAGACTGAGGTGGCTAAGAAAACCAGAAAAAAGCTCAGGCCTGAGAAATGGGGAGGAACAAAGGTGACCATCAAAGTCATTAGACTGACTGAAATTGATCCTGGAGGAAAGGATCTACCTTGAAAGTACAAAAAGGGCAGAGAGAAACCAGTTTCTTTTTAGCTTCTGTCTTATTTTCTTCATATCACTCACTGTAAGGAAAAGGTTAACTGATCTTATTTTAAAACTCTGACCAGCTCAACATCTTGACACAACAAATTTACAGGAAGCTTGGCCTTGTTAATAAAATATTTTTAAAAACATTGTAAAGAACTATAACTGTCCTGTTGTGGACTTTCCTAAAATATGAATTCAAGTCTATCAGAAAATGAATGTAACAGCAAGCACTAGTGCTACCCATCACTGATTGCAACTGACACACATAATTTCAGTAAAAGCGTGTGAATGGGTTTTTTACGTGTTACCATAACAGTTACTTTTGCATCATGGACTGACAAGTATTATTTCATACAAATGAAGGCTATTTGTCTGGATTTACATTTTTTTTGAAAGAGTGAAAAGTTTTCATATATTTTGGGGAAGCCCTTCTGCTAGTACTTTTCAAAAGAAATTAATCTTCTAAAGCAGATATTTTTGTGCTCATACATGAAAACAGCTAAAGTAGCTTTCTGAGCTCAAGCTGTCCTTCCCTTTCAAAACCACGGAAGGAATCTTTTCACCTACAAAGTTAAATACAGATGTTTCTGAAACTAAAGTAAGAAAATCTAGGAGACTTTAGCTGAGATGTGGAAGACACTTCCCCCACTCCTCTTTTTTTTTTTTTTTTTTTTTTTTTTTTAGCATTTAGAACATTTTACATATAGAACATTTTAAAATTATTGTTTAAAAATTAGGTAATTATTCCCTAATAGACCAAAGTAAAACAAAAGAATCATTCAGTGCTCTCTTAAGCTAAGGATACCACATGATGACCACTCTGTCCTTTTCATAACAAACTTCATGTCAGATTTTGCAACCCAGTATACAGTGTATCTTTCAGTGTATTTTTCTAGCATTTTTTCAGCATAGAAATATATATTTTTCAATATTCTTTGAGATAATTATCCCAGCTTTCTTTGAGTGCTTTCCTTGTTTTTAGCTTCCTAAGGAAAAATGTTGACTTCTGGTCTCTTAAATTTTGTTAAATAATGAAGTATGTTGACACACTAAAAGTCTGTACTAAAAAAAGATTAAGAACTCGGGAGTAAGGTTCAGAGGGAGAACAGGCAAAGTTTTTACTGAATATTTAAAAGTATACTATCTTTAGCTTTCTATATTTAGCTTTTCAGCTTGCTTTGGGTTTTTTATAAGATTCTTTTTAATATTTAAACAAAGATAGAAAGGAAGGAGTATGAGAGAAAAATATAGGCATTAAAAAAGTAAAGGAACTCCCAACAGTCAAGATGTTATATACATAATATTACGAGCCTAAGATTATATTGGTGGTATAGTTTTCCAAATATATTTTATTTTCACACAGAGAAAGGGTTCAGATTTTTACGCTGGAGGTATTGAACTCAATTTTACAAATTGTGTTTGAATTCTCAGGGTGAGCAGTTAGGATATTTCTCAGTCATAAGAAAAAATCAATGGTTACAAATACTTCAGATGAGATATCATAACACAACTTTCAAATGCTATCATACTGAAATTACTGTAATGCAAAATCCAATACTTTTGACAGCAATTATTGGTTTCAGCAATTTATTTCATTGTACTGGACAGTTTTTTCTGGTGCTACAGGTTAAGTATGAATTCTGAGTGATAAGTTCTGAAGACGTGTAGGTACTGCAAGTCCACAGCATTCAGACATTTCGTTCCTATTAGCTTGTGCTATACCCTCATTGTCTTTCAAATACATTAAATGGTAAACAGACACTTGAGACTTAAACAGTAGAAAAATAAATGCTTTCTGAAAAATTTCACACCACTCTTCATGAAAGACAAAAGCAAGTAACTAAAACAAGATGGAGAGAAATAATAATTCAATAATAAAATTACAAGATATAGTTACTACACAGAGCCACTTATTTGAATTTATTCCACTTGTCTGAAGTCAGCGAACTTAGCTAAATTGTTATTTTAGCTATTTGCTTCTAGTTAAAAACCTAATGACACAATGGTTTGTCAAATGCATCAGCGCAACAAATTGCATGTCTATGTGTAAGTGAGCTCTCAGCACACAACCTCATTTTATACTGTTAAGATAAAAGACAGAAATCCATTTCATTTCTAACAAATATTAAATATAAAAGTCATATATTTTTTAGTTCACTAACCAAGAGTATATAAAAAAAAAATTGGAGTTGCATATCAGTATTTACTAAAGAGAATAAAAATCCTTTAAAAGTTTGACCTCATTTATGTAAGTTTATCAGGGTCCATTGTGGAAATACCTGAGTCTTCTATGATGTCAAAGGGCAATCACACCTGACTATTTATCTTACTGCTTTCTCTCAAATAATTATTGCTTGGAAATTTTATTCTGTGCTGTATGAGAGTTCTCATCATGCAGGGAACAAAAAAATCAACAAGCAATAAATTATTACCCTCCTCATTGTAACTTCTAGAGCCTAGTCAAACTAAAGCCAACATCTGTAGAAGTTTTAGTATTCAGACTGGTGGAAAAACTAGATTATTCAGTAGATATATTCATTATCTAGACAGGTATTAAGATCCTTGGCCTTGCTGACATGCAAATATATGTTCCACTTCTTTGTCCTTCTTTTCTTTTAGTTTCCATGCTAAATGCATTTCTGATGCTATATAACAGGAAGAGCTCTCAGTACTGTCTGTTATTTTCATAAACAAAGCTACTAATACTGAAATTAAAATAGCACTTATTCTAGTGAATGGTCCATGATACTTGATACCATTTCACTTTCCCCTCTGTGGTCTGGGACCATTCAAGTTCTGGATTTTTTCTGTAGCAAAATAGAGAAAATTAAGAAAAGAAAGGAAGTGCTGGAGACAGCTGAGTATTTGATAATGACATACTGGTATAGCCCCTATCAATCATCAGACTACTAAAATGGGATTGTAATATGATAATCTTCCGTGTCATCTCACTCTTTTTAAGTAACCTGGGACAAACAAAGAAAGGAAAGGAGGGGAAAGAAGGGAGGAAAAAGACTTCTGTCAGAAGCATAAAATGTTTGAGAGTTTAAAGCAGTAAGGAGAGAAAGGATGTGGTGATGGAATAAATAAGAGAAGGAAAAAAAGGAAGAAAGAAATAGAGAATGAATAGAGGAAATGTTTAACTATTTTCTATGGTGCTATTTTCCATTTTCCTGGTGGATGTCCTATTATTGCTGATTTTAGGAGAAAGAAAAACTATTCTAAGAACTAATATAAAGTGGACTCTAGTTAAATGTAGTATTGAATGAATGACCACCTTTACAGTTATTAGTCATACAGAAAGAAAACTGAATATTTTGTACTCTTGAGAGTTTTTTTTCAATTTCTTTTTATTCCCATGAATAATTCTCTGGACAAATTCAGCCACAAAAATCCTGTTACATGAAACTGTTACTTCCAAAGAGGTTCAGAAAAAGGAATGTCATGTTTGCAACATTATATACCATGTAGAAGTCTGCTGTCGGTTAAGTGGTTGCACCTTCACTCTCCTGCTTTCTCCTACTTGTTTGCTCAAAATACATATTAGAACTTATAAGATGATAGGCTGTATCTTCCTATTTTCTAGCATCAATCCTGACTGATTTTGTACAAATGCAAAACATAATTATATTTCATAAGCATCCCTCTCTGCCTTTTCCTGCTTTTGCGCTTTCATTTGTTTTAGTCTCTGAACTGTATTATTAGTTTTATTTATCTGAGCTGTGATATTACTGTGATACTACCATTTTTCTTCTTCCATGTATTTCCAACCTCTAATGCAAATACAGTTGACGGGAGGAAAAGTGCTCTTAACGCTGATTCTGCTGCGATGCAGTTCAGTAGCATGATCCTCTGACATCAGCAGTATTGTTATTCTAATCAGTTTCATACAGCTTGCTGAACTGTGATGACAACCCTACTATTCTGTAACATCTAGGCAATACCTTGTTGGAAAACAGGCTGTTCCACAGGATTTTTTTCCCCAAATGAATCATAGAAATTAGAGATAGAAAAGATCAAATCAGAAGTGGTAATATAATTCCCTTCTGTAAAAGTGGATAAGTTACTCAGGCAAATCTATTTGGTCTCTGAGATATTGTCATCATGATGGAAGAGGCTGATGTTCAAAAGGAATAGATATCCTGACCTTGAAAACACACCAGCCCAGTGAACTATAGAAAGAACAGTCCAGGCAGATACCAGAGCCAAAACCAGAGTTGCAGAACTCAAGACAACCATCACTACATCCGCCTGCCCTGGTTTCTGACTTCTACCTTCAAGAGAGCAAGGTTCGTTGAGTCACTTCAGGGCCATTACAAGTCTTCTTGATATGTTATGCTGTGTCTTAGTACACTCTTGATTGTGTGGACAAACAAAATCTAAGTTAAGAATTATTTAAACAGAATTACATCTGACTGGATTAGTTATCATGACTTTGCATTATGGTGAAAAACGCCCATAGGACTGAAAAAAATCACATATTTGCACACTGAATGGGGCGCATAACTACAGCAATACTCATTCTGAGTATTGGGAAGCATGTGTATGGCCCTTCAAACCTTTACCAAACAGGAATGAAACTGTTTATCAACATTTACTGCAGATTTATTAGTGAAGTGTTTTAAAAAATGAATTGTTCTATTTCAGAACTACTTACATAACAAAAGTCACTTTCATCTATTATTTCTAATAAACTGTGAGCAGTGTATATTTAATAGAATTTTGTTACCAAAGTAAATATGTATTAGCTAGATATTACACTGATAAAATTTTAGGGGTTTCTATAAAAGAACATAAGTCTTCTTAAACTTACTGCTGCTTCTAAAGCAAAATACTTTCAACATGAACCTACTATTTAGAGTTTCAAAGCAAAACATTTCTTAGGCACATGGCACTAATGTTAACTGAAAGATGAGTGAATCTCGAGGTTCACTGGCAGCTGTGACAGCTATTATTTAAAGTCCTTTTTAAAACTGCATTTCTTAAAAATCCTTTTAAAACAGCTAAGCCTTGATCATCTCTAGATTTTTATGTTTAGATCCACAAAAGATCTTCAGTCAGCTACTGTCTACTGCTACATTAACTTCTCCTAAATGTGCAATGGTAATATAGGCCTTTTCTTTATTACTGTTTTTCTCACATGCTTTACGTTTCATCTCACATTAATTCAGCCAGTGGATAGCACTTGGCACACCCAGAAATGCCTCAGTTTTGTCAGTACTGAGATACTCCATATCCCACGAACCTACTAAATCTGCTGTCCTGTAGAGCATGTGAAAGGTCCAATATAAGAGACATTTTCAGAGCAGCCCTGATATGTCATACAAAACTGCCAGAGGCAAGGTACATCCCCAAGTCTGTAGCACTCATACAGCACATGGATTCAATCCCTTTCTCTACCTGACAGTAAAACTCACATCACTTTCCTGTGATGACGGAACCACCAAGAATAACACTGACAAATATTTTTAGACTGTAAGGAGAGCAGTAGCTGTATCATTCGCTCACACATGTGCCATGGAATTTCAGGAAAAGATTGTAGGTGATAAACTCACAGAAAAATTGTTTGCAATTTGGCATATCTGCAAAACTACTTCATCACATTTACATACTATTTGTTTAGAGTCAACTTGGACCTGACATCTGAATCCTATATTCCTTTTTTCTGAGTATTATGTAATTCCTTACTGTCATTTTCTGCCAGTTACTCTTTTATGCATCTAATTTTCCTGGCCAGAAGACATTTCAGGCATTTCAAATTCAATTGTTGCTGCAGCTTCACTGGAAGTTTCTGTATAATAACTATTATAATCTAAATACAGTATAACAGTACAGTACAGTATGATCTTTCATTTATGCTGTGCTGGTTATGTAAAATTTTCTTCAACTTGTACAAATAAAGTACTTTAATACAGATTATTCTGATAACACTGTCTTTAACAAATCTATTTTTCCATATCTCTCACATATATTATGTTGTACTCCAGCAGTCCATATCTGTAAGATCCGGCACCCTGAATTTCTATCAACTGCAGTTAAAAGTTGAAGTTACTTAGGTCATTGCAGTACCTGAACTTGTCTATGACACTCCGAATCTCTAGCTTAGTAAGGATATAAATTAGTTCAAACCATAAATATTTAACACTTTCTTTTCAAAGCTAACAAGCTAACCGGCTGACATGATTACAGTTGTAGGCAATTGCCATGTCCGTAATTACACAGCTGGTTTCATTAGTGTCCCAAGTAGATGACAAAGGGTCTTAAAATCCTTTCCATTATGTGACAGAGATGTACATTTGAATGAGATTTTAATAAAATCTCTAAGTAATACAAGGTCTTTCTTCAGCTTAAAAGGAAAGGGAAGTTTTTCCCATATTTGCTAAAAGCTGAAAGGTTCATTGTGGGCTTTAAGCCATTCAAATTTCACTTCCTCACTACCTGCACGGTTAATTTACTAATAAGAAGCAAAATGCACAGGATCATCACACTATTCAAATTTAATGTGCACATGGACTTTTTGATTCAGGCCAGGTTTATAAATAGTGCCTTTAGTTTAAAAATAGGCTTTTCAGATCTAGAGGAGTTGATATTATGATCTGTAAAGTGAATGAAGCTCCCAGGAGTCACTGGAGCTTATGTAATATTTATTTCTACATTTTTGCTCAGCTGTTTTATGCTGTTTTGATGCTGAGCTGCAAGGACTATTAGTTTCTTAAACCTTTCAAATCTTCTTCTGTGAAGCTGACACTTTCTGCATGCTTGCTTGTCTGTAACCTTACTGGGCTTTGGGATTTTGCCAAAGAAACAGTGGACATTGACCCCACTTACAGGTCTTTTCATTTAATAATTTTCATTGCGTATGACCTTTGTGGAATCCCAAAATGTGCTGCCAGGTACAGCAACTTTTCAATATTAAATTGATTCTAGAAAGGTTATGGACAGATCACCTTTTCCTTGGGATGTTATGATTGGTTCAAGTCCCAGGGAGAAGAGTTATGGATCTTATAGAGCTGAGTTCTTTCTCTAAACACAAGAACATTGTTTGCATTAGGTACTCACAAAACTAGCTTCCACTACTTGATTTTGTAGTCGTTTATGATGTTTTATGAGTGAAATACTAGTTCTAATGGAACAATATTCAGAGCAAAAATGTTCATGGAATATGAAACAAATCTAGCATTAGTATTTGTCATTGGAACACCATTTTGCAAACAGAAACAGCAATGAGAGAAGCAGAGGCCTAACAAAATGCCTTTCTAAGGAAGAAATTCAGCTCTTGGTGGCGAAATGAACCATATTGTATTGAATATTACACTTAGCCTTCTAATTGTGCTTTCTTCATAAATTACCCTATTGCCTTATGTCATGTGAAGTCTTAGATTCTAGAATCAGAGACAGTCATTCCTACCATTTAGTTGTAAAAGAGAACTGATGATTTTTTAAACCAGATATTTTACCAGTTTTCTATAAATGTTGTCATTTTTGCTAGATATAAATGTGTCAGTATGATGCTGTGTTCGGTTATAAGGTACTACACTTAAATTTTCTACTGCTGCAAGTATTCAGTGGCATGCACCTAATCTTAGACTTGTTTCCAACTAGAAGCATAAAACCGCAGATGAACATTCTGGGCAAGGGTTATATTAATGAGAAATATTTTAAATGCCAAAAAAGAAATCTGTAAACTATTTTTGGATAAAATCAGTAGAAGTATTAGAAATCAGTGATTTAAAATGTAAACAAAAACAGGGGTGACATTAAACATATAAAATGTGGACATAACAGTCTTGACTCTATGACAGTTGATTACATCACAACTTCTAGAAAACCAGACCTGAATATATAGCAAAACATCCTGTTAATTAAACCTAGCTATGAAATTTGGGATATTGGACAATATCTGTCAGGCGACAAAAAGACAGCAGGTAAGAATGACATGGACCTGGTAGTTAGAAATTAAGTTTGATCACTATCCTCTTTCCTTAAAGATATACTTAACAAGTAAACATTAGAGAATTGAGTGGATGGCCACTGAAACAAAAGCTTTGTACCTCATTTCAATGGTAGCTGCACATACTGTTTAGACTTACCTAAAAGCAAAAGCATCTCCAGTTAGCATAAACACTTTCATCCCTTTCAGATAAATTTCGTACAACTAATGCATAAACAGGAAATGTAATTTACGTATTTCAAAATGTAACAACTTGATGGAAACACGATGGTGTCTGGAAAGCATTTGTTATGAGAACACAATACATTTTTTAAAAAGGAAAGAATTTGAAGTAGGTGAACAGAAATAGTGACCTGGCAACCAATACTAAAAAGTACAGAGATAGCTTGAAAAAAAAAGGAGGAATAGTAGCCTTACCAACATTGCCAGCAAAATGAGGTCTTCTCTTAAAATTCATTCAGATTTCCTTAGTAACAAAAAAAATCTATCTGGAGTTCCTAATGCTTTAGAACATTGTTGTTTTGTTCTATGGATAAGTTGTCTGCCTTTTTTACAATGTATTTTTTTTTTGCCAGGCTAAAAGTTCTGGAAGAGTTAAAATACTTTTCAGCCTCAGCACTTGAGAAAGTAGCTCTGTAGACCACATCTCCTTCAGTTCTCCTAAATCTGAAGGGTTAGTCCTTTGTGAGCTACTGGCAAAGTGCATAGCCCTCTAGTCCAAGTTAATGGGAGACATTCAGCACCACTTAGACAAAGTAACTGTAATTTTTTTCCATTAGTATTCTGCACTTATTTAAGTTGCCAGAAATTTCTGGAAACCTTCTAATTCCTATTAGCTTTAGGACATTCTTAGCACTAAATTTAGGGAATATATGTGTTTTATATATATATATATATATAAATATATGTTATGCAGTTGCAAACATGTAGTTCTTATTTGATGATTTTATAGTCATCTTGACAGCATGACATTTAATCCTATATGTGTTTTTTTTGATTTTTTTAAAATCTGTCAGTGTCACAGCTTTTACACTCATATTTTGTTCTTGGAAAAGTCAAATTGCCTAGGAAAACACTTTTTTGTTTTCTATTGCTTTAATGCAAGTTAAAATATCAATATTTTCCACTAATGGCGGGTACCAAAATCTGAGATAATATTTTGAAAATTATATATTGTGTAACATATGAAAGCTCAACATCATTTCAGATCTGACTTCAGAGTCTGAAACAATGAACTTTATACAACAAACATACTAATCATAAATAAATTTTTACTTGAATATTCCATCCTATCTGAATGACAAAGTTCACTAGGAAAACGTATCTGAATTGATGTCTGAAGAGAATCCTTCATGAAAGGCAGGAAAAAAGTCTTCTCTGCAAGGAATTACCTGGTTTTGAGGCAGTTTCTAGCCCATTGCTTTGGTCGTCCATCTGACATGCTAACCATGAGCTGGTAGCCTGGCATCTGGTTTCCAAGCTTATGATTTTTTTTAAAAGACAGGCTCCTAGGATATCCTGCTAGCCTCCAATTTCCATATGAAAAAACTTGTTTTGCCAAGACTTTCAGTTTGTCACTCTGTGGCAGCCAACTGGGAAGATAGACTGGGACAACCATGGTGCATGTTAATGGAAGCCTGAAATGTAGCTGATTCAGAGAGGCAGCACACATTCTCCCTAGACTCAGTTGTTGCCAAATCACAAGGTTGCTAAAACTTTTCAGCAAAAAGTTTTCACCTGTCTTCTTTCAACAAAGGGAAAAAGTCAACACACTTTCAACTTTATTCTTAAGCCGAATCTTTTGGCTGAAGTGGGTAAATTAGCAATATTCATGGAGAAGCAGAAGTTTCAGTAGATGGCAGAGAGATGCTTGAGATGGGCAGACTCTGTCTAGGGAGAAAATTTACAAACAAATCTAAACAAAATTCGAAATAAATGTCTCAATTCTTTCTCCCATCTGGAGTTTATATGATGCCATTTCATCAAGACTGCAGTATTCTGGGTGGGGAAAAAAACTGCCAAAAGCAACTTTGCATTTACTTCCCATTCCTTGATTAATAAGATAAACACAGAGCTCTGAGTTTCATATCGTCTCTTTATCTGTTCTTGTCTCGCTTGCCACTATGTCAAGGGTAAATTCTGAGAGCAACATTTTTTTCCTTGTCATCTTCTGCTTAAAGAAAAATCTGCTGTTTGTGCTGAAATGATTTGGAATTCTGCCAAAGCCTTCAGGATGAGCATATTTCAGTCTGGCAGTGAATTCTTGGGAAAAAGAAGAAACAACTAAATATGCTATCAAGAGAAAGTGATTTATAAATCGAGATACAAAATCTATGAAAACCTGTGTAACAATCCTTTAACTGATGCCATTTGTCACAGATGATATTAGTGTAAATATCAAATGCAGTATGTTGTACATATCATAGAATCACAGAGTGGTAGGAATTGAAAGGGACCTCTAGAGATCATCTAGTCCAGTCCCCCCTGCTAAAGCAAGTTTGCTTTGATCAGTGTGCACAGGAATGTGTTCAGGCAGGTTTTGAAAACATCCAGAGACTCCACAACCTCCCTGGTCAGCCTCTGTCAATGCTCTATCACCCCCATAGGAAAGTAGTTTCTCCTCATGATCAAATGGAGCTTTTTGTGTTCCAGCATTTGTCCATTACCCATTGTCCTGTCACTAGATATGACAGAAAAAAGTGATGCACTTTCATCCTCCTGACAAATACCTTTTAAATACTTGTGTTAATGGTATCTCCCTTAGTCTTCTCTTCTAGACTAAACAACCCCAGTTCTCACAGCCTTTCCTGATACGGAAGATGTTCCCTGATCATCTTGGTGGCCCTGCGCTGGACTCTCTCCAGAAGTTCTCTGTCCCTCTTGAGCTGAGGAGCCCAGAACTGGACACAGGACTCCAGATGAGGCCTCATCCAGGGCAGATGAGAAGGAAAACCTCCCTTAACCTGCTGGCCACACTATTCTTGATGCATTCCAGAATGCCATTGTCCTTCTTGGCCACGAGGGCACATTGCTGGCTCATGTTCAGTTTATTATCAATCAGAACTCCGAGGTCTCTCTCTGCAGAGCTACTCTCCAGCAGGTCAATCCCCAGCCTGTACTGGTGCATGGGGTTGTTTCCTCCCCATGTTCAGGACTCTGCACTTGCCCTTGTTGAACTTCATGAGATTCTTCTTTGCCCCACTCTCAAGCCGGTCGAGATCCTTCTGAATGGCATCACAGCCTTCTGGGGAATCAGCCAGTCCTCTCAGTTTGATATCATTAGCGAACTCGCTGAGGGTACACTCAGTCCCCTCATCCAGGTCATTAATTGGAGATGTTGAATAAAACTGGCCCCAGAACCGATCCCTGTGAAACTCACTGGCCACAGGCATCTGACGTGAATCAGCAACGTTGATCACCACCCTCTGGGCTCTGTCATTCCGTCATTTCTTGATCCACCTCACCGTCCACTCATCCAACCCACACTTCCTGAGTGTTATGGGACACAGTGTCAAAAGCCTTGCTGAAGTCAAGGTAGATGACATCCGCTGCTCTCCTCTCATCTAGCCAGCTAGTTATTCTCTCATAGAAGGCTACCAGTTTGGTCAAATGGGATTTCTCCCATTGACTCCCCCTGATAATCATATTTTCCTTCATGTGTTTAGAGATGACATCCAGGATGAGCTGTTCCATCACCTTTCCAGGCATGGAGGTGACACTGACTGGCCTGTAGTTTTCTGGGTACTTGTTTTTGCTCTTTTTGAAGGCTGGAATGACATTGTCCTCCCTGCAGTCCTCAGGCACCTCAGCTGTGCTCCACGATCATTCAAAAATGATGGAGAATGGCTCAGTAACCATGCCAGCCAGCTCCCTAAGCATTTGTGGGTGCACATAGTCAGGACCCATGTATTTTGCAGGAGAATATTCACTATCCTGAGATAGATATCTGTGTTTTTCTTTGGAGGTGTTTGCAGATATAATATTTCTACCTAGACTTTTAAAGTGTAAGATTAGTGGGAGAATAGGCATTTTAATATATTTGAGATGATATATAAAAGAAGTTTTGAGAATTATAGCAGCTAAAATGCCCTATTGATCCATAGATTTCATAACCTTTTATTTCAACTTATTTTTATCTATTTGTATTTTGCGTTCTCAAAATAAGTGCATCAAACAGTTTACTAAGGGCACTTTGAACTAATAATCAAATTCTATATCATCTAAAACTAGCAATATACTTTCTTACAGGTTGCATTAGGAACTTGTATTTCATCCTTAGTGAATAATCTCAGAATTCCAAAATATAATCTTAAACACACACATACCTATGTATACATGTGCATACATGCTTTTATGTACCTGCACACATGCATGTATATAAAACATGAATACCTAGACTAATACATGTAGTAGTTCTTTTTAGAAAATGAATAAAAGTTTTCTTTTAGAAATTATAATAGTCGGGAAGCATTCAGATAAGTTAGCCTTTAAGCAACTAAAAAAAAGACTTTATAATCTATGATCAAGGGGGTAATTGAAAACATATCATTCTGCTGTTTTCCATTGTCTTTGAAGAACAGAGATGTTTCCTATTAAGAACCATCTCCCTTTGTTTTAATTAAAAAATTAATCATGAGAATAGATTGTTGCCTAATTTTCCAGGTTGGAGGCAAGAAGAATGTGTCAGCAACAGTGTCTTGGAGCTGTCTACGTCACAGCCCAGTGCTACTTCTCTTACTGAAGAGTATGTCTCTCAATTTAGGAAAGACAGCTAAGTTTGTGTTCATCTACACTCACAGAAGTTATATTTAGTTAAGTGCTAGCCAGCAGATTCAAGAAGAGTCACTTTAGAACATTAAAGTCACAGTAAAGTCCTGGAAGCTTGAAATACAAATCAGAAAAAAAAAAGATTTTCATTTCAGGACTGAAAAATTAAGTATGGAAGGTAAATATGAGTTTTGAAATGTATTAGTTGTCTTATTTTTTCTGCTGATTTTTCAAGAGAGACTATCCATTTAAGTTATAAGCAAGGCTTAAAGTTATAAATATTTTCATTTGTTATGACTTCTGAGTCTATGTGATTCCAAATAATTGAGATGATAAAAATATTATGCCATGGTAATTAAACTGGAAGACAGTTTTCTTTTAAAGGTGCGTCTTTAAGCTAAGCTACCTCCTTTTTACAGTAAAAATGAGTGTCTTATTTTCAGTATATGACAATGAATTTTGTTCTAGAAAGCAGAAGCTAAGTACCTTCAAAGTATTTGACTGAGGCTGGTCATTAACATATTGAGACCGGAAACAACAGAAAAGAGCAAAAGAAAAACTAATACTTGCCTTTTTTATATTTATTTTACAGGAAATGTGTTTGTTGTAAGCCTGGCAGTTGCAGACTTGGTTGTAGCAATCTACCCTTATCCACTGGTCCTCACATCTGTATTTCACAACGGATGGAATCTGGGATACCTTCACTGCCAGATTAGTGGTTTCTTGATGGGCCTAAGTGTCATTGGATCAATCTTCAATATTACAGGCATCGCTATCAATCGGTACTGCTACATCTGCCACAGTCTCAAATATGACAAGCTGTACAGCGACAGGAATTCATTGTGCTATGTTGCTCTTATCTGGGTCCTAACATTCGTTGCTATCTTGCCCAACCTGTTCGTGGGATCACTACAGTATGACCCCAGGATTTATTCATGTACATTTGCACAGTCTGTGAGCTCAGCATATACAATAGCAGTTGTGTTTTTCCATTTCTTGCTTCCCATTGCCATAGTTACTTTCTGTTACTTGAGAATATGGATTCTCGTTATTCAGGTAAGGCGAAGGGTTAAACCAGATAACAATCCCCGGCTGAAACCACATGACTTCAGGAACTTTGTAACCATGTTTGTGGTATTTGTACTGTTTGCAGTCTGCTGGGCTCCTTTGAACTTTATAGGCCTTGCTGTGGCTGTCAACCCAGAAACTGTAATCCCTAGGATTCCAGAGTGGTTGTTTGTATCTAGTTATTACATGGCATATTTCAACAGCTGCCTTAATGCTATTATATATGGACTCCTGAACCAGAACTTCAGAAGAGAATACAAGAGAATTATTGTCACTTTTTGTACCGCAAAAGTTTTTTTCCAAGATAGTTCTAATGATGTGGGAGACAGGATGAAAAGTAAACCTTCTCCATTGATCACAAACAACAATCAAGTGAAGGTGGACTCTGTCTGAAAATGGAAATCTTATTATTGTCACTCAACAGCATCCAAATAAAGTATCTGTTTCATTAGACCTACTGTTAAATATTATAGTGAAATATCTCCTCTACACTGAAAGCACTTTGATCAAATTCCTTGCATGGTATTTGGAACTCAAGTCACAAAGCCTTGATATACAGATTCTATTATATAATGGTATATCTCTCATATAACAACACACTGATGTTCTTAAGGGAATTCCAGAATTATGCATGAATCCTTTTTTTTTTCTCCTGAAATGGAGATAAAGAGATAGAAAGAGATTGAAACAGAAGTATCCACGTTGCCTGGCTCAATAAAAGAAATCACAAAACTATTCCTCCTACTTTCTGCCTGCTTCTTCTGGCCAGGTTGTGTTCCTGATTCTAAAACCTCTGAGAACTCCTTTTAAAACATGAAATCAAACCTTTAAAAAACATATTAGGAAATACAAAGTGAGAAATCAAGGTAATTGAAAATTCATTAGGATTTTTGATAAGCACCTCTACCCGTATTGCTTTGTCCCTAACATGGACACAGTTGTTCATTTTTTTGGAGATGCAACCTCACCAGCCCTCCTAAGAAAGATATTCTCAATTGACTTCTCAATTTTAAAATAGTTTTTAGGGGATGTGTCTGAATCGTTATCTTCAAAGTTACAAGGGCAGGAGGATAAACAGCGAGGAAAGAAAAGAGCCATGATTCAGCAGCTCAAGCCGATTGGGCATGAAAAAGGATGTAGGAGAGTTGGAAAAAGAACCATAAATCACCATTCTTCCTGAAGAGAGAGTAGTTCATAAAATCAGGAAGTGCCCCAAAGGAGTTTCTGGGGAAATATCTCCTAGAAATATAAGCAAGGAAGGACTGTTTTTTCTGACTTGTGTATGGTACAAAAGTTCTACACCTCTGTAAGAAGATAAATGTATTTGATGGTGGGTGAGGATGACAGATTTTTCTGCTTAGTGGAATATTAGCCTCATGAAACTGTGGGTAATTTGCATTATTTACAGGATAAACATTTAACAGCTTTCTCAATCTCCGGAGGATAGCCTGAGGCTATGTAATCTGCCACAGAGAAGCTTTTCAAAGTAATAATCAGGTGTGTTTCACTACAATGATAAACATAGTGTAATAAGCTAGAACACTTAGGGACTTAAATAATAGAAAGGAGAAGATGCTACTTGTGACTGGTACAGGGAGGAACACATGACTCAGGACAAGACCTGCAATGCTGACTTTCCGCAGACAACAGGCACCCCTTCAGTGAGGGGAAGCATACTGTGAAGTGAAGAATAACTAGACAGGCTGTCTCCTGCAATAATTAATCTGTTTATAGTGAAGCCTTCTGGTGGAGAAAAGCAGTTCACAACAATAGGATTTACTTTAAAATTGACCTTAACAAGATGGAACATTTAGTTCTGGAAAGATATTACAACTGTCATACCTTTTAATGCTCAAGTGTTCATACCTACACTGATGTTCAAGTACACTTGAGCTTTTCCAAGCCGATTCCAATCATTTCAACTGAGTTTTTGAATAGCCATCAGACTTCTGCTAATCTGTAAAAAAATGTGGACTTTACCTAAAAAGTTCATTTAAATTCTTCCTTCTTGTACTGAAGATTTTCTTGAGCTTATATGTCTTAGAAACCAACAGTCAGTCTACGTCATATAATTTGTTAAACCGCATACAAATGTAACAGCATTTCATCTTTCTTGGATCATATATTAGTGTACCCTTGACTTAATAATAAACTAAAAGGAAATAGATTCATATTTACTTGAAAACTCCACTGGCACTTCATCAACTGACAAGTTTCCCACCTTAAAAACAGATGCCTAGTGTCAAGTTGACCACAAACTAAGGAACAACTGTAAAACTGTGGAGATGAATTAGCAAGTCAATGCATTGCCAAGGTGCTTGACTTCTATCTTGTTTACATTTGGCAGTCAGAAGCACTGTGTAAATAAGCAGCTCGCTCTATTATTGTGGTATCATCATATGATGCGATACAATACAACATGATTAACAGCATAAAGTATACCACAGCTTTCTTCGCTGTGATTTCATCCCTGGAGGATGCTTAGCTCTGTAATTTTATTGCTTTATGTGTAGTGATTTCAGAATAGCAAGGGAGGCATGACCACCTTGTAAGAGCAGAAATTTGTAATGTGAGAAAAAACACTAAGTTCTAAGAAATCTTGCCTTATTTAAGCATATTTTCAATGAAAATAATGTCTTATGATGCATCTAATAAAGTAGCATAAAGATAACTTAAGTAGCTTAATCATTAGTAAATTTGGAATTCTCAAAGATCTTTCACTTGCCATCTCCAATAGAAAATGTACATGTTAATCATGTCTACATATTTATGAGCTGGTTCAAGAGATGGTATCCAATATTCTGGGTTATCTGAGGAATTAAAGTCCCCTCTAAGTCACAAATACTAAAGTATATTTTTGATGATAATGAAAATGGTTTGCTATATGCAATAAAACATGTTATACCAAAGGTATATATTTTACTGAATAGGCCTGTAATAAAAATGGAAAACATTTTTCAGATCTGATATTTTGAAATATTTGTATTAAATCTAAGTCACAGAAACGTGCATGTTGGTGATATTATGTGCTGCTAAATATAGCAATAATTTTAAGAAATTAATCTCTTGTTCTTCTTTGTGGGAAGGGAAGAGTATTAGTCTTTACAATTTAGTTTAAATTAATTTGGATGAAAAAAATGTCAAAATATTTGTCTTATTTTTCAAATTCATTTTGCATCTACTGCCATTCTAAAGTATGTCTTAGGTAAAGTTTGCAAAACCACTCATTGCAAAAGTGAAAGAATAATGACATGTAACTCTTGAGTAATGATTTATTTTAATCAGATTCTGTGCTTCAAAGGAGCCAAAGTAATTCACGTAAGTCAATCAGCAACCTCGTCAGCTGCTCATTGACAATGAGCATGACACTGTAAATCAGCACCTTACAAGATCAGACTGGTGAGGATAATCGTTATTTCCATTCATTCTAAGCAGATGGAGTTAGACACTTATCCAATATGTGTTGCTTCTGTGCAGGTGGATGAGCCACGACATGTTTTTTACATTCCAAGATTAAATTTTCGTATGTATGAAGGTCTAGCATAGCACGTTATTTGGAGTTCTATTTTTAAATTTTAGATGATGTTCTTGTCTTATAGAAGTTGTCGGCCTTGGATGGATATAATTCTAAAACAGGAATCTTAGTAGTCTACCACACCTGCAGTGACCTGTCCCTTTCCTACTTCCTATCCATTTCTGGTCTGAGCTCCAGTGAAGTCAAAGGACTTCTGTGAAGGAACAGTGAATCCTCCGTATGCACCACACTGAAGACTATCACAGTCTTGATTACGTTGATAATCTGAATAAGGTTGAACACATCTTGAACCCTTACAAACAGATAGTTTTATTGGTAATTATCTTCACTGCAAACTTCATGTTAACAAGGAAATTTGGCATTATTTCATATTTATCAGCAAAGAGAATATTAATAAATATATTAATATCAATTAGCAGGGTATTTATTGTAGTTAAACTGTAGCTGTATGCAACAATGTAAATTCATTTGGAATACCTCACTTAGCATGTTTTTCACATTTTCTTCCACCAGACTAGTGGAAATGAGTAGATGTGAAGCAAATATATCTTATTTCAATATTATATAGCAATCATTTTACAATTTTTCTTTTTCTAATTATTTGTTTTAGAAGGTAAGTCTTTGAATCATCCATAACAAACATAGTATTGTAATCGCTCTGTATTGCAGTGTACAGTGCATCCTTCTACTGTCAGATCATATCACACCTTTTTCTTCTTTCAGACTACTTTTGAAATGGTATTGATAGATCTGATGAATTACGACATATTGAAGGATACTGTTATTTCCTTTATACTTCACTGAAAATACAATCATTAAAAAAAAAGCTCCTGAAAATATAATACACAAGTACATGAGTATATGTGCTCAGCAAATTTAAAATAGAATCTCAGAAACTCTTATATTTGAACATCTTATTCACAAACTATATTAATACAGACAGACTGTTATTCTTTAATTCTTTACTAATAACTGCACTTTCTAAATATCATTAATATAATTTACAAATAATTAAGAACTACAAGTGTCTGTAAGTTTGCCGCTGATTCTTGGGAAATCACACATGCTAAAGCTGAATTTATTAGAAGAAAAAATTTTCCAGTAGAGGCCTGGCTTATAGCCCATGCATTGTATCTCTAATTTTTGCCTGTATTAGGAATGTCATTGTGTGAGTTTATTAATTTATTCATATAAAATATTCTTACTTCAAATATATGTCTGAGATAGAAAATAGAAAAAAAGGTGAATTCAGCCAAGAAGCATGTATATTAATAATGGTCACAGAAAATATTTTCCCAATTTGACAACATGCTCATCACTCAAACCATTTTATTACCAAATACTGATCAAAGTATGCATATTTTGAGAAGCATCTTATTCATAAATGTATACGTTGTTTACAGCAAAAGTTACAACCAAATCACAGGACATTATGTCTCATTTTCAGCTCATATAAACTAGTATAGTTTCATTGATTACTTTCAGCTGAAGATTCTGGTGTATTAGATCTTATAAATCTAAAAACCAGTTATTTTACATGATTATACAACCAATATATGCTTTATTTTAAGGAACTCATCAATTTTCATCTGTCCAAGTTGTGGGAGAATGTTAATTTTCCTGCTAAATATATGCAAAATTAATCTTATCCTGTAGAACTTTTTTGTCGCTTTTGTAAGTATATTAAAAAAGTCATCAGACTTTTATATGGTTTCATTCTTAACTGTATAAATAATATCTATGTATCTATTGTAGCGAAACAAGAGATCTGGGCAATCCAGAGATAGGAAGTCTACTTGCTGTTACTCTTTCTGCTTATATTCACATGTGAACAAAGGTTTCACTTAATCACAACAAGAATTTTAATCTGCACGTTTGTTTTCAGATTTGAAAAGTGCTCACATTCAAATACATACTCTTCACTCTTCTTCAATATGTGCAAATAGATATATGTTCATAAAGGATATAAAAGTTGGGGCAATACCATGAGATTATCAGGTGTATGGTTCAGACAAAGATATTTTTCCACTCATCTTAAGCTGTGGAATTTTCTGTCACAGAGCAAAACCAATACAAATGCTAAACAGGCACACAAAAGAAATTGCACTCATTCACAGACAGAAGATTTCCTAGGGCTAGCAAGCACAAAAATACAACTTCAGCACCAGGAAACCCCTGAGCTAAGGATTGTTGGAATGTTATTGGGACGAAGTATCACTGTATTCTTGCCGCATTCTTATGCTCTTCCTCAGTACAGTTACTAGCTAAAGTATCCTGGAGTAGATTGACCTTTTATCTCACCAACTGGGTATAATCTAGAAACGTAAAAAAAAATCTAACCTAACAGCGTACTTTAAAAGACAAATGGCCTGATCATAATACATTTGTTTCAAGAAATTGGTAAAGTCCTTTCTTTTCCCCCTACTTGCCAATAACTACTAATACCGTAAAAAATTGTGGTTTAGAAATAAAGCACAGTCAGATCCTAGGACAGTAGGGTAGATTAAGATAGGATTGAGCAAGACAGCCACTCCAGAATTACTATGTAGGCTTAGTAACACCTTAAAAATGCATGTGGGCAAGAATGACATGAAAATCTCAATTAACTACTACTAAGAGTAAATTAATGATGCTTTCGTTCACTTTTTAATGATACAATGTCAGATGTTTAAAAATTCACAGGAAACAAAAACTCCATTAAGCCTTTTGTGATTAAAGTTATAAAAAGCTGTTAAGTAGATCAATGGATTATATATGCATGCTTTGCAACCTTCAAGTCACGTAAAAAGACATTCCACAAATATGATATTCAAGTACCTGCTTAGATCCAGTGTAAGAAAATATAGCTACTACAGGCAAATTAAACCCTTAGACATAAACTGTATCTAACAGTTACAAAGCCCTTAGATCACCAACATTCTGTTTAGAGTGGCTGAAAGCTTAATATGCCAATAATTTGTTCACAATTTTCTAATCTTTCCTCACAGTTTAATAACATTCAATCTCTTTCACCATACCATTTTCCTAACTTGAAAGCACAAAGTTTAACTGCTGCATTAATATTTATATAAATTCATGCAGATCATCTTTCCAAGCCAATTTTGATGTTATTACAGTTTTCCAGTATAATTCCTAGAAATACATCTCCTTCCCAAATTATTCCTTTCTTCATTCCAATCCAAGACAACATGCTTTAGTTCCTCATTTCTGACCATGCTATCAGCTTTACTGTCCCTCTTCCATCTGTCCATCCATCCATACTGGTGAGTATGTCTTATTGTAATCTATTATGACCACTTGTGGTTTTTTTAAGAGTAGTTTGATATCAATTAAAGACCATCTTACGTACAAATGAAATACAATGGGTTTGGTACTAGTCACCTTCAAGAACTGACATTTTAATACAAGCATAACCATTTGTAATATGAAAAAAACCCCATGGGTTTCTTTAAATATTCTTTAAATATAAATCTTGTTTTACAATCTTGAAAATAATTTTTTAAAATGTTCATGAATCCCATTATTGTTCACATCTTTTTCTCCACATGTCAAGAGCTTACTGTCTGTACTGAGGAAAGAATTAAATAATTACAACAAGAACGATCACATTTGAAGTCTTCTAGGAGCTGTGACAAGAAGGGAAATCAAATTCAGAGTAGGTACCATTGTGTGTTGAAATATCTGACAAAAAACAAGTGCCTGTTACCTAAGATTTTAAAGAAAGAAATTAGATCTTGTCTCAGAAAAAACTCAGCTTAAAAAATAGTTATTAAGGAATCATCAAAAGACTGTTATGGGAAAAATAGAGTCCATCTTATATATGAAACCAATATTTTATTGCTAGTCCAATTAATGTTTGAATAGTCTCATATTAAAAATGCAAGTTATTCTTACTCCAGTTACAATTAAACTAACACTCCAAGTCCAAGTCATCTATTACAGAAGATCCTTGTGGATTAGATGATTCAAGTCATATATGTGTATATTTGGTCTAGCTGAGATTAAGTTAATTTCCCATAGCAGCTTTTATAGTGCTGTGCTTTTGTATTGGTATCTGGAAGGGTGTTGACAAGACACCAATGTTTTTGTTACTGCTAAGCAGTGCTTCCACAACATGAAGGCTGTCTCTCCACCACTGCCCCATCACCAATAGGTTTGGGGTGGGCAAGATCTTGGCAGGGGACATAGACAGGACTGTTGAACCATATTGCATAGCATATTATATTATTATATTGCCATACGTCTAAGAAGTGTTTTCATAACAAAGATAATACTACTTGATGAATTATTTCTCAGTAAGTAGAAGAATTCAAAATTAAAAATTCAGCTCATCAAAGAAACAGTTGAGTAACATTGGTGTTGAAACTTGAAATAAGATATGATCAAATCTCTAGAATAACTTTCAAATAATGAGAATAATTTTTATATGCTTCTTATTTGAGACATTGTTAACATATAAACACCAATACACCGATCAAAAAACAACAGTCACTGTTTTTCACAGATGAGTATTTATGTTCAGGAAGTCAAACCAAGAAATTGTTGAATATTCTCAAAAATAACTCAGCAGAGAGTTACATGTAAAGAAAAAAAACTAGTCATCTTATCATAGTTAAGGACAGAATGATAGTAGTGTGGACAGATGGAAATAAAAAAGTTGTGTTCATAATAAAAATACACAAATAAATTTAGAGCAGTGTCTGTAGCTACATGAAAGCATTCTTAAACGGAAGTTCAGTTTCAGCCTTATCAGTTACTTTGTTTTTTAGATTTCTTCTTCAGTATCACAACCTTTGGGCAGTGTTCCATGACACTAGGAACAGCTGCTTATCATGTCTATGACATTCTTGGTTTCAGTTCTTCCTTCTAATTTGGAAGAAGAAAACGTTCAAGGGGAATCCTAATAATGCATTCCAAGTTTGTTTGAATACAGCTGGGTATACATAATTGTAAGTAGCTATGAAAATTAAGTTAGCATTCAGTAAAGAGTAAGTAACAGCCATAGGGAATGACTAAGGCATTTGAAAATCATGTGTATTACATTTGTTTTGTCAACACAAATAAACCAAACAGAGCTACGCTAAGCTATTGAACTTGCATTTCCCCTATTATCCTGCTTTTCATTTCAAGTCATTCAAACCCTAATGCTTTCTAGCTGGTGGAGATGTCAACATAACACTTCGGACCAGATTTTGCATGTGTCTATGTGTGTATGTCAGTGTGTTCTATAGAGATGGACAGAACAATATCTTATACGTAAAACAGTGTCGTGGTTTTGCCCAGTCAGCAATGAAGCACCATGATAGTCTCTTGCTCACTGCCCCCCATCCTTCTTAGGATGGCAGAGTGCCCAGTGAGATGGAAGGAAAAAACATAACCAAGGTTGTTGTGGATTGAGACCAGGGTAGAGGGCTCACTGTCAGACTCCACTACTCAGAGAGGAAAGTAAGGAAAGTTTATTCTAATACGTACAAGAAATAGAATGGAACAAAAAGCAAAAAGAGAGTAGGATGATTAGAAAATTACAACCAGCACTTTAAGATCTCCCTCTCCCATCCCTCCTTTCTTCCCGGGCCCAGCTCACTGTTCCTCACAAATGGGCTCTGCCACTTCTCTGTGCTCAGATAAGGATGACTCCTTGCATTCTTCCCCTGCTCCTATATGAGGTCCCTCCCATGGGACACAGACCTTAACGAACTTCTCTAGTGTAGGTTCTTCCCAGCAGCTATGGCTTCTGCCGATACAGGGTCTCTCACAGGGAACCCAGTCCTTAATGGACATCTCTGGTGTGGATTTTTCTTCACAGTTGCAGCTTCTGCAGATACAAGGTCCCTCCCATGGGACATGGCCTCTTCTGGGCATAATTTTAATGAGCTTCTTTGGCATGGGTTCTTCCACACAGTTGCAGCTTCTGTGAATATGGGATCCATCACATGGGACACGGCCTCCTCTGGCCATAGTCACTGCCCCTGACATGGGGTCTTTTGTGAAGTGAGTCACTGCCTCTGATGTGGGGTAAACAAATCTCAGCTTCACCAGTTCTCTCCATAGAATGCAGGGGAGTCTCTGCTCCAGCACACTTCCTTTTCTCTTTTATCACTGAACTTGGAGTCCACATGGTTGCTTCTCTCTCTCTTCCCACTCCTTGCACCACTACCAGCTGGAAAAGAAGAAAGGACAGAAGAAGGAAGAAAAAAGAAGCCTCCTCTTCTGGCTCTTTCTTAAAAAGTGATCGTGGAGGCATCTAATTGGCTCAACCACAGAGGTGGGTCTGGCTCAGAGCTGGGGAGAGTTGTGAGCAACTTCTTACAGGAGCCATCTTTACAGCCCCTTCCCCCTTAACAGAAAAGGTTGTCATGTCAAACTGTGATAAACAGGAAGGTTACTTGTTACAAATAAGACAAGAATTGCTAGCTGCTATATGTTAAAAAAACCAGAAAATAATAGGTGCTACGTCATATAGCAGCCTGTAGCATGTCTCCCTCCTCTCGGCCTGATTTTCTACATCCTTCTCTGCCAGCTTAAGAAGCAGCAAAGTGACCACAATGGTGGCTATTCTGTCAGCACAGCAGATTTCCTGTTCCAAGATATTCCTCCTGATCAGATGTGTTGCAGTGCTGGGCTTAGTGCTATCAGGGAAATGACTCTGAAGAGTTTTGCTGGTGTTCAAGAAGTTCTAGTGGATTTGGACCTCACTAAACCCCTAGCAGAAGCTTTCTCTCATTCATTTTACTGTCAAGGTATTAATGGATTTGAACTGAGTCAAGGCAGTGGATTCTGTGACATTTTTTCTTATTTTCAATGTTTGTAGCAACAGAAAGTTAATCTAATTGGCAGACTTTTAGTTTTCATACATGGAAATTTAAAATATTCTGAGTTTACTCCTTCTGAAAAGGAAGTATTTTAAGTCAGGAGATGAACTGAAATGGAATGTAAGTAATTTGGACTAAATCAACACCATTCATTCATTGAAATTTGCTATTCCATATTGTTGTGGTTTAACCCCAGCCCGCATAGTGCTTAGGCACTATGGAGCAGCTTAATCACTCCCCCTCCAGTGGGATGAGGAGGAAGATCAAGGGTAATAAAGTAAAACTGGTGAGTTGGGATAATAACAGTTTATTAACAAAATTAAACACAATAATAACAATTTTTTAAAATAATAATAACAATGAGGAGAAGAAGAAGAGTCACACCAGTCTTCAAAAAGGGCAGGAAGGACAACCCAGGAAACTACAGGCCTGTCAGCCTCATCTCCATGCCTGGAAAAGTAATGGAACAACTCATCCTTAATGTCATCACTAAACATATGAAGGAAAAGTTATCAGGGGGAGTCAACATGGCTTCACCAAGGGGAAATCCTGTTTGACTAACCTGATATCCTTCTATGAGTGCATAACTGGCTGGCTAGATGAGGGAAGAGCAGCAGATGTCATCTACCTTGACTTAAGCAAAGCTTTTGACACTCCTATAACATTCTCATCAGAAAGCTCAGGCAATGTGGCTTGGATGAGTGGACAGTGAGGTGGATCAAGAGCTGGCTGAATGACAGAGCCCAGAGGCTGGTGATCAATAGCACAGAATCGAATTGGAGACCTGTGGCCAGTGGAGCTCCACAGGGATCGGTTCTGGGGCCAATCTTGTTCAATATCTTCAGTCAATGACCTGGATGAGGGGACAGGGTGTACCCTCAGCAAGTTTGCTGATGACACCAAACTGGGAGGACTGGCTGATTCCCCAGAAGGCTGTGCTGCCATTCAGCGGGATCTTGACCAGCTTGAGAGTTGGGCAGAGAGGAACCTCATGAGGTTCAACAAGGACAAGTGCAGAGTCCTGCACATGGGAGGAAAAACCCCATGCACCAGTACAGGCTGGGGATTGACCTGCTGGAGAGCAGCTCTGCAGAGAGAGACCTGAGAGTTCTGGTTGATAATAAACTGGACATGAGCCAGCAATGTGCCCTCGTGGCCAAGGCCGAGGGGGGTTCTCCTCCCCTTCTACTCTTCCCTGGTGAGGCCTCATCTGGAGTCCTGTGTCCAGTTCTGGGCTTCCCAGCTCAAGAGAGACGGAGAACTTCTGGAGAGAGTCCAGCACAGGGCCACCAAGATGATCAGGGGACTGGAACATCTTTCATACGAGGAAAGGCTGCGGGACCTGGGGCTGTTTAGTCTGGAGAAGAGGAGACTGCAAAGGAGATCTTATTAATATTTACAAATATCTAAATGGTGGATGTCTGGAGGTTGGGGTATCCCTTTTTTCAATGGTATCTAGCAACAGGATAAGGAGTAAAGGGATGAAGCTGGGACACAAAAAGTTCCATTTAACCATAAGAAAAATCTATTTTACTGTGAGGATGAGGGAGCCCTGGCACAGGCTGCCCAGGGAGGTTATGGAGTCTCCTTCCTTGGAGGTCTTCAAGACCTGCCTGGACACATTCCTATGTCACCAGCAGGAGAACAAGGAGAAGGAGGAAGAGGAGAAGAAGAAGAAATGTAAGAGAGAGAGAAATAAAAACTCAAGGGAAATTAAAAACTAAAACAAGTGATACACAGTGCAATTGCTCACCAGCAGCTGAACAATGCCTGGGTAGTAATTTTTCCCTCGCCATTAAGTCTCTCCAGTTTATATATTGAGCATGACCTCTTGTGGCATGGAACAGCCCTATGACTAGTTGGGGTCATCTGTCCTGTTCATGCTTCCTTACAGCTTCTTGTGCTCCTCCAGCCCACTCACTGGCAGGGCAGGGTGAGGAACAGAAAAGGCCTCAACCTGTGCCAGCACTGCTCAGCAATAACCAGACATCCCTGTGTTATCAACATACTTTCCAGCACAAACTTAAAATACAGTCCTGTACCAGCTACTAGGAAGAATGCTAACTCTATGCCAGCTGAAACCAGGACATACAAATACTAGAACATCTTGTAGGTGAAGAAAGTCTGAATTGGTTGATATTTGACCAGGACTTCAGAAAAATTTTTAAGTGTTATCAGTCAATTTTATCAGTAAATTCTAGTCTAGTTTTATTATGGAAGATTGGAGGACATTGTGGTCTCATCCAGACAAAATGTACTATCAGGTTCTCACTTTTTGTCTTTTTTCAAAGGGCACAGCATGAAAAAATAGGTAAGTTATGTCTGAATTTAAGTTTGTGGTATATTTTCCCCATCTAAAGGTCCTTCCTCTGTTTTAGACCTAACTTAGTATCTTTTTCCTTTCAGGCACTAAAAATTTGTGTAACGTTGATATGCATTGCTACTCTATTGCAACAGGAATTTCACTGCTGAGATGGCTGTAATTCAGTAATAAATGACAGATGAATTACAAACCGTACTTTTAACCAGACATCAAATACATATATGCCTTTACTTGCAAATGCTGCAGGAGAAATTCTCCCTGCTCAGATCCACACCTTGACTTTGATTTCTTTCTTGAAAAAGAGGGAGACTTCATCAGAATTAAAAGGAGCAGACTGCTTTTAGTCTCATGGGTTACTTTGAAAACTGGGATTGCCAGCTCTAATTCATCACAAACCATGAATCAAATCAAACACACTCCCCCCCAAATCCCAAGAATTACTGTAAACAAAATGTGACTTTCAGTAAAAATACAAATATTTTCATTTCCCACCCATTTTCAGGTCTTTAAGATGCAATCACATTCATAGTTTTAATCTTTCCTTAAAACCTGGAGGACTAGACTTTTACTTTTTCTCTTCGAAAAAAGAATTATATTCTCCTGTAACTGTAGATGAAAAACAACAAATATCATAATCATGCTGAAATTAGAAGATCTATACTAAGATACATATTTGAAACCCAGGAAAAGCACTCTTCCTGTACTTCTCCCATGCTCAATAGCACAAGAAGCTCCATAGACTTCGGTGTTCTTGTATCATTTGAGCACAAAATAGCTTGAAATAGTTGAGTGGATAAATCACCCAGCTATCTTTTAACACTTCCACTCTGTCATTCTTTTCATCTATTATTTGCAAGTAATCCTAGGTAGGATCAGGGAGTGTGAGGAAACCACAGTAAGGTAACTGCATGTGTTTTGTCTTCACTGAGAATTCTATTACTCTTCAGTACTAAGGAAAATTTGTATATTAAATACAAGAAATATAAAATAATAATTAAAAATGACACTATTACTGAGTCACCTAAGACTATGCACTATTGTGTTCGTGTTGGCTGAGACAGAGATGATTTTCTTCACAGTAGCTGGTATGTAGCTACTACTTAGATTTGCACTGGAAACTGTGGTTAACACAGGGATGTTTTAGTTACTATTGAGCAGGCCTTGCACAGTCAAAGCCTTCTCTGATTCTTATACCACCCCACCTGTGAGTGGGCTGGGGAGGCAAAAAAAGTTGTGAGGGGACAAAGCTGTAACAGCTGACTCCAGCTGACCCAAGGGATAACCCAGAGCATGTGACATCACATTCACTATATCAAGCTGGGAAAGAAGAAGGAAGGGATGAATGTTTGGAGTGACGGTGTTTGTCTTCCTAAGTAATCATTACATGTGATGGAGCACTGATTTCCTAGAGATCACTGAACACCTGCCCGACGATGGGAAGTGGTGAAGGAACTCTGATTTGCTTTGCTTGTGCACAGATTTTGCTTTACCTGTTAAACTGTCTTTATCTCAATACGTAAGTTTTGTCACTTTTATTCTTCTGATTCCTGCTCCATGCTACCGAAAAGGACGTGAAAGAGCAACTGTGTGGTGCTTAATTGATGGCTGGGGTTAAATCACGACTGTCTGTTTTGGTGTCTAATGTGGGACTTGAAGGGTTTGACATAATGATAGGTTTGATTGGAATGTGCTAGATGAAATTTATAGCTCTTATTTCTGTTCAGCTATTAATCAGCAAGCTCCTGGCCTTGCCATGGAGCTTACTCGCCTTACTGTATATTAGAGGCTGTAGCAGGGCACTCTGCCTAGTGAAAAGATACAAGATGAAGATCATGCTATTTCTTAGTGGTAAAGGCTGTTACAGAGCAGCCTGATTCGGCTATCTCTGAGAATAACTGGGGAGGATGAGAAAATTCCTGAGATAGGGGGCTGTGAAGCAGACATCTCTGAGATAACATTGTTGCTGGAAACTAGATGTTCCTGCTAGCTCTGCAGAGACGTAAATTCAGCAACAGATGACTGACAGTCAATAACTTTATAAAAACCCAGTCCTATTTCTGTGGGGTAAAGGATTCCTGCATACTCTTCTTTGGAGTGTGTCTAAAAATCTTCCCCCTTGAGCAAGGATACCCCTCAAGTTTACCCTTCAGAGCTGAGAAATCTCCTGCTATCATTAATGTGAGTGAGTAACATCTTTCCCTATTAAATAGGTATTCTCTATGAAATAATTATTCTCTATTAAATAGGTATTCATTAAACTAACTTTAAAGTATTGATTCAATTAATAAATAGCAGTTACAGTACTAATATTATGTAGTAAGTGCTCCTCTAACCCTTTGCCTTCTTAAACAGAAAACCTATGTTTTTATCCTGATCAAGACTGTATATAAAATATATTTCCAATTCCAGTAATTTCATAATTGTGTAAAAACAAAATTCTGTTTCTCTATACTTTCTGAGTTTGCCATCATTACCCTGTGGATGAGGGACAGAGGCTAGTGCTCCTTAGTGACTGGTTTTTGCTTTTCCTGCCTGCTGTATGCTGTGCTGCTTATCATCTTACTCTGCTGTGCCTGGGAACATTTTGATAACAGCAATGGCGATGTGCCTGGGCTGGCAGATGGCCAGGGCATCACCACTGTTTCTGTGCTGCTGTTCTGGACAGGCTGGAACTCCAGTGTGAACTTGAGTTGAGAGACTATGACTGTGGATGAGTCCACAAGGGAGGATACATTGGAGCATCTGTAGCTGTGGATAAGCCCATGCCAGAGCAAGTATCCCTCGACGTGTCTGTGTCTGTGGTTATGTCCATGTTGCAGCAGGTATATCTCTAAAGAGATTGTGGCCCAAGGATAAATCCATGCTGGAAAAGGTACACCTCAAAGCATCTATGACTATGCATAAGTCTGTCACAGCTGATATACCCCTGAAGAGACTGTGACTGATAGATAAGGCTCCTCTTGAAGCAGGTACAAACGTAGGGGACTGCAGTCTATGGATAAATCCAAGCCAGAGCAAGGGCAAGGGGAGGAGATCATTGCAACATTAAAACTGATGGTCTGGTCCAAAGGGACTAGCAGTGGAGACTGTGATATAAATGGCTTTAAATTGTTGTAACCCATTATTTGAGTTACATGTTATAGTAATTGCTATAGCAGGAATCACTTGCTATCACATACCAATGGATAACCAGCCTTGCAAGAGCAGTGACCCAACCTGAGCTGGCTTTGGTGCCCAAGAACACTACGCAACATACCACTTCTCCTTTTCTGAGCAACTACCATAAGAGATGGAGCCCAAAGTCACAGACTAAATGAACTCAGTGGACATTTTCTGGGCATTTATATACGTTTTAAAGACATATTATAGAGGCGGTCTGTAGACTAAAAGTATCATATTTGTGTATTATATCAAAGGATGTGAAGATGTGTGCTGAGTAAAGACACTGTATTTGACAGTGTGAACCTGAGCACAACATAAATGGCATGGAATAAGAGGTGGAGAATGTGCAGGTTTTGTCTAGGTAGAAATAATTTTCTTCATAGTAGCTAGGGTGGGACTCTGGTTTGGATTTGTGTGAGAACAACATTGATAAGACAAGAATGCTTTCATTAGTGCTGAGCAATGATTCCACTGAGTTGAGGCCTTTTCTGATTCTCACCCATTTCACCAGTGAGCAGGATGGAGGGGGCATGAAAAGTTAGGAGGAGACACAACTGAGACAGCTCACTCCAACTGACCCAACAGATAATAGGACATCATGCTCAGCATATAAAGCTGAAGGAATAGGAAGGAATGTTTGGAGTCATGGAATTAGTTTTCTTAATTAACCATTAATGCATGGTGGAGCCCTACTTTCCTAGAGATGGCGAAACACATGCCTGCCCATGGGAAGCAGTGAATGAATTCCTTGTTTTACTTCACTTGTGTTCATGGCTTTTGCTTTACTTATTAAACTGTCTTTATCTCACTCCATGAGTTTTCCCACTCTTATGAGTCTCTCCTCCATCCCACTGCAGGTTAATGAGTGAGCAGCTGTGTGCTGCTTAGTTGCTGGTTGGGGTTAAACCATAACAATTATATATATTAAAAAAAAAATGTCTCACAAAAAATAAACACAGACGTTATTCTTACAATTATTTAGGGCTTTTTTTTCCCCCCTTAGATAATTTCTAAGCCTTTTTTCCCCACCCTCAATATTTGCAATATTAAAATATAAATATAAAATATAATATTTGTAATATTAAAATACAGACAATTGTGGAACAAAAATCACTGATTTTGATTATGGATCCTACAGATCTCACAAAGCCTGTCAGGCATCATGAGCACATGCCAGCTGGAAGATCTGGAGGAAACACTGAAGTTCAGGTAGTTCATACATTCCTTGAGCACATGTGCATATCTGCCTGAGCAAAATACTGATGAAATTCTCCTTTCTTACAGGTCTGTACAACCTTTTCTACAAATCAACAGGAGTAGCTAGTGACAGGTGATGAAATTCCCATTCAGGAAGTATTTATCATATAAATATAATATTATATTTGAAGCATGAGGATACTACAAGACTACATGAGGACATGTTGCTTAGGGACCACAAGCAGAGAAGAGGTACATGCCAGTATAACAAGAGAATATTGTCGATATACTCAGTCTGGTATTGACAAAGTTTAATTCTGCTAGTAGAGCATTCTAACATGCTTAAGATACGCAGTTTTTAATTGATCCTTGAGAACTAAGATGTATTTACTTGCATTCATGAAGCCAGTATGATTTTTTTCCAGCCTTAAGCAAACTCTTAAGATAAATTCCCTGGCCTTGTTTTTCTTTATAAGAACCACCAGCCACTATTTTTATCCACTCATATTCCATAGATAATTGTGTCCTCTGTGTATTGTAGATGAGAAACCTCCAAGCTCTTGTGTAGAATCTTTCCAGATATAATAAGGAAGTGAGCTATTTGCTAAGTAAACTGTTCTGGCATTCAGCCTGTAACTCCAGACTCTCCAATATGGAACTGCACATGAAATTCTCATATAACTCATGCAAAATTGTTCTTTCACCTAGGAAATGCATATCTACTCACAAAACGTAGTAAGCATTGAGCTCAGTGTGATTCTTACACCATAAATCAACTTTATCAAGGCTGGAGACATCCAAGGTACAGAAGGCTAACTATTAATCTACTGTTTATTTGAAAGTTCAAACTCTTCTAAACTAACTCAACAACTAGAAGTGGTTCTTAGGCCTATTAGTATAAAACTAAAGACCCTTTAAAGATCCCTTTTCTTTTGTTTTCTCTGTTTTCTAATATATCCATGCATTCCCCAGCATACTTAAACAAAGGTGCTTGCACATCATTTTCCTACTCTTTTTTATTGAAACATTAATTTGAAAATATCCATTTGAGTGTAATTATACATGAGATATTAGCATATAAGCTACCTAAAAGTAACTCAAATTAAACTAATTTAAACTAAGGGACTTAAACTAAGGGACTTGGGGGGTGGGGGGAGAAGCAAAGCAGAACAAGCTGTCCCCTCTAGCTGGGAAACAGGGCAGGACAGGGAATGCAATGGTAAGTGCCCTTCATCTGCACACTGGGCTGAGATACGGAAGGCTGACCACCCTGAGAAAGAGCCAAACTGGGGAGGATCCTCCTGCACCCACCCAGGGGAACCTGTGTGTTTGAGTAAGCCCCTGTGCTGCCTCTACACCAATGCACGCAGCCTGGGGAATAAGCAGGAGGAACTGGAGATGTGGGTGTGGATGCGGGGCTACAACCTCATTGCAGTCACAGAGACGTGGTGGGACAGCTGCCATGACTGGAGCACAGCCATGGAGGGCTATGTATTGTTCAGGAAACACAGACTGACAAGGCATGGAGGTGGAGTTGCTCTCTATGTGAGAGAGTAATTAATGTGTACCAAACTGTGCCTGGGTGGGGATGAGGAGAGAGTAGAGTGCTTATGGGTAAAAATGAATGGGCAGGGCAAGGCAGATGATATTGTTGTAGGAGTCTGCTACAGGCCACCTGATCAGGAGGAGGATGTGGATGAGGCCTTCTACGAACAGCTGAGAGCTGTCTCATGATCACAGTCCCTGGTCCTCATGGTGGACTTTAACCACCCTGATATTTGCTGGGATAGCCACACAGTCAAGCACACGCAGTCCAGGAGGTTGTTGGTGACAACTTCTTGTCACAGGTGATCGAGGAACCAACAAGGAAGAGTGTGCTGCTGGACGTGATACTGACAAATAGAGAGGGCCTGTTTGGGGATGTGAAGGTCTGAGGCAACCTCGGCTGCAGTGACCATGAGATGGTAGAGTTCAAGATCCTGTGTGGAAAAGGCAGAACACAAAGCAGTACCGTGGCCCTAGATTTCAGGTGAGCCGACTTTGGCCTCTTCAAAGATCTACTTGGACAGATCTCATGGGATGTGATTCTAGATGGTAGAAGTGCCAATGAGAGCTGGTCAGTCTTCAAGCACCACTTCCTCCAAACCCAGGATCAGTGTGTCCCAATGCACAAGAAAGGAGGAAAAGGAGGTAGGAGGCCTCCATGGATGAGCAAGGATCTGCTGGGACAACTCAGGCAGAAAGCAGCCATCTATGAGAGGTGGAAACAGGGGCTGGCTTCTTGGGAAGAGTATAAGAACGTTGCCAGGGCATGCAGGGGTGCAACTAGGAAGGCTAGAGCCCTTCTAGAATTAAATTTAGCCAGGGATGTTAAGGACAGCAATAAGGCATTTTTCAAGTACATCAGCAGCAGAAGGATGGTGAGAGGGGATGTGGGCCCGCTGCTAAACGCTGAGGGTGCCCTGGTGTTTGAGGATGCAGAGAAGGCTGAAGTACTGAATGCCTTCTTTGCTTCAGTCTTTACGGCAAAGGCCAACGCTCGGGAAGCCCAGTCCAGCAAGGATAACAGGATGGCCAGGACAGCAGAGGACTTGCCCTGGATGGAAGAGGAAGAGGTTAAAGACTTGTTGGCCAAGCTTAAGGCTCATAAGTCAATGGGTCCTGATGGGATGCATCCTAGAGTGCTGAGGGAGCTGACTGATGTGATTGCTAAGCCTCTCTCCATCATTTTTGAACAATCATGGAGGACAGGTGAGGTGCCTGAGGACTGGAGAAAGGCCAATGTCATGCCAGTGTTCAAAAAGGGCAAGAAGAATGACCCAGGAAACTACAGGCTGGTCAGCCTCACCTCCATCCCTGGAAAAGTGATGGAAGAACTCATCCTGAATATTATCACTAAACATATGAAGGATAAGATGGTTATCAGGGGGAGTCAACATGGCTTCACCAAGGGGAAATCCTGTTTGACTAACCTGATATCCTTCTATGAGTGAATAACTGGCTGGCTAGATGAGAGGAGAGCAGCAGATGTCATCTACCTTGACTTCAGCAAGGCTTTTGACACTATGTCCCACAACATCCTCATCAGAAAGCTCAGGCAGTGTGACTTGGATGAGTGGATAGTGAGGTGGATCGAGAGCTGGCTGAATGACAGAGCCCAGAGGGTGGTGTTCAATGGCACAGAGTCGAGTTGGAGGCCTGTGACCACTGGAGCTCCATAGAGATCGGTTCTGGGGCCAGTCTTGTTCAACATCTTCATCAATGACCTGGATGAGGGGACAGAGTGTACCCTCATCAAGTTGGCTGATGACACCAAACTGGGAGGACTGGCTGATTCCCCAGAAGGCTGTGCTGCCATTCAGTGGGATCTTGACCGGCTTGAGACCTGGGCAGAGAGGAACCTCATGAGATTCAACAAGGGCAAGTGCAGAGTCCTGCATCTGGGAAGGAATAACCCCATGCACCAGTACAGGCTGGGGGTTGAACTGCTGAAGAGCAGCTCTGCAGAGAGAGACCTGGGAGTACTAATTGATAATAAACTAAATATGAGCCAGCAATGTGCCCTCGTGGCCAAGAAGGCCAATGGCATCCTGGGGTGCATCAAGAAGAGTGTGGCCAGCAGGTTAAGGGAGCTTCTCCTCCCCCTCCAATCTACCCTGGTGAGGCCTCATCTGGAGTCCTGTGTCCAGTTCTGGGCTCCTCAGCTCAAGAGGGACAGGGAAGTGCTGGAGAGAGTCCAGTACAGGGCCACCAAGATGATCAGGGCTACGGAACATCTTTCATACGAGGAAAGGCTGCGGGACCTGGGGCTGTTTAGTCTGGAGAAAAGGAGATTGAGGGGAGATCTTATTAACATTTATAAATATCTAAAGGGTGGATGTCAGGAGGCTGGGACATCCCTTTTTTCTATAGTAGCTAGCAACAGGACAAGGGGTAATGGGATGAAGCTGGAACACAAAAAGTTCCACTTAAACATAAGAAAAAATTATTTCATTATGAGGGTGACGGAGCAGTGGCACAGGCTGCCCAGAGAGGTTGTGGAGTCTCCTTCCTTGGAGGTCTTCAGGACCCATCTGGACATGTTCCTATGTGACCTTATCTAGGTGAACCTGCTTTTGCAGGGTGTTTGGACTAGATGATCTCTAAAGGTCCCTTCCAACCCCTACCATTCTATGATTCTATGATTCTATGATTCTAAATCTTTATAAAATAAATAAAGGTGTTTAAGTTCTCATTATTAACCTAATATTGTAACTGTTGCAATCTTAGTTTTTACTGCTTTTTATTAACAATCTCTCTTCATGTCAAACAGCAATAGGTCAAAAATTAGGTTATGGGATTTTTTTGTGACAAATTACTTGATCAATTTGAAATAGAAGGCTAAAAATTTTTCTAAGAACACTAGATACATTCAAATAATTAACATATTAATGACTTTTATTGAAGATTTATTGAACAAAAAGTAAAATTCTTCAAAAAATGCAAATGGTTCAGTTTCCATTTCCTATAAACATACAGGTACCATAAAAATGAAAAACATTACTCAGAATTATAATATGAGTCTATTTCAGTCCAAGGACGAGTTATTTTAATTTCAGAAAGCACTTTTATCTAATGGATGGAAATTATAATTAATATTATTTTTTAATTCTGTACAGCAAATTTAAACAGAGCACTGGAAAGATGCCAGCCCTCTAAATTGTTAAAGACGTCTATTCAGAGGCCACAGAAAATGTTGCCATTGTCAGTCTGCCTGTAACTATATATATTTGGTTCAGGATCTATGATACACATAACAATAGTAAGGTTTGGTGGTCTTGACCCTTCAAAGGAAAACGTTGATGACAATTTCCTGTCACAAGTGATCGAGGAACCAATGAGGAGGGATGTGCTGCTGGAGCTTATGCTAGTAAAGAGGGTCTGGTTGGGGATGTGAAGGTTGGAGGCAACTTTGGCTGCAGTGACCATGAGATGATGGAGTTCAAGATCCTGTGTGGAAGCAGCAGGGCACCAAGCAGGATTGCAGCCCTGGATTTCAAGTGAACTGGCTTTGACTTCTTCAAAGACCTACTTGGAAGGATCTCATGGGATAAGATTCTAGATGGTATGAGGACTCAAAAGAGCTAGTCCATCTTCAAGTGCCACTTCTTCCAAGCCCAAGACCGGTGTATCCCCACAAGCAGAACAGTGGGGAAAAAAGGCAGGAGGCCTCCATGGGTGAACAAATATCTGCTGGGACAACTCAGAGAAAGCAGATCTATGAGAGGTGGAAAAGGGCCTGGTTTCTTGGGAAGAGTATAGGAACACTGCCAGATCATTCAGGAGTTCAACCAGGAAGGCTAGAGCCCTTCTAGAGTTAAACCTGGCCAGGAAAGTTAAGGAAAATAAGAAGGCTTTTTTTCAGGTACATCAGCAGCAAAAGGAAGGTTAGGGAGAATGTGGGCCCACTGCTGAACACAGAGAGTGCCCTGGTGACAGAGGATGCAGAGAAAGCTGAACTGCAGAATCCATTATTTGCTTTGGTCTTTACGGCCAAAGCTGTCCCTGGGGAAGCCCAGTCCAGCAAAGATAATAGGACGGTCTGGACAACAGAGAACCTTCCCTTGGTGGATGAAGACGAAGTTAAAGACTAGTTGGCCAAGCTTAACATTCATAAGTCAATGGGGCCTGATGGGATACATCTTAGAGTGCTGAGGGAGCTGGCTGATGTGATTGCTAAGCTGCTCTCCATCATTTTTGAACAATCATGGAGGACGAGTGAGATGCCTGAGGACTGGAGAAAGACCAATGTCACGACAGTCTTCAAAAAGGGCAAGAAGGAGGACCCAGGAGAATACAGGCCAGTCAGCCTCACCTCCATCCCCGGAAAGATGATGGAACAACTCATCTTCAAAGTTGTTAATAAACATATGAAGGAAAAAATGGCTATCAAGGGGCATCAACATGGATTCACCAAGGGGAAACCCTGTTTGACCAACCTGATAACCTTCTATGTGAGTATAATTGGCTGACTAGATGAGAAGAGAGCAGCAGATGTCATCTACCTTGACTTGAGCAAGGCTTTTGATACTGTCTCCCATAACATCCTCATCAGAAAGCTCAAGCAGTGTGGCTTGGATGAGTGGACAGTGAGGTGAATTGAGAACTGGCTGAATGACAGAACTCAGAGGGTGGTGATCAGTGGCACAGCACTGATTTGGAGGCCTGTGGCCAGTGTGGTTCAAGTCTTATTCAAAATCTTCATCAATGATGTAGATGAGAGGATAGAGTGTACCCTCAGCAAGTTGGCTGATGACACCAAACTGGGAGGACTGGCTGATCCCTCAGAAGACTGTGCTGCCATTCAGCGGGATCTTGACCGGCTTGAGAGCTGGGCAGAGGAACCTCATGAGATTCAACAAGGGCAAGTGCAGAGTCCTGCATCTGGGAAGGAACAACCCCATGCACCAGTACAGGCTGGGGGTTGAACTGCTGAGGAGCAGCTCTGCAGAGAGAGACCTGGGAGTACTAATTGATAATAAACTGAACATGAGCCAGCAATGTGCACTCGTGGCCAAGAAGGCCAATGGGGTGCAATGCAATGGGATACATCAAGAAGAGTGTGGCCAGCAGGTTAAGGGAGGTTCTCCTCCCCCTCCAATCTGCCCTGGTGAGGCCTCATCTGGAGTCCTGTGTCCAGTTCTGGGCTCCTCAACTCAAGAAGGACAGGGAACTTCTGGAGAGAGTCCAGTGCAGGGCCACCAAGATGATCAGGGGACTGGAACATCTTTCCTTACGAGGAAAGGCTGCAGGAACTGGGGCTGTTTAGTCTGGAGAAGAGGAGACTGTGGGGGGATCTCATTATTGTTTACAAATATCTAAATGGTGGATGTCAGGCAGTTGGGGCATCACTTTTTTCTGTCATATCTAGTGACGGGACAAGGGTTAATGAGATGAAGTTGGAACACAAAAAGTTCCATTTAAACATAAAAACAATCTATTTTACTGTGAGGGTGAGGGAGCCCTGTCACAGGCTGCCCAGGGAGACTGTGGAGTCTCCTTCTCTGGAGATTTTCAAAATCTGCCCAGATATGTTCCGATATGACCCGATCTAGGTGGACCTTCTTAAGCATGAGGCTTGGAGTAGATGATCTCTGGATGTCCCTTTAAACCCCTACCATTCTATGATTCTATGAATCAAACCTAAGTCTCAAATTCACTTACTATGAAGGTGATAACAGCTCTTTCTACTTCAAAAGTGAATGAAATCTTGGCCTTTAAAGTTTTCCTACTTCTGGCTGAGACTCTTTTGCATAGTGAACCTCAAGATAAAGGCAATTACATGCACCGTTGTATATACACTCTGCTAATGTAAGTACATGTGTCATTGCAACTGTAGAGCACAGGAGTCGACAAACCTGTTTATGATTTTAAAGGTTGTGCCAAATCTTCCGCAAATCCGTATGAGGTGATTGGCCCTGGGATGTTGTTAATTTTGTGCACCTGAAACAAGTGCACAAGGTGCAGATTTCCACCTCCGGAAGTGTGTCACCACCTCTCCAGGCAGCAATCAGTGCCTTAGCTATGTGACCTCCATTTCTAGCACAAGCTGAGCCCAAAGCACACAGTGTGCACTGGCCCTGTGATTGGCCTCAGGCACTCAGAGGGCAGCAGGAAGATGCAAGAGGGCACACATGGCCTTGCCCAGGTATAGACTCACAAAGGCCTCAGAGTACTGACAAATAATTGCCTTCCTGCACTCAGCTCTGCTTACACTCTGTCAGATTACTTGGGGAGCCTCTGAAAGCTTGAGGATGTTCAGTAGCAACAGATTTACCTTAGCGGGATGTAACAGCTCACCCAGTGCTGCCCCTGTCACTGTGGCAATGGGTAGTTCAGAAAATGATTGTCCTCAGGGAGCTTGAGCCCAGAGCTTCCTTGCCAGCCAGCTGCTAGGTAGCTGTCCTTTAAAAGCAGTTCTCCATACTTTTTCCAGATACCTGGTTCACCTATCAACCCAAACAATTGGGTTTCAGCTAGCAATGCCATGATTCTGCACCAGGCCTTTGCCTGTTACCTTGACCAAGATGACTGTAAATGGTTTTTGTCCGGTGCCTAATAAATCTTTTTTTCACATGAAGCAGAAGAATACAAGGACATTAAAAATTACAATCAAGGTAGTTTTGCAGAGTGATGAAGCAGGTGCATTCTACCCAAAAGCCGAAGTAAGGTATATTTCCACAAACATTTGCTGGAGAGAAGTAGTAAGGAGTGCAGCCCATGAAGAAGTAGGTTTCAGCTTCACTAGCCAGGCAATGGCTTATTTATAGAAATTTCCTGTGGAGTCTGTTATGTGTGTAGGTACTTGACAAGAACCTGGATCACAGAAAAATAATAAGGTCAGTCTGTTATGGGAAGACAAAGGAGAAGGCAATTTTCAATTAAAGTCCAGCATATTCTTTCAGGCAAAACATGGCAGGACAAGCAAAGCACCTGATTCTGCTGCACCCCAGAGGCACTCTGCTGAGCCAGCTATGACTGACATAATCTTAGCTAAAGCAGAAGCTGAGGCTAGGTTAGAAACAGAAATGTCACCACTGTGACCAAGCACAGATCTCTCAACACTAGCATGGCCCTTGTGTCCTCAGTTATGTCTGTTAACGTCAGCACCAAGGTGTCAGTACATTGTACAGTCAGAAGAGCGTCCCTGACAGATTGGAAGTTCTTCCAGACTACCAAGTGAAATTTAGCCAGAGTGATGACACACAAAAAATGTCTGAACATGGACTAGAGAGCTGTATTAGCAGAGTTCTTGACCTGTGTGACATCTTAGATAGCAAGGAACCTTTAAGCCTTTCAATCTGTTCCCTTCAATTTAGCTATTAGCCTAATGTGAGAGGATAATAGGTGAGTTGGTACGGATCTGCAGTGTGGGATGTAGTTGCTCAAATATAAATCAGATGGTTAGTTTATCTACAGTTAATCTGGATTATATTTACAGAAAAATGTGCACTCAGCAGCATACTTGTATTACCAGTCTTGTGACAACACTTAAAAATCTGGAGTAAAATTTTGAGAAAATCCCAAATTTATAAGCAGATTACTTATTCTAAATATCTTACAAGCTAGGAAGACAGATAGACATGCTATCCAACACCTAGAAGAGCCTACCATGTCACACAATTTACACAGATGCCTTGCAATGGGAATCGCTCTTGGACAATAACCTTAGTTGCTCCTACGAATCCTGGTTGCTGCTTCATTGTGTGTATCATCATCATTACTATTTGCATAAAACTGTCATTGTGGTTTTTGCAACCTCAGAACTATCATTATCATAAAATGGAACATCTGTAGAAATCACATAAGGATATGTCTCTGCATTTAAGGCGAATTGTAGGAGGTTTATGTTCATGAGCATTTGCAAAAAATCATGCATTATCTTCTCCCTTAAAAAAAAAGAGGAATTCCCATTATATCTGGGAAGACTGATATTCAAAATAAATTTTGCTATTCAAAATGTATAGCTGTGCATTACTGTAACAAAGTTATTTATAATGACCTATGTAATACAATAAATAGCTGGGGGATAAATCATTTAAAACAAATATCACATATAATTCAAAGCAAACAGACTTGTTCTAGAATAGATACCTCCAGATTTGGGGTTGCATGCCAACTCAAATTTATTTTTAGATTTCTTACTTTTTGTATCTGGCATGCTTATCAGGTAGACATCTGTAAATAAGTGGTGCAGGGCAATTACTGATATCCTGATTTACAAAAATACTTTTTGGAGGCCATAGAGTCCCTTCCTGATTTGATATAATTACATGGTCATGCATTCTGATTTCGAATGAGTTGAGTGAGAGTATGGCTTCAATGCCTTGCAGATATATCTGTAATTTCTGTAATGCTTTCCATATCATGTTGTTCGTGCTATTTATTTCATTTGGATTTCCAAAACAGCATGAGGAGTATTAAACTGAAGCAACAGCTACAGTTAATTATGGCATGGCTGATGTATCTGCAACGAATCTTAACTGAGAATTTTGTTTTTCTTTTGGAACACTTGCAGAGAGAACATGATTTACTCTGGCTTTTTTGTTTAACATTCTTATAATGATTTTTCTACTGCTTAAGGAAACATGGTATTGCATCTCAAATCAAATAGTTAAAATATCAAGTGCTACCAAATAGTTGCTTCTGTTTGACACGTGAAATTGATCTGATTAGTCACATCTTGGTATTGCTGGGCCTGGATTGTGAGTGCAGGCAATTTTAGCAAAAATATTTCTTATGTACCTTAAAAAAATATTATTTTCAGGAGCTTCAACTGTATCTTTTTCATATGAGCTTCTTCTAAACAGTCCCACTAATAGAAACTGGTCAGAGAGTGAAAATAAATGGAAATAGAATATGGCCACAGCTGAACAGAGTTCACTTAAATAATCAGGAAACTATTAATAGAAAGTGCTAGTAAAGTCTGTCCAGCTCTAACATCTGGATGACTTGGGTAAAAAAAAAAAAATTAAATCCTATTTGAAATAAAATTTATTGAAGTTACCATAGTATTCTGGTACCTAGTGTCAGTTATTCCAGAAATCCAATTTATTGCAGATTTATTGGAGGTTCACAAAAGAGGTGAACAGTTGCTGTGATGAAAAACGCTATGGGAGTAACTAGGTAGAGGATAGAAAAGTTATTTGTTCATATTATTTGCTTTAGGATATTAATTTCATGCCCAAATTAAAATGGAGCAATGGTATTTGCATTAGCTGTGCTTTAGTGCAAAAACAAATCACTTTGTTATTATGAGTTAGCAGTTTTTCTTCTTAGAGGAAATAATGAAAAGCCCTATTTCTTGGACATATAAGCAGATGAGCCATCACCATAGCAACTGAAGGACGTATCCATCACGTCATTCTGTCAAACGGCCTCGGCATGTGACTCCAAGCTCACATTCCTTACTTCCATCTGAAAGTAGGTTTTAGTCTTGCTGTCCAATAAAATCAATACTCAGTAGGATGTTTTCTGCCTGCCATAGTTTAGAAACAGGAAGATACTCAAAGTAGCTTTTTTTTTTGGATTTAAAGGAACAGCAAAGGTTGTTTATCTGTCAATATACTAAAAGATAATGAAAAACAGAATTAATAGAACACAGATCATTTGTTTCCAGGAACACTAAAGTTCTTCTTGCTCTTTATTGTGTTTAGTGATTCAGTCATGTCCTTATTACAGAGCATTATCACAGATTCTTTGGACAGTTTCCAGCAATGGCTCTTTTAAACACCATATTTCTCTACTAGAGTTGTGAAAGAGGGTTAGATTTCTCCACCAAATGGAGGAGAATCACACTGGAAACATGTTTTATAAATCAGACAGCAGGAACTAAATACAAATTGCATTGTGTTACATGATCATCCATTTCCTTTGCAAACCCCAAAACAAGACTTTATTTTTTTATTCTTCCCATCTTCAAAAGTGTTACAAATTCAGCTTCACTCTCAGCCTCTAAAAGGTCATTTTCACCTTACTTATTCTTTCCTCTTCTTCACCTTCAGATTCTAACCTTCTCTATGTCTGCCCTGTACGAAGAATCAAGACATTTGACTTCTACTTTCCTGATCAAATTCCCAAATCAGTTAGGCTGAATTTTGACCAAAAAAAAAAAAAAAAAAGGCAACTTATGCTTGTGAGTTCTGCAATTTTAGCTCAACAAAGTCAGCACATGTTCAGTTTCCATAAGTCAAATGACTACTGCAACACTGGGAGAAAGAGATAAACCTTGCCTCATTAAGTAGATCTGGAGATAGGCTTGTTACTTTCGTTGCTGAGTGGTTTGCGATAAGTAATAGTGGTGACAAAGAATAGCACATAAATCTTCACTCAACTTCAAAGTCTAACTACAGAGAGATCAGGCTAAAGGATCACTTGTGTCCATGTACCAATATGACATGTACCAATATATCAAAGATATGGAGCATAAGAGATGGGAAAAAAAATGATGGAGAGAAAGCACAAACACTTTTTAACTCCACTTTGAAGTCACAGACCTTGGACTGTTCAGCTGAGAGAAGACTGAACACTTAACAAGTATTTAAAAGGTGTTTGTTAAGAGGATGGGGGAGCAGCACTTTTCCTGTTGTCTTAAGTGACAGAACACAGGGTAATGGACATACATTGACTGGAAGACAAAAAGTTCCACTTAAACATAATGGAAAACTACTTTACTCTTCAGGTGAGGGAGCCCTAGCACAGGCTGCTCAGGGAGGGTATGGAGTCTCCTTCTCTAGAGGTTTTCAAAACCCGCCTGGACATGTGCCAGCGTGACCTGACCTAGGTGGATCTGCTTAGGCAGGGGTGTTGGACTAGGTGATCTCTAGAGGTCCCTTTCTGTGATTCTGTGATTCTGTAAATGTTATAGCTTCCACCAAAAAGTGTGGCTCTGGATTCTGAACTTTTTTTCCCCCAATATGCTTTTTTAACTCCTTCCCGAGTAAGACTAAAGGAGGTATATCAAAACTGCACCCTGTCTTTCTATCTCTCTGGAAAACACAGTACATTTTAGGTTCATAAAAATGTAAAATGTATTAAAATGTACATAAAATGTAACAAGATTCTACACTCAAATGAATTAACAGCCCTACACAAAAGTGATTTGCAAAATGTCAATTTACCGTACTGGAATAGTAGTCTTGAAACCCTATCTAAGCAACTTCTGACTGTGAGTTTCAGTTAAACTAGATGGAATGGTAATATTCCAAAACAGATTACACAGAATCACACCAGTGAAACTGTTTCCTATAAATATGGTAAGTGAGTTTGGCAAACTCCTGTAAAAAGAAATCAAGCAAACCATGATGAAACTCCTTTCTTTGTTAGGTATCATTAACAAAACCAAGAATCAATTCAAGTGCAATATGTATCAGTGCTTTTTTTTTTTTTTTTTCAAATTAAAGAAAATACTTGGGTTTAAATCCCAAGCAAGAAGCTTTCAGGGGTTAGGATCTTCAACTCTAAATCTAAAGAACAAATGTTTCCTTCCCACTTTCAGTCTAGTTAGTAGTTCCTGAGAAGATGAAGTCCTCATTCGGGACTTGGAGATAAATAAATGTTCTCAAAAAAAAAAAAATCAGCAAGGTTAAAAAATTAAATGGATGACAGCCTGCACAGTTTGTGCTGACACAGTTACTTCACAGTAATGTTCAAATATAGTGTTCAATGACACAGCACTCCCTTATGAATTTAGTTTGACTGCTTCTACGACCAGATCTGATTCTCCTTTAGTTGCCATCAGGCAAAATCTCCCTAGTTGAAGGTTTGTGCTAACAGATCTGCTGTATTTCTTCTTGGTCTTGACGAGCTGTCACTTGACAGTAAGGGGACACTAGTCCTTCACAAGACACATCAGCCTTATCAGTTGTCGAATTTTACAAATGCTGCCACTGTGTGTTGACCTACTGAGGTTTGTTCCACCTGTCTTCTCTGATGATAACTGTGGTTCAGTAGACCAATCTTATCTCATTTTATGAGTTCCTGGTTAAACAGATTAAGTCTTTAAAAGTCCAGATGCAAGTGGAAGATCTTGATTGTGTCTGGTCATTTACTTGGCCCTTGTCAATTTGAGTTTATGAGCATAAACCAGTTTTCTAAATTTCTATTAATCACCCTATTTATACTTTCAAAACTGTTACCTCGGATAAAATAGCAAAAAAACTATATAACCACCATTCCTTGGAGAAAGGATTGCCAAGTCATCTTTTTAATCCAAATGGTTTTATGTTTAGGAAAAATAAAATCAGTGGAGAAAATAATTAGCATCTTGAAGGCCACATAGTATTTTTCTGAAATGTTTGTGTAAGATGTGTTCTATATGGAGAATATCAACTATTAAGTTTAAATGCTAGTGTCATGTCTTTAGCTGATGTAATACTAAGAAAACAGATCTGTGTCTGTGTTCAGAAAAAATCAATATTGCAATTTGATTCAGATATGCCTTTGCTTCTTTTTTTTTAATGGATCTTAGGACATTAAATGATGTCAGTTTTCATTTGTCAAAACACTGCAGATGTGTATACTCAGATTTAGTCTGTAATGTATTATTATTTTATATTGAAAATTTGGTAGTTTCCAGTGCCCCTGCTCAAATCTATGGCTTTTCAGAATCAAGTGCAAAATCTGAAAAGGTAGATGTAGCCCACGTGCCAGTGATTCCAAAAGGGTATGCTGCAGTATATATTGTGCCATAAGAGTAGCAGAAATTTTTCAGCATCCTGTGTGCTCTGCCATTTGCTTTTAACACCTAATACTAAGAACTTGGTAGAAGTGAGCAGTATTAAGGATGCCATATGAACAGTCCATTGTGGCCACGGTTGGGGCAGTTTGTGAAGATCTCCTTTCTACTGAAAATTTTAATCCAAATTAAGTATACTCCAAGTACCAAAAACTTGGGATATGTCACCATGTGCCAACAAATCTGCATAGAAATTGACAATCTTCCTATTTTCAGAGACAAATTAATTATTTGAGTAACATTTCACTACCCTGAATTGTTTAGGCAGCAAACAATTTCTGGACACTCAGAACTCCAAGTACGGAGAAATTTGGAAACCAGACAAATACCTTGTGTACTTACCTACAGAAATAGCTTAATATAAAAATTACTGTCTACCCAAGATGTTGATATTGGTGGACTTGCTCACTAAAGACGTAGCACTTGTATGTAAACAGCTCCTGGTTTGCTTTTTGTGAAGTTTTTCTTTCTTTTAGGTGCTGAAAATGTTTATCAGGATAAACAATTAAAATGTTATGTGGATTAACTAGTTCAATAGAAACAATGACTCACAATGCTCAATCTCATAAGCCATAACTGTTATTTTAGACAAATGTTTTACTAAGAAGAATAATTTAAAAAAAAAGAAAAGAAAAAAACCCCCATACTCCTATAACTGGATCTTTAAAAACTAGAGAAATCAAGAGTTCAGTATGCATTAAGACCCTTTGCCCAGTTCCACTTGGTTAAGGCACCTTGATTTTGTTTCACTCTGTTAGCTTCCTTTCAAATGGTAACAGTCAGAAAACACTTGGAAAATTGTGCAGATACACTTAAACTACAAGAAAATAAATCCTGGAATTATTATTGTATAATGTTATTTGTGCTTAGAATTTGTCTGCTGATATTTGCTTGATATACCCAACATACTTTCCAGACATTACCACTGTAACACATGCTTTTTCTTAGAACTTGTTTTCTAGATTTGCTTTTTAGTGGTAACATCTGATCTAGGTGGACCTGCTTCTGCGAGGGGGGCGGGGTTGGACTAGATGATCCCTACCATTCTATGATTACATGATTCTATGATTTAGGACTCTGTTTTCAAGAGCATTTAAAGTTGGCCATTATTTTTTTATTAATTTGTATCAGTGTATTCAGAATGAAAATGTCTTCCTCAAACTTGCCTATCTCTTTTTGAGATGGAGGCTGAACCTGAATACTAATGATAGTCTTCTGGAGGACTCTCACAACTGGAGTATTTTATATGTGTTTAACTATTTGAGTGAAATCTAGTAAAAAGCAGTTGATACCATAAACCTCATGCATATCAATGGCACATACCATAACATTTTTTAAAAGAGAAAACCTTACAAGTTTCAGAAAAATTTAAATTTTCATTTATCACTTCTTATATTGTTGGCCATTGTGAAGAAATCAAAGGCTCCCCTAGAGCAGTAATTCACACCTTACAGATTTCACACATGACCTGGGAATGAAGTGGCAAGTAGACCATTAGAGTTAGAACTCATTCATCACAGGTAGCTCAAAAGCTTTTCTTTGTGGTTGAGGATCTCAGAACTTTCTATAGAGTTCCCTTGTTCTATAAACTTTGGCTCTGCTGACACTGACAATGGGATTGAGTGTGTGCATCCATCTTCTAATGGAGAATTCCAATGTAAACTGACTGTATGACCTATTTAAGTTCCATGCACCCCAAAGACAGGATAAGGTGTTCTGAATCTTTACAGAAAATGTTATGTTGAAATCACGATACTTAAAGTGACTCACTACCATTCGGTACCTCCCCACCTCATCTTCCCATGACTCTGTCCTTGATCTAAGATCTCAGCTTCCTCCAGAGCCAGTAAGAGCTGCAGCCTGCAAACTATCATGATTTAATTTTGTCAGCTTTCATCCTTGCCCGTCATTACTCATACCGGCAGATGGAAATCCCTACAATGTAGTGCAGATGGAAACAGCTTAGGTGCAGTAAATAAACTCAACAGTAATAGTTTGAATTGAAAACATTTTTTCTCTCTTGCTTCAAAAATGTAAAAAACAACTCGAATAAGCACTGGCTAATCACACTACCATTTTTTAACAGTCAGGTAGAGCTCAAAGCTGACGCTAACAGCAAAAAAAATGTGCAGTCTGCCAATTACAAAAAAATATGAACTGTTCAACGTAACAAATATTCAGATGCATAACCAGATATGGAACATTAGTAAACTAATTCCTCACACTCAATTCCTCCAACTAAATAACTCTTCCTAAATGCAGTTCATCCAGCAATTTAGAGGAAGAGGAAAATTACATATCTGTGCAAGAAATCAGAAAAGACAAGTAGATTTGGAACATTTGACATTAAACCCTTAAACATATTTAAATAATATTTTTTCCAGCATTTGAAAAAAACCCCACAAAACAATCTTAAGAGTGAGAACTAAGAACAAAAATTATGTGTTATAGCTAGTACTGCATAAAGAGCATCTGGTCTCATTAAGATGTTATTTCTCTGCTTCACAATATACCACTTTAATGGATCCAGCAGGGATATAGCAACAAAAACTAAGCAACTAGAAAGATAGTCTGACCTCTGTGGAAAGTTCAACACTTATTTGTCATCATCTTCAGTGCTATAAGATGACAACTAGAGAATTTCTTCTAAGATCTTTCATTTTCTATCAAGGATTCAGCTTAATTTATATTCCCTACATGAAAGTGCATCTTTATTGCTTAAATTACATTACTTCTGTACCTCTCTGCTTAAAAACTCTTTTTAAGAAAAACAAGTGTTTCCTTGTCTTGTTCACAGATCTTTGGCCTGAAAGAAAAAAAATATTTCTTTGTAGTTTCTCCAATTTGTCTTTCATATCAGACAATAATGACATTGTTAGTGCTTTTTCTCTCCTTCCCCTGAGTTCCTGTAGTTCTCTTTATATGCAATAACTTCAATATTTCATTTAAGCAGTTTTATCATTAAATCCTGTATAAACTCACAGAGAATGTTTGCATTAGAAGTGCCTTTATGTGACATATTTTGTGTAATTTTTACAGATTTTCAAGCCTTGCTGTTGTTTTTTTTTTTTTGCCTAATCCGATAAGCTTTTTCAAGGTTATTATAGTCTGGTTAAGAAAAGAAATCATTGCCTAATAACAACAGACCATAAGCTGGTAGTTGTGCCGAGAGGACAAGGCTGACTCAAAGACCACTAGCTAGGATGCATAGGATCTCAGGGAATTTGGCAGTGGCTGCTAAACCTAAATTGCTGTTATATACTGGATCATAGACAAGCAAAGATTTGCTGAGGTCTATGGACAGTTATACAATAACTTTTCTTTATAATTAGCCATAGCATGATAGGAATGAAGAACAAAAAGTGTCGTCCTTGTGCACAGACAGAGCCAAACAGGCCACCAGTCATCCTTTTACTTTCTCACTTACCTGTAAGATCATATGTTGTGAAGTGATTGCTTATAGCAGACTCAAAACCCAGTAATAAATATTCTGAGCTTCCACAGTAAATAGTAATGTCTTGCAAAGAAGTATTTGGCTTTGAACTGTGTATGTGTAGTCTATGAAGTGCTAAATATTACATATTCATTCACCTCAAAATTTACCTAATAGAAGAATACCAGAAATAATTTTAGAAAATCTTGTCATCTCCATGCAGGTATATGCTGTGGCATGTTATCCTCTTGGGCTTCTACAGCTATAGCAGCAGATGCCAGTAAGACTACCAACAATGTGTAGGATACAAGTTATGTATGCTCATTAGAAGTGTGGTATATTGAGTAGTCATGAAGAAAGAACTGAAATAATTGATTTTTGTTTCACATCTGGAAGTAGAACTGGGAGTAAAATTTTCTTTTCAATCAAGTTGCTATCTTTCTTTCATTTAAATGCTCTGTGTGATTAGGTGAAAGAAATGAGTATTGACACACCAGACAGGGAACACAATGGCATTTCAGGTTCAGTTACTTTGCCTGTGGACTACATAAATCTTGGTACTCTCAGTTGTCCCCAGTCTGATATTCTGTCACCTGTACCCACACTCCCCCATCAAATTGAATCACGTATACTTTAAGATTGTACAATGTATGCGAGAGAAGGCATACAGAAACACAATGGAAGAGGGAATAGTGCCAATTAGTGCACTGTGGAAATAAACCCATTAAAAAAATAATTTATTTGCTGTTCAACTCTGTATACTATTTACAAGGTAAGGCACAGTTTGCAACAACTTTGCTATGAGTTGAGGTTGTCTCCTGCATTGAATCTTTTTATGTATGACCCAAAGAGATGAGATTTGCAAAAGCAAAGGAAGCTCAGTATTGATAGACAGGAAATTATGTCAGATAATGCAGAATATATATCCTATCATACAGTCAGATAAGGTTGTTTTCTTTCCTGTAGATGTGAAATTGCTACTTCATCCCTTTTGTCTGTACTGAGGCTAGGCCACAAACCTATTGCATCATTTCGATACAAGTATATTCTATACTTTACAAACTTTCAACTTTTAAATGCACTTAAGTAGGCTTCCAGTTTTCTATGTTATTCATACACCCTTCAAAAAGATAATTGGCTCATAGTAGTGTGGACTACACAACATAGGTTATTGTGGATTTGCCTTGTTTTTTGAGGATGAGACTGAAATAGAGCTGGACTGAAATAGATTTTTTAATTCTCCTCCCATCTTGTCTCAGAATTTTTAACTTCTCATAATTTAAGCTACAGGTGAAACTTTTATGAAGATGTAACCAGGTGGACAGATGGTGGTAGTGCAGTGGATGTGGTTTATCATGATTTCAATAAAGCATTGATACCATCTCCCACAGCATCCTCACAGCAAAACTGAGAAAGTGTGGGCTGAATGATCAGGCAGTGAGGTGAACTGTTATCTGGTTGAAGGGAAGAAGGCAGAGAGTTGTGATCAGTGGGACAAGGTCTAGTTGGAGGCCTGTATCTAGTGGAGTACCTCAAGGGTCGGTTCTGGGACTTTTAATGTACAATATCTTCGTTGACCTTGACGAAGGAACAGAGGGCACTGTTAGCAAATTTGCTGAGGATACTAAACTGGGGGGAGTGGGTGACACACCAGGAGGCTCTGCTGCAATTCAACAAGACCTGGACAGGCTGGAGGGTTGAGTGGGGAGAAATCTAGTGAAATTCAAGAAGGGCAAGTGTAGAGTCTTGCACATGGGAAAGAATAAACCCACCTACTAGTACAGGTTGGGGAATGAACTCTTAGAGAGTAGTGTGGGGGAAAGGGACCTGGGGGTCCTGGTGGGCAGCAGGATGACCATGACCCAGCAATATGCCCTCGTGGCCAAGAAGGCCAATGGCATCCTGGGGTGTATTAGAAGGGCTGTGGGCAGTAGGTCGAGAGAGGTTCTCCTCCCCCTCTACTCTGCCCTTGTGAGACCACATCTGAAATATTGTGTCCAGTTCTGGGTCCCTCAGTTCAAGAAGGACAGGGAGCTGCTGGAGAGTGTTCCGTGCAGGGCCACCAAGATGATGAAGGGAGTGGAACATCTCCCTTATGATGAAAGGCTGAGGGAGATAGGGCTCTTCAGCTTGGAGAAGAGAGACTGAGGGATGATCTCATTAATGTTTACAAATACGTAAAGGGTGGGTGTCAGGAGGATGGAGCCAGGCTCTTCGCAGTGATGGCCAATGATATAGGACAAGGGACAAAGGGTACAAGCTGGAACACAGGAGGTTCCAAAGAAACATAAGGAAAATCTTCTTCACTGTGAGGATGATGGAGCACTGGAACAGGCCGCCTAGGTGGGTTGTTGAGTTTCCTTCTCTGGAGACATTAGAAATCCACCTGGACAAGTTCCTGTGTGACCTACTCTAGGTGGTCCTGCTCTGGCAAGGGGATTGGACTAGATGATCTGTGAGGTCTCTTGCAACGCTTAAGATTCTGTGATTCTGTGTATCTCCAGATTCTCCCTTTTGTAAAGGAATCTAAAGACTTTGCAATGCTATCTACATGCCAACACAACTTCTGGGGCTGTCTTTCATAGGACTGAGGAAGTAACTTCATTGAAACTGTCATTTAAAATATTTTTTTCCATCACACGTGTTTCATATTGCAGCTGTAAACATTTTATGTCATTTGCTATGTACTGGTAGCTAATTTTGTGGTTTATATCTGTCAGTATTTTCAACATCAGTGTATATGTGATTTACAGATACTTTTGAGAATTCCAGTGAAGAGAATTTCAGACATGTTTTTCCCATGCTTACAGTGAAATATAATGAACTACAGTTCCTCCCCTGCTCTTATTTTTTTTTCCCCAACTCATTGTGACCTGAAAATATATTATCAGAATCCTTTCTAGTTTTTAAAGAGATCTGAAGATGTGAAATAGCTGGAAATGTGAACAACTTCCGAATTATAGCCTTCTTGGAGACTTTGGAAGAATGCTATCTGATGCCAACATCTGTGCCTTGGGAATGAAAGCAGTAGGCATCTAAATGCATTGATACCTCCATACATTACTCCCAAAGTAAGCATGTCCTGCAGCAAGGCATGGTATCTGGGTGGAATTACACAATGCCCAGAGTTTCTCAAAGGGCTTGCACCAGCATATCATGAAACAACCTTTTCACGGCTCTACATTTTCTGAGAAAGAATTAATTTTATTTACAACACAAGATACCTCCTTTCTACCAGATGATACCAGCTTTCCAGAGGCTTTCCATTTCCAGGCATCATGCTCCATTGATACTTCAGAACACATGTACATTTACAAAGCCAATGCTAACTTAGCCACATAGGCATAGCTCCTGCTGGAAATGTTGTGTAGGCTGACAGGAGAGCTTTTTCAGCTGTCATAGCAACACTATCTACCCTGCATAACATAACCTAAAATGGCAAAAGAACTGTTGAATTGGCATGGCTGTTACAGACAACAGAAGGTGTCGATATGCTGTGTTTGTTAAATACCCTGATATAATGCACAATATCCTAGTTTCAAATATAGCAAAAGGTGCTTCTTACAGTGATATTTTTTTCTGTGTGGTAGTGCTTTGATATTGTGTCGTAGTTTGTCCCAGCTATCACAGCAGCACCACGACAGTCTCTCCCTCAGTGCCCCCATTCACCCCCACCCTCGTTAGGATGGCAGAGGCCCCAGCGAAATGGGAGTAAAAAGATAAGCAAGATTGTTGTGGATTAAGACATCTTTACAGCCTCTTCCCCCTTACCAGAAAAGGCTATCATGTCAAACCATGACATATTGTTATACAGAATATTGTGAATTAGTGCTGCAAAACATAGTCTTTATCACAGTATCACAGAATGATTGAGGTTTGAAGGGACATCTGCAAATTATCTGGTCACTTATGCTAGGCATCACTCTCAGTCAGAAAAGGGACACGTTTCAATCTGCATCACAGTCTTGCAATTAGACCTTTGAGCTTCAGAACATGAACGGTATTCAGATGGAAATGTCAGCTAAAGTGAACAAAACAAATGTTGTCTAGATATAGAATCCCCTGTACGGAAAGCAGATATAAACAAAACTTGTCCTGATGCTCTTTACAAACAGATCTAGCTTTCAGAAGTGCAGATCTGGTGCCATGAGAAAAGAGTTGGTTGTAGTCTGCTCTGCATACTCTCACAAACAGAAAGAGATTGATACATGTTGAGATTTTGCACAGAGATGGAAAAAAATCCACACTGCCTCTTCAAGCAAAAGGATATGGCTTGTTTACTGGTGCTTTCAGGAGACTGTAAGCAATAAGCAACCATGCAAAACGTAGTAGCAGTACAACGAGTCTCGGAACATGATGTTTAGAGAAACAAGTGCAAATAACTTTGAAAAGAAACAATTTTTTTTTCTGTCCTGTCTACACTAGTGTACCCTTATAATGATGTAAATTTTAGCCAAATTTGCCTAAGCCTTACATATAAAAGACTAAATGGGGAAAAAATTTTCCTGACTCTTTACAGGTATTTTTTAATTGAAGGAAAAGTAATTCAAACTATGCCAAAGTCACTTGGATAAATTTTTGAACCAATCACTAAGCCCCTAGTTAAATAACATGTTTTTCACAGTTCTGAAATTAACACTGAAGTAAGAACTGATGCTGTAAAGTATTTAATTTCTAAAACATAGAAATATTTTGCAGCCACAGTACTTGATATGTTGCTCACATTTGCAATGATGTATAATCACAACCTTCAATTTAATAGCTTTGGGATTGTGTAAATGGGAAAATTTCTGGAGGTATTGGAAGTTGCTGAGGGAAACTATATTAAATAAAGAATTTTTTCCTTCTTTCACAAAAATAGACTACATAAAGAAATCTTTGTAACAACAAAGGCAGCTATTAGCTATGTATAAGAAACCTTTGACCAGACAAAGGACTGTGAAGGAAAGCAGATCACAGACTATTACCTTAAAGGATTTAAAAAGTCAGTGCCAATTAGGATGGGGTTTAATTAACTGGTGTAGCTATTCAAGATAGAAAAAAAAAAAGGAGTGAAGGAAACAAAACTAACAAAATGGCACTATGGACCTTAAATTACACAGGTGAGGTAGAAACTTCCTACATCTATGATATTTAGACAAGCTGCTCTTCAGGGAATAAAATAAGAGATGTGTTCTTTTGGATATTTAAAGTAGGTTTTCTTGTTTATTTCTTTGATTGCTTTATATATTAGTCTGCTTTGCAGTGACTGTGCTAATAGGTGGGATTTGAAGAGAATAAGAAAGTTTTGTTTCAGAGAAGAAAAAGAGGTATTTTAAATGCGTCTTTGATCATAATAGTTCTGGAGTGTATGTCAGACCTCAGCTAGGAAAACTATCAGTGAAGAGAAGCCTGTCCATAAATGTCATTATTTTTCAGTCATTGCAGAAGCCAGTCACTTAATTTTTTTAAATATGAGAATCACACACATAATACAGATTTATAGCATATGGTGATATACCTTTATTTTGGATTGTAAAAGAAGATTGAACTGATCTTGCTAACAGGGCAGCAACAGTTCTAGTAAATTACCCAACCTCCTGAGGAATATTTTGGCAACAGTCTTAATTGGATCTGTTGTCTCAGTGCTGTCATTGTACAGCTGTGTGGTAACAGCGATTTCACTTTTTTTTTGGTCCATGACATTCAGATCTCTGGCAGTCAGACTCCACATTGAGATCAGCCAGAAACTTGCAGTACCAGGAATCATTTGATGTAGCCCTTATTACAGCTTAGATGCTGAAACAGGGAGAGTAAATAAATAAAGCAGAATGGCTGGGAATGAGTTAGAAAATCACATCTGGATTGTTTGACTATGATACTATCAGTGGGAGTTATCTCTGAACTCTTATCTATCCATTGCAAACAAACTAAGTTTAAAAGGGCAAAAGCTGTAATGATCAAAAACAGGATGTAAGTCTTTTTTTGGATACAATGATCAAAGCAACTTTAGCTGACACAACTTGCTTATTTTTTATCACTAATGTCTATTTAGGCATCTGTTTCTATGCAGTTCCTATATTATTTATAGATGTATGTCCAATACAGACACCATTAAAGCTGGTGCCAAATATAAAACCTTACCTAGCATTCATATTGGTACAAACTCCACAAATCTAAAATTACTCCCCAAATAGGAAAACAAATATTTTCCCACAATGTTTCTTAGTTTCCCACAGAAACTAAGCCAAAAAGTCATTTGAGATTGTGAGATATGGTGGGTATTAATGATGATTTTTTAACGGACAACTACTCACCCAAAGATTGATTAACAAAAAATATTCTGAATAAGAAACAAATGTGTGAAAATGACAATCTGTTCCTGGACTAAGCCCAGGCAGAAAGAAGTAAGCAAGTTAGCTAATTAAATCACTCATTATGAATTATTCATTCAGCTCAAGATATCATATCTTTTTTTATAAAAGTTTTCTTGGTATGATTACTAATAATATCTCTTGCTTCAGTGGACCACTAAATCTCATTTACGACTACAGCTAGTTACTGTTAGGTAGACAATAATGTGTTTGTGGGATTTTTTTTTTTTCTCCCTGTCTTGAACATGTTGACAATTATGTTATGTGTTTATAAGATCAAAAGATCCTAGCACAGGTTTAAGTTTGTCCATTTTCTTTATTTTTTGCACTGAAAAAAAAAAGAAAAGCTTTATTATCTAGTGGGGAAAGAAATTAGATTGATCTTGTCAGATCTTTCAAACTGGAGTGAAATAAAGAATGTTTATCCTTTTAATTGTAAACTTTATTTGTACTAAAATACTGAAGAGAGTTAAAACAGCCTATAAAACAGAGAAAAGCTACTAGAATCCTGAAACATCAGTATTATTTCTCTTTCTCTGTCCGCTTTTTGTTTTTCTTGGTTTTGGGGTTTTTTTTTGACTGAAGACAAAGGAGGAAGGAGGAAAAGCAGAAAAAGAAATGTGGGTAGTTGAAAGATATGAATCTTGTTATGGTCATTAAATTATTGTTTTAAAAACCAGTAAGATATCTCATTGTTTTATGGAAAAGACACATTTTTAATCTTACTTCTCAAAAATTGCAAAAGTCTTTCCAGATGTCCAACAGCTTTCCAGAATTTGGTTCCTGCTCTGATTGTGTGCTATCACTGAAGGCTCTGTGGCCTTCTGGGTTGATTATTGCAGTGTAATATTGAAATTAAATCTCTGCCTTTAGAGAGCAAAATCTTTACTTTGGTTAGACTATAAAACTTAGAAAAAATGTCTTGGGTACCATATTTACTGTTCCTTCACTGTCTTTCATTTAAATATCAGTTTAAAGTCAAGGTCTCATTTGTCTTCAAAATTCTCTAATTTAGCAATTAGAATTACTTTTCTGCCTACATGACTGCCCAAATGACCATAAAGTCCAGCAACAGTTATTTTCAGCCACAGTAACTGAACTATTAACTTCCAAGTCTCATATGTCTAATCAGGACATCATTTTATCAGCAAGGGTTCCACAAATGTAGGACTCATCACTAAGGAGATCAGACAGGTTATGAGCCCTAGATGCTACAGAACAAATTCTCAGAGAGACCTGAGGAGATATCATGTTTTTGGCACATCTGGGAACGAAAAACCAGGAGCAGCCACTCGCTTACTCCTTACCCTCCCAGCGGGATGGGGGAAAAGAAAACTACCGAGGACTTTTTGAACTCCCTAAGGACAGGAAGGTCTCAATTACCACAAAACAGACAGGACTACTTAACTGTGAAAAACCCTTGAAATTTAATTTAATCTGCCACCAATGAAAACCATAACAAACAGAAACCAATACAGAGTGGGACAACAATAAAGAGCACAACCAGCCTTTTAAGGCCACCTTCCCCTCACTCCTCCCCTCTTCCCAGCATCAGTTATGTTATCCTGTTGTCTTTATTTCCTCTCCCATTGAACATGAAAGGGGGCAGGAGATGGTGGTTCCAGTCAGTCCTTTCCCAATGTCTCCTGCCACTTGTCTCACCTCAGGGCAGGCAAACTCCTCGCTGGTTCTCCCTTTTCCACCACGGGAGCTGTTTACTGCAACTGCACTGCTGGTCTGATGGAATACATGGGGGCTGGAGACATATGAAACTGTTTATTATTATTCCCCAGATTAAAACTAGAATTTTGATAAAATTGTTTCATTTTTGGATGATCATAATTGTCATTTTACATTTTTTTGCTATGAAATACTGATGTCAAATATTATGCTAAAATTATTTCAGAAACTGCAAAGTTTATTCTGTATTATCTGTGAGTATTACATTGCTTTTTATGACATGTAAAAAGTACTTGTTCTCATAGGTTTGTTTTTTAATGAGAAGTAGCAATTTGGGTGTAATATGTGCTAGTAGTATGTTATCTGAATACATGATACAAAACATAGTTCTTGGCTGCAATCAAGTACTGTTAAGTGTTTAACAATGGATTATAATGATACAGTGCAAATGGGAGATGAAAAATTATGTAACTAATCGACAGGGAATTCTAGATCACCATCAGTTCTGGATAATTGCACTTTGGCTAGGATTACTGCTTTTACTCTAATCAATATAAAACTCTACAGCTTATTTCAGTATCTCACGTATATTGGAAATTAGGAAAATGTAGACGTGTAACAAATGGGGTGACTTTATTTTAGTAAAGTACATTGACTGATAGTAATAAAATAAGGCTTTATGTTTTTCTTTTTTTTCACTAAATGATTGGTAGTGTTTTCTAGCATTGAGAATCCATATTTATTACGAGTATTGTTGCTCTAAATGTTTTTTCTTATTTGTCATTATAGAAGGTTTGGCAGTCTATCTAGGAAGAATGTAGCTAAAAATCAAAGAATAAACTGCTGTGAAATCTTATTGTGTGTTTGACTCTTACTATATTGTATGTTTCTTTCTTCCACATGGTTTGTTTTTAAATTCAGATGCAACCGTTACTCAAATATGTTATGAAGTGCTAGGATCCAGTTTGTCTTCACAGTCTTTTAAAGAGAGAACTACAAGAATCATATCTGTGATGAAAAGTGATTAAGCCCTACAGCTTTGGACTCAGAAAGATTTACTGTAATAAAGCACAATGTCTTCAGAAAGGATGTGTTAGCATCCAGTAACCTTGGAATCTAGTTTTGCAAATGAGTATATGCAGATGTTTCCCAAGGATTTTGGTAGTGCTAGTCAGATGCAGTGGTGTGATTGCTCTTCAAGCTACAGCATTAACTGAGAAGCTACATTAAATGGCAGAAAAATAAGCTCATATGTGATATCGAGTCCACAATTTATGTGGAGGTTAAACAACATCCAAAGATCTTGTCATGAGACACAATCTTTTGACAAATTTTGTATGTGTAAAATCTCTAGAAAGAAAGAGATAAGAGCAGCCAAGTGATAATGTCTGGAATTGCAGAGATGAAAAATTCATGTAGAAAATGTCTTAGATGACTTAAACAGCTCTAGAGTCGAAATGAGGATCTTTGAGAAATGTTTGGCCTTGCTGCTACTCTTTTTTTATCTCTTGCGGCAATGCAAAAGAGTATCAGATATGCAGATATTACAGAGGAAGTGCAGGGATGGAGAAGACTCATCTCCATATCTAACCAACCTGTAACCCCTTTGAGAAAAATTTTAGGTATTGTACAAGTGGATTTATCAGCTCATAAAGATTGGTTTTGTCTCCTGATACATACTTCTCTGCAATGACATTTTGTTCTGATGATAACAGCTGAGGTAACCTAAAAATGAATAACACTAGGAAGTGAAAAGTCCTTTAGAATAGTGAATCTTCTAATATCTTTCCTACTAGATCATTATGGTGTACACAAGAGAGTTCAACAATTTGTGAATTTCCCTATCAAAGAAAGTCAAAGCCTTGAGAAATCCTACCCTGTCAAATACTTTCTAATGCAGAATTGAAACTCATAGTGATGGTGGTGACCAGTAAAAATAGCATGAACCACACTCCCACCAATCTCTTGTTTATGTATTTAAAAATATTAACAAATTAAAGACAGAATGACATACACTAGAAAGTAACACTTTTCTTAGCTTGGAAAAGAATAATGGTTATTATAACAAATCACAGTCCAAGAGTATTTTATTTCACATGAAAAACCAAAATGGTGTAGATGGAATGCTCAAAAGTCTGGTGTTCTCTTTCTTGTATTAGCAAAAGGTTTTATTTTTAATTGTGTTGGTGTGCAAAATTGCTTTTTGTGGATAAAATTACCTCCTAAGAATGCAGTGTCAAATTACAGATGTATTAATGTGACCTTTGAAGCTTAACTGATTACAGCATCATTACATTGTTAATAAAAGGATAAATAATACATACAGCCTTTCTGACTAGGTAATAGTAATTCAAAAATGATAAAAAGCTATTCATTCCCCTCCTTCAATCTCTATGTTCTGGTACTTTTGCCTTAGGTCTTATTCCAGACTAATGTTTTCAATAGGAGTAGAAATGAGTCCTTAAAGATTATCTCTGTTATTAGAGTGACTGTTTAAAAATAAATCATGAGATCCTAAATTTCTAAAGTCTCATAGATGTATTTCTCTATTGTATACTTTTTACGAGGAAAGAAATGTGTTTTGCTAGGGGTTTTTTCCTATTTCTTTTTCTCTTTTCTGGTGTCAGTTTTCAAATCTCAGCTTGGAACTTTGCAGTTGTTAACTTTCCTGCTTCTTCCTTATTTTCCCCACTGCAGGTACAATAGGCAAACTCCAGGGCACTTGAGCTGTCATTAAATTCTCTCTTCAATTACTGCCTTCATAACTATGTTGACTCAAATCTCTCTAGGAGTAAAAAGCAGGCAAAACTTTTTATAGTTAGCAAGTTAAACAGATATTACTACAAAAACATCTGAAGAAGTGATATTTTTAATTTCTCTTCCATAGAGTTTATCTACTATCTTTTTTTTTCTTTCTTGAAAAGTGGGCTGCTAGCCAAATACTCCTATAAAGTAATTAAGTTTTTCACATAACTTTGATATAAGTTTCATCAGAGGGATATATATTATTTAAGTTCTTTACAGAAACATTTATTGCAAATATTAAGCTATAGACCACAGACTAAACCTTAACTTTCCCAGCAGTTCATTAGACAATTTCCATCCAAATAATACATGTATTAAGAAAATGTATATTGAATTTATATCATAGATGCTTGATCTGGTGTTGTATGAAAAACTTTGTCTAAAGATCTCAGTCTTTTCCCTGAAAATGTAATAGGGAGATTTCTCCTTAGTTTATTAGTCATGAAATGCAGATGAATGCAGTCAATTGTCCTATGTTTTTACAAAGAAGGAGTATTAAACTATTAATATAGCATTTTTCATGCACTTTTCTGTTAAAAGTAGATAGAAAAACAGCAAGAGTATTTGTTAAAACCTCTGTAGTTCTAAGGGGTAAGCTCATGTTTAAAATTACAGAATAAATGTTTCCTTAGTTCGTTGAAAAAAGCTTCATGGGTGTCTGCTTTAAGCACTTTTCTTATTCTGATCATAATCTGTATATAAGAGTTTCACTGTTTCCTGTGAAGAGCCATTCCTGTGCTACCTAAATGTCTGCCCTCTTCCATATACTGTGTTTGTGAGGTTAGTTTGGTTCCACGAGCAAGTAAGGATATAAATTTCTGTAGCATTTACTTTGTGCCTTTTTGTAGCTCATATGAACTTTCTTCAGAGCAAGATATCAAAAGTAACTATAAACTACAACAGAATATCTTTAATGTAATCCCCAATGTTTTGAATTGGCTGAATATTTGTACAAATTTCATCTACAATCATTGGAGAATGACTACAATAAAATTGGTAACAAGTTCTATATAGCTATACAACTGATTGTGTGGATACTTACACATTCAGATCTGAATGATAATCTATGTTGTGTTATGAAGTCAAATTATCAGAAATGTTATTAATAATGAAATAATTGTTATTGAAATGGCTTATAAGAAATTATTTTCACTTAGGGATGCAGAGAGATTTTTTTTGTATATACTTATAAGTTCTTAAAAATTTACTGCCAAAAGTTAAGAATTTGACACAGTTAACAGCCTAAAATGAAAATAAAATATCATTTGTGAGACTTATAATATATCTTAAATAGAAATGCTTCAAAAAGTGTAGAAGTGCAGAAGAAACTGTCTAATAAAATAAAAATCCTTTAGTTCAGTATTTGAAAAATATATTGAACCCATTTTAAATGTTCATAAATTTTCAAGTCCACTTTTAAAAGTCTATCACAGGGTTCATTTTTTATTTGATAAGAATATTAAAAAAACCCTGATTTTCTTTTTCTGGGATCTTTTAACACAAAACTCGATTTAAAGCTTACAAAAAAAATATACTGATATTTAAAATGCATTTGAGGGAAGGAATGTCTTGTCTTGGAAGAATTTATTTTACTGGAGTGTTTTCACTTTATTAACTCAAGTACAGTTTTGTTACCTTCTATTTGCTTGTCTGTTTTTCTGTTTTCTGTTATTGTGGGTAACTACTCTGGGGGGAAAAA